>NC_091287.1:227470956-228670956 GCF_032444005.1 Ranitomeya imitator | reverse complement strand
ATACCTTGTGGGAATAAAAGGACTAGAAATAGGAATACTGGAGTACCGTGTCCAGTTTTGGGCACCGGTGCTCAGGAAGGATATAATGGAACTAGAGAGAGTACAAAGGAGGGCAACAAAATTAATAAAGGGGATGGGAGAACTACAATACCCAGATAGATTAGCGAAATTAGGATTATTTAGTCTAGAAAAAAGACGACTGAGGGGCGATCTAATAACCATGTATAAGTATATAAGGGGACAATACAAATATCTCGCTGAGGATCTGTTTATACCAAGGAAGGTGACGGGCACAAGGGGGCATTCTTTGCGTCTGGAGGAGAGAAGGTTTTTCCACCAACATAGAAGAGGATTCTTTACTGTTAGGGCAGTGAGAATCTGGAATTGCTTGCCTGAGGAGGTGGTGATGGCGAACTCAGTCGAGGGGTTCAAGAGAGGCCTGGATGTCTTCCTGGAGCAGAACAATATTGTATCATACAATTATTAGGTTCTGTAGAAGGACGTAGATCTGGGTATTTATTATGATGGAATATAGGCTGAACTGGATGGACAAATGTCTTTTTTCGGCCTTACTAACTATGTTACTATGTTACTATGTTACTTGAACTCATGTGCCAACTCATGGTACATGAAAAGCAATTTCAGCCCACTAGAGCAACCAGCAGCAGAGAATCACATATCTGCAGGCTGGACTAAAAACCAAATTAAGCAAAACATAAAACAGGAAAATCCAAACTTAGCTTGTCCAGAAGGTTCTAGGAGCAGGGAGCAGAGGTAACAAGACACACTGGATACATTGATAACCGGCGAGGAATGCCAGCAAAGCCAGATTAAATAGGAAACTCCCATATGCTGATGGAACAGGTGGAACCCAGAAACCCAGGAAAGACAAGTCACCCAGTACCATCAGTAACCACCAGAGGGAGCCCAAAAACAGAACTCACAACAGGTGTGCCAGGCGGCCAAATCCTGATTTTAGGCTGGCTGCATTATCAGTATTATTGCACCTGTGCGTCTGTCATCCGCCATCTTAACTTGGGTCCGCTGCACTTTGGTTAGTGTAATTGTTTGGAGGCCTTGGACAGGTAAGCATCTCTGCCTGTGTACTGTTTTTTTTGTCAAGAATAGTGGAGGTTTTTTCCTCTTATGGTGTTTTTATGTCACTGATCAGCAATGGCAAAGGGAGCAGTCAGCAGTAGATCTTGATATTTGCATGTACTAGTGCATTCAGACAGCCATTAATACACTAATTGATTGCATGCCAAGGTGTGTAAATGTGTGTATTTATATGAGTGATGCTCTTACCTGATGCTGAATAAATCAATGTTTTGAAAATTTTGTATCCATTTTTTTATCATTTACTGTACAGATCATTAACATGTCTATTAGTCCTGTGTTTTTCAGAATCCCAGGGCTTTTCCTTCTTGGTGCTGCAAATATCAATGTTGAAACATGTAAAATATAAGCAGTAGGGTTGAGCGAAACGGGTCGTTCATTTTCAAAAGTCACCGACTTTTGGCAAAGTCGGGTTTCATGAAACCCGATCCGACCCCTGTGCGTGGTCGGCCATGCGGTACGCGACTTTCGCGCCAAAGTCGCGTTTCAATGACGTGAAAAGCACCATTTCTCAGCCAATGAAGGTGAATGCAGAGTGTGGGCAGCGTGATGACATAGGTCCTGGTCCCCACCATCTTAGAGAAGGGCATTGCAGTGATTGGCTTGCTGTCTGCGGCGTCACAGGGGCTATAAAGGGGCGTTCCCACCGACCGCCATGTTCCCGCCGACCGCCACATTTACCCAGTGTGCCGTGATGGACACGTAACGTCCCTGGCCATGCCTACTGGTCCATGCATCTGTTGTCAGGTGCACCTTTGTGCTCACAGATTGACTGAGTGCATGGACGATGCGCTCTTTAACATGCTGGTGGAGGGCTGGGATGGCTTTTCTGGAAAAAAAGTGTCGACTGGGTAGCTCGTAGCGTGGTACAGCGTAGTCCATCAGGGCTTTGAAAGCTTCGCTTTCAACTAACCGGTAGGGCATCATCTCTAACGAGATTAGTCTAGCTATGTGGGCGTTCAAACCCTGTGTACGCGGATGCGAGGCTAAGTACTTCCTTTTTCTAACCATAGTCTCATGTAGGGTGAGCTGGACTGGAGAGCTGGAAATCGTGGAACTAGCGGGGGTGCCGGTGGACATGGCAGACTGAGAGACGGTGGGAGAAGGTATTGTTGCCGCCGGTGCCCTAGATGCAGTGTTTCCTACTACGAAACTGGTGATTCCCTCACCCTGACTGCTTTGGCCTGGCAAAGAAACCTGCACAGATACTGCAGGTGGTGCAGAAAATGGTGGCCCTACACTGCCGGAAGAGATGTTGCGTTGATGACTAGCTTCATTGGCCGAGGGTGCTACAACCTTAAGGGACGTTTGGTAGTTAGTCCAAGCTTGCAAATGCATGGTGGTTAAATGTCTATGCATGCAACTTGTATTGAGACTTTTCAGATTCTGCCCTCTGCTTAAGGTAGTTGAACATTTTTGACAGATGACTTTGCGCTGATCAATTGGATGTTGTTTAAAAAAATGCCAGACTGCACTCTTTCTAGCATCGGATACCTTTTCAGGCATTGCAGACTGAGCTTTAACCGGATGGCCACGCTGTCCTCCAACAGGTTTTGACTTTGCCACGCGTTTTGGGCAAGATACGGGCCCAGCAGATGGAACCTGTTTCGATGTTGATGCCTGCTGCGGCCCCTCCTCCTCCGCTTCAGAACTGCTGCCGCCTGCACCCTGTTCCCCCAATGGCTGCCAATCGAAGTCAAGAACTGGGTCATCTATTACCTCTTCTTGTAGCTCGTGTGCAACTTCGTCTGTGTCACCGTGTCGGTCGGTGGTATAGCGTTCGTGATGGGGCAACATAGTCTCATCAGGGTCTGATTCTTGATCAGCACCCTGCGAAGGCAATGTTGTGGTCTGAGTCAAAGGACCAGCATAGTAGTCTGGCTGTGGCTGTGCATCAGTGCACTCCATGTCAGATTCAACTTGTAATGGGCATGGACTGTTAACTGCTTCACTTTCTAAGCCAGGGACGGTATGTGTAAAGAGCTCCATGGAGTAACCCGTTGTGTCGCCTGCTGCATTCTTCTCTGTTGTTGTTTTTGCTGAAGAGGACAAGGAAGCGACTTGTCCCTGACCGTGAACATCCACTAACGACGCGCTGCTTTTACTTTTACCAGTTTCACGAGAGGAGGCAAAAGAGCTAGAGGCTGAGTCAGCAAGATAAGCCAAAACTTGCTCTTGCTGCTCCGGCTTTAAAAGCGGTTTTCCTACTCCCAGAAAAGGGAGCGTTCGAGGCCTTGTGTAGCCAGACGACGAACCTGGCTCCACAGCTCCAGACTTAGGTGCAATATTTTTTTTCCCACGACCACCTGATGCTCCACCACTACCACTACCCTCATTACCAGCTGACAATGAACGCCCCCGGCCACGAACTCTTCCACCAGACTTCCTCATTGTTTTAAAAACGTTACCAAACTAACGGTATTTGTTGCTGTCACACAACTTACACGGTGAGCTATAACTTCAGTATGATTTAGCTACCCCTTTACAGGTGGGTGAGACCACAACGAAAATCAGGCACAATGTTACACACTCTGTTGTTGGTGGCAACAAATGAGAGAGATGCCACACACGCAGGACTGTCACTGAAGTGCAAATGTAAATATTAATCTCCCACTGATTTGTTTTTTTTTTTTTAAAAGGGAGACTTTAGAAAAAAAAAATAATTAAAAAAAAAATGATTTTTTTAAGGAAGAATTTATAAACCAAATAAAATGAAATGATTGTTTCAGGGAGAATTTAGAAAACAAATAAAAACAAAATAGGCTTTCTATGGCCCACTGAGTGAGAGAGGACGCACACAGGAGTCAGGAGTGGCACACAAGCCCAGAGGCCAATATTTATCTCCCACTGATTGATTTAGTGATTTTTTCAGGTAGATTTTGGAACCCAAATCAAGCAAAAAAATTAATAGGCTTTCTATGGCCCACAATTGGAGAGAGAGAGATGGCACACCCAGGAGTCAAGACTGGCACACAAGCAGAAAGGGCAATATTAATCTCCCACTGATTTGATTTTTTTTTTTTTTTTCAGGGAGACTTTAGAAAAAAAAAATACAAAAAAATGAATTTTTCAGGAAGAATTTAGAAACCAAATAAAATAAAATGATTGTTTCAGGGAGAATTTAGAAAACAAATAAAAAAAAATAGGCTTTGTAGGGCCCACTGAGTGAGAGAGGACGCACACAGGAGTCAGGAGTGGCACACAAGCCCAGAGGCCAATATTTTTCTCCCACTGATTGATTTAGTGATTTTTTCAGGTAGATTTTGGAACCCAAATCAAGCAAAAAAATTAATAGGCTTTCTATGGCCCACAATTGGAGAGAGAGAGATGGCACACCCAGGAGTCAAGACTGGCACACAAGCAGAAAGGGCAATATTAATCTCCCACTGATTTGATTTTTCTTTTTTTTTCAGGGAGACTTTAGAAAAAAAAAATAAAAAAAAAATGATTTTTTCAGGAATAATTTAGAAACCAAATAAAATAAAATGATTGTTTCAGGGAGAATTTAGAAAACAAATTAAAAAAAATAGGCTTTGTAGGGCCCACTGAGTGAGAGAGGACGCACACAGGAGTCAGGAGTGGCACACAAGCCCAGAGGCCAATATTTTTCTCCCACTGATTGATTTAGTGATTTTTTCAGGTAGATTTTGAAACCCAAATCAAGCAAAAAAATTAATAGGCTTTCTATGGCCCACAATTGGAGAGAGAGAGATGGCACACCCAGGAGTCAAGACTGGCACACAAGCAGAAAGGGCAATATTAATCTCCCACTGATTTGATTTTTTTTTTTTTTCAGGGAGACTTTAGAAAAAAAAAATAAAAAAAAAAGATTTTTTCAGGAATAATTTAGAAACCAAATAAAATAAAATGATTTTTTCAGGGAGAATTTAGAAAACAAATAAAACAAAAAGTAGGCTTTCTAGGGCCCACTGAGTGAGAGAGGACGCACACAGGAGTCAGGAGTGGCACACAAGCCCAGAGGCCAATATTTATCTCCCACTGATTGATTTATTGATTTTTTCAGGTAGAATTTAGAACCCAAATCAACCAAAAAAATAAATAGGCTTTCTATGGCCCACTATTTGTGAGAGAGATGACACGCTCAGGACTGGCACACAAGCCCAGAGGCCAATATTAATCTCCCACTTTTTTTTTTTTTTTCCAGGGAAAATTTATAAACCCAATAAAAAAAATAATAAATAGGCTTTCTATGGCCCACTATCTGAGAGAGAGAGATGGCACGCTTAGGACTGGCACACAAGCCCAAAGGCCAATATTAATCTCCCACTGATTGATTTATTGATTTTTTCAGGTAGAATTTAGAACCCAAATCAACCAAAAAAATAAATAGGCTTTCTATGGCCCACTATTTGTGAGAGAGATGGCACGCTCAGGACTGGCACACAAGCCCAGAGGCCAATATTAATCTCCCACTTTTTTTTTTTTTCCAGGGAAAATTTATAAACCCAATAAAAAAAATAATAAATAGGCTTTATGGCCCACTATCTGAGAGAGAGAGATGGCACGCTTAGGACTGGCACACAAGCCCAAAGGCCAATATTAATCTCCCACTGATTGATTTATTGATTTTTTCAGGTAGAATTTAGAACCCAAATCAAGCAAAAAAATTAATTTACTTTCTATGGCCCACTGAGTGAGAGATGGCACATACAGGAGTCAGGAGTGGCACACAAGCCCTGAGGCCAATATTTTTCTCCCACTGATTGATGTTGTGATTTTTTCAGGTAGATTTTGGAACCCAAATCAAGCAAAAAAATAAATAGGCTTTCTATGGCCCACTGAGTGAGAGATGGCACACACAGGAGTAAGGAGTGGCACACAAGCCCTGAGGCCAATATTTTTCTCCCACTGATTGATGTAGTGATTTTTTCAGGTAGATTTTAGAACCCAAATCAAGCAAAAAAATAAATAGGCTTTCTATGGCCCACTGAGTGAGAGATGACACAGACAGGGATGGCACTCTAGCAGAAATGCCAATCTTAATCTCCCACAAAAAAAAAAAAAAAAGGAACTGTCCTTCAATTACTATCTCCCTGCAGTAATCTCAGCCAGGTATGGCAGGCAGCAATAAGGAGTGGACTGATGCAGAAATTAAATAAAAAATGTGGACAAACAAACAAGATAGCTGTGCAGAAAGGAAGGAACAAGAGGATTTGTGCTTTGAAAAAAGCAGTTGGTTTGCACAGCGGCGCACACACAGCAATGCAGCTATCAGGGAGCCTTCTAGGGCAGCCCAATGAGCTACAGCGCTGAGAAAAAAAAAAAAAAATGTAGCTTCCACTATCCCTGCACACCGAAGGTGGTGTTGGACAGTGCAAATCGCTACAGCACAAGCGGTTTGGTGGTTAATGAACCCTGCCTAACGCTATCCCTGCTTCTGACGAAGCGGCAGCAACCTCTCCCTAAGCTCAGATCAGCAGCAGTAACATGGCGGTCGGCGGGAACGCCCCTTTATAGCCCCTGTGACGCCGCGGACAGCAAGCCAATCACTGCAATGCCCTTCTCTAAGATGGTGGGGACCAGGACCTATGTCATCACGCTGCCCACACTCTGCGTTTACCTTCATTGGCTGAGAAATGGCGCTTTTCGCGTCATTGAAACGCGACTTTGGCGCGAAAGTCGCGTACCGCATGGCCGACCCCGCACAGGGGTCGGATCGGGTTTCATGAAACCCGACTTTGTCAAAAGTCGGCGACTTTTGAAAATGTTCGACCCGTTTCGCTCAACCCTAGTGATAACGGAAGGAATTTCATGGCTGCCATCTCCCTTTCCCAACTGAAACACATTCCTTGCCTGGCTCACACCTTAAACCTGGTGGTGCAGTGCTTATTGAAAACTTATCCAGGGTTCTCCGACCTGCTCCTCAAAGTGCGTGGACTTTGCTCACATATCCGACGTTCACCTGTACACTCCAGCCGTATGCAGACCTATTAGCGGTCTTTGAACTTTCCCCAGCATCGCCTAATCATAGACGTTGCAACAAGGTGGAACTCAACACTGCACATGCTTCAGAGACTGTGCCAACAGAGGCGGGCTGTTATGTTTTTGTTGGAGGATACACATACACGGGCAGGCAGTAGGATGGCAGACATGGAGTTGTCAGGTGTGCAGTGGTCGAAGATACAAGACATGTGTCAAGTCCTTCAGTGTTTTGAGGAATGCACACGGCTGGTTAGTGCAGACAACGCCATAATAAGCATGAGCATCCCCCTAATGTGTCTGCTGATGCAAAGTTTGACGCACATATAGGATCAGGCGTCTGCACCAGAGGAAGAGGAAAGCCTTGATGACAGTCAGCCATTGTCTGGTCAGGGCAGTGTACAGGACGAGGTAGCGGGCGAAGAGGAGGTGGAGGACGAGGAGGATGATGGGGATGAGTATATTTTTAATGAGGAAGCTTTCCCGGGGGCACTGGAAATTGGTTGCGTGGCAAGGCCGGGTTCTGGTTTTTTGAGGGACACAAGTGACGTAGATTTGCCTGAAACTGCCCCTCAACCAATCACAACCGCAGATTTGACAACTGGAACTTTGGCCCACATGGCGGATTATGCCTTACGTATCCTCAAAAGGGACACATGCATTACTAAAATGATGAACGATGATGATTACTGGTTGGCCTGCCTCCTTGATCCTCGCTATAAAGGCAAATTGCAAAATATTATGCCACATGAGAACTTGGAACTAATATTAGCAACCAAACAATCAACTCTTGCTGACCGTTTGCTTCAGGCATTCCCAGCACACAGCGCCCGTGATCGTTCTCACACGAGCTCCAGGGGGCAGCAGACCAGGAGTGTTAGGGGTGCACACATCAGAAGTGGCGTTGGACAGAGGGGTTTTCTGACCAGGTTGTGGAGTGATTTTGCTATGACCGCAGACAGGACAGGTACTGCTGCATCAATTGAAAGTGACAGGAGACAACATTTGTCCAGTATGGTTACTAACTATTTTTCATCCCTTATCGATGTTCTCCCTCAACCGTCATTCCCATTTGATTACTAGGCATCAAAATTAGACACCTGGCCAGAATTGGCAGAATATGCATTGCAGGAGCTTGCTTGCCCGGCAGCTAGTGTCCTATCAGAAAAAGTACTCAGTGCTGCAGGTTCAATATTAACTGAAAAAAGGACTCTTCTGGCTACCCAAAATGTTGATGATCTAACATTCATTAAAATGAACCACAACTGGATTTCGAATTCTTTTGCCCCACCTTGCCCGGCAGACACCTAGCTTTCCTACGAAAAGCTCTTGCCTGTGAACTACTGTGAATTACTTTTCGAATGTCTAATTTGCTGCAGCTGATTGTCCAGCATACGACATGTTTACACCTCCCTAAATGGCCAAACTTCCCACACGGGGCCGTGGTATCGCGACTTGGCGCAAGCACCCGTGAGAGTGCTGTTTGTCTGAAGAGGTGGGTGTGCCCGCTTTTGGTCGACGGCACTGCCACTGGGTCCCTCATAGTACAATAAAGTGTCTCTGGCGGTGGTGGTGCGCACCCAACGTCAGACACACTGTTGTAACATGAGGGGCCCTGGGCCTGTACCGCCGGCCACAAGAGAGTTCACCCAAACCCAGGTCAAAAATTGCTCTACCACTTCCACAGTTATCTCTCACACTTCCACCAATGTTTAGTCTATGCGCTGACATCCTTCCATTCCTGCCACTGACAATACCATTGTGTTGACATGTATGATGGCACTTAACATAGTCAGGGGCAGTGTCCTCTATTTACCACAGTAAATACTTTGCGCTAAATTAGTAGGTCTGAAACTACGCAGAGGATCCCACCCCTGAACCTAATGATTGCACCCTTTAGTGTTTTCGTTTTGTTTTAATGCGAGACATTCACATTTATTTATTGTTTTGGACTACTAACTGGCAGACACTCATTACAATCGGCCTCCGCTGACCAGACCACTGCTGCCCGTCTACCCCTGGAACCAATTTTAAATTGCCTACAGCCAGCCCATTTTATTATGTTAGGCCTTCGAAGCCTGTCTGCGGCGCGTTCTTTCAACTACTACTACACTGACCTGTCTACTGCTGCCCGTGTACTCCTGGAACCAATTATAAAGTGCCTACAGCCTGTCCAATTTTTTTATGTTAGGCCTTCGAAGCCTGTCTGCGGTCCCTCCTTCCACTAGGACTCCACTGACCATTCTACTGCTGCCCGTGTACCCCTGGAACCAATTTTAAATTGCCTACAGCCCAATTTTTTTATGTTAGGCCTTTGAAGCCTGTCTGCGGTCCCTCCTTCCACTAGGCCTCCACTGACCATTCTACTGCTGCCTGTGTACCCCTGGAACCAATTTTAAATTGCCTACAGCCAGCCCAATTTTTTTTATGTTAGGCCTTCGAAGCCTGTCTGCGGTCCCTCCTTCCACTAGGCCTCCACTGACCATACTACTGCTGCCCGTGTACCCCTGGAACCAATTTTAAATTGCCTACAGCCCAATTTTTTTATGTTAGGCCTTTGAAGCCTGTCTGCGGTCTCTCCTTCCACTAGGCCTCCACTGACCATTCTACTGCTGCCCGTGTACCCCTGAAACCAATTTTAAATTGCCTACAGCCCAATTTTTTTATGTTAGGCCTTTGAAGCCTGTCTGCGGTCCCTCCTTCCACTAGGCCTCCACTGACCATTCTACTGCTGCCCGTGTACCCCTGGAACCAATTTTAAATTGCCTACAGCCAGCCCAATTTTTTTTATGTTAGGCCTTCGAAGCCTGTCTGCGGTCCCTCCTTCCACTAGGCCTCCACTGACCATTCTACTGCTGCCCGTGTACCCCTGGAACCAATTTTAAATTGCCAACAGCCCTATTTTGTTATGTTAGGCCTTCGAAGCCTCTCTGCGGTCCCTTCTTTCTACTACTACTACACTGACCAGACAATTGCTGCCCGTGTACCCCTGGAACCAATTTTAAATTGCCAACAGCCCTATTTTGTTATGTTAGGCCTTCGAAGCCTGTCTGCGGTCCCTCCTTCCACTAGGCCTCCACTGACCATTCTACTGCTGCCCGTGTACTCCTGGAACCAATTTTAAATTGCCTACAGCCAGCCCAATTTTTTTTATGTTAGGCCTTCGAAACCTGTCTGCGGTCCCTCCTTCCACTAGGCCTCCACTGACCATTCTACTGCTGCCCGTGTACCCCTGGAACCAATATTAAATTGCCAACAGCCCTATTTTGTTATGTTAGGCCTTCGAAGCCTGTCTGCGGTCCCTCCTTCCACAAGGCCTCCACTGACCATTCTACTGTTGCCCGTGTACCCCTGGAACCAATTTTAAATTGCCAACAGCTCTATTTTGTTATGTTAGGCCTTCGAAGCCTCTCTGCGGTCCCTTCTTTCTACTACTACTACACTGACCAGACCATTGCTGCCCGTGTACCCCTGGAACCAATTTTAAATTGCCAACAGCCCTATTTTGTTATGTTAGGCCTTCGAAGCCTCTCTGCGGTCCCTTCTTTCTACTACTACTACACTGATCAGACCATTGCTGCCCGTGTACCCCTGGAACCAATTTTAAATTGCCAACAGCCCTATTTTGTTATGTTAGGCCTTAGAAGCCTGTCTGCGGTCCCTTCTTTCTACTACTACTACACTGACCAGACCATTGCTGCCCGTGTACCCCTGGAACCAAATTTAAATTGCCTACAGCCAGCCCAATTTTTTTTATGTTAGGCCTTCGAAGCCTGTCTGCGGTCCCTCCTTCCACTAGGCCTCCACTGACCGTTCTACTGCTGCCCGTGTACCCCTGGAACCAATTTTAAATTGCCAACAGCCCTATTTTGTTATGTTAGGCCTTCGAAGCCTGTCTGTGGTCCCTCCTTCCACAAGGCCTCCACTGACCATTCTACTGCTGTCCGTGTACCCCTAGAACAAATTTTAAATTGCCAACAGCCCTATTTTGTTATGTTAGGCCTTCGAAGCCTCTCTGCGGTCCCTTCTTTCTACTACTACTACACTGACCAGACCATTGCTGCCCGTGTACCCCTGGAACCAATTTTAAATTGCAACAGCCCTATTTTGTTATGTTAGGCCTTCGAAGCCTGTCTGCGGTCCCTTCTTTCTACTACTATTACACTGACCAGACCATTGCTGCCCGTGTACCCCTGGAACCAAATTTAAATTGCCTACAGCCAGCCCAATTTTTTTTATGTTAGGCCTTCGAAGCCTGTCTGCGGTCCCTCCTTCCACTAGGCCTCCACTGACTATTCTACTGCTGCCCGTGTACCCCTGGAACCAATTTTAAATTGCCAACAGCCCTATTTTGTTATGTTAGGCCTTCGAAGCCTGTCTGCGGTCCCTCCTTCCACAAGGCCTCCACTGACCATTCTACTGCTGCCCGTGTACCCCTGGAACCAATTTTAAATTGCCAACAGCCCTATTTTGTTATGTTAGGCCTTCAAAGCCTCTCTGCAGTCCCTTCTTTATACTACTACTACACTGACCAGACCATTGCTGCCCGTGTACCCCTGGAACCAATTTTAAATTGCCAACAGCCCTATTTTGTTATGTTAGGCCTTAGAAGCCTGTCTGCGGTCCCTTCTTTCTACTACTACTACACTGACCAGACCATTGCTGCCCGTTTACCCCTGGAACCAAATTTAAATTGCCTACAGCCAGCCCAATTTTTTTTATGTTAGGCCTTCGAAGCCTGTCTGGGGTCCCTCCTTCCACTAGGCCTCCACTGACCATTCTACTGCTGCCCGTGTACCCCTGGAACCAATTTTAAATTGCCAACAGCCCTATTTTGTTATGTTAGGCCTTCGAAGCCTGTCTGCGGTCCCTCCTTCCACAAGGCCTCCACTGACCATTCTACTGCTGCCCGTGTACCCCTGGAACCAATTGTAAATTGCCAACAGCCCTATTTTGTTATGTTAGGCCTTCGAAGCCTGTCTGCGGTCCCTCCTTCCACAAGGCCTCCACTGACCATTCTACTGTTGCCCGTGTACCCCTGGAACCAATTTTAAATTGCCAACAGCTCTATTTTGTTATGTTAGGCCTTCGAAGCCTCTCTGCGGTCCCTTCTTTCTACTACTACTACACTGACCAGACCATTGCTGCCCGTGTACCCCTGGAACCAATTTTAAATTGCCAACAGCCCTATTTTGTTATGTTAGGCCTTCGAAGCCTCTCTGCGGTCCCTTCTTTCTACTACTACTACACTGATCAGACCATTGCTGCCCGTGTACCCCTGGAACCAATTTTAAATTGCCAACAGCCCTATTTTGTTATGTTAGGCCTTAGAAGCCTGTCTGCGGTCCCTTCTTTCTACTACTACTACACTGACCAGACCATTGCTGCCCGTGTACCCCTGGAACCAAATTTAAATTGCCTACAGCCAGCCCAATTTTTTTTATGTTAGGCCTTCGAAGCCTGTCTGCGGTCCCTCCTTCCACTAGGCCTCCACTGACCGTTCTACTGCTGCCCGTGTACCCCTGGAACCAATTTTAAATTGCCAACAGCCCTATTTTGTTATGTTAGGCCTTCGAAGCCTGTCTGTGGTCCCTCCTTCCACAAGGCCTCCACTGACCATTCTACTGCTGTCCGTGTACCCCTAGAACAAATTTTAAATTGCCAACAGCCCTATTTTGTTATGTTAGGCCTTCGAAGCCTCTCTGCGGTCCCTTCTTTCTACTACTACTACACTGACCAGACCATTGCTGCCCGTGTACCCCTGGAACCAATTTTAAATTGCCAACAGCCCTATTTTGTTATGTTAGGCCTTCGAAGCCTGTCTGCGGTCCCTTCTTTCTACTACTATTACACTGACCAGACCATTGCTGCCCGTGTACCCCTGGAACCAAATTTAAATTGCCTACAGCCAGCCCAATTTTTTTTATGTTAGGCCTTCGAAGCCTGTCTGCGGTCCCTCCTTCCACTAGGCCTCCACTGACTATTCTACTGCTGCCCGTGTACCCCTGGAACCAATTTTAAATTGCCAACAGCCCTATTTTGTTATGTTAGGCCTTCGAAGCCTGTCTGCGGTCCCTCCTTCCACAAGGCCTCCACTGACCATTCTACTGCTGCCCGTGTACCCCTGGAACCAATTTTAAATTGCCAACAGCCCTATTTTGTTATGTTAGGCCTTCAAAGCCTCTCTGCAGTCCCTTCTTTATACTACTACTACACTGACCAGACCATTGCTGCCCGTGTACCCCTGGAACCAATTTTAAATTGCCAACAGCCCTATTTTGTTATGTTAGGCCTTAGAAGCCTGTCTGCGGTCCCTTCTTTCTACTACTACTACACTGACCAGACCATTGCTGCCCGTTTACCCCTGGAACCAAATTTAAATTGCCTACAGCCAGCCCAATTTTTTTTATGTTAGGCCTTCGAAGCCTGTCTGGGGTCCCTCCTTCCACTAGGCCTCCACTGACCATTCTACTGCTGCCCGTGTACCCCTGGAACCAATTTTAAATTGCCAACAGCCCTATTTTGTTATGTTAGGCCTTCGAAGCCTGTCTGCGGTCCCTCCTTCCACAAGGCCTCCACTGACCATTCTACTGCTGCCCGTGTACCCCTGGAACCAATTGTAAATTGCCAACAGCCCTATTTTGTTATGTTAGGCCTTCTAAGCCTCTCTGCGGTCCCTTCTTTCTATTACTACTACACTGACCAGACCATTGCTGCCCGTGTACCCCTGGAACCAATTTTAAATTGCCAACAGCCCTATTTTGTTATGTTAGGACTTCGAAGCCTGTCTGCGGTCCCTTCTTTCTACTACTCCTACACTGACCAGACCACTGCTGCCCGTGTACCCCTGGAACCTATTTTTTATTGCATAGAGCATCCTTTTTTTAATAGTAGGCGTACAAAGTCTGTCTGCGGTCCACTATTGAAATTGTCCTCCACTGCCCAGAGCAGTGCTGCCTGTGTACCCCTGTAACCTTTTTTAAGCTGCAGTGAGCCACAATTTTTGGTTTAAGGCCTACTACCTGTGTCTGTCTGCGCCACTCAATTCAGCTGTGTTCCTTTGAAAAAAGCTGAGCGTCAATAGTCTTGTTTTCAGCCTCTAGGAATTTTAAAACTGCATTGGGGGTACAACTTTGGTAGGGCCTACTAACGGTGTCTGCTGCCCCAAGGTGTGCCCCAGGTTTCGGCCACATTGCTTCGGTCTTCCGACTCTCGTTTAGTAGTTGTAGAAAACTACACTGCATTAGGCCTACAAATTGGGTATGGGGTGTAGAGACGGTGTGTTCCACTCCAAGGTGTTCTCCAGGTTGCCTTTCCTGAGCTTCTATCTTCAGGCTCTCGTTTAGTAGTTGTTGGAAACTACACTGCATTAGGCCTACAAAATGGGTATGGGGTGTAGAGAGATGGTGTGTTCCACTCCGAGGTGTTCCCCAGGTTTCCTCGCCATTGCTTCGATCTTAATGCTCTCGTTTAGTAGTTGTTGGAAACTACACTGCATTAGGCCTACAAATTGGGTATGGGGTGTAGAGACGGTGTGTTCCACTCCAAGGTGTTCCCCAGGTTTCCTCTCCATTGCTTCGATCTTCTGGCTCTCGTTTAGTAGTTGTTGGAAACTACACTGCATTAGGCCTACAAATTGGGTATGGGGTGTAGAGAGATGGTGTGTTCCACTCCAAGGTGTTCTCCAGGTTGCCTTTCCTGAGCTTCTATCTTCAGGCTCTCGTTCAGTAGTTGTTGGAAACTACACTGCATTAGGCCTACAAATTGGGTATGGGGTGTAGAGACGGTGTGTTCCACTCCAAGGTGTTCTCCAGGTTGCCTTTCCTGAGCTTCTATCTTCAGGCTCTCGTTTAGTAGTTGTTGGAAACTACACTGCATTAGGCCTACAAAATGGGTATGGGGTGTAGAGAGATGGTGTGTTCCACTCCAAGGTGTTCCCCAGGTTTCCTCGCCATTGCTTCGATCTTAATGCTCTCGTTTAGTAGTTGTTGGAAACTACACTGCATTAGGCCTACAAATTGGGTATGGGGTGTAGAGACGGTGTGTTCCTCTCCAAGGTGTTCTCCAGGTTGCCTTTCCTGAGCTTCTATCTTCAGGCTCTCGTTTAGTAGTTGTTGGAAAATACACTGCATTAGGCCTACAAAATGGGTATGGGGTGTAGAGAGATGGTGTGTTCCACTCCAAGGTGTTCCCCAGGTTTCCTCGCCATTGCTTTGATCTTAATGCTCTCGTTTAGTAGTTGTTGGAAACTACGCTGCATTAGGCCTACAAATTGGGTATGGGGTGTAGAGAGATGGTGTGTTACACTCCAAGGTGTTCCCCAGGTTTCCTCTCCATTGCTTCGATCTTCTGGCTCTCGTTTAGTAGTTGTTGGAAACTACACTGCATTAGGCCTACAAATTGGGTATGGGGTGTAGAGAGATGGTGTGTTCCACTCCAAGGTGTTCCCCAGGTTTCCTCGCCATTGCTTCGATCTTAATGCGCTCGTTTAGTAGTTGTTGGAAACTACACTGCATTAGGCCTACAAATTGTGTATGGGGTGTAGAGACGGTGTGTTCCACTCCAAGGTGTTCTCCAGGTTGCCTTTCCTGAGCTTCTATCTTCAGGCTCTTGTTAAATAGTGGTTAAATGGAACAACTGCATTTGGCGTACTAGTTGGTTTGGGGCCTACTAACAGTGTCTGCCGCTCCTTGCTGTTCTCCTGGTTTCCTGTCCTGAAATTCCATTTTCAGGCTCTCGTTAAGTAGTTGTTAATGTTAGACTGCATTTGGCCTACTAGTTGGGTTGGGGCCTACTATCGGTGTCTGCCACTCCTTGCTGTTCTCCTCCACTGAACAAAGCTGTGCCGCCTGTTTACTACGGTTGCCAATTTTGAACTGCATTTCGACTACTTACTGATTTGGGCCTACTCTCTGTGTCAGCCTCTCATTCCAGTTGTCCTCCACTGCAATGCCCCCTGGTTAGTCCTGTGTTACCAATTTTGAACTGCATTTAGCCCACTTTATTCTTTGGGCCTATATCTGTGTTTCCTCCTCATCCTGCCCATTGCCCAGCCAGTGATAGATGAGTCTGCTGGTACATTGACCCATAGCGCAAAATTCCCCGTGCACGCTACACAGCAAGATTGTGACCCTGCTGAAAGTCAGGTTGCTCTTCCCGCATACCATACCACCTTACACGGGGACAAAGAGGAAGGTGCAGATGAAAGTGCAGGTTCCTTCATCAGGTGGGGGGAGGAATACTAGTTGGCGACGTCACTGGCACAGGGCCTCTCATAGTACGCAAAAGTGTTGCTGCCGGTGGGAGGCGCCCCCGCCGTGCAAACACACCGCTGTACTTTGAGGGGCCCTGTGCCAGTGCCAATGCCAACGAGTGGGCCCCCCCTGCTTGCTCAGGATCTCAGCACTTGCAAAGTTGAAATACTTACCTCTCCCTGCTCCACTGCCGTGACGTGTTCCAGATTTCCTGGGCCCACTAATTACTTGAACCAGCCCTACAACCCACAACTTTAGCCAAATGACCCCCAATTTCAAATGCCTTCCAATTATTATAAGGTAAATTACGATTGACAAGCTTCTGTAACAAGAATGGATGTTTTTGCCATTAAAATGGGCAGTGTAGGTGTTTTCCTGGCCTCCACTCACTGCCGACTATGCTCCCCCATTGACTTGCATTGGGTTTCGTGTTTCGGGCGATACCTGACTTTTCGCGATAATCGGCCGATTCCACTCGACTCGACTTCTAAGATAGTCGGGTTTCGCGAAACACGGCTCGACTCTAAAAAGGTCAAGGTCGCTCAACCCTAATAAGCAGTATTAGTATAGAATAAAAATAAAGCACCATGTATCACATAAAAACATTAAGCTAACTAAATAATGTTATAGCAATGAAATGTGCATAAAAAGAAATAAAAAGAAACTCAACTGTCTTGTCATTCACAGGGGCAAATGCCTTGGTCCTGAACTGGTGAAAGGAAAATTCCTAACAATTGCATATTAAACACCTATGTGAGTTATATTGCTTAGAGAATCATTATCCTTTAGAGCAAAATAGTAAGGCCTGATCAATGTGGTATGACTTTTATCGCTAGCACCATCCTGGCCTGCATTAAGTCACACATTTATGCCTTCCATGCAGGAACAAATGAGGAAAGATTCCACTGATAAAGGTTAAAAAATGACATGCTGTAGTCAAATTATATTAATGACACAACCATATGCATTCATCGGATAATTAACTATTCACAGGTGAAATTAGCTGATAGGAGTGGCTGTCGAGAACAAATCGAATGAGCTTTGATTGTATCAATAAGTTTCTACCAGTGAACCATGGTTATCAAGCTATCAGAGAAATTTGTCCACTCAATTCCTTCTGGTGGAAATAAAACTTTAATTATCCAGTCATGGAGTAGATGGCAGGTCATTAATAAAACCTACTTATCTGGCTGTAGGTTTTGGAGTTTTACACTTATCTGCAAACCATCTAAATAAACAATTTGGTATTGTACTTAAGTTATTACAGATGGTAGGTATTTTCTATACAAATTTTTATATTTAACTTAAAGGATTTTATTTTCAAATTGTGGGTGTAAATAAAAAGGTTTTTGCTTTTTTTCAGAATTGATTCATCTAACCAGCCTGCACATGTAGATAACGTTGAAATAATTTGATGGCATAGTTCTTTTTCTTTGTATACCTATCTATTCTCTATGTTGTGTATGGAATATTTATTATTGTTATATATACTTCTCTGACACGTGTGAACATAAAAAATGTAGGATCTTATCTGTTCTGATTTTTATTGTATGACATTTCACTTTAACTATATAATGCGTAATCCATATTATGTATCTATTTTTCTGTAGCTATTTTTTCATAGTAAATGTCATGAATATGTTAATATTATTATGGAAAATTCCCTGATCATTTATCCACATGACTGTAATACTTAACAAATGTATAACTATAGTACACATGTGTATATATATATATATATATATATATATATAATTATCTATAGAGTGCTCGTATTAAAAATATACAGTTGAAACCAGAAGTTTACATACACTATATACAAAGACACAAATGCACGTTTTTCTCAATATCTGACATGAAATCAGAATAAACCTTTCCTGTTTTAGGTCAATTAGGATTACCATAATTATTAATGTTTGCCAAATGCCAAAATGAGAGAGAGAGAGAATGTTTTAAGGCATTTTTATTACTTACTGCAAAGTTAAAAGTTTACATACATTTCATTAGTATTTGGTACCATTGCTCTTAAACTGAATGACTTGGGTCAAACGTTTGGAGGATATCCTTCCACAAGCTTCTCACATTAGTTGGTCTGAATTTGGGCCCATTCCTCCTGACAAACCTGGTGTAACAGATCCAGGTTTGAAGGTCGCCTTGCTCTCACCTGCGTTTTCAGCATTGCCAATACAATTTACCGTATATACTCGAGTATAAGCCGACCCGAGTATAAGCCGACCCCCCTAATTTTGCCACAAAAAACTGGGAAAACTTATTGACTCGAGTATAAGCCTAGGGTGGAAATGCAGCATTTACCGGTGAATTTCAAAAATAAAAATAGATCATTATTTCCCCATAGCTGTGCCATATAGTGCTCTGCACCGTTCATTATTTCCCCATAGCTGTGCCATATAGTGCTCTGCACCGTTCATATTTCCCCATAGGTGTGAACCATATAGTGCTCTGCACCGTTCATTGTGCCCCCTAGCTGTGCCATATACGGTGCTCTGCACCGTTCATTGTGCCCCATAGATGTGCCACATACGGTGCTCTGCACCGTTCACTGTGCCCCATAGCTGTGCCATATACGGTGCTCTGCACCGTTCACTGTGCCCCATAGCTGTGCTGTGCCATATACGGTGCTCTGCACCGTTCACTGTGCCCCATAGCTGTGCCATATACGGTGCTCTGCACCGTTCACTGTGCCCCATAGCTGTGCTGTGCCATATACGGTGCTCTGCACCGTTCACTGTGCCCCATAGCTGTGCCATATACGGTGCTCTGCACCGTTCACTGTGCCCCATAGCTGTGCTGTGCCATATACGGTGCTCTGCACCGTTCACTGTGCCCCATAGCTGTGCTGGGCCATATACGGTGCTCTGCACCGTTCACTGTGCCCCATAGCTGTGCTGTGCCATATACGGTGCTCTGCACCGTTCACTGTGCCCCATAGCTGTGCTGTGCCATATACGGTGCTCTGCACCGTTCACTGTGCCCCATAGCTGTGCTGTGCCATATACGGTGCTCTGCACCGTTCACTGTGCCCCATAGCTGTGCTGTGCCATATACGGTGCTCTGCACCGTTCACTGTGCCCCATAGCTGTGCTGTGCCATATACGGTGCTCTGCACCGTTCACTGTGCCCCATAGCTGTGCTGTGCCATATACGGTGCTCTGCACCGTTCACTGTACCCCATAGCTGTGCTGTGCCATATACGGTGCTCTGCACCGTTCACTGTACCCCATAGCTGTGCTGTGCCATATACGGTGCTCTGCACCGTTCACTGTGCCCCCTAGCTGTGCCTTATACGGTGCTCTGCACCGTTCATTGTGCCCCCTAGCTGTGCCTTATACGGTGCTCTGCACCGTTCACTGTGCCCCATAGATGTTCCACATAAATTTGTGCCGCCGCTGCCGCAATAAAGAAAAAAAAACACATACTCACCTCCCTTGATTGCAGCTCCCGGCGTCTCGTTCCGGCGCCTCCATCTTCCCGGCGTCTCTGCTCTGACTGATCAGGCAGAGGGCGCCGCGCACACTGTATGCGTCATCGCGCCCTCTGCCTGAACAGTCAGAGAGCAGAGACGCCGGGAAGATGGAGGCGCCGGCCGGGAAGATGGATCGGCGCCCGGCGGCTGGAACGAGGACAGGTGAATATGCTATACTCACCTAGTCCTGGCGATCCTCGCGCTGTCCCCTCCTGTCTTCGGTGCCGCAGCTTCTTTCTCTATCAGCGGTCACCGGCACCGCTGATTAGAGAAATGAATAAGCGGCTCCGCCCCTATGGGAGGTGGAGCCGCTTATTCATTTCTGTAATGAGCGGTCCCACGTGACCGCTGAAGAGAGGAAGAAACTGCAGCGCCGAAGCCCGTGGGACGGCAGGGACAGCGCGAGGATCGCTGGGACTAGGTAAGTATACCCCAGCGCCCTCACCCGCCGACCCCACCGCTACCGTGACTCGAGTATAAGCCGAGGGGGGCACTTTCAGCCCAAAAATTTGGGCTGAAAATCTCGGCTTATACTCGAGTATATACGGTAATTAGAATTGAGATCATGACTTTGTGATGGCCACTCCAAAACATTGACTTTGTTATCCTTCAGCCACTTTATTACCATTTTGTCAGCATGCTTCAGGTCATTGTCCCTTTGGAAGACATATTTCTGCCCAAGCTTTAACTTATTGGCTGATGTCTTAAGTAGAGTTGAGCGACTTTTACTTTTATAGGATCGAAAGTCAGGTCGGGTGAAATCGGCCGATTATTGCGGAAAGTTGGGGGTCGTCCGAAACACGAAACCCAATGCAAATCAATGGGGAATCAAAGTCAGCAAGTGAGTGGAGGACAGGAAAACACCTACAGTGTCCATTTTAATGCCAAAAACATCAATTCGTATTACTGAAGCTTGTCAATCTTAATTTACTTTATAATAATAGTTAGGCATTGAAAACAGGGGCTCATTTGGCTAAAGTTGTGGGGGGTAGGGCTGGCTCAAGATTTTCATGGGTCTATGAAACGCGGAATACGTCACGGCGGTGGAGCAGGGAGAGGTAAGTATTTCAACTTTGCAAGTGCTGCGATCCTGAGCAAGCAGGGGGGACACTAGTTGGCACTGGCACAGGGCCCCTCATAGTACGGCGGTGTGCTTCACGGCGGGCGGCGCCTCCCACTGCCAGAGACACTTTTGCGTACTATGAGGGGTCCTGTGCCAGTGTCAACGAGTATGCCCCCCACCTGATGAAGGAACCTGCACTTTCATCTGCACCTTCCTCTTTGTCTCCGTGTAAGGTGGTATAGTATGCGGGAAGGGGAACCTGACTTTCAGCAGGGTCAGATTCTGGCTGTGTAGTGGTCTGGGTCAATCTACCAGCAGAATCATCTAGCAGTGGCTGGCCAATGGGCAGGATGAGGAGGAAACACAGATATAGGCCCAAATAATAAAGTAGGCTAAATGCAGTTCAAAAGTGGTAACAGGACTAAACAGGCGGCATTGCTTTGTTCAGTGGAGGACAACTGCAATGAGAGGCAGATACAGTTAATAGGCCAAACCAAACAAGTAGGCCAAATGCAGTTTAATATCCGAAGCAGGATGAAAATTGAGGCTCAGCTTTGTTCAGTGGAGGAGAACAACAAGCAGCGGCAGACACCGTTAGTAGACCCAACCAAACAAGTAGACCAAATGCAGTTTAATATCTGAAACAGGATGAAAATTGAGGCTCAGCTTTGTTCAGTGGAGGAGAAAAGCAAGGAGCGGCAGACACCGCTAGTAGGCAATACCAAACAAGTAGGCCTAATGCAGTTTAATATCTGAAACAGGATGAAAATTGAGGCTCAGCTTTGTTCAGTGTAAGAGAAAAGCAAGGAGCGGCAGACACCATTAGTAGGCCCAACCAAACAAGTAGACCAAATGCAGTTTAATATCTGAAACAGGATGAAAATTGAGGCTCAGCTTTGTACAGTTAAAGGAGAACAACAAGCAGCGGCAGACACCGTTAGTAGGTCCAACCAAACAAGTAGGCCAAATGCAGTTTAATATCTGAAACAGGATGAAAATTGAGGCTCAGCTTTGTTCAGTGGAGGAGAAAAGCAAGGAGCGGCAGACACCGTTAGTAGGCCCAACCAAACAAGTTGGCTAAATGCAGTTTAATATCCGAAACAGGATGAAAATTGAGGCTCAGCTTTGTTCAGTGGAGGAGAAAAACAAGCAGCGGCAGACACCGTTAGTAGGCCCAACCAAATAAGTAGGTCAAATGCAGTTTAATATTTGAAACAGGAGTAAACTGGTGGCTCAGCTTTGTTCAGTGGAGGACAACTGTAATGGGAGGCAGACACAGCTAGTAGGCCTAAATAAGTAAGTAGGCTAAATGCAGTTCAAAATTGGTAACTGGAGTACACAGGCAGTATAGCTTTGTTCAATGGAGGACAGCTGTAATGAGCGGCGCAGACAGACTTAGTAGGCCTAAAATTAAAAAGTAGGCTAAAAGCAGTTCAAAATTGGTAACAGGAGTAAACAGGCGGCTTAGCTTTGTTCAATGGAGGACAGCTGTAATGAGTGGCGCAGACTGACTTAGTAGGCCTAAAATAAAAAAGTAGGCTAAAAGCAGTTCAAAATTGGTAACAGGACTGAACAGGCGGCATAGCTTGGTACTGGGGTGGGCTCCTCTGCTGTCGCCCTGCCCGACAAAAGGGATAAAATAAATCCCCCGTTCGCCCGTTCCGTAGGAAAACGTGCAGCCAGAAGCTCAAGATGTATGGAGCACTGACTCACGAATCCCCGACATTGCTTACTGCCACCAGCAAACTTGTCTGGAAGCAGGAGACGGGATAAAGTCGGAGCAGGGGTGGCAGACGACAAACTGGCTGCAGCTACACTTGCAGCCTGAACAGCGACTGCGGTAACATCCACAGCTGAGGTTGTGCGCTCGAGAGCCGCCAACCTACCCTCCAGCTGCTGGATGTACCGCTGTAAACGCTGATCGTCTGCCATTTACTAGCCAGACCCTGGCGCTAGTGTACTGTTAGGGCTAGCGGAGCGCACCGAGAAAATAGAGATGTTTATTATAAATGGTGCGTTTGCAGCCCGGGGTCCACCGTGCAGGGGGAACCTGCTGCTAGTGAATGGCGGCACTGTTTGGTGGTACAGACTAGCTCTGTTACTCCACAGAGTAGCCGTGAAAGGGAAGCACTGCACCCTGTTAGCCTCACAGGAGCACAAGCTTACTGCCAAGCTGATAGCAGTCAGTGGTTATGCAACATGCAATCTCCTCACCAGAGAAGCCGGTATTCTAGGGGCTTATTTCAGCCGGGTCCCTGAACACACTCATAAAATCTCCTCACCGAAGGTGCCGGTATTCTAGGGGCTTATTTCAGCCGGGTCCCTGAACACACTCATGCATAACCACACTGGCGCAAAGCACATATATGAATTGACACTAGCGCATGGCCGTGCGGCCATGCGAGCCTCAAATAGCTGCAGCAAGTAAAAGACCTTCCTAGAAGGGCCAATGAGAGACTGCCATACCTGAGCATGTGACCCTAAATCTCCACTGAGAGATCTTGCCCTGGGCATGCTCAGTGTGTGCAAAGCAGGACTTAGTCCTAGCACTTAAAGGACCTTCCTGAAAGGACCAATGGAGTTTGCTGCAGTATCTGACCATGTGACCCTCGATCTCCACTGAGAGATCTTACTCAGGGCATGCTCAGAACAAGAAAATCAGGACTTAGTCCCAGAAGCATCTGCTCGCCGCTGCCCAGCACTGACTTCAATGGCAGAAGCCGGAAAAGCAGCAGTAACTCTTTGTACAGAGTGGGACTGAGCAAGACGCTGGGACCGACGTCTCTGCTGCGCAGGCTCCAATGCGGCAGGAGAAGAATGGGAGACTGCAGTGGAGATGGCCCGAGATTTCCCCTGTGCAGAGGCAGGAACTCGACCCCTAACATTACCCCCCTCCTAGGGCCCCCCTCCTTGGGCTTCACTACGCTCGAAGGCGGCAATGAGCTGCGGAGGCCGAATGTGCTCAGCAGGCTCCCAGGACCTGTCCTCAGGACCATAACCCTTCCAATCCACCAAATAAAATTTTTTGCCACGTACCACCTTGCACCCCAAAATAGCATTCACCTCGTAATCGTCCATAGACGAACCCGATGTCCCAGCAGATGACTCGTAAAATCGGGACATGTATACGGATTTCAAGAGGGACACATGAAAGGTGTTGGTAATACCCAGGCGTGGCGGAAGGGCCAAACGATAGACCACAGGATTAACCTGTTCGAGGACCTTGAAAGGACCCAAGTAGTGGGGTGCAAACTTGGTGGACTCAACTCGCAACCTGATGTTACGGGCGGAGAGCCACACCAAGTCGCCAGGAGCAAAGGTCGGAGCGGGGCGCCGATGTGCATCGGTGGAGGACCTCATTCTCTCCTTGGAGGCCCGAATGGCATCCTGAGTGCGGTCCCAAATATCCCGTGCCTCCATAGCCCAGTCTGCCACCCTGAAGTCGGCGGAAGACACGGGCATAGGCACAGGTACCCGCGGATGCTGACCATAGTTGAGGAGGAATGGGGTTTGTCCAGTGGAGTCGGCTACAACGTTGTTTAGTGCAAACTCTGCCCATGATAGCAAGGATGCCCAGTCATCCTGCCTGGCAGAGACAAAATGTCGCAGATATGTGACCAAGGTCTGGTTGGCCCTCTCTACCAACCCATTTGTCTTGGGATGATATGCGGAAGAGAGATTTAACTCAATGCTGAGAAGATGACAAAGCTTTCTCCAGAACCGAGATGCAAACTGGGGACCCCGGTCACTGACAATTTTGTCTGGCATACCGTGTAGGCGGAAGATGTGTTTAATGAACAACGCTGTCAAGGCCCGTGCAGAAGGTAACCGTGGTAGCGTCACCAAATGCACCATTTTCGTGAAATGATCGGTGATGACCCAAATGATGGTACAGCCGCGAGACTTGGGTAAACCCACAACAAAGTCCATCCCGACCATCTCCCAGGGCCTGTCTGCCACTGGCAAGGGATAGAGTAACCCAGCTGGCCGTTGACGAGGAGATTTATTTTTGGCACAGGAGACACACGCCTGAATATAATCTCTGACATCCTGGACCATATGTGGCCACCAGTACGTCCTCGCCAGCAACTCAGATGTCCTCTTTGTCCCAAAGTGTACACCCACCCAGGACGAATGAGCCAAAGAGAGAACCTCCAGTCGCAAATTAATGGGCACAAAAGTCTTGCGCGGAGGCACAGACTCTAGCGAAACCGGCGCTACGGTTCTCAGGCTCTCTGAAGGGACAATAAGCCGAGGCTCCCCTTCCTCCTCCTCAGATGACACAACAGAGCGAGAGAGAGCATCAGCACGAATGTTCTTCTCCCCGGCGAGAAAATGAAGGGTGAAGTGGAACCGGGAGAAGAACAAGGACCATCTGGCCTGGCGAGAATTTAGCCACTGGGCTGTTTGCAGATATAACAAATTTTTCTGGTCCATGAAGACCTGAAAGGGAAAACGAGCCCCCTCCAAGAGATGTCTCCATTCCGAGAAAGCCAGCTTCATCGCTAGCAACTCCCTGTCCCCAATGGAATAATTCCTCTCCGCAGGTGTGAAGATCTTGGAGAAGAAGAAGCACGGATGCTTCCGACCTTGAGCATCCTTTTGGAAGAGGACTGCTCCTGCACCAACAGAAGAGGCATCCACCTCCATTATGAAAGGCTTATCAACATTGGGATGATGTAGGATGGGAGCGCTAGCAAAATGGGACTTAATAGAAGAAAAGGCCCTGGAGACCTCTTCTGACCACAATTTGGGATTTGCTCCCTTCTTGGTGAGGGCTACCAAGGGAGCTACCAAAGTTGAGAAGTGGGGAATGAACTGGCGGTAATAACTAATGAACCCCATAAAGCGCTGCACCGCTTTAAGAGAATGGGGTTCTTGCCAGTCCATCACAGCCTGTAGTTTGGCTGGTAATCCCTGGGTGGAGATGATATAGCCCAGGAAAGGTAAAGACTCTTGCTCAAACATACACTTCTCCAACTTTGCATAGAGAGAATTTGCCCGTAAGAGGTCAAAGACTCTGCCAACATCTCTCTGGTGGGAGTCAATATCTGGAGAAAAGATGAGAATATCATCCAGATAGACTATGACCGAGGTGGAAAGAATATCCCGGAAGATGTCATTGACAAAGTCTTGGAAAATGGCTGGGGCATTACAGAGCCCGAAGGGCATCACCAGATATTCATAGTGCCCATCCCTGGTGTTAAAAGTCGTCTTCCATTCGTCCCCCTCACGGATGCGAATCAGGTTGTAAGCACCCCGCAGATCTAATTTAGTAAATACCCTTGCTCCCCGAAGCCTATCGAACAGTTCAGATATCAAAGGCAAAGGGTATTTATTCTTAACGGTGATGGCGTTAAGACCCCTGTAATCTATGCACGGATGTAATTCTCCATTCTTCTTCTGCATGAAGAAGAATCCTGCCCCTGCTGGTGAAAATGACTTCCTAATGAACCCTCTTGCCAAATTCTCCTGGATGTATTGGGACATGGCCTCCGTTTCCGGAAGAGAGAGGGGATAGACACGTCCCCGAGGAGGTTCTGTTCCAGGCAAGAGATCTATAGGCCATTCATAGGAACGGTGAGGTGGAAGGGTCTCCGCAGTCTTTTTGGAGAAGACGTCTGCATAAGATCAATAGTATTTGGGAAGAGAAGAGAGATCTGCGGGTATCTCAGTGGTGGAAACCTGAACACACTCTTTCACACATCTGCCCTTACAGGATTCACTCCAACCCAATATCCTCCCAGAGGTCCACTCAATATGTGGGGAGTGGAAATGGAGCCATGGTATTCCTAGCAGAATCTCATCCATTCCCTCGGGAAGGACAAGAAGGGAAATTATCTCCTGGTGGGATGGGGATGGGGACATAGCTAACGTGAAAGGGATAGTCTGGTGTGTGATCTGAGATGGAAGTGTTGACCCGTTCACTACTCTAATGGTCACCGGTTTGGCGAGCATCACCAGAGGTATTGCATGGCGCAGAGCAAAAGCCGAGGACATGAAATTCCCCTCTGCTCCAGAGTCCACACAAAGCTCGACTGTTAGAGAGTAAGAGCCTAATATGATTGTCCCCTTGAAGGACAGCTTGGAGTAAAATGCCGCTGTGTCTAGAGAACCTCCTCCAATGGTTACTAGACGCGAACATTTACCCTATCGCCGTGGACACTTATTGGCATAATGTCCTTCTTGTTGGCAATTTCTGCAAACCACGGGTACTCGAGCGGTCCGAGACTTAGGTCCCGCTCGAGAAACCTCCATGGCCTCATGGGAGTCGGACGCCTGAACGGAAGATTCTAGAGGTCTGGCAAAGGTGGGAGCCAGCCAAAACCTCTGCCTACACTGGGCCCGCTGCAACCTCCGCTTGTTAAAACGAAGGTCGATGAGGGTAGAAATAGAAATAAGCTCTTCCAATGTGGCGGGAATCTCTCTGGTGGCCAAGGTGTCCTTCACATGGTCTGCCAGTCCTCTCCAGAACACCGGAATAAGGACTTTATCTGGCCACTCCAGCTCAGAGACCAGAGTCCGGAATTGGACAGCGAACTGGCTGACCATGGACGAACCCTGGGTTGTTGCCAACAATTGGAGCGCGGTATCGTGGGTGACACGAGGTCCCAAAAAGACCTGTTTCAGAGCATCCAGGAAGAGATGAGCACTCTGCACCACATGATCATTGTGCTCCCATAGCGGCATTGCCCACTCCAACACCCTGCCCGACAAAAGGGATAAAATAAATCCCACTTTCGCCCGTTCCGTAGGAAAACGTGCAGCCAGAAGCTCAAGATGTATGGAGCACTGACTCATGAATCCCCGACATTGCTTACTGTCACCAGCAAACTTGTCTGGAAGCGGGAGATGGGATAAAGTCGGAGCAGTGGTGGCAGAGGACAAACTGGCTGGAGCTACACTTGCAGCCTGAACAGCGACTGTGGTAACATCCACAGCTGAGGTTGTGCGCTCGAGAGCCGCCAACCTACCCTCCAGCTGCTGGATGTACCGCTGTAAATGCTGATCGTCCGCCATTTACTAGCCAGACCCTGGCACTAGTGTACTGTTAGGGCTAGCGGAACGCACTGAGAAAATAGAGATGTTTATTATAAATGGTGCGTTTGCAGCCCGGGGTCCACCGTGCAGGGGGAACCTGCTGCTAGCGAATGGCGGCACTGTTTGGCGGTATAGACTAGCTCTGTTACTACACAGAGTAGACGTGAAAGGGAAGCACTGCGCCCTGTTAGCCTCACAGGAGCACAAGCTTACTGCCAAGCTGATAGCAGTCAGTGGTTATGCAACATGCAATCTCCTCACCGGAGAAGCCGGTATTCTAGGGGCTTCTTTCAGCCGAGTCCCTGAACACACTCATACAATCTCCTCACCGGAGGTGCCGGTATTCTAGGGGCTTATTTCAACTGGGTCCCTGAACACCCCCTGACGAAGGCAGA
Organism: Ranitomeya imitator; assembly: GCF_032444005.1. Lineage (NCBI taxonomy): Eukaryota > Metazoa > Chordata > Amphibia > Anura > Dendrobatidae > Ranitomeya > Ranitomeya imitator. The sequence goes on along the minus strand of NC_091287.1, from coordinate 228,642,663 downwards.
TGCCGAAACGCGTGTCGGGGCTCGGCACATCCCAGGGACCTTTACTACAGCAAGCAGGTAATACCAGGTGGCTCTCTTTCCTCATTTTACTAATAGTTTTGGCACATTTATCTATTACCAGGCTCACAGATTGCCTATTATCATAGGGGCCTTTACACTTTGTGTCGTAGCACACATTAGTTTCATTTATACTTATATTTTTCCCATTTTTTTCGCCTCTCCCATTTGTCCTATTACGCTTTAGCCACTTTTGCCCAAGCACTTTATGCTTCAGCCACTTTCTGCACAAGCACCTTATCTGTATTTTCCTGGTATCCTGCCATTTATGATTGTATGGCGTATATATATGCTAGCATGTACGTATATCAAAAAAGTCCCATTGTGGTTTTATTGTAACTGTCCTTCCGCCATATTTATGTCCCTGGTGTGCCGTTTAATGGTATCTTCTCACCGCACCATCATTTTTTAATTAATAAACATTGTTATAATATACCCTAGTTTTGGACTTTGTGTCGGTCTTTCTTCGTTCCTATTTCTTGTTTTCCGATTGTCCAGTACAATCCCTATTGGTGCACACTGGGGGTGATGGTTTCCTCCCTTACAGAAGTATCAGTGTGCACTGCGCCTTGAGTTTTCTAAATTCATGCATAACCACACTGGCGCAAAGCACATATATGAATTGACACTAGCGCATGGCCGTGCGGCCATACGAGCCTTATATAGCTGCAGCAAGTAAAAGACCTTCCTAGAAGGACCAATGAGAGACTGCCATACCTGAGCATGTGACCCTAAAACTCCACTGAGAGATCTTGCCCTTGGCATGCTCAGTGTGTGCAAAGCAGGACTTAGTCCTAGCACTTAAAGGACCTTCCTGAAAGGACCAATGGACTTAGCTGCAGTATCTGACCATGTGACCCTCGATCTCCACTGAGAGATCTTACTCAGGGCATGCTCAGAATGAGAAAATCAGGACTTAGTCCCAGAAGCGTCTGCTCGCCGCTGCCCAGCACTGACTTCAATGGCAGAAGCCGGAAAAGCAGCAGTAACTCTTTGTACAGAGTGGGACTGAGCAAGACGCTGGGACTGACGTCTCTGCTGAGCAGGCTCCACTGTGGCAGGAGAAGAATGGGAGACCGCAGCGGAGATGGCCCAAGATTCCCCCTGTGCAGAGGCGGGAACTCGACCCCTATCAATAGCTTTGTTCAGTGGAGGACAACTGTGATGAGTGGCGCAGAGACTGTATGTAGGCCCACAATAAAAAAGTTGGCTAAACGCAGTTCAAAATTGGTAACAGGACTTTACAGGTGGCATTGCTTTGTTCAGTGGAGGACAACTGTAATGAGTGGCGCAGACACAGTTTGTAGGCCCACAATAAAAATGTAGGCTAAATGCAGTTCAAAATTGGTAACAGGACTAAATAGGCGGCATAGCTTTGTTCAGTGGAGGACAACTGTAATGAGTGGCGCAGACAAACTTAGTAAGCCTAAAATAAAAAAGTTGGCTAAAAGCAGTTCAAAATTGGTAACAGGAGTAAACAGGCGGCATAGCTAGGTACTGGGGTGGGCTCCTCTGCTGAGTAGCAGACAGTGGTAGTAGGCGCAAAGTATTAACTGGTCTAAATGGTTGATTAACCCCTTCAGATGGATTTACAGCGTGGGACAAGACTGAATGATGGAAGGTATGGAATATTGTTGTTTTTTTTTTTTAACTTTGTTCCAGGTGACAAGGGTCTTCAGGTGGATTAAGAGTATAATAAAATATTAAAACACCCTGTGTCCTTATTTCATTAAAATACTTTGTAATAATGTGTGTGTGTTTTATTAACCATTTGGTACTATTGGATTAATAATGGATAGGTGTCATAATTGATGCCTCTCCATTATTAATCTGGCTTAATGTCACCTTACAATAGTAAGATGACATTAACCCTTCATTACCCCATATCCCACTGCTACACGGGAGTGGAAAGAGAGAGGCTAAGTGCCAGAATAGGCGCATCTTACAGATGTGCCTTTTCTGGGGTGGCTGGGGCAGATGTTTTTAGCCAGGGGGGGACAAATAACCATGGTCCCTCTCTAGGCTATTAATATCTGCCCTCAGTCACTGGCTTTCCCACTCTGCTGGAGAAAATTGCGCGGAAGCTCACGCCATTTTTTTCTGCGATTTAACCCTTTAATTTAATAGCTAGAGCCCCAAAATTTTACACCAAGACACTACTTTCATTACTAAAGAGGAATATGTAATAAAAGAAGGGATATGAGATGATTTACTGTATGTAAACCATGTCTCATATCATGTTGGGTTTGAGAAGGAGATAGGAAAAGCCGACAATTGAATTACCGTCTTTTCTGCTATCTAGCGCTGTATGAAATGTCTCACTGACATATATATATATAGACATTATATATGTTTTAACGAATATTTGAGACCATGGATCCATTGTATGTCCGCTTTGCAAACCTGCGAGAAAATCTCGCAGTACGGATGCCATACGGATTACATACGGAGGATGACATGCGCAAAATACGCTGACACACCCCTGCCTACGGATGACATACGGATCACTATTTTGGGAACATTTCTGCATATTACGGCCGTAAAAAACGGACTGTATTTTCATACGCTGAGTGTGACACCGGCCATAGACTGTATAAAGTTTAGTGGTTTTTTGGGTGAATTGTAGAAAAAAACTGAACAAGGCTAGCACACAGAACTATGCTACATATGCCTGCGAAAATATGATTTTTCAAGCACAGATACACCAGGACTCAGCCTGACATAGACTGTATACATTTTTGGGGGGTTTTCGTTGAATTTAAAAAAAAAAAATTGAACAAGGCTAGTACACAGAACTATGATACGTATGCCTGCAGAGCTATGATTTTTCCACCACCGATACACCAGCAGTCTGCCTCAGATAACAGACTGATCTAAATGTGGCTTTGATTTGGGGGGCACAACTAAATTGTGTCAACAAGTTGGCTATGTGTAACAGGACGAAACAGGCGGCATAGCTTTGTTAAGTGTAGGGCAATTTTAATGAGTGGCGCAGACCCAGGTAGTAGGCCCAAAATAGAAAAGTAGGCTAAAAGCAGTTCTAAATTGATAACAGGACTAAACAGGCGGCATAGCTTTGTTCTGTGGAGGACAATTGTAATGAGTGGCGCAGACACAGGTAGTAGGCCCAAAATAGAAAAGTAGGCTAAAAGCAGTTGTAAATTGGTAACAGGACTAAACAGGCAGCATAGCTTTGTTCTGTGGAGGACAATTGTAATGAGTGGCGCAGACACAGGTAGTAGGCCCAAAATACAAAAGTAGGCTAAATTCAGTTCAAAATTGGTAACAGGACTAAACAGGTGGCATAGCTTTGTTAAGTGGAGGACAATTGTAATGAGTGGCGCAGACACAGGTAGTAGGCCCAAAATACAAAAGTAGGCTAAAAGCAGTTGTAAATTGGTAACAGGACTAAACAGGCGGCATAGCTAGGTACTGGGGTGGGCTCCTCTGCTGAGTAGCAGACAGTGGTAGTAGACGCAAAGTATTAACTGGTCTAAATGGAGGCCAGGGCCCCTGTATATTTTAACTATCATCTATCATTTCAACAAATTTGTATTGGCAGTGCCATTGAAGGATTTAACAGCACAGACTACACAGTGGTGGAGCAGGGAGAGGTAAGTATTGCAAGAGGTAGAGCACTGTTCGAGCTGGGGGGAACACTCTCTCGGGCGGCGGTACTGGCACAGCACCCCTCATATTACGACGGTGTGACTGACGTTGGTTGTGCACCACCACTGTCAGAGACAGTTCATTGTACTATAAGGGACCCTGTGCCAGTGCCATCGCCCAAGAGTGGGCGCACCCACCTGTCCAGGTAAATGGCACTCACACGAGTGCTTGCGCCAGGTGGTGACCATGGCCCTGTGGGGGGAGTCAGCCCATTTAGGGAGGTATAAAAATGGCCTATGGTGGACATTCAGCAGCTGCAAATGGAGGAATTGGAGAAGTCAGTAAGAGGAGGCCAAAAGCAAGACATTTTTCAGGCAAGCTACGTGTCAGCAGGAGAGGGTGGGGCAAAATAATTTGAAATCCATGAATGGTTCATTTGAATGAAGATTAGATCATCAACATTCTGGGTAGCCAGACGTGTCCTTTTTTCGGTCAATATTGAACCAGCAGCACTGACGACTCTTTCTGATAGCACACTAGAAGCAGGGCAAGCGAGTTCCTGTAATGCATATCCTGCCAATTCAGGCGAGGTGTCTATTTTAGATGCCCAGTAATCAAAGGGGAATGACCTGTGAGGGAGAACATTGAAAAGGGAGGAAAAGTAGTTCGTAACTATACTGGACAAATGCTGTCTCCTGTCACTTTGAATCGATGCAGCACTACCTGTCGTGTCAGCGGTCATTGCCAAATCATTCCACAACCTGGTCATAAAACCCCTCTGTCCAACGCCACTTCGGATTTGTGCACCTCTAACACCTCTGCCATGTTGCCCCCTACGGCTCGTGTGAGAACCATCACCGCCGCTGTGTGCTGGGAATGCCTGAACCAAATGGTCTACAAGAGTTGCTTGTTTGGTAGCCAATATTTGCTCAAGGTTCTCATGTGGCATGATATTTTGTAACTTTCCTTTATATCATGTCATGCTCACACCCTGACTGGTGGGCGTGAGCTCGGGGGGTTTGTGGCCCGACTGGGCCACAAACCAGACTACCCTGGAAGGGGCGTGACTATGACAGCTGCCTGGGCTTTCACTGGAGCCTCTGATGGTGAGGTCAGGCTTGTGCAGCAGGCAGCTGCCAGGTGCTACTCCAGGGTGGTGTCTGGCTGTGGCTGCTGATCCCACTTGGGAGACATGAACACCAGGATTGGTGCGGGCATAAGGCAGGACTGGCAGAAGAGCACTGCTGAAACTCAGACGAGTAGGCTGGCACAGCTGAGACACAGGGATGGCAGAGACACGGCAGATAACACAGGGCTGGCAGAAACACAGGACTGGTAGGGACGGCAGGAAACAGGACTGGCTAGGACGGCAGGAACACAGGACTGGAAGGCATGGCAGGAACGGCTGGACTGGCAGGAACACTGGATAGGAAGGCACAGCAGAGAACACAGGACTGATTGATGTGGTGTATGAATGAACAGGTAGGGGCCTGTTCACACTGGAGGTGCAGGTACAGATATGTAGTTAAAAGGAACAGGTAGGGACCTGTTCACACTGGAGGTGCTGGTACAGAAATGTAATATGGAGGAACAGGTAGGGACCTGTTCACACAGGTGCAGATACGGAAATGTAGTATGAAAGAAGTAAGAGGGAACAGGTTGGGACCTGTTCAGACTGGAAGAGAACTGCAAGGCTGCGAATAGGAGCGGTAGAGCAGGAAAAGATAGCACAGCAATAAAAGCTAAGCAGAGCGGAGCCACAAGGAATGTGGAGAGGAGCTGCAGCAAGAGATACTGCAGAAGCTAAGCAGAGTGGAACCACAAGAATTGTGGAGAGGAGCTGCAGCAAGAGATTAGTGCAGCAACGGGAGCGGAGCAGAGCAGATTGGAGCAGAACCGCAGGAGTGCAGAGTAGAGATCAAGCCACAAAGGTACAGAGCAGGCAGAGCCGTAAGAGTACGGAGCGTAAGCAGACTGAGAACACAAGGAAAGACACAGCAGGGAAGGAAGCCACAGACAAGGAGACCGAGATAGGACAAAGTACAGACAAGGCACTGGAACAAGACACAAGGACAAAGACACAGGGACCAGGATATTCTGCCTCCTGGAGGGCGGACAACAAGATCAAGGCTATAGCACAGAGAAAAGCCTGCAGAGAGGGAGTAACTCAGAGCAAGGCCTGGCAAACTCAGAAGCTAGACAGTAACTGAGCTAACACATTGCATAGGCCCAGAACACAGGGTGGAGCTGCACTATATACTGGAGGCCTCTTGGTAATTGGTCAGGAACAGACCAGACAGATGCACCTGATTCCTATAAGTACCAGAGAGTTCAGGCGCCACCCCCCTATACACATAGCCATGAAGCATGCAGAGGGCAGAGGCACAGAACATGGAGCTGGCGAGAAACAGAAACCACATCATGACCTGGAGCAGTGGGTAAGATAGTGTGAGAGATGCGAGGCCATGCCGTGATGCCGCAGAGTTGTTACATATCGTGGATTCAGGAGGCAGGCCAACCAGTAATCGTCATCGGTCATCATTTTGATAATGTGGGGGTCCATTTTTAGGATACGCAAGACATACTCAGCCATGTGGGCCAATATTCCAGGTGTCAATTCACTGCTTGTGCTGGGTTAAGGAGCACTTTCTTGCAAATCAACATTACTTGTGTCCAGCAAAAACCCTGTACCTGACCTTGCAATGCCACCAGTTTCTATTGCACCCTGTGAAGCATCCTCCTCCAATAAATATTCATCCCCATCATACTCCTCCTCCTCCTCTTCATCCGCCACCTCATCCAGGAGAGTTCCCTGAGCAGACAATGGATGACTGTCATCAAGGCTTCCCTCCTCCTCGGCTGCAGATGACAGCTCCTTAATGTGCGCCAAACTTTGCATCAGCAGACGCATTAGTGGGATGCTCATTTTTATGATGGCGTCATCTGCACTTACCAGCCGTGTGCATTCCTCAAAACACTGAAGGACTTGACAGAGGTCTTGGAGCTTCGACCACTGCACACCAGACAACTCCATGTCTGCCATCCAACTGCCTGCCCATGTATGTTTATCCTCCCACAAATTAATCACAGCACACCTCTGTTCGCACAGCCTCTGAACCATGTGCAGTGTGTAGTTCCACCTTGTTGCAACATCGATTATTAGGCGGTGCTGGGGAAGATTCAGCGATCGCGGATGGTTCAGCATACGGCTGGAGTGTACGGGCGATCGGCGGATGTGCGAGCAAAGTCTTCGCACTATCAGGAGCAGGGCTGGTAACTCCGGATAATTTTTGAGGAATTACTGCACCACCAGGTTCAAGGTGTGAGCCAGGAAGGGTATGTGTATAAGTTCTGAAAGGGCTATGGCAGCCATAAAATTCCTTCCGTTATCACTGACTACCTTGCCTGCCTCAAGATGTACACTGCCCAGCCATGACTGAGTTTGTTGCTGCAAGTACTCGGCCAGTACTTCCGCGGTGTGTCTGTTGTCGCCCAAACACTTCATTTCTAACACAGCCTGCTTACGCTTTCCACTAGCTGTTCGATAATGGGACACCTCATGTGCAACACCGGGAGCTGCGGATGGAGTGGTCGTGCGACTGCACTCTGTGGACGAGCTTTCGCTTCTGGAGGAGGAGGAGGAGGGGTGGTGAACGCCTACAGCCAACTGTTTCCTAGACCGTGGGCTAGGCAGAACTGTCCCACTTTGGCTGTCCCCTGTGGACCCTGCATCCACCACATAAACCGAATGTGCCGTGATGGACACGTAACGTCCCTGGCCATGCCTACTGGTCCATGCATCTGTTGTGAGGTGCACCTTTCTACTGACTGATTGCCTCAGTGCATGGACAAAGCGGTCTTTGACATGCTGGTGGAGGGCTGGGATAGCTTTTCTCGCAAAGAAGTGTCGACTGGGTAGGTCATAGCGTGGTACTGCATAGGCCATCAGGGCTTTGAAAGCTTCGCTTTCAACCAACCGGTAGGGCATCATCTCTAACGAGATTAGTCTAGCAATGTGGGCGTTCAAACCCTGTGTACGCGGATGAGAGGATGAGTACTTTCTTTTCCTAATGAGAGTCTCTTGTAGGGTGAGCTGGACTGGAGAGGTGCATATGGTGGAACTAGCGGTGGTGGACATGGTGGATTGAGAGAGGTTTGGTGATGGTATTTTCGATGTTGGCCTACATACAGTGTTTCCTACCAATAACCTTGTGATTCCCTAACTGCTTTGGCCTTGCGACGATACCTCCACATTTGCTGCTGGTGGTGTCCTAACCGGTGGGCTTACAGTGGGGGAAGCAATGTAGCGTTGCTGACTACCTTCATTCTGAGCAGGTGCACCAATGGTACGGGACGTTTGGTAGTTAGTCCAGGCTTGCAAGTCCATGCTGGTTAAATGTCTAAGCATGCAAGTTGTATTTAAATTTTGAAGATTCTTCCCTCTGCTAAAGGTCTTTGAGCATTTCTTACAGATAACTTTTGACTGATCATTTGGATCTTGGTTAAAATATTGCCACACTGCACTCTTCCTACTATGGAATACCTTTTCAGGCATTGCACGCTGTGCTACTTTCACCGGATGGCCACACTGTGCTAAAACTGTTTTTGTTTTTGACAAACGTTTTTGGCCTGATAGGGGCCTGCCAGATAACAGCTGTTGCGATGTAGATGGCTGCTGCGGATCATCCTCCTCCGCTTCTGAGCTACTGGCAGCGGCACCCTCTTCCCCCAATGGCTGCCAATCTGGATCAACAACTGGGTCATCTATCACTTCCTCTTCAATGTCATGTGCACCTTCCTCTGTGTCACCGTGTAAGGTGCTATAGCGTTCGGGATGGGGCACCATAGTCTCATCAGGGTCAGATTCTGGCTCAGTACACTGCGAGGGCAATGTAGTGATCTGAGTCAATGGAACAGCATTATAATCTAGCTGTGGCTGTGCATCAGTGCACTCCATGTCCGATTCATCTTGTAATGGGCAGTTAACAATTTCCCATTCTAACCCAGGCACGGTATGTGTAAAGAGCTCCATGGAGTAACCTGTAGTGTCACCTGACGCATCCTTCACTTTTGGTTTGGGTGAAGGACACAAGAAAACGTCTTGTTCCTGACAGGGAGCATTCACTGACGACTCGCTGCTTTTATATTTGGAACTTTCGGAAGAGGAGGCGAAAGAGCTAGAGGCTGAGTCAGCAATGAAAGCCAAAACTTTTTCCTGCTGCTCCGGCTTCAAAAGCAATTTTCCTACTCCCAGAAAAGGGAGCCTTCAAGGCCTTGTGAAGCCAGATGATGACGCTGGCTCAACACCTCCAGCCTTAGGTGCTATTGTGCTTTTGCCACTACCACCAGATGCACCACCACCACCACCACCACCACCATCAGTACCAGCTGGCAACCACCGCCCAAGGCCTCTTCCACGAGACTTTTTCATTTTTTGGAAAATCTAACCAAAATAACAACCATTATATGTTACTGTAAAACAAGGTAGAAGGTGTACATAAACTTGTTGAGAATTTGAATCTCCCTTTTTTGGGGGGAGACTAACCCCAAACTCAGGCCCAGTGTATATAACAATCCAATCTAAGTGGCAGAAAGTGGCTGGCTGACATACAGCAAACTAACAGAACTGCAGTAGATCCACTTTGTGAGAATTTGAAACTCCATTTTTGGGGGGATACTGACCCAAATCTCAGGCCCTGTGTATAAAACAATGCAATCTACGTGGCAGAAAGTGGCTGGCTGACATACACCAAACTAACAGGACTGCAGTAGATCCACTTTGTGAGAATTTGAAACTCCCCTTTTTTTGGGGGGAGACTGACCCAAAACTCAGGCCCAGTGTATATAACAACACAATCTAAGGTTGGAGTCACACATGCAAGAAACACGTCCGTGTCTCACATGTTAAAAGCAAGCTCTGGTGCCGGCACTTCAGAGCCGAGCGTGTGGCTCCATGTGTTGCTATGCAGCTGCACACTCCGCTCTGGAGTGCCGGCGCCACAGCTTGCTTTTCACATGCGATACACGAACGTGTTTCTCGCATGTGTGACTCCAACCTTAGATTGTGTTGTGTTAAGTGGCAGAAAGTGGCTGGCTGACATACACCAAACTAACAGGACTGCAGTAGATCCAGTTTGTGAGAATTTGAAACTCCCTTTTTTTGGGGGAGACTGAACCAAAACTCAGGCCCTGTGTATATAACAACACAATCTAAGTGGCAGAAAGTGGCTGGCTGGCATACACCAAATTAACAAGACTGCAGTAGATCCACTTTGTGAGAATTTGAAACTCCCTTTTTAGGGGGAAACTGACCCAAAACTCAGGTCCAGTATATATAACAACGCAATCTAAGTGTCAGATAGTGGCTGGTTGACATACGCCAAACTAACAGGACTGCAGTAGATCCACTTTGTGAGAATTTGAAACTCCCTTATTTTGGGGGAGACTGACCCAAAACTCAGGCACTGTGTGTAAAACAACGCAATCTAAGTGACAGAAAGTGGCTGGCTGACATACACCAAACTAAGAGGACTGCAGTAGATCCACTTTGTGAGAATTTGAAACTCCCTTTTTTGGGAGAGATTGACCCAAAACTCAGGCCCAGTGTATATAACAATGCAATCTAAGTGGCAGAAAGTGGCTGGCTGACATACACCAAACTAACAGGACTGCAGTAGATACACTTTGTGAGAATTTGAAACTCCCTTTTTTGGGGGGAGACTGACCCAAAACTCAGGTCCAGTGCATATAGCAACGCAATCTAAGTGGTAGAAAGTGGCTGGCTGACATACACCAAGCTAACAGGACGGCAGTCGATCCACTTTGTGAGAATTTGAATCTCCCTTTTTTGGGGGGAGACTGACCCAAAACTCAGGCCCAGTGTATATAACAACACAATCTAAGTGGCAGAAAGTGGCTGGCTGACATACACCAAACTAACAGGACTGCAGTAGATCCACTTTATGAGAATTTGAAACTCCCTTTTTTGGGGAGAGACTGACCCAAAACTCAGGCCCAGTGTATATAGCAATGCAACCCAAGTGGCAGAAAGTAACTGGCTGACATACACCAAACTAACAGGACTGCAGTAGATCCACTTTGTGAGAATTTGAAACTCCCTTTTTTGGGGGGGAGACTGACCCAAAACTCAAGCCCAGTGTATATAACAATGCAATCTAAGGCCGGAGTCACACATGCGAGAAACACGTCTGGGTCTCACATATGAAAAGCAATCTCTGTTGCCGGCACTTCGGAGCGGAACGTGCGGCTCCATGTGTTGTTATGCGGCCGCACGCTCCGCTCTGGTGTGCCGGCGCCAGAGCTTGCTTTTCACATGTGAGACACGGACGGACGGTACCGGAATTATCTGGACGTGTGGGACAGGCCTAAGTGGCAGAAAGTGGCTGGCTGACATACACCAAACTAACAGGACTGCAGTAGATCCACTTTGTGAGAATTTGAAACTCCCTTTTTTGGGGGGAGACTCAGGCCCAGTGTATAAAACAACGAAATCTAAGTGTCAGAAAGTGGATGGAAGATATATGAAAAAATACAAGGACTGTAGTACAATTTAAATCTCCCTACAATGATCTCAGGAAAAGTATGGCTGCACACAAAAGTGTGGACAAATAAACAAGATAACTGTGCAGAAAGGAGCAACATAATTTTTGCTTTTAAAAAAGCAGTTGGCTTGCACAGCGGTGTGCAAAAAGCAATGCAGCTATCAGGGAGCCTTATAAGGCAGCCTAATAAGCGACAGAGCTGATGCACAAAAATATAACCTCCACTGTCCCTGCAAACAAATAGTGGTGTTGGACAGTGGAAATCGCTACGGCACAAGCAGTTTCGGGGCTTAATCTCCCCTCCCTAACTATATCCCTTCTTCTGATGCAGCTGCGGCAACCTCTCCCTATGGCATGATTGGCAGAAGTAAGATGGCGGTCGGCGTGCACGCCCATTTATAGCCCCTGTGACGCCGCAGAAAGCAAGCCAATCACTGTCATGCCCTTCTCTAAGATGGTGGGGACCGAGACCTATGTCCTCACGCTGCCCACACTGCGTCCTCCTTAATTGGCTGAAAATGGCACTGAAAGCGTCATACGAAATGTGACTTTGGCGCGAAGATCGCCGACCTCATGGCCGATCCCACACTAGGTTTGGGTCGGGTTTCATGAGTCGGCGATTTTTTAATTTGTCCGATCCGTTTCGCTCAACCCTAGCTGCTACCATCTTTCACCTCCATCCTGTCATATGCTGCTTTTATCCTGCGCCCATTTCCTGTCATTATCAGCCCCTATGCTGTATTCCTATCATGTTTTGTGCATCTGCATGTTGTCACTCTGTCATGTGCTGCTTTGATCCTGCACCCCCATCCTGTCATGTGCTGCTTCCATCCTGAGCCCCTATTCTGTCATGTGCTGCTCCCATACTGTGCCCCTATTTTGTCATGTGCTACTCCCATCCTGAGCCCCTATTCTGTCATGTGCTGCTCCCATCCTGCGCCCCATTCTGTCAAGTGCTGTTCCCATCCTGCGCCCCCGTTCTGACATGTGCTGCTCCAATCCTGTGCCCTCGTTCTCTCATGTGCTGCTCGCATCCTGCGCCCCCATTCTGTCATGTGCTGCTCCCATCCTGAACCCTCATCCTGTCATATGCTGCTCCCATCCTGCTCCCCATCCTGTCAAGTGCTGCTCCCATTCTGTTATGTGTTGCTCCCATCCTGCCCCCCATTCTGTCATGTGCTGCTTGCATCCTGCTCCCCCTTCTGTCAAGTCCTGCTTCCATCCTGCGCACCCCCGTTCTCTCTTGTGCTGCTCACATCCTGTGCCCCCATCCTGTCATGTGCTGCTCCCATCCTGCCAAGTGCTGCTCCCATCTTGCGCCCCGTTCTGTCATGTGCTTCTCCAATCCTGTGCCCCCTTTCTGTCATGTGCTCCCATCCTGCGCCCCGTTCTGTCATGTGCTGCTTGCATCCTGCGCCCCCTTCTGTCAAGTGATGCTCCCATCCTGCATCCCCGTTCTGTCATGTGCTGCTCGCATCCTGCGCCCCCATTCTGTCATGTGCTGCTTGCATCCTGTGCCCCATCCTGTCATGTGCTGCTCCCATCCTTTGCCCCCATCCTGTCAAGTGCTGCTCCCATCCTGCACCCCCGTTCTGTCATCTGCTGCTCCCATCCTGCGCCCCCATTTTGTCATGTGCTTCTCCCATCCTACGCCCCCGTACTGTCATGTGCTCTTCCCATCCTGCACCCCATTCTGTCTTGTGCTCCCATCCTGCACCCCCATTCTCTCATGTGCTGCTCCCATCCTGTGCCCCCGTTCTGTCATGTGCTGCTCCCATCCTGCACCCCCATTCTGTCATGTGCTTCTCCCATCCTGCGCCCCCGTTCTGTCATGTGCTCTTCCCATTCTGCGCCCCCATTCTGTCATGTGCTCCCATCCTGCACCCCCATGCTGTCGTGTACTGCTCGCATCCTGCGCCTTGTTCTGTCATGTGCTGCTCCCATCCTGTGCCCCTGTGCTCTCATGTGCTGCTTGCATCCTGCCCCCCATCCTGTCATGTGCTGCTCCCATCCTGCGCCCCATCCTGTCAAGTGCTGCTCCCATTCTGTTATGTGCTGCTCCCATCCTGCCCCCATTCTGTCATGTGCTGCTCACATCCTGCGCCCCTCCTGTCAAGTGCTGCTCTCATTCTGCACCCCCGTTCTGCCATGTGCTGCTCCCATCCTGCACCCCATCCTATCTTGTGCTGCTACCATCATGCCAAGTGCTGCTCCCATCCTGCACCCCATTCTGTCATGTGCTGCTCCCATCCTGCGCCCCCATTCTGTCATTTGGTCCTCCCATCCTGCACCCCCGTTCTGTCACGTGCTGCTCCCATCTTGCGCCACCCCTTCTATAATGTGCTGCTCCCATCCTGTGCCCTCATTCTCTCATGTGCTGCTCGCATTCTACAACCCCATTCTGTCATGTGCTGCTCCCATCCTGAGCCCTCATCCTGTCAAGTGCTGCTCCCATTCTGTTATGTGTTGCTCCCATCCTGCCCCCCATTCTGTCATGTGCTGCTCGCATCCTGCTCCCCCTTCTGTCAAGTCCTGCTTCCATCCTGCGCCCTCGTTCTGTCATGTGCTCCTCCCATCCTGCGCCCCCATTCTGTCTTGTTCTGCTCGCATCCTGCTCCCCCATCCTGTCATGTGCTGCTTTCATCCTGCCAAGTGCTGCTCCCATCCTGCACCCTGTTCTGTCATGTGCTGCTCCCATCCTGTACCCCCATTCTGTCATGTACTCCTTCCGTCCTGCACCCCGTTCTGTCTAGTGCTCCTCCCATCCTGCGCCCCCGTTCTTTCATGTGCTCCCATCCTTCGCCCCCATCCTGTCAAGTGCTGCTCCCATCCTGCACCCCCATTCTGGCATGTGCTGCTCCTATCCTGCGCCACCATTCTGTCATGTGCTCCTCCCATCTTGCTCCCCCATTCTGTCATGTGCTCCTCCCATCCTGCACCCCCATTATGTCATGTGGTGCTCCAATTCTGTGCTCCCATTCTCTCATGTGCTGCTCGCATCCTGCGCCCCATCCTGTCATGTGCTGCTCTCATCCTGCGCCCCCATCCTGTCAAATTCTGCTCCCATTCTGTTATGTGCTGCTCCCATCTTGCCCCCATTATGTCATGTGCTGCTCCCATCCTGCGCCACCGTTCTGTCATGTGCTGCTCCCATCCTGCGCCCCAATTCTGTCATGTGCTGCTCGCATCCTGCGCCCCCATCCTGTCATGTGCAGCTCCCATCATGCCAAGTGTTGCTCCCATCCTGCGCCCCATTCTGTCATGTGCTGCTCCCATCCTGCGCCCCCATTCTGTCATTTTCTCCTCCCATCCTGCGCCACTGATCTGTCATGTGCTCCTCCTATCCTGCGCCCCCGTTCTGTCATGTGCTTCCATCCTGCGCCCCCATTCTGTCATGTGCAGCTCGCATCCTGCGCCCCCTTCTGTCAAGTGCTGCTTCCATCCTGCGCCCCCATTCTGTCATGTGCTGCTCCCATCCTGCGCCCCCATTCTGTCATGTGCTGCTTGCATCCTGCGCCCCAATCCTGTCATGTGCTGCTCCCATCCCGCACCCCCATCCTGTCAAATGCTGCTCCCATCCGGCACCCCCGTTCTCTCATGTGCTGCTCCCATCCTACGCCCCCATTCTGTCATGTGCTCCCATCCTGCACCCCCATTCTGTCATGTGCTGCTCCCATCCTGTGTCCCCATCCTGTCATGTGCTGCTCCCATCCTGTGCCCCTATCCTGTCATGTGCTCCTCCCATCCTGTGCCCCCATCCTGTCATGTGCTCCTCCCATCCTGCGCCCCCGTTCTGTCATGTGCAGCCCCCATCCAGCGCCCCTGTCCTGTCATGTGCTGCTCCTATCCTGTGCCCAATCCTGTCATGTGCTGCTCTGCTTAAGGCCTCTTTCACACGTCAGTGTCTCCAGTATGTGTAGTGACAGTTTTCTCACGTACCGGAGACACTGACACACGTAGACCCATTCAAATGAATGGGTCTATGCACATGTCTCCATGTTTTCACGGACCGTGTGTCCATGTTGAAAACACGGAGACATGTCCGTTTTTCGCCGGCAGCACGTACCGCAATACGTGTCGCACACGTGCACACGGAGAACAGTGTGCACTCTCCTCCATGTGCACGTACCGCCCGCAGGAGAGACAGCGCTACAGTTAAGGGCTGTCCACCCCGCGCGTGGTGCTGAATCCAGAATTCATCCCTTCTTCCCAGCAGCGTTCGCTGGAAAGAAGGAATGAATAATCTTTTTTTTTTCTTTCCCCTTAAAAATAAAGTTTATGCGTCCCCTCCCACCTCCAATCCCCTGTGCGCCCCCCTTCCCCGCTTGCCAGGAAATACTCACCCAGCTCCAAGCTCCAGTGATGTCTCCTCTCAGCGCCGGCTGCAGCCTGGGCTGTGTGAGTGGTCACGTGGTCCCGCTCATTACAGTGAGGAATATGCGCATATTCCTCACTGTAATGAGCAGGACCACGTGACTGCTCACACAGGAGAAGCTGCCAGTGCAGAGAGGAAAGAGGAGACATCGCGGGAGCTAGGTGAGTATTTCTATGCAAGGGGCCGGGCAGCGCACGGGGGATGGGAGCTCACCAGCAAACTTTATTTTTATTTTTAACAAAAAAAATTGATCTTTCATCTCTTCTCTCCTGCGGGGGAGAAGAGATGAATGCGGCTTCAGCACCACACGGGGGGACAGCGCTTAGTGTAGCGGTTCGTGTGGTCCTCAGGCAGCACACGGGCGGCACACGGATGCCGCACGTGTGCCACACTGATGTGCTACGTGAGCACACGGACACGGATAATTCCGGTACCGATTTCTCCGGTACCGGAATTATCTGGACATCTGAAAGAGGCCTAACAGACTATAGTGTGAAATGCTGGAAAAAAAAAATACATTCACCCTCGTTCATTTTTTTTTTTTTTTTCAGCATTTAGCACTATAGTCTGTTAAACAGAGCTAACAGTTACTTCACCAGAAATCACTTTACGGTATGTACTTCCGTTGATTTCCTCTGACTCTTCATGCGACTGTGTCATGATGTACTTGTTTTCTCTGAACCATGTTTCTCCATTGTAATGCCATGAATTTTTGTATATACTTTATTTATTTTTTTACCAATTTATATATTATTTTCATAATTTGTAATCTACAGTAACTGATGAAGGTCATGTGTTTATGACCGAAACGTTTGCTGTTACTGCACCTCCGCTTGGAATAATAAAATAACACCTATATAAAGTTGAGTGCCAGGTTTTTCTTATATGTATCAGTACAGTTTTGGAACCTGGGCACCATTATATACGAGCACATGTTTTTTTGTTTATATGGAGCTAAATGCACGACCACAACAAAGATGGCTGTGGCGCTTCATGGTCTGGCAGACAATCCCTGCAGCGTGATTGGGTCACTAAAGTCTGCCAAAAATGCTGGGTGGAGACCTCTGTTCCCGACAAATAATCTGGAAATGCTCGGTGCTAGCCGAGTATGCTGAATACCATGTTACTCGGGTGAGTAACAAGTAGTGGCGAGCGTGTTCACTCATCACTAATGATGCGTAGTGGCTTAGTTCTACAAGCCTAGCTGTTTAGTAGTTTAGTTCTCAAACCCATGTTGTCTAGTAGTTTAGTTATCCATCTTATGGTGTGTATTGGTTTATTTCTCCATCCCCAAGCACCCTGCAAGCCTTGGGGATAGCAAGACTTGTGGAGCAGCCTCTCCCCCAACTGCAGCTACAGCAACCAGAGTCACCAAATGCTCAGTCATCTAGATGTAACTCCTCTATCCTTGTTTCCTGGTCCAGGTATTAATGTTGAAATGCACCCCGGCAGACATAGAATTTTTCAGGGAACGGGCGATGTTGTCTTCGACTTGTTGCTGTAGTGCAAAAGAAGGTGAACAGCGCTCCAGCCGGGTGTCGTAGTATCAAAGAAATCTTTATTAATCCATGAAGACGCAACGTTTCAACCAGTCTCCTGGTCTTTTTCAAGCATACAGCAAGGTACAAAGTGTCGGCTTAAATGGTGTGGATACCACACAGGGCACCAATCACCAACCAGCCACTAATTACATATACAAATCTAACAAATAACATCAATCAGACAACACACAATACTTTAAAATGGATACAAACAATGTCTACAGCATAGAAGAAAAAGAAAAACAAAACAAAATGCATATAACATATGACACTACTGCAATGTTTATTTTCCGTCCAGCCAGTTAGATTCCAGCATAGTCGTAACCATGGTTACAAAGCTCCAATAAAGTGGTCACTACAGCGATCCAGTCACATCTTTCTTAGAGAAGTAATGGTGACTGGGCAACTGGTACTGGGCGAACTGCAACGGCCATCAGCTTTCAGAAACCATCTATATCTATAAGGCGGATAAGCTGCATTTCCGTGGCCAACAGATTGGAGTGGCCATGCAATAATCACAGAGATCACAGGCCATGAATCATACAGAAACTAGTGCTGTGATCTTTGTAGCGAATAGCTCTCAGCTGGCACCTACCATTCAGACAATGACAGGATTGGACGACAAATCATCCTGTTCTTAATAATTAGTTCTCAGAAAAGTAATAGTGAGCATACGGCTTTTCCACGTCCAGATTAGAATACATGGAATATGTGAATATCCCGCTGAACGATCACGGCTAACTCCATGATAACCCTACACTCCTCTCTGCCAACAACAATTCTATTTTTAACTAAGTAAATAAATACAGGCTGATTGGACACCATTCTTCTTTTCAGGTTCACACCATCAGGGTGTTCCATCCCCTCTCCCTCAGAGTAGCAGTAATATTCCAGCCCTCAGGCTCACTCACCCACTTTTATGCGTTGCTACCACACTTCATGTCCTTAGAATTGACAATCCTTATCCTGGGAGACTTCAACAGCTCCACCTCCCCAACTGCATCCCAGCTTCCATCTTTAGCCAATTCTCGTGGCCTCTCACAACTTTCAAACTCTGAGATACACAAAGATGGTAACACCCCTGATCTGGACTTTGTCCGGCTCAGTTCAATCTCATACCTAGATGACTCACCTCTTACCCTTTGTCCCCCATGAAATTAGGAGCATAACCACAACTTAGACATTTTTAGGTGCTCCTTAAAAATACATTCATTTAGGGCGGCCTATCACGTTCCCTAATCAAAGTCCTTTTTATACATATATAGCTTATACTCTACTTCTCTGAGCATAATTCGCCATCAAACTCAACCATTCCCAAAAGGTTCATGGAGCCTTTATCTACCCAATTTCCTTAAGATAGTTATACCATCATTGTAAATAAGCACCTGTAGTTTGTGTCCCCTCACCTCATTGTAGATTGTAAGCTCTTAAGAGCGGGGTAGTCATTATTTTTGCTTTAATTGTTTATCTTAAACTTGGTAACTTTTGACTGTTTTATATGAACTGCTGACTTGTAAAGCTATGCAGAATGTGTTTGCAATATATAAATAAAGGTTATTATTATTTGTAGATTAAAGATGGTGAAGTCCAAGCTGTTAGCTTTGCCATGTGTAGGAGGACAGAATTTTTACGTGAGCACAAATGAGGGTTTGCTGCTAGGCAGACACAGGGTGGAGTAGAGTGAACACAACAAGCTACTGTTCTGTGAGAGAGGTGCAGGCAGAGATGTTACGGTGGATTGAAAAAGACGGGATATGGTTGGTATGTAAGATCAGTCAAAAAGAGCAGGCATGTCCAATTCGGTATCAGCTGACAGGCTCTCAGTCACTCCAACTGTAGGGGGTAAACAAGTTGAGGTTCTTCAGCTGGAGACCTGTATGACAACACTTGCCATGGTGAGGAAGGAGGAAGAATCAGAAGATGTGGTTGATGAGGTGGACGATGCTTGGTTGTGCCTGGTAATCTGCATTTTAGCACAGTGACATTCCCTGATTTGACAGCTAACGTGATTTTTTAGATTTTTGCTGGTCTAAAAAAGAGACCCAAGATAGGCAGCTGCAGAACCGCAAACGCTGCTGACCAATGCCAGAGTTGGGGCTCAGGATGCATTGGTTGTCATGGTTGCATAATTACATGTCTACGTAAACTCCTACTCTCCGACGCTACTGAGCTACTCAGCTGCATGCCTCTGGGTTTACACAAAGTGTGACCTACTACCTCATCATCATCCTCTCTGTTCTCCCACTCCTCATACTGAGAGTCCTCCTCTTCCTGGCTTGACAGCACAGTACAGTCCGCAGGGGCCTCAAGTATCTGAGTCTCATTACAAATGGATCACCCAACGGGGTTAACGTCTGTTGACAAGGGTTTGTTTTATGCTCGGATCAAACTTCGTCAGGCCATGGATCAAAGTGAAAAAAAAATTGTCCATCAGTGCAGATTATTTCCTCCTCTTGACTCTGTGAATCTTTAGAGTACACTTCTTTTGCCCATGGCATACAATGTGTGAAGAGATCTGCAGACTCAGCCATCTGTGGTTCCCAACAGTCAGTTGGGCGCTTGGAGAGTTGTGATGTGAGGGAAAATTAGGGTAATTGGGGTGCCACCACTGAGGACTGTGCTACGTGTGATGTCAAGGTGAAGGAAGAGGAGCAGAAGCCACTTGATGCAGTGCTTGCCATCTACTGGAGCATATGTTCTTTCTGGCCCTCATCTACAAATTGTACCAATGTATGGCTGCAAAGAAAGGGAGCGGAGTTGCCTGTCCAGTAACATAAGTAGTACAAATGCTGCACAATTGCTCACTGCAGCAAAACAAACCAACTTCACATCCCTCATATCATATCTGTCTCACAACTAGTGTTGAGCATTCCAATAATGCAAATATCGGGTATCGGCCGATATTCGCTGTATCGGAATTCCGATACCGAGTTCCGATACTTTTGCGATATCGGATACCGGAATCGGAAGTTCCCATAGTGCAATGATGCACTATAATGGAGTGTGGGCGGTGTGTGGGCGGAGACTGCGTGCCTGTGTGAGCGTGCGGGGTCTGGGCGTGACCGTCCGGGAGTCTGTGCGTGCCTGCCTGAGGTCTGTGCGGGCCTGCTGGGGCTCTGTGAGGGCCTGCCAGGGCTCTGTGTGGGCTGCCAGGGGTCTGTGCGTGCCTGCCGGGGCTTTGTGCGAGCTACCAGGGCTCTATGCGGGCTGCCGGGGGTCTGTGTGGGCTGCCGAGGGCTCTGTGCGGGCTGCCGGGGCTCTGTGCGAGCTGCCGCGGCTCTGTGCATGACTGCCCAGGGCTCTCTGTAGGCTGCCAGGTCTCTGTGTGGGCTGCCAGGGCTCTGTGCGGGCTGCTGGGGGGGTCTGTGCGTGCCTGCTGGGGCTCTGTGCGAGCTGCCGGGGGTCTGTGCAGGCTGCCGGGGGTCTGTGCGTGACTGCCAGGGGCTCTGTGCGGGCTGCCGGGGCTCTGTGTGTGCTGCCGAGGGTCTGTGCGGGCTGCCGGGGGTCTGTGCGTGTGCAGGCATGTGACAGTGACAGTGATTGACACATTAGCCAATGATGGGACAGTAGTAGTGTGTTGAATGTAAAAGAAAAAAAAACTACATACATTCTACATACATACATCCATCCATACAGCATACATAATAATAATAATCTTTATTGTTATATAGCCGGAGAACTAGGAGGAAACCCACGCAAACACGGTTTAGAACATACAAATTCCTTGCAGATGTTGTCCAAGGTGGGATTTGAACCCAGGACCCCAGTGCTGCAAGACTGCAGTGCTATCCACTGAGCCACCGTGCTGCCCTACTACATACATACTACATACTACATACATACTACATACATACATACTACATAATACATACATACTACATACATATTACATACATACATACTACATACATACTACATACATACATACTACATACATACATACTACATGCATACATACTACATACATACTACATACATACTATATACTACATACATACTACATACTACATACATACATACATACATACTACATACATACTCGTCTATCCATTATTAATCCAATAGTAATAAAGAGTTAATAAAACACACACACATTAGGAAAAAAGTATTTTAATATTCTTCATTTAACCATACTTACCATACTTCAGCGCCTGCAAAAAACATAAAATAATAAACCGTATATTACCTGTCCGCCGTAGTCCAATTAATAACGAGTGTCCCACGGCGATCTCCCCTATAGAACAGTGACATCGGGTGATGTCACTGCTCTATAGGACCCTCAGTGACACACTTACAGGAGACAATGGCTCCTGCAGTGCATTACTGAGGGTACTATAGTTTAAAGTCTCACTTTATGGCAATTGCTGAGTGGGAAAATTTCTCACACAACAATGCCAAATGTGAGACTAGGGACTATTTTTTTTTACAGCGGAGGAGGAATACAGTGCGGAAGGGTACCTTCCTCCCGTGATTGTGTTCCTGTGTTCCTGGAGTCCCTGGAGAGCGGTCGCATCAGCTGATGCTGCCATTCTCCATGGGATGGATCGTCGTGGGACACTCGTGGATTTCTGCGGACAGGGAGTATATTGGTTGTTTGTTATTTTAATCTTTTTTACAGGTGACACTGGCTTTGGGGATCAAAATGACAAGTAATGGTGAGTATGAACTCTATGTTTAATGTACTGTATGTCTGTATGCATAGCCCGCACAGAGCCCCGGCAGCCCGCACAGAGCCCCAGCAGCCCACACAGAGCCCCGGCAGCCTGCACAGAGCCCTGGCAGGCCCATACAGACCCCCGGCAGCCCGCAGAGAGACTCGGCAGCCCACACAGTGCCCTAGCAGGCACGCATAGACTGCCGGCAGCCCACACAGAGCCCCGGCAGCCCGCACAGACCCCTGGCAGCCCGCACAGAGCCCTATCAGCCTGCAGAGAGCCCCGGCAGCCTGCACAGAGCCCCCGGCAGGCACGCACAGACCCCCGGCAGCCCGCACAGAGCCCCGGCAGCCAGCACAGAGCCCGGATAGCCCACACAGAGCCCCCGGCAGGCACGCACAGAACCCGTCAGCCCACACAGAGTCCCGGCAGCCCGCACAGAGCCCCGGCAGCCCGTACAGAGCCCCCGCAGTCACGCACAGACCCCCCGGCAGTCACGCACAGACCCCCGGCAGCCCGCACAGACCCCCGGCAGCTCGCACAGAGCCCCGGCAGGCCCACACAGACCCCCAGCATCCCGCACAGAGCCCCGGCAGCTCGCACAGAGCCCCGGCAGGCACGTACATACCCCCGGCAGCCTGCACACATCCCCGGCAGGCCTGCACAGATCCCCAGCAGGCCCGTACAGACCCCCGGTAGCCCGCACAGAGCCCCGGCAGGCCCGTACATACCCCTGGCAGCCCGCACAGAGCCCCGGTAGCCCACACAGAGCCCTGGTAGCCCGCACAGAGCCCCGGCAGCCCGCACAGAGCCCCGGCAGGCCCGCACAGACCCCCAGCAGCCCGCACAGAGACTCGGCAGGCCTGCACAGAGCCCCAGCAGGCCCACACAGACTCCGCCTGCACCCACAGACACGCACAGTGTCGTCCAAGCACCTCCTCCGGAACATGGTGTAGAAGGACAGAAAGGGCATATTTACATTCCAAAGTTTGTGTCCCATTGACTTGCATTGGTATCGTGTATTGGTAACGGCGATATCCGATTTTTTTTATATCGGCCGATGCCGATACTTCTGGGTTATCGGAAGGTATCGCTCAACACTACTTACAACCCTATACATCTATTCAGTACTTTCAATTATTTCCTGCTTCCACCAGCTCCCCCTCCCTCTCCTCTCATCTCAGCTGAATATTTTGCCTCACCACCTGTGAACTTGACACAATAACATCCCACCTCATTCCAAACTTTACCACACTCTTCATCACAAGCCTAACACACCTCTTCAACTTGTCACTAACAACTGGTGTCTTCAATCCTGATTTAAACATACCTCAATCACAATACCTCAAAAAGCCCACCCTTGACCTATCCTCTGTGTCTACTTATCGCCCAATATCAGTTCTCCCCTGTGCCTCCAAACTACTGGAACAACACGTCCATTTTGAACTGTCCTCCCACCTCTCCTTTTGCTACCTCTTTGACCGCTTACAATCTGGGTTCAGACCAAACCATTCCACTGAAACTGCCCTGACTAAAGTCACCAACGACCTACTAACTGCCAAATGAAAGCAACACTAGTTTGTTCTCCTTCTCCTGGACCTGCCATCTGTCTTTGACACAGTAGACCATTCCCTCTTACTACAGACTTTCTGATCTGTTGACATTACAGACTTGGCCCTTTGTTGGATCTCCTCGTACCTAACAGACAGGACATTCAGTGTCTCCCACTCACACAACATCTCGCCCTCCATGTGTCGGTGTCCACCAAGGTTCAGTTGTAGGACCGGGAACTATGCTTAGAGGGCATACGCATGCTCCCTCCCTCTTAAAGCGACCATCTGCATCAACCTATGGTATTCCCAGCCTGTAGCTTTGTGACACCTTCTATTTAAGGCTTCTCCTCCAATATGGTCGTGCCTGAGCTACATTGTTTGTTTTCCTTACATGCTTGCTAGTTGTCAGGTTCTCCAGGTCCGCCTGTCTTCTTGTCTTCAATGTACACATCTGCTCTTACCTGTCTGGGCCCATCTGCTCATACTATACATTAACCAGTCCAGATCGCACGTGCCAGTGCCCATCCGTCTAACACACGTTCCAGTCCGTAGCTGCCTGTGCTTTTCTGTTCTTCAGCCAGTCCCATCTGCACCCATGGTTCCAGAGTCCCTACAGTGCTTGCCTGCATTTTTCATCCCTCCTTCGAGCCATAGCAGCTTACTCGCTGTAGGGGGTCGGCTGCCACCTTCTGTAGGTCAGCCATGGAGTAGCACCTAGAGCCACCTCTTTGTCCCTCCTTGGGTCACAGTTTTCACCTGCTGCCACTTGTCCTAGTAGGGATTTGGTAGGCCACCTAGTTATGCCCCTTCCCAGCTTTCAGAGGGATGCGTAACAGTGATTCCACCACCTTGCCCATTATAGTCTCCATCTGCTGGGTTGGCTATAGTAAAAGAGATGTAGGTCCCCTCTATACTAGTTCTACTCTATTTCAATTGATGCCATTTTGTTGATGTCTGCCACTATTTTTTGGAAATGTGTAGACTCCTGGTTGGGTATCCTTCATGCGAGTTGCCTGTAGCAGAAGGCCTCCAAGACTGTCAGGCCTCCACTTCCTTGGAGTTAACTACCCATGTTACTATCCTTAGATTTTTCTGACAATAGTAGTCTACAAAATTTATATTATATTTGTGCCTCCCGAGTGTGGCTGAGTATGAAAGCAGGTAGGGGTGTTGCATGTGGTATCAAGGCTCCCAGCAAAGGGGCTCTACACCGATCCCTCACCCACCTCATCTTACTGTGACGTTCAACTGAAAGCTGTAAATGTTTCACAGACCCCGATACCACATGCCTGGCTGATTACTGCAGTACCATGACACAGTTAGTGCTGTGGGTGAATTGAGGCTTCTTTCCTGGTGTCTGTCCCTATTTGATATGTTTTGGCAGCATTTGGGACTGTTATACGGTGTTGTGCATGCATTTGTTTTTGCCTCCCATTAAGATGAATGGCGTTCGGTTATCTTTGGTGAATACTCAAAATCATATGAAAAAACCTCAGTCTAAAAAGGTATAATTTTATTAGTAAAAGCAAGGCAGACAGACACGCCTACAAAATCCAACACAAAAATACAACCAAAAAACGTGAACAAATGTGTAACAAATAAATAAAAACTAATGGGAAAATCTAGATCACCCTACCTAGGCCGCTAGTATGCCCCTGCCTATCTGCGGAGGTAGGCACCCTAGGGGAGAGCGTTATGGCGCCCCCGATCCTCGATGACTGTCCCTAGGAGCCCTACAAGACCCTACGGCCACTAGTGTAAGCCACTACCCACACACTAAAGGGTCCTCTAGTGCTAGACAGAAAGATACTCTTCTAGGGATGACCTAGTTCCCACTAGTAAAACGCTATATACACACACACATATGGCAATATGAATATCATAGTGGTATAATAATTCACAACGGCCTCAAGATATTAGACACAGTGTAAATACACTTTGAGATGAATGCAGCCGGATCATCTAAGCATATATAAATACTCTATTCTCATGGGCTAACATTTATATAGATGTGGGTGAAGATCAAAATCATACCAGCCAAAATTGGCTCAATATCATGCATGGGTAGTATCTCTGCTACCTCACTCCAATGTCCCCACACTATTTAGACAATGCTAACAGTAGCCCATACATAGCCCCAAAACAAGGCTATGAATACTCATCTGAGCCGCTGTGTACCACCGAACGCCATATGAACAACACGCCTCAACGCGTTTCGCCTCTGCAGGCTCATCAGGAGGCCTGATAATCCGATATGTTGTGTCACATCAAAATTGTGGATAGCTGAATGCCCCATGCCGCACTACTCACATTTATATCTGCCGCCAGTATCAGGCACAAGGTGTACCTCCTCCCTACTTCCTGTGGCGTCTGGTAGACTGTATTGCGCATGTCCGCATAAACCATGCGCAGACAGAGCCGCGATTTCGTGCCCCTGCACATAGAATCGCTGTAACGTTACTGCGCATGCGCCCGGAGTTAATCCTCCCATCTCTTCACAGCGCTTGCTCTGAACAGTACGCGGCATGCGTTGCCGGGATACCAGCTATGTCGCTCAGATGTGCTTGATTCCTGCGCATGCCCAGAGAGCCGGACAGGCTTTGCCATCACCACTCATGCTTCAGAACCTTTGGGGAATACAGAGACATTATGTCCCACCGGAGCTTTTTAGTGTTACGCTATGTCACCGCGCACACCCGGCTCCTCTCTAGGTCTATTACATATGCGTTACCACAACTTGTGGACTCATATAGAGTCGATATAGCCCAAAAAGAACATGCTGGCGACGCGACCACTGTCTCCAAGGATACACCGCCAATGAGGGAGGGGTTGCCGTGCTCTCTACCATGACCGCTATCTATTTCCATAAGTGGAAGGACCGGTCCAAAAACCAGATAAAACAATCGGCCGGCATCCTATTAACACAGCATACGTCCAAACCTACTGTAGCGATGTCAGTCATCCCCATACATTCGCTTGGATTGGACGGTGACCAGGCCGCTATATGTGTTCTCTGCCAGTGGCTGATACCAGTGTAGGACAATGTGCCAATAATATATCTGGTTCCGGAGGATGTGTCTGACGGCAGACCATGTGGAAACTAGTGCAGCACATTATGCAAGATACAAAGTACAAAATGTAAACAGAATAATCTCTCAATAGATATTTCCATGGGAATCCATGTGGGACCTCCAAAAGGAGGATCCCCATCGTCAAAATGGTACAGACCTGTCTCTTCCTGAACCCGTATACATTTATTCATTTAGGCTTACCCGACGCATAGGCCAGATGCATATATATATAATTTTTCACTATAGCATTACAACAAAATATACACCAGAGGTGCCTCGGACCACTAGGGGGGCTACAGAAGCATGCATATGTTTAGCAAGTGGGGTATCCCTGTTATTCCGAATATCACCCATATGCTCCCCCACTCTCCTCCTGAACTCTCTTTTTGTCTTCCCTACATAGTCCTTAGGGCAGGGGCAGGAGGCTACATAGACCACTCCTGTTGTTTTACAGTTGGAAAAGTCTCGTTGGTAAAAAGTTTTACCAGTGGTGGAGCTCTGAAAACATTTGCATGGTCTCATCCACTTGCAGAGGCTGCAATCACCGCATTTAAAGAAACCACAAGGTCTCCTATCCAGCCATGTTCCTCCAGCCTTCGGGCGCTGATATTGGCTATGTACAATTAAGTCCCTAATAGATCTGCTCTTCCTGAAAGTGATATTAGGGCGTTCACCTATCACATTTGCAAGGTCCGGGTCAAACTTCAGGACATCCCAGTGTCTAGCAAACACCCTCCTGATGTCCTGATGTTGTGCATCGAACGTGCCAATAATTCTGACAGTATCATCCCCTTCGGTTTTAACTTGTTTCTGTAGCAGACTCGATCGGTCAGCCTTACTGGCTGCCACGAATGCCCTATTCAAAACAGGTCTCGGGTAACCCTTTTCTTTGAACCTATCGAACATGTCCCTTGCTTGGCTTCGGAAGGTATCACTCCTCGAACAGTTCCTCCTGAGCCTGAGGAACTGCCCCTTGGGTATCCCCCTTTTGAGGGGGGTAGGGGGATAGGGTGGTGGCTCTCCCAATGTAGCAGATTATTAGTACTCATAGGCTTTCTGTAAATGCTGGTCGAAATCTCCCCATATGTCTCTTTTCTAATTTTCAAATCCAGGAAGGCTAGTTCAATTTCACTAATCTCCGACGTGAACTTGAGGCCCACCCCATTCACATTAAAGGGAACCTGTCACCCCGAAAATCCCGGGTGAGGTAATCTCACCGGCATCAGGGGCTTATCTGCAGCATTCTGTAATGCTGTAGATAAGCCCCCGATGTAACCTGAAAAGGGAGAAAAAGACGTTATATTATACTCACCCAGGGGCGGTCCCGCTGCTGGTCAGGTCGGATGGGCGTCTCCGGTCCGCTGCAGCGCCTCCTATTTTCTTTCCATGACGTCCTCTTCTGATCTTCAGCCATGGCTCCGGTGCAGGTGTACTTTGCTCTGCCCTGTTGAGGGCAGACAAAGTACTGCAGTGCGCAGGCGCCGGGCCTCTGACCTTTCCGGCGCCTGCGCACTGCAGTACTATCCTCTGCCCTCAAGAGGGCAGAGCAAAGTACGCCTGCGCCGGAGCCGTGGCTGAAGATCAGAAGAGGACGTCATGGAAAGAAGATAGGAGGCGCTGCAGCGGACCGGAGACGCCCATCCGACCTGACCAGCAGCTGGACCGCCCCTGGGTGAGTATAATATAACGTCTTTTTCTCCCTTTTCAGGTTACATCGGGGGCTTATCTACAGCATTACAGAATGCTGCAGATAAGCCCCTGATGCCGGTGGGATTACCTCACCCGGGATTTTCGGGGTGACAGGTTCCCTTTAAGAAGCCCCATAAATGTTGTGAACTCTTCTTTGGTACCTGTCCACACCATAAACACATCATCTATATATCTATACCATATAGATATATAATCATGCCACCATTTGTCCTCCCCTCCAAAGACGATAGTTTCCTCCCACCAGCCCAGGAACAAATTAGCATACGATGGGGCGCAGGGACACCCCATCGCTGTGCCCCTGAGCTGGTGGAAGTACTTCCAGTCAAACGTAAACACATTATGGGGCAAGACATACTCAAGTAGGGTAAGCACGAAATTGTTGTGTTCCCTACACCTAACTGATCTTTGTTGTAAAAAATAGCTGACTCCTTCAATTCCTGCTTGATGTGGGATACTACTATAAATTGCTTCTATATCAATAGATGTTAAGAAAGCATCCTGACCCAGATGGACTCCTTCAAGCTTAAGTAGCAAATCGGATGTGTCTCTTAAGTAGGACGGGATAGATGTAACGAAGGGACGGAGGACCTGATCTATATATAACCCACAATTCTGTGTGAGGGAATCCACCCCGGACACTATGGGTCGTCCTTTCAATGGGTGACAACCCTTATGCACTTTGGGAAGTGCGTAAAAGGTTGCCATCAAGGGAAATTTAGGTAGCATGAATTCAAATTCACTTCGTGAAATGAGTAGATGTGCAAGGGCCTCTTCCAGAACCGGTCTCAACACATTCTTAAACTTCTCAAGTGGGTTTGTGGTAAGTATCTCATACGTGGTCTTATCCTGCAAAATGGAGTTACAAATAGCGCGATACTCTGGATGATCAAGGATGACCAGATTGCCCCCTTTATCGGAGGGTTTTATAATTATCTGGTCATTCTTTCTCAGACCCTCAAGCACCCTCCGTTCTCTCTCCGCAAGATTATCTTCCGTTTCCCAACTCAGTTTGCTTAGTTTTTTAAGGTCCCTTTCAACTAATGACGCAAATAAATCAATATTACTCGCATCACATTGTGGTGGCATTCTCTCGCTCTTATTTTTGAGAGTAGTAAATGGGCCTCTCCCTTCATCGGGGGTCCTCTCATTCTCCTGGAGTAGGCCACATAGGGCCTCAAAACCCTCCATGTCCTCCTGATCAAGCCCTAGCCTCCCACATTCTTCACGAGTATTGTGTTTGAAGAATTTTCTCCACTTAAGTTTTCTACAAAAAAGGTTAAGATCTTTCACCCACTCGAAACAGTTAAAATGATTAGTTGGAACAAAATTGAGACCTCTCTGCAAGACCCTATACTCATCCCTGGAGAGCGTGTGCGAGGACAGGTTGATAATTTGGCCCCTGTTTAGTTGAACCTGGTTCTGAGCTGGTAACCCGTTCTCGCACTGTGCTCCAAAAAAGAAACCGATGATGAGGAGGATGCTCCAGTTACTTGGCCAGGTGCTGGACTCGGTGTCAGAAAGGGGGTCAGGGAACCTCCTCCAGGCCGATACTTTCCTCTTCCCCCCTTCCTTCCAGATTTTCCTCTTCCACCTTGCCATCTTTGTCTAGTCTGCTGATCTCTGAAAAAATGTGTATTATTGCTTCTACTTGTTACTTCAACTCTCTCAGTGTCAGATAAATCTAAATCGGATGAGGATGCTTCCGATTGTCTTTCTATGGGGGCACCTGGAATTTGGCTCTCCTTATACTCACTCAGGTCTCTTTGAAACTGTAGATGTTTCCTCTCTTTTAACAAAGCCTGGTATCTTTCTACTGCCATCTGTAGCAATCCTTCCCTCCTATTAAAGTCGGGGTCGGCTTTATGTTTCAGAACCCGTTCTATCAGTTTATTCAATTGGTCCGTTGATTTTTCGAATACTTTTTTCTCCTCTGTGAGGAGAGCTTGCATAAATCTAACAGATGATTCTAAAGATTCTTTTTGCCAGATTGTCATAAACTCAGGTGACGCAATCCTCTGTGAGGGAACAATGTTGATCCTTAAGCCTCTTGGGACAATCCGATTTTTTAGATAATTCTCTAAGGCCCTTATTTCCCACCAAGACTTCAGATACTCCTTGTACCCCCCATATACCTCATTAAACAAGTTTTTCAGTGTTAGAGGGCCCGTACCAGCATCTTGGACACCACCAACACTAAACGCCTGATTTGCATATTCCAGCCTTAGATCCGAATTGACAGGTCCTATCAGAAAACTGGCCATACCACAAACGGAAGAACTATCAACCTTATTCTCAAAAACGATCCAAAAAACTCGAGGTAAAAGTCCTCAAAATCATATGAAAAAACCTCAGTCTAAAAAGGTATAATTTTATTAGTAAAAGCAAGGCAGACAGACACGCCTACAAAACCCAACACAAAAATACAACCAAAAAACCAAAAGGGGGATACCCAAGGGGCAGTTCCTCAGGCTCAGGAGGAACTGTTCGAGGAGTGATACCTTCCGAAGCCAAGCAGGGGACATGTTCGATAGGTTCAAAGAAAAGGGTTACCCGAGACCTGTTTTGAATAGGGCATTCGTGGCAGCCAGTAAGGCTGACCGATCGAGTCTGCTACAGAAACAAGTTAAAACCGAAGGGGATGATACTGTCAGAATTATTGGCACGTTCGATGCACAACATCAGGACATCAGGAGGGTGTTTGCTGGACACTGGGATGTCCTGAAGTTTGACCCGGACCTTGCAAATGTGATAGGTGAACGCCCTAATATCACTTTCAGGAAGGGCAGATCTATTAGGGACTTAATTGTACATAGCCAATATCAGCGCCCGAAGGCTGGAGGAACATGGCTGGATAGGAGACCTTGTGGTTTCTTTAAATGCGGTGATTGCAGCCTCTGCAAGTGGATGAGAGGATGAGACCATGCAAATGTTTTCAGAGCTCCACCACTGGTAAAACTTTTTACCAACGAGACTTTTCCAACTGTAAAACAACAGGGGTGGTCTATGTAGCCTCCTGCCCCTGCCCTAAGGACTATGTAGGGAAGACAAAAAGAGAGTTCAGGAGGAGAGTGGGGGAGCATATGGGTGATATTCAGAATAACAGGGATACCCCACTTGCTAAACATATGCATGCTTACCATAGAGAAGATCCAACAAAAGTTAAATTTGCCGTTATAGAAGTGGTTAGGGTGAACCCGAGAGGCGGCAACCTTGATAAGATGATCCTCAGAAGGGAATGCGAGTGGATTTTCAGGATGGAGTCCCTAGCACCCAAGGGGATTAACGAGCAAATATCCTATGCGTGCTTTCTGTAGCCTCCCTAGTGGTCCGAGGCACCTTTGGTGTATATTTTGTTGTAATTCTATAGTGAAAAATTATATATATATGCATCTGGCCTATGCGTCGGGTAAGCCTAAATGAATAAATGTATACGGGTTCAGGAAGAGACAGGTCTGTACCATTTTGACGATGGGGATCCTCCTTTTGGAGGTCCCACATGGATTCCCATGGAAATATCTATTGAGAGATTATTCTGTTTACATTTTGTACTTTGTATCTTGCATAATGTGCTGCACTAGTTTCCACATGGTCTGCCGTCAGACACATCCTCCGGGACCAGATATATTATTGGCACATTGTCCTACACTGGTATCAGCCGCTGGCAGAGAACACATATAGCGGCCTGGTCACCGTCCAATCCAAGCGAATGTATGGGGATGACTGACATCGCTACAGTAGGTTTGGATGTATGCTGTGTTAATAGGATGCCGGCAGATTGTTTTATCTGGTTTTTGGACCGGTCCTTCCACTTATGGAAATAGATAGCGGTCATGGTAGAGAGCACGGCAACCCCTCCCTCATTGGCGGTGTATCCTTGGAGACAGTGGTCGCGTCACCAACATGTTCTTTTTGGGCTATATCGACTCTATATGAGTCCACAAGTTGTGGTAACGCATATGTAATAGACCTAGAGAGGAGCCGGGTGTGCGCGGTGACATAGCGTAACACTAAAAAGCTCCGGTGGGACATAATGTCTCTGTATTCCCCAAAGGTTCTGAAGCATGAGTGGTGATGGCAAAGCCTGTCCGGCTCTCTGGGCATGCGCAGGAATCAAGCACATCTGAGCGACATAGCTGGTATCCCGGCAACGCATGCCCCGTACTGTTCAGAGCAAGCGCTGTGAAGAGATGGGAGGATTAACTCCGGGCGCATGCGCAGTAACGTTACAGCGATTCTATGCGCAGGGGCACGAAATCGCGGCTCTGTCTGCGCATGGTTTATGCGGACATGCGCAATACAGTCTACCAGACGCCACAGGAAGTAGGGAGGAGGTGCACCTTGTGCCTGATACTGGCGGCAGATATAAATGTGAGTAGTGCGGCATGGGGCATTCAGCTATCCACAATTTTGATGTGACACAACATATCGGATTATCAGGCCTCCTGATGAGCCTGCAGAGGCGAAACGCGTTGAGGCGTGTTGTTCATATGGCGTTCGGTGGTACACAGCGGCTCAGATGAGTATTCATAGCCTTGTTTTGGGGCTATGTATGGGCTACTGTTAGCATTGTCTAAATAGTGTGGGGACATTGGAGTGAGGTAGCAGAGATACTACCCATGCATGATATTGAGCCAATTTTGGCTGGTATGATTTTGATCTTCACCCACATCTATATAAATGTTAGCCCATGAGAATAGAGTATTTATATATGCTTAGATGATCCGGCTGCATTCATCTCAAAGTGTATTTACACTGTGCCTAATATCTTGAGGCCGTTGTGAATTATTATACCACTATGATATTCATATTGCCATATGTGTGTGTGTATATAGCGTTTTACTAGTGGGAACTAGGTCATCCCTAGAAGAGTATCTTTCTGTCTAGCGCTAGAGGACCCTTTAGTGTGTGGGTAGTGGCTTACACTAGTGGCCGTAGGGTCTTGTAGGGCTCCTAGGGACAGTCATCGAGGAGCGGGGGCGCCATAACACTCTCCCCTAGGGTGCCTACCTCCGCAGATAGGCAGGGGCATACTAGCGGCCTAGGTAGGGTGATCTAGATTTTCCCATTAGTTTTTATTTATTTGTTACACATTTGTTCACGTTTTTTGGTTGTATTTTTGTGTTGGGTTTTGTAGGCGTGTCTGTCTGCCTTGCTTTTACTAATAAAATTATACCTTTTTAGACTGAGGTTTTTTCATATGATTTTGAGGACTTTTACCTCAAGTTTTTTGGATCGTTTTTGAGAATAATATCTTTGGTGAATATTCGACAAATTAATCTGCGAATATTGCAAATTCGGGGATCCTAATCTGAACCGAACATTGAAATATTCGCTCATCTCTAATCATAATCATAGTTCCACTCATTTTTGTGCGCTGACTGTACATAAGCCGATCTCCGAGGGCCCATTGCGAATGAATGGAGCAACAATACAGTATGCATGATTGACCACCGCTATATTCACATGGGGCTCTTTTGGCACAAGTTCTTGGGGTCTCTGAATATATCAGTTGTCAAACCCCCAGCAATCAGTAAGTTATCACCTAATCTATGGATAGGGAAATAACTTCCAAACAAAAGAATAGCCATTTAATAGATTGCATGTCAGGGATAAACTGATAATAATGCTGTGGAATATCAAACAATCAAACAACTATGTGGTCAAGTCTTCTGACAAAAAAGTTAAATACTGTAGGTTGCAAGTGTTTTTTTTAATAAAAGACAAAACTCTAATTCAATAAATTGAAAAAAGGATACCATATGACTTAAATAAAGCAATCCCCACTTGATATGTGCTGCTTGGAAAAATGTTTAGGAATATAATTGTGCTAGATGGGGATTATTGATGGTCTTAATTTCCCATTTCCTTCTGAAGTATGAAGTGATAAGTATTAAATAGGAGAAAGATTGCTGTTTGCCATGTGCTTATACAGCATCACTTCTCTCTGTGAATAATACACATTGTTGTATGATTAACATTAGTACTTTTATTTTATTCTTTTACTAAATAAAACATTTGCTGCTTTGCATTTTTTCCTTTTTTTTTAAAATGACATCTGTGTCATTAGAGCAATACAAACAAGGTTTATTCATTCTGCTATTATATTTCATTATATGAAGGATATGGGAGGAAATGTCATCATTTCTTGTTTATCTTCCATCTCAGAGGAGCATGTTGGTAATATAGATATAGGTTGTCATCATAGTAGATTTAATTATTTTTCTATTTGCATATTTCACATAACTTACATAAAACATTGGGTTATGATAATTAAAGGATAGTAAGATGTTTTTCTTCTTCAGGTAAAAAATGATTGTAATTTCCACAGACCAGTGATTCAATAGCCCTATTTATTAGCAGAAAAATAAGCATTAATGCAATAGAGTAAACATAATAGATTGTGGTTTTCCAACCATATTGCAGGAAATTGCTTTGTAAAATTAACATATAGAATTATAGCAAACACAGAATATCATCAATAAAAATAGTAATGCAATAAAAGTCAAAAAAGGGATTAATTTGGTTTTATTTTCCTAAAATAAAGTGCTAGTGATTTTTACAATATATGGCATAGTCAAGTATTTAATAAATGTAAAGGGCTTAAATTGTAAGTAATATGTAGCATATAAACAAATGTGCTTAATGGGTTATTCCCATCTCAGCCTTTCTAAGTTACAGAAACAGCATAGCTCAGCTGTTCTCATCTGTTTCCATAGCCCTATGGTTGCTGCCT
Organism: Ranitomeya imitator; assembly: GCF_032444005.1. Classification (NCBI taxonomy): domain Eukaryota; kingdom Metazoa; phylum Chordata; class Amphibia; order Anura; family Dendrobatidae; genus Ranitomeya; species Ranitomeya imitator. The sequence goes on along the minus strand of NC_091287.1, from coordinate 228,607,797 downwards.
TTTTGGAGGTATTCTTGTCTTTTCTATGAAAGGCTGAAATCAGAATAAACCTTTAACAAATACATTGTCAGTGCTTGCCTTTATTTAATTAGGGGTTGAATAGGACATGCTTACCTAAAAGGAGTTTTTTTTAGGTTCAGGATATCTTGAGGATAGGCTATCAATATTCGGTAAGTAGAAGGCCTTCTCTTAGTAGTGATCAGCTATTTCCAGGAACCAAAAGGTCAGAAAGCTCTATAGACACTATTCATTTGAATTGACTAGGATAATGCCACAATATCCGTACAGAGATTATGTAGATGGCATGCAGGAGACCAGAAAAGGCTGAGTAGCTTGCCATGGACTATAGCCTATTTAAATAGCTGACTAGTGACTAGTGGTGGTTTGGAGTGTCAGACCCCAAGCAATCAGATACTGATGGCCTATCCTACAAATAAGCATTCACTATTTTGAATCTGTCTTGTGCGCAAAAGAGAAAAGTTCCTGAGTCATGTGTAATGGACTGAGTGGTGGAGCCAGTTGACACGAGAGTCACCACCTGGTTTATCTGACCATCTCCATGGAACCAGGCGACCGGCAGGTCCCAAACCTGGCTTTCTCCAAACATATCCATGGTTCAGAGATGGTCACTGGATCAGATCTGTGTCCTTCCAACCAGAGCCAAAAACCCCTAGGTTGCTTCCTATAGAATCATAGATCAGTGTGCCTCGTGATGGTGCCATGATGAATTGGCTGCCGTCTCTTCTCTTGTCTGTTGGGGTGGTTTGCAGAAAATCTGGCTGGTAGCTCTGTGTTACTTCAGTCTCCCAGGATGTGATCTCTGAGTCTTTTTATACCCACGGCATGTAAGCTATTTTTAGAATTACCCAGGGTCCTTCAGTCCAACATCAAGAAAAGGTAAACCATGGTGATGGGATTAAGTAGCACTATTAGCATATACGCACACATCAATAAACAAAGCTTAACACACCCTATGTACAGTCACTATTACAGACTTAAGCTGGAGTCACACATAACGATATCGTTAACGATATCGTTGCAATGTCACGCTTTTGGTGACATAGCAACGATTCCGCTAACGATCTCGTTATGTGTGACAGCGACCAACGATCAGGCCCCTGCTGGGAGATCATTGGTCATTGGGGAATGATCAGGACCATTTTTTGGTCACTGATCACCCGCTGTCATCGCTGGATCGGCGTGTGTGATGCCGATCCAGCGATGTGTTCACTTGTAACCAGGGTAAATATCAGGTTATTAAGCACAGGGCCGTGCTTAGTAACCTGATATTTACCCTGGTTACCATCGTAAAAGTTAAAAAAAAACAGTACATACTCACATTCTGATGTCTGTCACGTCCCCCGGCGTCCACAGGGTTAAAACTGCTTTCGGCAGGAGCGCTGCTAATGCACGCACTCCGGCCAAGAGCTTCCCTGTACTGACTGTGTCAGCGCCGGCCGTAAAGCAGAGCACACGCTGTTACTGCCGGCGCTGACACAGTCAGTGCAGGGAAGCTCTCGGCAGCAGCGCTTGCATTAGCAGAGCTCTTGCCGAAAGCAGTTTTAACCCTGTGGACGCCGGCGGGGGACGTGACAGACATCAGAATGTGAGTATGTAGTGTTTTTTTTTTTACTTTTACAATGGTAACCAGGGTAAATATCGGGCTATTAAGCGCGGCCCTGCACTTAGTAACCCGATGTTTACCCTGGTTACCCAGGTGCTGCAGGGGGACTTCGGCATCGTTGAAGACAGTTTCAACTATGCCAAAGTCATTCCCCTGATCGTTGGTCGCTGGAGAGAGCTGTCTGTGTGACAGCTCCCCAGCGACCACACAGCGACTTACCAACGATCACGGCCAGGTCGTATCTCTGGTCATGATCGTTGGTAAGTCGTTTAGTGTGACTAAAGCTTTACACAGTATGTTAGATAGTATATCAGTTGGCAAGTCTGTCTTCTTGACCCACCAGACATAAACACTTAAATTCACAAGCTAATATACAGATAAAAAGCCAGTTCTTTTGGTTTGCAGAAAACATGGTTGTCTGGGAAATTAAGATACAATCTGGTTTCTTCACAGCAGCTGACCCCTAGGAACTGGTAGCTGGGAATGTCCAACAGATGCAGGCAGGCAGAAAAGATAACAGGAACTGCAGGTGCAGGCACGACAGTCTAATGGAGAGATGAGCACTGGCGGGTGCTTCTGGTTCCGCTGCCATTGAGGTGAGCATTGGCAGGGGCAATTGCCTCGGTTGCCATTTAGGTGAGCACTGGCTCATCTGCTGTTGAAGGAAGCACTGACGGGTTCAGCAGACTGAGATGCAAATACTCAAGAAACACTGTGTGCACAGCTAAGGGGTGGTGCAAAGGTTACGTTCCCAAACCGTCAATATAGTAGAAGTAAACCTTGCACTCAACTTAAATGCGTGAGAATAAGTTTATTGTAGCACATGAGATAAACATTTCAGTCCACATTAACCTTTGTCAGTAACTTTGCACATACAGATTCTTCTCTGGGAACCACGTTATATATTTGCCCAGCACATTACATTACTGACGAAGGTCCATGTGGACCGAAACTTTTATCTCATGTGCCACAATAAACTTATTCTCACGCATTTAAGTTGAGTGCTAGGTTTACTTCTACTATATGAGATGCAAGTACTGGGACCTGAGAACTGACAAGCGTGTTAGGAATGAATTCACAACATTGCATAGGCACCTCCATGTTGGAGGAGGTGCTTTAAATAGTAAGAGAAATCCAGCTATTCGCTGGGGACACTTTAGAGGAACGTGCGCTGCCCCATTTAGAAAGAGGAAGTGTGCACGCGCACTCTCTAAGCACAGTGCCTGGAATCCGGCTAGGAGTGCACGCACCCCAGGTAGCAGTAGACCCAGAAGGAGCAGGACGGGAGCCTCAATGCGCGCTGATGTCTCTGCAGGGAGATAAGGACTGCAGGCAGAGATGCGGGCGCTACAGTACCCCCCATTACACCCCCTCTTTTTCAAGCCTGTCAGAAATTTCTCCAGGAGGAGAGGACATAGATGTTCTCCCAGGACCTCTCCTCAGGACCAAACCTCTTCCAATCCACAAGAAAGAATGTCTTTCCTCTTATCTTCTTGGTTGCCAAAATGTTCTCTACCTCGAAAACATCCTCAGCACTGACAGGAGTCGGAGTGTCACGAGGAAAGAAAGAACTGAGGACAATAGGATGAGAAGAGACACATGAAAGGAATTGGGGATTTGCAAGGAGGCCGGGAGTTCAAGTTTGTGGGTTACTGGATTAATCGGTTTCAACACCTCGAAGGGATCAATGAAGCAAGGACCCAATTTATAGGATGATATCTTGAGGCGGATATACTTAGATGATAGCCAGAACTTATCTCCAGGATGAAACCGAAGTGAATCCAGACATCTCTTATCCGCGTGTCTTTTCATCCGTTCGGAGAATTTTACCAAAGATGCTTTGGTGTTCTCCAAGATCTCAGAAAAGTTCCTGACAAGAGAATTGGCAGCAGGAATATCAACGGTGACAGCCACAGGGAACGTCACTTTGGGGTGTTGACTGTAGACCACAAAAAACAGAGATTTGGCCGAAGACTCACTCACGTGGTTAATGTAATGAATTCGACTCAAGGCAGGATCTCAGCCCAGTCACTGTGATGAGCATTGACAAAATGCCAGAGAAAATTAGTCAGGATCTGATTGATTTGTTCCACTTGGCCATTGGACTGATGATGTTAAGAAGATGAGAAATCCAAAGTAACATGCAATAGCTTACAGGTGGCACTTCAGAAACAAGAGGTAAACTGGACACCGCTATAGGAGACTATGTGAAGCGGTAGCCCATCGAGATGAAATATTTGAAGAATGAATTCTTTTGCCAGACCAGAAGACCGGATAGGGGGATGAAATGAGCCATCATCGAAAAACGATCCAACACCACCCAGATGACGGTACATCCAGCCAACACTGGAAGATCCGTGATGAAATCCATGGAGATATGCTGCCAGGGAGCAGACGGCACAGGCAAGGTAAGAAACCAACCAGTCAGAAGCTGTTTGGGAGTCTTATTTTGGGCACACAAAGGACAAACAGAGACAAAATTTGCAACATCTTTGCACAGAGTCGGCCACCAATAGTGTCGAGAGATAAGGAGAGTAGTCTTCTGTCCGGCATGGCCCGCCACCTTAGAAGAATGTCCTCACAAAAGAACCCACTTCCTGTCAGGTTCAGCCACGTAAGTCTTACTGGAGGGTAGATGAGATAAGTCTAGCAAAGCGACTGTGATTATTTTGTAGGGCTGGATGATATGTTTAAGGTCTTCCTCCTGGTCAGAGGCCTGAAAGGATCTGCAGAGCGCTTCTGCCTTAACGTTTTTATCAGCTGGCTGAAAGTGGACTGTGAAGTTGAAGGGAGCGAAGAACAAAGACCACTTGGCTTGAGAGGGGTTAAGTCACTCAGTAGACTGCAGATAAGCCAGATTCTTGTGATCAGGGTAAATTACCACAGAGTGCAAAGCAACCTCCTTCCAGCAAGTACCGCCACTCCTCCAGAGGCAGCTTGATCGTGAGAAGTTCTCTATTGCTAATAGAGTAATTACATTCTGGTGCCGAGTAGAGTTTAGAGAAAAAGCAGTGGGACACCATGCGACCATGCAAAGACTTCTGAGTGAGGATGGCTCCTGTCCCCTGTGGAAGATGCATCCACCTCCAGGAAGAACTGCTTTGGGGGAATGTCCAACAGGGGATTTGGATGTTTTGCCCCCAGCAGCTCGCCCCCAGCAGTTCTCTCCCAGGTACATTTACTTCACCTGTGGGAAGTTATACCATCGAGCTGCCATACCATCACCCTAGAGGACCCCTTTAAGCAGCGTCGGTCCCTACTGACCGAATACCACAGGTGGCGTCATGAACAAACTTTATTCTTAAACTCCCTTTAAAGACCTTTCCCTTTACTTGGGTGCCTAGGGCCACGGACTGTGTCGCAGCCCCAGTGATGTCACCTTCAAGTACCGGACCCGGTACCGATTACCCCACTGTCCTGGCGGCTGACTCAACTTGGTGTCATGAACAAGATGTACCTGGGGGTGAACTGCTGGGGGTGAAACATCCTATAACCGTCCAACAGATGCAGGCAGAGAAGATGACAGGAACTGCAGGTTCAGGCAGGACAGTCCGACGGAGAGATGAGAACTGGTGGGTGCAGCTGACTCAGCTGCCATTGAGGTGAGCACTGGCAAGTGCAGCTGGCTCACCTGCCGTTGAGGTGAGCACTGGCGGGTGCCACTTGCTCAGCTGCTGCTGAAGGAAGCACTGATGGGTGCAACAGACTGAGATGCAAGTACTGGGACCAGAGAACTGACAAGCGTGTTAGGTACAAACTCACAACATTGCACAGGCATCTCCATGCTGGAGGAGGCACTTTAAATAGTAAGAGAAATCCAGCTATTGTCTGGGGACAGTTTAGAGGAATGCGCGCAGCCTCTTTAAAAAAGAGGAAGTGTGTGCGTGCGCACTCTAAGCACAGTGCCTTGAGACCTGCTAGAAGTGCAGGCACCCCAGGCAGCAGTAGACCCAGAAAGAGCAGAACAGGAGCCTTGGCGGTGAGTACGGTGATGTCTCTGCAGGGTGAGAGGGACTGCAGGCAGAGATGCGGGCGCTACATCGTGCCAATTCAAAATAGTATTGCTGGAAGATTTTCTGAGTAATTCCTAGGATTAAGTAAATTTAGCAGAGGTCAGGAAACACTACATCAGGATAAGACCAGGATTATTTTGAACTTACATGCAAAGCAAAACTCAAAATTGAATTAATTTTCTTAAATAAAATTATTTATTTTGCAGGTTTAAAGTGGTTGGCCACTACTTTATACATGTCCCAATTCCTCCACTCAGTGCACTCAATGTTTTGCTGCTCCATGGAATCTGGGTCATGCTGATTTGTCTGTATTTTGATTGACAGCTTGGTCATCCAATCTTGTGATAGGCATGCTGTGCTGTCGCTACTTTGACAGTTCAGCTGTCCAATCTGTCACTGGGGGGTGCTGAGCTTTCTCCAAGTGTTCTCTGTTCTGGAGATTGCCCACCTACTTAACTGAACTGTCTGCCTCTGATCCCTGCCTGACATAGTTATGACTTCTGGACCCACTGGTGTGCAGTTGACCACCCGCATACCAGTTGTGGCACTTCCTGGCAGATTTTCAGGTGTAAGGGATCATTTTAGGGTATTCAGGGAGAGATGTAAACTATTTTTTACCCTACGACCCCTGTGTTTATGGGATGAGTCCCAGCAGGTGGAAATAATTATGTCCCTATTGTGTCAGGGTCCTGACACTTGGGCATTCTCTTTCTCCCTACTAGCATCAGAATGGTCTTCTGTTTTTGCCTTTTTTGATGCCTTAAGGATGATTTACAATGAACTTGACAGGGTTAAGGTCACAGAGGCTCAGAGGCTAAGATCATGACCCTGATACAGGAGGCATCACACTTAGGATTATAGTTGGGAGTTCCGGCAATTGTCTTCCGAGGTTCTGTGGAATGATGATGCTGCTCTCAGATGTCAGTTTCACTATGGCCTAACAGATGCTCTTAAGGAGACTCTGGCTTTGCATATTCTACCTTGTAGTAAAATATGTAATGAATTCAGCTCACCCTTATGAAGGACTTCACATGGTCTATATGTGAAGCACAAGATTTCGCTCCCGGCCAGATGTGGAAATAATGTGCAGGAATGGTGGTAGAAATATCCAGCTCCAACATAAGAGACCAGTGGATTCAGTGGATTCTTGCTGAGTTTGTTTCCTTACCTAAAATGGAACTAATGGAGGTTGGAGCAGCCAGCTCTCGGACCATCAATAGGAAAAGTCTGCACAATTTCACATGTAAGGGGGCGCATCTTAAGGTTTGGTCCTCGGATGCCATTGTGACCTTTAATATATTAAAAGAGTACTTCCTGTCTTCTTCCGTTTTGATTCAACCCGATTTTCAGAAGCCATTAATCATAGAGGTGGATGGTCTCAAAGGTTGGTGTAGGAGCTGTTTTGTCTCAAGGTCCCAAAACTGTGACTTACTTATGACCATGTCCAATTTTTTCTAGGAAATATTCTTCTGCTGAGAGAAATTATGATGTTGGAAATCACGAGCTGCTAGCTGTCAAGTCAGCTGTTGAAGAATGTTGCCATTTTTTGCAAAAAGCTATTCATCAGGTCACGGTTGTGACAGATAACAAAAATGTAGGTTATACTGAATTTGCTAAGGGTTTAATCTTGAGACATGCCACGTGGTTCTTATTACATTATAGATTCAATTTTTCCATCACATTTAGGTCGGGATCTAAGAATGTTAGGACTAATACTTTGTCTTGCAGCTTTGATTCAGTTTCTCCTCCAGAGCATCCATCCTCCATTCTTCCTCAGTTATTTCTATGGTATCCTTGGAATTGGAGGCTGAGATTCACAAAGTTCAGTCATTGACCCATCCCTCTACTTATGGGTCTAAATGATTTGTGCCTAAGTATCTCAGATTACGCTTGTTGCAAGAGTTTCATGTCTCCATCTTGAGTGGTCACCCCAGGGTCACTATATATTAAGAATTTTGTACCCACTTGTGAAGTTCGCGCACATGCTAAAGTTTGTCATATCTGGACGACTAAGGAATTGGCTCTATTGCCTATTCCAGAAAGACCATGGACTCATTTGTTCATGGATTTCATTTTGAGTTGCGTTTGTCTAGTAGGAAAACTGTTATTTGGGTGATAGTTGATCGATTCAGTAAACAAGCTCACTTTGTTCCATTATCGGTGTAACCTAATGCGGAGACGCAGATTGCTGAGTGATTTGTGAAAGCGTCTCTTGTGTTGTGTAACATTAGGGGTGAAACCACTGTACCATGGTCCGAAGTGAACCTGGAGGGGTGTGACTGGGTGAGCACCTGAATCTTCACTAGAACTCTTGATGGCAGGGTTAGTCTTGGCTCCCGATGGACACCAGGACAGATCTCGGATGCACAGCAGCTGACCCCAAGAGACAGACATCTGAAATGGCCCAGTAGGAGAATACAGCTGATACAGCAGGAATGGCAGAAACACAGGAACCACGTACGGCTGGTGTACATATACATATGTGCAGGTTGGTACAGCTGGTATACAGATAGGCATTGGCAGGTGCAGGTTGGTATGGTTGGTATTCAGATTAGCACTGGCAGGTTCAGGCTGGTACAGCTGATATACAGATAAGCACTGGCAGGTGCGGACTGGTACGGCTGGTATACAGATAAGCACTGGCAGGTGCAGGCTGGTTCAGTTGGTGTACAGCACTGTGGGTAGTCAAGAAGGAGGGAGCATGTGCCCTCTCACCCTAATTACAGCGTCCAGGGGTCTGTGGCAGCCGGAGAAGGAGGAGGAAGCGCAGAATGGGGGCCATGGTGGTAAATGAGCCAGCATCTATGCTGAGGGAGGTGGGAAGTATGCAGGGACACTGGAGCTCTATTTTTTATAGTTTTCGTGAGTGGATCTGTACACTTTAAGACAGTGAAGAGAGGATGAGCACTGTACATAGGAGAAGATATGAGAGAGGAGCTGATATGGATGGATGCGCTCTGCGTGTCTAAGCCACTCACCCAGGTTGCAGTGCGCATGCCCAGGAATCCCAGCCCCGCAGTGTGAATAAATCATAAGACACTGAGGGGCTGGGATTCACAAGCAGGGCAGCCGCACAGGCGCAGTCAGCGAGACTGCATATGAGGACAGACGGACAGCGCTCACTGCGCCTGCCCAAGGCAAGACAAAAGAGCGCAGGCACCGGAAGATTTCAAAACAAACAGCGCTGAGGAGGCGGCACCTGTCGCCAAGAAGACTTGAGTGATGGCTGTGAGGCATCTGCAGCAGGGGGGGAAAGACCTGCCTCCAGGACTGAAGACAGGTATTTCAGACAAATTACATAATGGATTATTTCTGCATTTACAGCACCAATAACTAAAAGAGCCACCTTGTCAGAATGCAGCATTACTGCTGCACAAGGTGGCTCTTTTAGTTTCAAATGCCTGGGGGGTTACAGGTTCCCTTTAATACATGCAGCACAAATTGAAATGAGTCCTCGAGCTTTAACCACTTCATCACTGAGCCTGTTTTCACCTTCGTGACCAGTACAAATTGTACAATTTTGACCAGTGTCACTTTATGAGAAAATAACTCTGAAAGGCTTCAGTGGATCCAATTGATTCTGAGATTATTTTTTCATGACATATTGTACTTCATGATTGTTGTAAAATTAGTTTGATATGACTTGCATTTATTTGTAATAAAATCAGAAATTTTCAAACTTTTTATTTTTATGCCCTTAAATCAGAGATAATGTTACACAAAATAGTTAATAAATAACATTTCCCACATGTTTACTTTTTGAAACATAATTTTTTTTCTAGGATGTTATTAGGGTTAAAAGTTGACCAGTGATTTTACAGTTTTTCAACAAAAATGTACATAACATTTTTTTAGTGACCACATCACATTTGAAGTGACTTTGAGGGGTCTATAAAACAGAAAATACCCAAAAGTCACACCATTCTAAAAACTGCACCCCTCAATGTCCTCAAAACCACATTCAAAAATTTTACTAACTCTATTTTTTTTACCTTTACAAAGGTAGCAGAAGAAAATGGACCCCAAATTTATTGTGCAATTTCTCTTGATCATGGCGATACCCCATATGTGGGGAAAACCACTGTTTGGGCGCACGGCAGGGCTTGGAATGGAAGAAGCACCATTTCACTTTTTGAATGTAAAATTTGCTGGAATAATTAGCAGATGTCATGTCACGTTTGGAGAGCCTCTGATGTACATAAACAATGAAAACCGCCCAAAACTAATACCATTTTGGAAAATAGACCCTTCAAGAAACTTATCCAGATGTGTGGTGAGCACCTCGAACCCCAGGTGCTTCACAGAGATTTATAACATTAAGCCATGAAAATAAAGAATTCGCAATATTCCACAAAAAAAATTTTAGCCCCAAATTTTGCATTTTCACAAAGGTAACAGGAGAAATAGCACCATACAATGTGTTGCACAATTTCTCCTAAGTACACTGATACCCCATATGTGTACAAAAACTACTGTTTGGGTGCTAGGCAGGGTTTCTGAATGCAAAATTTTATGGCATAATTAGCGGATGCCTTGTCACTTTTGCAGAGCCCCAAATTTTTTATTTTCACAAGGGTACTGGGAGAAAATGGACCCCAAATTCTCCTGAGTATGCAGATACCTCTTGGCTTAGAAAGGAGGTAGTGACGTTTTGGACCCCATTTTGAAAACTAGATCCCTCAAGGAATTTATATAGATATGTAGTGAGCACCTTGAACCCACAGGTGCATCTCAGAATAAAAAAAATATATGTAAAATATATTTTTCCCACAAAAATTTTATTTTATCCCCAATTTTTTCCATTTTCACTGCAATAGGAGAAAATTGACCACATAATTTGTTGTGCACATTCTCCTGAATACGCTGATACCCCATATGTGGTCGAAAACTACTGTCTGTTAAGGCACAATGGCAAGGTGCGCCATATTAGAGTTAAGATTTTGCTGGACTAGTTTGAGGGAGCCATGTCATATTGTCAGAGTCCCTGAAGTGCCAGAACAGCAGAACCTCTCATAAAAGACTCCATTTTACAAACTATACCTTTCAATTTATTCTTCTAGGGGTGCAGGGATCATATTGACCTCATAGGTGGGTAACAGAAGTTTATACCATTGGTTAGTGAAGAAAAAATAATTACATTTTTACCACTAAAATTTTGTTTTAGCCCCAGATTTTGCAATTTAACACTGGGAAATGGATAAAAATGGCACTAACATTTGTCCCACAATGTCTTCTGAATGTAGAAATACCCCATATGTTACTGTACAGTACTGCTTAGCCACACGGTGAGACTCGGGAGGGACAGAGCTGTATTTGACCATGAAGCACAAATTTTCCTTGAATAGTATGCAGACTCCATACACAGAGCCCCTAAGTTCTAATAGAGCAGAATCCCACCTCATATGATCCGATTCTGGAAATTATATACCTTTGGAAATGTATCTACAGGTGTAGTGACGATTTTGACTTCATTGGTGTTTTCAAGAAACAAGCAGCAGATGTTACTGAGTGAAAATTGCAAACTGCTGTTGTAGTGAACAACATATTGTAGTGACCAATGCAGCACCCCAGGGTCCTGGTCATTGCAGTAATGTCATTATTCCACCAGGGGGAGTGATGTTATGTCTGAAAGCAATAAAGGAAAACTCCTTACCAGGTAAATACTATGCATGCAACATGTTCACAATCCAGACCAGAAGTGGGAGCTCTAAGCCTGTTTTAGGTGAACTCCCCTATAAAACATCCTGATCTGGAGTGAAATGGAGTTCAGAGTTCAGTTCCTGTCAGGAAGACAAAGGAAGAGGAGTTCTGTGGCATGAAGTGCTACAGCTCCGGGGAAGAGACGTAGAAAGCAGAACATATTGCAGAGAGTGTGCAGGAAAGCAGAGCACAGGAGAGGAATATCAGAGGGAGACCAGCCAGGAGCAGGCTGCTTCCTTCTGAGGCGCAGAACCCGGTAGCCAGAATACCGAGGGAGTAAGGATCTCTATGCTTTACTTCAGAGACTGACAGGACAGATAATTCCACGTTACCTATCCGACCTTATACCCAGGAGGCAAGGTGGCAACTTGTGGGAGCTGGGGCGTGATATTGTCCCTGTAAAAAGCCTCAGGCCATCAGTCATACGGGTTTGTCCAATCCTATCCATCAGGGGGACAGAGAGAAAGAGACTTAACATCTACAATAGTTGTGAGGACCTCACTGAGAAGCTCAGCAGGGAGGTACTACAACACTCAGGCGCTAGAGGAAGGCTACTGATTTCCACCTGGATAAGGGGACTCTGAATTTGCCTTCAGACCGGCCGGACTCTGCCAGCCCTGTGATCTGGTGCTCTGGACTGTGGATGCTGAAGCTTTCAGTAAAGGTAAAGAGACTGCAACCTTGTGTCCTTGTTCTTCACTGCACCTCACACCATCCACCATCTACACTCTGGGAAGCCCTGGGGACATACTTCACCTGTGGGAAGGTATACCAACTAGCTGCCATCACATCACCCCAGCGGACCCCTAAGCAGCTTCGGTCACCCTGACCGAATACCATAGGTGGCGTCACGAACATTTCCCCTTTAAAGACCTTTCCCCCATTTATTAACAGATGTCCCATAGGGCCACAGACCGGGTCAGCCACTGTGACATCCCCCTTGAGAACCAAAGGGCCCAGCTCCGAGTACCCCACTGCCCCAAAGGGGGGCGATCCACCAGTATTTTGTACTGCCTATACATTGCACCCAGCTCATGCACCTGTAGATAATGCACCTGTAAATTAGGCAGGCTCTCCTTGCTACAGAAATGCCAAGCATATAGACGCTAAATGTGGTTTAGGCACACTGTTGTGCTCATAAGGGAAGGGACATTTGGATTTGTGAGAGCAGAATTTGCTGAATTTGTTTGGGGGGCAATTTTGCTTTTCCGGACCCTTTGTACTACCTGTAATGTGGAAGCCCTCTACATTTCCATTGACAGATGATGGACCTGAGTGGGGCTTGCTTTTTTGTGGATTGAGTTGACGCTTGTATTGGTAATATTTTACATAACATTTGGGATTACATTAATCCGGTGCTCTACATTGAGCACTTACAGTGGGGAAAAAAAGTATTTAGTCAGCAACCAATTGTGAAAGTTCTCTCACTTAAAAAGATGAGAGAGGTTTGTAATTAACATCATAGGTAGACCACAACTATGAGAGTCAAAATTGAGAAAACAAATCCAGAAAATCACCTTGTCTGATTTGGCAAGATTTATTTTTCAAATTATGGTGGAAAATAAGTGTTTGGTCACCTAACAACATGCAAGATTTGTGGCTGTCACAGACCTGTAACTTCTTCTTTAAGAGCCTCCTCTGTCCTCCAATCATTACCTGTAGTAATGGCACCTGTTTGAACTTATTATCAGTATAAAAGACACCTGTCCACAATATCAAACAGTCACACTCCAAACTCCACTATTGTGAAGATCAAAGAGCTGTTGAAGGATCCCAGAAACAAAACTGTAGCCCTGCATCAGACTGGGAAGACTGAATATGCAACAGTCAAGCAGCTTGGTGTGATGAAATCAACTGCGGGAGCAGTAATAAGAAAATGGAAGACATCCACACTACTGATAATCTCCCTCGATCTGGAGCTCCACGCAAGATCTCACCTTGTGATGTCAAAATGATCATAAGAACGGTGAGAAAGTATCCCAGAACCACACAGGGGTCCTAGTGAATGACATGCATAGAGCTGGGACCACCGTAACAAAGGCTGCCATCAGTAACACACTACGCCACCAGTGACTCAGATCCTGCAGTACCAGATGTGTCCCCCTGCTTAAGCCAGTCCGGGCCTATCTGAAATTTGCTAAAGAAGTATTACAGATGATTGGAGAATGTCATATGGTCTGATGACAACAAAGTAGAACTGTTTGGTAGAAACAAAACTCGTCATGTTTGGAGGAGACAGAATGCTGAGTTGCATTCAAAGAGCACCATACCTACTGTGAAGAATAGGGGTGGCAACATCATGCTTTGGAGCTGTTTCTCTGCAAAGGGACCAGGACAACTGATCTGTGTACATGAAAGAATGAATGGGGCCAGGTATCGTGAGATTTTGAGTGCAAACCTCCTTCCATCAGCATGGGCATTAAATATAAAACATGGATTGGTCTTTCAGTATGATAATGATCCCAAGCACACCACCAGGGCAACGAAGGAGTAGCTCAATGTTTGTGTCACATACTGTGTATGTAGCATTGGCATTTATAAATCCTGGCAGCACAGGTGAGAGTTCATAGGTATAATCATCGCCCAATGAATGAGCAAAATGCTGCTCATTCATCGAGTGATTAGATTGTTTATGCCGGTGTAAATTGCAGATGTACTGCCGATGACATGATGCTTTATGGGGACAGATTAATCTACTAGTGATCATTCTGTGCCCATCATTCTTTATAAGTCTGTTTAAAGGGGCCGGGAAACAAGATCTGAACCACTTTAATGTTGTCAATCAGACTTGTGTAACCCCTTTCTGACATTAGACGTTCTATCCCGTCCATGTGCCCTGGGCCCATCTGACCATGGACGGGATAGTATGTTATAGCCGATCGGCCGCGGTGTGCGGCCGATCGTGGCCGAGTGTCAACTAATTCTCACAGCTGACACCCTGCACTAAGTGCAAGGAGCGGTCCTGACACTTTAACCCCTGGAACGCTGCGATCAAACATGATCGCAGCGTTCCAGAGCCAGCACAGGGGTGATCAGGAAGTCTCTCAAGTCAGTGTGCAGTATCTGCAATGCTGACAGCTTCTATAGCATGCAGACCTGCATGCTGTAGAAGCGATCAGCCTGCACAAAATGATTGTCCCATAGTGGGACAAAGTGTAAAAATAAGAATGAATTAAAACATTTTTTTTTTTAAATAATTGTAAAAATATTTTAAAAAATTAAAAATCAATATTTATTCTATCAATAAATAAATAAATATTTGCATTTAAAAAAATCTAAACAAGAAAAGTAAACATATTTGGTATCGCTGCGTCCGCAACGACCCGACCTATAAAACTGTCCCACTAGTTAACCCCTGAACACCATAAAAAAGGTAAAAAACAATTCTTTATCATCAAACCGCTGAATAAAAAGTGGAATAACACGTGATCAAAATGATAGATATAAATAAACATGGTACCGCTGAAAACGTCATCTTGTCCCACATAAAACAAGCCCGCATACAGCTCCATCAGTGTTAAAATAAAAAAGTTATAGTGCTCAGAATAAAGCGATCCAAAATAATAATTTTTTATATAAAATAGGTTTCATTGTATAAAAGCGCCAAAACATAAAAAAAGATATAAATGGGGTATGGCTGTAATCGTACTAACCCGAGAGTAAGCGCTGTTCCCCGATGCCAGGTGCTGAACACAGCTCTCATCGTTCTCGCCTGCTCTGCACAAGCAGGGGAGAATCACACTCTTGTGCCAATCACCGGCAGATCAGGAGAGAATGATGAGAGCCGTGTTCAGCACCTGGCAATGGGGAACAGCGATTACTGTAACGCTTCTTCCCCAGAGCCGATTCGTTATGCCTATGCACGTGTGCTGGATGTTTTGTGGCCCATGCTGACGTTAAAAAATGGACATGTCAGCGTGTTTTGCCCATGGACACATAGTCCATGGAAACACAATGACATGTGCAAAGACCCATTCACTTGAATCGGCAAATAGCGATTCGTTCCTCCTAAGTCTCTCCGCATGGCTATCCAATATTATAAAATTCAGTGACACATGCATGGTGTAAATATTCATTGAGAGGTGTATTTCATAAAATGGGGTCACTTATGAGGGGTTCTGCTGTTTTGGCACCTCATAGGCTCTCCCAGTGGGGCATGGCACCTGCAAGCTATTACAGTAAAATCTGGCGCTCCTTCCCTTCTGAGCACTGCCATGTGCCCAAACGGTGGTTTACCCCCGCATATGGGGTATCAGCATACTCAGGACAAATTGCACAATAACTCTTGGAGTTCAATTTCTACTGCTACCCTTTGTGGAAAAAATATGATTTTTTATTTTTACGGCTCAACATTATAAACTTCTGTGAAGCACTTAGGGTTTTAAAATGCTCACCACACATCTAGATAAGTTCCTAGGGGGGTCTAGTGTTGTGAATTCTGTGGCAGAGCTCCCTCCTGTGGTCACAAGTGGTACTTCGGCTGATTCTCTCTGGGAGCTTCTGTTTGTGGAGGAAACTGGTACTGCTGCTTCTGAGTTTCCTCCCTCAGGTTATCTGGTGAGGTCGTTAGGTGCTTCTCTACTTAACCCCACCTAATGCTTTGATTCATGCTTCCTGTCAATGTTCCAGTGTTGGACTTGTGTTTCTCTGGATCATTCCTGTGGCCTGCTGCTCTGCATAGCTAAGTGCTTCATTGCTATTTGTTGCTATTTTTTCTGTCCAGCTTGTCTATTTGTTTTGCTGGAAGCTCTGGGACGCAAAGGGTGTACCTCCGTGCCGTTAGTTCGGTACGGAGGGTCTTTTTGCCCCTTTGCTTGGTTTTCTTTAGGGTTTTGTGTAGACTGCAAAGTTATCTTTCCTATCCTCGTTCTGTCTAGAATATCGGGCCTCACTTTGCTGAACCTATTTCATCCCTACGTTTGTCTTTTCATCTTACTCACAGTCATTATATGAGGGGGGCTGCCTTTTCCTTTGGGGTATTTCTCTGAGGCAAGGTAGGCTTATTTTTTCTATCTTCAGGCTAGTTAGTTTCTCAGGCTGTGCCGAGTTGCATAGGTAGCGTTAGGCGCAATCCACGGCTGCCTCTAGTTGTGTTTGGAGAGGATCAGGGATTGCGGTCTGCAGAGTTCCCACCTCTCAGAGCTCGTTCTATTATTTTGGGTTATTGTCAGATCACTGTATGTGCTCTGACCTCCATGTCCATTGTGATACTGAATTGCCTTTCATAACAGTACAGGAAGCCAAAAGTACTAATGATTCTCAATAGAGGGAAAAAAGAAGTTCTGAGACCATTTTTTTTTTCTTGGCTTTGTGTTTTGTCTTTTTTTTCCCCTAGACATTTGGGTGGTTCAGTACACAGGTGTAGCGATGGACATTAGAAGTCTGTCTTCATTTGTGGATCAGCTCTCGGCAAGAGTACAAAAGATTCAAGACACTATTGATCAGAAATCTATGTTAGAACCAAGAATTCCTATTCCTGATTTGTTTTTTGGAGATAGAACTAAGTTTCTGAGTTTCAAAAATAATTGTAAGTTATTTCTGGCCTTGAAACCTCGTTCCTCTGGTGATCCAGTTCAACAGGTTTTGATTATTATTTCTTTTTTGCGCGGCGACCCTCAGGACTGGGCATTCTCTCTTGCGCCAGGAGATCCTGCATTGAGTAATATCAATGCGTTTTTCCTGGCGCTCGGATTGCTGTACGATGAGCCTAATTTAGTGGATCAGGCAGAAAAGAATTTGCTGGCTCTTTGTCAGGGTCAGGATGAGATAGAGGTATATTGCCAGAAATTTAGAAAATGGTCAGTGCTCACTCAATGGAATGAATCTGCGCTGGCAGCTATGTTCAGAAAGGGTCTCTCTGAAGCCCTTAAGGATGTCATGGTGGGATTTCCTATGCCTGCTGGTTTGAATGAGTCTATGTCTTTGGCTATTCAGATCGGTCGACGCTTGCGTGAGCGTAAATCTGTGCACCATTTGGCGGTATTACCTGAGCTTAAACCTGAGCCTATGCAGTAGGACTTTGACCAGAGTTGAACGGCAAGAACACAGACGTCTGAATGGGCTGTGTTTCTACTGTGGTGATTCCACTCATGCTATCTCTGATTGTCCTAAGCGCACTAAGCGGTTCGCTAGGTCTGCCACCATTGGTACGGTACAGTTAAAATTTCTTCTGTCCGTTACCTTGATCTGCTCTTTGTCATCATATTCTGTCATGGCGTTTGTGGATTCAGGCGCTGCTCTGAATTTGATGGACTTGGAATATGCTAAGCGTTGTGGGTTTTTCTTGGAGCCCTTGCAGTGTCCTATTCCATTGAGAGGTATTGATGCTACGCCTTTGGCCAAGAATAAACCTCAATACTGGACCCAGCTGACCATGTGCATGGCTCCTGCACATCAGGAGGATATTCGCTTTCTGGTGTTGCATAATCTGCATGATGTGGTCGTGTTGGGGTTGCCATGGCTACAAGCCCATAATCCAGTATTGGATTGGAAATCCATGTCGGTGTCCAGCTGGGGTTGTCAGGGGGTACATGGTGATGTTCCATTTTTGTCAATTTCGTCATCCACCCCTTCTGAGGTTCCAGAGTTCTTGTCTGATTACCGGGATGTATTTGATGAGCCCAAGTCCGATGCCCTACCTCCGCATAGGGATTGTGATTGTGCTATCAATTTGATTCCTGGTGGTAAATTCCCAAAAGGTCGACTGTTTAATTTATCCGTGCCTGAGCACACCGCTATGCGCAGTTATGTGAAGGAATCCCTGGAGAAGGGGCATATTCGCCCGTCATCATCGCCATTAGGAGCAGGGTTCTTTTTTGTGGCCAAAAAGGATGGTTCGCTGAGACCTTGTATAGATTATCGCCTTCTTAATAAGATCACTGTTAAATTTCAGTACCTCTTGCCTTTGTTTTCTGATTTGTTTGCTCGGATTAAGGGGGCTAGTTGGTTCACCAAGATTGATCTTCGTGGTGCGTATAATCTGGTGCGAATCAGGCGAGGCGATGAATGGAAAACTGCATTTAATACGCCCGAGGGTCATTTTGAGTATCTAGTGATGCCATTCGGACTTGCCAATGCTCCATCAGTGTTTCAGTTCTTTATGCATGACATCTTCCGAGAGTACCTGGATAAATTCCTGATTGTGTACTTGGATGACATTTTGATCTTCTCGGATGATTGGGAGTCTCATGTGAAACAGGTCAGAACGGTTTTTCAGGTCCTGCGTGCTAACTCTTTGTTTGTGAAGGGATCAAAGTGTCTCTTTGGTGTGCAGAAGGTTTCATTTTTGGGGTTCATCTTTTCCCCTTCTACTATCGAGATGGATCCTGTTAAGGTCCAAGCCATCCATGATTGGACTCAGCCGACATCTCTGAAAAGTCTGCAAAAGTTCCTGGGCTTTGCTAATTTTTATCGTCGCTTCATCTGCAATTTTTCTAGTATTGCCAAACCATTGACCGACTTGACCAAGAAGGGTGCTGATTTGGTCAATTGGTCTTCTGCTGCTGTGGAAGCTTTTCAAGAGTTGAATCGTCGTTTTTCTTCTGCCCCTGTGTTGTGTCAACCTGATGTTTCTCTTCCGTTCCAGGTCGAGGTTGATGCTTCTGAGATTGGAGCAGGGGCTGTTTTGTCGCAGAGAGGTTCTGATTGTTCAGTGATGAAACCATGCACTTTTTTTTCCAGGAAGTTTTCGCCTGCTGAGCGGAATTATGATGTGGTCAACCGAGAGTTGCTGGCCATGAAGTGGGCATTCGAGGAGTGGCGTCATTGGCTTGAAGGAGCTAAGCATCGCGTGGTGGTATTGACTGATCATAAGAACCTGACTTATCTCGAGTCTGCTAAGCGTTTGAATCCTAGACAGGCTCGTTGGTCGCTGTTTTTCGCCCGTTTTGACTTTGTGATTTCGTACCTTCCGGGCTCTAAAAATGTGAAGGCGGATGCTCTGTCTAGGAGTTTTGTGCCCGATTCTCCGGGTTTATCTGAGCCGGCTGGTATCCTCAAGGAAGGAGTAATTGTGTCTGCCATCTCCCCTGATTTGCGGCGGGTGCTGCAAAAATTTCAGGCTAATAAACCTGATCGTTGTCCAGCGGAGAAACTGTTTGTCCCGGATAGGTGGACAAATAAAGTGATCTCTGAGGTTCATTGTTCGGTGTTGGCTGGTCATCCTGGAATCTTTGGTACCAGAGAGTTAGTGGATAGATCCTTTTGGTGGCCATCTCTGTCGCGGGATGTGCGTTCTTTTGTGCAGTCCTGTGGGATTTGTGCTCGGGCTAAGCCCTGCTGTTCTCGTGCCAGTGGGTTGCTTTTGCCCTTGCTGGTCCCGAAGAGACCTTGGACACATATCTCTATGGATTTTATTTCAGATCTTCCCGTCTCTCAAAAGATGTCAGTCATTTGGGTGGTCTGTGATCGCTTTTCTAAGATGGTCCATCTGGTACCCTTGTCCAAGTTGCCTTCCTCCTCTGATTTGGTGCCATTGTTCTTCCAGCATGTGATTCGTTTGCATGGCATTCCAGAGAATATCGTTTCTGACAGAGGTTCCCAGTTTGTTTCGAGGTTTTGGCGAGCCTTTTGTGGTAGGATGGGCATTGACTTGTCTTTTTCCTCGGCTTTTCATCCTCAGACTAATGGCCAGACCGAACGAACCAATCAGACCTTGGAAACCTATCTGAGATGCTTTGTTTCTGCCGATCAGGATGACTGGGTGTCCTTTTTGCCTTTGGCTGAGTTCGCCCTTAATAATCGGGCCAGCTCGGCTACCTTGGTTTCGCCATTTTTCTGCAATTCTGGGTTCCATCCTCGTTTCTCTTCAGGACAGGTTGAGTCTTCGGACTGTCCTGGTGTGGATACTGTGGTGGACAGGTTGCAGCAGATTTGGACTCATGTAGTGGACAATTTGACCTTGTCCCAGGAGAAGGCTCAACGTTTCGCTAATCGCAGACGCCGTGTGGGTCCCCGACTTCGTGTTGGGGATCTGGTTTGGTTATCTTCTCGTCATATTCCTATGAAGGTTTCCTCTCCGAAGTTTAAACCTCGTTTCATTGGTCCTTATAGGATTTCTGAGGTTATTAATCCTGTGTCTTTTCGTCTGACCCTCCCAGATTCTTTTTTCATACATAACGTCTTCCATAGGTCATTGTTGCGGAGATATGTGGCACCTATGGTTCCATCTGTTGACCCTCCTGCCCCGGTTTTGGTGGAGGGGGAATTGGAGTATATTGTGGAGAAGATTTTGGATTCTCGTGTTTCAAGACGGAAACTCCAGTATCTGGTTAAATGGAAGGGTTATGCTCAGGAGGATAATTCCTGGGTTTTTGCCTCTGATGTCCATGCTCCCGATCTTGTTCGTGCCTTTCATGTGGCTCATCCTGGTCGGCCTGGGGGCTCTGGTGAGGGTTCGGTGACCCCTCCTCAAGGGAGGGGTACTGTTGTGAATTCTGTGGCAGAGCTCCCTCCTGTGGTCACAAGTGGTACTTCGGCTGATTCTCTCTGGGAACTTCCGTTTGTGGAGGAAACTGGTACTGCTGCTTCTGAGTTTCCTCCCTCAGGTTATCTGGTGAGGTCGTTAGGTGCTTCTCTACTTAACCCCACCTAATGCTTTGATTCATGCTTCCTGTCAATGTTCCAGTGTTGGACTTGTGTTTCTCTGGATCATTCCTGTGGCCTGCTGCTCTGCATAGCTAAGTGCTTCATTGCTATTTGTTGCTATTTTTTCTGTCCAGCTTGTCTATTTGTTTTGCTGGAAGCTCTGGGACGCAAAGGGTGTACCTCCGTGCCGTTAGTTCGGTACGGAGGGTCTTTTTGCCCCTTTGCGTGGTTTTCTTTAGGGTTTTGTGTAGACTGCAAAGTTATCTTTCCTATCCTCGTTCTGTCTAGAATATCGGGCCTCACTTTGCTGAATCTATTTCATCCCTACCTTTGTCTTTTCATCTTACTCACAGTCATTATATGTGGGGGGCTGCCTTTTCCTTTGGGGTATTTCTCTGAGGCAAGGTAGGCTTATTTTTTCTATCTTCAGGCTAGTTAGTTTCTCAGGCTGTGCCGAGTTGCATAGGTAGCGCTAGGCGCAATCCACGGCTGCCTCTAGTTGTGTTTGGAGAGGATCAGGGATTGCGGTCTGCAGAGTTCCCACCTCTCAGAGCTCGTTCTATTATTTTGGGTTATTGTCAGATCACTGTATGTGCTCTGACCTCCATGTCCATTGTGATACTGAATTGCCTTTCATAACAGTCTAGTGTGCAAAATGGGGTCACTTGTGGGGAGTTTCCACTTTTTAGGCACATCAGGGGCTCACCAAATGTGACATGACGCCCGCAGACCATTCCTTCAAAGTCTGCATTCTACAACGTCACTATTTCCCTTCCGAGTCCGGACCTGTGCCCATACAGTAGTTTTATCACACATATGGGGTATCAGCATACACAGGACAAATTTATCAATAATGTTTGGGGTCTAATTTCTCCTGGCACCCTCGGGAAAATAAAAAATTGAGGACTAAAAGATCATGTTTGTGGAAAAAATATGATTTTTTATTTTCACGCCCGGGCACTATAAACTTTAGGGAAACACCTGGGGGTTCAAAGTTCTCACCACACATTAGATAAGTTTGTTTGGGGTGTATTTTCCAAAATGCGGTCACTTGTGGGGTTTTTTACTGTTTAGGCACATCAGGGGCTCTCCAAATGCAACATGATGACCATTCCATCAAAGTCTGCATTCCAAAACGTCACTGCTTCCCTTCCGAGCCCCGACATGTGCCCAAACAGTAGTTTTCTCCCACATATGGGGTATCAGCATACTAAGGAAAAATTACACCACAAAGTTTGGGGTCCAATTTCTCCTGGTATTCTTGGAAAAATAAAAAATTGGGGGCGAAAAGATCATTTTGTGAAAAAAATATGATTTTTTATTTTTACGGCTCTACATTATAAACTTCTGTGAAGCACTTTGGTGTTCAAAGTGCTCACCACACATCTAGATAAGTTCCTTTAGGGGTCTACTTTCCAAAATGCAGTCACTTGTGGGGGTTTCCACTGATTAGGCACAGTAGGTGCTCTCCAAACGCGACATGGCGTCGGATGTCAATTCCAGCCAATTTTGCATTGAAAAAGTCAAACGGCGCTCCTTCCTTTCCAAGTTCTGCCATGCTCCCAAACAGTGGTTTATCCCCACATATGGGGTATCAGCGTACTCACGACAAATGGCACAATAACTTTTGTGTCCTGTTACCCTTGGGAAACTTAAAATTGGGGGTGAAAAGACCATTTTTGTGGAAACAATATGAGTTTTTAATTTTACGACTCTATGTTATAAACTTCTGTGAAGCCCTTGGGGGTTGAAAGTTCTCACCACACATCTAGACAAGTTCCTTGGGGGGTCTAGTTTCCAAAATGGTGTCATTTGTGGGGGGTTTCCACTGTTTAGACACATCAGCAGCTCTCCAAATGCAACATGGCATCCGATCTTAATTCCAGCCAATTTTGTGTTGAAAGAGTCAAATAGTGCTCCTTCCCTTCCAAGCTCTGCCGTGCGCCACACAGTCGTCGCCCCCACATATGGGATATCAATATACTTAGGACAAATAGCACAATAACTTCTGGTGTCCAATTTCTCCTGTTACCCATGGGAAAATGAAAAAATGTGGATCTGAAGTAATTTTTTTGTGAAAAAAGTTAAATGTTCATTTTTTTAAACATTCCAAAAATTCCTGTGAAACACCACAGAAGGGTTAATAAATGTCTTGAATGTGATTTTGTGCACATTGAGGGGGCAGTTTTTAAAATGGTGTCACTTTTGGGTATTTTGTATAAAAAAAATGGTGTTGTAAAAATGAGAAAACACTGGTCAAATTTTAACCCTTATAACTCACTAACAAAAAAAAAATTGTTCTAAAATTGTGCTGATGTAAAGTAGACATGCGGACAATGTTACTTATTAAGTATTCTGTGTGACATATCTCTGTGATTTAAGGACATGAAAATTCAAATTTGGAAAATTGCGAAATTTTAAAAATTTTCTCAAAATTTCCATTTATTTCACAAATAAACACAAGTCATATCAAAGAAATTTTTACCACTATCATGAAGTACAATATGTCTAGAGAAATCAGTGTCAGAATCACCAGAGTCCGTTGATGCGTTCCAGAGTTATAACCTTATAAAGGGACAGTGGTCAGAATTGTAAAAATTGGCCCGGTCATTAACATGCAAACCACCCTTGGGGGTAAAGGGGTTAATGGCCTGAACTCAGCACATGTAAATGAAAGCAAAATATTTCTGTGTGATGGTGCAATATGTGAGCATTTGGGGCCCTGTTTTAAACTTTTGCCCAGGGCCCCACTTTGTCTAAGACCTGCTCTGCTGATTCATAGGAGGAAACCGGAAAACTGACAGCCTGAAGTTCTCTCTAGCTGCATTTACTGAGATTGCTAGTAACATAAAATGTAATTAACCTAAAAGGACCCTGAGATAGTATCAAATTAGAACATAATGTTTAGCCCAATTATGTATGAAATTGATTGGAAATACATTATGATTAATGGATACCTAAATTTCAGTTGCTGCTGTGTTGCCTGTTATTATCATTATCCTGTCTGTTTTGTAAAACCACAAGACGTTGCCTGCACTATTTACTTTCACATTCTCTTTTCCAAGCGTGGTAACAAAATACTTAGCATACTGCTAGTGATTAATGGTCTTCTGTCAGAATGCACTATTAAATTGGAATAATTTACACAATATCTTATCCAATGGCTTTTATAATACACTGTGGACAAACTTAGTTTAGCATGGGCACGTATGTAAGTGTCAGAGGTTTCTCAGGAGCACATACTGGATGTAGGCTTGTCCATGTCTCACATTTTTCCAGTGCTACAGGTGGTAATGGGTTTTGCAATATTATTGCAAATGCAAAAATAGATTATGTGAAATCATTTAACAAAAGCAAACAGGATTATGAACCCTATAAACAAAAAAGCTATAAACATGAACCTTGAAATAATTTTTATGGTTACTTTTAAGGAAACACATTTGCTCTAGTTCCTAAAAAAGGTGCATTCTTCACATTGCCTTTGAAAGACTTTGTTCATTTACTTCTAAAAATAAATCACAGAATCAAGACAATATTTACTTAAAAAATGACAGAAAACTTGACTATGGCCAGTGCCCTTATCCTTTGAATCTGGTCAAGTGCTTTGGTAACATGCATGACTCACTCTACCCATCAACCTTACATGTACACATAAAAACTGCATGTATCACTCAGGAATAGTGTTGAGCGATACCGTCCGATATTTGAAAGTATCGGAATCGGATGGTATCGGCCGATATCCGAAAAATATCGGATATCGCCGATACCGATATCCGATACCAATACAAGTCAATGGGACACAAATATCGGAAGGTATCCTGTAATGGTTCCCAGGGTCTGAAGGAGAGGAAACTCTCCTTCAGGCCCTGGGGTCCATATTCATGTGTAAAATAAAGAATAAAAATAAAAAATATTGCTATACTCACCCTCGGACACGCCCTGGTTGTAACCGGGAGCCTTCCTTCCTAAGAATCAGCGCTTGAAGGACCTTTCGATGACGTCGCGGCTTGTGATTGGTCGCGGTAGCGTCATGTGACCGCTCACGCGACCAATCACAAGCCGCGACGTCATTGAAGGTCCTTAACGCGCTCATTCTTAGGAATGAGCGCGTTAATGACTTTCGATGATGTCACGGCTTGTGATGGGTCACGTGAGCGGTCACATGACGCTACCGCGACCAATCACAAGCCGCGACGTCATCGAAAGGTCCTTCAAGCGCTCATTCTACCAAGGAAAGCATGGCGGTTGCAGCAGTGACAACCAGGGCGCGTCAGAGGGTAAGTATTTCAATATTTTTTATTTTTATTCTTTATTTTACACATAAATCTTACTCCCGATACCAATTCCCGATATCACAAAAATATCGGAACTCGGTATCGGAATTCCGATACCGCAAATATCGGCCGATACCCGATACTTGCGGTATCAGAATGCTCAACACTACTCAGGAACTGAGCCCGCTGCCTACAGTACGAGTTGTGGCTGTGTTGAACAGCTAGCCCTGACTGTAATTGCTGCATTCAAAGCTAATTTTAATTGCAGTATATCATTTTGCTTTTCTAAACTTCTTGCTTTAAATGAATAGACAAAACTAGCAGTAGTCCAATCAGCCAACACCAGTGACCGGAGGTAAGCGTTATACAGAAAGGAAAATAAGTATTTGATCCCTTGCTGATTTTGTAAGTTTGCCCACTGACAAAGACATGAATAGTCTATAATTTCATGGGTAGGTTAATTTTAACATTCAGGTAGAATATCAAAAATGACATCCATAAAATCACATTGTATAGATTATACATATTGATTTGCAGTTTGCAGTGAGAAATAAGTATTTGATCCCTCTGGCAAACAAGACTTAATACTTGACTACTGTGTAAGGGTACCGTCACACTATACGATTTACCTACGATCACGACCAGCGATATGACCTGGCCGTGATCGTAGGTAAATCGTAGTGTGGTCGCTGAAGAGCTGTCACACAGACAGCTCTCCAGCGACCAACGATGCCGAGGTCCCTGGGTAACCAGGGTAAACATCGGGTAACTAAGCGCAGGACCGCGCTTAGTTACCCGATGTTTACCCTGGTTACAAGCGTTAAACTAAAAAAAAACAAACAGCACATACTTACATTCTGGTGTCCGTCAGGTCCCTTGCCGTCTGCTTCCCGCACTCAGTGACTGCCGGCCGTAAAGTGAAAGTGAAAGCACAGCCGCTGTGCTCTGCTTTCACTTTACGGCCGGCAGTCACAGTGCGGGAAGCAGACGGCAAGGGACCTGACGGACACCAGAATGTAAGTATGTGCTGTTTGTTTTTTTTTAGTTTAACGCTTGTAACCAGGGTAAACATCGGGTAACTAAGCGCGGTCCTGCGCTTAGTTACCCGATGTTTACCCTGGTTACAAGCGAACGCATCGCTGGATCGCATCGCTAGATCGCTAGATCGGTGTCACACACACCGATCTAGCGATGACAGCGGGAGATCCAGCGATGAAAGAAAGTTCTAAACGATCTGCTACGACGTACGATTCTCAGCAGGATCCCTGATCGCTGCTGCGTGTCAGACACAGCGATATCGTAACGATATCGCTGGAACGTCACGAATCGTACCATCGTAGCGATCGAAATGTTATAGTGTGACGGTACCCTAAGTTGGCCACAAGTGGGAAATGTGCAGTGACTGGGAATCAGTACATAGAACAGAAAAAAAAGATGTGGGATCACCAGAAATGATAAATAAAGGAATTTCTTTATTGATGTAAACTACACAAAAGGTTGAAAAACAATTAAAAAGTCAGTAACATGACTCCTGATGTAATCACCCAAAATAGGGTGACAATCCCTGTTAGGTGACATACACAGAGTGTGACCTCAATATATAGTAAGTATGACCCAGGTAAATTAGATGGTATGAGTAATTTATGAAACTATATCAATTATCATGCCAAAGAAGCCCCCAGTTACAAGATGATGATGACCAGCATTGATAATAGCAAAGTTTTAACGCTCAAAAGTCTAAGTTCACAACAAAATATCAAATATTTGCTGGGCAAAAATATCTGGCACAGGTGAATAAGACTATACCATCCACTTGAAAGAGCATGTGCACTGTAGGAATACAAGATTTGCACAACGAAAACGTACTGCAAATGCGGGAAGTGACCGTTAAGAAGGATGAAAGGAAGGAACGAAACCTACATATAACAGGTTAAGATGCCAATGGTATATATCAAAATGAAACCATGGTGACCAGGGTCAAGAGCAGGTCCACGCACATGGCAGGGCAAAGTGTCCACTAGCGTGTGGCTTCCTCAGGGGCCACAATTAGGAACAGTGCAGTGACTGGGAATCAAAGATTAAAGTTAAGAATAGTGCTATAGAAGACATTTACCATCCAACTGCCAGTGTGCAGAGACAGGAAAGGATGTCCAGTGACACACATTGACCCATGTGACAATTATACTAAGAAGGATTTTTCACATTCAATGAGTACCTGCTGTAGCATAAATATAGCTGGCAGAGGCCTGATTGCTGTAGACAGCTATCAAGGAGTAGGTTTTTGACAATGTGTCACACCAGTAATGAAGAACAAAGTAGAATCATACTTTGCCCAAGGAGGAGCATAGGGTTCTGCTCCGTAGTGGAAGATATTTGTCACGATTCCACCCCTCAGTGTCTCTGGGATGCAATTACTGAAGGCTCAGTCTTCCAATCTGGTGCAGAGGCATGCTGGGGCTGTCAGTACTTTGATTGACAGCTCACTTGTCCAGTCTGGTGCAAAAGCATGCTGAGCTGTTGGTGTCTTGATTGACAGTTCGGCTGCCTAATCTCAGACCAGAGGTGCTGAGCTGTCTCTTGGTGTTCCCTTATCCAGGTGATTGTCCAGCTGGGCTGTTAGTCTGAGACCTGTGCCAAACACAGCTTCAGCTAAGTGTGGTTGGTTTTCTCTGTGCCTAGTGTTTTGATTTAAGATCTTTCACAGCCTGACCACATTCTGACACTCTGTCTATGTAACCCCTTTACTCTGAACCGCTATCCTTTCAGTATTTTGACATCGGACTGTTACTTGACTATACCTTTCTCTCTTCCCACTATCCCAACTCACAGCGTGTCCATGAGAAATGGTGCAGTATAACATTAAGTGTGGCCCATATGTTTCTCTTTTTCACCAGTATGGATCCTGTTCACATGCTTTGTAAGCAGATGGTGAATTTCTTGCAGATGATGCAGTATCTGGCAAGGAATTCTAGAGTCTGGTATCATCAAAATATCAGTTGCATGGTCAGATATTTAATTTTATGAAAACTACCAGCAGTGGCTGTGACTTCAGTACCATCTGACTGACATACAGTTGGTCTATCCTGAACCTGTAATGGCTCTCCCTGATATATTTTCGGTAGTGAAAACCAGTTTAGGGTGTTCATGGAGAGTTTAGGTTATTTTTTATCCTGCATCCCCAGTCATCAGTGGATGACTTCCAGAGGGTGGAAATCATCAGGCCCATACTGAGAAGGGGTCCTCCTACCTGGGAATTTTCCTTGTCCCCACAATCCCAAGAACAGTTTTCTGTGGATGCCTTTTATTGATGCTTTAAGTCTAATAGACGATGAACTTGACAAGATTCAGGTCCTGAACCTAGCACAGTGGGCTGGACAGTTGAGGATTACTGCAGTGAATTTTGGCAGCTGTCCATTGAAGTTCTGTGGAATGTTGGATCTTTCAGGTGCCAGTTTCACAAAAATCTTTCTGAGCTCTTAAGGACTCTCTGGCTCTTCATGATGCCCCTTGTTCTCTGGCAGAGGCCATACCAATGTACAGCAGAATCCGTGAGAGACGTGGCAAACAGCAGGCTACCTGTTAAACTTCCCTGGAGCAGGTCCATTTACCTGAGGTGGAGCCATCGGACTTTAGAGTTGCCAGTCTTCATGTTGTGAAGAAAAAAACAAAGATAGTATCTTGGACTCTGTATCTGTGGACATTGGATACTGTGGTATCTCTGGACATTTTGCAAATTATTGCCCAACTCATCCTCAGACAAGAAGTCTGGAGAACATCTAAGTCGGAGTTAAGGTACCGTCACACATAGCGACGCTGCAGCGATACCGACAACGATCCGGATCGCTGCAGCGTCGCTGTTTGGTCGCTGGAGAGCTGTCACACAGACCGCTCTCCAGCGACCAACGATCCCGAGGTCCCTGGTAACCAGGGTAAACATCGGGTAACTAAGCGCAGGGCCGCGCTTAGTAACCCGATGTTTACCCTGGTTACCATCCTAAAAAGTAAAAAAACAAACGCTACATACTTACCTACAGCCGTCTGTCCTCGGCGCTCTGCTTCTCTGGTCTGGCTGTGAGCGCCGGGCAGCCAGAAAGCAGAGCGGTGACGTCACTGCTCTGCTTTCCGGCTGACCGACGCTCACAGCCAGAGCAGGAGGAGAGCAGAGCACAGCGCTGGAGGACAGACGGCTGTAGGTAAGTATGTAGTGTTTGTTTTTTTACTTTTAGGATGGTAACCAGGGTAAACATCGGGTTACTAAGCGCGGCCCTGCGCTTAGTTACCCGATGTTTACCCTGGTTACCAGCGAAGACATCGCTGAATCGGTGTCACACACGCCGATTCAGCGATGTCTACGGGGAGTCCAGCGACGAAATAAAGTTCTGGACTTTCTTCCCCGACCAGCGACAGCTCAGCAGGGGCCTGATCGCTGCTGCTTGTCACACTGGACGATATCGCTAGCGAGGACGCTGCAACGTCACGGATCGCTAGCGATATCGTCTAGTGTGACAGTACCTTTACAGCCAATGAGGTCACCCAGACTCCCAGGTATCTTTTTCTTTCTTTGATAAAGTACTGATGAATACGATGTTATCCTTCAAAAAACAGGTGTTATCATTATTGGCTTTCATTGACTGCAAGTCTGCTGCTAACTTTATGAATTTGGGAGTGGTGCTAAAGTTAGTAATAAAGACAGTTTTGAAAAACTCATTCAAATTTTTACGATTGACAAGACACCGTTAGTCCAGAATTCGGACAAGAAGATAACGGTGGATTTCACGCTCCAAGTGAGAACATGTCACTCTGAATTCATCCCCTGTTTTCTTTTGGATAATTTACATGCTGGGTTGGTATTGGGGCTTCCATGGCTGCTTCTTAACAATCCTGTTGTCATTTGGCATCAGAAGGAAATTGTTAAATGGAGCTCCAAATGTTACATGAAATGTTTAATGTCTGTACAAATATGCTCTGCTAGTCTGAAGGGTCTGCTGGGGTACCTGAAAGACTTTAGAGATGTATTCTCGAAAAAAAAAGAGGCGAAGAAACTACCACCCCATCATCCTTATGATTGTACTATTAATCTTGTCCCAAATTACCTTAAGCTTGCCTTTATAATTTGTCAGGGCCTGAACAGACAGTCATAAAAGAATATGTTAATGAAAGTTTATGATAGGGTCAAATACATCCTTCTTCCTCCCCTGCAGCTGCCAGATTTTTTTTTTGTAAAACAGAAAGATGATGTTGTGAATCTTGAGTTACGTGCTGTTAAATTGACTTTTGGGAAATGGATGCATTTTGGAGGAGGAGGTTCATCAAGTTACTGTGGACATTGGTCACAAAAGTCTAGCTTACATTGTATCAGCTAAACGATTAACCGTCCAGACAGGCCAGATGTCCTTGTTTTTCTTTAGGTTAAATTTCTCTATCACTCTCAGGCCAGGCTAAGAATGTGAATGCTGTATCATTATCATGCAGACTTGATTCAGTTTTGCCTCCAGACTCTCCCATCCCTATTCTTCCTCACGGTATTGTGATTTCTATGATATTCTCAGTTGGAAGAGGAGATTCATAAAGTCCAGTCCTTAGCTCCTTGCTTTAATCCAGGTTCCAAATTATTTGTGTCCGTGACTTTTTTGGTGGCCATCCATGCATGAGGATATTCAAGATATTATATCTGCCAGTGAATTCTGTACAGGTGCTAATGTCTGTCATAACCAGCCGGCTGAGGAATTGGTTTCTTTGCCAATTCCAGAAAAACCATGGACTCATCTGTCCATAGATTTCATCACGGATTTGCTTTTGTCTGGTGGGAAAACTGCACCTGATAGCATGGCAAACATTGGATGTTCGGGACTCCCATTCAAGTGAATGGGGTCCGGGTTTGGGTTCGGGTACTATTCAGGTACCCAAAACCTGAACTTTTTACAACTGTTCAGCAAAACCCACTAGACCCATCAGGTTTTAATATGGTGGACACTGCGTTTAGCGCATCCCAGCTGTCACAGTGGGATAAACACAATTTGATATATTTTCAATTGGACAATAGGCACACTGAGGAAGGTATAATTGTGAAGAAACCAGATTGTATCTTAATTTCCCAGACAACCATGTATTTTGCAAACCAAAAGAACTGGCTTTTTATCTGTATATTGGCTTGTGCATTTAAGTGTTTATGTCTGGTGGGTCAAGAAGACAGACTTGCCAACTGATATACTATCTAACATACTGTGTAAAGGTACCGTTACACTAAATGACTTACCAACGATCACGACCAGCGATACGACCTGGCCGTGATCGTTGGTAAGTCATTGTGTGGTCGCTGGGGAGCTGTCACACAGACAGCTCTCTCCAGCGACCAACGATCAGGGGAACGACTTCGGCATCGTTGAAACTGTCTTCAACGATGCCGAAATCCCCCTGCAGCACCCGGGTAACCAGGGTAAACATCGGGTTACTAAGTGCAGGGCCGCGCTTAGTAACCCGATATTTACCCTGGTTACCATTGCAAAAGTAAAAAAAAAAAACAGTACATACTCACATTCCGATGTCTGTCACGTCCCCCGCTGTCAGCTTCCCGCACTGACTTTGTCAGCGCCGGCCGTAAAGCACACACGCCGATCCAGCAATGACAGCGGGTGATCAGCGACCAAAAAAAGGTCCTGATCATTCCCCAACGACCAACGATCTCCCAGCAGGGGCCTGATCGTTGGTCGCTGTCACACATAACGAGATCGTTAGCGGGATCATTGCTACGTCACAAAAAGCGTGATGTTGCAACGATATCGTTAACGAAACCGTTATGTGTGAAGGTACCTTAAGTCTGTAATAGTGAATGTACATAGGGTGTGTTAAGCTTTGTTTATTGATGTGTGCTTATATGCTAATAGTGCTACTTAATCCCATCACCATTGTTTACCTTATCTTGATGTTGGACTGAAGGACCCTGGGTAATTCTACATCCTGTGAGATGGAAGTAACACAGAGCTACCAGCCAGACATTCGGCAAACCACCCAACAGACAAGAGAAAGGATTGCAGCCAATTCATCATGGCCCCATCACGAGGGACACTGATCTATGGGAAACCACCTAGGGGTTTTCGGCTCTGGTTGGAAGGACACAGATCTAATCCAGTCACCATCTCTGAACCATGGATATGTTTGGAGAAAGCCCGGTTTGGGACCCGCTGGTCGCCTGGTTCCATGGAGATGGTCAGATAAGCCAGGTGGTGTCTCTTGTGTCAACTGGCTTTGGACCTTGTATGGACTCTATGGACAGTTCTTGGTCATCTCCCTATGCTTGTCATTACCTCTTCTCTGTGCGTGCATCCACAGATGAAGTAGCGACCCTGGGGAGCTCTGACGTCATGTCATACTGGAAATACGTGGAGACGCAGTGATCTTTTATATGCGCCCATGTAATCAAGTAATTCCAGCCATGTTGGGATTGTTCTGTTTGCTATTGTGTGCTGTGGTTCAATAAAGTATTGCTACACTGTTTTACCTTAACCCTGTGTTGTCTGTGTAGTGTATTGCCCACTGAGAGATAGAGCGGGCATTGAGTGGCATAAGCTGTCGTCCATGCAGTCTTGCTAAAGACGGCCGGGCCAGCGGACGAGAGCACTCACTGACCCCATTTCTCCACAATAATATATCCCAAAACGTTTGTGAATCTTATTTTTGGATTGCATATTAAATTGTTATGTAATTTAATCATCTTTGGGTGCCAAATTATCTCATGTATCAAATCACTGACAGACTGAAACAGGTTTTGCTCAAGAATATCCCTTTATTTTGCACCATCCATCTTCCCCTTGACTTGGACCATTTTTCTTATCCCTGCCAAAAAACATCTCCACAGCATAATGCTGCCACCACCATGTTTCACTGTGTGGATGGTGCTCTTGGGGTGAAGAGCTGTGTTGGTTTGGCACCAGACATAGTGTTTACCTTGGTGGCCAAAAAGTTCCATTTTGGACTAATCTGACCACAGCACCTTCCTCCGCACATTTGGGGAGTCTCCCACATGTCTTTTGGAAAACTCAAAATGAGCATTACAATTTTTCTGTGCAAGTAAAGTTTTTTTCTGCCTACTCTTCCATAAAGCCCACCTCTATAGAGTGTGTGGATGTAACATCCCTGCCGGCATCACTGCATGGCTTCCCATCTCACCTCTTACTTACCACTCCAAACCATGCTGTGAGTTCTGTCTTCTGCCGGCTCCATGCCTTAGGGGGGCTTCGGACCCTAGTCTGAATCCTTGTTTCTGTGCCTTGTCCCATGTTCTGCTCTTTGCTCTGCCTCCTGTGGTTCTGCTCTTTGCTCTGCCTCTTGCCGTTCTGCTCTACTCCAGTCTCGCCTCCTGCTCTCCACATCGTGTGGCTTTGCTCTGCACCTGCTCTGCACCCTGTGTATCCATGTCCCTCCAGTCTGTACTGGTTTCTACCTGCCCTCTTATATTACTCATTCCAGCCTGTGTGTCTCCTGAAGCAGTTCCTGTCCCTCCAGTCTGAACTGGTTCCTAACAGTTCCTGTCCCTCCAGTCTGAACTGGTTTCTATCTGTTTCCTACCTGTACCTGCCTATGTTCCTGTCCTACCCAACCAGTTCCAGTTCCGCTTGCTGTGCCCGCCTGCCTACCTAGAGTGCCAGCTGTGCCTGCCTGCCTGCAAGCTGTGCCCGCCTGCCTGCCTAGAGTGCCCACCTGCCTGTCTAAAGTGTCAGCCATGCCCGCCTGTCTGCCAAGAGTGCCCACCTGCCTGCTAAGTAACATAGTAACATAGTTAATAAGGTTGAAGGAAGACTTTAAGTCCATCTAGTTCAACCCATAGCCTAACCTAACATGCTCTAACATGTTGATCCTGAGGAAGGCAAAAAAAAACCATGTGGCAAATAGTAAGCTCCACTTTGGGGAAAAAAATTCCTTCCCGACTCCACATACGGCAATCAGACTAGTTCCCTGGATCAACGCCCTATCTGGTATATATACCCTGCAACATTATACTTTTCAAGAAAGGTATCCAATCCCCTCTTAAATTTAAGTAATGAATCATTCATTACAACATCATACGGCAGAGAGTTCCATAGTCTCACTGCTCTTACAGTAAAGAACCCGTGTCTGTTATTATGCCTAAACCTTCTTTCCTCCAGACGTAGAGGATGCCCCCTTGTCCCTGTCTCAGGTCTATGATTAAAAAGATCATCAGAAAGGTCTTTTTACTGTCCCCTCATATATATTTATACATTAAAATAAGATCACCCCTTAGTCTTCCTTTTTCCAAACTAAATAGCCCCAAGTGTAATAGCCTATCTTGGTATTGCAGACCCCCTAGTACTCTAATAACCTTGGTCGCTCTTCTCTGCACCCGTTCAGCTATGTCTTTCTTATACACCGGAGTCCAGAACTTTGCACAGTATTCTAATTGTGGTCGAACTAGTGACTTCTATAGAGGTAAAATTATGTTCTCTTCATGTGCATCTATGCCTCTTTTAACCCCTTCATGACCCAGCCTATTTTGACCTTAAAGACCTTGCCGTTTTTTGCAATTCTGACCAGTGTCCCTTTATGAGGTAATAACTCAGGAACGCTTCAACGGATCCTAGCGGTTCTGAGATTGTTTTTTCATGACATATTGGGCTTCATGTTAGTGGTAAATTTAGGTTAATAAATTCTGCGTTTATTTGTGATAAAAATGGAAATTTGGCGAAAATTTTGGAAATTTCGCAATTTTCACATTTTGAATTTTTATTCTGTTAAACCAGAGAGTTATGTGACACAAAATAGTTAATAAATAACATTTCCCACATGTATACTTTACATCAGCACAATTTTGGAAACAACATTTTTTTTGCTAGGAAGTTATAAGGGTTAAAATTTGACCAGCGATTTCTCATTTTTACAACGAAATTTACAAAACCATTTTTTTTAGGGACCACCTCACATTTGAAGTCAGTTTGAGGGGTCTATATGGCTGAAAATACCCAAAAGTGACACCATTCTAAAAACTGCACCCCTCAAGGTACTCAAAACCACATTCAAGAAGTTTATTAACCCTTCAGGTGCTTCACAGCAGCAGAAGCAACATGGAAGGAAAAAATGAACATTTAACTTTTTAGTCACAAAAATTATCTTTTAGCAACAATTTGTTTATTTTCCCAATGGTAAAAGGAGAAACTGAACCATGAAAGTTGTTGTACAATTTGTCCTGAGTACGCTGATACCTCATATGTGGGGGTAAACCACTGTTTGGGCGCACGGCAGGGCTTGGAAGGGAAGGAGCGCCATTTGACTTTTTGAATGAAAAATTGGCTCCACTCTTTAGCGGACACCATGTCACGTGTGGAGAGCCCCCGTGTGCCTAAAAATTGGAGCTCCCCCACAAGTGACCCCATTTTGGAAACTAGACGCCCCAAGGAACTTATCTAGATGTATAGTGAGCACTTTGAACCCCCAGGTGCTTCACAAATTGATCCGTAAAAATGAAAAAGTACTTTTTTTTCACAAAAAATTCTTTTAGCCTCAATTTTTTCATTTTCACATGGGCAACAGGATAAAATGGATCCTAAAATTTGTTGGGCAATTTCTCCTGAGTACACCAATACCTCACATGTGGGGGTAAACTACTGTTTGGGCACATGGTAAGGCTCGGAAGGGAAGGAGCGCCATTTGACTTTTTGAATGAAAAATTATCTCCATCGTTAGCGGACACCATGTCGCGTTTGGAGAGCCCCTCTGTGCCTAAACATTGGCGCTCCCCCACAAGTGACCCAATTTTGTAAACTAGACAACCCCAAGGAACTTATCTAGATGCCTAGTGAGCACTTTAAACCCTCAGGTGCTTCACAAATTGATCTGTAAAAATGAAAAAGTACTTTTTTTCACACAAAAAAATTTTTCGCCTCAATTTTTTCATTTTCACATGGGCAATAGGATAAAATGGATCATAAAATTTGTTGGGCAATTTCTCCCGAGTACGCCGATACCTCATATGTGGGGGTAAACCACTGTTTGGGCACTCGGCAGGGCTCGGAAGGGAAGGCGCGCCATTTGACTATTTGAATGGAAAATTAGCTCCAATTGTTAGCGGACACCATGTTGCGTTTGGAGAGCCCCTGTGTGCCTAAACATTGGAGCTCCCCCACAAGTGACCCCATTTTGGAAACTAGACCCCCCAAGGAACTTATCTAGATGCATATTGAGCACTTTAAACCCCCAGGTGCTTCACAGAAGTTTATAACACAGAGCCATGAAAATACAAAATAATTTTTCTTTCCTCAAAAATGATTTTTAGCCTGGAATTTCCTATTTTGCCAAGGGTAATAGGAGAAATTGGACCACAAATGTTGTTGTCAAGTTTGTCCTGAGTACGCTGATACCCCATATGTGGGGGTAAACCACTGTTTGGGCGCACGGCAGGGCTCGGAAGGGAAGGCACGCCATTTGGCTTTTTAAATGGAAAATTAGCTCCAATCATTAGCGGACACCATGTCACGTTTGGAGAGCCCCTGTGTGCCTAAACATTGGAGATCCCCCAGAAATGACCCCATTTTGGAAACTAGACCCCCAAAGGAACTAATATAGATGTGTGGTGAGGACTTTGAACCCCCAAGTGCTTCACAGAAGTTTATAACGCAGAGCCATGAAAATAAAAAAATAAAAATATTTTCTCAAAAATGATCTTTTAGCCTGCAATTTTTTATTTTCCCAAGGGTAACAGGAGAAATTTGACCCCAAAAGTTGTTGTCCAGTTTCTCCTGAGTACGCTGATACCCCATATGTGGGGATAAACCACTGTTTGGGCACATGCCGGGGCTCGGAAGTGAAGTAGTGACGTTTTGAAATGCAGACTTTGATGGAATGCTCTGTGGGCGTCACATTGCGTTTGCAGAGCCCCTGATGTGGCTTAACAGTAGAAACCCCCCACAAGTGACCGCATTTTGGAAACTAGACCCCGAAAGGAACTTATCTAGATGTGTGGTGAGCACTTTGAACCCCCAAGTGCTTCACAGAAGTTTATAATGCAGAGCCGTGAATATAATAAATACGTTTTCTTTCCTCAAAAATAATTATTTAGCCCAGAATTTTTTTAATTTTCCCAAGGGTAACAGGAGAAATTTGACCCCAATATTTGTTGTCCAGTTTCTCCTGAGTACGCTGATACCCCATATGTGGGGGTAAACTACTGTTTGGGCACATGCCTGGGCTCGGAATTGAAGTAGTGACGTTTTGAAATGCAGACTTTGATGGAATGCTCTGCGGGCGTCACATTGCATTTGCAGAGCCCCTGATGTGGCTAAACAGTAGAAACCCCCCACAAGTGACCCCATTTTGGAAACTAGACCCCGAAAGGAACTTATCTAGATGTGTGGTGAGCACTTTGAACCCCCAAGTGCTTCATAGAAGTTTATAATGCAGAGCCGTGATAATAATAAATACGTTTTCTTTCCTCAAAAATAATTATTTAGCCCAGAATTTTTTATTTTCCCAAGGGTTACAGGAGAAATTGGACCCCAAAAGTTGTTGTCCAGTTTCTCCTGAGTACGCTGACACCCCATGTGTGGAGGTAAACCACTGTTTGGGCACACGTCGGGGCTCAGAAGGGAAGTAGTGACTTTTGAAATGCAGACTTTGATGGAATGGTCTGCGGGCGTCACGTTGCGTTTGCAGAGCCCCTGGTGTGCCTAAACAGTAGAAACCCCCCACAAGTGACCCCATTTTAGGAACAAGACCCCCCAAGGAACTTATCTAGATATGTGGTGAGCACTTTGATCCCCCAAGTGCTTCACAGACGTTTACAACGCAGAGCCGTGAAAATAAAAAATCATTTTTCTTTCCTCAAAAATGTTTTAGCAAGCATTTTTTTATTTTCACAAGGGTAACAGGAGAAATTGGACCCCAGTAATTGTTGCGCAGTTTATCCTGAGTATGCTGGTACCCCATATGTGGGGGTAAACCACTGTTTGGGCACACGTCGGGGCTCGGAATTGAGGGAGCACCATTTGACTTTTTGAATACGAGATTGGCTGGAATCAATGGTGGCGCCATGTTGCGTTTGGAGACCCCTGATGTGCCTAAACAGTGGTAACCCCTCAATTCCACCTCCAACACTAACCCCAACACACCCCTAACCCTAATCCCAACTGTAGCCATAACCCTAATCACAACCCTAACCACAACACACCCCTAACCACAACCCTAACCTCAACACACCCCTAACCCTAATCCCAACTGTAGCCATAACCCTAATCACACCCCTAACCACAACCCTAATTCCAACCCTAACCCTAAGGCTATGTGCCCACGTTGCGGATTCGTGTGAGATTTTTCAGCATCATTTTTGAAAAATCCGCGGGTAAAAGGCACTGCGTTTTACCTGCGGATTTTCCGCGGATTTCCAGTATTTTTTGTGCGGATTTCACCTGCGGATTCCTATTGAGGAACAGGTGTAAAACGCTGCGGAATCCGCACAAAGAATTGACATGCTGTTTAAAATACAACGCAGCGTTTCCGCGCGGTATTTTCCGCACCATGGGCACAGCGGATTTGGTTTTCCATAGGTTTACATGGTACTGTAAAACTGATAGAACACTGCTGGGAATCCGCAGCGGCCAATCCGCTGCGGATCCGCAGCCAAATCCGCACCGTGTGCACATAGCCTAATTCTAAAGGTATGTGCACACGCTGCGGAAAACGCTGCGGATCCGCAGCAGTTTCCCATGAGTTTACAGTTCAATGTAAACCTATGGGAGACAAAAATCGCTGTACACATGCTGCGGAAAAACTGCACGGAAACGCAGCGGTTTACATTCCGCAGCATATCACTTCTTTGTGCGGATTCCGCATCGGTTTTACAACTGCTCCAATAGAAAATCGCAGTTGTAAAACCGCAGTGAAATGCGCAGAAAAAACGCGGTAAATCCGCCATAAATCCGCAGCGGTTTAGCACTGTGGATTTATCAAATCCGCAGAGGAAAAATCCGCAGAAGAACAGAATACGTGTGCACATACCGAAACCCTAACCCTAGCCCTAACCCTAACCCTAGCCCTAACCCTAACCCTACCCCTAACCCTAACCCTACCCCTAACCCTAACCCTAACACTATTCTAACATTAGTGGAAAAAAAAAATACTTTATTTTTTTTTGTCCCTACCTATGGGGGTGACACAGGGGGGGGGGTCATTTATTATTTTTTTTATTTTAATCCCTGAGATATAATCTATCTCAGTGATCAAAATGCACTTTGGAACGAATCTGCCGGCCGGCAGATTCGGCGGGCGCACTGCGCATGCGCCCGCCATTTTGGAAGATGGCGGCGCCCAGGGAGAAGACGGACGGACCGCGGCAGGATCGGTAAGTATGATGGGGTGGGGGGGAGCACGGGGGGGATCGGAGCATGGGGGGGTGGAACGGAGCACGGGGGGGTGGAACGGAGCACGGGGGGTGGAACGGAGCACGGGGGGGTGAAACGGAGCACGGGGGGTGGATCGGAGTGCAGGGGGGGTGATTGGAGCACGGGGAGGGTGATTGGAGCACGGGGGGAGCAGACAAGAGCACGAGGGGAGCGGAGCACAGGACGGAGGGGAGCCGGAGCGGTGTACCGGACAGATCGGAGGGCTGGGGGGGCGATCGGTGGGGTGGGGTGGGGGCACATTAGTGTTTCCAGCCATGGCCGATGATATTGCAGCATCGGCCATGGCTGGATTGTAATATTTCACCAGTTATAATAGGTGAAATATTACAAATCACTCTGATTGGCAGTTTCACTTTCAACAGCCAATCAGAGCGATCGTAGCCACGGGGGGGTGAAGCCACCCCCCCTGGGCTAAACTACCACTCCCCCTGTCCCTGCAGATCGGGTGAAATGGGAGTTAACCCTTTCACCCGATCTGCAGGGACGCGATCTTTCCATGATGCCACATAGGCGTCACAGGTGGGATTGGCACCGACTTTCATGACGCCTACGTGGCGTCATGGGTCAGGAAGGGGTTAATGCATCCCATTATTTTATTTGCCTTTGTAGCAGCTGCCTGACACTGGCCACTGAACATGAGTTTGTCATCCACCCATATACCCAGGTCTTTTTCATTGACCAGAGTTTTAGAATTAGGCTATGTGCACACGTTCAGGTTTTTTTGCTTTTTCTTCATGTTTTTTTGCGGTAAAAATGCTATAAAAACTCATACATTATGCATCATATCATTTAGAATGCATTCTGCATGTTTTGTGCACATGATGGGTTTTTTTCCGCGAAATAAACGCATCGCAGTAAAAAAAGCAGCATGTTCATTAATTTTGCGGATTTTCCGCGTTTTTCCCGCTAGTCTATGCATTGGAGAAAACACGCACAAAAAACGCACCAAAACACATCAAAAACGCTTCAAAAACGCATTAAAAAACGCAAAAAAAGCATGCAGATTTCCGGCAGAAATGTCCGGTTTTTGTCAGGAAAATTTCTGCAAGAAATCCTGACGTGTGCGCATACCCTTAAGCGCATAGTTATACATCTTATTACTTCTTTATTACTTCTACCCAAGTGCATGACCTTACATTTATCCCCATTAGGGTTGAGCGCCTTTAACTTTTTTAGGGTCGAGTCGGGTTTCGCGAAACCCGACTATCTCTAAAGTCGAGTCGAGTGAAATCGGCCGATTATGGCGAAAAGTCGGGGATCGACCGAAACACGAAACCCAATGCAAAGTCAATGGGAATTTTTTTTTTCTCTCTCTCTCTCTCTCTCCCTCTCCCTCTCCCCCTCTCTCTCCCTCTCCCTCTACCTCTCTCTCTCTCCTCCGTCCCTGAACAGAAAAGCTGGTGTTACACATTGCAAATCGCTACTGCGCACAAGAAGTCAATGGGCGTCCATGCCCCTAAGACCTATGTCATCACTCTGCCCACGCTCCTTCATTGGCTGAAAAAATGGCGCCAAGCGCGTCATACGAAACACGACTTTGGCGCGAAAGTCGCATACCGCATGGCCGACCCCACATAGGGATCGGGTCGGGTTTCATGAAACCTGACTTTGCCAAAAGTCAGAGACTTTTGAAAATGAACGATCCGTTTCGCTCAACCCTAATCCCCATTAATCCCCATTAAAGCTCATTTGCTATTTATCAGCCCAAGCATCTAGTTTACATAAATCATCCTGTAATATAAAAGATGCAGAGTTTGGTGTCATCTGCAAATATTGAAATTCTGCTCTGAATGCCCCCTACAAGGTCATTAATAAATATGTTAAAAAGAAGAGGGCCCAATACTGACCCCTGTGGTACTCCGCTGCTAACCGCAACCCAGTCCGAGTGTGCTCCATTAATAACTACCCTTTGTTTCCTATCCCTGAGCCAGCTCTTAGCCCACTTACACATATTTTCCCCTATCCCCATTATTCTCATTTTATGTATCAACCTTTTGTGTGGCACCATATCAAAAGCTTTTGAAAAGTCCATATATACTACGTCCACTGGGTTCCCAGCCAGAGTGCCATCCGTGCCCGCCTGCCTGCCTGCCTAGCGTGTCAGCCATGCCTGCCTATAAAACAAAGTGAAGAAAAGAATGGACTACAGAGAGGCCCGCACAACCAGATATAATGGAAAAATACAATATCGTTTATTTAAACACCACAACAAAGCAAATGATAAAAA
Source organism: Ranitomeya imitator (assembly GCF_032444005.1). Taxonomy (NCBI): domain Eukaryota; kingdom Metazoa; phylum Chordata; class Amphibia; order Anura; family Dendrobatidae; genus Ranitomeya; species Ranitomeya imitator. The sequence continues at coordinate 228,565,969 of NC_091287.1, read as the reverse complement.
CATTTAAAATACACTACCATGTACAAAAACACCCCAAAACAATAGTAACAATAGGAAATGAATACATATGGCCATATAGCATATAAGCACAGTAGGGAAAATAAGTAGATGTATACTGTTGTGAATTCTGTGGCAGAGCTCCCTCCTGTGGTCACAAGTGGTACTTCGGCTGATTCTCTCTGGGAGCTTCCGTTTGTGGAGGAAAGTGGTACTGCGGCTTCTGAGTTTCTTCCCCCAGGTGATCTTGTGAGCTCGTTAGGTGCTTCTCTACTTAACTCCACCTAATGCTTTGATCCATGCTTCCTGTCAATGTTCCAGTGTTGGACTTGTTTTTCCCTGGATCATTCCTGTGGCCTGCTGCTCTGCATAGCTAAGTGCTTCTTTGCTATTTGTTTGCTATTTTTTCTGTCCAGCTTGTCTATTTGTTTTGCTGGAAGCTCTGGGACGCAAAGGGTGTACCTCCATGCCGTTAGTTCGGTACGGAGGGTCTTTTTGCCCCCTTTGCGTGGTTTTCTTTAGGGTTTTGTGTAGACTGCAAAGTTATCTTTCCTATCCTCGCTCTGTTTAGAAAGTCGGGCCTCACTTTGCTGAATCTATTTCATCCCTACGTTTGTCTTTTTATCTTACTCACAGTCATTATATGTGGGGGGCTGCCTTTTCCTTTGGGGTATTTCTCTGAGGCAAGGTAGTCTTATTTTCTATCTTCAGGCTAGTTAGTTTCTCAGGCTGTGCCGAGTTGCATAGGCAGAGTTAGGCGCAATCCACGGCTGCCTTTATTGTTGTTTGGAGAGGATTAGGGATTGCGGTCTGCAGAGTTCCCACGTCTCAGAGCTCGTTCTATGCTTTTGGGTTATTGTCAGATCACTGTATGTGTTCTGACCGCTATGTCCATTGTGGTACTGAATTGCCTTTCATAACAGTATACCCTCAAAAACTAACACAGCTAGAGACACACGGCCCATGTGCATATAATAATCTACATAGGCTACACTGCATAATAATAATAATAATAATCTTTATTTTTATATAGCGCTAACATATTACGCAGCGCTTTACAGTTTGCACACATTATCATCGCTGTCCCCGATGGGGCTGACAATCTAAATTCCCTATCAGTATGTCTTTGGAATGTGGGAGGAAACCGGAGTGCCCGGAGGAAACCCACGCAAACACGGAGAGAACATACAAACTCTTTGCAGATGTTGTCCAAGGTGGGATTAGAACCCAGGACTCCAGCGCTGCAAGGCTGCTGTGCTAACCACTGCGCCACCGTGCTGCCCCACATAGGACACTGCACTCCACTGCATAGGACAAGAGCCTCCTAATGAAGCCCTGGCAAAAAGGTGGAATATAATACCTATCAAAACCTAGCCTACACACATAGAAGTGAATACTCAGCTGAGTCAGCGAGCAGCTGTGCTGAAACCCATACCTAATCCGGCCATAAGATCCTAAGCAAAAGTACGTGCCTAAGTGTCCGGCATCAAGACAAAAGTGGGGTGGGCAAAGAGGACCCCACGCGTATCGCCGCCGCAGCGGCTTCGTCCTTATATATACTATTAGCCATGCCTGCCTGTCTGCCAAGAGTGCCCATCTGCCTGCCAAGTATGCCAGCCAAGCCCGCCTGCCTGCCAAAGTGCCATCCTTGCCCGCCTGCCTGCGTAGAGTGTCAGCCATACCTGCCTGTCTGCCCAGAGTGCTTGTCTGCCTGCCAAGTGTGCCAGCCATGCCCGCCTGCCTGTCAGACTCCCAGCCATGCCCATCTGCATGCCAGAATTCCCGCCTGCCTGCCAGAGTGCCGGCCATTACTTGCACCTGTCACTTGTGTTTTGTCCCTCAGTGGGAGCAGCTGTCACAGCCAGACACCACCCTGGAGTGATACCTGGCAGCTACCTGCCGCACAAGCCTGACCTTACCATCAGCAGCTCCAGTGAACACCAAGGTATCTGCTTAGTCATGCCCCTTCCAGTGTAGTCTGGTTTGTGACACAGTGGGGCCAGTCAGGGTGTGAGCATTACAATGGACAGATACTTCAGTGTATGCATTTGAACTCTGCAGCTCCTTCCAGTTACCTGTGGTCTCTGTGCTGTCTAACTGATTAATGCCCTCCTTGCCTGGGCCTAGAGTGTTGGTGGAAGGCTCTCTCTTGGCAGGTTTTTTGTAGTACCATGTTCTTTCCATTTGATGATAATGGATTTGATGGTGCTCCAAGGGATCATCAGAGACTTAGGTTTTTTTTTATATCCCTGACTTGTTTGGAGATCCCTTTGGTCTTCATGCTGTTGCTTGGTTAGTGGTGTCTGTGGCTTAATGGTGTTGCAGCCTCTATGGACTTTCAGAAAAGATTTGTATATACTGACAGACCATGTGACACATAGATTGCACACAGGTGGACTTCCTTTCACTATGATGTGGCTTATGAAGGTAATTGCTTGCACTAGAAATTTTTAGGGGCTTCATAGCAAAAGGGATGAATACACAGGCACAAGTCAATTTTTAGTTATTTGATCCCATACATTTAATTTATGCCTATATTTTTCTCACTTCACTTCACCAAATTAAGCTATTTAGTACTGATGCATCACACACAAATTGGATTACAAAAATATTTAAACACAGGTTGTAATGTAACAAAATAGTTAAAAAGCCAAGAGGGTGAATACTTTTGCATGTCACTGTATATAGTGTAGCCATTAACTACGCAACACATACAATATATAAGTTTTAGATCATGAAAAGTGTGGACTTATCTAAATCACTACTTTCATACTATAACATGCTGTAACATGACTTTTACTAGTAGGTACCTATTTCATAACCCAATCTATAATATATGTGGAATCATTTTAACAATATAAAGACATTGAAGACTTCTAAAAAAAATGTAACTAATACAGAAATTTTTTTTTGTAAACTAACAAATTTACTGATAAAGTCACTTTTAGTTTGCCAAAAGTCTCACTTATCGCTTGTTCATTGAGGTCTCAAAGCATATTTTCCTGATTAAAACAAATTGTACACCTTTCACTCAGACTGCTCAGATAAGCACTTCCTGATCTTTGCATATATCAAAATGGAGGTCACAGTTACAACAGAAAGGAACAATCACAATAAAACAAATATTGAGAAAGAAGTATTTCAGCTGTCTTTTATTTAGCAGCATGTTGAAAGTATGGTTATCAACAAAGTGAAACTCTAGCCCTGTCAGCTGTGCTCTGTATCAAGGACTTCTCAGTCCTTCTTTACTTCTCTCCACTTTGTTTTCACCAAAGGTTTTAGATATTAATCATATTGAAATATTTCCCAAGGGTTAGAGAGCACAGATTTTAATCTGGTACATCACAAGCTAAGTATTTCGCTGTTGCATACCTCTTGAAAGAGGTGAGTGCAGCATTATGATAAACTGTTAATGTGGTTTGCATAATATTTCAGGAAAAATAAAATGTAAGGGAATGTAACAACACTATTATACATTGCAAACACATTTCTGCTTGAAAATCACTGAGAAGAAATAGGATTTTCACAGCAACTTTTGGCAAGAAATGGCAAGAAATAAAGGATCTAGTGAATTAGTACGAATATGATTTTTCAAATTGAATATTCATGAAGCAAGATTTTATGTTTATGTGTGTTGGAGCACTGAAATATACATACATTTTAGGTATCAGATTGTATTCATTTTTTGTGAAAATGTTAGTTTATGAATGAGGTATTTAACCTTAAGTCTTATTTTACTGTTTTAGCATAGTTTCAGTGTAAATGTAAGTGCCTTTGTAAATACATGACATTACTTATCTACTATATGATTGTCTAAGGGTCACTTCTGTCTTTCTGCCTGTCCTTCTGTCTGTCTTTCTGTCACGGATATTCATTGGTCGCGGCCTCTGTCTGTCATGGAAATACAAGTCGCTGATTGGTCACGGCAAAACAGCCACGACTAGGGTTGAGCGAAACGGATCGGACAAATTAAAAAATCGCCAACTTTCGACAAAGTCGGGTTTCATGAAACCAGACCCGATCCTAGTGTGGGATCGGCCATGAGGTCGGCGATCTTCACGCCAAAGTCGCGTTTCGTATGATGCTTTCAGTGCCATTTTCCAGCCAATGAAGGAGGACGCAGAGTGTGGGCAGCGTGATGACATAGGTCTCGGTCCCCACCATCTTAGAGAAGGGCATGACAGTGATTGGCTTGCTTTCTGCGGTGTCACAGGGGCTATAAAGGGGCGTGCACACCGACCGCCATCTTACTTCTGACGATCGTAGCATAGGGAGAGGTTGCCGCAGCTTCATCAGAAGAAGGGATAAAGTTAGGGAGGGAGGATTAAGCCCCGAAACTGCTTGTGCTGTAGCAATTTCCACTGTCCAACACCACCATTTGTTTGCAGGGACAGTGGAGGTTATATTTTTGTGCATCAGCTCTGTAGCTTATTAGGCTGCCTTCTAAGGCTCCCTGATAGCTGCATTGCTGTTTGCACGCCACTGTGCAAACCATCTGCTTTTTTAAAAGCAAAAATCCTGTTGCTCCTTTCTGCACAGTTATCTTGTTTTTTTTGTCCACACTTTTGTGTGCAGCAGTCCTTTTTATTGCTGCCATACTTTTCCTGAGATCATTGTAGGGAAATTTAAATTGTACTACAGTCCTTGTATTTTTTCATATATCTTCCAGCCACTTTCTGCCACTTACATTGTGTTGCTTTATACACTGGGACTGAGTTTTGGTTCAGTTTCCCCCCAAAAAAGTGAGATTCAAATTCTCACAAAGTGGATATACTTCTGTCCGGTTAGTTTGTCGTATATCAGCCAGCCACTTTCTGCCACTTCGATTGCATTGTTATATACACTGGGCCTAAGTTGTGGATCAGTCTCCCCCCAAAAAAGGGAGATTCAAATTCTCACAAAGTGGATATACTTCTGTCCTGTTAGTTTGTCGTATATCAGCCAGCCACTTTCTGCCACTTAGATTGCGTTGTTATATACACTGGGCCTAAGTTGTGGTTCAGTCTCCCAAAAAAAGAGTGAGATTCAAATTCTCACAAAGTGGACATACTTCTGTCCTGTTAGTTTTTCGTACAGTATATCAGCCAGCCACTTTCTGCCACTTAGATTGTGTTGTTATATACACTGGGCCTAAGTTGTGGTTCAGTCTCCCCCAAAAAAAGAGGGAGATTAAAATTCTCACAAAGTAGATATACTTCTGTCCTGTTAGTTTGTCGTATATCAGCCAGCCACTTTCTGCCACTTAGATAGCGTTGTTATATACACTGGGCCTAAGTAGTGGTTCAGTCTCCCCCCAAAAAAGGGAGATTCAAATTCTCACAAAGTGGATATACTTCTGTCCTGTTAGTTTGTCGTATATCAGCCAGCCACTTTCTGCCACTTAGATTGCGTTGTTATATACACTGGGCCTAAGTTGTGGTTCAGTCTCCCCCCAAAAAAGGGAGATTCAAAGGCTCCCTTATCTGGGAGTAGGAAAACGGCTTTTAAAGCCGGAGCAGCAGGAAAAAGTTTTGGCTTTCCTTGCTGACTCAGTCTCTAGCTATTTCGCCTCCTCTTCAGAAAGTTCCAAATATAAAAGCTGCGAGTCGTCCGTGGATGCTCCCGGTCAGGAACAAGACGTTTCCTTGTGCCATTCACCCAAACCAAAAGTGAAGGATGCATCAGGCAACACTACAGGTTACTCCATGGAGCTCTTTACACATACCGTGCCTGGGTTAGAACGGGAAATTGTTAACTGCCCATTACAAGATGAAGCGGACATTGAGTGCACTGATGCACAGCCACAGCTAGATTATAATGCTGTTCCATTGACTCAGATCACTACATTGCCCTCGCAGTGTTCTGGGCCAGAATCTAACCCTAATGAGACTATGGTGCCCCGTCCCGAACGCTATAGCACCTTACACGGTGACACAGAGGAAGGTGCACATGACATTGAAGAGGAAGTGATAGATGACCCAGTTGTTGATCCAGATTGGCAGCCATTGGGGGAGGAGGGTGCCGCTGCCAGTAGCTCAGAAGTGGAGGAGGATGATCGGCAGCAGCCATCTACATCACAACAGCTGTCATCTGGCAGGCCCGTATCAGGCTAAAAAGGTTTGTCAAAAACAAAAACAGTTTTATGACAGCGTGGCCATCCGGTGAAAGTAGCACAGCGTGCAATGCCTGAAAAGGTATTCCATAGTAGGAAGAGTGCAGTGTGGCAATTTTTTAACCAAGATCCGAATGATCAGTCAAAAGTTATCTGTAAGAAATGCTCAAAGACCTTTAGCAGAGGGAAGAATCTTCAAAATTTAAATACAACGTGCATGCTTAGACATTTAACCAGCATGCACTTGCAAGCCTGGACTAACTACCAAATGTCCCGTACTGTTGGTGCACCTGCTCAGAATGAAAGTAGTCAGGAATGCTACATTGCTTCCCTCACTGTAAGCCCACCGGTTAGGACACCACCAGCAGCAAATGTGGAGGTATCGTCGCAAGGCCAAAGCAGTTAGGGAATCACAAGATTATTGGTAGGACACACTGTATGTAGGCCAACTGTTGTGAATTCTGCTCTTGGGCTCCCTCCGGTGGTTATGAGTGGTAGTGCTGCTGTCTTTGGATCGCAGCATTTATCAGGTGTGTCCACTTATTGCAATTTGGACTGGGCTATTTAGTCTTGCTTGATCCTTTTGTCAGTGCCAGTTGTCCATTGTTTTTGGAGGATTCACATCCCTACCTGGTCTCTCCTGTTTTGCTGTGCTTTTCTACAAAGATAAGTTCTGGCTTTGTTTTTGCTGTCCACATGCTGTGGGCCTTATAGTTCAGTGCATTTTCATGTTTTGTCTTGTCCAGCTTTGTCTGTGTAGGGATTTTTTGCAGCCAAGCTGTATTTCTGGAGATGCAGATATACCCTCCATGTCTTTAGTCAGATGTGGAGATTTGTATTTTCTGTGGTGGATATTTTCTAGTGTTTTAATACTGACCGCATAGTACTCTGTCCTATTCTTTCTTTTTAGCTAGAAAGGCCTCCTTTGCTAAATCCTGATTTCAGTCTGCGTATGTAATTTCCCTCTCCTCTCACAGTCAATATTTGTGGGGGGCTGTCTTTCCTTTGGGGATTTTCTCTGAGGCAAGATAGTTTTCCCGTTTCTATCTTTAGGGGAAGTTAGTTCTTAGGCTGTGTCGAGGTGTCTAGGGAGTGTTAGGTACATCCCACAGCTACTTCTAGTTGCGGTGCTAAGTTCAGGGTCTGCGGTCAGTACAGGTACCACCTTCTCCAGAGTACGTCTCATGCTGCTCCTAGGCCTCCAGATCATAATAGTACAACTGGCCAACTTCTCCAGTGTGGTTAAACCTCTGACCGATTTGACGAAGAAAGGCGCTGATGTGACGAATTGGTCCTCCGTGGCTGTTTCTGCCTTTCAGGAGCTTAAACGCCGATTTACTTCTGCCCCGGTGTTGCATCAGCCGGATGTTTCTCTTCCATTTCAGGTTGAGGTTGATGCGTCTGAGATTGGGGCAGGGGCCGTTTTGTCTCAGAGGAATTCTGATGGTTCCTTGATGAAACCGTGTGCCTTCTTTTCTCGGAAGTTTTCGCTTGCGGAACGCAATTATGATGTCGGCAATTGGGAGTTGTTGGCTATGAAGTGGGCATTTGAGGAGTGGCGACATTGGCTTGAGGGGGCCAAGCACCGTATTGTGGTCCTGACCGATCATAAGAATCTGATTTACCTCGAGTCTGCCAAACGACTGAACCCTAGACAGGCTCGATGGTCCCTGTTTTTCTCCGGTTTTGATTTTGTGGTCTCGTATCTTCTGGGTTCTAAGAATGTTAAGGCTGATGCCCTCTCTAGGAGTTTTTTGCCTGATTCTCCTGGGGTCCTTGAGCCGGTCGGCATTCTGAAGGAAGGGGTGATTCTTTCTGCCATCTCCCGTGATTTACGACGGGCTCTTCAGGAATTTCAGGCTGATAAACCTGACCGCTGTCCAGTGGGGAAACTGTTTGTTCCTGATAGATGGACTAGTAAAGTGATTTCTGAGGTTCATTGTTCTGTGTTGGCTGGCCATCCTGGAATTTTTGGTACCAGAGATTTGGTTGGTAGGTCCTTTTGGTGGCCTTCTTTGTCGCGGGATGTGCGTTCTTTTGTGCAGTCCTGTGGGACTTGTGCGCGGGCCAAGCCTTGTTGTTCCCGTGCTAGTGGGTTGCTTCTGCCTTTGCCGGTCCCTGAGAGGCCTTGGACGCATATTTCTATGGATTTTATTTCAGATCTTCCGGTTTCCCAGAGGATGTCGGTTATCTGGGTGGTTTGTGACCGGTTTTCTAAGATGGTTCATTTGGTACCTTTGCCTAAATTGCCTTCCTCTTCTGATTTGGTTCCGTTGTTTTTTCAGCATGTGGTTCGTTTGCATGGCATTCCGGAGAATATTGTGTCAGATAGAGGTTCCCAGTTTGTTTCTAGGTTTTGGTGGGCCTTTTGTGCTAGGCTGGGCATTGATTTGTCTTTTTCTTCCGCATTTCATCCTCAGACAAATGGCCAATCCGAGCGAACTAATCAGACTTTGGAAACTTATTTGAGATGCTTTGTGTCTGCTGATCAGGATGATTGGGTGGCTTTCTTGCCATTGGCCGAGTTTGCCCTTAATAATCGGGCTAGTTCTGCTACCTTGGTTTCACCTTTTTTTTGTAAGTTTGGTTTTTATCCTCGTTTTTCTTCAGGGCAGGTTGAGCCTTCTGATTGTCCTGGTGTGGATTCTGTGTTTGACAGGCTGCAGCAAATTTGGGCTCATGTGGTGGACAATTTGGTGTTGTCTCAGGAGGAGGCTCAGCGTTTTGCTAACCATCGTCGGTGTTGGTTCCCGGCTTCAGGTTGGGGATCTGGTCTGGTTGTCTTCCCGTCATGTTCCTATGAAGGTTTCTTCTCCTAAGTTTAAGCCTCGGTTTATTGGTCCTTATAGGATTTCTGAGATTATTAATACGGTGTCTTTTCGACTGGCGCTTCCGGCCTCTTTTGCTATCCATAATGTCTTCCATAGATCTTTATTGCGGAAATATGTGGAGCCCGTTGTTCCCTCTGTTGATCCTCCGGCCCCTGTGTTGGTTGATGGGGAGTTGGAATATGTTGTTGAGAAGATTTTGGATTCCCGTTTTTCGAGGCGGAAGCTTCAGTACCTTGTCAAATGGAAGGGTTATGGCCAGGAGGATAATTCTTGGGTTTTTGCCTCTGATGTCCATGCCGCTGATTTGGTTCGTGCCTTTCATCTGGCTCATCCTGATCGGCCTGGGGGCTCTGGTGAGGGTTCGGTGACCCCTCCTCAAGGGTGTGAATTCTGCTTTTGGGCTCCCTCCGGTGGTTGTAGGTGGTAATGCAGTTGTCTCTGGGCTGCAGTCCTGGACAGGTGTTTCTGCTGATTGCAATTCTGACTGGGGTATTTAGGTTTGCAGGACTCATTAGTCCTTGCCAGTTGTCAATGTTTCTTGGGAAGTGTTGGATCTCTGTCTGGCTTCTCCTGCTTAGCTGCAAATTCAGCAAAGATAAGTGTCTGTTTCTTTTTCTATGGCACACAGCTTGTGTGCTTGTTTTTTGATTGTATTCCTGCTCTGAGTTTAGTAGTCTCTGGAGTTGCAGATATATGTTCCACGTCTTTAGTTAGATGGAGGAATTTTTTGTATAATCTGCTGTGGATATTTTTGGAAGGGTTTTAATACTGACCACACAGAACTCTGTCCTATCCTTTCCTATTTTAGCTAGAGTGGCCTCTTGTGCTAAATCCTGTTTTCTGACTGTGTGTGTCTTTCCTCTCCTACTCACAGCCAATATTTGTGGGGGGCTGCCTATCCTTTGGGGTTCTGCTCTGAGGCAAGGTAGTATTCCTATTTCCATCTTTAGGGGTATTTAGTCCTCCGGCTGTGATGAGGTGTCTAGGGCTTGTTAGGTACACCCCACGGCTACTTCTAGTTGCGCTGTTAAGATCAGGATTTGCGGTCAGTATAGTTACCACCTACTCCAGTGAAAGTTTTCATGCTGCTCCAAGGTCACCGGATCATAACACTTAGGGGCTTAAACCATTCCGTCTTGCCATGCTACATGTCCATTATCAGAAATAAAGTATGTAGCAAACTTATCCCTCATCTGGGCAACTTCCACTGTACTCCTCAGAGGGTGATCATGGTAATCATGCAATGTAACAGGTTACTCAGCTTCTAAGTTGGGTCGCTCTTTTGCCAGGATATAATTGTGCATAACAACACATGCTTTCACAAACTCATCAATTGTCTCAATTTTTAGGTGATTTGTGTTCCCAAGATGGGCCATTTATATGCCAGCAAGCCAAAGGCACAGTCCACAATTCTTCGTACCCTTGTCAGTCGGTAGTTGAAAATCCGTTTGGTGTGATTCAAATCCCTACTTGAGTAAGGTTTTAGGGGGTTGGCACACATTTGAAAGGTTTCATCCCCAACCACAACAAATGGCATTGGCGGGACTTCAGTGTTGGGAAGAGGTTGTGGCTGTGGAAAATTGAAATTATTATGATACAAACGTTGGCCCATGTCAGAGTTTTTGAAAGTCTGAGAGTCATTTCCTCATCCAAATGAGCCAACGTCCATGGCTACAAATTGACATTCAGCATCTGCAATCACCATGAGAACAATAGAAAAGGATTTTTTGTTATTAAAATACTCAGTTCCACTTCTAGCAGGTTTCATAATTTAAATGTGTTTGCTATTCACAGCCCCCACACAGTTAGGAAAATTACAAATGTCCTGGAATTTTTCTGCATTTTCAAGCAAGAGGTCAGTTGTGGGTTGGGGGAGGAATTCTTGACGCAGAACGTCCCATAAAACCCTGCAGGTGTCTCCAACAATCCCAGAAAGGGTGGACACTCCAATCCAGAACTGGAAGTGGAGAGATGTTAAGGTCTCTCCGGCAGCCAGGAATCTGTCGAACAGAGAATGGAAATAAAAAACTTAATACATGGGTTTTCTATCAATAATACTATGAATATGTGTTTGTTTTTCACAATTACGTACCTCAGGGTCACCAACAGACATTTCTCAGCAGGAATTGCTCTATGGAGTTGTGTGTCATGCCTGGTAATGGATCCTAGGACACGTTGCAGCAAGTCATCGAAATTCCTTTCAGACATCCTCGTGTTGTCAACAAACTTCTGACGGTTTGCATGCAGCTCGGTGTATAACGAGTGGTAGGCTCCCCGACTCTCTCAGAGTTCAAGGATGTGGTGTTGGCAGTAGTGACGACGATGACGTCTTCTCAGTCTTTGTCTTCTTTCTTCTTGACAAGCAAAAGCAAAGGCAACAGCCATTTTCAATTGTAAATCCAGATTAGAATAGAAGCTCTCCATGTCAAGATCCATCCTGCAGCAGGATAATACAGCAAAAGATGAGGATTTCGTCAGTGCACTGTACCTATATATATTGAAATCCCATGAGACACGGCCATTGGGTGTCTGATGTCAAGGAAAAGCTACTGGAAAACATTGGAAATATCGAACGCATGCGCATACACAACGCAAACGCATGCAAAAGCGCATGCAAAAGCATGCACACGCAGCTTTTTTTGCCGTCATGCGTAAGACGATGTTGATAAAAACCGCTGCATAAGCATGCGTTTGCATGCGTTTTTCCATGCCTTTGCGCATGTGGATGAAACGCTGCGGACTCAAACGCTAATGTTAGCCTAGCCTTATTGAATTATATATTGCTTGCTGCTACAGCTTTTTCTAATCTTGCAGTATACATAGCCATTTTACATGCAATCTTGTTTTTTATAGACTGACCATTTAGCTATGTATTAACCTACAATATATACATTTATTCCTGTGGTCCTCCATGGAGATTTTCCTATTTTAATTATTTATATATGCACCACCTGGGTCGGTAGTATATATGAGGTGGTGTGTCTCTAGATAAGGGCCCCTTTCCACTTGCGAGGAAAACGGACGAGTGCAATCCGATAAAAAATCGGATTGCACTCGGACCAATGTTATTCAATAGGTGATATTCCATTTGCGATTTTTTTCTCAGCTGAAATCGGGCTGAGAAAAAAATCGCAGCATGCTGCGATTTGCTGCGAGTCTCGGACGAGATTCGCCAATGCAAGTCAATGGGTGCGAGAAAAAAACCGCATGGAATACGGACCATCCGTATTCCATCCGTTTTTTACGGATACCTTACCATTCTGTGGTACAGAACACTGTAAATAGTCCTGTAAATGACTGTATAAAAATAGTTGCAGAGAAAAAAAACGGATTGCATACGGATGTCATACGGATGTAAAAACGGATGATGCGATTAAAAATCGCATTGCACTCGCATGACAATCGCATACGTTACATCCGTTTTTTCGGTCCAGATTACGCACCGCTTTTTTTTCTCACAAGTGGAAAGGGGCCCTAAGGGCTGTTGTATTTGTGGTAAGTCTCTTGCTCAGACAAATACAGAACCGCAAATAAAAATGTCAGTTCCCAGTGGTTGTGGAAATAATAAATAATGGTTAAAACACTACGTTTCATTGTGTATTAAAATTGATTATGTAATCAATAATTAATAATACAAAAATAAAATTGTGACACATTCCCTTTAAGTAGGTGCAAAAACTATGATTCCCCATCACCTTTTCCAGAACCAACGGAGTCATGTTTAGGCTTCTAGAGAAATCATTAGACTTGTTACAACACAATCAGCAGTTGCACATCTTTCCACTGAGGCCACTGTCAGATACTAATGGTGGTTCCTTCCATTTTTCTTACACATTTAAATTAATAAGAATGTTCCCTCTCTGTTTTCCTTTCATATCCACAATAGAGGCTTTTGCATATTCATTTAATGTTAAATTGATGGATTAAATTATACCACACTCAAATCAATCCTGCACAATCATTAGAATGGACAAAATTCCCTAGTGGGGTTAAAGCGCCAAAAATGCATTTAGAGACACTGATAAGGCCAAGCCCATTATATGTCATTTTAAACAAAGAGCACAGAAAACCCTTTGGAGACCCTGTATCAGCTATTAAACAGAGACACTGCGTGCAGGGGGAGATTGATGATTTGCATTCCTGTTCACACAGCAGTCTTCAGTGCCATGATAACATGTAAATGTCTCTTCAAATCTCATTTACTGCTCCTCAAATGGATCGCTAGCCCTAACTACAGTCCTGTGGCCTTGTCCAGCTAGCGTTGGCCATAACTAGCATTTCTAATGACAGCCAACAGCTAATCTGCTGGGTTTTCAGTATCTATAGCTATTATTATATTAATCTTATGATTATTATAGAAACAGTAAATGAGTAATATACAGTCAGCCTTATATCACAAATTACCTATCTGGGAATAATAATGAAAATGTCAAATAACAAAATAAAAAACCCTCCAGATGGTGCTACACAATTAGGAATAAGGCACTAAGTCCACAATGCATGTAGCGTCAGAAGGTGCTACACACAATGAACACAGCGATGGCTTACTAAGCTACTATCAAATGTTAACATCAGGTAATAGCGTAATTAATAATGCCCAAGAAAAAAAGAGTCGTGCCCACACTGCTGCCTTATGCGATAATCTTACGGTGTGCCTTGTAAAGCCGCTCCAGTGTAACTACCCACTCATCCATGCAAGGGCACTCCGGGTGCACAGCCAAAAAAGTGCATAACAATCCAGTGAAAAAAAAGAAGAAAAGAAAACGGCTTGCACTCACCAGGCCCGATGAACTGTGACAGTCTTTATTAGAACTTATGCAGTAAAATCAGGGAGAACGTGTCCATGTAGGATGACAGCTGTTTCACGCACAACCGTGCTTCCACTGATCCGACTGGGGTGGGTGGGGATTGTAGACATGGAGTGGGGAGGGAAGAGAATGTGAGAAGGTTGTGGTCAGAGAGAGAAAGAGGTGAGTTAGAGAGGTTAGAAAAGAGAGCAGAGGCGGGTGAAGATTAGGTCCAGTGTGTGGCCATCTTTGTGGGTGGCTGCAGAAGACCATTGAGTGAGACCGAAGGAGTAAGTGAGAGATAGAAGTTTTGTAGCAGCTGAGAGGGACATGTAAATGGGGATGTTGAAGTCGCCCATGATAATAGTAGGGATGTCCGCGGAAAGGAAATGAAGTAGCCAGGTGGTGAAGTGGTCAAAGAAGGTGGTGGCTGGCCTTGGGGGGCGGTAGATGACAGCCAGTTGGAGAGGGAAGTAGATGCGCACGGAGTGCACCTCAAAGGAAGGGAGGGTAACAGAGGGTGGCAGTGGGATTGGGGTGAAAGAGCAGGAATCTGACAGGAGAAAACCAACTCATCCGTCATGTTTGCTGCTGGGGCGGGGGGTGTGAGAAAGGTGGAAGCCTCAATATGAAAGTGCAGCAGGAGAGGCTGTGTCAGAAGGGGTGAGCCAGGTTTCGGTGATGGCGAGGAAGGAAAGTTTGGTAGTAACAAGAAGATCATGGATGTTGGAAAGCTTGTTGCAGACAGAGCGAGCGCTCCACAGAGCTCCTGTTAGTGGGACTGGGGAAGCGGGAGCTGGGTGAATGGGTATAAGGTTAGAGAGGTTACGGAAGGTTGTGATAGAGCGTGGATGGGAGGTAGAAATGACTGTGGGAATGTGGTGAGGAGGACCAGGATTTGGAGAGATATCACCAGCAGTGAGAAGGAGCAGAGAAAGTGTTAGCAGGTGGGGGCAGGAGAGGGCATGAGGGGGCTGTCTGTGTTTGGAGACAGAGGATTGTATGTTAAGGAACAGTTTTGAGGAGGAGGTGAGGTGGATGGGGAGGATTGAAGAAGAAATGAACAGTTCTTTACTTGATGTAGGGATCAGGGAAGCTAGCAGAAAGTGAAGGATTATAGGGGTGAAAGTGAAAACAAACAGAAACATTATTTACAGTGACTGGCCAGTTACCTTCGGTTCCCTTCTGGTTCAATTCTGGTTTTAATTCAACATAATCTTCACACTTTTAGGACACACTTATAGGAATCACACTGCAGACGGAAGTCTATGCAGACTTGAGCTATGCAATAACTAATAACTAATAACTGTAAGATACAATATTATTATCCTCTTCTATGTTGGTGGAAAAACCTTCTCTCCTCCAGACACAGAGAATGCCCCCTTGTAACTGACACCTTCCTTGGTATAAACAGATCCTCGGAAAGATATTTGTATTGTCCCCTTATATACTTATACATGGTTATTAGATCGCCCCTCGGTCGTCTTTTTCTAGACTAAATAATCCTAATTTTGCTAATTTCTCTGGGTATTGTAGTTCCCCCATCCCCTTTATTAATTTTGTTGCCCTCCTTTCTACTCGTTCTAATTCCGTTATATTCTTCCTGAGCACCGGTGCCCAAAACTGTACACAGTATTCCATTTGCTCTTTAACCAGGGATTTGTACAGAGGCAGTATAATGCTCTCATCATGTGTATCCAGACCTCTTTTAATGCACCCCATGATCCTGTTTGCCTTGGCAGCTGCTGCCTGGCACTGGCTGCTCCAGGTAAGTTTATCATTAATTGAATCAATAATCATAAAAACACCAATTAAATAATTGGGTAGAGAGCATATTGTAGTCAAGCTCTCCCCACTAAGGTATAGAAACAATGATATAGTGGACTATTCCAGATATATAATAGTTACAAACACGAGCAAAAAAGGAGTAGCAACAAGCCACAATATGGATAAAAAATTGCAAAAGTTTTTATTGTGCAACTATATAAAAACAGATCACACAACATCCATATGAACATAATAATTTAGACAAAGACAAAGATGCTGCGGCTATACAAAAATGATAATGATAATGAATTGTTGATAACATCAACAATGAATGAGCAAATACCCATATATACTTTTTTGACCATTTATTCACCCCTTATTTACCCCTTTGTCCTCCTATGTATAAATTATTACACTCCTTGACACATGTAAACTAGGATTGGGTGCATTATATGACCAGGCGACAAAACTTTTGTCTTGCCAAAATCTGACCATTCTGTGTCTATTAACTGATCAATATTTCTGCATTAACCTAAACCACATTTTGAAGGGTTTCAGCTTTCAAAAGAATAATTTATACAACCAACGGATGAATTTAATGTCAGGTTATAAGCTTTTATTTACATAACATGGATAAGGAACATAACTTCTGTCAGGGAGTGTATGTTCATATGGATGTTGTGTGATCTGTTTTTATATAATTGTACAATAAAAACTTTTGTAATTTTTTATTCATATTGTGGCTTGTTGCTACTTCTTTTTTTTCTAGTGGTTGTAAAGTTTATCATTAACTAGGATCCTCAAATCCTTCTCCAGGTCAGATTTACCCAGTTTTTCCCATTCACTGTGTAACGGTGATATTGATACCTTCTTCTCATGTGTATAACCTTACATTTATCATTGTTAAAACCGCATCTGCCACTTTTCGGCCCAAATTTCCAACTTATCCAGATCCATCTGTAGCAGAATACTATCTTCTCTTGTATTAACTGCTTTACATTTGAATCATCTGCAAATATCACAGATGATACAAAAACTATGCCCTAACACACTGCAACAAAATTTAAAGGTAGGCCAGAAATGGCAGAATTTTGAGCACAATTTTTATCTCTGATCCGTGTGATGGACAAACCAATATAATAAATAGCTGGCCTGCAGGTAACTATTTTTACCAGCAAACTGGTGTCAATAACTTTGCTAACACATTGCAACAAAATTTAAAGGGAGTCCAGAAATGGCAGAACTTTGTGCGCAATTTTTATCACTTATCCATGTGACGGACAAACCACTGCTGGATATTGCTGCCCTATAGGTAACTATTTTTACTAGCAAACTGGTGTCAATAACTTCACTAACACACTGCATCGAAATTTAAAGGGAGGCCAAAAATAGAAGAAGTTTGAGCGCACATTTTATCTCTCATCTCATGTGATGGACAAACCACTGCAGTAAATAGCTGGCCTGTTAAAAAAAATATTCCTGGTTCCTGATACCTGGGGCTATGTCTAGAAATATATTTAATAGCAACAGCAGCAGACAGAACTGGAATGGACCCTCTTGCTATATGAACTGCAGTCTGCCACATACACTGCCTGCCTGCCTAGCACTGATATCTATGCAGCTTTATTAGTCCTCAAAAGAACTGTTAGTTGAGATGGATATGTGTATTTTATTTATAGTATACCCACACTATGTAAGAACCAAGCAAATCTCTCCCTAGCTCAGCAGCAACTCTACTTACACTGCCTGATTCTGGAGCAGACTGTGATGTGCATGGCCTGATGATGCTGTGTGGACAGCCAATCACTGTAATGCCTCAACCAACATGGCTGCAACATTACAGTGTGTGGCAGACAATCTCTGCATGTTCATTGGATTTCTAAAGAGCCCCAAACATGCAGGGCGGGGACACGAGCTCCCGTCGAGCAACTCCAGGAATATTCTGCGAGCTCCGAGCATCATGAGCAGTGAGATGCTCGGGCAAGTACCGAGTAGTGGCGAGCATGCTCGCGCTTCACTAGTCTGGAACATTCAATTTGAGAAGAATTGCTTTCCTGTGTTTTAAACAAATTTCTCAATAAAAACCACGCAGTTTGGCGAATTCTAATTTGGTCAGATCCACTCATCTCTACTTACTATAGTTTTGCCACTCACAGTTTTTATATTGGATAATTTTTCATTTGTTTGATGTGGTTCTCTTTGTCTACTTTAAGAAATTCGGCATTGCTAACTGTGTTTTCGGCCTTGCTAACTATGTTACTATTATCTTACAGTTACTAGGTTCTTTAGAAGAACGTAGATCTGGGGATTTATTATGATGGAATATAGGCTGAACTGGATGGACAAATGTCTTTTTTCGGCCTTGCTAACTATGTTACTATGTTGCTAACTGTATCTTTAGAATAGGGATACTATGTCCCCCATATTGTGGCTGCTTTCACTGGAGAGGTGGCCATATTTTCACAACAAGTGAGCTATTTTTTGAAACTACATAAAAGTCATACTAGAAGGTATCAAATTAGTAACTGTCTTTACACTCACAATATCTATAAGATGGGGGACAGGGATGTCAGTTATGATAGATGTGGTACTCAGAGTTTAGTTCCATATTAGACATTTGTAGGGTATGCTTCAAGTGTAAAAATATTCCTTAGTCATGAAAGTTAAGACGGTCCCCTGTCTCTACATTAAACTTCCGAAAGATTGGAACTGGCGTAGCTGAGGAAATGAGCCAGACAGTCAGCCCCCTTTATCAAATGCAGATAAAAGAGAGGGGTGGGAAAATCAGTACTGTCTGAACAAATGTCGAAATGGAGCTTCCCTAACTTTGAGACTGAGTCTGAGATTGGGACATTGATGGAACTTCTAAAATTACAGGGAACCTGTCACCAGGTTTTTCCCATGTAACATTCAGCCACCACCATTAGGTATTTTATTTCCAGCATACTCGAATGCTGTAAAAAGTCCCCAATGCAGTCTGCAGATGCCAAAAAAGAGGTTTTATTATACTTACAGATGGTGTGGTTGGGTCAGATAAGCATATCTGGTCTTGAAACAGCGCCTCCTCTCTTTTTGAGATTGCCCTCCTCCTACCCTGCTTCATGTTGATGACACGTCCTACATCATCTACACAGTGTCCCCATCTCACTACTGCGTATGCACGTTTCTCTCTGCCCTGCCGAGAGCAGAGCAAAGTACTATAGTGCGCATGGGCTGTGAAAAGCCAAAGAGCACCGATGTCTCCGAAGTGAAGCCGCAGAAGGAGGACGACGATTGCAAGAAGGAGGCGCCGGATTAAGACCAAAGACAATCATCGGACCTAACCGACCAATCTGTGAGTATAATAAAGCTCTTTTTCTGGATATGCAGACAGGATTGGGGACTTTTTTTACAGCATTCCAGTATATACTGTAAAAAAAATGCTCTAATAGTGGATGCCGTACTTTATGTGGGGAAAACCTGGTGACTGGTTCCCTTTAAAGTATATTGATTTCTTCCAGCAATTTCCATTGAATCAACTTTTTTTCTGGCTGTACAGCCTCTTCAGGAGAACCAATATTAAGATTTTGGGACAGCCCAGGAAAAATTCTTTCTTGAACTCCACTGAAATTTTGTGGCAGAATCAGCTGATCCTTTCAAGCCTTCCAATGTGGCTAAATTAAAGCAATTCTACAAACAAAAGTGGGTTCAAATCCATCAAAGTGATACGAAATTTCCATTTTCATAAGAGTTTAAATGCTTTTGTAGCTGCTAATGTTCATCCAACCTGTACTTTATAACTAAGGTTTAAATATAAAGGAAAAAAAGTTTTGATATCTGAAACAAATAAGTGATAAAAAGTAACACAAAAAGATCATTATTTAGGCATGTTCTCAGGTAGGCATTAGGTAGCATTCACTATTAATCCTGCAAAGAAAAATGGAGCAAAGATGTTCCCAATAACTGTGGTGAGGCAAGTGTATTTATCAAGAATATAAGTTTTATTAATAACTCGATCACAAACATAGATTATAATAACCACATTCAAGTATATGGATAAGTGAAAATGAGGGGAGGAAATCTAGATACAAAATGTCTCCAACAGATTCCCTAACTGCATCAAATGATGGCACATAGTATCAATTATTCATTATAGTTAGGCTCCCATAGGGGTCAACATCAATCTATAAAGATATTTACATATAGATAGGTTGACATAGTATATCTGCACACACGTGTTGCTGCCCTACCTACATGTAAAGTGCCTATCAAAGTGCAAGACACAAAAGGTTCTTATACATGTGGGGGGAAAACAGTTGATCAATGACCAAGGACATGTGTATCAATAGCCCCAACGCGCGTTTCGCGTTTCGGCCTTCTTCGGGGGGCTGTGTGGACACCAGGGCCTGTCGTACTTACCGTATATAGGGGTAACCCAGATGGTATCCTAATTAGTGCCGCCACTCTCATGTGAGCGCATGTGCGGCGAGACTGCGGTCGCTACTCGTCACATTCAGCCATCCGGCCTCCAGTGCAGGTCAAAGAAAAAACTTCTTGTGACGTCACTGACACGCACTGTGCCTCTAGAATGCCTTCTGGAATGCAAGCTATTCGTGGAGTCGTGGCACATGAGCACATCGTGGCAGACATGTTCATTCCAGAACGGAGTATGGACAAGCTTCTGACAGGCATACATGGTGGAAGTGACAATACGGTATTCAGAACAATTTCTATAACATATACATAGGACATAGATCCAGCTAAGAGTCAGTGCAAAAGGACGAATACAGTAACAAAATGCACAACAATAGTAATCTTAAATATAATATAAAAATCTTGGAAAAAGAAGATGCTGCATGGTTTAAAAATTCAGGGAGTCCTCTTAAAGTCCATTTTCATTAATAACATTTTCCACGCATGGAAATAGGAATAATTAGAATATGTATCACGGATTAAGGCAGAAAGCTGAGGCAAATGCATCCCAAACAACGTGATTTGTCCACTGCACTCCAGGAAAAGATCACTAAATAGACAAAGTTAAAAAGACATACAGTATTAACCCCTTAGTGACAGAGCCAATTTGGTACTTAATGACCGAGCCAATTTTTGCAATTCTGACCACTGTCACTTTATGAGGTTATAACTCTGGAACGCTTAAACGGATCCCGCTGATTCTGAGACTGTTTTTTCGTGACATATTGTACTTCATGTTAGTGGTAACATTTCTTCGATATTACTTGCGATTATTTATGAAAAAAACGGAAATATGGCGAAAATTTTTAAAATTTTGCAATTTTCAAACTTTGTATTTTTATGCCTTTAAATCAGAGAAATATGTCATGAAAAATAGTTAATAAATAACATTTCCCACATGTCTACTTTATATCAGCACAATTTTGGAAACAAATTTTTTTTTTGTTAGGGAGTTATAAGGGTTAAAAGTTGACCAGCAATTTCTCATTTTTACAACACCATTTTTTTTTAGGGACCACATCACATTTGAAGTCATTTTGAGGGGTCTATATGATAGAAAATAATGAAGTGTGACACCATTCTAAAAACTACACCCCTCAAGGTTCTCAAAACCACATTCAAGAAGTTTATTAACCCTTTACGTGCTTCACAGGAACTGAAACAATATGGAAGGAAAAAATGAACATTTAACTTTTTTTTGCAAACATCTTAATTCAGAACCATTTATTTTATTTTCACAAGTGTAAAAACAGAAATGTAACCATAAATTTTGTTATGCAATTTCTCCTGAATACGCCAATACCCCATATGTGGGGGTAAACCACTTTTTGGGCGCACGGCAGAACTTAGAAGGGAAGGAGCGCCGTTTGACTTTTTCAATGCAGAATTGGCTGGAATTGAGATCGGACGCCATGTCACGTTTAGAGAGCCCCTGATGTACCTAAACAGTGGAAATTCCCCACAAGTGACACCATTTTGGAAACTAGACCCCTTAAGGAACTTATCTAGATGTGTGGTGAGCACTTTGAACCCCCAAGTGCTTCACAGAAGTTTATAACGTAGAGCCGTGAAAATAAAAAATCGCTTTTGTTTACACAAAAATGATCTTTTCGCCCACAAATTCTTATTTTCACAAGGGTAACAGGAGAAATTAGACCACAAAAGTTGTTGTGTAATTTCTCCTGAGCACGCTGATACCCAATATGTGGGGGTAAACCACTGTTAGGGTGCACCGCAGAGCTTGGAAGAGAAGGAGTGCCGTTTTACTTTTTCAATGTAGAATTGGCTGGAATTGAGATCGGACGCCATGTCGCGTTTGGAGAGCCCCTGATGTGCCTAAACAGTAGAAATCCCCCACAAGTAACCCCATTTTGGAAACTAGACCCCCCATGGAACTTATCTAGATGTGTGGTGAGAACTTTGAATGCCCAAGTGCTTCACAGAAGTTTATAATGCAGAGTCGTGAAAATAAAAAATATTTTTTTTTCCACAAAAATGATTTTTTAGCCCCCAATTTTTTATTTTCACAAGGGTAACAAGAGAAATTTAATCCCAAAAGTTGTTGTCCAATTTGTCCTGAGTATGCTGGTACCCCATATTTGGGGGTAAACCACTGTTTGGGTGCACGGCAGAGTTCGGAAGGAAGGAACGCCGTTTTGGAATGCAGACTTTGATAGAATGGTCTGCGGGCATTATGTTGCGTTTGCAGAGCCCCTGATGTACCTAACCAGTAGAAACTTTCCACAAGTAACCCCATTTTGGAAACTAGACCCCCCAAGGAACTTATCTAGATGTGTGGTGAGAACTTTGAATGCCCAAGTGCTTCACAGAAGTTTAGAATGCAGAGTCGTGAAAATAAAAAAAAAAATTTTCCACAAAAAAGATATTGTAGCCCCCAAGTTTTTATTTTCACAAGGGTAACAGGAGAAATTGGACTGCAATAGTTGTTGTCCAATTTATCCCGGGTACGCTGATGTGCCATATGTGGGGGTAAACCACTGTTTGGGCGCACGGCAGAGCTCGGAAGGGAAGGAGCGCTGTTTTGGAATGCAGACTTTGATAGAATGGTCTGTGGGCATTATGTTGCGATTGCAGAGCCCCTGATGTACCTAAACTGTAGTAACCCCCCACAAGTGACCCCATTTTGGAAACTAGACCCCCCAAGGAACTTATATAGATGTGTGGTGAGAACTTTGAATGCCCAAGTGCTTCACAGAAGTTTATAATGCAGAGTCATAAAAAAATATATATATATATATTTTTCCACAAAAAAGATTTTGTAGCCCCCAAGTTTTTATTTTCACAAGGGTAACAAGAGAAATTGGACCCCAGAAGTTGTTGTCCAATTTATCCCGAGTACGCTGATGCCCCATATGTGGGGGTAACCCACTGTTTGGGCGCATGGCAGAGCTCAGAAGGGAGGGAGCACCATTTGACTTTTTGAGCGCAAAATTGGCTGTCGTGTTTGGAGACCCCCTGATGTACCTAAACAGTGCAAACCCCCCAATTCTAGCTCCAACCCTAACCCCAACACACCCCTAACCCTAATCCCAACCTGATCCATAATCCTAATCACTAACCCTAACCATAATCACAACCCTTACCCCAAAACAACCCTAATGTCAACCCTAACCATAACCCTAATCAAAACCCTAAATCCAACACACCCCTAATCCTAATCTCAACCCTAACCTCAAACCTAACCCTAATCCCAATACACCCCTAATCACAACCCTAACCTTAACCCTAATCCCAAACCTAACCCTAATCCAAAGCGTAACCCTAATGCCAACCCTAACCCTAATACCAACCCTAATCCAAACCCTAACCCTAATCCCAACTCTAACCCTAACTTCAGCCCCAACCCTAGCCCTAACTTTAGCCCCAACCCTAACCCTAGCCCTAAGGCTACTTTCACACTTGCATCGTTTGGCATCCGTCGCAATCCTTCGTTTTGGACAAGAAACGGATCCTGTAAATGTGCCCGCAGGATGCGTTTTTTGCCCATAGACTTGTATTGCCGACGGATCGTGACGGATGGCCACACGTCGCGTCCGTCGTGCACTGGATCAGTTGTGTTTTGGCGGACCGTCGGCACAAAAAAAACGTTCAATGAAACATTTTTTTGTACGTTGCATCCGCCATTTCTGACCGCGCATGCGTGGCCGTAACTCCGCCCCCTCCTCCCCAGGACATAGATTGGGCAGCGGATGCGTTGAAAAACTACAGCCGCTGCCCACGTTGTGCACAATTTTCACAACGTGCATCGGTATGTCGGGCCGACGCATTGCGACGGCCCCGTACCGACGTAAGTGTGAAAGAAGCCTAACCCTAAATTTAGCCCCAGCCCTAACCCTAAATTTAGCCCCAACCCTAGCCCTAACCCTAACCCTAGCCCTAACCCTAGCCCTAACCCTAATCCTAACCCTAACCCTAGCCCTAGCCCTAATCGTAACCCTAGCCCTAACCCTAGCCCTAGCCCTAGCCCTAACCCTAGCCCTAACCCTAACCCTAACCCTAGCCCTAACCCTAGCCCTAACCCTAGCCCTAGCCCTAATTTTAGCCCCAACTGCTGTTCTCCTGCCGGCCAGCAGATGGAGACAGATGGCGGGCGCACTGCGCATGTGCCCACCATTTTCTTTTGCCGGCGGCCAGGAGGAGCAGCAGGAGGATCCAGGGACACAGGTGAGTATGATAGGGTCCCCGAATCCCCCTATTTCTCTGTCCTCTGATGTGCGATCACATCAGAGGACAGAGAATTACACTTTACTTTTTTTTTTTTTGCGATCGCCGGTAAACAGGTAATTACCGGTGACGGCAAAACAGGGTCGGTAAAACTGACCCCGATCATGCTCTTTGGGGTCTCGGCTACCCCCGGCAGCCGAGACCCCAAAGATTCTCGCGGGGCCGGCCGACGGGCGCACTGCGCATGCGCCCGCCATTTTGAAGATGGCGGCGCCCACCGGGAGCCACGAGGAGCACCGGGGGAGATAGGTAAGTATTGGTGGGCTACCTGGGACCCCTTTTATCTGTCCTCCAATGTGCGATCACATCGGAGGACAGAGAAATTAAAAAAAGATCGCTTTTTTTTTGCGATCGCCGATAAACGGTTAATTACCGGTGATCGCAAATGCGGGGTCGGTAAAAAAAACCCCGAATCATGTTCTCTGGGGTCTCGGCTACCCCCGGCAGCCGAGACCCCGGAGAAAATCTGACTCTGGGGGGCGCTATTTACTTTTTCCACAGCACCGTTAATTAACGGCGCTGTGCTTTAAGTACCCTTAGCGGCCGCCGTTAAAAGGCGTATCGGCGGTCGCTAAGGGGTTAAAAACCAAGGAGATGGAGGAAAAAGGTTTAATTATTATTATTATTTATTTATATAGCACCATTGATTCCATGGTGCTGTACATGAGAAGGGGTTACATACAAGTTACAGATATCACATACAGTAAACAAACTAACAATGACGGACTGATACAGAGGGGCGAGGACCCTGCCCTTGCGGGCTTACATTCTAAAGGATTATGGGGGAGGAGACAGTAGGTTGAGGGTTGCAGGAGCTCCGGTGTTGGTGAGGCAGTAGCTTCGATAGTGATGAGGCGGCAGCGGTGTCAGTGCAGGCTGTAGGCTTTCCTGAAGAGATGAGTTTTCAGGTCCCGTCTGAAGGATCCGACTGTGGTTGATAGTCGGACGTGTTGGGGCAGAGAGTTCCATAGGATGGGGGATATTCGGGAGAAGTCTTGGAGGCGATTGGATGAGGAGCGAATAAGTGTGGAGGAGAGAAGGAGGTCTTGGGAGGACCGGAGATCACGTGAGGGAAGATATCGGGAGATTAGTTCAGAGATATATGGAGGAGACAGGTTGTGGATGGTTTTGTAGGTCAGTATTAGTAATTTGAACTGGATACGCTGAGGGAATGGGAGCCAGTGAAGAGATTTGCAGAGGGGGAAAGCGGAGGAGTAGCGAGGAGAGAGATGGATTAGTCGGGCAGCAGAGTTAAGGATGGACTGGAGAGGTGCAAGGGTGTTAGCAGGGAGGCCACAGAAAAGGATGTTGCAGTAGTCAAGGTGGGAGATGATGAGGGTGTGCACAAGCATTTTAGTAGATTGGGGGTTGAGGAAAGGACGGATCCTGGAGATATTTTTGAGCTGGAGGCGACAGGAGGTGGAAAGAGCTTGGATGTGTGGTTTGAAGGACAGGGCAGAGTCGAAGGTTACTCCGAGGCAGCGGACTTCGGGTACGGGGGAAAGCATGATGTCATTGACTGCGATAGATAGGTCAGGTAAGGAAGATTTGTGGGATGGAGGAAAGATGATGAGTTCAGATTTGTCCACATTGAGTTTGAGGAAGCGAGAGGAGAAGAAGGAGCATATGGCTGATAGGCACTCTGGGATTCTGGACAGCAGAGCGGTGACGTCTGGGCCAGAGACGTAGATCTGAGTGTCATCAGCATAGAGGTGGTACTGGAATCCATGGGACTTTATGAGTTGTCCCAAGCCAAGTGTATAGATTGAGAAGAGTAGGGGTCCTAGAACAGAGCCTTGGGGGACTCCAACAGAGAGAGGGTGGGATGAGGAGGTAGTATGGGAGTGGGAGACGCTGAATGTGCAGTTGGAAAGGTACGAGGCGATCCAAGATAGGGCGAGGTCTTTGATGCCAAAGGAGGAGAGGATCTGTAGTAGGAGGCAGTGGTTAACTGTGTCGAAAGCAGAGGACAGGTCTAGAAGGAGGAGTACAGAGTATTGTCCAGTAGCTTTGGCGGTAAGTAGGTCGTTAGTGATTTTGGTCAGGGCAGTCTCAGTTGAGTGATGGGGGCGGAAACCAGATTGTAGATTGTCGAACAACAAGTTAGATGAGAGGTGGGAGGAGAGTTCAGCATGGACGTGCTGCTCCAGGAGTTTGGAAGCGAATGGGAGCAGTGATATTGGGCGTTAGCTGGACATAGCAGTTGGATCGAGGGTTGGCTTTTTAAGGATAGGCGTGATTGTGGCATGTTTGATCGCAGAGGGGAAGGTGCCAGAAGTTAGTGATAGGTTGAAGAGGTGGGTTAGGGATGGGATAAGTGTGGTGGTGAGGTTGGGGAGGAGGTGGGATGGGATGGGGTCGAGCGCACAGGTGGTGAGGTGCGATTTGGAGACGAGACGATTAAGCCCCCCTTCAGTGATGTTGGATAGGGAGGTTATGGGGTTTGGGCATTGGTCTGGTATACAAAGGGGTTGTGGTGGTTGAACAATAAAGACTTGCCTTGTCTGGTCGATCTTATTTTTAAAGTGTGTGGCCAAGTCCTCAGCAGAGATGAGGGAGGTTGGAGGGGGCAGTGGGGGGCGGAGGAGGGAGTTAAAGGTTTTGAATAACTGTTTGGGGTTGTAGGATAGGGAAGATACGAGGGTTGTGAAGTAGGCCTGTTTAGCAGAGGTGAGTGCAGATTTAAAAGCGAGTGTTGCTTGTTTGAATACAGTGAAATCATCTTGCGAGTGTGTTTTCTTCCAACGCCGCTCCGCAAACCTGGACACTTGCCGGAGCTTTTTGGTGGTGTTATTGTGCCAAGGTTGTCTATTGATATGTCGCACTCTGCCATGGACGAGAGGGGCAACCGTGTCAATAGCTGATTAATAAACCAAAGATACTCATAGGAAAGGTAGCATTCACACAGGTAGGTTGGTCTACACAGGTGCAGTTTTATTGCTTTCATAAAACTCCTATGGATTCAAAATCAAAAACAGCATCTTCATGGAACAAAGAAAAAAAACAGTTCATTTAGCAGTGTATATATGTCAGTGCAGGCTCACCTGAACAGAATACAGTCCTTTCTGGAGCGCCCACTAGGGCCTAGGGGATACTCAGGCCAGCTCTGGTGGTCATTAAAGGGGTAGTCAAGGTGGCAGAGACCTTGTTGATGGCCCTGGGTGTCCAAGTTAAAGGGAAAGTCTTTAAAGGGGTTGTTTGGAATAAAGAATGTTCGTGACGCCATCTGTGGTATTCGGTCAGGGATGACCGACGCTGCTTAAAGGGGTCCACTGGGAATGATGGTAACACAGCAGGGATGGTATGGCTTCCCACAGATGATGCTTGTTCCCTCCGCTCCCAGTGTAGTGGGTAAAGATGACAGACGGTGTAGTGCCAGGAAAGAATTGGAGGACACATGGTTGCAGTCTCTTTACCTTTTACTAGTGGTATACAGCCACAGTCCAGGGTACGGATCACAAGTGATGGAGAGGTCTGGGCAGCCTGGAAGCGATTTGGAGCCCCCTTAGCCAGAAGGGGGTTGGAAGCCTTCACTACTGCACTGTAATGTGCATGCCTTGCTGTCTGAGGCTTCTCATAAGGTCCTCTCTCTCTCTCTGTCCTAGGACAGTACCCACATGGCAGGCAACGCAAGCCTTTTTACAGCTGTTTCTACTTGTGGTGACTCTGGGCTCTCTACACTGCTGTGCCTTCGGGTGTGGTTGTGGACAGGTGACTTTTAATCTCCTGCCCTCCAGTTTCTGCTGTGGGGCATAAAGTCCCACACAGCCTTGGACTCCCAGTGTCTGGTTCTTGCGCTTCAGCATGGAGGGAGCCCAGTCGCAGATCCCCACCCGCTCCTCACTTCTCCTGTCCTCCTTCCTCCCTCACACTCTCTGCAAACTAAACTAACTCATCCTCCAAGCCAGAACATATATAGGGAAGTTCCCCTGAAACAGGGTCTAGAGCTCCCCCTTCTGGCTTGGAGTCAGAACATGTTGCATGTATATGCTACCTGTTAAAGGGATATTCCTAGCTTCCAGGCATAACATCACCTTCCCGAAGAGAAAGGCAATACAACTGTGGTACCCGAACTCCTGGGGCACCACATTCCCCCTGCATTAAATCCAGTACTCCCGGACTGGGAAAACACAAACATAACCAATAACAGGTTAGATAATGCAAACATTTTTTAAATGCAACAGATTAAATAAACTTTTTTTTCCCTTTATGGGAGGTTTCTTTCCTTGAATGTTACATAACATTATGTACAAAACTACAGACATTTTTAGCATATCAATGTGCAACTGGTCTTATACCAGGGTGTCATTGTTCATCAATTGAGAAGATGCGGGGGA
The DNA here is from genome assembly GCF_032444005.1 of Ranitomeya imitator. NCBI lineage: Eukaryota > Metazoa > Chordata > Amphibia > Anura > Dendrobatidae > Ranitomeya > Ranitomeya imitator. Next base: position 228,537,462 of record NC_091287.1, on the reverse strand, counting down.
CCGTTCTAAACCCCCAACGTAGGTTTGGGCGGACTGCAAGGCATAAACATCCAAACAAGGTTATACTCAAGCTGCCAGTGCATGGTAAAACCAAAAAGGTGCACCTTCGGAGGTGCCAACTATTTATAAGGAAAGTTTTTTAGATAATTCACCATCCTTTACCTTATTGTTCATTTAAACTTTCAACAAGCAAAATCAAACATTTTTAAACAGGTAGGAACAATTATTGACATCTTATATCTTAGTCCCTGTAACGGGCTGGGATCTGACCTCAGGTACTACAGGTAGATCTACGTAGCACAGGCACTGAGGGTGATCTGACCAGATTCACTAGGCTTGCTATCATAGGTGTTGTGCGCTCTCTTATGGCTACGCTACTGGTGATTCTATGAAGCACAGGTGTACCTGATCTCCTACTAGTACTTCTGCTCACTGTGGGCATGACAGATTCACAGATAACAGGGGGTGTATTATCTTGCTCTTCTGCTGGTGTGACATCTGCTGCTTGAGCCCGCTGGTGTAGAGTCTCTTCTGCTTCAGGTTGATTTCGCATCACATCACTTTCTGGTACTTCCAACTGGGGAAAGGTCAAAACAGGCACCACTATTGCCTGATTTACTTGAGTCCATCACTGGGGAAAATCTCCGAGAACGGTATAGATTCTATTTTCCTCCTCTTCCATGGGTTGAGGGCTATCTTGGTCTTTCTCTCTGCCTTTCAGTTGATCAGGGCATGCCTTCAGATGATCTCTTGATGATACCGCTGTCGAGGTTTCTCCTCCATCTTTGTGTATGAGACACACCTTGGTGTTGTCAAAGTTTGACAGTAAGATGGTGCATGGTTCTGCCTCCCACTGATCATCAAGTTTGTGCATTCTTCTTTTCCTCTTTAGAAGTTGTTCACCTGATGACAAGGGAATTGCAGGGGTGTGCTGGTTACAGTTCTTCTCCTGTCTCTGTCTTGCCTGGGACAGACTTCTTGGTGGTATTTCTACTGCCGCTCCTTATCCTAGTCTGCATCTGGTGATGTTGTTTCTGGTGTTAGGACTCGCATACCAAGGTCAACAGGTAATTTGCTAGGTCTTTCTCTTGTTAGTTAGGCTGGAGTACTGTTGGTGGAATTCACTGGGATATGATTGTATATGTCTACCAAGTCTGGCAACTTCTCTGGCCACAGGTTTCTTTCTTCCAGGGGCAAGGTTTTCAACGGGTAAATTACCACCTGATTCATCTTCTCACACATTCCATTTGTCTGTGGATGATACGGTGTTGTTATGATCTTCTTGTATCCGTACAGGTTACAGAACTCCTGGAACACTTCTGCTTCAAAGGCTGGGCCTTGGTCAGTGAATACCTTTTCAGAGTAGCCATGTGGTCGACAAAAGTGTTGTTGGAATGCCTTGGCTGCCGTCTTAGCTGTTTGGTCCTTAGCAAGCACGATGACCAGGAACCTTGCGTAATGGTCCACTATAGTCAAGGCGTAGACATAGACTGAGCGACTTGGGGTTTGCTTCAGATGATCCAAAGCTACCGGTTCAAGTGGCTGTTTGGTGACTATGGGCTGTAGGGGAGCCCTCTGGCTGTCATAGTCCTTTCTGCGCAGGTTGCATGGGCCACACTCTCGGTCCCACTTTTAATGGCTCTTCTCATGCCAATCCAGTAGATTTTCCCACAAAATAGGATCTCCAACTTCTTCTGTCCGAAGTGTCCTGCTCCATCGTGGTATGCTTCCAAGACCATTGGCGCATCTTGTCTCGGGACTACCACCTGCCAGACCAGCTCGTGAGTGCGTGGGTCAATATTCCTCCGACACAGCTTACCATCATAGATAAACAATTTGCCCTTCTCCTTCCACAGCTGTAGAGTCTCTTGTGGAGCATCTGGACCAGGGTGTGAATCGGCTTGTGTCAGCAGCTCTTTTACCAGATAGACTGCTGGGCCGCTATCCTGGGTCTCTGCCCATCCATTGTGGGGCAATGGGTTGAGCATGGCATCTCACATGTCATTGCGCTTGTTCTTCACATAATGGGAATACTGGGTTGCCTCGGGGCGGTGGAAGGCTGGTAACTCAATCTCTTCGAGTGCTTCCGGATCTTCTCCCACTTCTGGTAAATTGGGCATCCCAGACAGCACATCAGCATTTGCCTTCTTGTGCCCCACACAGTGCTTGAACCGTTCTGTTACCGCCCAGACTATGGCAAGGAACTCCAGCTTAAAGGAACTGTAGTTGACGGGGTTCCGTTCGGTGGGACAAAGCTTCCTGCTGGCAAAGGCAATTACTATTTCTCTGCCTTTCTGTACCTGGGACAGCACGGCTCCCAATCCCACATTGCTGGTGTCTGTGTAGAGTACAAACGGTTGGTCATAGTCAGGGTAGGCCAGTACTTCATCTCCCGTGAGAGCCAACTTCAACCGAGTGAAGGATCCTTCCAGTCTGTCATTCCACTCAAACGAAGGACTATTGCTCTTGGCCTTCTTGGATTGGTCCACTAACATGTCTTGCAGGGGTGCAGGTATCTTAGTGAAGTCCTTGATGAATCTTCAGTAATAGCCTACCAATCTGAGGAACAACCGCACTTCATGAATGGTGCTGGGTTTTGGCCAGTCCCTGATCATGGTGACTTTGTCATGGTTTGGTGCCACACCTTCGGCGCTTACCACATGCCCCAGGTACTGCACTTTGGTCTTTAACAGGTGGCACTTGGACGGCTACACTTTTAGGCCATAATTGGACAGGGCTTCAAACACCTCACCCAGGTGCTTCATTTGGTATTCATAGGTCTTGGAGAAGACGATGACATCCTCCAGGTACAACAGAGCGGTTTCAAAGTTCTTATGCTTGAGTCAGCACTCCATCATCCTCTGGAACGTCCCTGGTGCATTGCAAAGTCCGACCGGCATGTAGATGAATTCGGAGAGGTCCATCGGTGTTGTGAAGGTGGTCTTTTCTTTATCCACCTCTGCCATGGGAACCTGCCAATACCCACTAGTGAGATCTAAGGTGGAGGAATAATTATCAAATTTTAAGGAAGCTAATGACTCCTCAATTGTGGGCAACGGGTAGGCATCCTTGTGTGTAATGCGGTTAATCTGCCTGTAGTCAACACACATCCTCATTGAACCATCTTTCTTTCTAACGAGGACTAATGGAGCTGCCCAGGGGCTACAACTGTCTCTGATGACCCCAGCCTCATTCATCTCTCGTAACATACTGTTGGCACATTGGTAGTGAGCTGGAGGTACAGGCCGGTACCTCTCTTTAATGGGCAGATTATCTCCAGTGGGGATATGATGTTGAACCCATTTTACCTGCCCAAAGTCTTTTGGGTGTTTACTAAATACCCGCTCGTCATGGACCACCCAGTAGGCCCCACGCTTTTGGTGTGAAGGGGTAGAATCAGTGACTATGTGTAACTTCTGGCACCAGTCCTCCAACTGTCCTGCAGAGCCATTGTCCTCCGCCTGGTCGGATGGGACCAAGAGTTCTGTTGCTTGTATTGCATTATCACTAACAGTGAACAGTTTAGCAAGGGTGGCATATCTGGATAAATGGACCTCTTTCTCTCCATAATTAAGGAAGCGTACTGGTACCCTCCCCTTGCGGACATCAACCACCCCTCTGGCTGTCAGGATTGTGGGCCTACTATCTGAATACACAGGTTCTACCAGGGCCTGGTAGTCTTTACCTCTGAGGCCTATTGCAATGGGGATCGGATCACTCACTGTGACGCTGCCAACTTCTCCATGAGACAGTTCCACCTGTTTTTTCTGCATCAGAGCTCTGATCTCTTTTTGCAGGATTCACTGCTCACTGGAACCAGCAGTTTCGGCCACCTGTGTTAACAGAACAATAACCTCGCCAAGACAGTTTTCTAGACCATTAGTACCTAAGGTCATCATTGGGTTACATTCTCGCCAGTCAATATCTACAATCACCAGACTTTGGGTTTTCAACTCTACCCGCCCCACCTTAATGGTCACCTCCTTGTACCCCACTTGTGGCGAAGGCTGACCATTGCTGGCTACTATTGTCAGGTCATTATCGGGGCCATGGGTAATATCAGAGCCAGCCCAGCACCGTTTGTAAAGAATATATGGCATAGTCATCACCTGAGAGCTTGTGTCCAATAAGGTGTCCATTGGGATGCTGTCAATCACAATTGGGAGGATCGGTCATCCTCCGACGTACTTGGCTCACAAGCTTTGTGGGCACGGTCGTCCTACTCCTGGGGGTTGGCCCTCTGCCCCAGGGATCGATCGTTTAAATTGCAGAATCTTGCGATGTGTCACGCCTGATTGCAGCGTCGACAAATGGGTCGACCGTCCTGATGATAGAGGTCGTTGTCTCTTCCTCTGATCGTGGGATCATCTTCTGCCATTGCCAGGGGACATCATCTGGACAGGAAGCCAGTTGGATCTTTTCCTTTGGGGATTCTGGCATGGACTGCATGGTTTTGGCTAGTGCAGCTACGCTTTCGTCAGTTCCGGGACCTGGAGGCGCAGTACTGCTGAGGGGTCATTATCCAGGGTCTGCGCATCGGCTTCCGCAAGAGTGTGTGGAAAGGATGCCTCTTTCCGGTGGTATGTAATTGCTGTGTGCATAGGGGGTGCTGTTCGGCTGGAATTTGGTTCATGCAGCACCCGGATGGGTCTATCTTTAAAGTGTGCAAAATCCATGTCAGGGCCAGGATGCGCAGCTGTGTCCTGTGGGTGCTGGACAGGAGTCCCTCAATAAACTGCTCCTTTAATAATTTGCCACATCCTGCACATGGTCCAGGTAAATCTGCTTAATGGCAGTGCCTCTTGGAGATTAAGGGCATAGTCCCGTATACTGTCATACACTCTTTCTTTGCACCCAAAGAACCTCATCTTAATTTCTGCAGCAATGCGGGTGTCAAAATTGTCTTTTAATTTGGCTAATATTTGCTTAACAGTCCTTTTTTCAGTATCCAGCCAGGATTTTACTTCCCTTTTGTGCTGCACAATTAATTGGCCAGTTAGGATGCTGACCCTTTGATGTTCCATCAGGGGGTACACTTCAAATAGGCTGCAGAGTCTCTCTTTAAAGTCACTCAGTGTGTGGGACTCCCCCGAATACTGTGGTAAACAGGCCGCTCCCGCTATATAATACAGAGAAAACGTGTGCATAGCTGACTAATGGTGTTCAGGTAGGTTTCCAAACCATAATAAATAAAAATAGAACCCAGCACTCAACTTAGTGTAAAGATTGTTGGTGATTTTATTCTATCCCAAACAGTAGCATTACAAAACATTTTGGTCTATACAAAAGACCTTCATCAGTTGCTGTAGAGATATACATGAGTATATTACATATCATATATCAGAAGAAGGGAAAACAATAAAAGACAAACAAAGTATATACAAGAAAATATACAAATCTTCATATATTTCCATTTTGGCAAATAGGTAAATCGTGATAATTGTTATTAGGAAGACAAAAAATCAAGGCACAGTTGAAAGTGAGTAGAGATAAAGATGACATACCGTACTAAGGGTTGCGATACACATACTATGGCCAAGCACAGGATAGCTCTACGGTGAATGCCTATAATATAGAGTACGTGCGTCAAGTAAATAAGTGGCTGAGGGGGGGGGGTGCAAAATCAATCACCTGATATTTTAGCTGTGAAATGGAATGTCCCTGGGAATGAAAGTGATTAGGGATTGGCAAGAGCAGACTATTGCAACAAATAGTGGACTTATGTTTAGATACTCTATCCCATACTGACTGAGTTGTTTCACCAATAGTGTTGGTATTGCGATACCGCGTTCCGATACTTTCATTATATCAGATACCGGAATCGGAAGTTCCTATAATTCAAACAGCCAGAATTCAGCCAATGAGGAATGATTAGAAGTGTGGGCACATCCTGTTCTGCATGATAGGCATGTAACTACTGGCATGGCTGTGATTGGCTGCTGAAATGATGTCATGAAGCGCTATAAAAGTCGCTGCCGCCATTTTTGGTACACTCTGCTGTGAATTCAGTTAGGGACAGGACGCTGTGTTCTGACTGAGGGTCAGTTTAAAGATAGCGATTTGCTTCATTGTGCTTTACCCAAGATAATTTAGCAACTGCTGTGTGAGAACCTTGTTTTTGCCTTGCAGCGCTGTTCACAGCTGTCTGCAAGGTCTCTGTGTGAGAGCAGCTCACTCTGTAGTCTGGTCTGCAGCCACCGCTGGTTGTAGTCAGCTCAGGGTACATCACTGCCTCATACCGTTCCATTTTTCCGTTTTTCAATTAGTGCAGCCAGCTGAACATTTGTTCCAATTTATCCTATTAGTGGCTTCCCATCCGTATACAGCTAGATTGTGGGAAAACACTATAGGATTGCATAGAGGAGCTTGGGCTAAACCTCTATGCCTTTAATCTCTCCTCCACCTCCCCCAATACATCCTACATTATTCTTAGTTGTTTTCCTTTATGTAGAATTAACCTACAAGGAAAGAAAGGGTTTATTTTAATTTGATATTTTGGTCCCATTGACTTGCATTGGTATCGGGTATCGATATTGGCGATATCCGATATTTTTTGAATATCGGCCGATACAATCTGATACCGATACTTATGGATATCGGAAGGTATCGCTCAACACTATTCACCAACATATAGCATACCACAGGGACATTTAATTAGGTATACAACAAAAGAGGATTCACAGGTGAAAAAATGTTTGATGTGGAAGGTCTTGCCTGATCTAGGATGTCAGAAAGTAGTACCCTTTTGGACATTGCTGCTCTGAGCACAATGCAAGCATGGAAATGTGCCGGTTTTAGGTCTGGATAAAAAAAAGTTATTTACGAAGGCGTGTGGAGCCAATGTCAGCTCTAACAAGATTATCCTTCAAATTTTGGGGTCTTTTAAAGCACGGTAAGAAGGGTTCCTTGAACTCTGGTACGTTAGGGTGTGCAGTAGATAATAAATGCCAATGTTTTCTTATTGTTTAATGTAGAATAAAAGAGCAAGGATGATATGAATGGACAAAGGGAACACGTTTGCTGGAATCCCTTTTCTGAGTGCTAGATGGAGGATTCTTAGATTTTTCTAGGATGGTAACAGGATAACCTCTCTTGGGAAAATTTTAAAGTCATGTCTTTGTGATGCTGGGTTTGAAGGGTATTGTCAGAAACAACACGTTTGACCCGTTGAAATTGTGATGTGGGTATCGAATGTTTGGCTGAGGGAAGGTGAAAACTACGAAAATGTAGTATGCTGTTCCTGTCGGTAGGCTTTGTGTAAAGGTCTGTAGTCAAAAAACCTTCTGAATCTTTGAGGACCATAGTGTCCAAAAAGTTAATGGAGCGTAGATCATAATTCATAGTAAACTTGATTCCTGGGCAGGAATCATTAAAAAAGATAAAAAACTGTTGCAAGGACTCCAATGTGCCTCCCCAAAGACAAAAAATATCGTCAATGTAACATTTCCATAGGAGAACGTTACTGATGAAAAGTGAATTTTTGTAGATAACAGATCCCTCAAAGTCTTCCATGTACGTATTAGCATAAGGGGGTGCCACATTGGAGCCCATTGCGGTACCCCAAGTCTGTAAAAAGAAGGTGTCCTGAAAAAGAAAAAAAAATTGAACAGCACCATTGTGAGAAGGTCCACACACAAGTTACTTTGGTCAGTGTTAAAGCCTGCGGAAGTAAGAGAATGATGAACGGAGTTAATGCCATTGATATGGGAAATGGAGGTATAAAGGTCCTTGACATCCAAGGTAACTAGTAATGTATCAGAGGGTACCTTATTGTGTTGTTTAATCAGTTGAAGGAATTCCCCCGTATCAAGAATAAATGATGGAGAAGTTTGAGTGATGGGTGTCAAGACCTTTTCCAAAAAGATGGACAATGGCGAGGATAAAGTCCGTTGAGGCAACTATGTGCCTCCCGGGGGATTCTCTAAGTTTTTATGAGTTTTAGGTAAGGTATAAAATGCCGGTTTGATAGGGTTTTTCTTTCTGAGAAAATCGCAGGTTTTGGAGTTAAGGATCCCAAGATGAGAATATGTTTGTAAAATTTTCTCAATTTTGGTGTAAATCTCTTGGGTAGGATCCCTAGAGAGTTTCTTATAGACAGATGTGTCATCTAATTGTTGGTTGATTTCAGATATATATTGCATCTTATCCATTACAACGAGGGCATTTCCCTTGTCGGCTGGCTTTATAAAGAGGTTGTCATGCTGTTGAAGTGATTTGAGGGCCTAGTGTTGAATGGAAGAGAGGTTAGAGGGGTAGAAAAGTCTACCTTTCTCAATATCTTCACGTACATTGTAAAAGGAGTTCTTAATAAATTCGATAATTCGATAAAGGTCTCAACAGCAAGTGAACCCTGTGGGGGCGAAATAAACTTTTATTACGAAGGCCTATATTAATGATGGACATGATATTGGTATTAGAGGTAGGGCTAATATCTGGAGTAGGAATTGTGGTGAAATGAGTTTTCAGCCCAGCATACAGGGCATGGATAACGGCATTATGGGAGCTGTAACTACGGCTGGGTCTGACAGGTTCATAGGGGCTGCGACCTCCGCGGGGCCTTGTGGATTCATAGGAGCTGTGGCTGCGGGTGCCGCCGGATCTCCACCTGGGTGGGACATATCCTTTCCCCAGTGCTAACCTCAAGTAGGCCTGGCATCCTGTCACCAGAGTCTGCAGCGGCTCAACGGACGCTCTGTATGATGTTCCTTCTGGTTCTCTGCCCGGGGCCTCCTGCTTCTTCACTCGCGTACAGCCGACCACGGAGCGCCGCTTCCTTTCCGCAATCTTTTCCAGGCTCCACCCACAAAGGCAAGCCTCTTTCTTCTCCTCGCGCTCCACACGGCACAGCAATGGCAGCTTCCACACGATCTAATGCAGTCTATGGCACACAGTTCCCAGGGATGTGGGGAATGTATCTTGTTCGTGACGTCAAGATGGAGTGCCCGCTAGGGCCTAGGGGATACTTGGGCTGGGTCTGGAGGTCTTGAAAGGGGTAGTCACGGTGGCAGCAACCTGGTCCGTGGCCCTGGGCATCCAACTTAAAGGGAGAGTCTTTAAAGGGGTTGTTTGGAATAAAGAATGTTCGTGACACCATCTGTGGTATTCGGTCAGGGATGACTGACGCTGCTAAATGGGGTCCACTGGGGATGATGGTACTGCAGCAGGGATGGTATGACTTCCCACAGGTGAAGCTTGTTCCCCAGGGCTCCCGGTGTAGTGGGTAAAGATGACAGATGGTGTAGTGCCAGGAAAGAATTGGAGGACACAAGGCTGCAGTCTCTTTACTTTTTATACTGGTATACAGCCACAGTCCAGGGTACGGATCACAGGTGATAGAGAGGTCCGGGCAGACTAGAAGCGATTTGGAGCCCCCTTAGCCAGGTGGGGGCTGGAAACCTTCCCTACTGCACTGTAATGTGTGTGCCTGGCTGCCTGAGGCTTCTCACAAGGTCCTCTCTCTGCCCTAGGACAGTACCTGCATGGTAGGCAACTCAAGCCTTTTTACAGGTGTCTCTACTTGCGGTGACTCCGGCTCTCTATGCTGCTGTGCTTTCGGGTGGGGTTGTGGACAGTCGACTTTTAATCTTCTGCCCTCCGGTTTTTGTTGTGGGGCATACAGTCCCACACAGCCTCGGACTCCCGGTGTCTGGTTACTGCACTTCAGCGTGGAGGGAGCCCAGTCGCAGCTCCCCTCTAGTTCCTCACTTCTCCTGTCCTCCTTCCTCCTTCACACTCTCTGCAAACTAAACTAACTCATCCTCCAAGTCAGAACATATATAGGAAAGTTCCCCTGAAACCGGGCCTGGAGCTCTCCTTTCTAGCCTGGAGTCAGAACATGTTGCATGTATTTTCTACCTGTTAAAGGGATCCTCTTTGCTTCCAGGCATGGCATCACCCTCCCCAAGAGGAAGGCAATACCACTGTGGTACCCGAACTCTTGGGGTGCCACATTTTTCCCAGAGCAAACATCATACACAGAAAAGGCTGGATCCTACCAGTCTCAGTATCCTCTTCAGCCTGCACTCAGGCAGTTTCCAGTGCTAAATAGAGTTATTCAACTCCAAGTACAGTTCACACTGAACAGGCCGCAGCTTCTACATGGTTCTCTGCGCTCACACAGACCGCTCAGCGTTACTAGCTGACCCATTCAGTCTCCATTCAGAGAGAGACTCTGGCATATCTCCCTCCCAGTTACAGCTCCCATTTTGGCTGATTACTCACCAGTACTGACACACACCTGGTGAACACAGGCCCTGGTTCAAGTAAAAAGCTAGGAACTTGCGTCCAATGAAATCCTGAAGAGCTAGACCTTAACCATCTTCTACCAAACTCTGCTAAAATAGATATATGAAATCGGCAAGCTTCATGTATTCCTCAAGGAAGAGTTTAAATATTTATTCATTTTAAAACAAATAAATACAAAAGATGCTTGAGGTTTTCTAGCACAGGCTAATGCTGTGGATTCACAATACTATCCATACTGATCTCATTCTGCTGCATGGCACTATTCCATCAACAAACAGAACCTTTTTAAAGTAATTGTGTTGTAGAAGCAACTTCTCAAATTGTCTGCCTGTAAAAGGGTTGGTTTCATTTGTGTTGTGGAATGCAAGAAAATGTTTTATAGTAAATGATATGGTTCTATGCCAGTTTTATAGCCTTTGGAGACAGACAGGTGCAAATCAGGTATAGAAATGCAGGCATACACAGATAAATGTTCAACAATTATATTTGATGGTTATAGTCCTAAGTAAGACAAGGTGCTTAATGATTATAGAATCTAACAACAAAGGTCTTGAACAGGGATAAACAGCTGACAGTATTCACATAAATATACCTGTACTTTAGATTCTTTCTTTGTTCTTGTGACACTTCACTTTTGACCCACTACTGACACTTTCCACAGCAGCATCACCTTCACTCTGGCACAGTCTTTGTGTCTCTTACAATGCAGCCCAGTTCAATTAGACAATCCCACACACAGATGTCAAGGCATCTCAGTTGTAGAAATTGTATTCACACTCAGGCATTATCAGTAAGGTTACTCTGGAGTGGAAATACCCACAATAATTTAGTAATAAGATTCACCTGCTGTGACAAATCTTTGCCCTTATAACAGCTAATGTTTGCCTATTCAACAGAAGCACTCTTTACTTTCAGGAGTAACTTCTATATGCTAATACTTGACCTCTCTAATGCAGATGGGAAGGTCTGCTATACCAGGGATTAATTACCGTATTTTTCAGACTATAAGACACACCGGACTATAAGATGCACCCAGGTTTTAGAGGTGGAAAATAGGGAAAAAAATATTTGAAGCAAAAAAGGTGGTATAATATTTAATAACATAAACATACTATTATATGTGTTGTTATTATATATAATAGTATGTTATGTTGGAAGCTGCGGGTAGAAGATGGTGCTGCGGGACCAGTGTGGTGTCTGTAAATTACTGTATGAAGATGCTGGAGGATGAGTATAAGAATGGGGGCACAGGGCTTATATTTAAAGCACCACTCCAGCACCGAAAAATAACACTGGAGTGCTGCTTTGAGATCCAATTGGGAGAACTATAACTCCCAGCATGTCCTGCAGAACCTATGGCATGCTGGGAGTTATAGTTCACCACACAAGTTGCAGAGTGCTTTATTGTGTGTTGTAGTGACTAACCTTTTAATTGTGGCAGCCAGCCACTGTGGTGAGGTAAAATGGTGGAACATCCCATCCCATGACACCACAGAGCGCTCCCTTTTGTTGTCTCTCCACAGCACAGGAGTAAGCTTGCAGATTGTAGTGTGGTGTCTGCAGGACCTGTGATAACATGAGAAGAGGGAGGGCTCTGTGCTGCCATGTGATGCTCCAGCCCACCCTCTTCATGACATCACACAGGTCCTTGTGCTGGAGCACTCAGCATCCAGCATAGCCCAGGCAGGAATCCAGCGATCTTGTCTCCCCTGGACCCTGCTGCTGCCCCCTCCTCCACCAGACACAGATCTCCCCAGCTGCTGCAGGAATCCAGCGCAGGGGAAACCATGTATGTCCCTCTGAAGGAATATTCATTTGCTGTTCCCAACTCACAGCTCAGCTGACAGGTGGGCAGGGAAGCAGCTAATGAATATTCACTGCACTTTAATGATCGGGACCATGTGGTTTCCCCAGTGCTGATTCCTGAAGCCCCACAGGGACATTTTTCTGCCTCCTGCCTCCCAGTGCAATCCCACTTGCTGCTGCCCCCTCCCCATGTTACATCCATACCATAAGATGCACCCACACTTTCCTCTCAAATTTGGAGGAAAAAAAGTGCGTCTTATGGTCAGAAAAATACGGTACATCAACACCAGAATGTTACTCATCCCAACTTTTAGCTTGTTTGGACACTTGCCTTTCTGCTTTACTGCACAGCTTATGCCTTCTCTGCCTGTCTGCTCTGTCTGCATGTGCAACCCAGCGCTGGTTTTAGACAAAGTGGGGCTCTGGACAAAAGTTTAAAGTGGAGATCCAAATGCTAACATATTGCACCATGACACAAGAAACATTTTTGTTGCATAAACATTTGCTGAGTGCAAATGAGTGTGATCAACAATATTGAAGGAAGTTGTTCGACGCTTGTTCCCAGACCTAATTCCACTTGCTGAGGAACAATGATGGGGACAGAACAATCACTAGTAGATCAATCTGTCCACATACAGTATGTTATGATGCGGTGGTCTAGGAGCAACATGGAACGAGCTCAGAAGGAAGTGGTAACTGTACTGACCGCAGTCCCTAAGCTCAACACAACACTAGAAGTAGACGTGGAATGCTCCTAACTCTCCCTAGGCATCTCGTCACAGCCTAAGAGCTAACTACCCCTAAAGACAGAAGCAGGAAAACTATCTTGCCTCAGAGAAAATCCCCAAAGGATAGATTAGCCCCCCACAAATAATGACTGTGAGTGGAGAGGAAAAAGACATACACAGAATGAAACCAGGATGAGCACAGGAGGCCAGTCTAGCTTAATAGATAGGACAGGATGGAATACTGTGCGGTCAGTATAAAACACTACAAAAATCCACGCAGAGTTTACAAAAAAAATCTCCACACCTGACTAAAGGTGTGGAGGGTAAATCTGCCTCCCAGAGCTTCCAGCAAGACAGAATTAATTCATACTGATAACGCTGGACAAACATAGAAAGCACTGAATGGATAAGTCCACAATCTGTGAACAGAAAAGCGCAAGCAAAAACTTAGCTTTGATGAACTGGTCAGGGTAACAGGGAAATCCAAAGAGATGTGAATCCAACCAGGAACCATTTACAAGTGGCACTGGCTGAAGGAACAGCCAGGCCTAAATAGCCGAGCAGAAGAGACGATAAGTGGAGGCAGCTGATGACAGCTAACTCCAAGGAGCAGCCATACCACTTGAAACCACAAGAGGGAGCCCAAGAGCAGAACTCACAAAAGTGCCACTTACAACCACCGGAGGGAGCCCAAGAGCGGAATTCACAACACTACCCGCCCTTGAGGAGGGGTCACCGATCAGGCCGATCAGGACGAGCCAAATGAAAAGCACGAACCAAATCGGTGGCATGGACATCGGAGGCAGCAACCCAAGAATTATCCTCCTGGCCATAACTCTTCCACTTGACAAGATACTGAAGCCTCCGCCTCGAAAAACGAGAATCCAAAATCTTCTCAACCTCATATTCCAACTCTCCCTCAACCAACACCGGGGCAGGAGGGTCAACCGAGGGAACAACGGGCAGCATATATCTCCGCAACAAAGATCTATGGAAAACATTATGAATGGCAAAAGAGACTGGAAGAGCCAAACGAAAAGACACCGGATTAATAATTTCAGAAATTTTATAAGGACCAATAAACCGAGGCTTAAACTTAGGGGAAGAAACCTTCATAGGAACATGACGAGAAGACAACCAAACCAAATCCCCCACACGAAGCCGGGGGCCAACACACCGACGGCGGTTAGCAAAACGTTGAGCCCTTTCCTGAGACAACGTCAAATTGTCCACCACATGAGTCCAAATCTGCTGCAGCCTGTCCACCACAGAATCAACACCAGGACAATCAGAAGGCTCAACCTGCCCCGAAGAAAAACGAGGATGAAAACCAAAATTACAAAAGAAAGGCGAATCCAAAGTAGCCAAACTAGCCCGATTATTAAGGGCAAACTCGGCCAATGGCAAGAAAGACACCCAATCATCCTGATCAGCAGACACAAAGCATCTCAAATAGGTCTCCAAGGTCTGATTAGTTCGCTCAGTTTGGCCATTAGTCTGAGGATGAAACGCCGAAGAAAAAGACAAATCAATGCCCATCCTAGCACAAAAGGCCCGCCAAAATCTAGAGACAAACTGAGAACCTCTGTCAGAGACAATATTCTCCGGAATGCCATGCAAACGAACCACATGCTGAAAAAATAATGGAACCAGATCTGAGGAGGAAGGCAACTTAGGCAAAGGTACCAGATGGACCATTTTAGAGAACCGGTCACAAACAACCCAGATAACAGACATCTTCTGGGAAACAGGAAGATCCAAAATAAAATCCATGGAAATATGCGTCCAGGGCCTCTCAGGGACCAGCAAAGGCAAAAGCAACCCACTAGCGCGGGAACAGCAAGGCTTGGCCCGGGCGCAAGTCCCACAGGACTGCACAAAAGCACGCACATCGCGTGACAAGGAAGGCCACCAAAAGGACCTAGCAATCAAATCTCTGGTACCAAAAATCCCAGGATGACCAGCCAACACTGAACAATGAACCTCAGAAATTACCTTACTTGTCCATCTATCAGCAACAAACAGCTTCCCCACTGGACAGCGGTCAGGCCTATCAGCCTGAAATTCCTGAAGCACCCGCCGCAAATCAGGGGAGATAGTAGAAAGAATCACCCCCTCCTAAAAGAATGCCAACCGGCTCCAGGACCCCAGGAGAATCAGGCGAAAAACTCCTAGAGAGGGCATCAGCCTTAACATTCTTAGATCCCGGAAGATACGAGACCACAAAATCAAAACGGGAGAAAAACAGGGACCATCGAGCCTGTCTAGGATTCAGCCTCTTGGCTGACTCGAGGTAAATCAGATTCTTATGATCGGTCAGGACCACAACGCGGTGTTTAGCTCCTTCAAGCCAATGTTGCCACTCCCCAAACGCCCACTTCATAGCCAACAACTCCCGATTGCCGACATCATAATTGCGTTCTGCAGGCGAAAACTTTCTGGAAAAAAAAGCACACGGTTTCATCAAAGAACCATCAGACTCCCTCTGAGACAAAACGGCCCCTGCCCCAATCTCAGAAGCGTCGACCTCAACCTGAAAAGGAAGAGAAACATCCGGCTGACGCAACACAGGGGCAGAAGTAAATCGGCGTTTAAGCTCCTGAAAGGCCTCAACAGCCTCAGAGGACCAATTCGTCACATCAGCGCCTTTCTTCGTCAAATCAGTAAGGGGCTTAACCACACTGGAAAAGTTGGCAATGAAACGGCGATAGAAATTAGCAAAGCCCAAAAATTTTTGAAGGCCCTTCACAGATGTGGGTTGGATCCAGTCATGAATAGCTTGGACCTTAACAGGATCCATTTCCATAGACGAGGGAGAAAAAATAAAACCCAAAAAAGAGACCTTCTGAACTCCGAATAGGCACTTAGACCCCTTCACAAACAAAGCATTATCACAAAGGATTTGGAACACCATCCTGACCTGCTTCACATGAGACTCCCAATCATCGGAAAAAATCAAAATATCATCCAAATATACGACCATGAATTTATCAAGATAATTGCGGAAAATATCATGCATGAAAGACTGGAACACAGATGGAGCATTAGAGAGCCCAAATGGCATCACAAGATATTCAAAATGGCCTTCGGGCGTATTAAATGCAGTTTTCCATTCGTCACCCTGTTTAATACGAACAAGATTATATGCCCCTTGGAAGTCAATCTTAGTAAACCAACTAGCCCCCTTAATCTGAGCGAACAAATCAGTAAGCAAAGGCAAGGGGTATTGGAATTTGACCGTGATCTTATTAAGAAGACGATAATCAATACAGGGTCTCAAGGAGCCATCATTCTTAGCAACAAAAAAGAAACCTGCTCCCAATGGTGACGAAGAGGGCCGAATATGCCCCTTCTCCAAAGACTCCTTAACATAACTCCGCATGGCGGCATGCTCTGGCACAGACAGATTGAAAAGTCGGCCCTTAGGGAACTTGCAACCAGGAATCAAGTTAATAGCACAATCACAGTCCCTGTGCGGAGGAAGGGAACT
The DNA here is from genome assembly GCF_032444005.1 of Ranitomeya imitator. Classification (NCBI taxonomy): domain Eukaryota; kingdom Metazoa; phylum Chordata; class Amphibia; order Anura; family Dendrobatidae; genus Ranitomeya; species Ranitomeya imitator. The sequence continues at coordinate 228,521,193 of NC_091287.1, read as the reverse complement.
GGACTTGGGCTCCTCAAATACATCCAGGAAATCCGACAAAAACTCAGGGACCTCAGAAGAGGGGGAAGAGGAAATTGACATCAAAGGAACGTCACTATGTCCCCCTTGACAACCCCAACTAGTCACCAACATAGTTTTCCAATCCAGCACTGGATTATGTTCCTGTAACCATGGAAAACCCAGTACAACAACATCATGCAGGTTATGCAACACCAGAAAACGGCAATCTTCCTGATGTGCTGGAGCCATGTACATAGTCATCTGTGTCCAGTACTGAGGTTTATCCTTGGCCAAGGGTGTAGCATCAATACCCCTCAAAGGAATAGGGCTCTGCAAAGGCTGCAAGGAAAAACCACAGCGCCTGGCGAATTCTAAGTCCATTAAGTTCAGGGCAGCGCCTGAATCCACAAATGCCATGACAGAAAAGGACGTCAATGAGCAAATCAGGGTCACAGATAAGAGAAATTTAGGCTGTATAGTACTAATGGTAACAGACCTAGCGACTCTCTTAGTACGCTTAGGGCAATCACAGATAACATGAGCAGAATCACCACAGTAAAAACACAGCCTATTCTGACGTCTGAATTCCTGCCGTTCTGTTCTAGTCAAAATCCTATCACATTGCATAGGTTCTGGACTCTGCTCAGAGGATACTGCTATATGGTGCACAGCTTTGCGCTCGCGCAGACGCCGATCGATCTGAATGGCTAGAGACATAGATTCGCTCAAACCGGCAGGCGTAGGAAAGCCCACCATAACATCTTTAAGGGCTTCAGAAAGACCTTTTCTGAAAATAGCAGCCAGAGCCTCTTCATTCCATTTAGTGAGCACAGACCATTTTCTAAATTTCTGGCAGTATAACTCTGCCGCTTCCTGACCTTGACACAAGGCCAACAGGGTTTTTTCTGCATGATCCACAGAATTAGGTTCGTCATACAATAATCCGAGCGCTTGAAAAAATGCATCAATAATGCCGGATCCCCTGTTTCAAGAGAAAAAGCCCAGTCTTGAGGGTCACCACGCAGCAAGGATATGATGATTTTTACTTGCTGAATGGGATCACCAGAAGAACGAGGTTTCAAAGCAAAAAACAATCTGCAGTTATTTTTAAAGTTCAAAAACTTGGATCTGTCCCCAAAAAACAAATCAGGAGTAGGAATTCTAGGCTCTAAAGCCGGAGTCTGGACAACATAGTCCTGGATACTCTGTACTCTTGCAGCAAGTTGATCCACATGAGAAAACAAACCCTGAACATCCATGCCAAAGCATATATCCTGAACCACCCAGATATCAAGAGGGAAAAAAAGACAAACCAGAGCACAGAAAAAAAAATGGTTCAGAACTTTCTTTTCCTTCTTTTGAGATGCATTTAATTCATCTTTGGCCACTTGTACTGTTATGATGCGGTGGTCTAGTAGCAACATGGATCGAGCTCAGAAGGAAGTGGTAACTGTACTGACCGCAGTCCCTAAGCTCAACACAACACTAGAAGTAGCCGTGGAATGCACCTAACTCTCCCTAGGCATCTCGTCACAGCCTAAGAGCTAACTACCCCTAAAGACAGAAGCAGGAAAACTACCGTATATACTCGAGTATAAGCCGACCCGAGTATAAGCCGACCCCCCTAATTTTGCCACAAAAAACTGGGAAAACTTATTGACTCGAGTATAAGCCTAGGGTGGAAATGCAGCATTTACCGGTGAATTTCAAAAATAAAAATAGATCATTATTTCCCCATAGCTGTGCCATATAGTGCTCTGCACCGTTCATTATTTCCCCATAGCTGTGCCCCATATAGTGCTCTGCACCGTTCATTGTGCCCCATTGCTGTGCCCATATACGGTGCTCTGCACCGTTCATTGTGCCCCATTGCTGTGCCATATACGGTGCCATATGCTCCCTGCATGTCCCACATATATACACAGCTCTGCCGCCTGCATGTCTCACATATATACACAGCTCTGCCGCCTGCATGTCCCTCATATATACACAGCTCTGCTCCCTGCATGTCCCACATATATACACAGCTCTGCTCCCTGCATGTCCCACATATATACACAGCTCTGCCGCCTGCATGTCCCACATATATACACAGCTCTGCCGCCTGCATGTCCCACATATATACACAGCTCTGCCGCCTGCATGTCCCACATATATACACAGCTCTGCCGCCTGCATGTCCCACATATATACACAGCTCTGCTCCCTGCATGTCCCACATATATACACAGCTCTGCTCCCTGCATGTCCCACATATATACACAGCTCTGCTCCCTGCACCGTTCATTGTGCCCCATAGAAATCTCTGCCGCCGCCGCTGCTGCAATAAAAAAAAAAAAATACATACTCACCTCCCTTGATTGCAGCTCCCGGCGTCTCGTTCCGGCGCCTCCATCTTCCCGGCGTCTCTGCTCTGACTGATCAGGCAGAGGGCGCCGCGCACACTATATGCGTCATCGCGCCCTCTGCCTGAACAGTCAGAGCGCAGACGTCGGGAAGATGGAGGCGCCGGCCGGGAAGATGGAGCGACGCCCGGCGGCTGGAACGAGGACAGGTGAATATGACATACTCACCTAGTCCTGGCGATCCTCGCGCTGTCCCTCTGCCTGGTCTTCGGTGCCGCAGCTCTTCCTGTCAGCGGTCACCGGCACCGCCGATTAGAGGAATGAATAGGCGGCTCCGCCCCTATGGGAGGTGGAGCCGCTTATTCATATCTCTAATGAGCGGTCCCACGTGACCGCTGAAGAGAGGAAGAAGCTGCAGCACAGAAGACGGGGAGGAAGGCAGGGACAGCGCGAGGATCGCTGGGACTAGGTAAGTATACCTCAGCGCCCTCACCCCCTCACCCGCCGACCCTGCCACCCACATTGACTCGAGTATAAGCCGAGAGGGGCACTTTCAGCCCAAAAATTTGGGCTGAAAATCTCGGCTTATACTCGAGTATATACGGTATCTTGCCTCAGAGAAAATCCCCAAAGGATAGATTAGCCCCCCACAAATAATGACTGTGAGTGGAGAGGAAAAAGACATACACAGAATGAAACCAGGATGAGCACAGGAGGCCAGTCTAGTTTGATAGATAGGACAGGATGGAATACTGTGCGGTCAGTATAAAACACTACAAAAATCCACGCAGAGTTTACAAAAAAAATCTCCACACCTGACTAAAGGTGTGGAGGGTAAATCTGCCTCCCAGAGCTTCCAGCAAGACAGAATTAATTCATACTGATAACACTGGACAAACATAGAAAGCACTGAACAGATAAGTCCACAATCTGTGAACAGAAAAGCGCAAGCAAAAACTTAGCTTTGATGAACTGGTCAGGGTAACAGGGAAATCCAAAGAGATGTGAATCCAACCAGGAACCATTTACAAGTGGCACTGGCTGAAGGAACAGCCAGGCCTAAATAGCCGAGCAGAAGAGACGATAATTGGAGGCAGCTGATCAGGGCCGGCTCCAGGTTTTTGAGGGCCCCGGGCGAAAGAGTCTCAGTGGGCCCCCCCCCCCTTTAACACATACCACGATTCATGATGCCCAGATACAGCAGAGAAATATAGGTATAGTCCAATGCCATAATTCACTTCTTACATGAGTGATAGCTATTGTAAATTCTGCAGTGTATATATACAGGACAGGAGGAGTGGTACTGTGCAGAGTATATATAGAGGGGAGTGGTACTGTGCAGTGTATATACACAGGAGGAGTGGTACTGTGCAGTGTATATATACAGGAGGAGTGGTACTGTGCAGTGTATATATACAGGTGGAGTGATACTGTGCAGTGTATATATACAGGGGAGAAGTACTGTGCGGTGTATATATACAGGAGGAGTGGTACTGTGCAGTGTATATATACAGGAGGAGTGGTACTGTGCAGTGTATATATACAGGAGGAGTGGTACTGTGCAGTGTATATATACAGGAGGAGTGGTACTGTGCAGTGTATATATACAGGAGGAGTGGTACTGTGCAGTGTATATATACAGGAGGAGTGGTACTGTGCAGTGTATATATACAGGGGAGAGGTACTGTGCGGTGTATATATACAGGACAGGAGGAGTGGTACTGTGCGGAGTATATATAGAGGGGAGTGGTACTGTGCAGTGTATATATACAGGAGGAGTGGTACTGTGCAGTATATATATATACAGGAGGAGTGGTACTGTGCAGTGTATATATACAGGAGGAGTGGTACTGTGCAGTGTATATATACAGGAGGAGTGGTACTGTGCAGTGTATATATACAGGAGGAGTGGTACTGTGCAGTGTATATATACAGGGGAGAGGTACTGTGCGGTGTATATATACAGGACAGGAGGAGTGGTACTGTGCGGAGTATATATAGAGGGGAGTGGTACTGTGCAGTGTATATATACAGGAGGAGTGGTACTGTGCAGTATATATATACAGGAGGAGTGGTACTGTGCAGTGTATATATACAGGGGAGAGGTACTGTGCGGTGTATATATACAGGGGAGAGGTACTGTGCGGTGTATATATACAGGACAGGAGGAGTGGTACTGTGCGGAGTATATATAGAGGGGAGTGGTACTGTGCAATGTATATATACAGGGGAGAGGTACTGTGCGGTGTATATATACAGGGGAGAGGTACTGTGCGGTGTATATATACAGGGGAGAGGTACTGTGCAGTATATATATACAGGGGAGAGGTACTGTGCGGTGTATATATACAGGGGAGAGGTACTGTGCAGTGTATATATACAGGGGAGAGGTACTGTGCGGTGTATATATACAGGGGATAGGTACTGTGCAGTGTATATATACAGGGGAGAGGTACTGTGCGGTGTATATACTTCAACAGCCGCCCAGCCCAGGCCCCCAGCACCTGTCCTGTATTTATATTATATACACTGTATCTATACAGGCTGTGCTGGGCGGCTGCTGTAGTATATATATATATATATATATATATATATATATATATACTGTATATATGTCAGCTGCAGCCGCCCAGCCCATGGCCGCCCCCCCCCAGGTCACCCAAACTGTCAGAATATACAGCGATATAGCATGGCACTCACTCAGGTGCCGGTAGCAGCTGTTATGGCTGGCAATCAGGCAACACAGCGTGCAGTAATCAGCGCACATACAGAGATCTGGCAATAACCCAAAACAATAGGACGAGCTCTGAGACGTGGAATCTCTGTAGACTGCAGTACCTGATCTATCCTCACACAACTGGAAGCAGCAGTGGATTGCGCCTATCAACTACCTATGCAACTCGGCACTGCCTGAGGAGCTGACTAGCCTGAAGATAGAAATACAAGCCTGACTTACCTCAGAGAAATACCCCAAAGGAATAGGCAGCCCCCACATATAATGACTGTTAGCAAGATGAAAAGACAAACGTAGGAATGAAATAGATTCAGCAAAGTGAGGCCCGATATTCTAGACAGAGCGAGGATAGCAAAGAGAACTATGCAGTCTACAAAAAACCCTAAAACGAAAACCACGCAAAGGGGCAAAAAGACCCACCGTGCCGAACTAACAGCACGGCGGTGCACCCCTTTGCTTCTCAGAGCTTCCAGCAAAAGATAATAACAAGCTGGACAGAAAAAACAGAAAACAAACTAGAAGCACTTATCTAGCAGAGCAGCAGGCCCAAGGAAAGATGCAGTAGCTCAGATCCAACACTGGAACATTGACAAGGAGCAAGGAAGACAGACTCAGGTGGAGCTAAATAGCAAGGCAGCCAACGAGCTCACCAAAACACCTGAGGGAGGAAGCCCAGAGACTGCAATACCACTTGTGACCACTGAAGTGAACTCAGCCACAGAATTCACAACAGTACCCCCCCCTTGAGGAGGGGTCACCGAACCCTCACCAGAACCCCCAGGCCGACCAGGATGAGCCACATGAAAGGCACGAACAAGATCTGGGGCATGGACATCAGAGGCAAAAACCCAGGAATTATCTTCCTGAGCATAACCCTTCCATTTGACCAGATACTGGAGTTTCCGTCTAGAGACACGAGAATCCAAAATCTTCTCCACAATATACTCCAATTCCCCCTCCACCAAAACAGGGGCAGGAGGCTCCACAGATGGAACCATAGGTGCCACGTATCTCCTCAACAACGACCTATGGAATACATTATGTATGGAAAAGGAGTCTGGGAGGGTCAGACGAAAAGACACCGGATTGAGAATCTCAGAAATCCTATACGGACCAATAAAACGAGGTTTAAATTTAGGAGAGGAAACCTTCATAGGTATATGACGAGAAGATAACCAAACCAGATCCCCAACACGAAGTCGGGGTCCCACACGGCGTCTGCGATTAGCGAAAAGCTGAGCCTTCTCCTGGGACAAGGTCAAATTGTCCACTACCTGAGTCCAGATCTGCTGCAACCTGTCCACCACATAATCCACACCAGGACAGTCCGAAGACTCAACCTGTCCTGAAGAGAAACGAGGATGGAACCCAGAATTGCAGAAAAATGGAGAGACCAAGGTAGCCGAGCTGGCCCGATTATTAAGGGCGAACTCAGCCAACGGCAAAAATGACACCCAATCATCCTGGTCAGCGGAAACAAAACATCTCAGATATGTTTCCAAGGTCTGATTGGTTCGTTCGGTCTGGCCATTAGTCTGAGGATGGAAGGCCGAGGAAAAAGATAGGTCAATGCCCATCCTACCACAAAAGGCTCGCCAGAACCTCGAGACAAACTGGGAACCTCTGTCAGAAACAATATTCTCAGGAATGCCATGTAAACGAACCACATGCTGGAAGAACAAAGGCACCAAATCAGAGGAGGAAGGCAATTTAACCAAGGGCACCAGATGGACCATTTTAGAAAAGCGATCACAGACCACCCAAATGACAGACATCTTTTGAGAAACGGGAAGGTCAGAAATGAAATCCATCGAAATATGTGTCCAAGGCCTCTTCGGGACCGGCAAGGGCAAAAGCAACCCACTGGCACGTGAACAGCAGGGCTTAGCCCTAGCACAAATTCCACAGGACTGCACAAAAGCACGCACATCCCGTGACAGAGATGGCCACCAGAAGGATCTAGCAACCAACTCCCTGGTACCAAAGATTCCTGGATGACCGGCCAGCACCGAACAATGAAGTTCAGAGATAACTTTACTAGTCCACCTATCAGGGACGAACAGTTTCTCGGCCGGACAACGATCAGGTTTATTAGCCTGAAATTTCTGCAACACTCTCCGCAAATCAGGGGAGATGGCAGACACAATGACTCCTTCCTTGAGGATACTCGCCGGCTCAGATAACCCCGGAGAGTCGGGCACAAAACTCCTAGACAGAGCATCCGCCTTCACATTTTTAGAGCCCGGAAGGTATGAAATCACAAAATCAAAACGAGCAAAAAATAACGACCAACGGGCCTGTCTAGGATTCAAGCGCTTGGCAGACTCAAGATAAGTAAGGTTCTTATGATCAGTCAAAACCACCACGCGATGCTTAGCACCCTCAAGCCAATGACGCCACTCCTCGAATGCCCACTTCATGGCCAGCAACTCTCGGTTGCCCACATCATAATTACGCTCAGCAGCAGAAAATTTCCTGGAAAAGAAAGCACATGGTTTGAACACTGAGCAACCAGAACCTCTCTGTGACAAAACCGCCCCTGCACCAATCTCAGAAGCATCAACCTCGACCTGGAACGGAAGAGAAACATCAGGTTGACACAACACAGGGGCACAGCAAAAACGACGCTTCAACTCCTGAAAAGCTTCCACGGCAGCAGAAGACCAATTAACCAAATCAGCACCCTTCTTGGTCAAATCGGTCAATGGTCTGGCAATGCTAGAAAAATTACAGATGAAGCGACGATAAAAATTAGCAAAGCCCAGGAATTTCTGCAAACTTTTTAGAGATGTCGGCTGAGTCCAATCCTGGATGGCCTGAACCTTAACCGGATCCATCTCGATAGTAGAAGGGGAAAAGATGAACCCCAAAAATGAAACTTTCTGCACACCGAAGAGACACTTTGATCCCTTCACGAACAAGGAATTAGCACGCAGTACCTGGAAAACCATTCTGACTTGCTTCACATGAGACTCCCAATCATCTGAGAAGATCAAAATGTCATCCAAGTAAACAATCAAGAATTTATCCAGATACTCACGGAAAATGTCATGCATAAAAGACTGAAAAACAGATGGAGCATTGGCAAGTCCGAACGGCATCACCAGATACTCAAAATGACCCTTGGGCGTATTAAATGCCGTTTTCCATTCATCTCCCTGCCTGATTCTCACCAGATTATACGCACCACGAAGATCAATCTTAGTAAACCAACTAGCCCCCTTAATCCGAGCAAACAAGTCAGAAATCAATGGCAAGGGATACTGAAACTTAACAGTGATCTTATTAAGAAGGCGGTAATCAATACACGGTCTTAGCGAACCATCCTTCTTGGCTACAAAAAAGAACCCTGCTCCCAATGGTGACGACGATGGGCGAATATGTCCCTTCTCCAGGGACTCCTTCACATAACTGCGCATAGCGGTGTGTTCAGGTACGGACAAATTAAATAAACGACCCTTAGGGAATTTACTACCAGGAATCAAATCGATAGCACAATCACAATTCCTATGCGGAGGAAGGGCATCAGACTTGGACTCTTCAAATACATCCTGAAAGTCCGACAAGAACTCTGGGATGTCAGAAGGAATGGATGACGAAATAGACAAAAATGGAACATCACCATGTACTCCCTGACAACCCCAGCTGGTTACCGACATAGAGTTCCAATCCAATACTGGATTATCGGTTTGTAGCCATGGCAACCCCAACACGACCACATCATGCAAATTATGCAGTACCAAAAAGCGAATAACTTCCTGATGTGCAGGAGCCATGCACATGGTCAGCTGGGCCCAGTACTGAGGCTTATTCTTGGCCAGAGGTGTAGCATCAATTCCTCTCAACGGAATAGGACACCGCAAAGGCTCCAAGAAAAATCCACAACGTTTAGCATAATCCAAATCCATCAGATTCAGGGCAGCGCCTGAATCCACAAACGCCATGACAGAATATGATGACAAAGAGCACATTAAGGTAATGGACAAAAGGAATTTGGACTGTACAGTACCAATAACGGCAGAGCTATCGAACCGCCTAGTGCGTTTAGGACAATTAGAAATAGCATGAGTAGAATCACCACAATAGAAACACAGTCTGTTCAGACGTCTGTGTTCGTGCCGTTCTACTTTAGTCATAGTCCTGTCGCACTGCATAGGCTCAGGCTTACTCTCAGACAATACCGCCAGATGGTGCACAGATTTACGCTCGCGCAAGCGACGACCGATCTGAATGGCCAAGGACATAGACTCATTCAAACCAGCAGGCATAGGAAATCCCACCATTACATCCTTAAGAGCTTCAGAGAGACCCTTTCTGAACAAAGCCGCTAGTGCAGATTCATTCCACAGAGTGAGTACTGACCATTTTCTAAATTTCTGACAATATACTTCTACATCATCCTGACCCTGGCATAAAGCCAGCAGATTTTTCTCAGCTTGATCCACTGAATTAGGCTCATCGTAAAGCAATCCCAGCGCCTGGAAAAATGCATCAACATTACTCAATGCAGAATCTCCTGGTGCAAGAGAAAACGCCCAGTCCTGTGGGTCGCCGCGCAAAAAAGAAATAATAATCAAAACCTGTTGAATAGGATTACCAGAAGAATGAGGTTTCAAGGCCAAAAATAGCTTACAATTATTTCTGAAGCTCAGGAACTTAGTTCTGTCACCAAAAAACAAATCAGGAATCGGAATTCTTGGTTCTAGCATCGATTTCTGATCAATAGTATCTTGAATCTTTTGTACATTTACAACGAGATTATCCATTGAGGAGCACAGAGCCTGAATATCCATGTCCACAGCTGTGTCCTGAAGCACTCTAATGTCTAGGGGAAAAAAAAGACTGAAGACAGAGCTAAGAAAAAAAAATGATGTCAGGATTTCTTTTTTCCCTCTATTGGAAATCATTGAAAGGCTCCTTGTACTGTTATGGCTGGCAATCAGGCAACACAGCGTGCAGTAATCAGCGCACATACAGAGATCTGGCAATAACCCAAAACAATAGGACGAGCTCTGAGACGTGGAATCTCTGTAGACTGCAGTACCTGATCTATCCTCACACAACTGGAAGCAGCAGTGGATTGCGCCTATCAACTACCTATGCAACTCGGCACTGCCTGAGGAGCTGACTAGCCTGAAGATAGAAATACAAGCCTGACTTACCTCAGAGAAATACCCCAAAGGAATAGGCAGCCCCCACATATAATGACTGTTAGCAAGATGAAAAGACAAACGTAGGAATGAAATAGATTCAGCAAAGTGAGGCCCGATATTCTAGACAGAGCGAGGATAGCAAAGAGAACTATGCAGTCTACAAAAAACCCTAAAACGAAAACCACGCAAAGGGGCAAAAAGACCCACCGTGCCGAACTAACAGCACGGCGGTGCACCCCTTTGCTTCTCAGAGCTTCCAGCAAAAGATAATAACAAGCTGGACAGAAAAAACAGAAAACAAACTAGAAGCACTTATCTAGCAGAGCAGCAGGCCCAAGGAAAGATGCAGTAGCTCAGATCCAACACTGGAACATTGACAAGGAGCAAGGAAGACAGACTCAGGTGGAGCTAAATAGCAAGGCAGCCAACGAGCTCACCAAAACACCTGAGGGAGGAAGCCCAGAGACTGCAATACCACTTGTGACCACTGAAGTGAACTCAGCCACAGAATTCACAACAAGCAGCTCCTCCAGTCCAGAATCTGCCTGTGCCTGATTAGTTCAGCACTGCACACAGCCAAAAGAGCAGAGCAGGAGAACCCTCCGCCCACAATGTCACGCTGGCTGTGTCCTTAACCCCTATGTGCCTGGCCCTGCACTGACTGAGAAGATGCTTGTGCCAGGCAGGGCAAATTGAAAGGGTAGAAAGGGTTAAAGCGGCCAGATGGATGTATGACTAGTGAGTGGGCCCCCCTGTCTTGTCAGGGCCCCGGCACTTGCCCGGGTGCGCCGGGTGCTGACGCCGGCCCTGCAGCTGATGACAGCTAACTCCAAGGAGCAGCCATACCACTTGAAACCACAAGAGGGAGCCCAAGAGCAGAACTCACAAAAGTGCCACTTACAACCACCGGAGGGAGCCCAAGAGCGGAATTCACAACACAGTATCATGTTGTCAGCAGCATATCTGCAGTTTTCACCAGGAAATGTACTGCAATGTACAATCCAATCACTCAATGCATAGGCAGCATTTTACTTGCTTAGTATAACGCACCCCATAGTCCTCCACATAGTATAATGCACACCATAGTCCTCTGCAGTGCCCCAGGGTCCTGGTCGTTGCAGTAATTTCATTTTCCTCTAGGGGGGAGTGATATTACGTTTGGAGGCAAAGAAGGACAGCTGAATCCAGGTGTCCCAAACATGCAACACATTTCACACTCCAAGCCACCAGGGGGAGCTCTGCTCCTATTTATTAGGGCACTCTTCACACTTAGGTAAAACTGGTTGCCTGGGGAGGAAGTTAGTTAGTTGCTGGCTGAGCTTCGCTCAGGTAGTTGGTCCCTGACAGGGGTGGGAGCCTGTCAGAGATCGAGACAGAAGGACACGGAGCTGTGCATGCCCTGAGAGCTGCAGCCTCTAGAAAGAAACACTGAAGGAGAACTGTAATGTAGAGAGGGTGAAGAAGTCATAGCAAAGGAGTGGATATTGAAGAAGCCTGGCTCAAAAAAAAATGTATGTATCAAAAACCAATATACTTAAATGCGAGCATCAGCGGGTTTTTGAAGAATAAAGTAACATTAAAACGTAACTTTTACTGTATTTCTTACTTAAAAGTGCAGACATATAGTGCCAACAAGGTGCTAGTGCAAACAATAACAAAAACAAAACACAAGAACAAACAACCGGTAAAATACCTCACTACCTCAGACTACCATACAGAGCCAATCGTGGTCTCTATTCAGACAGATGTATAGAATCCTGGCTCTGGTAGGATCCACCAAACCGAAACAGAGGGCGTCCCCCCCCCCTATAGGATTAGTCAAGTTGACTCGATAGTTAACAGTGATGTTGTGCCACGTATAGCAGGGGGTCACACACTGTACAGAAAATGCAGAAATTTTTTGGGGGGGATATCCCTTGCAGAACCACACTGTACGGGGTGTAATTTACACCAATGATAGACCTTTGTATATATGGCAGTGTTTTTATGCGATATGCTTAATAAACATGAAAAACAGGATCTTAGATCAGATATGTCCTGGAAAAACTGAAAGCCCCCCAGCACATGGCTAGAATGCAACTACACCATTTTCCAATACAGGAAACACCTTATAGTATACGTTCACAACGGCCGTTAAATGGGGTTCAATATTAAATCAGATCATTTTATACTCATCTGCTTAAACTGGTAACTTTCACGGTCTTTATCTCATCAGGGGATTACGGCATGTATTTAGTAGAGGTGAGCAATCGCTGGCGTACCTACATTAAGTCAGCCTTATACCTGATATCCGCCGGCATTCATGGTCACGTGCTTCCGGAAGCCATAGTCTAAACTTCCGGTCGGATAGAGCGCGTTCACCTAACGGTGGCGCGCATCCATGTGACCGGCCTTGTGTTACCAGAAGATCAACATTGGGCTTCCGGTCTGTTAAGGCACATGCACCATATGATGGCGCGCACATTACCCCTGGCAACCGGGACGCTCTGACTCTGTGGCGTAACGCCAGTTCCGGTTTGCGGGCTCCTTTCGAAATTAGCGCTCCACAGGAGATTGTGCGTACCATATTCCTTATAGATGAGGAGCAAATTACGGTAAACCAATCAAACCATACTGAGTTTACAACCTTGAGGTTACCTTGGTGTACCCTGTTGATATGATTTGCCACTGGGGTGTCTCTCCTATTGATTGTATCTCTGTGATGCTCTCCCACCCTCCTTCTCAATTCTCTACTCGTTTTTCCGATGTATTCCACCCCACATTCACATGTCATTTTGTAGATCACACCTTTTGTCTTGCAGTTTATGAAATAATTGATGTGGAAAGTTCTACCTGTCACGTTACTGGTGAATTATTTTCCTTGGCATAATGCCCCACAATATCTGCAACTGCCACATTTGTAACAACCTTTCATTCTTTCACCCAACCATGTGGAGTTCACTTGAGGGAGGGGGGAGGTAAAATGGCTGTGGACTACTCTGTCTTTAATGGAACGTCCGCCGTCGAGTGGGGGCGCCACTGCGCAGGACTAGGGTGCCAACCTCCGCGTGAGGTAGGAATCAGGATAGGAAGGGCCTAATAGGGAACATTGTAGTTTCACAGGATCCCGGTAGCCGGAACACCGAGTGAGCAACGATTCTTTTATGCCTTGCTCCAGAGATCGGCAGGACAGCTAATTTCACATTACCTGTCTGCCCCTACACCAAGGAGGCATGGTGGCACCCCTTAAGGGCTGGGGCATGATAGAGTCCCTGTAAAGCACCTCAATCCACCGGTCATATGGGTTTGTCCTATCCATCTGGAGGCCAGAGAGAGACATAACATCTACAACATCTGTGAGGACCTTATGAGAAGCTTAGCAGTAAGGTCCTACAGCACCATGGCGCTAGAGGAAGGCTACTGATTTCTACCTGGATAAGGGGACTCTGGACTTGCCTCCAAACCGGCCGGACTCTGTCTGCCCTGTGATCTGGTGCTCTGGACTGTGGATGCTGAAGCCTTCAGTAAAGGTAAAGAGACTGCAACCTCGCGTCCTCTATCTTCACTGCGCCTCTCACCATCCACCATTTACACACTGGAAAGCCCTGGGGACATACTTCACCTGTGGGAAGGTATACCATCTAGCTGCCATAACATCACCCCAGCGGACCTCTTAAAGCAGCCAGACCGAATACCACAGGTGGTGTCACGAACATATCCCTTTAAAGTCCTTTCCCTTTTACACGGATGTCCCAGGGCCACGGACCGGGTCAGCCACCATGACATCCCCCTATGAACCGAAGGACCCGGTACCGAGTACCCCACGGCCCCATGGGGGCGCTCCACCTCCATATAGTATAAGGTGCACCATTGTCCCCCATATGGTATAATGCACAACCCACAGTCCTTGATATAGTATAATGTGCCTCAATGCTTTATAATTATACCACAAAAGAACAAAATAAATAAAACACAATCAAAAAGACGGATATAAATAAGCATGGTATCACTGAAAACATCATTTTGTCCCACAAAAAAAGCTATCATACAGCTCCAGCATAATAAAAAAGTTATAGCTCTCGCAATAAAACGATGCAAAAATAATTATTTTTTCTATTAAATTTTTATTGTATAAAAGCGCAAAAACATAAAAAAATATATAAATGGTGTATCGCTGTAGTCGTACTGATCCGAAAAATAAAACTGCCTTAGGAATTTTACCACACACTGAATGGCATAAAAAAATAAAACCAATTCTCCCCCTGCTGTTCATTTTTTCATTCTGCCTCCTAAAGATCACAGTAAGGCTTGGCGCACAATTATCCTGCGCTCTGCGCTCAGCACTTACCCTGGGGTTTCTGTGTAAATCTCTAAAATACGTGATTCAGACAGAACCTCTGGCGGAAGATTCCCTATAATGAGGCAGATGCAGGCACTATGGATGCTGTCTGACCTGTGATCCAGCGGTGTCTGGCTTGCATAAGAGTGCAATCGGCCACAGTTTTGTGCACTTCTGAAAAGAAGGACATCGCTGAACAGGGGAAAAGTTTTCACATCAATAATATGATAAAGAAATTCGCATTTGCAAAACTAAAGTATTATTCCTAAAATTACAATATTTTCTTATAAGTTACACATTTATTTATTAATTTTATGCCAATATAGCCAATATTTAGTCTGCCCCATTTTGCACATATCAGCTCCTTCCCTTAACCCTTTAATGACCCCATCTTTTTTCGGTTTCGCATTTTTATTTTTCGCTCCCTTCCTCCCAGAGCCATAACTTTTTTTTTCTTTCCTCAAAATGGCCATGTGAGAGCTTATTTTTTGCGGGACGAGTTGTACTTTTCAATGACATCATTGGTTTTAGCATGTTGTGCACTAGAAAATATGCAAATTGCCTCTTCAGAGAAAAAGAGGACTTAAACACTATAGTGCCACCTGTTGGAAGTAGTGATCCTGCAAGTCACAATCAACCCATTAATGAGTCGTGTAATATGACTTAGGATTAAAGCCAAATCAGTATCTCAATTAGCAGACACGGTGTTTCGGTGTACTAGAAAACAATTCCAAGTGCGGTGAAATTGCAAAAAAAGTACAATCCCACACTTGTTTTTTTTTTTTTTTTGCTAGGTTCACTAAATGCTAAAACTGACTTGCCATTATGATTCTCCAGGTCATTACCAGTTCATAGACACCAAACATGTCAAAGGTACCGTCACATTAAGCAACTTACCAACGAGAACGACAACGATCCGAGACGTTGCAGCGTCCTGGATAGCGATCTCGTTGTGTTTGACACGCAGCAGCGATCAGGATCCCGCTGTTAAGTATTCTGTGTGACTTATCTCTGTGATTTTAAAGGGAACCTGTCACCCCGTTTTTTGAGATTGAGATATAAATACTGTTAAATAGGGCCTGCGCTGTGCGTTACTATAGTGTATGTAGTGTACCCTGATTCCCCATGTATGCCGAGAAATACATTACCAAAGTCGCCGTTTTCGCCTGTCAATCAGGCTGGTCTGGTCAGGTGGGCGTGTTCACAGCGTTCTTTTCTTCCCCAGGTTTCCGTTGGTGGCGTAGTGGTGTGCGCATGTCCAAGGTCCGGATTCCCTGTGCCCACGTGAAGACACAGCGCGCGATCTGCGCTGTCATTCCTTTCATCGGTGCGGGCGGCCATCTTCCAGGGGCCGCGCGTGCGCAGATGTAGTGCTCTGCTGCACGGGGCTTCAGGAAAATGGCCAAACATGTCTAAAGGTACTGTCACATTAAGCAACTTACCAACGAGAACGACAACGATCCGAGACATTGCAGCGTCCTGGATAGCGATCTCGTTGTGTTTGACACGCAGCAGCGATCAGGATCCCGCTGTTAAGTATTCTGTGTGACTTATCTCTGTGATTTTAAAGGGAACCTGTCACCCCGTTTTTTGAGATTGAGATATAAATACTGTTAAATAGGGCCTGCGCTGTGCGTTACTATAGTGTATGTAGTGTACCCTGATTCCCCATGTATGCCGAGAAATACATTACCAAAGTCGCCGTTTTCGCCTGTCAATCAGGCTGGTCTGGTCAGGTGGGCGTGTTCACAGCGTTCTTTTCTTCCCCAGGTTTCCGTTGGTGGCGTAGTGGTGTGCGCATGTCCAAGGTCCGGATTCCCTGTGCCCACGTGAAGACACAGCGCGCGATCTGCGCTGTCATTCCTTTCATCGGTGCGGGCGGCCATCTTCCTGGGGCCGCGCGTGCGCAGATGTAGTGCTCTGCTGCACGGGGCTTCAGGAAAATGGCCGCGGGATGCCGCGCGTGCGCAGAAGAGATCGCGGCGGCCATTTTCCCAAAGCCGAGTTTGCATCTCGGCTTTGGGAAAATGGCCGCCGCGATCTCTTCTGCGCACGCGCGGCATCCCGCGGCCATTTTCCTGAAGCCCCGTGCAGCAGAGCACTACATCTGCGCACGCGCGGCCCCAGGAAGATGGCCGCCCGCACCGATGAAAGGAATGACAGCGCAGATCGCGCGCTGTGTCTTCACGTGGGCACAGGGAATCCGGACCTTGGACATGCGCACACCACTACGCCACCAACGGAAACCTGGGGAAGAAAAGAACGCTGTGAACACGCCCACCTGACCAGACCAGCCTGATTGACAGGCGAAAACGCCGAATTTGGTAATGTATTTCTCGGCATACATGGGGAATCAGGGTACACTACATACACCATAGTAACGCACAGCACAGGCCCTATTTAACAGTATTTATATCTCAATCTCAAAAAACGGGGTGACAGGTTCCCTTTAAGGGCATGAAAATTCAAAGTTGGAAAATTGCAAAAAAAAAACCACTCTCAGAATCACTGGGATCCATTGAAGCAATTGTAAAAATTGGCCTGGTTACTAATGTGCAAACCACTTTCAGGGGTAAAGGGGTTAAAGACATTATTCATCCTAGTATAAGCATTGTATTCATATGTTTGCCCAAAATAACCCAATCTTGCCTTGCGCAGGCGTGTACTATGGAGGACAGAGAATGAACTTCAATCCAATATTGCAGCCAGCATGCAGCCAGCGGGTAAGGAAAAGGTGAATCACACACCCGAAAGCCCCGCCTCCATGGCTGAATATTGTTCCCTCCAAATTCAGGTGACAGAGTCCCTTTAAGGTTGAAGGAAGACTAAGTCCATCTAGTTCAACCCATAGCCTAACCTAACATGCCCTAACATGTTGATCCAGAGGAAGGCAAAAAAAAAACGTGGCAAAGAGTAAGCTCCACATTGGGGAAAAAAATTCCTTCCCGACTCCACATACGGCAATCAGACTAGTTCCCTGGATCAACGCCCTATCAAGGAATCTAATATATATAACCTGTAACATTATACTTTTCAAGAAAGGCATCCAGCCCCCTCTTAAATTTTAGTAATGAATCACTCACTACAACATCATACGGCAGAGAGTTCCATAGTGTCACTGCTCTTACAGTAAAGAATCTGCGTCTGCTATTATGCTTAAACCTTCTTTCCTCCAGACGTAGAGGATGCCCCCTTGTTCCTGTCTCAGGTCTATGAGTAAAAAGATCATTTGTACTGTACCCTCATGTGTTTATACATTATAATAAGATCATCCCTTAGTCTTCGTCGTTCCAAACTAAATAACCCCATGTGTAATAGCCTGTCCAGGTATTGCAGACCCCCCAGTCCTCTAATAACCTTGGTCGCTCTTCTCTGCACCCGCTCTAGTTCAGCTATGTCTTTCTTGTACACTGGAGAACAGAACTGTACACAGTATTCTAAGGGTATGTTCACACGTTCAGGATTTCCATCCTTTTTTTTTCAGGACAGTTTTTTTAAAAAACTGCAGCTCTTGGCAGAAAACGCAGGTCCTTTTTTTGGTCCTTTTTTGATGCGTTTTTTGATGCGTTTTTTTATCCTTTTTTTATGCAGTTTTCTATGCAGAGACTGTGTGTTTCCTAGGAAGCTTTTTAGGGCTAAAATGGCTGAAAATACCCTAACCCTACCCCTAACCCTAACCCTACCCCTAACCCTACCCCTAACCCTAACCCTAACCCTAACCCTAACCCTAACCCTACCCCTAACCCTACCCCTAACCCTAACCCTACCCCTAACCCTATTCTAACCTTAGTAAAAAAAAAAAAAAAATTCTTAATTTTTTTATTGTCCCTACCAATGGGGGTGACAAAGTGGGGGGGGTGTCATTTACTATTTTTTTATTTTGATCACTGAGATCACTTCCTGCTGCAGCGGTTCTGCACATCAAATCGCAGTAAAACCCGCAGATATATTTTTGATCTGCGGGTTTTACTGCGATTTTGACCTCACAATGGAGGTCTATGGGTGCAGAACCGCTGCGGTTCAGGAAAAAGAAGTGACATGCTCCTTCTTTTTTGCCGCAGCTATTCTGCGCGGCTTTTTAAACGAAATTACAGACCATGTGCACAGCAGTGACTGTTTTCCATAGGGTTACATTGTTATGTACCCTGCATGGAAAACTGCTGCGGAACCGCAGCGGCAATACCGCTGCGGTTCCGCAGTAAAAAACGCACTGTGTGAACATGGCCTAAGTGTGGTTGAACTAGTGAATTGTATAGAGGTAAAATTATGTTCTCCTCATAAGCATCTATGCCTCTTTTAATGCATCAGAAGAGAAAACCAATGAGTTACAAAAAATACCTAAAAAATATTCTTTAATAGCAATAATTAAAATAAAGGACTAGAATCCACATATACCAAACTGAAAAACTATGGTAGGGAGCTCAAAAATAGGATCAGATAATTGTTAAATACAAATAAACGTTAATAAGGAAATGACTAGGGAAGATAGAGGTGCCTTACCCTAATGGAGTCCCTTCCTTGCAGCGGAGGTTGGCACCCTGGGATACGATATGGCGCCCCCGCTCAACGTAGACTGACCTTAAAAACCCTAAAAGGTAACCCTACCAAAGCCACCACCTAAAACACACCACAAAAAAAAAATTAGTGAATAAACAAATACACTAATGTGCTATTGCTGCTACTGGCTGTCGGTGCAAAAACAATGGAGCTAGTGAGCATCAGATCGCTGCTATGTAGCTGAATTGCAGGCTTGCTATGAGCGCCGACCACAGGGTGGCACTCACAGCAGGCCGGCATCAGTAACTATAGAGGATCAAGGATCTCTATGGTTACTATCCTGACACATTGCTGACCCCCGATCATGTGACGGGGGTCGGTGATGTGATCATTTATGGCCACACGGCCGGAAGCACCGGTTAAATGCCGCTGTCAGCGTTTGATATCGCGATTTCATCCGCCGCTATTGCAGGCTCATGTCAGCTGTTCAAAACAGATGAAATATGAAAATGCATGTAAAGTAAGCTGCGGAGACACCATCACGTGTTTCTCAACGCAGGCAGTGAATAGCTAGGCCTTTCCCCGGGAAGGAACAACCATGGGAAGGGCAGCATCCAATAAAGGAAAACATCCAATAAAGGAAAACCACCTATGCCAAGCATGGTATCCATCCACAGACAGCTGTTTCGGGGTCATTCATCTGTACCTTCACAGCCTTTCCCGGGGAAAGGCCTGGCTATTCATTGCTTGCGTTGAGAAACACGTGATGGTGTCTCCGCAGCATACTTTACATGCATTTGCATATTTCCCATAAGGGATGGGGGCAGTGTTCTGGATCACTGGGTTGAGAAACACGTGATGGTGTCTCCGCGGTGTTGGATGTTTTGGTCTCCCCGAGGTCATTCATCTGTACCTTCACAGCCTTTTACTAGGCACTGCTCCTAATAGCCAGTTTCCTACTCCACACTGATGAGGGGCAAAAACCCCAAAACAGCTGTCTGTGGATGGATACCATGCTTGGCATAGGTGGTTTTCCTTTATTGGATGTTTTCATTTATTGGATGCTGCCCTTCCCGTGGTTGTTCCTTCCCGGGGAAAGGCCTGGCTATTCATTGCTTGCGTTGAGAAACACGTGATGGTGTCTCCGCAGCTTAGTTTATATGCAGCTGTTCAAAACAGTCCTGGCTTTGAGGTGGCTCTGCGCCGAAGCCCACATCAAAGCAGGGGACCCAACCTCTGCCGTAATAGTACGGCGGAGGTCAGGAAGGGGTTAATAAAGATCTTGAAATGGAACCAGAAACGGTTTCTTCAGTTCTATCCTGGCCCCTGTCCTCAGGGTCTGAGTGCCATACAGCACTTCATGGGAGTGGCACCTGGTGACTACCAGACACATCAGACACATCCCCCAGGAAGAAGCTAATGCGAAACGCACGTTGGGGCACAGGACTGCTTGTGCAGGTCATGTATCAATTCCTACATACTCTCTTTATCTTCTATATATAAGCACTTTGATACGGTGCTTTCACTTCAGATTAAGTTTTCCTTTAATCTGCTGCTATGCATTTTGCTGCTGCTACTTTTTTTGTTGCCCTCTATTTCTCTATGTACCTTTTCATAAACTAACATTGTTATTTATAGTCCATTTATTGGTGAATATAAGAATTCCATTTGCATTATGCAATTTATTAATAGCATTAAGCACTTAGCACTTTTTTAAATCACCCATAAATGTTTACTTATGCACTAGACACTTTTGCAGTCTTTTGTGATGAGAGGCACAGGTAGGGCATTCTTGTTGTCAGGAGAAACGTTTTCTTACTATTGGTCCGTTTGTTATTACAATCCATGTTTGATAGACAAACCTCATATTCATTTAATCTGGTAACAAATGATGTTTTGGTTTGGTTAATTAGGACCTGAAGCATTTATCTTTTTTTGATACTGACCTGCATATGGCGGTACTATTTTGCATTTGTATCTCTGTTGTATTATTTTTTTAATAGAGATTATTTAATAAAGATGTTTATTAACTTTTGAATATTTGGCATTCATTTCCATTGATTATAGGATTTTTTGTATTTTAGGAAGTGCCATTATTAGGCCAGAATTGCTTTACATGAATCTTAAGGTACCGTCACATTAAGCGCCGCTGCAGCGATATAGACAACGATGCCGATCGCTGCAGCGTCGCTGTTTAGGTCGCTAGGAGACGTCAAACACGGCAACAGCAGAACGATGCAGGAGCGATCCAGTGACGTACTTATCATTCTCGCTGGTTGTTCGCTCCATGGAAAAACATTGCTGGCATCGTTGCTTTTGCTGTCAAACAGGACGAATCACGCCGACCTGACGACCAAATAAAGTTCCGGACTTTCAGCGACGTCCAGTGATGTCACAGCGGGATCCTGATCGCTGCTGCGTGTCAAACACAACGAGATCGCTATCCAGGACGCTGCAACGTCTCGGATCGTTGTCGTTCTCGTTGGTAAGTTGCTTAATGTGACAGTACCTTTAGACATGTTTGGTGTCTATGAACTGGTAATGACCTGGAGAATCATAATGGCAAGTCAGTTTTAGCATTTAGTGAACCTAGCAAAAAAAAAAAAAAAAACAAGTGTGGGATTGTACTTTTTTTGCAATTTCACCGCACTTGGAATTGTTTTCTAGTACACCGAAACACCGTGTCTGCTAATTGAGATACTGATTTGGCTTTAATCCTAAGTCATATTACACGACTCATTAATGGGTTGATTGTGACTTGCAGGATCACTACTTCCAACAGGTGGCACTATAGTGTTTAAGTCCTCTTTTTCTCTGAAGAGGCAATTTGCATATTTTCTAGTGCACAACATGCTAAAACCAATGATGTCATTCAAAAGTACAACTCGTCCCGCAAAAAATAAGCTCTCACATGGCCATTTTGAGGAAAGAAAAAAAAAGTTATGGCTCTGGGAGGAAGGGAGCGAAAAATAAAAATGCGAAACCGAAAAAAGTTGGGGTCATTAAAGGGTTAAGGGAAGGAGCTGATATGTGCAAAATGGGGCAGACTAAATATTGGCTATATTGGCATAAAATTAATAAATAAATGTGTAACTTATAAGAAAACATTGTAATTTTAGGAATAACACTTTAGTTTTGCAAATGCGAATTTCTTTATCATATTATTGATGTGAAAACTTTTCTGCCCAATGATGACAAATGTTTTCCTTGGAGTTATACCTTTATTGGCTAACCAGAAAATAATATGTTTGCAAGCTTTCAGATAACAGTGGCTCCTTCTTCAGGCAGGACTACAAATGAATTAATGAGAAAAAGGCACAACATTTAAGAGATAATACAGCAGGATATTTGTTCATGAGATGGGAGAGGTCAACCTTGTGAACAAATGTCCTGCTGTAATATCTCTTAAATGTTGGGCCTTTTTCTTATGAATTCATTTGTAATCTTGCCTGAAGAAGGAGCCTCTGTTCTCTGAAAGCTTGCAAACATATATTAATTTCTGGTTAGCCAGTAAAGGTATCATTCCGAGAATACTTTTGTCATCAATTCTGGCTAACACGGTTCCACAATATAATTTGTTATTGTAAATTACCATATTATTAGGCCGGCATCACACTTGGCGTAAGACAATACGGAACGTATTATACGTCCGTACTACGCGTTCAATACGCCAAAATGTCCCAGAAATCTACTTCCGTAGTTAATGCGTTGCTTAGGTGTGGTCGCGTATTTTGCGCATGTGCTTGTGCGTGTGTAATCCGTATGTGATCCGTATGGCGTATTTTTCACGCACCATCACAAAATGGACATTTAACGGTTTTCAGGCCTGAAAATCATTTAAACCATCATTAACAACACTTTTTAAGCCCTCTACAACAGGTGGACCCCTCCCATCTGCCCTATATGTTCTCTAGCATATTTTGGCTGTGTTGCTTTGACCTTACAAACATGTCTGACCATGTGTATTTAAGCACAACTCAGCGGGTGTTGCTTCACTGGGTGTTGTCTCGTCGCTTTGGCCAGCCATATCTGGTCAATGTTGATCCGTGAAGGAGGAGACGAAGATTGTGGGTACATCCTCTATTGACCCAACGCCAGAGTAAAGGACATTTCCACAGACTATATTCAGCTTTGAGGGCACATCCTGACAAGTTTTTACCTGTATAGTCGCATGTCCATCAGGACTTTTGACATGTTGTTGGAGATCTTACGTCCTGGGATCACCTATCAGGACACCTGGATGAGAAAAGCCATCTCTGCTGAGGAGCGTCTGCTCCTAACCTTACGGTATGTATTCAACATTCGCACATACTGTATGTTGATGATTTTTTTTTTAAATGTGTTGTGTCCTACTATGTTTCAGTAACTTTATTTGGACATGAAGCCACAAGCACATCAAAAAAACTGGTGTTAATATTCTAGTATAGTAAGAATGTTAAATGAACATTGTTATATTGTAAATAATGTCATAGTAAATGAAATATACACTTGTGCTTATTCATGTTTTCTTAGTCCTCATGTTAATGTTTTTTTTTAAATTTTCTTGTATTTCAGCTTCCTGTTCACAGGCTTGTCCTATGCGGGTCTACACCTGGAGTTTCTGATTGGGCGGTCGACAATTTCACGCATTGTTAGGACAACCTGTTCCCAAATATGGCAGAAACTTCAGGAAGTTGTGATGCCTGAGCCCAAACAGGAGGATTGGCTCAAAATCGCCACTGGTTTCAAAAACACTTGTGACTTCCCTAACTGCATTGGAGCTGTGGATGGGAAACATATCAGGGTGCGTAAGCCGCCGAACTCTGGTTCCCAATTCTACAATTATAAGCAGTTTTTCTCTGTAGTTCTGTTAGCAGTTGCTGACAGTAACTACAGGTTTATAATTGTAGACATTGGGGCCTATGGGTGAACTGGAGACTCTAGGGTCTTCAATTCGTCCATAATGGGTCGGCGGCTACGTGACAACCAGTTGAACCTCCCACCACCACAACAACTCCCAGGCTCCAATGCGGAAGCAGTGCCTTTTGTTTTGGTTGGAGATGAGGCATTCCAACTGACGAGGCACGTCATGAGGCCTTACCCCAGGCGCAACCTTGACCACCGGCGGAGGGTGTTTAATTTGAGACTTTCCAGGGCACGGAGACTGGTTGAGTGCGCCTTTGGGATTCTTGTAGCCAAATGGCCGGTTCTTCAGTCTGCCATTCAGCTGAGTGAGGCTACAATCAATGAAGTGATCAAAGCCTGTGTTATTCTACATAATTTCACAAGAATACATGATTGTTCCTCACCAAATTTTGAAGATCACCTCATGAGCAATGTTAGTAGGCCTACCCCATATGTCCCTCCTCCGCGTCGTCCACTTTCTGGCCTCAAAGTTCGTGATGTATTGACAAATTATTTTTTGACTCCTCAAGGTGCTACTCCCTGGCAAGACTATGCAATTTTGCATGTGTAATTATTTTTATATATAAATTTTTTTTGGTCACAATTTTGAAACTAGGACTATTGTATTTAATTATGTCACATATGGTTAGGAGCATATCATGTGTGTGTGATGTAAGAATGAATAGAGCGCATCCAGAGTTTGATTGCTAGTAACGAAAATTTTACTTATGTAAATTTTTTTTGGGGTTGGTTATTGTTTTGTCATAACCTTTTTTTTAAAGAAAATCCACATTTTTTTGTGGCCATAAAAATTAGGAACAACATCCACATTCCAGATTGCTATGTAAGCACAAGCCAACACAATATTGTGTATACAAAGCAAAGATAAAAAATAAACAAAATGGTTAACTTGAAATTAAAAAAACAAAACAAAAAAATAAAAAATTACAAGTCCTGGTAGGTAGGTGCTGGAGATGTAGATTGCTCAGGGTCAGCATCAGGTGGCCTTTGTAGGCCCAATTGTCCAGCACCCTGTGCGGATGTGGTAGTGGCCTGAGGGACATTAGGCCTGCTATGATGCTGGGCACTTTAACCCCTTTCTGCCATCAGACGTACTATTCCGTCCATGTGGGGTGGGCTTTACTTCCCAAGGACGGAATAGTACGTCATGCCCTTTAATGCGACACTGCGACTTAAGTCGCAGTGATCGCATTAAAATTCCGACGCCATCTTACCTGCAGGAAGATGGTGTCGGCATCCTAGGGCCTGTCGCCGCCCCCCCGGCCTCCCGATCACTGTGATTGGCTGCTCAATTCTGAGCAGCCAATCGCAGCCTTTCTCATTGTTTCAGCCAATCAATTTGGCTGAAACAGTGAGGTCCCAGCCTAGGATCGAGTACCGATGTACTCGATCCTAGGCCAGTGCCTGGCAATGCCAGGCATGGGCCCAAACCCCCCCAGGATTGGCGCGATCGAGATCGATCGATCGCGCCAATTGCAGGGCACAGCGGTGGTGTTACTGCTCTGTGCCCTGCCTGTCCCTGCGCGCTCTGCAGCCCCGGGCCATGGCTCCGGATCCCCTGCCATGGCTCCGGAGCATTCAACGCTGATTGGCGTGATCGACGATCACATCGATCGCGCCAATCGCAGGACACAGCGGCGGTGTTACCGCCGCTGTGTCCTGCCTACCTGCGCGCTCTGCAGCCCCGTGTTCCCTGCCTCCTGATCACGATCCTTCTAGTCTGATTGGCGCAATCGATGTGATCGTCGATCGCGCCAATCACAGGGCACAGCAGCGGTGTGACTGCGCTGTGCCCTGATGGTGACCTGCCGGTGACCTGCCGGTGACCTGCCGGTCACCTGCCTGTCACCTGCTGGTGACCTGCTGGTGACCTGCCTATGATCGGAGCAGTGAACTCCGATCATAAGCTGGTGCATAGCAACACCAGCGTCACCAGGGCCTTCTTTGATTGGTGGGATCGATGTGATCATCGATCCCACCAATCACAGGTCACAGCAGCGGTGTGACCGCTCTGTGACCTGTCTCACCTGCCCCTGACCTGTGTAACTGCTCTGAAGGAATCCTCACACTTGGTGAGGATTCCTACAGAGCGGTCACACTGCGAGATCCCCTCCTGTGCTGAGACTTGTGGTGCCACAGTAGCCTGTGACACCACAATTCTTGCTAAAGAAAGAAGAGAGAAGAAAGAAGAGAGAAGAAAGAAGAGAGACTACAAACCGTAAGTGTTGATACCCCGATCCCGGCCAGATCTCTATTCATCCCCCCTTCTCCCATCCCCCCTTCTCCCATCCCCCCTCCTTGCGCCGTATCCGTGCCCAAATTTAGCAGCCGCCGAGCGTTGATTGGTGACGCAGTTCACCTATCAACACTCGTGCTCGCTTTTTTTTCACCCCATTAGCGCCGCCGAGCGTTGATTGGTGACGCAGTTCACCTATCAACACTCGTGCTCACTTTTTTTTTCCCCATCCCCGTGCGCTCCCCCAGCCGCCGCGTCTAATCCGTGCCTTTTCTTTTTTTTTTCCCCCATCCCCTTGCGCTCCCCCAGCCGCCGCGTGTAATCTGTGCCTTCCCTTTTTTTTTTTCCCCATCCCCGTGCGCTCCCCCAGCCGCTGCGTCTAATCCGTGCCTTTTCTTTTTTTTTTCCCCCCCCATCCCCTTGCGCTCCCCCAGCCGCCGCGTGTAATCTGTGCCTTCCCTTTTTTTTTTTCCCCATCCCCGTGTGCTCCCCCAGCCGCTGCGTCTAATCCGTGCCTTTTCTTTTTTTTTTTCCCCCCATCCCCTTGCGCTCCCCCAGCCGCCGCGTGTAATCTGTGCCTTCCCTTTTCTTTTTTTTTTTTTTCCCCATCCCCGTGCGCTCCCCCAGCCGCTGCGTCTAATCCGTGTCTTTCCTTTTTTTTTTTTCCCCCATCCCCTTGCGCTCCCCCAGCCGCTGCGTCTAATCCGTGCCTTTTCTTTTTTTCCCCCATCCCCTTGCGCTCCCCCAGCCGCCGCGTTTAATCTGTGCCTTCCCTTTTCTTTTTCTTTTTTTTTCCCATCCCCGTGCGCTCCCCCAGCCGCTGCGTCTAATCCGTGCCTTTTCTTTTTTTTTTCCCCCATCCCCTTGCGCTCCCCCAGCCGCCGCGTGTAATCTGTGCCTTCCCTTTTCTTTTTCTTTTTTTTCCCCATCCCCTTGCGCTCCCCCAGCCGCCGCGTTTAATTTGTGCCTTCCCTTTTCTTTTTTTTTCCCATCTCCGTGCGCTCCCCCAGCCGCTGCGTCTAATCCGTGCCTTTTCTTTTTTTTTTCCCCATCCCCGTGCGCTCCCCCAGCCGCTGCGTCTAATCCGTGCCTTTTCTTTTTTTTTCCCCCCCATCCCCTTGCGCTCCCCCAGCCGCCGCGTGTAATCTGTGCCTTCCCTTTTTTTTTTTCCCCATCCCCGTGTGCTCCCCCAGCCGCTGCGTCTAATCCGTGCCTTTTCTTTTTTTTTTTCCCCCCATCCCCTTGCGCTCCCCCAGCCGCCGCGTGTAATCTGTGCCTTCCCTTTTCTTTTTTTTTTTTTTCCCCATCCCCGTGCGCTCCCCCAGCCGCTGCGTCTAATCCGTGCCTTTTCTTTTTTTCCCCCATCCCCTTGCGCTCCCCCAGCCGCCGCGTTTAATCTGTGCCTTCCCTTTTCTTTTTTTTTTTTTTCCCATCCCCGTGCGCTCCCCCAGCCGCTGCGTCTAATCCGTGCCTTTTCTTTTTTCCCCATCCCCTTGCGCTCCCCCTGCCGCCGCGTCTAATCTGTGCCTTCCCTTTTCACATCCCCGTTCGCACACCCAGCAGCCGCCGAACTCTGATAAGTGAACCGTGTCACTTATCAGAGCTCTCGTGCCTGGCGTTTTTTCCACATCCCCGTTCTTACACCCAGCAGGCGCCGAAATTTGATAAGTGACGCTGTTTTAGACTTTTCCTTTCACAGGTATTTTTTTCTCCCCTTTGCTTTTTTTTTCCTTTAGCTTTTTCTTTTTAGAATAGTTTGCACCAAACACTATCCCCCCACACGTACACATAGTTACCAATAAAGTACACAAAAGCACCATACTGACAAAAAAATGTCCCGTTCGTCCCGTTCGTCCCAACAGCGCTATTCAGCGGAGGAGGCATATGCTTTCCTTGCCTCCGACACTGATAGCGAGGGAGAGGATCCCACTTTTCTTTATTTTTCTGATTCTTCCTCATCCTCTTCCTCATCCTCTTCCCCCTCCTCATCTTCCTCCTCCGGCCCTGCGGAACCGCCACGCAGACGCCGCAGGACAGAAGAAGTGCCCATCATTCATGAAGATGAAGATGAGGCAGGGCCCACTCCTGAAGATGAACCAGCGCGCCCCTCTTCGGACCCCGTATGGACCTCGCCCCTCGAAAATTACGAGCCACTGATTCCTGATTTTGTGGCAGAATCAGGAATCAGGTTTGACACCACCGGCCTTACAGAAATAGACTTTTTCAAAGTCTTTTTCTCTGAGGATTTTGTTAACCTCATGGTGGAGCAAACTAATTTGTACGCTCGTCAATTTTTGGAGCAAAACACCGGTTCATCATATTCCAACTGGTCTCCTGTAGACGCAGTTGAGATGATGCAGTTTTGGGGCCTGATGCTTCATATGGGGCTCCTGAGGAAGCCAGAAGTTCGGCAATATTGGAGTGTTGATATTTTATTCAACACTCCAGTGTTCCGAATGGTCATGGTCCGAACGCGTTTTGAGGCCATCCACAAGTTCCTGCATTATTCCGATAATGCACAGTGTCCCGCACGAGATGACCCCAACTTTGACCGTCTGTTCAAAGTTTGGCCTGTCATCGAACACTTCAACAAAAAGTTCGGTGAAGTGTACGTGCCCAAAAGGGACATCTGCGTGGATGAGTCCTTGGTTCATTTTAAGGGGCGGCTCAGATTCCGTCAATACCTGCCCAGCAAAAGGGCCAGGTACGGAATCAAACTCTACAAGCTGTGTGAGAGTACCTCAGGGTACACCTACAGCTTTAGAGTCTACGAGGGGAAGGACAGCAGGATTGAACCGCCTGAGTGTCCTTCCATCCTGGGAGTGAGTGGGAAAATAGTGTGGGATTTGGTGCACCCACTGCTGGATAAAGGTTATCACCTCTACACTGATAACTTTTATTCCAGCATCCCACTCTACAAATCCCTCTCTGCGCGAGGTACCGCAGCCTGCGGTACTGTCCGCAAAAATCAGAGAGGCCTCCCAAAGACGCTACTTGGGCAGATGCTCAGAAAAGGTGAGAGCAGAGCCCAATGTAGCGACCACCTGCTGGTGGTCAAGTACAAGGACAAGAGGGATGTCCTTCTCTTGACCACCATACACGGTGATGGCAGTGCCCTCAGCACTGTACGGGGTACCTCTACACAGGTCTGCAAACCGGACTGTGTACTGGGGTACAACAAAAACATGGGGGACGTTGATCTCTCCGATCAACTCCTCCAACCATACAGTGCTTTGAGGAAGGCCAAGGTGTGGTACAAAAAGCTGTCCGTGCACATCGTACAAATGGCAATGCTCAACGCTTTCCTGCTGTCACGATGTGCACGCCACAGCGATACGTCGTACCTTCAGTTCCAGGAGGTAGTGGTTAAGGCCCTGTTATTTGGCACGAGGGAAGGAGCTGGCCCCAGTACTTCCGGAACTGAAGGTGCTCATATCGTACCAGGTCAGCATTTCCCGGGGGAGGTCCCGCAAACTGCAAAAAGAGGTAAGTCGCAAAAAAGGTGCCGAGTGTGTTACAAAAGGGGAATACGCAATGACACCATTTATCAATGCGACACCTGCCCCGAAAAACCTGGCCTGTGTATGAAGGATTGCTTCAGAGTGTACCACACCTCCATGCACTACTAATTTACTTTACAGGAAACAGTAGATTAGTTCCAAAAAGGGGGCACATCTATGTAAGTTCATTGGGGGTCTAGTTTACAAAATGTCACTTGTGGGTTTTTTTTTACCGTTTGGGCACATCAGGGGCTCTGCAAACGGAACATGACGCATGCAGACCATTCCATCAAAGTCTGCTTTCCAAAACGTCACCACATCCCTTCCTAGCCCCGACGTGTGCCCAAACAGTATTTTTTCCCACATGTGGGGTATCACCGTATTCAGGACAAATTGGACAACAACTTTTGGGGTCCAATTTCTCCTGTTACACTTGGGAAAATAAAAAATTGGGGACTAAATGATCATTTTTGTAGGAAAAAATAGGATATTTTATTTTCACGCCCGGGCGTTATAAATTTAAGTGAAACACTTGGGGGTTCAAGATTGTCACCACACACCTAGATAAGTTCCAAATTAGGTCTAGTTTCCAAAATGGGGTCACTTGTAGGGGATTTCTACTGTTCAGGCACATCAGGGGCTCTGCAAACAGAACATGATGTCCGCGTACCATTCCATCAAAGTCTGCTTTTCAAAACGTCACTACTTCCCTTCCGAGCCCCGAAGTGTACCCAAACAGTAGTTTTCTCCCACATTTCCACTGTTTAGGCACATCAGGGGCTTGCCAAACGCGACATGGCGTCCGATCTCAATTCCAGCCAATTTTAGCTTGAAAATGCCAAGCGGCGCTCCTTTCCTTCCGAGCCCTGCCATGCGCCCAAACAGTGGTTCCCCCCCACATATGGGGTATCGACGTACTCAGGACAAATTGGACAACAACTTTTGGGGTCCAATCTCTCCTTTTACCCTTGAGAAAATAAAAAATTGGGGACTAAACGATCATGTTATGGGGGACTTTAACTACCCGGATATTAACTGGGAAACAGAAACCTGTGAAACCCATAAAGGCAACAGGTTTCTGCTAATAACCAAGAAAAATTATCTTTCACAATTGGTGCAGAATCCAACCAGAGGAGCAGCACTTTTAGACCTAATACTATCTAATAGACCTGACAGAATAACAAATCTGCAGGTGGTTGGGCATTTAGGAAATAGCGACCACAATATTGTACAGTTTCACCTGTCTTTCACTAGGGGGACTTGTCAGGGAGTCACAAAAACACTGAACTTTAGGAAGGCAAAGTTTGACCAGCTTAGAGATGCCCTTAATCTGGTAGACTGGGACAATATCCTCAGAAATGAGAATACAGATAATAAATGGGAAATGTTTAAGAACATCCTAAATAGGCAGTGTAAGCGGTTTATACCTTGTGGGAATAAAAGGACTAGAAATAGGAAAAACCCAATGTGGCTAAACAAAGAAGTAAGACAGGCAATTAACAGTAAAAAGAAAGCATTTGCACTACTAAAGCAGGATGGCACCATTGAAGCTCTAAAAAACTATAGGGAGAAAAATACTTTATCTAAAAAACTAATTAAAGCTGCCAAAAAGGAAACAGAGAAGCACATTGCTAAGGAGAGTAAAACTAATCCCAAACTGTTCTTCAACTATATCAATAGTAAAAGAATAAAAACTGAAAATGTAGGCCCCTTAAAAAATAGTGAGGAAAGAATGGTTGTAGATGACGAGGAAAAAGCTAACATATTAAACACCTTCTTCTCCACGGTATTCACGGTGGAAAATGAAATGCTAGGTGAAATCCCAAGAAACAATGAAAACCCTATATTAAGGGTCACCAATCTAACCCAAGAAGAGGTGCGAAACCGGCTAAATAAGATTAAAATAGATAAATCTCCGGGTCCGGATGGCATACACCCACGAGTACTAAGAGAACTAAGTAATGTAATAGATAAACCATTATTTCTTATTTTTAGGGACTCTATAGCGACAGGGTCTGTTCCGCAGGACTGGCGCATAGCAAATGTGGTGCCAATATTCAAAAAGGGCTCTAAAAGTGAACCTGGAAATTATAGGCCAGTAAGTCTAACCTCTATTGTTGGTAAAATATTTGAAGGGTTTCTGAGGGATGTTATTCTGGATTATCTCAATGAGAATAACTGTTTAACTCCATATCAGCATGGGTTTATGAGAAATCGCTCCTGTCAAACCAATCTAATCAGTTTTTATGAAGAGGTAAGCTATAGGCTGGACCACGGTGAGTCATTGGACGTGGTATATCTCGATTTTTCCAAAGCGTTTGATACCGTGCCGCACAAGAGGTTGGTACACAAAATGAGAATGCTTGGTCTGGGGGAAAATGTGTGTAAATGGGTTAGTAACTGGCTTAGTGATAGAAAGCAGAGGGTGGTTATAAATGGTATAGTCTCTAACTGGGTCGCTGTGACCAGTGGGGTACCGCAGGGGTCAGTATTGGGACCTGTTCTCTTCAACATATTCATTAATGATCTGGTAGAAGGTTTACACAGTAAAATATCGATATTTGCAGATGATACAAAACTATGTAAAGCAGTTAATACAAGAGAAGATAGTATTCTGCTACAGATGGATCTGGATAAGTTGGAAACTTGGGCTGAAAGGTGGCAGATGAGGTTTAACAATGATAAATGTAAGGTTATACACATGGGAAGAGGGAATCAATATCACCATTACACACTGAACGGGAAACCACTGGGTAAATCTGACAGGGAGAAGGACTTGGGGATCCTAGTTAATGATAAACTTACCTGGAGCAGCCAGTGCCAGGCAGCAGCTGCCAAGGCAAACAGGATCATGGGGTGCATTAAAAGAGGTCTGGATACACATGATGAGAGCATTATACTGCCTCTGTACAAATCCCTAGTTAGACCGCACATGGAGTACTGTGTCCAGTTTTGGGCACCGGTGCTCAGGAAGGATATAATGGAACTAGAGAGAGTACAAAAGAGGGCAACAAAATTAATAAAGGGGATGGGAGAACTACAATACCCAGATAGATTAGCGAAATTAGGATTATTTAGTCTAGAAAAAAGACGACTGAGGGGCGATCTAATAACCATGTATAAGTATATAAGGGGACAATACAAATATCTTGCTGAGGATCTGTTTATACCAAGGAAGGTGACGGGCACAAGGGGGCATTCTTTGCGTCTGGAGGAGAGAAGGTTTTTCCACCAACTTAGAAGAGGATTCTTTACTGTTAGGGCAGTGAGAATCTGGAATTGCTTGCCTGAGGAGGTGGTGATGGCGAACTCAGTCGAGGGGTTCAAGAGAGGCCTGGATGTCTTCCTGGAGCAGAACAATATTGTATCATACAATTATTAGGTTCTGTAGAAGGACGTAGATCTGGGGATTTATTATGATGGAATATAGGCTGAACTGGATGGACAAATGTCTTTTTTCGGCCTTACTAACTATGTTACTATGTTACTATGTTTGTGGAAAAAATAGGATTTTTTATTTTCACGCCCGGGCATTATAAACTTTCGTGAAGCACTTGGGGGATAAAAGTGCTCACGACACATCTAGATAAGTTCCTTAGGGGGTCTAGTTTCCAAAATGGGGTCACTTGTGGGGGTTTTCCACTGTTTAGGCACATCAGGGGCTTGCCAAACGTGACATGGCGTCCGATCTCAATTCCAGCCAATTTTAGCTTGAAAATGTCACACGGCGCTCCTTTCCTTCTGAGCCCTGCCATGTGCCCAAGCAGTGGTTCCCCCCCACATATGGGGTATCAGCGTACTCAGGACAAATTGGACAACAACTTTTCGGGTCCAATTTCTCCTTTTACCCTTGAGAAAATAAAAAAATTGGGGACTAAACGATCATGTTTGTGGAAAAAATAGGATTTTTTATTTTCACGCCCGGGCATTATAAACTTTCGTGAAGAACTTTTGGGGGAAAAAAGTGCTCACGACACATCTAGATAAGTTTCTTAGGGGGTCTAGTTTCCAAAATGGGGTCACTTGTGGGGGTTTTCCACTGTTTAGGCACATCAGGGGCTTGCCAAACGCGACATGGCGTCCGATCTCAATTCCAGCCAATTTTAGCTTGAAAATGTCAAACGGCTCTCCTTTCCTTCTGAGCCCTGCCATGCGCCCAAACAGTGGTTCCCCCCTACATATGGGGTATCAGCGTACTCAGGACAAATTGGACAACAACTTTTGGGGTCCAATTTCTCCTTTTACCCTTGAGAAAATAAAAAATTGGGGACTAAACGATCATGTTTGTAGAAAAAATAGGATTTTTTATTTTCACGCCCGGGCATTATAAACTTTCGTGAAGCACTTGGGGGATAAAAGTGCTCACGACACATCTAGATAAGTTCCTTAGGGGGTCTAGTTTCCAAAATGGGGTCACTTGTGGTGGTTTTCCACTGTTTAGGCACATCAGGGGCTCGCCAAACGCAACATGGCGTCCGATCTCAATTCCAGCCGATTTTAGCTTGAAAATGCCAAACGGCGCTCCTTTCCTTCTGAGCCCTGCCGTGCGCCCAAAAAGTGGTTCCCCCTCACATGTGGGGTATCAGCGTACTCATGACAAATTGGACAACAACTTTTGAGGTCCATTTCATCTTTTTACCCTTGGGAAATTAAAAGAATTATTGCTGAAAGATCATTTTTGTGACTAAAAAGTAAAATGTAAATTTTTTCCTTCCATGTTGCTTCTGCTGCTGTGAAACACCTGAAGGGTTAATCAACTTCTTCAATATGGTTTTGCGCACCTTGAGGTGTGCAGTTTTTAGAATGGTGTCACTTTGGGGTATTTTCTGCCATATAGACCCCTCAAAATGACTTCAAATGTGAGGTGGTCCCTTAAAAAATGGTTTTCTAAATTTTGTTGCAAAAATGAGAAATTGCTGGTCAACTTTTAACCCTTATAACTCCCTAACAAAAAAAAATTTTGGTTCCAAAATTGTGCTGAAGTAAGGTAGACATGTGGGAAATGTTACTTATTAAGTATTTTGTGTGACATATCTCTGTGATTTAATTGCATAAAAATTCAAAGTTGGAAAATTGCGAAATTTTACAAATTTTCGCCATATTTCCATTTTTTTCACAAATAAACGCAGGTAATATCAAAGAAATTTTACCACTATCATGAAATACAATATGTCATGAGAAAACAATGTCAGAATCACCGGGATCCGTTGAAGCGTTCCAGAGTTATAACCTCATAAAGGGACAGTGGTCAGAATTGTAAAAATTGGCCCGGTCCATAACGTGCAAACCACCCTTGGGGGTAAAGGGGTTAAAGATTGGGGACAGGATTTTGGAGATACCCCTGCTGTTGATGACCATATGGGCGGGAATCATACCCCAAACCAAAATGACCATATTGTCCAAACCCAGGTTGGGACCAGCCTCCAGCACTGGGTGTGGACAAGTGGCCATATTGGGATGGTTGCTGATATCCCGCCATATGGTGCTGAGGTTGCCATTGTGGGTTCGTTGTGGGTTGGGGTTGAGGTGTTGGCTGACGTGGAGGGGGTGCTTCAGATCCTTGTTGAGCATGCATGCCTTGTAATCTCTGAGGCCGCAGAATATTTTCTGGTGACATCTGCCACTGTTCAATCATCTGCAAGAGATTGTATGGGTTATTTGGGGGGGTGCATGCATCAATAAGGATCTGAAAACACCCTCTCACACGAAGCCTCAACTCCCGTTCTATGGACCGTAAGTACTGTGCAAGGCTCCTTGTAAATCCCTCCTCCCCATCATCCTCTCGAACCCGTGCCAAATAGTTCATGACCCCAGCATCCACGTTTCTCCTGCTTTGGAGAAGCTCTCGCCTGCGGCGTGAACGCTGCGGTCTGACTGCAGCCTGTGGGGATCGCTCCAGGGCAACAGTAGGGCTGCTGCTATTTCCAGGGTCATCCTGGCTAGGTGGTGGTGCTGCTGCTGCTGCTGCTGATGCTGCTGATGAGAACTGTGGGGTCTCTTGCTGTTGTTCTGCTGCAGCTGGAGCTGGCTGGCCAGATGAGGAGGATCCTGGAGGGATGGAGCCTGAGGGAGCAGCAGATGGACCAGCCACCTCTTCACCTTCACCAACTGGGTCAATGACCAGTTCAGAGTCAGACCCTGTCTCCCTGTCAGTGAGGTTAGACTGTGTTCTGTAAATGAAAAATTTATTTAGTTGAAATTTTATTTGTAATCATTTCTCAAACTTAAAAAATAAAAAAAGGTTGTGATGTTTTTACTTACGGCCTGAGGTCCATGCTGGGGTTTAAAAAGGTTAGCCGGTCAAAATAGACATATTTCCGTTTTTTAGGAGGTGCCCCGGCTCCACTTCTCTCCCGCTGCTGCCTCTCCCTCCTATATTGGTCACGGATACTCCACCACCTTGTTGTAACATCACCCACTGAAACAACAAAAAATTCACACATTGATTAGCCCATTATGCAGAGTGCTCACACAAGGTGTAATTGACTACAGAGATTTAAGTGTAGCATAGAAATAGGCATTTGTGGAGCACATTTATTATTAAATTTGAAACACTCACACAATTATGAAGCAAGGCCACAAGGACAGAGTCCACTACCCTCTATCCCAGAAAGCACAATTACTGGAAAACACTGTTAGTAAGGGACATCTGTTCAAAACATTACTGAAATCCGTTTATCATGTACAACACCATGTATCTACTGGTGTGCTTTCTATTACTTTCTGGATTAATTTCTAAATTCTTGTTGAGAAATTCAAAGTAGTAAGGGCCTGCTGTTTACCAAGAACATTACATTTCAAACATGGGTGTACTTACTTATTTGTCGCTGTGCCTCACGTGGCTGCTGGTCATAATATGTGAAGAGGGACCCACACACGCTCCTCCATGCAGCCTCTTTTTGTGCCCTGTTGGCATAGTTGGGGTCTCTTTGGTCCCAGATTACAGGCCTCTCTTGGACCAAAATGATCAGCATGTCGACATTTATTATGCTGGCCATGCTGAATCTCACTCCGTGGAGGCGTGCAGCAGACTTCCGGGTTCACTGTCTGGCTTTTTCAGCTAATTAGCATGTCTCACCTGCCTGATTGAGGCCTTTAGACATTTCAGGACATCTGCCAGGGAGTTGCGTATTTCTCGCAAGTCACACGCATGGTCCGTATGCATTCCGTATTATACGTTCTCCCATAGACTTGCATTGGCGTATTTTTTGCGCAATACGCTGACAAACGCAGCATGCTGCAATTTTGTGCGGCTGTAGAACGCCGTATATTACGGATCCGTAATATACGGCTGATAGGACTAGACCCATTGAGAATCATTATCAGTATGTTATGCGAGTTTTACGGACGTAGTTTCTACGCTCTTACGTCCGTAAAACTCGCAAGTGTGATGGCGGCCTTAAAAGTAGAGGTGAATATTAAAAATATAACCACTAGTGTTGAGCATTCCGATACTACAAATATTGGGTATCGGCCGATATTCGTGGTATCGGAATTCCGATACTGAGTTCCAATACTTTCAGTATATCGAATACCGGAATTGGAAGTTCCCATAGTGCAATGTTTGATTTAATTCAGCCCATGAGGAATCCTTTGAAGTGTGGGCACATCCTGTTATGCATGTTAGGCATGTAAATAAGGGCATGGCTGTGATTAGCTGCTGAAATGATGTCATGATGCACTATAAAAGCCGCTGCTGCCATTTTGGGTTCACTCTGCTGTGAATTCAGTTAGGGACAGGATGCTGCTGTTCTGACTGAGGGATAGTTTGAGATAGCGATTTGCTTCATAGTGCTTTACCCAGGCTAATTTAGCAACCGCTGTGTGAGAACCTTGTTTTTGCCTTGCAGCGCTGTTCACAGCTGTCTGCAAGGTCTGTGTGTGAGTGCAGCTCATGCTGTAGCCTGTTCTGCAGCCACAGCTGGTTGTAGTCAGCTCAGCATGCGCCACTGCCTCATAGTGTTCCATTGTCCTTTTTTTCAATTTGTGCTGCCTGCTGCACATTTTTTCTGATTTATCCTATTAGTGGGTTTCCATCCGTATCCTGCTAGATTGTGGAAAAACACTATATAAGAGTACATAGAGGAGCTTATTTTAGCCTTGCAGCGCTGTTCACGGCTGTCTGCAAGGTCTGTGTGTGAGTGCAGCTCATGCTGTAGCCTGTTCTGCAGCCACAGCTGGTTGCAGTCAGCTCAGCGTGCATCACTGCCTCATACTGTTCCATTGTCCTTTTTTCAATTAGTGCTGCCTGCTGCACATTTTTTCTGATTCATCCTATTAGTGGGTTTCCATCCGTATCCTACTAGATTGCAGAAAAATACTATATAGGAGTACATAGAGGAGCCTTTCTGAAGCCTTGTGCCCTGCAGCCCCAGCCAGGTTAGTATTAGCCTATTTTTTGGAGCCTCATCCATTGCATTGTAGGTTGCCTTCCTGCATTGTAATCACTACAAAAAGTTTGTGATACTATCGGTTTTACATCTTTGGGTACATCCAGTGTATTTTTGTGAAAAAACAAAAAGTTAATAAAGTTCACCAAACACTCCACTTTACAGTTGTGTAGGCCACATTAGCTCATATTAAAGTTTAGTCCACACTTTATAAAATTAGTGTTTCTTATACCTGTTAGCAGGTGTTCAGGAATAAGCACACTAAGCCCTTAGTACTTTTCTGCCTATCTTTATCAGTCTACCAAGATGAAGAAGGCAGGGAGTAAGGCACGTGGTATTGGCCGTGGAGTTTCTGCAGGGAGAAGATGTGGGTATTCTGTGCCTGCTGCAAGCACCGGTGACTCATCATCCCCCAGTTTTAGCAGGGAACAGTCCTACATGCGTAGCTTTGTAGGAGCTCGCTGTACCCCACTTCTGCGCGAGGAACAAATTGAAGCCATTGTCGGATGGATGGCAGCTAAAGCATTGACTTCAATTAGTGCCACATCCTCTCAGGCACAGAGCACTGAAGAGCACCCATCTGTCTCTTCACCATCTGCCAAATTGCCCAGGCAGTCAGAGATCCCAGGACCGGAGCCATCTCTACTTCTGTTCTCTGAATCTCTTGGCTTGGAAAGAGGGGGCCAGCCAAGCAGCATTCGAGAAACTAAAGAAGAGGCAGTATGCAGTGATGCGCAACAGCTTTGTCTCTCTGAATCTGAAGAGGCGGGTGGGCCAGTGCCTACGGTCAGCACACCTCAGTACGCATCTGATGATGGGACTCAGGTGCCACTTTCTGGTGCGTACTGTGCTGCTGAGACTACCCAGGAGAAGCAGTTGTTGGAAGAGGGTAGTGTAGATGATGAGGTCCTTGACCCATCATGGCATGAGGTACAGGAAGGTGGTGGGAGCAGCTCTGAGGAAGAGATTCCCTGAATGACCCAAAAAGGAGGGAGAGTGAGGGGGAAGACTACGTTGCCTGTAGCCTCCACTTTGGCACCCATTAGGAGCATGCCTCTTCCAAAAGCCAAAATGGGCGCTCCCAAGACTTGCAGTGCCTGGTCCTTTTTTGACACAGTTGCAGATGACATTTGCTTTGTCAAAAGCAAGCTGTGTAATCAGAAAGTCAAAAGAGGGAAAAATGTCAGCAACCTCAATATCACAAATATGTGGAAACATGTGCGGACCAAGCACATGCTGGGGTTACAAAAACACACTGAAGACCTAGACCAACCTACAACGGCACCTACCACCTCTTCAGCTCGTGTTGTAGCCTCTTCATCCAGCTCACACACAGCTGGTTTGGCTTCTTCACAGGATCGCCATGGAAAAACCTCTGGCACTGTAGACAGAGACACAATGCAATTCCACCCACAGCACCATGTATCCTGTCATCCTCACACTCCCAGGCCAGTCTACAGCCATCGGTAGCACAGGCATGGGAGAAAAGGCACCCATACTCGCCAAACGACCCCCGAGCACAGGCTCTGAATGCTGGCATTGCAAAACTACTGTCCCTTGAAATGCTATCATTAAAGCTGGTGGAGACTGACACATTCCGTAACTTCATGGCATTGGCAGTCCCACAATACAACATGCCCAGCCGCTTTTATTTCAGCAGGCAAGCCGTCCCTGCCCTCAAAAGTATGTGGAGAGAAAAATTAAGCATGCTCTCCTAAATGCCATCAGTAGCAGCAAGGACCAGCTGACCACCGATGCGTGAACCAGTCACCATGGACAGGGGCGATACCTTTCCCTCACTGCCCATTGGGTAAATGTTGTGGAGCCGGGGACAGATCTTGAGAGTGGCACTGTACATGTTCTGCCAACTCTAAGGATTGCAGGAATCCAGTCTGTACACATTGACTCCTCCTCATACTCCAGTTCCTCTGAATGACCGCTGCAGGAGCCGTCACAGTCTACTTCCACATGGACCCGTGAACTCTTACCTGTTACGGCCGATATGAGCACAGCCGTGGCCAAACGTCAACAGGCCGTATTGAAATTAATTTCTTTGGGGAATCGAAGCCACACAGAGCAGGAGCTCTGGAATGCCATCAAGCAGGAGATTCATGTGTGGTTTGTGCCAGCGAATCTCCAGCCAGGCATGGTAGTGTGTGACAATGGCCAAAATCTGGTGGCAGCTCTGGGCCTAGGCAACCTCACTCACATCCCATGTCTGGTACATGTACTCAACTTGGTCGTGCAGAGTTTTTTGAGGGACTATCCATATATTGATGCACTGCTGCACAAGGTCCGCCTAGAGTGTGCTCACTTGCGGCATTCCAGCATGGCAAGATCGCGCATTGCAGCTCTGCAGCGCCGATTCCGCCTTCCGGAACATTGCTTCATATGTGACCTATCCACCAGGTAGAATTCAACTTTACATATGTTGGAGAGGTTGAGCAGCAGTTGAGCAGTTGAGCGGTTGAGCAGCAGGCAGCAGTAACGGAGTACCAGCTGCATCAGGCGCAAAAAAGTCGCACTGTGCGCCGCTCAGACTTCACCGCCACTGAGTGGGCCACTATGAAGGATACAGTGGGGCAAAAAAGTATTTAGTCAGTCAGCAATAGTGCAAGTTCCACCACTTAAAAAGATGAGAGGCGTCTGTAATTTACATCATAGGTAGACCTCAACTATGGGAGACAAACTGAGAAAAAAAATCCAGAAAATCACATTGTCTGTTTTTTTTAAAGATTTTATTTGCATATTATGGTGGAAAATAAGTATTTGGTCAGAAACAAAATTTCATCTCAATACTTTGTAATATATCCTTTGTTGGCAATGACAGAGGTCAAACGTTTTCTGTAAGTCTTCACAAGGTTGCCACACACTGTTGTTGGTATGTTGGCCCATTCCTCCATGCAGATCTCCTCTAGAGCAGTGATGTTTTTGGCTTTTCGCTTGGCAACACGGACTTTCAACTCCCTCCAAAGGTTTTCTATAGGGTTGAGATCTGGAGACTGGCTAGGCCACTCCAGGACCTTGAAATGCTTCTTACGAAGCCACTCCTTCGTTGCCCTGGCGGTGTGCTTTGGATCATTGTCATGTTAAAAGACCCAGCCACGTTTCATCTTCAATGCCCTTGCTGATGGAAGGAGGTTTGCACTCAAAATCTCACGATACATGGCCCCATTCATTCTTTCATGTACCCGGATCAGTCGTCCTGGCCCCTTTGCAGAGAAACAGCCCCAAAGCATGATGTTTCCACCACCATGCTTTACAGTAGGTATGGTGTTTGATGGATGCAACTCAGTATTCTTTTTCCTCCAAACACGACAAGTTGTGTTTCTACCAAACAGTTCCAGTTTGGTTTCATCAGACCATAGGACATTCTCCCAAAACTCCTCTGGATCATCCAAATGCTCTCTAGCAAACTTCAGACGGGCCCGGACATGTACTGGCTTAAGCAGTGGGACACACCTGGCACTGCAGGATCTGAGTCCATGGTGGCGTAGTGTTTTACTTATGGTAGGCCTTGTTACATTGGTACCAGCTCTCTGCAGTTCATTCACTAGGTCCCCCCGCGTGGTTCTGGGATTTTTGCTCACCGTTCTTGTGATCATTCTGACCCCACGGGGTGGGATTTTGCGTGGAGCCCCAGATCGAGGGAGATTATCAGTGGTCTTGTATGTCTTCCATTTTCTAATTATTGCTTCCACTGTTGATTTTTTCACTCCAAGCTGGTTGGCTATTGCAGATTCAGTCTTCCCAGCCTGGTGCAGGGCTACAATTTTGTTTCTGGTGTCCTTTGACAGCTCTTTGGTCTTCACCATAGTGGAGTTTGGAGTCAGACTGTTTGAGGGTGTGCACAGGTGTCTTTTTATACTGATAACAAGTTTAAACAGGTGCCATTACTAGTGTTGAGCGATACCTTCCGATATCGGAAAGTATCGGTATCGGATTGGATCGGCCGATATTCAAAAAATATCGGATATCGCCGATACCGATATCCGATCCCAATGCAAGTCAATGGGACCAAAATATCGGAATTAAAATAAACCCTTTTTTTCCTTGTAGGTTCATTCTACATGAAGGAAAACAACTAAGAATAATGCAGGATGTATTTGGGGAGGTGGCGGAGACATTAAAGTCATAGAGGTTTAGCCCAATCAAATAGAATAGCATGTTTTTTTTTTTTTTTTAAAGACGTTCGGAGTGACAAAGATATTGACTATGTAAATTTTTTTTTTATTTTGTCAGATATTGATGTTTCACTATTCCACGCCCTTCCCCTTTTTTTTTTTTTTTTAATTTTCCCACACTTTCATCTTCATCATCATCAGCATCTTTGACATCAACTTCTTCACCTTATTCATCTTCTTCTAAATTTTTTTTTTTTTATTACATTCTTCATATTCATTTTATCCAACTATTATTATTCTTCCTATTCTACTTTTACATCATATTCACATTTGTGACAGGCATTCCCGTAGTTGTTATCTATAAAAGTTTGAAGATTACACCTTCCGTTCTGCCAGTCACAAAAGTTACATTTGTCCGCGTTCAGTTTGGCCTGCAGCATCAGGCTTTATCCAGGGGCACCACGAGGAGGAACGGACTCACCCCCATACACTGCTTAGTCTTCTTCTGCATAGAATTTACATATCTTTTGCTCTGATATTAAGTGTTATGCTTAATGTTCTTCTGCTCTTTGTTCTGCAGCCTCTTGTTCTTCTGCTTCTCGGTCTTCCATGTCGTCGTCTCCAGGGTCGTCGTCTCCGCCGTCGTCGTCTCCGCCGTCGTCATCTCCGCCGTCGTCGTCTCCGCCGTCGTCGTCATCGGGGTGGTCTTCAGGGTCGTCATCTCCAGGGTCGTCGTCGTCATCTTAGGGGTGGTCTTCCGTGATGTCGTCTTTAGGGTCTTCATCTTGAAAATGTAGCAGAAGGTACAAGAAGGCTGAGAAAATGCCGAGAGCCAGCTGATGGAACTGGAACTCGGCTGGCTACCCGAAGGTCCAAGAGCCAATGGAACTACTGAGGACCAGCTGACGTTACTGGAACCCAGTTACTAAGCAGGAGGTACCCGTGCTAAAAAGCACTACCAAGGACCGCCTGACGTTGGCGGAACTCGGATACCCAGAAGGTGGCACCTAAGCCAAAGGCTCTGCCCGGAACCAGCTGACGTTACTAGAACCAGGATGGGGAGCAGAAGGTACAAGAGCAAAAGACACTGCCGAGAACCAGCTGACGGTACTGGAACCCGGATGGGTAGCCGAAGGTCCAAGAGCCAATGGAACTACCGAGGTCCAGCTGACGATACTGGAACCCGGTTACTAAGCAGGAGGTACCCGTGCCTGAAAGCACTACCAAGGACCACCTGACGTTGGTGGAACTCGGATACCCAGAAGGAGGCACCTAAGCCAAAGGCTCTGCCCGGAACCAGCTGACGGTAC
Organism: Ranitomeya imitator; assembly: GCF_032444005.1. Lineage (NCBI taxonomy): Eukaryota > Metazoa > Chordata > Amphibia > Anura > Dendrobatidae > Ranitomeya > Ranitomeya imitator. The sequence goes on along the minus strand of NC_091287.1, from coordinate 228,477,681 downwards.
AGGAACCAGGATGGGGAGCAGAAGGTACAAGAGCAAAAGACACTGCCAAGAACCAGCTGACGGTGTTGGAACCAGGTGGTGGACCCGAAGGTCCACAGGAGAGAACAGCTAGGCCGCGAGGCAGCCGCAGTTACCGAACCCCAACAGTCCTACAGGGGGAGCTTGGCCTACTGGCACTACAGAACCAGCCTTGACTGCCAATTCACGCAGCCCACATAGGAAGCTCCTAAACTGGAGGCACCCTGGAGTTGGCTAACCTGACCGCAACACGACGGGGCAATGCATAGGTGTCTCAGTGAGTTTGACAGTACCCGGAAACAGCTGACGGTGCTGGAACCAGGCTGGGCACGAGGGAGTACCCGTGACAAAAACACTGCCGGGAACCAGCTGGCGGTGCTGGAACCCAGATGCGTTGCCCCAGTGTGCAAGAGCCAATGGCACGACCGAGGACCAGCTGACGGTGCTGGAACCCGGTTACTAAGCTGTAGGTGCCCGCGCTTAAAAGCACTACCAAGGACCGCCTGACGTTGGCGGAACTCGGATAACCAGGAGGAGGCACCTAAGCTAAAGGCTCGGCCCGGAACCAGCTGACGGTGCTGGAACCAGGTGGTGGACCCCAAGGCCCACAAGAGAGGAGAGAACAGCTAGGCCGCGAGGCAGCCGCAGTTACCGAACCCTAACAGTCCTACAGGGGGAGCTGGTCCTACTGGCACTACAGAACCAGCCTTGACTGCCAATTCACGCAGCCCACATAGGAAGCTCCTAAACTGGAGGCACCCTGGAGTTGGCTAACCCGACCGCAACACGACGGGGCAATGCATAGGTGTCTCAGTGAGTTTGACAGTACCAGGAAACAGCTGACGGTGCTGGAACCAGGCTGGGCACGAGGGAGTACCCGTGACAAAAACACTGCCGGGAACCAGCTGGCGGTGCTGGAACCCAGATGCGTTGCCCCAGTGTGCAAGAGCCAATGGCACGACCGAGGACCAGCTGACGGTGCTGGAACCCGGTTACTAAGCTGTAGGTGCCCGCGCTTAAAAGCACTACCAAGGACCGCCTGACGTTGGCGGAACTCGGATACCCAGGAGGAGGCACCTAAGCCAAAGGCTCGGCCCGGAACCAGCTGACGGTGCTGGAACCAGGTGGTGGACCCGAAGGCCCACAGGAGAGGAGAGAACAGCTAGGCCGCGAGGCAGCCGCAGTTACCGAACCCCAACAGTCCTACAGGGGGAGCTGGGCCTACTGGCACTACAGAACCAGCCTTGACTACCAGTTCACGCAGCCCACATAGGAAGCTCCTAAACTGGAGGCACCCTGGAGTTGGCTAACCCGACCGCACCACGACGGGGCAAGCATAGGCGCCTCAGTGAGCTTGACACTACCCGGAAACAGCTGACGGTGCTGGAACCAGGTTTGGCACGAGGGAGTACCTGTGACAAAAACACTGCCGAGAACCAGCTGGCGGTGCTGGAACCCAGATGCGTTGCCCCAGTGTGCAAGAGCCAATGGTACGACCGAGGACCAGCTGACGGTGCTGGAACCCGGTTACTAAGCTGTAGGTGCCCGCGCTTAAAAGCACTACCAAGGACCGCCTGGCGATGGCGGAACTCGGATACCCAGGAGGAGGCACCTAAGCCAAAGGCTCGGCCCGGAACCAGCTGACGGTGCTGGAACCAGGTGGTGGACCCGAAGGCCCACAGGAGAGGAGAGAACAGCTAGGCCGCGAGGCAGCCGCAGTTACCGAACCCCAACAGTCCTACAGGGGGAGCTGGGCCTACTGGCACTACAGAACCAGCCTTGACTACCAGTTCACGCAGCCCACATAGGAAGCTCCTAAACTGGAGGCACCCTGGAGTTGGCTAACCCGACCGCACCACGACGGGGCAAGCATAGGCGTCTCAGTGAGCTTGACACTACCCGGAAACAGCTGACGGTGCTGGAACCAGGTTTGGCACGAGGGAGTACCTGTGACAAAAACACTGCCGAGAACCAGCTGGCGGTGCTGGAACCCAGATGCGTTGCCCCAGTGTGCGAGAGCCAATGGCACGACCGAGGACCAGCTGACGGTGCTGGAACCCGGTTACTAAGCTGTAGGTGCCCGCGCTTAAAAGCACTACCAAGGACCGCCTGGCGATGGCGGAACTCGGATACCCAGGAGGAGGCACCTAAGCCAAAGGCTCGGCTCGGAACCAGCTGACGGTGCTGGAACCAGGTGGTGGACCCGAAGGCCCACAGGAGAGGAGAGAACAGCTAGGCCGCGAGGCAGCCGCAGTTACCGAACCCCAACAGTCCTACAGGGGGAGCTGGGACTACTGGCACTACAGAACCAGCCTTGACTACCAGTTCACGCAGCCCACATAGGAAGCTCCTAAACTGGAGGCACCCTGGAGTTGGCTAACCCGGCCGCACCACGACGGGGCAAGCATAGGCATCTCAGTGAGCTTGACACTACCCGGAAACAGCTGACGGTGCTGGAACCAGGTTTGGCACGAGGGATTACCTGTGACAAAAACACTGCCGAGAACCAGCTGGCGATGCTGGAACCCAGATGCGTTGCCCCAGTGTGCAAGAGCCAATGGCACGACCGAGGACCAGCTGACGGTGCTGGAACCCGGTTACTAAGCTGTAGGTGCCCGCGCTTAAAAGCACTACCAAGGACCGCCTGGCGATGGCGGAACTCGGATACCCAGGAGGAGGCACCTAAGCCAAAGGCTCGGCCCGGAACCAGCTGACGGTGCTGGAACCAGGTGGTGGACCCGAAGGCCCACAGGAGAGGAGAGAACAGCTAGGCCGCGAGGCAGCCGCAGTTACCGAGCCCCAACAGTCCTACAGGGGGAGCTGGGCCTACTGGCACTACAGAACCAGCCTTGACTACCAGTTCACGCAGCCCACATAGGAAGCTCCTAAACTGGAGGCACCCTGGAGTTGGCTAACCCGACCGCACCACGACGGGGCAAGCATAGGCGTCTCAGTGAGCTTGACACTACCCGGAAACAGCTGACGGTGCTGGAACGAGGTTTGGCACGAGGGAGTACCTGTGACAAAAACACTGCCGAGAACCAGCTGGCGGTGCTGGAACCCAGATGCGTTGCCCCAGTGTGCAAGAGCCAATGGCACGACCGAGGACCAGCTGACGGTGCTGGAACCCGGTTACTAAGCTGTAGGTGCCCGCGCTTAAAAGCACTACCAAGGACCGCCTGGCGATGGCGGAACTCAGATACCCAGGAGGAGGCACCTAAGCCAAAGGCTCGGCCCGGAACCAGCTGACGGTGCTGGAACCAGGTGGTGGACCCGAAGGCCCACAGGAGAGGAGAGAACAGCTAGGCCGCGAGGCAGCCGCAGTTACCGAACCCCAACAGTCCTACAGGGGGAGCTGGGCCTACTGGCACTACAGAACCAGCCTTGACTACCAGTTCACGCAGCCCACATAGGAAGCTCCTAAACTGGAGGCACCCTGGAGTTGGCTAACCCGGCCGCACCACGACGGGGCAAGCATAGGCGTCTCAGTGAGCTTGACACTACCCGGAAACAGCTGACGGTGCTGGAACCAGGTTTGGCACGAGGGATTACCTGTGACAAAAACACTGCCGAGAACCAGCTGGCGGTGCTGGAACCCAGATGCGTTGCCCCAGTGTGCAAGAGCCAATGGCACGACCGAGGACCAGCTGACGGTGCTGGAACCCGGTTACTAAGCTGTAGGTGCCCGCGCTTAAAAGCACTACCAAGGACCGCCTGGCGATGGCGGAACTCGGATACCCAGGAGGAGGCACCTAAGCCAAAGGCTCGGCCCGGAACCAGCTGACGGTGCTGGAACCAGGTGGTGGACCCGAAGGCCCACAGGAGAGGAGAGAACAGCTAGGCCGCGAGGCAGCCGCAGTTACCGAACCCCAACAGTCCTACAGGGGGAGCTGGGCCTACTGGCACTACAGAACCAGCCTTGACTACCAGTTCACGCAGCCCACATAGGAAGCTCCTAAACTGGAGGCACCCTGGATTTGGCTAACCCGACCGCAACACGACGGGGCAACGTATAGGTGTCTCAGTGAGTTTGACAGTACCCGGAAACAGCTGACGGTGCTGGAACCAGGCTGGGCACGAGGGAGTACCCGTGACAAAAACACTGGCGAGAACCAGCTGACGGTGCTGGAACCCGGATGCATTGCCTATTCAAGATTGTCTTCCTAAAGCCACAACTAGCGGTGTTGGAGCAAAGGGTAAGCAGGGGGAGCAGAGTGTAGGCCGAAGCCTGCACTGGAGGCAGCTTTGTGTCTGCGTTGCGTTTGCAGGATACGTTGCTGGCTACACAGCGGGGGAACAGCTGGCGTAGCTGAACCCCACTGACACATTGGCTGGTGTTTTTCTCTGTGCAGCTAGCACGTCCGGGCCCCAACTGGCGGTGTTAGAGCCCAGGGTCAGCAGGAGGAGGAGAGGAGCAGAGTGTAGGCCGCAGCCTAATTGAACCAATTTCAAAGGTCACCTTTAACCCACCCTCAGGTGTTACAATGTAGAAGAGCCACACCTTGTGCAGCAGTAATGCTCCACAAGTGAAAGGTTGCTCTTTAAGTTTTGCTCATTGCACACGCAGAATGAAAGACGTACAAAATTTTGCCCATTGTACAGTAGAACTGTATTGGAGGCGTGACTTGTCTTTTTAATGAGACGCAGCACAGGTGTCCAAAAAATAACGCCTTGGTGCTGGGCGCTGCTTCCTGAGCGTTGTTATTTGCTGTACAGGAGTCTGCGCTCTTGTGTTATCCCTTGGCAACGCCCTGTGACTGTGAGCGCTGCCAATCTTCTGACCTCATTTCATGTTGGCCGGTGCGGTTAGCGATGGCCATGAATCCCAGAGCCACAGTGTGTTTTCTAAAATGCACACTGCGGGTCTTGAATTCCTGGCCTTGTGCAGTAAATATGTTCGCCGCTCACTCATGTCCTTACACATGCCTCAGACTGTGCGGCCTCAGCTGATCCCTTATCGCATGCCGCGGCCATGAGGCCGCACAGTCTGAAGAGGGCGGAAGGAGATGAGTTAAGACAGGCGAACATATGCAGTGCACATGCCCATCAATCACACCCTCGCTGTCAAAATAAATGAGACAACGAGGGGCGTTGTGTTGGGCAGGGCGGACGCACAGGCACAGGCAGCCAACCAATGATGTCAGAAGACGGGCAGCGCTACCAAGGGGGGTCCTGCGTGTCATTAAAAAGGAAAGTCACACCTCAGGGACAATGTAATGGACTCTACTGAGACACATTTTGTACGTGTTGAGTTTCACGTGGGCAAGGAGAAAAAGTCAGCCACCTTGTACAAATGCAGCATTACTGCTGTACAAGGTGGCTGTTATACATAAAAACACCTGGGGGTGGGGGCCAGGGTCCCTTTAATTTCAGTTCAGGTGCCTGCGTGGCGTTTGCAGGTCACGTTGCCGGCTACACAGCAGGGGAACAGCTGGCGTTGCTGAACCCCACTAACACATTGGCTGGTGTTTTTCTCTGTGCAGCTAGCATGTCTGGGCATATACTGGCGGTGTTAGAGCCCAGGGTCAGCAGGAGGAGGAGAGGAGCAGAGTGTAGGCCGAAGCCTGCACTGGTGGCAGCTTTTGGTCTGTTGTGCCAGCGTGGCTTGTGCTGGACATGATGCCGGCTACACAACAGGGGAACAGCTGACGCTGCTGAACCCCACTAACACATTGGCTGGTGTTTTTCTCTGTGCAGCTAGCATGTCCGGGCAAAAACTGGCGGTGTTAGAGCCCAGGGTCAGCAGGAGGAGGAGAGGAGCAGAGTGTAGGCCGAAGCCTGCACTGGTGGCAGCTTTTGGTCTGTTGTGCCAGCGTGGCTTGTGCTGGACACGATGCCGGCTACACAACAGGGGAACAGCTGACGCTGCTGAACCCCACTAACACATTGGCTGGTGTTTTTCTCTGTGCAGCTAGCATGTCCGGGCTCAAACTGGCGGTGTTGGAGCCCAGGGTCAGCAGGAGGAGCAGAGTGAAGGCCGAAGCCTAGTAGAACCAATTTCAAAGGTCACCTTTACCCCCCCTCAGGTGTTACAAAGTACAAGAGCCACACCTTGTACAGCATTAATGCTGCACAAGTCAATGGTTGCTCCATGAATTTTTCTCATTGCACACGCTGAATAAAACACGTACACAATTTAGCCCAGTGTACAGTAGAACTGTAGTGGAGGCGTGACTTGTCTTTTTAATGACACGCAGCACAGGTGTCGAAAAATAACGCCTTTGTGCTGGGCGCTGCTTCCTGAGCGTTGTTATTTGCTGTACAGGAGTCTGCGCTTTTGTGTTATCCCTTGGCAATGCCCTGTGAGCGCTGCCCGTCTTCTGACCTCATTTCATGTTGGCCGGTGCGGTTAGCGATGGCCATGAATCCCACACCCACAGTGTGATTTCTAAAATTCACACTGCGGGTCTGGAATTCATGGCCTTGTGCAGTAAATATGTTCGCCGCTCACTCATGTCCTTACACCTGCTTCAGACTGTGCGGCCTCAGCTGATCCCTTATCGCATGCCACGGCCATGAGGCCGCATAGTCTGAAGAAGGCGGAAGGAGGGGAGTGAAGACAGGCGAATTTATGCACTGCTTGTGCCCATCAAGCACACCCTCGCTGTCAAAATAAATGAGACAACGAGGGGCGTTGTGTTGGCCAGGCCGGACGCACAGGCACAGCCAGCCAACCAATGATGTCAGATGATGGGCAGCGCTACCAAGGGGGGTGCTGCGTGTCATTGAAAAGGAAAGTCACACCTCAGGGACAATGTAATGGTCTCTACTGAGACACATTTTGTACCTGTTGAGTTCCACGTGGGCAAGGAGAAAAAGTCAGCCACCTTGTACAAATGCAGCATTACTGCTGTACAAGGTGGCTGTTACACATAGAAACACCTGGGGGTGGGGGGCAGGCTTCCTTCAATTTCAGTTCATGTGCCTGCGTGGCGTTTGCAGGTCACGTTGCCGGCTACACAGCAGGGGAACAGCTGGCGGTGCTGAACCCCACTGACACATTGGCGGGTGTTTTTCTCTGTGCAGCTAGCACTTCCAGGCTACAACTGGCGGTGTTATAGCCCAGGGTCAGCAGGAGGAGGAGAGGAGCAGAGTGTAGGCCGAAGCCTGCACTGGTGGCAGCTTTTGGTCTGTTGTGCCAGCGTGGCTTGTGCTGGACACGTTGCCGACTACACAGCAGGGGAACAGCTGGCGGTGCTGAACCCCACTGACACATCAGCTAGTGTTTTTTTCTGTGTAGACAACACTTCCAGGTGGCAACTGACAGTGTTGAAACCCAGGGAATCAAAGAGGAGCAGAGTGTAGGCCGAAGCCTGCAGTGGAGCAAGTTGAAAGGGAACCTTTAACCCCCCCCCAGGCATTTGTTGCTGAAAGAGCCATCTTGTACAGCAGTAATACTGCACATGGAAAATGGTGGCTCCTAAAATTATGCTCCTTGCAAACGCTGAAGTACACACTCATATAATGTGTCCCCTCATACCGTCAAACCGTCCCGGAAGTGGGACTTTCCTTTGTAATGTGACACAGCACAGCCGTCATTCCAACCCCCTTGGTGCCGTGCGCCACCTCCTCAACGTTGTTTGGTTCTGTCATGGAGCCCGCGCTGTAATGTTATCCCTTGGCCATGCACAGTTAGCGGTGCCCGTCTTCTGACATCATTTAGGTGTCAGGCTGGCAGTGCCTGTGCGTCCAAGCTGCCCGAGATCCAACCTTGCAGTGTCATCTAATGTAATCCCACTGCGGGCCAGGGATCCATGGGCATGCGCAGTGCATATCATCGCCTCTCACTCACCTCCTTCCTGCTTCTTCAGACTGTGCGGCGTCACGGCCGTGGCATGCTATAAGGGATCAGCTGACGCCGCCTAGTCTGAAGAAGCGTGAAGAAGGGGAGTGAGAGGCTAGTATATGCACTGCGCATGGCCATGGATACCAGGCCCACTGTGGGATCACATTAGACAACACTGCGAGGTGGGATTTCGGGCAGCGTGGACGCACAGGCGCAGCCAGGACGAAAACAAATGATGTCAGAGGACGGGCAGCGCAAACTGTGCATGGCCAAGGGATAACATAACAGCGCAGGGTCCATGACGGAATCAAACAACGCTAAGGAGCCAGCGCACGGTGCCAAGGGGGTAGCAATGACGGCTGTGCTGCGTCACATTACAAAGGAAAGTCCCACCTCCAGGACGGTTGGACGGTGTGAGTGGACACATTACATGAGTGTGTACTTCAGCGTTTGCAAGGAGCATACTTTCAAGAGCGACCTTTTCCTTGTGCAGTATTAGTGCTGCACAAGGTGGCTCTTTCAGTAACAAACGCCTAGGGGGGGGGGGGGGGACAGGTCCCCTTACATTTTAGTTGTGCCAGCGTGGCGGTCGCATGACACGTTGCCGGATACACAGCTGGGGATCAGCTGACGTTACTGAACCCCAATAACAGAGGAGCGACTGTTGACTGTGCAGACAGCACTTCCAGGCACCAACTGGCGGTGTTAGAGCCCAGGGAGAGCAAGAGGAGCAGATTGGAGGAATTGCCGCACACACAGCTGGGGATCAGCTGACGTTACTGAACCCCAATAACAGAGGAGGGACTGTTGACTGTGCAGACAGCACTTCCAGGCACCAACTGGCGGTGTTAGAGCCCAGGGAGAGCAGGAGGAGCAGATTGGAGGAATTGCCGCACACACAGCTGGGGATCAGCTGACGTTACTGAACCCCAATAACAGAGGAGGGACTGTTGACTGTGCAGACAGCACTTCCAGGCACCAACTGGCGGTGCTAGAGCCCAGGGACAGCAGGAGGAGCAGAGGAACAGAGTGTAGGCCGAAGCCTGATTGGAGCAAGTTGAAAGGGAACCTTTAACCCCCCCCCAAGACGTTTGTAGCTGAAAGAGCCATCTTGTGCAGCAAGATGCAAAAGGAAAAGGTTGCTCTTTTAATTATGCTCCTTGCAAACACAGAAGTAAACACTAAAAATGTGTCCCCTTATACCGTTAAACCGTCCCGGAGGTGCGAATTTCCTTCGTAATGGGGCGCAGCACAGCTGTCATTCCTATCCCCTTGGTGCCGTGCGCTGCCTCCTCAGCGTTGTTTTAAGCTGTCACGGAGCCTGCGCTGTTCTGTTATCCCTTGGACATGCCCAATTAGCGCTGCCTGTCTTCTGACATAATTTGGTGTCAGGCTGTCAGTGCCTGTGCGTCCACGCTGCTCCAGATCCCACCTCGCAGTGTCATGTAACGTAATCCCACTGCGGGCCTTGGATCCATGGGCATGCACAGTGCATATCCTCGACTCTCACTCCCCTCTTTCCCTCTTCTTCAGACTGTGCGGTGTCACGGCCGTGGCATGCTATTAGGGATCAGCTGACGGCGCACAGTCTAAAGAAGGCGGAGGGAGATGAGCGAGAGCCCGAGGGGAAGATATGCACTGCGCATACCCATGGATCCCAGGCCCGCAGTGTGATTCAATCAGAAGACACTGCGAGGCGGGATCTCGGGCAGCGCGGCCGCACAGGCGCAGCCAGCCTGACACCAAATTATGTCAGAAGATAGGCAGCGCAAATAGGGCATGGCCAAGGGATAACAGAACAGCGCAGGCTCCGTGACAGCTTAAAACAACGCTGAGGAGGCAGCGCATGGCAGCAAGGGGGTAGGAATGACGGCTGTGCTGCTTCACATTACGAAGGAAAGTCCCAGCTCCGGGACAGTATAACGATATCAGTGAACACATTTTATAAGTGTTAAGTTCTGCGTGTGCAAGGAGCTAAACTAAAAGAGCTACCTTTTCCTTGTGCAGCATTACTGCTGCACAAGGTGGCTCTTTCAGTAACAAACGACGGGGAAGGGGGGGACAGGTTCCCTTCCATTTAGGATGTTGTGCCAGCGTGGCGGTCGCAGGACACATTGCCGGCTACACAGCTGGGGATCAGCTGACGTTACTGAAACCCAATAACAGTGGGTCGTATGTTTTTACTGTGCAGCCTGCACTTCTGAGCCGCAACTGGCGGTGTTGGAGCCCAGGAATAGCAGTTCAGGTGGTAGAAAGATGAACACAGCAGGAGACCTGGATGACACCCAATTACTTAATCAGGCAGAGGAGTGGCAAATTCCTGCGAGATCCAGGCCTGGTTCATTTTCAGGAAAGTAAGCCGGTCAACGTTATCGGAGGATAGTCGCATGCGACGGTCTGTTAGTACACCACCTGCGGCACTAAAGACACGTTCCGATAAGACACTAGCCGCAGGGCAAGCCAGCACCTCCAATGCATACTGGCTTAGCTCTGGCCATGTATCCAGCTTAGAGACCCAAAATTTGAACGGGGAAGAGCCGTCTGGGAGTACAGTAAGAGGGCAAGCCATGTAGTCTGTCACCATCTGACGGAACCGTTGCCTCCTGCTGACTGGAGCCGCCGGTGATGGTGTAGACATTTGGGGCGGGCACACAAAAGTTTGCCACAGTTGTGCCATACTGGGCTTGCCTTGGGCAGAGGCACTGCTTCTGCTCCCTCTTTGGGCAGAGCCTCCCCCACTGCCTCGACGCACTGAGCTGCTTTGTAAAGCACTAGCAGCACTCCTCTCAGTTGGACTGGAGAAGATGATGGAATTCACCAGTGTGTCGTGGTACTCCCGCATTTTACGCTCCCGGGTCAACGCTGGGATGAGGTTTTGGACGTTGTCCCGGTAGCGAGGATCGAGGAGGGTGAACACCCAATAATCAGGCATGTTGAGAATGTGGTCGATGCGGCGGTCGTTTCTCAGGCACTGCAGCATGAAATCCACCATGTGCTGCAGACTGCCAACTGGCCCAGAAACGCTGTCCCCTGCTTGAGACATGATCTCTGCCCGCTCGTCATCACCCCACCCTCGCTGTACACACTGACCACTGGACAATTGTGTCGCTCCCTCCTCTGGACGGAGCTCTTCCTCCTCCATTGACTCCTCCTCATCCTCCTCACAAAGTGGCCCCTGCGTACCCCTTTGTGAGGAACCACGTGGCGCTGACTCTCCAGAAGCTGATGGAAAAGGTGACTCCTCATCCTCCACCTCTTCCACAACATCATCCCTTAACCCTTGCAAAGTTTGCTGAAGCAGGCAGATAAGGGGGACAGTCATGCTGACTAGTGCATCATCTGCACTTGCCATCCGCGTGGAATAATCAAAAGGACGCAAAACCAGGCAGACGTCCTTCATAGTGGCCCACTCTGTGGTTGTGAAGTCTGATCGGCGCTGACTGCGACTTCTTTGCGCCTGATGCAGCTGGTACTCCATAACTGCTTGCTGCTGCTCACACAACCTCTCCAACATATGTAACGTGGAATTCCACCTGGTAGGTAGGTCACTTATGATGCGGTGTTCCGGAAGGCGGAATCGGCGCTGCAGAGCAGCAATGCGGGATCTTGCCAAGCTGGAACGCCGCAAGTGAGCACACTCTAGGCGGACCTTGTGCAGCAGTGCATCAAGATCCGGATAGTCCCTCAGAAAACTCTGCACAACCAAATTGAGCACATGTGCCAGACATGGGATGTGAGTGAGGTTGCCAAGGGCCAAAGCTGCCACCAGATTTCGGCCATTGTCACACACAACCATGCCTGGCTGGAGATTCGCTGGCAGTAACCACACATCGCTCTCCTGCTTGATGGCATTCCAGAGCTCCTGCGCTGTGTGGCTTCGATTCCCCAATGAAACTAGTTTCAAGACGGCCTGCTGACGTTTGGCCACGGCTGTGCTCATGTCGGTCATAGGTAAACGTTCACGGGAGGTGGACTGTGACGGCTCCTGCAGAGATGATTCTGAGGAACTTGTGTATGAGGAGGAGTCAATGCGTACAGACTGGATTCCTGCAATCCTTGGAGTGGGCAGGACACGTCCTGCGCCACTCGCACGATCTGTACCTGGCTCAACAACATTAACCCAATGGGCAGTGAGGGAAACGTATCGCCCCTGTCCTTGCTGACTGGTTCACGCATCGGTGGTGAGGTGGAACTTGCTACTGACGGCGTTCAGTAGCGCATGTTTTATGTTTCCCTCAACATGCCTGTGCAGGGCAGGGACAGCTTGCCTGCTGAAGTAAAAGCGGCTGGGCACCTTGTACTGTGGGACTGCCAATGCCATCAAGTCACGGAAGCTGTCAGTCTCCACCAGCCTGAATGAGAGCATTTCCAGAGACAACAGTTTGGCAATGCCTGCATTCAGAGCCTGTGCTCGGGGGTGGTTGGCTGAGAATGCCCGCCTTTTCTCCCATGCCTGTACTACCGATGGCTGTAGAGTAGACTGGGAGTGTGAGGATGACTGGGAAGGTGGTGCTGTGGGTGGAATTACACTAGGTCTCTGGACAACAGTGGAGGAAGAGGCAACACGAGATGAAGAGGTGGTAGCTGCCGCTGTTGGTTGGCCTACGTCTTCACTGTGTTTCTGTAACTCCACCGCGTGCCTGGTCCGCACATGTTTCCACATATTTGTGGTCACCGCAGGCACTGGCCCACCAGCCTCTTCAGAGTCAGAGAGACAAAGCTGTTGGGCATCACTGCACACTGCCTCTTCTTCCATTTCTCCAATGCTGCTTGGCTGGCCCCCTGTTTCCAAGCCAAGAGATTCAGAGAACAGAAGTAGAGACGGCTCCTGTCCTGGGCTCTCTGACTGCCTGGCCAATTTGGCAGGTGGTGAAGAGACAGATGACTGCTCTCCAGTGCTCTGTGCCTGAGAGGATGTGGCACTAACTGAAGTCGATGCCGAGGCGTTAGCTGCCATCCACCCGACAACGGCTTCAATTTGATCTTCACGCAGCAGCGGTGCACGGCGCTCTCCGACAAAGCTGCGCATGAAGGACTGTTCCCTGCTGAAACTGAGTGACGACGAGTCCCCGGTGGCCGCAGCAGGCACAGAATCACCACGTCCTCTCCCTGCTCCGCGCCCACGCCCACGCCCACGTGCCTTACTCCCTGCCCTCTTCATCTTGGTTGACAGATAAAGATAAGCAGAAAAGTACTAAGGCCTTAGTGTGCTTATTCCTGAAATGCTCCTCCTAACAGGTGTAAGAAACACTAATGTTGTAAAGTGTGGACTAAACTTTATTATTTTTCAAATGTGGCCTACACAAGTGTTAAGTGGTGTTTGGTGAACTTTACTTCTTTTTTTTTTCTGCAAATCGGACTACAGAGCAAGTTTAACTCACACGGGGACCGTGCAGACAGCCGTAAACGGCGCTGCAAGGCCCAAAAACCCTCCTCTAGGTTATCCTATGTAGTGGTTTTCCACTATTTAGCTGGAGACGGGTGGAAAAACACTAATAGGAAATTTTTTTAAAAATTTTAAACAGGCTGCTCTATTTGAAAAAAAGGAAAATTTTTTTCAACATATGAGGCAGTAACGAACCCTGAGCTGAATCCAACCGGCTATGGCTGCACACAGACTACAGGGCGAGCTGCGCTCACACCGAGACCGTGCAGACAGCCGTAAACGGCGCTGCAAGGCCCAAAAACCCTCCTCTAGGTTATCCTATGTAGTGTTTTTCCACTATTTAGCTGGAGACGGGTGGAAAAACACTAATAGGAAACTTTTTTTTTAATTTTAAACAGGCTGCTCTATTTGAAAAAAAGGAAAAATTTTTTCAAGGTATGAGGCAGTAACGAACCCTGAGCTGAATCCAACCGGCTATGGCTGCACACAGACTACAGGGCGAGCTGCGCTTACACCGAGACCGTGCAGACAGCCGTAAACGGCACTGCAAGGCCCAAAAACCCCCCTCTAGGTTATCCTATGTAGTGTTTTTTCACTATTTAGCTGGAGACGGGTGGAAAAACACTAATAGGAAATTTGAGAAAAAATGTGCAGCAGGCTGCACTATGAGCAAAAAAGGACAACTGTGTGAGGCAGTGTGAACCCCCCTGAGCTGAATACAACCGGGTATATGGCTGCACACAGACTACAGAGTGAGCTGCACACACACACACACACACACAGAGACCTTGCAGAACGCTGTTAAAACAGCGCTGCAAGGTAAGAGCAAGGTGAACAGTGAAGAACACACAGTGTTTTGCTAAATTAGCCTTTGGAAAGGAAAATAAAGCAATCAGCTATCTCAACTGGCCCTCAGTTAGAACACAGCGTCCTGTCCCTAACTGAAATCACAGCAGAGTGAGCGCAAAATGGCGGCAGCGTTTTTTTATAGTGCTGAGTGACATCATTTCAGCATCCAATCACAGCCTTGCCAGTAGTTACATGCCCACCATGCTAAACAGGATATGCCCACACTTCAATTCATTCCTCATTGGCTGCTGCGTGCTGTTTGAATTTCGGGAACTTCCGATTCCGGTATCCGATACGCGGGAAGTATCGGAATTCGGTATCGGAATTCCGATACCGCAAGTATCGGCCGATACCCGATACTTGCGGTATCGGAATGCTCAACACTAGCCATTACTACAGGTAATGAGTGGAGGAAAGAGGAGACTCTTAAAGAAGAAGTTACAGGTCTGTGAGAGCCTGAAATCTTGATTGTTTGTTTCTGACCAAATACTTATTTTCCACCATAATATGCAAATAAAATGTTAAAAAAACAGACAATGTGATTTTCTGGATTTTTTTTTCTCAGTTTGTCTCTCATAGTTGAGGTCTACCTATGATGTAAATTACAGACGCCTCTCATCTTTTTAAGTGGTGGAACTTGCACTATTGCTGACTGTCTAAATACTTTTTTGCCCCACTGTATCTGCCAGGTTTTGCGTGCCTTCGATGATTCCATGCGGATGGCGAGTGCAGATGATGCACTAGTCAGCATGACTATCCCCCTTATCTGCCTGCTTGAAAAAACATTGCAAGCACTAAGGGAGGAGGTTGTGGAAGAGGTGGAGGATGAGGAGTCACAAACGCCATCTGCTTCTGGACAGTCTGCGCAACGTGGTTCCTCACAAAGCCCTAGGCAGAGGACACTTTGTGAGGAGGAGTCAATGGAGGAGGAAGACATCTGTCCAGAGGAGGGAGTTACACAATGCTCTAGTAGTCAGTATGTAGAGCGAGGGTGGGGTGATGCAGAGCAAGCAGAGATCACGCCTCAAGCAGGGGACAGCGTTTCTTGGTCAGTTGGCAGACTGCAGCACATGTTTGATTTCATGCTGCAGTACCTGAGAAACGACCGCCGCATCTCCCACATTCTCAACACGGCTGATTATTGGGTGTACACCCTCCTAGATCCATCTAAGTACTTCCAGACTGCTCTTTTTCCTTCAAGTTTTGGGTCTCTAAGCTGGATACATGGCCAGAGCTTAACCAGTATGCATTGGAGGTGCTGGCTTGCCCTGCTGCTAGTGTATTATCGGAATGCGTCTTTAGTGCCGCAGTTGGTGTACTAACAGACCGTCCCATGCGACTATCCTCCGATAACGTTGACCGGCTTACTTTTCTGAAAATGAACAAGGCCTGGATCTCACGGGATTTTGCCACTCCTCTTCCAGATTAAATAATTAGTTGGCAACAGTATCCAGGTCTCCTGTTGTGTTCATGTTTCTACCACCTGAACTCTAATCCCTGGGCTCCAACACCGCCAGTTGCTGCTCAGAAGGGCCGTCTGCACAGTCAACACATGACCCAGTTTTATTGGGTTTCAGAAACGTCAGCTGATCCCCAGCTGTGTATCCGGCAATTTCTTCTGCTCCGTCCACACTCACACTACAACAGATATTAAACTTGCTCCAATTAGACCTCGGCCTACACCCTGATTGACCCTGGGCTCCAACATTGCCAAATGCTGCTCAGAAGTGCCATCTGTACATAGAAAAACACTCGCTCCTGTGTTAGTGGGGTTCAGTAACGTCAGCTGCTCCCCTGCTGTGTGTCCGGCAATGTCTCCTACTCCCTCCACATTCACATGACATCAGATATTAAACTTGCTCCAATTAGGCCTCAGCCTACACCCTGATTGACCCTGGGCTCCAACACTGCCAGCTGCTACTCCAAAGTGCAATCTGCACAGTCAACACTTGGTGCCGTGTTATTGAGGTTCAGTAACGTCTGCTGATCCCTTGCTGTGTATCTGGCAATTTATCCTGCTCTGTCCACACTCACACTACTTCAGATATTAAACTTGCTCCAATTAGGCCTCAGCCTACACTCTGCTTTTCCTGGATTCCCTGGGCTCCAACACCGGCATTGGTGCTCGGAAGTGCTGTCTACACAGTCTACAGTTGCTCCTCCGTTATTGGGTTTCAGTAACGTCAGCTGATCCCCAGCTGTGTATCCGGCAATTTCTAGTCCTTCCACACTCACACTACAACAGATATTAAACTTGCTCCAATTAGGCCTTAGCCTACACTCTGCTTCTCCTGGATTCCCTGGGCTCCAACACCGCCAGTTGCTGCTAAGAAGTGCCGTCTGCTAAGTCAACACTCGCTGCCGTGTTATTGGGGTTCAGTAACGTCAGCTGATCCCCTGCTGTGTATTTTGCAATTTCTCCTGCTCCGTCCACACTCACACTACTTTAGATATTAAACTTGCTCCAATTAGGCCTCAGCCTACACTCTGCTTCTCCTCGATTCCCTGGGCTCCAACACCGCCAGTTGCTGCTCGGAAGTGCCATCTGCACAGTCAACAGTTGCTCCTCTGAAATTGGGGTTCAGTAACGCCAGCTGCTCCCCTGCTGTGTGTGTGTCAATTTCTCCTGCTCCCTCCACACTAAAACTACAACAGATATTAAACTTGCTCCAATTAGGCCTTAGCCTACATTCTGCTTCTCCTGGATTCCCTGGGCTCCAACACCGCCAGTTGCTGCTAAGAAGTGCCGTCTGCTAAGTCAACACTCGCTGCCGTGTTATTGGGGTTCAGTAACGTCAGCTGATCCCCTGCTGTGTATTTTGCAATTTCTCCTGCTCCGTCCACACTCACACTACTTTAGATATTAAACTTGCTCCAATTAGGCCTCAGCCTACACTCTGCTTCTCCTCGATTCCCTGGGCTCCAACACCGCCAGTTGCTGCTCGGAAGTGCCATCTGCACAGTCAACAGTTGCTCCTCTGCTATTGGGGTTCAGTAATGCCAGCTGCTCCCCTGCTGTGTGTGCAGCATTTTCTCCACTCTGTTTCTAGCATTGACCCTGGGCTGCAACACCGCCAGTTGCTGCTCAGAAGTGCCATCTGCACAGTCACCACTTGCTGCCGTGTTATTGGGGTTCAGTAACGTCAGCTGATCCCCTGCTGTGTATCCGGCAATTTCTCCATTCTGTTTCTAGTATTGACCCTGGGCTCCAACACCGCCAGGTGCTGCTTGGAAGTGCCATCTGCACAGTCAACAGTTGCTCCTCTGTTATTGGGGTTCAGTAACGCCAGCTGCTCCCCTGCTGTGTGTGCGCAATTTCTCCACTCTGTTTCTAGTATTGACCCTGGGCTCCAACACTGCCAGGTGCTGCTCGGAAGTGCCATCTGGACAGTCAACAGTTGCTCCTCTGCTATTGGGGTTCAGTAATGCCAGCTGCTCCCCTGCTGTGTGTGCAGCATTTTCTCCACTCTGTTTCTAGCATTGACCCTGGGCTGCAACACCACCAGTTGCTGCTCAGAAGTGCCGTCTGCACAGTCACCACTTGCAGCCGTGTTATTGGGGTTCAGTAACGTCAGCTGATTCCCTGCTGTGTATCCGGCAATTTCTCCATTCTGTTTCTAGTATTGACCCTGGGCTCCAACACCGCCAGGTGCTGCTCGGAAGTGCCATCTGCACAGTCAACAGTTGCTCCTCTGTTATTGGGGTTCAGTAACGCCAGCTGCTCCCCTGCTGTGTGTACGCAATTTCTCCACTCTGTTTCTAGCATTGACCCTGGGCTCCAACACCACCAGTTGCTGCTCGGAAGTGCCATCTGCACAGTTAACAGTTGCTCCTCTGTTATTGGGGTTCAATAACGCCAGCTGCTCTCCTTCTGTGTGTGCGGCAATTTCTCCATTCTGTTTCTAGCACTGACCGTGGGATCCAACACCGCCAGTTGCTGCTCGTAAGTGCCGTCTGCACAGTTAACAGTTGCTGCTCTGTTATTGGGGTTCAATAACGCCAGCTGCTCTCCTTCTGTGTGTGCGGCAATTTCTCCATTCTGTTTCTAGCATTGACCCTTGGCTCCAACACCGCCAGTTGCTGCTTAGAAGTGCCATCTGCACAGTCAACAGTTGCTCCTCTGAAATTGGGGTTCAGTAACGCCAGCTGCTCCCCTGCTGTGTGTGCGCAATTTCTCCTGCTCCCTCCACACTAAGACTACAACAGATATTAAAAGGACTCTGTCACCCCCTCCAGCCGTTATAAACTAAAAGAGCCACCTTGTGCAGCAGTAATGCTGCATTCTAACAAGGTGGCTCTTTTAGTTTTTGGTGCAGTTATTGCCAAAATAAAACGTTTTATAATTTCACCAAAATACCTTTCTTTAGACAGGGAGGCAGGTCTTAACCCCCCTGCTGGAAACACCACACTGCCGTCACTCAAATCTTCTGGGGCGCCGGGCGCCGCCCCCTCCGTGCTGTTTTCCATGAAATCCGGCGCCTGCGCTGTTTAGTACTGGCTGGTGCAGGCGCAGTGAGCTATGGCCGTCTGACCTCACATGCAGTCTTGCAGACTGCGCCTGTGAGGCCAGTGCTAAACAGCGCAGGCGCCGGATTTCATGGGAAAACAGCGTGGAGGGGGCGGCGCTTGAGCTGCACTAATGCTGCATTTGGACAAGGTGGTCTTTTAGCTATGCTCCTTGCACACGCTGAACTAAACACTTATAAAATGTGTCCCCTCCTACCGTGAAAGTCCCAGAGGCAGGACTTTCCTTCCTAATCAGACGTGGCACAGCTGTCATTCATACCACTTTGGCGCCGTGCGACGCCTCCTGAGCGTTGTTTGAATCTGTTCCAGAGCCTGCGCTGTTATGTTATCCCTTGGGCATGTGCAGTTAGCGCTGCCCGTCTTCTGACATCATTTGCTGTCAGACTGACGGGCAGCGCGGCCGCACAGGCGCAGTCAGCCTGACAACAAAAAATGTCAGAAGACGGGCAGCACTAACTGTGCATGCCCAAGGGATAACATAACAGTGCAGGCTCCGGGACAGATTCAAACAACGCTGAGGAGGCGGCGCCCGGCGCCAAGGGGGTATAAATGACGGCTGTGCTGCGTTTAAATAAGAAGGAAAGTCCCGCCTCCGGGACAGTTTCTCGGTATGAGGGGGCACATTTTGTAAGTGTTTACTTCAGCGTGTGCAAGGAGCATAAATAAAAGAGCCACCTTTTCCTTGTGCAGCATTAGTGCTGCACAAGATGGCTCTTTTAGTTACAAATGCCTGGGGGCGGGTTACAGGTTCCCTTTCAACTTGCTCCAATTAGGCCTCAGCCTACACTCTGTTTCTTCTGTAATCCCTGGGCTCCAACACTGCCAGTTGCTGCTCGGAAATGCCTTCTGCACAGTCAACACATGCTCCAGTGTTTTGGGGTTCAGTAACGTCAGCTGATCCCCAGCTGTGTGATGGCAATTTCTCCTGCTCCCTCCATATTAACACCACTACAGATTTTAAACTTGCTCCAATTAGACCTCAGCCTACACTCTGGTTCTCCTGTAATTCCTGGGCTCCAACACTGCCAGTTGCTGCTCAGAAGTGTCTTTGGCACGGGTACTCCCTCCTGCCCAGCCTGGTTTCAGCACACAAGCTGTTTCCGAGTAGTGTCTTGGTCACTTTGCCTCCAATACGTTGTCCTGTCGGGTTGCGGTCGGGTTAGCCAACTCTATGGTGCCTGCAGTTTAGGTGCTTCCTATGTGGGCTGCGGGAACTGGCAATCAAGACTTGTTCCATAGTGCCAATAGGACAAGCTCCCCCTGTAGGACTGTGGGTTTTCAGTAACTATGGCCACCTCGCGGCCTAGCAATTTTTTTTCATGTGGACCTTCTGCTGCCTATCTGAGTTCCAGCACCATTAGCTGGTTCTTTGGAAGACAATCTTGAATAGGTCTCCCTGGTTCCAGTACTGTCAGCTGGTTCCAGGCAGAGCCTTTGGCTTAGATGCCTCCATCTCGGTATCCAAGTTCCACAAACGTCTGGTGGTCCTTGGTAGTGCTTTCTGGCATGGGTACCTCCTGCTTAGTAAACGGGTTCCAGTACCGTCAGCAGATCCTCGGTAGCTCCATGGGCTCTTTTACCTTCTGCTACCCATCCGGGTTCCAGTACCATCAGCTGGTTCTCGACAGTGTCTTTGGCACAGGTACTCCCTCCTGCCCAGCCTGGTTCCAGCACTCAGCTGTTTCCGGGTAGTGTCTTTGCCACTTTGCCTCCAATACGTTGTCATGTCAGGTTGCGGTCGGGTTAGCCAACTCTATGGTGCCTGCAGTTTAGGTGCTTCCTATGTGGGCTGCGGGAACTGGCAATCAAGCCTGGTTCCGTAGTGGCAATAGGACAAGCTCCCCCTGTAGGACTGTGGGTTTTCGGTAACTGCGACTGGCTCGCGGTCTAGCAATTTTTTTTATGTGGACCTTCTGCTGCCTATCTGAGTTCCAGCACCATTAGCTGGTTCTTTGGAAGACAATCTTAAATAGGTCCCCCTGGTTCCAGTACCGTCAGCTGGTTCCAGGCAGAGCCTTTGGCTTAGGTGCCTCCTTCTTGGTATCCGAGTTCCACCAACGTCTGGTGGTTTTTAGTAGTGCTTTCTGGCACGGGCACCTCCTGCTTAGTAACCGGGTTCCAGTACCATCAGCTGGTCCTCGGTAGTTCCATTGGCTCTTGTACCTTCGGCTACCCATCTGGGTTCCAGTACCGTCAGCTGGTTCTTGGCAGTTCCTCAGCCTTCTTGTACCTTCTGCTACATTTCCAAGTTCAAGCTTTTGGAAATGGTTATTGCTAATCACTCTGGATCTCCCTGACGATGACACTAAAGACAACGACCTTGAAGACCACCCTGAAGAAGACGACGACCCCAGAGACGAAGACCCTGGAGGCGACGACCCTGTAGACAACGACCCTGATAACCACCCCGAAGAAGACCAAGAAGCAGAAGAACAAGAAGCTGCAGAACAAATAGCAGAAGAACTTTAAGCATAAGACTAAAAATCAGAGCAAAAGATATTATCTAAATTACAAGCAGAAGAAGACTAAGCAGTGTATGGGGGTGAGTCCGTTCCTCCTCGTGGTGCCCCTGGAAAAAACCTGCTGCTGCAGGCCAAACTGAACGCGGAAAAAAATCCTGTTGTAAATCTTTTGTGACAGGCATAACGGAAGGTGTAATCTTCAAACTTTTATAGATAACAACTACAGGAATGCCTGTAAAAAATAAGAATATGATGAAGAAGAAGAATATGAAGAAGATGAAGAAGTAGAATATGAAGAAGAATAATAGTTGAATAAAAAGAATATGAAGAATGTAAATAAAAGAATAATAGGAAGAAGGTGAAGAAGAAGATGAATAAGGTGGAGAAGTTGAAAAAGATGCTGCTGCTGAGGATGATGAAGAAGAAAGTGTGGGAGAAGTAAAAGAGAAAGTGAAGAGCATGGAAGTAGTGAAACATAAATATCTGACAAAATATAAAAAATCTTAACATAGTCAATATCTTTGTAACTCCGAACGTCTTAAAAAAAAAAAAAATTCCTGCTATTCCATTTGATTGGGCTAAACCTCTATGCCTTTAATTTCTCCTCCCCCTCCCCCAATACATCCTACATTATTCTTAGTTGTTTTCCTTCATGTAGAATTAACCTACAAGGAAAGAAAGGGTTTATTTTAATTCCGATATTTGTGTCCCATTGACTTGCATTGGTTTCGGGTATCGGTATCGGCGATATCCGATATTTTTTGGATATTGGCCGATCCAATCCGATACCGATATTTCCGAATATCGGAAGGTATCACTCAACACTAATAACCACATAAATATTGGTTTTAGATATCTGAGAAGAAATCTGGCCAATTTTATATGGTTTTATGTAATTATAAAATTATAAAATGAAAGGAGCAAAATTGAAAATGAAACCAAGTCCATCTTTATCACACGAGGCTTTTGTTCTTGACCCTTTTTATAATACTTACTTAAATTGAGGTTTAATTCCTACGTACATTTTCTCCTTTAATTTTATGAATAGGACTGAGATGTATCATTGTTATTGCAGTAAATGTAATGCTTATGATCTTTTACTACGTCCCTCGTACTTCTAATTAAGTGTAATCTAATGTCTTTTATCTGACAGTGACAACGCACATCGATGACATCATAAATCAAAAAGAATAGAGGATAGTTTACAGTAACTAAAAGCATCTGGCCAACAGTATGGAGAGAGTGTAGTGTTTCTAGTGAGATCCACCAACCAGTAAAATGAATCTTTGTCATGGCTCTTAGCCAGGGAACAGAATCTGTCTTTCATCACCCTTAAAATGAAAACACTTGAATGAGTTTTCAATGTTTCATATTCAGAATTCCTTCCTTTCCATGTAGTTAGTGATCAGGATTGTCTGACACAACAGTGACACCAGATGTTGGCTCAGAATAATGCGCTCTCAGAGAGAACTGAGCACTGTGATAGAACATACAAATTGAATAGAGAATGAGAACGTAGAACGATATATATAGGTTTACAAATACTTAGCCTTACTGTAACATGTACTACACTTAAAACATGATATTGTTTCTGCAAAATCTTAAAAATGTTAGTAAATCTACAAAACAAGTCTGTCAATTCATGCTGCCCAATCTACAGGCAGCATGAATAAGAGTCTGGCTATGTGATTGCAGCCAAGTATTCTGAGAAAACATGTCTGGCTGATATAAGGCGAGACAAGCCTAGTCCTTTACTGCACCCCGGCTGACTTCTCCCCGAACCATCACCACTCATGGTGATTGAAAATTCTCAGACTGACACAAATTTGGGTTTTCACGTTTGCTACTTTAATGTTTTTAAAACACGTAGAAACATGTAGTGATATGATTCTGTGGTTAATGAACTACAATTATAAGCATTTCATACATTTTTAATAAGGAATACTAATTTTATTTCTATAGCACCATCATTTTACAAATCAGAGGGGACATTTACAAACTACAGATAACAGTATACAGCATTACATAATTTAATAAGTCAAACAAGAGTAGTGCTTTCCATGAGGAAATAGTTTGGACACAAAACGTAACAAGTACTTGTCATGTACGGTCCAGCCATAAACATGATAAACAAATAGGGATATTTAACTATAGCTGCATGAACTATTCATCAGCTAGTATCTATATAATTACAAATACAAACTACCAATGAATAAATGAAGGGGAATGATAACAGATCATAGAAGGGACAACATTCTTAGGAAAAGCTTGGAAGGGAGAACAGAGAATAGGTAGATTAGTGAGTTGAAGTGATAGGTCATTCTAGATCAGGGGTGTCAAACTGCATTCCTCGAGGGCCGCAAACCGTGCGTGTTTTCAAGATTTCCTTAGTATTGCACAAGGTGCTGGAATCATTCTCTGCAGGTGATTAAATTATCACCTGTGCAATGCAAGGAAATCCTGAAAACATGACCTGTTTGCAGCCCTCGAGGAATGCAGTTTGACACCCCTGGTCTAGAGAAGTGTATTGCGGGCACTGGTAGTTAACCAGATTGTCTGGGGTTGTGCATTCCAAAGAAATACCGCAGCATAAGAGAAGTTTTGTAGTCAGGACTGTGAGGTTCGGATGTTAGAGGATGGTAGTCTTAGATGATTAGCAAAATGGAGAGCATGGAGAGGGTAGCACACAGAGATGAGGGAGGAGATTTAAGGAAATAGAGAACTGTGGAGAGCTTTGCGTGTGAGAGTGATAAGTTTATATTGTACTCTGAAGCGAATGGGCAACCACTGCAATGACTGGCACAGGATGGAGCCATCAGTGTAGTGGCTGGACAGAAATATGACTGCCGCATTCGGGATAAATTGGAGAGGGGAGGGTTTAGTAAAAGGGAGACCTATTAATAGAGAGTTGCAGTAGTCCAGGCGAGAATGAATGAGGGCAATAGTAAAAGTTTTTGCTGTATCAAAGGTTAGAAAAGAACGGATTCTGAAAATATTTTTGAGAAGGTGATATGAGCCAGTGAGTGATAGGATATAGGAGGGGGAAAGTAAGGTATGAGTTAAATGTAATCCCAAGTCAGTGAGTGTGCTGCTTCAGAAGTATTGTAGAACCACCCATAGAAGTGGCAATTTCAGTCTTATGCAAGTTATTAGAAGGAGGAAACACAAGAATTTCAGTTTTGGACAGATTTACTTTCAGATAAAGGGATGACATAATGATAGAGGTAGTGGATCACTGGTATTGTGCACAGGTAAAATACATATTTTTGCACCGTGTTAGCCAGGAGATGGAAAAATATCAAAATTTGAGAGTCCTCAATGGTGGATACCTTTTAATAGCTAACTGAAAAGATGGTAACAAATAGCAAACTATCAAGCATAGAGATGATACTGGAAATCAAATCTGCTGATTATTTGTCCAATAAAGGGGGTGTAAAGAGAAAAGTGGAGGGTACCTGGGACTGAACTCTGAGGAACGCTGACAGTAAAGAGGAGAGGAAGAAGAGCCAGCAAAATATACACTGAAAGAGCAGTAAGAAAGCCTGATTATAAAATTACTTTCTCTCTGAAATGCCATAGTATTTCAGAATAAAACATGCCTGGCGGCAAGATAGCAACCTCACTCTTATTCATACTGCTCATGGTTTGGGCAGCATGAATCAACTGTCAGGTCCCATTTCACATGTTTCACATCATACTATATATTGCTGTTATGCTGACAACACATTGTTCTACCGATCAAAGCAATGCATGTACTCAGGGCCGGTTTCAGGTTTTTATGGGCCTTGGGCAAAAGAGTCTCAGGCCCCTTTCATGATTCATGATACATAGTTAAGAAATATAGGTATAGTACAATGCTAAAGATTTCACTGACTTCTTACATTACATAAGTGATATATATTGTAAATTCTACAATAGATCAGGAATCGGCGAATCCTCGCAGCGCTCAGTGCATGCACTGGGGGGATTCAAAAGTCTGCAGTCACACAGAGTGACTTCAAACTTTTTATTTTAGTTTAGACAGTATAGTCCTTCATACAGTAATATGGGCACCACATAGTCCTCCATACAGTAATGGGCACTAAGTAGTCGTCCATACAATATTATGGGCACCACAAAGTCATCGATAAAGTATTATGGCACCACCCAGTCCTCCATACAGTATTATGAGCACCACATAGACCTCCATACAGTATTATGAGCCCATATATTGCTCCATCTATATATATAATTGTCTAAGGGTTTTTCCGTCTGTCTGTCTGTCCTGGAAATCCCGCGTCTCTGATTGGTCGAGGCCGCTAGGCCTCGACCAATCAGCGACGGGCACAGCATGGCGACGATGATGTCATAAAGGTTTCCTCGACCAATCAGCGATGGGCACAGCCTGCCACGAATTCGCCTCGACCAATCAGCGACGGGCACAGCATTGACGTAGATGTCATAATGGTTGCCATGGCGACGATGATGTCATAAAGGTTGCCTCGACCAATCAGCGACGGGCACAGTCTGCCGCGAATTCTGGAATCATCATTGTCCATATACTACGGGGACATGCATATTCTAGAATATCCGATGAGTTAGAATCGGGCCACAATCCAGTATAGTATAATGGGCTCCATATAAGGCTCCATACAAAATAATGGGCCCCATATAATGCTCCATACAGTATAATGAGCCCCATACAATGCTTCATACAGTATAATTGGCCCCATATATTGCTCCAAATACTATATATTGGACCCATATAATGCCCCATATAGTATATAATGGCCCCATATAATGCTCCATACAGTATATAATGGTCTCATATAATGCTCCATACAGCATACAATGGGCCAATATAGTGCTCCATACAGTATATAATGGCACCATATAATGCTCTATACAATATAATGGCCCATGTATTGCTCGATACAGTATAATGGCCCTACATAGTGCTCCATACAGTATCATGGGCTCTCTGCATTGCTCCATTCAATATGATGGGCACAATATATTGCTCCATATAGTACAGTGGCCTCATATATTGCTTCATACAGTATAATGACCCTATATATTGCTAATTGCTTCATACAGTATAATGGCCCCCTATACTGCTCCATACAGTATAATGGCCCCTCATATTGCTCCATTCAGTATAATGGGTATAATGGCCCCTCATATTGCTACATACAGCATATAAAGGCCCCATATAGTGTTCCATACAGTATATAATGGCATCATATAATTCTCCATACAGTATAATGGCCCCATATATTGCTCAATACTGTATGATGGCCATACACAGTGCTCTATACAGTATAATGGGCCCACTACATTGCTCCATACAATATGATGGGCAAAATATATCACTCCATAAAGAATAATGGCCCATATATAGCTCCATACAGTATTATGGCCCCATATATTCCTACATACATTAAAAAAATAATCAAATACTCACCTTTCCTCGTTTCGCTGCTGCGGTCACCTCAGCGTCTTCTGACTCTCTGCACTGCTTGGCAGAGGGCTCTCTGTAGTGAAGTCATCACATCCTCTGCCTTGAGAGGTCACAGAGAGTCAGAAGATGCTGAAGAGACCAGAGCAGAATGGAACAGAGAGGTGAGTATTTGTGGTGGTGCAAGCGGGCTCCCCTGACTCATGGGTCTCATAGCGTTCCTGTGAACCCCCTTGTCCATCCAGGGCACCAGCACTTGCCCATGTGCAGCCGGTGGTGACGTTGGCCCTGCATGCACAGTATAATTAATTTAAAACTTTATTAAAATAGATCCCTGCTCTTAGTAGATCTCCCATAGTCTGATATCCCTATTGTAACTCCTGGAGATCAAGTGTTGTTACCAGATGTAGCTGTATCTGGCCTTACATTTTCACTGCAGCAGCTGTTTCAGTGGGAATAAATGAAATGTCAACCATGTAAAGCACTGGCAAGTTGGTCCACCACACAGAGCCCTACTAATACATGGGACTTCTTAATGGAGGAGTTATCATTATCAAGTCCATATTGCTCAATAGGAAGAAAGCGTCTTGGTATAAGTTCCTTACTGTCAAATGTGAATCTACTTCAGTTAAACCTAGAGTGCATCTAACAAACACAAAATTCTCATACCCTTCTGCTTAAATGGATTCAATGATACTAAAAGGCACAATGCCATGTACAAACTATTATTTTCAAATCATTTCTATTGTTCTGTAAGTGCATTACCAGTGCTATGTTCCAAGTCAGGTGGAGACTAAATAGACTGTACATGGCATGCTGGTTTAACCATGATGCTAAAAGAGTAGGTTCTAGGAGAAGATAATAACAGTAGTGCATGGCATAGCAAATATCTAAGATTATTTGCTAGCATTTCTTTAAAGAGGAGCTGATACAAAGTCAAACATTCCCAGTTTTTATGCTTAGAATATTCCTGCCGCTCTCCCGAAAATTATGTTTGTTTTTCATTTGTTTTTGTTTTTTTTAAATCCACCATATGGTTTCAAAGACATAGGCTTATATATTAATTGCTAATTTTTATGGTCCTACTAAGGAGCCATGGTTTGCAGGATTATCTTGGGCATGTCCTTAGGCTTCCCTGCATTATTACACTGTAAGCAACCTTTGATAGGAACTATAAAAAGTTCCAGTTAATATAAAGTAAAAATCAGTGAAAGTAGCGGTCACTGGGGAGCGCCAGTAAGGCGGTGAATGAGGTAAATTAAATAATTAATAAGCGGTCCAATGCAGCTCCAGCCGTGAACCTACAAAGGAGGATAGTAACTAGGACAACGTAGAAAGGAGCGTAAAGAACACAAGAACAAGGTAGTCATTTCTTAAGCCCACAACGCATTTCGACGGTAAATCGTCTTCATCAGGTGGCAATTGCGTCTTCCTTTATAGCCACAGCAGAAGAAGGCAACTAAATTCGGAGTGCCAGCATGGAAAGTGCATGATATCACTGCCATGTGCCACCTGTGAACAGCAAGCTGACGTTTGCTGCCGGCTACATCATGTATTGCAGTGGAGAGAACCGGCAGGTTTCTGTGCCACAATACATATCAGCTGAATGGAGGCACATCCAGGAGAAATTGGCGGTGGTATCGGCAGGCCCCCCTCCTGTATAGTCGCAGTCACATCCACTGTGACCAAGATCATTGCTACTCACACTATAGCAGTCTTTCCTAAACAATGTACTTTGTTTATTTCAAAAAGTGTATTAAGTCACAAACACTGACGTACCATGTCTCTCTTCACCTAGTCTCATGTGAGACGACATTTCAGAAGGACATGCTCCCTTCCTCATCAGACTAGGTGAAGAGAAAGATAGCACGACAGTGATCCTCAGCTTTGTGGATCATCTCTTCAATGTAGAACAAGCTATATAGCCATTTCAATATATAGGCACAAAGGTGCACAGTCTGGCAACTCCATTCCACAGTAGAACGTTTATTTTACAGGAATTAGCTCCCTTGCCCATGTTCGTAAAATATTAGTTTGCTATTCTGCACAGAGCATAGCTCATAAAAAAGTGCACTGTAATAATCTGGTAATTTATAATAAAGTAGTAATGGAATAAAAGGGTCTTTAAGGATTTATGAATATATTTAATTTACAATATACTCAAAACCTACTGATCCCTGCAATATCCAAACCCTTGGGTATCTCAGCTGATCAAGATGTACAGCTTTTATATGGCATCCATGCTGACATCATATCTTATGGTGATGATTGGTGGCCATGATATAAATGTCATGTCATCTTGTACAGCTAATAAATAAGGACCAGAAATCAATGAGGTTTATTGGCATCGTAATCGTACAGTAACCAAGGTAAGTATTCTACTTTAGGCTTATTAAAAAGCATTTCTGAATACTGGAAGACTCTTAGTAAAGTAGGAAAACTAAGAATTGGAATTTCATATGAAGTATATATAGATGCTATCACAGAAAATAAATTGTTCCTAAATATTAAAAATGCAAATTTTCCTATATTCAGACTAAAATACTATCTCCTTACAAACACAAGAAATGGTATAAAGAGATAAACAGAATATATTTATATGTTATGCATTATAAAATGCATAAATGCATAAAAAATAGAGCAGTCAAAAATCAAACCTTCATTCTGTGCTGATGATATAGGGACGGTAGATCCAGGAGGATAGGAAAATCTCTCACTGCTAAATTCCTATCAATCTCTTTGCCCCTAAATGTCTTTTCCCACTTATCAATTGCTAATCCCTCCTGCTGTCTACTGTTAATTCTTATTACATGACCAAATTCTTTCTTAAAGGGGTTTGCCCATAAAACACATTTATAACATATAAACAAGACAAATGTATGATTGCGGTGGGTCTCCTCCATGGGCTTCCCATAAATGCTGAGCGATTGTGTTCAATATCCCCAATTGATCACATATCCTTCTCCTGAGTTCTCACTTTGTTTTTCAACAGATATAATATGCCCTCTATTTTACATATTTTGAGGGGTTGACTCACTCAGCTGCTTCCCAAGGTAGACACAGGAACGCTTCTTGTGGTAAATCACCAGCTGGTTTATTACGGAACAGCAAAAACCATAGCAGGGTTCAGCAAACTAAACATGGCCTTTTTGGCATAATGGCAAAATTAAAAGATAACGTAGCAGAGTCTATATGTCTGAGGGATTCGCCAGCTCTGATCGCCATGTGTCTTCAGCTCCACTTGGAGCCACCGTCCAGAGTCTTTCCTCTCCAAATCACAACACAGAGAAAAAAACAACAGCGGCTGTACATTTAACATCCCAGCCACACCCTGAGGTGGAGATATGGTGAGTAGGTGTTCCGCCAGTGTCCTACCTACTCACCTAAAACCTGTCCCAAAATGGCTGATTAACTCCTTGAGCACATAGCTTGCTGAAGAGGAACTTATACTGTAGGTTTCTAGATCACCGAAGAAAGCAATCTTCGTGACACATATCTCCACTCATTCACTATGCCAGTGACCCTGTCAGTATATATATATCTATAATATAACGCTGGGAGCGTCACTCTGTCCGAAGCCTCTATAGACTGCGCAAGCGCCGGCGCAGTCTGGGCCTCACAGAGCGACGCTCCCGGGAGATCGCGGTATGCGTAAGCACTGAACGCATACCGCGATCTCCACCGGAGAGTCAGGGACCGCCAGGAGGGAGGGTAAGTATACTCACCTTTCCAGGTTCCAGCGCTGCTTGCGGCTCCGTCTCCCGGCTCCTCTGCTCCCGGCTCCGGAGGGCGCGGACTGCGCAGGCGCCGATTCCTGCTGCCGGAATCGGCGCCTGCGCAGTCCGCGCTTTCCGGCGCCATTTTCTTGAAGACACACTCCGGCTCCACTGCAGGTGTGTCTTCAAGAAAATGGCGCCGGAAAGCGCGGAGTGCGCAGGCGCTGATTCCTGCTGCCGGAATCGGCGCCTGCGCAGTCCCCGCTTTCCGGCGCCATTTTCTTGAAGACATACCTGCAGTGGAGCCGGACGATAGGTGAGTATGGTATTTTTTTTTTTTTTTATATGGCAGCAGCATTCGGGGGCATATAATACAATGGTGGCGCAGGATGGGAGCAGCACATGACAGAACGGGCGCAGGATGGCAGCAGCACATGACAGAACGGGCGCAGGATGGCCGCAGCACATGACAGAACGGGCGCAGGATGGCCGCAGCACATGACAGAACGGGCGCAGGATGGCCGCAGCACATGACAGAACGGGCGCAGGATGGCCGCAGCACATGACAGAACGGGCGCAGGATGGCCGCAGCACATGACAGAACGGGCGCAGGATGGCCGCAGCACATGACAGAACGGGCGCAGGATGGCCGCAGCACATGACAGAACGGGCGCAGGATGGCCGCAGCACATGACAGAACGGGCGCAGGATGGCCGCAGCACATGACAGAACGGGCGCAGGATGGCAGCAGCACATGACAGAACGGGCGCAGGATGGCAGCAGCACATGACAGAACGGGCGCAGGATGGCAGCAGCACATGACAGAACGGGCGCAGGATGGCCGCAGCACATGACAGAACGGGCGCAGGATGGCCGCAGCACATGACAGAACGGGCGCAGGATGGCCGCAGCACATGACAGAACGGGCGCAGGATGGCCGCAGCACATGACAGAACGGGCGCAGGATGGCCGCAGCACATGACAGAACGGGCGCAGGATGGCAGCAGCACATGACAGAACGGGCGCAGGATGGCAGCAGCACATGACAGAACGGGCGCAGGATGGCAGCAGCACATGACAGAACGGGCGCAGGATGGCAGCAGCACATGACAGAACGGGCGCAGGATGGCAGCAGCACATGACAGAACGGGCGCAGGATGGCAGCAGCACATGACAGAACGGGCGCAGGATGGCAGCAGCACATGACAGAACGGGCGCAGGATGGCCGCAGCACATGTCAGAACGAGCGCAGGATGGCCGCAGCACATGACAGAACGGGCGAAGGATGGCAGCAGCACATGACAGAACGGACGCAGGATGGCAGCAGCACATGACAGAACGGGCGCAGGATGGCAGCAGCACATGACAGAACGGGCGCAGGATGGGAGCAGCACATGACAGAACGGGCGCAGGATGGCAGCAGCACATGACAGAACGGGCGCAGGATGGCAGCAGCACATGACAGAACGGGCGCAGGATGGCAGCAGCACATGACAGAACGGGCGCAGGATGGCAGCAGCACATGACAGAACGGGCGCAGGATGGCAGCAGCACATGACAGAACGGGCGCAGGATGGCAGCAGCACATGACAGAACGGGCGCAGGATGGCAGCAGCACATGACAGAACGGGCGCAGGATGACAGCAGCAAATGACAGAACGGGGACGCAGGATGGGAGCAGCAAATGACAGAACGGGCGCAGGATGGCAGCAGCACATGACAGAACGGGCGCAGGATGGCCGCAGCACATGACAGAACGGGCGCAGGATGGCAGCAGCACATGACAGAACGGGCGAAGGATGGCAGCAGCACATGACAGAACGGGCGCAGGATGGCAGCAGCACATGACAGAACGGGCGCAGGATGGGAGCAGCACATGACAGAACGGGCGCAGGATGGGAGCAGCACATGACAGAACTGGCGCAGGATGGCAGCAGCACATGACAGAACGGGCGCAGGATGGCAGCAGCACATGACAGAACGGGCGCAGGATGGCAGCAGCACATGACAGAACGGGCGCAGGATGGCAGCAGCACATGACAGAACGGGCGCAGGATGGCAGCAGCACATGACAGAACGGGCGCAGGATGGCAGCAGCACATGACAGAACGGGCGCAGGATGGCAGCAGCACATGACAGAACGGGCGCAGGATGGCAGCAGCAAATGACAGAACGGGGACGCAGGATGGGAGCAGCAAATGACAGAACGGGCGCAGGATGGGAGCAGCAAATGACAGGATGGGAGCAGCAAATGACAGAATGGAGGCGCAGGATGGGAGCAGTACATGACAGAACGGGGGCGCAGGATGGGAGCAGCACATGACAGGATGGGGGCGCAGGATGGAGCAGCACATACCAGGATGGAGACCCTATACCAATATAAATGCTCGCCACCCGGGCGTAGAACGGGTTCAATAGCTAGTATATACAGTGGGGCAAAAAAGTATTTAGTCAGTCAGCAATAGAGCAAGTTCCACCACTTAAAAAGATGAGAGGCGTCTGTAATTTACATCATAGGTAGACCTCAACTATGGGAGACAAACTGAGAAAAAAAAAATCCAGAAAATCACATTGTCTGTTTTTTTAACATTTTATTTGCATATTATGGTGGAAAATAAGTATTTGGTCAGAAACAAAATTTCATCTCAATACTTTGTAATATATCCTTTGTTGGCAATGACAGAGGTCAAACGTTTTCTGTAAGTCTTCACAAGGTTGCCACACACTGTTGTTGGTATGTTGGCCCATTCCTCCATGCAGATCTCCTCTAGAGCAGTGATGTTTTTGGCTTTTCGCTTGGCAACACAGACTTTCAACTCCCTCCAAAGGTTTTCTATAGGGTTGAGATCTGGAGACTGGCTAGGCCACTGCAGGACCTTGAAATGCTTCTTACGAAGCATTCGTTGCCCTGGCGGTGTGCTTTGGATCATTGTCATGTTGAAAGACCCAGCCACGTTTCATCTTCAATGCCCTTGCTGATGGAAGGAGGTTTGCACTCAAAATCTCACGATACATGGCCCCATTCATTCTTTCATGTACCCGGATCAGTCGACCTGGCCCCTTTGCAGAGAAACAGCCCCAAAGCATGATGTTTCCACCACCATGCTTTACAGTAGGTATGGTGTTTGATGGATGCAACTCAGTATTCTTTTTCCTCCAAACACGACAAGTTGTGTTTCTACCAAACAGTTCCAGTTTGGTTTCATCAGACCATAGGACATTCTCCCAAAACTCCTCTGGATCATCCAAATGCTCTCTAGCAAACTTCAGACGGGCCCGGACATGTACTGGCTTAAGCAGTGGGACACGTCTGGCACTGCAGGATCTGAGTCCATGGTGGCGTAGTGTGTTACTTATGGTAGGCCTTGTTACATTGGTCCCAGCTCTCTGCAGTTCATTCACTAGGTCCCCCCGCGTGGTTCTGGGATTTTTGCTCACCGTTCTTGTGATCATTCTGACCCCACGGGGTGGGATTTTGCGTGGAGCCCCAGATCGAGGGAGATTATCAGTGGTCTTGTATGTCTTCCATTTTCTAATTATTGCTCCCACTGTTGATTTCTTCACTCCAAGCTGGTTGGCTATTGCAGATTCAGTCTTCCCAGCCTGGTGCAGGGCTACAATTTTGTTTCTGGTGTCCTTTGACAGCTCTTTGGTCTTCACAATAGTGGAGTTTGGAGTCAGACTGTTTGAGGGTGTGCACAGGTGTCTTTTTATACTGATAACAAGTTTAATCAGGTGCCATTACTACAGGTAATGAGTGGAGGAAAGAGGAGACTCTTAAAGAAGAAGTTACAGGTCTGTGAGAGCCAGAAATCTTGATTGTTTGTTTCCGACCAAATACTTATTTTCCACCATAATATGCAAATAAAATGTTAAAAAAACAGACAATGTGATTTTCTGGATTTTTTTTTCTCAGTTTGTCTCCCATAGTTGAGGTCTACCTATTATGTAAATTACAGACGCCTCTCATCTTTTTAAGTGGTGGAACTTGCACTATTGCTGACTGACTAAATACTTTTTTGCCCCACTGTATATAGCTGCTCACCTGCACATTCCATTTATTAACAGCATGTATTCATGTTTATAACATATCTATAATAATTACATTCTCAATCTACTCTGGATAAGCAAAATGGATCTACTAAACACATGTTATATAATTACAGCATCCAAAGTTACATTTTTCTATTAGTTCTGCAGCACAGTAAATGGATGGGCAAATCCAATGCTAATCCTCCAGGATCAGTTGTTTCTGCAATTGCTTCTCTCAAAGTAGAATCTCCAGCGTGAGTATTGCCAAGCATTTATGACGGGATTACACCAAGCAATTGTTACAAATGGCAAGCTGTGTGTAATAGAGATGAACAGCTCATTCGGCATTTTCACAAAATAGAAAGAAGAAATGTTCATTTACAGGTACATTCAGAAGTCCTTGAATGCCCTCTGGTGTTTTCTAGTGTACTTTACCAGAATTGATATATTTTATACAAAGGGCAAACATAAATAGGAAATACAAACACTGCACACAGCATAAAGTACGACATTTTATTCAGCCTATCACCATGTGCAGGCTCCATGTGCAGAAATAAATGATACGTATTGAAAAGCTCACATGGGTTATGTTGGAAGATATTGAAAAGTATGGTAGTGTACCAGTTTTATAAATATTACACCAGAGGCAGAGGTTTACAACCCCAAAAAGTAACATTTGAAAATAAATGGTGACAATAAAATAATCATTTCTGACAAATTAAGAAGTAGGGAAAAGGAGCTTTTACTGCACTGTCAAATGTACCAATGATAATAACAGGGAGAAGAGCAGGAAACTGGATAAAGAAATGATAAAGGACAAATGTGAGGGAGAAGGTTGTTATACTAGGAAACACGTAGACAATAAATCGCATTCATTTATCCTGGTTCCTGCTCTTTTTCTGGTATTATTATTGGTACTCTTGACTATTTGTGGGTCTGCAGCAGCCTCATCCAGCGCATTGTGTGTTGTGGTTGTGTGTAGTGTACAGCAATTCTCTGTAAACTAGTTTTTTTTGTCACTTGGATGAGACACTAATGAGACACTATTGCGCCCTTGTTTTTTCCAGCTCTTCTACATTGCTATTATTTTTAGACACTTTCTTCACTCGTCTAGAAAGTTTTTTAAAAACAGGAAGTGGCAAATTCTCTGTTCTCTGAAGGTAGCGATGGAATCCTCAAAAAATGGCATTCAGACAAAACCCTTGATGGAACTATAGTCTGTAATGACACAAAGTTCAAATGGACTCTGAGCTTTTTATGGTCATGTACATCTTTTCAGATGGGCCGCAAAACATAGTAGATTAGATTCTTGTGCCCATCTGAAAAGGCATACTCCATTGAGGTAGAAAGCACAAACATTTGAGTCTTTTCACTCAATGACTATGTCTGGGGTTCTGTCTGAACCCTATTTTTTTTTCTTGTCCATTTGAAGAGTCTTAGAATGCACAACATACGTAAAGATATGCATCATTTTTTGGTGTGCAATAGAATAATGCCAGTGGTCATGAAAAACCTGCCTCTGAATTCTGACTTTGATGATCCCATCTCAAATATGAAATGTAAGAAGCCGGAAACAGGGAATGTCGGCCAACACTATACTCCGGTGCTTAGTGTGAAAGCTGAGAGATCTTGCTGTATTTTTTTGTATTAATTGAATAAGAAAAAAAATTAAAACCAACATAAAGAAATAAAAAAAGCATGTTCACTATGAAACTGAATTTAAATATTTTGACACTTTTTGATGATAACTTTATTTTGAATAGAAGAACAAAACAATTGCTGTATTTTGTCCCTGTTAGGGTTTACTTCAACAGCATGGCAAATAATTCTACATATATTCTTATAATGCTGTAAGTTTAATGCTTCATCTTGTGTTTCCTTCCTTTCTTCTGTCACCTGATAAACTTAAGTGTGAGAGCCGGTGTAATCCATCAATTTGTTATCACATATAGAGACAGCAAGTACTCGGTAATAGTGTATAATCACTGTGAATATCATAACAAAAAGTGTAATATTAGCAATTTCTTTTGATGTAGATTACAGAACAGGGTAACCTAACACAACTGTTTTCATAGACATTATCTTCTGTGTTCTGCTTCTAGTTGACAAATGTTCAGATTGGCCTTTGAAGTGCACTCTAATTAGACTAGAATAGCTCTGAAAGACGGATTGTGTTACATTCATACTACACTTTACATTTTATAGTCTCCTATTGGATAAGAATAGTTTTTTTCTAATCTGTGTCATTCGTCTTACAAATGATCGCTATCATTTGATTCTTAGACATAAGGTTAATTCGCTTTCCGCAGGCGTCACGTACTCTGAAATACCTGAAACAAAGTGAACTTCTGGTGAATCATGTTACGGGTTCTGATGCTCTAGGTGAAAAATGTCGGCATGAAAAACTCTAACACATGTTATGTTTATTACATTAACAAGGGTGTTAAAACATGACACAAATTACACAGGAAAACATATGTAACAGTGGAAGGTAAATGATTCAGGTGCACATTCTTCACTTGGAAAGTCAGAGAGTTGGTTCCAAAGAAACTGCCATATGGTTGTAGAAAAAAGAGTTGACCCTTATTAAAGAGTGCTATATGATGAAATAGATCTAAGGCATTCATGTTAAGAACTTATTTAATATATTAGATATCTGGACTGTGTCTAATTACAGCTTTGTGTAATAAGCAATACAATGTTTTATATATGAATATGTGGGGAACGAAAAATGTCAGTTTTGGCATTTCGATCAATTTTTTACAGCGTTTAACTTATGAGTTTAATCATTTTGTAGTTTAAAAGATTTTTGATTGTACTGTACATAGCAAAACCGAACATGTCCATTTAAAAAAATAAAAAAAAAACATTTCTGTATGTTTGGGTATGGAAAGGAGGGTGGATTTGAATTTTTATATTGTTGTCTTTTTAAATAAAACTTTTTTTGTTTGACGTCTTACTGTATTTTCAGGCTTTTCTAAGGAACTTGACCATTCGATCACTTGCACTGTGTACTGCAATATTTCAGTATGGCAGAATCTAGTAAATATCATGGTCTTTCGTGAAGTCTCGCCTCTGGTAAGGCTTATTTATTTGTTTAGTGACATTATATTCCACAGCATATTACAGGCATTATCATTAGTGATGAGCAAGCGTGGTTGCCACCACTCGATACTTGACCAAGCATTGGGGTGCTTGGGTACACTTGTTACTCGATTGAGTACCGTGGATGATTGAGCACTATGCTCGAATTCCCACCCCGCATGTTTCGCATCTATTAGACAGTCAATAAACATGTGAGGATTGCCTGCCATACACAGTAATGCCATAGCCATGTTGGCTACTGACATTACTGAGATTGGCTGGCAGCATTGCCTCATAAGGTCTTATAAAAGATCCCGTGACATGATGCTTGGCACACTGTCCTCTGGAAGCAGTTCAGGTAGAGTTGATCTAGGAGAAAGTGCTAAGGCTAGTTTCACACTAGCGTTCGACAGGGCTGCAGATGGCAGCCTTCTTGTCGTCTTCCTCCAATAAGCCCCGCCTACTGAAGTGCCTCTTTCTTCAGCTCTGCCTACGTCTGCATGCATCCTGCATATCCTATCTTTAACATTGGGTATGCAAATGTATGCGGATCCCTCCGAATGCCTCTTTTTGATGGTGCGCCGACCACAACAAAATGCAACATGCGTTCAATGCAGGTCAGCGCAGCGTCATAGTGACGCATGCGGAGGCATCGACATACGTCCGCATGGCCTGCGTACCCAATGTTAAAGATAGGGTATGCAGGACGCATGCAGATATAGGTGGAGCTGAAGGAAGAGGCACAGCAGTGGACAGGGCTTAACGGAGGAAGGAGGCTTTCATCCGCAGCCCTGCCGAACGCAAGTCTGAAACCAGCCTTAGATTAGAGAAAGTATATAGGCAGTGTTTAATTGCTATTGCAGTGCTCTGCTGCTGTACTATTAAAAGAAAAGTCCTTATCAGGGCTACATACCATGCTTTCTCTAGTAATACCACTGTTACCTGCATTCAGTGTAGGGATAGCTGGTGGAGAAGGGATATTTTTGAATTAGAGGCATATAGGCAAGGTTTATTGCCTTACAGTCCTTCAATACCAGAAATTGAAGCTCGAGGAAAGTAGTTTGCATATTTCCGCTGCATTTTGGGAAGATCTGCAAAGTCTTCAGGAGAGAATAGCTACATTAAGGTAATCAAAGAAGATGAAGATTTCCATGACAGAGCACAAGTATCTTCAGAATGTGGCAAGAGAAAAACTTTTCAGCTAATGACAAATTAGAAATATCTATTCAGAATATTTGAAAAGAAACATCTTGCAATGTACTTGCAGAAAAAGATAAATGGAAGGATGTGAACCAAAGAAGCAGTAGGAAAGAATATAAGTCACCAACTAGACAAGCTGAAGAACTGCAACCAAGCTCTCAAACAGGTCAACTACGAAAATGTACATCAAAAATGTGCTTTGGTCATAAAGAACAGTCCAGCAAGCAATCAGAAGCCTCTTAAAAGGAAAAAGAAGTGCTGTGGTACAGAAGAAAAAGATATGTATGATATGGTATCAAGACTCTTCAGTGTGACAGACGACTACCGACGTGTACTAATACCCATAGGAGCAAATTACACAGCAAAAAAGGACCTGGAAACTATATGCAGAGGCTTTGAAGTCCTAGGCCAGAAAGTGAAGGAACTGGGAGCGCAGGTCGTCTTCTAATACATCCTCCTCCATCCTCCCAGTCGATGTACATGAACCAAAGAGAGTGAACAAGATTCTACGCGTGAACAACTGGCTGTCAGTTACCTTTTGGGTTTCTTCACCATGGAGTGAATTACTTGTATAATGCACTCCTTGCTAAGATGGGTTGCATCTTATGAAAAAATGAAAACACATATTTGGAAGATGCCTTGCTACACTCATCAGGAGAGCTTTAGACTACAGCGATATGGAATGGCAAATATACAGTACAGACCAAAAGTTTGGACACACCTTCTCATTTAAAGAGTTTTCTGTATTTTCATGACTATGAAAATTGTAAATTCACACTGAAGGCATCAAAACTATGAATTAACACATGTGGAATTATATACTTAACAAAAAAGTGTGAAACAACTGAAATTATGTCTTATACTCTAGGTTCTTCAAAATAGCCACCTTTTGCTTTGATGACTGCTTTGCACACTCTTGGCATTCTCTTGATGAGCTTCAAGAGGTAGTCACTGGAAATGGTTTTCACTTCACAGGTGTGAACCTAGAATATGAGACATATTTTTAGAAGAATCAGCTCTGGACTAATCTGGCTAGTATGAATATAAGCTATCTAGCATAGCCAGCTCATAGACTTAATAAAACTTAACATTTAATATATATACATTAAAACAATGACAGTCAAAAATAAAGTGCTCATAAATGCCAGTGCGCTTAATAAAATGGTACAATCTCACCCAATTGTTGTCTCTCAATTCTCCAAGGTTCCGTGCAGGACTGTTATGTTTGCTAATGACAGGTGTTATGAAGGCAATCCAGAAACACAGTGTGCTTAGCGATCAAAGCGCACACAGTGATCTGACAAATACCCAAAAATACAAGAACGAGCTCTGAGACGTGGAAACTCTGTAGACTGCACACCTGATCCTATCCTAAACACAACTAAAAGCGGCTGTGGATTGCGCCTAACAACTACCTAGGCAACTCGGCACAGCCTAAGAAACTAGCTAGCCTGAAGATAGAAAAATAGGCCTGACTTGCCCCAGAGAAATTCCCCAAAGGAAAAGGCAGCCCCCCACATATAATGACTGTGAGTAAGATGAAAAGACAAAACGTAGGGATGAAATAGATTCAGCAAAGTGGGGCCCGATATTCTAGGACAGAGCGAGGACAGTAAAGCGAACTTTGCAGTCTACAAAAAACCCTAAAGCAAAACCACGCAAAGGGGGCAAAAAAAACCCACCGTGCCGAACTAACGGCACGGCGGTACACCCTTTGCGTCTCAGAGCTTCCAGCAAAACAAAAGACAAGCTGGACAGAAAAAAAGCAACAAAAAAGCAAAAGGCACTTAGCTATACAGAGCAGCAGGTCACAGGAACAATCAGGAGAAGCTCAGATCCAACACTGAAACATTGACAAGGAGCAAGGATAGCAGCATCAGGCGGAGTTAAGTAATGAAGCAGTTAACGAGCTCACCAGAACACCTGAGGGAGGAAGCTCAGAAGCTGCAGTACCACTTGTGACCACAGGAGTGAATTCAGCCACAGAATTCACAACAGTACCACCCCCTTGAGGAGGGGTCACCGAACCCTCACCAGAGCCCCCAGGCCGACCAGGATGAGCAGCATGAAAGGCACGAACAAGATCGGAAGCATGAACATCAGAGGCAAAAACCCATGAATTATCTTCCTGAGCATAACCCTTCCATTTAACCAGATACTGGAGTTTCCGTCTAGAAACACGAGAATCCAAAATCTTCTCCACAATATACTCCAATTCCCCCTCCACCAAAACCGGGGCAGGAGGCTCAACAGATGGAACCATAGGTGCCACGTATCTCCGCAACAACGACCTATGGAATACATTATGTATGGAAAAGGAGTCTGGGAGGGTCAAACGAAAAGACACAGGATTGAGAACCTCAGAAATCCTATACGGACCAATAAAACGAGGTTTAAATTTAGGAGAGGAAACCTTCATAGGAATATGACGAGAAGATAACCAAACCAGATCCCCAACACGAAGTCGGGGACCCACACGGCGTCTGCGATTAGCGAAAAGTTGAGCTTTCTCCTGGGACAAGATCAAATTGTCCACTACCTGAGTCCAGATCTGCTGCAACCTATCCACCACAGAATCCACACCAGGACAGTCCGAAGACTCAACCTGTCCTGAAGAGAAACGAGGATGGAACCCAGAATTGCAAAAAAATGGAGAAACCAAGGTAGCCGAGCTGGCCCGATTATTAAGGGCGAACTCAGCCAACGGCAAAAAGGACACCCAATCATCCTGGTCTGCAGAAACAAAACATCTCAGATATGTTTCCAAGGTCTGATTGGTTCGTTCGGTCTGGCCATTAGTCTGAGGATGGAAAGCCGAGGAAAAGGATAGGTCAATGCCCATCCTACCACAAAAGGCTCGCCAAAACCTCGAAACAAACTGGGAACCTCTGTCAGAAACAACATTCTCAGGAATGCCATGCAACCGAACCACATGCTGAAAGAACAAAGGTACCAAATCAGAGGAGGAAGGCAATTTAGCCAAGGGCACCAGAT
The DNA here is from genome assembly GCF_032444005.1 of Ranitomeya imitator. Taxonomy (NCBI): domain Eukaryota; kingdom Metazoa; phylum Chordata; class Amphibia; order Anura; family Dendrobatidae; genus Ranitomeya; species Ranitomeya imitator. The sequence goes on along the minus strand of NC_091287.1, from coordinate 228,436,190 downwards.
GGACCATTTTAGAAAAGCGATCACAGACCACCCAAATGACTGACATCTTTTGAGAAACGGGAAGGTCAGAAATGAAATCCATCGAAATATGTGTCCAAGGCCTCTTTGGGACCGGCAAGGGCAAAAGCAACCCACTGGCACGAGAACAGCAGGGCTTAGCCCTAGCACAAATCCCACAGGACTGCACAAAAGTACGTACATCCCGTGACAGAGATGGCCACCAGAAGGATCTAGCCACTAACTCTCTGGTACCAAAGATTCCAGGATGACCAGCCAACACCGAACAATGAAGTTCAGAGATAAGTTTATTAGTCCACCTATCAGGGACGAACAGTTTCTCTGCTGGACAACGATCAGGTTTATTCGCCTGAAATTTTTGCAGCACCCGCCGCAAATCAGGGGAGATGGCAGACACAATGACTCCTTCCTTGAGGATACCCGCTGGCTCAGATAAACCCGGAGAGTCGGGCACAAAACTCCTAGACAGAGCATCCGCCTTCACATTTTTAGAGCCCGGAAGGTACGAAATCACAAAGTCGAAGCGGGCAAAAAATAACGACCAACGGGCCTGTCTAGGATTCAAGCGCTTGGCAGACTCGAGATAAGTCAAGTTCTTATGATCAGTCAATACCACCACGCGATGCTTAGCTCCTTCAAGCCAATGACGCCACTCCTCGAATGCCCACTTCATGGCCAGCAACTCTCGATTGCCCACATCATAATTACGCTCAGCGGGCGAAAACTTCCTAGAAAAGAAAGCACATGGTTTCATCACTGAGCAATCAGAACCTCTCTGTGACAAAACCGCCCCTGCTCCAATCTCAGAAGCATCAACCTCGACCTGGAACGGAAGAGAAACATCTGGCTGACACAACACAGGGGCAGAACAAAAACGACGCTTCAACTCCTGAAAAGCTTCCACAGCAGCAGAAGACCAATTAACCAAATCAGCACCCTTCTTGGTCAAATCGGTCAATGGTTTGGCAATGCTAGAAAAATTACAGATGAAGCGACGATAAAAATTAGCAAAGCCCAGGAACTTTTGCAGACTTTTCAGAGATGTCGGCTGAATCCAATCCTGGATGGCTTGGACCTTAACTGGATCCATCTCGATAGTAGAAGGGGTAAAGATGAACCCCAAAAATGAAACTTTCTGCACCCCGAAGAGACACTTTGATCCCTTCACAAACAAAGAGTTAGCACGCAGGACCTGAAAAACCATTCTGACCTGCTTCACATGAGACTCCCAATCATCTGAGAAGATCAAAATGTCATCCAAGTAAACAATCAGGAATTTATCCAGATACTCACGGAAGATGTCATGCATAAAAGACTGAAACACAGATGGAGCATTGGCAAGTCCGAACGGCATCACTAGATACTCAAAATGACCCTCGGGCGTATTGAATGCAGTTTTCCATTCATCTCCTTGCCTGATTCTCACCAGATTATACGCACCACGAAGATCTATCTTAGTGAACCAACTAGCCCCCTTAATCCGAGCAAACAAGTCAGATAACAATGGCAAGGGATACTGAAATTTAACAGTGATCTTATTAAGAAGGCGGTAATCAATACACGGTCTCAGCGAACCATCCTTCTTGGCTACAAAGAAGAACCCTGCTCCCAGTGGTGATGACGATGGGCGAATATGTCCCTTCTCCAGGGATTCCTTCACATAACTGCGCATAGCGGCGTGTTCGGGCACGGATAAATTAAATAATCGACCTTTAGGGAATTTACTACCAGGAATCAAATTGATAGCACAATCACAATCCCTATGCGGAGGTAGAGCATCGGACTTGGGCTCTTCAAATACATCATGATAATCAGACAAGAACTCTGGGACCTAAGAAGGGGTGGATGACGAAATCGACAAAAATGGAACATCACCATGTACCCCCTGACAACCCCAGCTGGATACCGACATGGAATTCCAATCCAATACTGGATTATGGGTTTGTAGCCATGGCAACCCCAACACGACCACATCATGCAGATTATGTAACACCAGAAAGCGAATAACTTCCTGATGTGCAGGAGCCATGCACATGGTCAGCTGGGCCCAGTATTGAGGTTTATTCTTGGCCAAAGGTGTAGCATCAATTCCTCTCAATGGAATAGGACACCGCAAAGGCTCCAAGAAAAACCCACAACGTTTAGCATAATCCAAATCCATCAGATTCAGGGCAGCGCCCGAATCCACAAACGCCATGACAGAAAACGACGACAAAGAGCATATCAAGGTAATGGACAGAAGGAATTTGGACTGTACAGTACCAATGACGGCAGACCTAGCGGACCGCTTAGTGCGCTTAGGACAATCAGAAATAGCATGAGTGGAATCACCACAGTAGAAACACAGACCATTCAGACGTCTGTATTCCTGCCGTTCAACTCTAGTCATAGTCCTATCGCACTGCATAGGCTCAGGTTTAACCTCAGGCAGTACCGCCAAATGGTGCACAGATTTACGCTCGCGCAAGCGTCGACCGATCTGAATGGCCAAAGACAAAGACTCATTCAAACCAGCAGGCATAGGAAATCCCACCATGACATCCTTAAGAGCCTCAGAGAGACCCTTTCTGAACAAAGCTGCCAGCGCAGATTCATTCCACTGAGTGAGTACTGACCATTTCCTAAATTTCTGACAATATACTTCTATATCATCCTGACCCTGGCACAAAGCCAGCAAATTTTTCTCAGCCTGATCCACTAAATTAGGCTCATCGTACAGCAATCCGAGCGCCAGGAAAAACGCATCGACACTACTCAATGCAGGGTCTCCTGGCGCAAGAGAAAATGCCCAGTCTTGAGGGTCGCCGCGCAAAAAAGAAATAATAATCAAAACCTGTTGAATAGGATTACCAGAAGAATGAGGTTTCAAGGCCAGAAATAGCTTACAATTATTTTTGAAACTTAGAAACTTAGTTCTATCTCCAAAAAACAAATCAGGAATAGGAATTCTTGGTTCTAACATAGATTTCTGATCAATAGTATCTTGAATTTTTTGTACATTTATAACGAGATTATCCATTGAAGAGCACAGACCCTGAATATCCATGTCCACACCTGTGTCCAGAATCACCCAAATGTCTAGGGGAAAAAAAAAAGTGAACACAGAGCAGAAAAAAAAAAAAAAAATGATGTCAGAACTTTTTCTTTCCCTCTATTGAGAATCATTAGTTTGGCTCCTTGTACTGTTATGTTTGCTAATGACAGGTGTTATGAAGGCAATCCAGAAACACAGTGTGCTTAGCGATCAGAGCGCACACAGTGATCTGACAAATACCCAAAAATACAAGAACGAGCTCTGAGACGTGGAAACTCTGTAGACTGCACACCTGATCCTATCCTAAACACAACTAAAAGCGGCTGTGGATTGCGCCTAACAACTACCTAGGCAACTCGGCACAGCCTAAGAAACTAGCTAGCCTGAAGATAGAAAAATAGGCCTGACTTGCCCCAGAGAAATTCCCCAAAGGAAAAGGCAGCCCCCCACATATAATGACTGTGAGTAAGATGAAAAGACAAAACGTAGGGATGAAATAGATTCAGCAAAGTGGGGCCCGATATTCTAGGACAGAGCGAGGACAGTAAAGCGAACTTTGCAGTCTACAAAAAACCCTAAAGCAAAACCACGCAAAGGGGGCAAAAAAAACCCACCGTGCCGAACTAACGGCACGGCGGTACACCCTTTGCGTCTCAGAGCTTCCAGCAAAACAAAAGACAAGCTGGACAGAAAAAAAGCAACAAAAAAGCAAAAGGCACTTAGCTATACAGAGCAGCAGGTCACAGGAACAATCAGGAGAAGCTCAGATCCAACACTGAAACATTGACAAGGAGCAAGGATAGCAGCATCAGGCGGAGTTAAGTAATGAAGCAGTTAACGAGCTCACCAGAACACCTGAGGGAGGAAGCTCAGAAGCTGCAGTACCACTTGTGACCACAGGAGTGAATTCAGCCACAGAATTCACAACACAGGACCTAGGTAGGTGAGACCAAGATGAAGAGAGGCAAAATAACTCCCACCCGTCTCGACTTTTTTCACCCTCACATTGAGGCAACTATCACATAGGGAGGTCTGATCTGCCACTGCAGAAGACCTCATTTAGCCTGGATAACTTCCCCTCATGAACCCCCTTAACGGGGAGGAAACATGTTGGGAAGGGAACACATACCATCAAGGGAGGCTACATCTATCATGGGCACCACGAAATAGTTTCATACTTGGGTACTGCCCTTGTCAGGGCGGGAGTTATTTGCAGAGGGCACGACAGGGAAAGTCAGGTCCCAAACTCCCCCCTGCCTCTCCACATCTTGGTCTCACCTACCTAGGTCCTGCACGGAACCTTGGAGAATTGAAAGACAACAATTGGGTGACATTGTACCATTTTATTAAGTGCACTGGTATTTATGAGCACTTTATTTTTGACTGTCATTGTTTTAATATATATTAAATGTTAAGTTTTATTAAGTCTATGAGCTGGCTATGCTAGATAGCTTACTTAGTAATGTGCTATATGCTTTAGGGTCTTCCCCTTTGTATATTTGCAGTCTAGAGAAATAGCAAAATGGAGTGATTTCTATAAGAATAGCTCTCTTAAGTCCCACCTCTCTACTATTTTCACCAAAACGCTACCCTCTTTTCTGTCCGGTTTTGAGGAGGTGTTTTCTAAAGAGGGGTGCCAGGAATTGCCTCCTCATTGGGCCTATGTTTGTCCCATTAACCTGCTCCCTGGAGCAAAACTATCCAAACCTAGGTAATACATTCTTTCGGGTCCCGAGGGACTGGCCATGAAGAAGTATATCACACAAAGTCTTGCCAAGGGATATATCAGACCATCCTCTTCCCCTTTTCCTGCAGATATTCCTGTCTTCCCTGCAACAGTTCCTGTTCCTCCAGTGTCAGCCAAGGCCTCCTGCCTGCCAGAGTGTCAGCCATGCCCACTTGCCTGCTAGGGTGCTAGCTGTGCCCACCTGTCTGCCATGGTTTCAGCCGTGCCTGCCTGAACTTGCCAGTCTAAACATCAGCTAGCTACAGAACTAACCTGCACCTGTTGTTAGTGTCCTGTTCACTTGTGGGGTCAGCTGCTACTGCCAGACATTGCCCTGAAGTTGTACTTGGCAGCTACCTGCCGCACAAACCTGACCTCAACACTAAAGGCTCCAGTGAACACCAAGGTAGCTGCTTAGTCATGCCTTTCCAGGGTTAGTCTTGTTTCTGGCACAGTGAGGCCACAATCCTCACTCACGCCATCCAGTCTGGGTGCGAGCATGACAATTTGCTCAGTCCATGGTCCTTGCTGAGTCCGATGATTTTTCACTCTCGGAGCAAGATGACCTTATGTTTTTGCTAACATGAGTGACAGAACAAATTTTTTACATGATCTGAATCCCCTGACTTTTGCTGCACCTGCCCTGGCTGCAGTCCCTGCAGCCGAACATACCCAACCTGTGACTTGCACTCCTGGAGCAGTGCTTGCAACACTATGAATTTTTTTCTCCCCATTTTCTCCCTGACTGGGTCAAGGTGGGATTCCTTATGTCCTACTTAGCAGAAGATGCCTTGAAATGGCTCAACCCCAACTGGAAAACAGGAGATCCTATCACCTCGGACCCACAGGTCTTCCTGATGGCCTTCTGTAGAGTCTTCGATGTGCCTAGTCCTGTGTCTTCTGCAAAGACTTTCCTCCCAAGCTTTCAGAAACGGACTAGACGGGTGACGCCTATGGGAAAACCATCATGTCTGGCCACGACCATCCAGAGACCATCTATTCTTCAGCCAGTAAAAGCAGCTACCTAAGCAGAACCCCAAAAGGCTGACAAAAGTAGGCTGGCTGAGCAGCAGCCTGAATCCAGTCATGTGAAGGGATTGTGGTATCGCTGCGGTCGTGTGGAAAATTCTGACGGTCTCTGCCCTAAACTCCTAAACCTTGGGCCAGTAGCAGAGGATGCCCTTGGCAAGAGTATTTCCTCCAAAAAAAAATCCATGACTGTTTCCATTCCTTGTGGGAGCTTTGGTTCACAGGTCTATTTAATCTGCAAGCCATACGAAGTCAGTGTGTGATTCCTGTTCAACAACTCCAGAATCCGGAGAGGGTGTTGTCTGGGATGGGCAAGCCCTACTCAAGAACAGTCTCGTCTTGAAGGAACAACTACAGCTCCAAGTCGGAGCGTTATACATGGGGAAGATTATCTTCCACATGCTCTCTGGTATGCACATAAGTCATCCAAGCTGAGAACTCTACTGACCGTTCTGGTCTGGATACCCAGCGTGGTGCTTCATTGGGAAAAACCAAATCACGAGAGGTGTCTAGTTCCCATACGTCAAGGTCAGTCAGCAGTGTCACCATCTTCTCCACCTAGTCTGCTAGTCACCTAGTTATGGTGTGCTGTCATCTCCAAAGAAAGGGAAGTGGTGATGATTTCTCCACACATCTCTGACAATTGTACCAATGATCAGTTCCCAGGAACCTCCCGGCCTCTTGGATGTTTTTCCCTGGACAGAAGATTGACCCAGTATGGGTGCCTTCAGTTTCCATGTGACCGGTTGATGAAGATATCAAAATGGAAGCTTTTTAGTCTCTGCTTTACACCAACCAAGAGGAAAAAGTCCAGATTGTGGTATCTTCTATGGTGGTGGCTGACCTTGTCTGGGAGAGAGAAACTTGGCATTCCGAGATTCCTAGTATCACGCCCGCTGCATTCTTCCCTAAGGATGTCTTGATGGACTGGACTGTGCATGGTCCTGAGAAGAGTTGGGCTTTACTCTTTCTGCAGTCTATCCTGGCAGGTTTGAAGAAGAGTGGGTGTAAGGAGGGGGTACTGTAACATCCCTGCTGGCATCACTGCATGGCTTCCCATCTACCATCAGGCTGATACACCGACTTACTCACCACTACAGGCAATGCTGTGCATTCTGCCCTCTGCCTGCTTCATGCTGTAAACCATGTGGCCTTCTGTGTGCTTACTTACTGGTTGTATGCTTAGGGCGGTGTTATGAAAGGCAATTCAGTATCACAATGGACATGGAGGTCAGAGCACATACAGTGATCTGACAATAACCCAAAATAATAGAACGAGCTCTGAGATGTGGGAACTCTGCAGACCGCAATCCCTGATCCTCTCCAAACACAACTAGAGGCAGCCGTGGATTGCGCCTAACGCTACCTATGCAACTCGGCACAGCCTGAGAAACTAACTAGCCTGAAGATAGAAAAAATAAGCCTACCTTGCCTCAGAGAAATACCCCAAAGGAAAAGGCAGCCCCCCACATATAATGACTGTGAGTAAGATGAAAAGACAAACGTAGGGATGAAATAGATTCAGCAAAGTGAGGCCCGATATTCTAGACAGAACGAGGATAGGAAAGATAACTTTGCGGTCTACACAAAACCCTAAAGAAAACCACGCAAAGGGGCAAAAAGACCCTCCGTACCGAACTAACGGCACGGAGGTACACCCTTTGCGTCCCAGAGCTTCCAGCAAAACAAATAGACAAGCTGGACAGAAAAAATAGCAACAAATAGCAAAGAAGCACTTAGCTATGCAGAGCAGCAGGCCACAGGAATGATCCAGAGAAACACAAGTCCAACACTGGAACATTGACAGGAAGCATGAATCAAAGCATTAGGTGGGGTTAAGTAGAGAAGCACCTAACGACCTCACCAGATCACCTGAGGGAGGAAACTCAGAAGCAGCAGTACCAGTTTCCTCCACAAACGGAAGCTCCCAGAGAGAATCAGCCGAAGAACCACTTGTGACCACAGGAGGGAGCTCTGCCACAGAATTCACAACAGTACCCCCCCTTGAGGAGGGGTCACCGAACCCTCACCAGAGCCCCCAGGCCGACCAGGATGAGCCACATGAAAGGCACGAACAGATCGGGAGCATGGACATCAGAGGCAAAAACCCAGGAATTATCCTCCTGAGCATAACCCTTCTATTTAACCAGATACTGGAGTTTCCGTCTTGAAACACGAGAATCCAAAATCTTCTCCACAATATACTCCAATTCCCCCTCCACCAAAACCGGGGCAGGAGGGTCAACAGATGGAACCATAGGTGCCACGTATCTCCGCAACAATGACCTATGGAAGACGTTATGTATGAAAAAAGAATCTGGGAGGGTCAGACGAAAAGACACAGGATTAATAACCTCAGAAATCCTATAAGGACCAATGAAATGAGGTTTAAACTTCGGAGAGGAAACCTTCATAGGAATATGATGAGAAGATAACCAAACCAGATCCCAACACGAAGTCGGGGACCCACACGGCGTCTGCGATTAGCGAAACGTTGAGCCTTCTCCTGGGACAAGGTCAAATTGTCCACTACATGAGTCCAAATCTGCTGCAACCTGTCCACCACAGTATCCACACCAGGACAGTCCGAAGACTCAACCTGTCCTGAAGAGAAACGAGGATGGAACCAAGAATTGCAGAAAAATGGCGGAACCAAGGTAGCCGAGCTGGCCCGATTATTAAGGGCGAACTCAGCCAAAGGCAAAAAGGACACCCAGTCATCCTGATCGGCAGAAACAAAGCATCTCAGATATGTTTCCAAGGTCTGATTGGTTCGTTCGGTCTGGCCATTAGTCTGAGGATGAAAAGCCGAGGAAAAAGACAAGTCAATGCCCATCCTACCACAAAAGGCTCGCCAAAACCTCGAAACAAACTGGGAACCTCTGTCAGAAACGATATTCTCTGGAAAGCCATGCAAACGAACCACATGCTGGAAGAACAATGGCACCAAATCAGAGGAGGAAGGCAACTTGGACAAGGGTACCAGATGGACCATCTTAGAAAAGCGATCACAGACCACCCAAATGACTGACATCTTTTGAGAGACGGGAAGATCTGAAATAAAATCCATAGAGATATGTGTCCAAGGTCTCTTCGGGACCGGCAAGGGCAAAAGCAACCCACTGGCACGAGAACAGCAGGGCTTAGCCCGAGCACAAATCCCACAGGACTGCACAAAAGAACACACATCCCGCGACAGAGACGGCCACCAAAAGGATCTATCCACTAACTCTCTGGTACCAAAGATTCCAGGATGACCAGCCAACACCGAACAATGAACCTCAGAGATCACTTTATTTGTCCACCTATCCGGGACAAACAGTTTCTCCGCTGGACAACGATCAGGTTTATTAGCCTGAAATTTTTGCAGCACCCGCCGCAAATCAGGGGAGATGGCAGACACAATTACTCCTTCCTTGAGGATACCCGCCGGCTCAGATAAACCCGGAGAGTCGGGCACAAAACTCCTAGACAGAGCATCCGCCTTCACATTTTTAGAGCCCGGAAGGTACGAAATCACAAAGTCAAAACGGGCGAAAAACAGCGACCAACGAGCCTGTCTAGGATTCAAACGCTTAGCAGACTCGAGATAAGTCAGGTTCTTATGATCAGTCAATACCACCACGAGATGCTTAGCTCCTTCAAGCCAATGACGCCACTCCTCGAATGCCCACTTCATGGCCAGCAACTCTCGGTTGCCCACATCATAATTCCGCTCAGCAGGCGAAAACTTCCTGGAAAAAAAAGCGCACGGTTTCATCACTGAACAATCAGAACCTCTCTGCGACAAAACAGCCCCTGCTCCAATCTCAGAAGCATCAACCTCGACCTGGAACGGAAGAGAAACATCAGGTTAACACAACACAGGGGCAGAAGAAAAACGACGCTTCAACTCTTGAAAAGCTTCCACAGCAGCAGAAGACCAATTGACCAAATCAGCACCCTTCTTGGTCAAATCGGTCAATGGTTTGGCAATACTAGAAAAATTGCAGATGAAGCGACGATAAAAATTAGCAAAGCCCAGGAACTTTTGCAGACTTTTCAGAGATGTCGGCTGAGTCCAATCATGGATGGCTTGGACCTTAACAGGATCCATCTCGATAGTAGAAGGGGAAAAGATGAACCCCAAAAATGAAACCTTCTGCAAACCAAAGAGACACTTTGATCCCTTCACAAACAAAGAGTTAGCACGCAGGACCTGAAAAACCATTCTGACCTGTTTCACATGAGACTCCCAATCATCCGAGAAGATCAAAATGTCATCCAAGTACACAATCAGGAATTTATCCAGGTACTCTCGGAAGATGTCATGCATAAAGGACTGAAACACTGATGGAGCATTGGCAAGTCCGAATGGCATCACTAGATACTCAAAATGACCCTCGGGCGTATTAGATGCAGTTTTTCATTCATCGCCTCGCCTGATTCGCACCAGATTATACGCACCACGAAGATCAATCTTGGTGAACCAACTAGCCCCCTTAATCCGAGCAAACAAATCAGATAACAAAGGCAAGGGGTACTGAAATTTAACAGTGATCTTATTAAGAAGGCGATAATCTATACAAGGTCTCAGCGAACCATCCTTTTTGGCTACAAAAAAGAACCCTGCTCCTAATGGCGACGATGATGGGCGAATATGCCCCTTCTCCAGGGATTCCTTCACATAACTGCGCATAGCGGTGTGCTCAGGCACGGATAAATTAAACAGTCGACCTTTTGGGAATTTACCACCAGGAATCAAATTGATAGCACAATCACAATCCCTATGCGGAGGTAGGGCATCGGACTTGGGCTCATCAAATACATCCCGGTAATCAGACAAGAACTCTGGAACCTCAGAAGGGGTGGATGACGAAATTGACAAAAATGGAACATCACCATGTACCCCCTGACAACCCCAGCTGGACACCGACATGGATTTCCAATCCAATACTGGATTATGGGCTTGTAGCCATGGCAACCCCAACACGACCACATCATGCAGATTATGCAACACCAGAAAGCGAATATCCTCCTGATGTGCAGGAGCCATGCACATGGTCAGCTGGGTCCAGTATTGAGGCTTATTCTTGGCCAAAGGCGTAGCATCAATACCTCTCAATGGAATAGGACACTGCAAGGGCTCCAAGAAAAACCCACAACGCTTAGCACATTCCAAGTCCATTAAATTCAGAGCAGCGCCTGAATCCACAAACGCCATGACAGAATATGATGACAAAGAGCAGATCAAGGTAACGAACAGAAGAAATTTTGACTGTACCGTACCAATGGTGGCAGACCTAGCGAACCGCTTAGTGCGCTTAGGACAATCAGAGATAGCATGAGTGGAATCACCACAGTAGAAACACAGCCAATTCAGACGTCTGTGTTCTTGCCGTTCAACTCTGGTCAAAGTCCTATCGCACTGCATAGGCTCAGGTTTAAGCTCAGGTAATACCGCCAAATGGTGCACAGATTTACGCTCACGCAAGCGTCGACCGATCTGAATAGCCAAAGACATAGACTCATTCAAACCAGCAGGCATAGGAAATCCCACCATGACATCCTTAAGGGCTTCAGAGAGACCCTTTCTGAACATAGCTGCCAGCGCAGATTCATTCCATTGAGTGAGCACTGACCATTTTCTAAATTTCTGGCAATATACCTCTATCTCATCCTGACCCTGACAAAGAGCCAGCAATTTCTTTTCTGCCTGATCCACTGAATTAGGCTCATCGTACAGCAATCCGAGCGCCAGGAAAAACGCATTGATATTACTCAATGCAGGATCTCCTGGCGCAAGAGAAAATGCCCAGTCCTGAAGGTCGCCGCGCAAAAAAGAAATAATAATCAAAACCTGTTGAACTGGATCACCAGAGGAACGAGGTTTCAAGGCCAGAAATAACTTACAATTATTTTTGAAACTCAGAAACTTAGTTCTATCTCCAAAAAACAAATCAGGAATAGGAATTCTTGGTTCTAACATAGATTTCTGATCAATAGTGTCTTGAATCTTTTGTACTCTTGCCGAGAGCTGATCCACAAATGAAGACAGACTTCTAATGTCCATCGCTACACCTGTGTACTGAACCACCCAAATGTCTAGGGGAAAAAAAAGACAAAACACAAAGCCAAGAAAAAAAAATGGTCTCAGAACTTCTTTTTTCCCTCTATTGAGAATCATTAGTACTTTTGGCTTCCTGTACTGTTATGAAAGGCAATTCAGTATCACAATGGACATGGAGGTCAGAGCACATACAGTGATCTGACAATAACCCAAAATAATAGAACGAGCTCTGAGACGTGGGAACTCTGCAGACCGCAATCCCTGATCCTCTCCAAACACAACTAGAGGCAGCCGTGGATTGCGCCTAACGCTACCTATGCAACTCGGCACAGCCTGAGAAACTAACTAGCCTGAAGATAGAAAAAATAAGCCTACCTTGCCTCAGAGAAATACCCCAAAGGAAAAGGCAGCCCCCCACATATAATGACTGTGAGTAAGATGAAAAGACAAACGTAGGGATGAAATAGATTCAGCAAAGTGAGGCCCGATATTCTAGACAGAACGAGGATAGGAAAGATAACTTTGCGGTCTACACAAAACCCTAAAGAAAACCACGCAAAGGGGCAAAAAGACCCTCCGTACCGAACTAACGGCACGGAGGTACACCCTTTACGTCCCAGAGCTTCCAGCAAAACAAATAGACAAGCTGGACAGAAAAAATAGCAACAAATAGCAAAGAAGCACTTAGCTGTGCAGAGCAGCAGGCCACAGGAATGATCCAGAGAAACACAAGTCCAACACTGGAACATTGACAGGAAGCATGAATCAAAGCATTAGGTGGGGTTAAGTAGAGAAGCACCTAACGACCTCACCAGATCACCTGAGGGAGGAAACTCAGAAGAAGCAGTACCAGTTTCCTCCACAAACGGAAGCTCCCAGAGAGAATCAGCCGAAGTACCACTTGTGACCACAGGAGGGAGCTCTGCCACAGAATTCACAACAGGGCGGCGGCGCCTGCACTTCCTGATTCTTAACTCCTTAACGGACAGAGGTATTTTTGGTTTTGCATTTTCATTTTTTGTTCCCCTTCTTCCCAAAGCCATAACTTTTTTATTTTTTGGTCAATATGGCCAAGTGAGGGCTTGTTTTTTGTGGTACGAGTTGCACTTTTGAACGACACCATTGGTTTTAACATATCGAGTACTGGGAAAAGGGAAAAAAATTCCAAGTGCTGTGAAATTGCAAAAAAAAGTTCAATCCTACAGTTGTTTTTGCTTTGCTTTTCTCTATGTTCACTAAATGCTAAAACTGACCTGCCATTATGATTCTCCAGGTCATTATAAGTTCATAGACACCAAACATGTCTAGGTTCATTTTTATCTAAGTGGTAAAAAAAATCCAAACTTTGTTAAAAAAGAAAAAACAAATTGCGCCATTTTCCAATACCAGTAGCGTCTCCATTTTTCATGATCTTGGGTTGGGTGAGAGCTTATTTTATTTTTTGTGCAACGAGCTGACTTTTTTACTAATATCATTTTGGTGCAAATATGATCATTTGAGCGCTCGTTATTGCATTTTAATGCAATGTCGCGGCAACCAAAAATAGTAATTCTGGCGTTTTGACTTTTTTTCCTTTTTTTATTGATAGATCGGGTGATTCTGAATGCGTTTATACCAAATATGTGTATGTTTTTTTTTATTGTTTTATTATGAATGGGGCGAAAGGGGGTGATTGGAACTTTTATTTATTTTTTACTTTTGGCATGTTTCAATAGTGTCCATGGGAGACTAGAAGCTACCATAACCCGATTGGCTCTGCTACATACAGGAAATAATCAGATCACCTTTATGCAGCAGAATTACTCACTTGCTATGAGCACCAACCACCGGGCGGCACTCACAGCAAGCCGGCAATGACAACCATAGAGGTCTCCAGGAGACTTCTGGTTGTCATGCCATCCCATCGGTGACCCGCGATTGCCGGAATCGCATGTTAAATGTCTGTCAGCATTTGACAGTGGCATTTAATGGGTTAATATCCGCGGGTGGTTCAAAACAGCTGACATGTGCCGGGAAAGATGTGGGCTCACTGCCTGAGCCCACATAAAAGGGAGGGTGTTCAACATCGGCATACATTTACTCCAGATGTGGGAAAGAGTTTAAAGGGACAGTGTGTGCATTCTAATGTGTACCCAGCCTATTGACAAAAGGTACCGGGTACTTAAGGCATCTTCACCAACGGGAAAATGCCTGAGCAATATTCTCACTCAGTCTGTGTTCAACTTCTGTGTTGCCAGGTCCTGTTCTGTCCCTGCCTTTGTCTCTGTCACCCTGGGGCTGCATACCAAGGTCTGCATACCATATCTTGAACTAGTACCTGTGTTTCACCTTCTCTGAACTAAGTCTTATTCCTGTTCCTGTTTGTATCTTAGTCTGAAATCTTCCCAACCCTGCTGTGTCTATCCTTCTTCCTACTCCTTAACTTGCCTTTTCATTACCTGCACTTGTCTCTATCAGGTTGTCACTGCACAAAGTTATTTCCCCTAGTGTACACTTGTTACTTCACTGTAAGTACTTGTGTGAATCTGGTCCTGTGGACTGCCTTTCCACATCTGCGGCCCTGCTCTGCTCCCTCTCCGCATCTGCAGCCCTGCTCTGCTCCCTTTCCACATCTGTGCTTCTGCTCTGCTCCCTCTCCGCATTTGCGGTCCTGCTCTGCTCTCTCTCTGTTCCCACATCCCACTCATACCTGCCTGTGTTCCAGTCCTTCCTGAAACTGGCTCCAGTCTGTACTGGTTCCTACCTGATCTTATATCCCACTTGTACCTGCCAGTGTTCCTGCCTTTCCCGCAACTGTTCCTATTCCTCCAGTGTCAGCCGTGCCCACCTGTCTGCCAGAGCGGTGTCAGCTATGCCCGCTGTGCCTGTCTGTACATCATCCTTGCCTGCCAGTACTTGCCAGTCTAAACAACAGCTATCTACAGTACTCACCTGCACCTGTCATTAGTGTCCTGTCCCATGTGGTGTCAGCTGCTACTGCCAGACATCGCCCTGGAGTAATACTTGGCATCTTCCTGTCGCACAAGCCTGACCTCACAACAAAAGGCACCACAAAATGGTGTTCTTTGGATGCAACTCAGCATTCTGTCTCCTCCAAACACGATGAGTTTTGTTTCCGCCAAACAGGTCTACTATGGTTTCATCAGACCATATGACATTCTCCCTTTACTCTTCTGGATAACCCAAATGCTTTCTAGAAAACTTCAGACGGGCCCAGACATGTACTGGCTTAAGCAGGGGGACACATTTGGAACTGCAGGATCTGAGTCCATCGCGGCATAGTGTGTTACTGATGGTAGCCTTTGTTATGTTGGTCCCAGCAGGTCATTCACTAGGTTCCTCCGTGTGGTTCTGGGATTTTTGCTCACTGTTCTTGTGATCATTTTGAACCTACAGGGTGAGATCTTGCATGGAGCCCCAGATCGAGGGAGATTATCAGTGGTCTTGTATGTCTTCCATTTTCTTATTATTGCTCCCACAGATGATTTCATCACACCAAGCTGCTTGCCTATTGCAGATACAGTCTTCCCAGCCTGGTGCAGGGCTCCAATTTAGTTTCTGGTGCTCTTTGGTCTGGTCTGGTGCTCCACCATAATGGAGTTGGGAGTGTGACTGTTTGAGGTTGTGGACAGGTGTCTTGTACACTGATAACAAGTTCAAACAGGTGCCATTACTACAGGTAATGATTGTAGGATAGAGGAGCCTCTTAAATAAGAAGTTACAGGCCTGTGATGGCCAGAAATCTTGCATGTTTTTAGCTAACTAAAATACTTATTTTCCTCCATAATTTACAAAATAACTCTAGCCAAATCAGACAAGGTGACTCTCTGGATTTGTTTTCTCATTTTGACTCTCATAGTTGTGGCCTAACTATGACGTCAATAACAGGCCTCTCTCATCTTGCACAAATGGTTGCTGACTAAATACTTTTTTTCCCCACTGTATACAAGATTGTATATGCTTTTTTTATTTTACTACTGTTTGTTTGATTCACATTTATATCGCCATGAACCCTTTATACCTCAAAAAAGATATAGACCTAAGGATAAAAGGCCTCTCCCAGAGACTTTTATTTTGGAAATATTGGTATTGTTTTGGTAATACTGATTTTATTGACATATAATGTTTATTTCACTGGTTTTTTTAGGTAATTATTATTGTAAGGGATAATTATTTTGCTCTTTAATCTCTACTTTAAATTTAATTTTGGTTCGTAGGTTTCTAGGTTAAAATTAAGTACTGATTGTCAAGTACACTACATTTTAGAACAATTAATAGTCATTATTCTTAACAGATAAGGGTCTAAAAAAAAGACTACTAAGTTTTTTACTTTGCATGTGAGAGGACTGAACAGTCCAAAAAAAAGATTTTAAATACAGAAAGAGATAAGTTCAAGCAAAGCAGAATTAATTTGTCTCCAATAAACTAAGTTAACTAAAATAAAACATCCAAAATTCTAACACATAAATTATTTTAACATTTTTGAATCCTTAAATGAACGAAAAAAATTGGGGGTCAGTATTATTATAAATAACTAAGTAACCTTCAAACTGATTTCCAAGATACATGATGAAGAGGGAAGATATATATTAAAATGCCACGTCAATCACCAACTCTGCACAATTGTCAATGTAGATGCTTCAAATAAAAAGCTATTTTTTTTTTATAAAGTTATACCTGCGCTGAGTGACAAAATCCTCCGTACCCTGTGATCTATGTTGTCCAAAAGGAAGTGTGCAGGTTACCAGACACTAGAAGCTAAAACATGACCGCAATGTGGATAAAGATCCTGTTATATAAAATATCAGGAGCGTCTTATTTGCCAAATAAATAAATATAGCAAGTTGTTACCTTCGTTGGTAATGAAAAGGATTTGCAGGCTCCTCGTGGTGATCTTGCTGGACTGTATCCACTGCGTCCGTGGTTCCGGTATGTGTCTTCAGGTAGAGCTGCTATGGGCGCTGCCCCGGCCGGTGGCAGAACGCTCCAAGCACGCTTACCACGCGGGATGAGTGAGCGCTGGAGTAGCCACTAGGTTCTCTGCCGAAGCAGGACCTTCCGTGACGTCACGATCACGTGAGTAAACACGTGACTGGGCTAAGGCGAGCGGAGAGGACCAAATCCTACGCGTTTCAGAACTAACGTGTTCCTTCTTCAGATTAGTTCCGAAACGCGTAGGATTTGGTCCTCTCCGCTCTCCTTAGCCCAGTCACGTGTTTACTCACGTGATCGTGACGTCACGGAAGGTCCTGCTTCGGCAGAGAACCTAGCGGCTACTCCAGCGCTCACTCATCCCGCGTGGTAAGCGTGCTTGGATCGTTCTGCCACCCGCCGGGGCAGCGCCCATAGCAGCTCTACCTGAAGACACATACCGGAACTACGGACGCAGTGGATACAGTCCAGCAAGATCAATACAAGGAGCCTGCAAATCCTTTTCATTACCAATGAAGGTAACAACTTGCTATATTTATTTATTTGGCAAATAAGACGCTCCTGGTATTTTACATAACAGGATCTTTATCCACATTGCGGTCATGTTTTAGCTTCTAGTGTCTGGAAACCTGCACACTTCCTTTTGGACAACATAGGTCGCAGGGTACGGAGGATTTTGTCACTCAGCGCAGGTATAACTTTACTTAGTATCTTCATAGACTACGATACAAAAGGGTGGAATTGTATCATTACCTGCTGCGGAGTCTCTTAAGGTTAGAAGCGCTACTGGTTATTCTATAGAAACACATTTTTTTTTTATAATTTAATTTAAAAAATCCAAAAATATATCTGTTTATATATTTTAGCATACTTAGAGACTTTAATATAATCCCAGGTGACAATTTGGATTCCACTGCACTATCAAAAAAACAATATCCCACCCTTAAAAATTGGATTACCCAACATAAATTACTAGATGTATCCAGGTGTATAAACATTTCGCCTATCGAATATACATTTTATTCACCCATTCATTAGACCTTTTCACGTATTGATCTTCTCCTCACAGACTATTTTTAAATTTGAAAAAGTAATAACTGGAGATAAGACTTTTTCAGATCATTCATCAGTTGTAGGTATAGTTAAACATGGATTTGTAGATAAGTCAAATTTATCTTGGAAACACAACTCTTCAATTATAAAATAAACTAAATTTAAAGAAGAATTAAAATTCTCCACCAAGAACTATTTTTTAGAGAATTCAACAGGAGATGTCAATACTTTTACAATTTGGAATGCTGATAAAGCAGTTCAGAGAAGCAAACTCATACAAATTTCGGCTGGGATTAAAAAACAAAATAAAGACTCAATTAACAATGTACAAACCAAAATTAGAGAAAAAGAAAAATTGCAACAAAGCTTTTTGATGCCATGTCAAAAAATTCATCTTGAAATTCTTAAATTAAGAATAGTATTGAGAAATCTGTAGTTCTCAGAATATGACACATATGTAAAAATACTTGGATTCAATTACTATACATCCATTAATAAGCTAAGTTTGTGTCATCCAGGAAAAAATAAATAATTATCAAAAACAGGATTAATAAAATTATAAAAACAGATGGCTCACATAGTTTTCACCCCAAAGAAATTGTAGAAATATTCACTAGTCATAATTGTAATCTATATAACTCAGCGGAAGATCAGCTTACTCATAAACCAAATGTTAAAACTATTAAAGAGGTTTGTTTGTTTTTTTAGAAAAGATTAATTTATCAATACATCCTACCTCCTGATGATCCAACATGGAGAAATGCGTCAAGGTTTCATGAATATCAGCTAATCTTAAGTATCCCTATGCTTTACTGTTATCAATACTTGGCATTTATCCTGTGTTTTAGATGCCTTGCTTGGTATCTGTGGTTTTGACATTATTTTGCATGCATATTGAGGTTTAATGAAAGTCAACTAATTTTTTATGCTTACTTCTATCAATATCACTTGGCACTTATCTTGTGTTTTTGTTGCCAAGCGGGGCACCTGCCTTTTTTATGTATATATATCTTACAATTTGCTTATGGAAGCCCTTACATCATTAATCTAGTGAGATCAGGGTCTCTGTAAGGGTCAGCCACCGGGAGCGGGGGCGCCATTCAGCTAACCAGTAGGGTGCCAACCTCTGCTTTTAGGGAGGTTTATCAGCCGATAGGGAACAGTATAGCAAGGTATTTATTGTTTGCACTTGTCACTTTATTTATGTATTATTGTCTTCACAGTCTTTGCACAATTTTCTATCCAATTTGCCTACCTTTATTTTAGTCCTCTAACAGGCAAACTCTATACACTCCTTTCTGTGTCATTGGGTGTTTGTATGACCCACTGATACAGGGATATCCAGGAGACTAGGGGTCAGCCTTCGAGGAGTCGGGGTGCCACTCTCATTATTTGTGTTAAGGGTGCCAAGATTAATAGGGTTTTGGTAGCCAGCACGGTTGCATGATCGTGTGTGTTTTTAGCTTTATTAAAAGTTATGTTTTATCTGCGTGATATTTGAATTACATAAGGTTCCATATTGGCAAACTTGAGTTTTTGACCTTATAGACTTATTTACAATTTTCTCTTCTAGCTACCTTGGCATTAACCTATCTAAACATTATCAAAACACAGCTGAAATTAATAAACTTGCTCAAACTTTCCAAAAAGAATTACAGCATTTTTCGGATTATAAGACGCACTTTTGTTCCCCCAAATTTTGGGGAAAAGTGGGGGGTGCTTATAATCCGAATCTGTGTGCTGCGCTGTGCTGTAGAGGAGGGGGAGCAACTCTGGAGTGGTGTCAGGGGGCTGGGGTGGGCTGGCTGCCAGCTGCAGAGACAGCAGGAGGTCCTGTGCTCCCGCTCATTAGCCTCATGAAATATTTACTGCACCTGCTGTCCATCACCTCGGTGCTGAAGCTGCACGAGTTGATTCACAGGGGAGCAGAGAATATTGCATGTGCCTGCATCTCCCCCACTCCCATCATGGATATGGCCCCCTTGTCACTCTTATATGCCCCCCCATGCTGCTGGCATACACATGCTCCCCCCTGTGCTGCTGGCAGACACATGCCCCCCCATGCTACTGGCAGGTACATGATAAAATAACAAACACTTAACTCACCTTCCGATGATGGCCTCGTGCTCCCAGCTCCTCGGTTGCGCTACCTGTGTCTGTGGTGACATCTGATCATGTGATCGGCACAGCACAGTGATGACATCACTGTGTGCCCAGGACACATAATCCGATGCTTGGGAAACAGGAAGCGCAACCGAGGAGCTGTGAGCACGGAGCCATCATCAGAAGGTGAGTTAAGTGTTTGTTATTTTATCATGTGCCTGCCAGCAGCATGGGGGGCATGTGTCTGCCAGCAGCACAGGGAGGGGGCATGTGTCTGCCAGCAGCACAGTGGGGGCATGTGTCTGCCAACAGCACAGAGGGGGCATTTGTCTGCCAGCAGCACAGGGGGGCATGTGTCTGCCAGCAGCACAGGGGGGGCATGTGTCTTCCAGCAGCAGAGGGGGGCACATGTCTGCCAGCAGCACAGGGGGGGGCATGTGTCTGCCAGAAACAGCACAGGGGGGAAGTGTCTTCCAGCAGCACAGGGGGGTATGTGTCTGCCAGCAGCACAGGGGGCATGTGTCTTCCAGCAGCACTGGGGGCATGTGTCTGCCACCAGCACAGGGGGGCATTTGTCTGCCAGCAGCACAGGGGGGCATGTGTCTGCCAGCAGCATGGGGGGGTATGTGTCTGCCAGCAGCACGGGGGGGGGCATGTGTCTTCCAGCAACACAGGGGGGCATATAGTGACGAGGGCCTGTACCTGCCAGCAGCATTGGGGGGGCATATAGTGAATGGGGGGCTGTACCTGTCAGCAGCACAGGGGGCTTATAGTGACCCAGGGGGGGCATGTCCCTGCCAGCAGCACAAGGGGACATAGTGTGACCAGGGGGCAGGTGCCTGCCAGGACAGGGGGAAATATAGTGACCCTGGGGGCATGTGCCTGCCAGCAGCACAGGGGGCATATAGTGACACAGGGGGGCATGTGTCTGCCAGCAACACAGTAGGGTATATGGTGACCCGGGGGGCATGTGTCTGCCAGCAGCACAGGGGGGCATATAGTGAACCAGGGGGGTATGTGTCTGCCAGCAGCACAGGGGGGCATATAGTGACCCAGGGGGGCATATGTCTGCCAGCAGCATAGGGGGTCATATAGTGACCTAGGGGGGTATGTGTCTGCCAGCAGCACAGGGGGACATATAGTGACCCAGGGGGACATGTGTCTGCTAGAAGCACATGGGGCATATAGTGACCAGGGGGGCATGTGCCTGACAGCAGCAGAGGGGGGCATGTGCCAGTACAAGGATGGGGGTTATATAGATACCAGAATGAGGGACATATGATTTGTAAGACAGACACTGGTATTATAAGACAGACACCCATTTAACAGAAAAAAAATATTTTTTTCTCTTTTTCTTCACCAAATTTGGGGGTGCGTCTTATAATCAGGTGCGTCTCATAAAGCGAAAAATACGGTACATACTTATTCTAAGTTTTAAAATACATGGTTGGGGAAAATAATGGTTTTAAAAAAGGTTTGTTTTACCTAAACTCCTGTACATATTCAGAGCTATTCTGTTAATTATTCCACTTAAATAAATGAATAAGCTTCAGAATTTATTTTTAAATTATGTATGGAGTCAAAGAAAAGCCAGAAGTTCTAAAAATACATTGATATGAAGTAAAATATGGGAGGATTTGGACTCCCAAATTTGATTTCATACTATTATACATATTTGGTCAAACAAATTAATAAATGGCATACACATAATTATAACCCAGCATGGGAGGATTTTGAATCTTCCTCAGATGAACATGTACCTTTACATTCTATTTTATTCAAATATTTAATTAATCCAACATCAACAACATCCAATTGCCAGACAATTGATGCTGCATTATGGGCATGAAAAAGACTTTCAGAAGTAGCAAGATGAATAACTAATATCTAAACAACTAATTTTAATAAATATCTAATATCTAAATATGAATAAATAAAAAAAACTCTTTAAAGGGAACTTGCCAGCAGGATTGTGCTGAGTAACCTACAGACAGTGTCAGGTCAGGCCCATTATACTGATTAAAATGATACATTGGTTGATGAAATCCCTCTTCTGGTCATTGTTTAATTTTTATTTTCAGTTTTCAGTTAATGAGAGTCTTGTGCTCTGGAGCGGGGCTGTAGGGGGGAGTCTTTGAGTGGCTTACGACAGGTCACTGATCACTCAGTGACCTGTCCCCTATTTTACATACCGAATATTATATGTATTGAAAAACATGACATTCAGCGTGCAGGCGCCACCAGCAGTGCCTGCTCTGCAGCATGACTGCATTTATAATATGCATTAAATTGTTTTATTTAATCATATACATTTATTCTGAAAAAAATAAAGAAATCTTTCTGGATATCACATGGAGAGCTGTGTAGTTCCCCCAAAAGAAATGTCTCCTTAAACCATTACTGACCCATTGCCAAACTCTTCATGCTGGAAGATGTTGCAGGCAGCAGAAAGTTCTCCATGTCATCTTCAGATTCTGTCAAGTCTGTAACGTGCTCAGTGTGAAACTGCTCTCATCCAATGTCGAATCTGCTAATCTTGATGTTCTCTGCAAATGCCAGTCACCCTGTAGGGTGTTGGGCTGTAATCACAACACCCACTTGTGGACGTCAAGCCCTTGTACCACCCTCATGGAGTCTTTTTCCGACAGTTTGAGCAGAGACATGGATGTCAGTGGCCTGTTGGATGTCATTTTGCAGGGCTTTGGAACAGCTCCTCCTGTTCCTCCTTGCACAAAGGAGCAGGTAGTCATCCTGCTGCTTGGTTGTCACCCTTCTACAGCCCCCCATGTCTCCTGGTGTACTGGTGTGTTTCCTGGTATCTCTTCAAGGCTCTGGACACTTTGATGACAGACACAGCTACCCTGTTGCCACAGCTCTCATTGACGTGCCATCCTGGATGTGGAACAGAACCTGAGCAACATCTGTGGGCTGTAGACACCGCCTCATGTTACTGTACAGTACTTCTAGGGGTGAAATCAATGACAAAATACAAAAGTGATCAAAACAACAGCCAAAAAGGATGAGAACAGAAAAATGATCTGTGGAATCATTCTTTTATAGGGATTGTCTCGCTAATTGCCTATCATTCCTATAATTTGTCTGTTCCATTTGCACAACAGCAGGAGAAATTTATTCACAATCAGAGTTGCTTCATAACTGGACAGGTTGATTCACAGAAATGTCATTGACAGTTGTGCTCAATAGTTTACATACCCTGGCAGAAGTTTTTCTTTCTTGGCCTTTTTCAGAGAATATGAATGATGACACCAAAACTTTTTCTCCACTCATGGTTAGTGGTTGGGCCAAGCCATTTATTGTCAAACTACTGTGTTTTCTCTTTTTAAATCATAAAGACAACCCAAAACATCCAAATGACCCTGATCAAAAGATCACATACTCCCATTTCTTAATACCATGTATTGCCGCCTCTAATATCAATGACAACTTGAAGTCTTTTATGGTAGTTGTGGATGAGGTTCTTTATTTTCTCTGATGGTAAAGCTACCCACTCTTCTTGGCAAAAAGGCTCCAGCTCCTGTAAATTCGTGGGCTGTCTATCATTAACTGAGAGCTTGAGATCTCTCCAGAGTGGCTCAATGACATTGAAGTCAGGAGACTGAGATGGCCACTCCACAACCTTCACTTTGCTCTTTTGTAGCCAATGACAAGTCAACTTGGCCTTGTGTTTTGGATCGTTGTCATGTTGGAACGTCCAAGTATGTCCCATAGGCAGCTTCCGGGCTGATGAGTGTAAATTTTCCTCCAGTATTTGCTGATAATGTGTTGCATTCATATTTCTTTCAACTTTGACAAAGCTTCCTGTGCCTTTATAGCTCACACATCCCGAAAACATCAACGATCCATCTCCATGCTTTACAGCAGGAATGGGGTTCCTTTCATCATAGGCCTTGTTGACCTCTCTCCAAATGTAACTTTTATGATTGTGGCAAAAAAGTTTAATTTTGGCCTCATCACTCCAAATTACCTTGTTCCAGAAGTTTTGAGGCTTGTCTCTGTGCTGTATTGTAGGTAAGATACTTTGTGGCATTTGCGCAGTAATGGCTTTTTCTGGCGACTCAACTATGCAGCCCATTTTTCTTCAAGTGCCTACTTATTGTGCATCTTGAAACAGCCACGAAGAGGGAAGAAAGAAAAAAAGACACTGCTACGAAATTGCACACCACCCAATATATATATATATATATATATATATATATATATATATATATACATATATATATATATATATATATATACAAAACAAAACACTTTATTGGCATAACAATAAAAACAATTAAAATCACTACGCCACTATGGGCCACCTGGATACATGATGTAACAGCATATACAGATAAATATAACGCCTGTCAATATATCAATAGAATATAATATAGAATATAAACCAGTATAAAATAATACCGTCCTGCCTAATGGCTCATGGGGTATCTAAAGGCATAGTAAGATGACATATCTGGACCCAAGAAAAAGAGGGTAGGCTAAATAACCACAAGGTTACCCAAATAGTGATCACAAAAGAATCCCCATACCTCCATACAGAGTCATAGAGTATAATAAGCTGTGGTATAATACAAACCATCCTATAGAAGGACAGGCTGAGATATCCAGGAGACCTAGTGGGCCATAGCCCCACGCGTATCGCCTCCGAAATGAGGCTTCGTCAGGGGAAGTGTGCAATCTGCCAATACACAAGTGAATATATAGGTATCTAATTAGTGCTTAAAGCGCCTACCGGTGTGTAGTCCTATAACGCCAAAGAGACGGGGCTAATACACTGCCCTGAATCCGGAAGTGACGAGCCCCATAAAGCTAAAAATCAGGGCACATAAGAGCGCCTGCGCCCCTGAATCAATGTGGATAGGTGAGCCGCACAAGAAGTGCGCCTGCGCAATTGGACTCAACGCAGCTCCATACAGACACTGCGCATGCGTGGTACCCATATAAAAAAAAAAAATAAGGGCCGCACAAACGAGCACGCTTGCACAGCATGGTCCAATAGCGCACAACCTCAGATAGAACCACGCAAGCGCAAATACCTGGGATCGGCCACAACGTAAGCTGCCGAACTAAAATGAGAAAGACAAGAGGGTGCGGGTACCTGTTGCCAGCGCGCATTCGCAACTAAACCACAGAGCCGCTGTTAACCCGTGCGCGTCCGCATCAGGGTCACATAAACCACCCAACTGCGCACGCCCGGGAAGCAAATCCCGAGCAAGCACAGCCAGGGGGACGGTACAGAAGAAGGACAAATGGACATAAAAGGCCCTAGACCAATATAGGGCAATGTAAATTTAAAGTAGGGCAGTTGGACACAACATAAAGCCCAAGAAGACAAAGGTGGAAAAGATCATACATGCTGGTAGACATAAAGATGGACATATCAGACATCAGAGTATATAAAAATAGACCAACCCAAATACATCCCATACATACACACTACCCATACATACGTGTACACCCACACACATAATCATACACTAAACACATATACCCTGTTGTGAATTCTGTGGCAGAGCTCCCTCCTGTGGTCACAAGTGGTACTTCGGCTGATTCTCTCTGGGAGCTTCCGTTTGTGGAGGAAACTGGTACTTCGGCTTCTGAGTTTCCTCCCTCAGGTGATCTTGTGAGGTCGTTAGGTGCTTCTCTACTTAACTCCACCTAATGCTTTGATCCTGGCTTCCTGTCAATGTTCAAGTGTTGGACTTGTTTTTCCCTGGATCATTCCTGTGGCCTGCTGCTCTGCATAGCTAAGTGCTTCTTTGCTATTTGTTTGCTATTTTTTCTGTCCAGCTTGTCTATTTGTTTTGCTGGAAGCTCTGGGACGCAAAGGGTGTACCTCCGTGCCGTTAGTTCGGTACGGAGGGTCTTTTTGCCCCCTTTGCGTGGTTTTCTTTAGGGTTTTGTGTAGACCGCAAAGTTATCTTTCCTATCCTCGCTCTGTTAAGAAAGTCGGGCCTCACTTTGCTGAATCTATTTCATCTCTACGTTTGTCTTTTCATCTTACTCACAGTCATTATATGTGGGGGGCTGCCTTTTCCTTTGGGGTATTTCTCTGAGGCAAGGTAGGCTTATTTTCTATCTTCAGGCTAGTTAGTTTCTCAGGCTGTGCCGAGTTGCATAGGCAGAGTTAGGCGCAATCCACGGCTGCCTCTAGTGTTGTTTGGAGAGGATTAGGGATTGCGGTCTGCAGAGTTCCCACGTCTCAGAGCTCGTTCTATGATTTTGGGTTATTGTCAGATCACTGTATGTGCTCTGACCGCTATGTCCATTGTGGTACTGAATTGTCTTTCATAACAGTACAGGAAGCCAAAAGTACTAATGATTCTCAATAGAGGGAAAAAAGAAGTTCTGAGACCATTTTTTTTTCTTTGCACTGTGTTTTGCCTTTTTTTTCCCCTAGACATTTGGGTGGTTCAGGACACAGGTGTGGACATGGAGATTCAGGGTCTGTGCTCTTCAATGGATAATCTCGTTATAAATGTACAAAAGATTCAAGATTTGGTGGTTCAGAAGCCTATGTTTGAACCAAGAATTCCTATTCCTGATTTGTTTTATGGTGATAGAGTCAAGTTTGTGAATTTCAAAAATAATTGCAAACTGTTTCTGGCCTTGAAACCTCACTCCTCTGGTGACCCAGCTCAACAAGTGAGAATTATTATTTCTTTTTTGCGTGGCGACTCTCAAGACTGGGCATTTTCCCTTGCGCCAGGAGATCCTGCATTAAGTAATATTGATGCGTTTTTCCTGGCGCTCGGATTGCTGTACGATGAGTCTAATTCAGTGGATCAGGCAGAGAAAAATTTGCTGGCTTTGTGTCAGGGTCAGGATGAGATAGAGGTATATTGTCAGAAATTTAGAAAGTGGTCTGTACTCACTCAATGTAATGAAGCTGCGCTTGCAGCGATTTTCAGAAAGGGTCTCTCTGAAGCCCTTAAAGATGTCATGGTGGGATTTCCTATGCCTGATGGTCTGAATGAATCTATGTCTTTGGCCATTCAGATCGGTCGACGCTTGCGTGAGCGTAAAGCTGTGCACCATTTGGCGGTATTACCTGAGATGAAACCTAAGCCTATGCAGTGCGATAGGACTTTGCCCAGAGTTGAACGGCAAGAACACAGACGTCTGAATGGTCTGTGTTTCTACTGTGGTGATTCCACTCATGCCATCTCTGATTGTCCTAAGCGCTCTAAGCGGTTCGCTAGGTCTGCCACCATTGGTACGGTACAGTCAAAATTTCTTCTGTCCGTTACCTTGATCTGTTCTTTGTCATCATATTCTGTCATGGCATTTGTGGATTCAGGCGCTGCCCTGAATTTGATGGACTTAGAGTATACTAAGCGTTGTGGGTTTTTCTTGGAGCCCTTGCAGT
This sequence comes from Ranitomeya imitator, assembly GCF_032444005.1. NCBI lineage: Eukaryota > Metazoa > Chordata > Amphibia > Anura > Dendrobatidae > Ranitomeya > Ranitomeya imitator. The sequence continues at coordinate 228,408,859 of NC_091287.1, read as the reverse complement.
GTCCTATTCCATTGAGAGGAATTGATGCTACACCTTTGGCCAAGAATAAGCCTCAATACTGGACCCAGCTGACCATGTGCATGGCCCCTGCACATCAGGAGGATATTCGCTTTCTGGTGTTGCATAATCTGCATGATGTGGTCGTGTTGGGGTTGCCATGGCTACAAGTCCATAATCCAGTATTAGATTGGAAATCCATGTCGGTGTCCAGCTGGGGTTGTCAGGGGGTACATGGTGATGTTCCATTTCTGTCAATTTCGTCATCCACCCCTTCTGAGGTCCCAGAGTTCTTGTCTGATTACCGGGATGTATTTGATGAGCCCAAGTCCGATACCCTACCTCCGCATAGGGATTGTGATTGTGCTATCAATTTGATTCCTGGTAGTAAATTCCTAAAAGGTCGATTGTTTAACTTATCCGTGCCTGAGCATACCGCTATGCGCAGTTATGTGAAGGAATCCCTGGAGAAGGGGCATATTCGCCCGTCATCGTCGCCATTAGGAGCAGGGTTCTTTTTTGTAGCCAAGAAGGATGGTTCGCTGAGACCTTGTATAGATTACCGCCTTCTTAATAAGATCACGGTTAAATTTCAGTACCCCTTGCCATTGCCTTGCTCGGATTTAAGGTACCGTCACACTTAGCGACGCTGCAGCGATGCCAACAACGATCCGAATCGCTGCAGCGTCGCTGTTTGGTCGCTGGAGAGCTGTCACACAGACCGCTCTACAGCGACCAACGATGCCGGTAACCAGGGTAAACATCGGGTAACTAAGCGCAGGGCCGCGCTTAGTAACCCGATGTTTACCCTGGTTACCATCCTAAAAGTAAAAAAAACAAACACTACATACTTACCTACAGCCGTCTGTCCTCCAGCGCTGTGCTCTGCACTCCTCCTGTACTGTCTGTGTGAGCACAGCGGCCGGAAAGCAGAGCGATGACGTCACCGCTCTGCTTTCCGGCTGACCGACGCTCACAGCCAGTACAGGACGAGTGCAGAGCACAGCGCTGGAGGACAGACAGCGGTAGGTAAGTATGTGGTGTTTGTTTTTTTTTACTTTTAGGATGGTAACCAGGGTAAACATCGGGTTACTAAGCGCGGCCCTGCGCTTAGTTACCCAATGTTTACCCTGGTTACCAGTGAAGACATCGCTGAATCGGTGTCACACACGCCGATTCAGCGATGTCTGCGGGGAGTCCAGCGACCAAATAAAGTTCTGGACTTTCTTCCCCGACCAGCGACAGCACAGCAGGGGCCTGATCGCTGCTGCCTGTCACACTGGACAATATCGCTAGCGAGGACGCTGCAACATCACGGATCGCTAGCGATATTGTCTAGTGTGACGGTACCCTAAGGGGGCTAGTTGGTTCACAAAGATAGATCTTCGTGGTGCGTATAATCTGGTGCGAATTAAGCAAGGCGATGAATGGAAAACTGCATTTAATACGCCCGAGGGTCATTTTGAGTATCTAGTGATGCCGTTCGGACTTGCCAATGCTCCATCAGTGTTTCAGTCCTTTATGCATGACATCTTCCGAGAGTACCTGGATAAATTCCTGATTGTGTACTTGGATGACATTTTGATCTTCTCGGATGATTGGGAGTCTCATGTGAAGCAGGTCAGAACGGTTTTTCAGGTCCTGCGTGCTAATTCTTTGTTTGTGAAGGGATCAAAGTGTCTCTTTGGTGTGCAGAAGGTTTCATTTTTGGGGTTCATCTTTTCCCCTTCTACTATCGAGATGGATCCTGTTAAGGTCCAAGCCATCCATGATTGGACTCAGCAGACATCTCTGAAAAGTCTGCAAAAGTTCCTGGGCTTTGCTAATTTTTATCGTCGCTTCATCTGCAATTTTTCTAGTATTGCTAAACCATTGACCGATTTGACCAAGAAGGGTGCTGATGTGGTCAATTGGTCTTCTGCTGCTGTGGAAGCCTTTCAAGAGTTGAAGCGTCGTTTTTCTTCTGCCCCTGTGTTGTGTCAACCAGATGTTTCTCTTCCGTTCAAGGTCGAGGTTGATGCTTCTGAGATTGGAGCAGGGGCAGTTTTGTCGCAGAGAGGTTCTGATTGCTCAGTGATGAAACCATGCGCTTTTTTTTCCAGGAAGTTTTCGCCTGCTGAGCGAAATTATGATGTGGGCAACCGAGAGTTGCTGGCCATGAAGTGGGCATTCGAGGAGTGGCGTCATTGGCTTGAAGGAGCTAAGCATCGCGTGGTGGTATTGACTGATCATAAGAACTTGACTTATATCGAGTCTGCCAAGCGGTTGAATCCTAGACAGGCTCGTTGGTCGCTGATTTTTGCCCGTTTTGACTTTGTGATTTCGTACCTTCCGGGCTCTAAAAATGTGAAGGCGGATGCTCTGTCTAGGAGTTTTGTGCCCGACTCTCCGGGTTTGTCTGAGCCGGCGGGTATCCTCAAGGAGGGAGTAATTGTGTCTGCCATCTCCCCTGATTTGCGGCGGGTGCTGCAAAAATTTCAGGCTAATAAACCTGATCGTTGTCCAGCGGAGAAACTGTTTGTCCCTGATAGGTGGACGAATAAAGTTATCTCTGAGGTTCATTGTTCGGTGTTGGCTGGTCATCCTGGAATCTTTGGTACCAGAGAGTTAGTGGCTAGATCCTTTTGGTGGCCATCTCTGTCGCGGGATGTGCGTACTTTTGTGCAGTCCTGTGGGATTTGTGCTCGGGCTAAGCCCTGCTGTTCTCGGGCCAGTGGGTTGCTTTTGCCCTTGCCGATCCCGAAGAGACCTTGGACACATATCTCTATGGATTTTATTTCAGATCTTCCCGTTTCTCAAAAGATGTCAGTCATTTGGGTGGTCTGTGATCGCTTTTCTAAGATGGTCCATCTGGTACCCTTGTCTAAATTGCCTTCCTCCTCTGATTTGGTGCCATTGTTCTTCCAGCATGTGGTTCGTTTACATGGTATTCCAGAGAATATCGTTTCGGACAGAGGTTCCCAGTTTGTTTCGAGGTTTTGGCGAGCCTTTTGTGGTAGGATGGGCATTGACTTGTCTTTTTCCTCGGCTTTCCATCCTCAGACTAATGGCCAGACCGAACGAACCAATCAGACCTTGGAAACATATCTGAGATGTTTTGTTTCTGCTGATCAGGATGACTGGGTGTCCTTTTTGCCTTTGGCTGAGTTCACCCTTAATAACCGGGCCAGCTCAGCTACCTTGGTTTCGCCATTTTTCTGCAACTCTGGGTTCCATCCTCGTTTCTCTTCAGGACAGGTTGAGTCTTCAGACTGTCCTGGTGTGGATACTGTGGTGGAAAGGTTGCAGCAGATTTGGACTCATGTAGTGGACAATTTGACCTTGTCCCAGGAGAGGGCTCAACGTTTTGCTAATCGCAGACGCTGTGTGGGTCCCCGACTTCGTGTTGGGGATCTGGTTTGATTATCTTCTCGTCATATTCCTATGAAGGTGTCCTCTCCTAAGTTTAAACCTCGTTTCATTAGTCTGTATAGGATTTCTGAGGTTCTTAATCCTGTGTCTTTTCGTCTGACCCTTCCAGATTCTTTTTCCATACATAACGTATTCCATAGGTCATTGTTGCCGAGATACGTGGCACCTATGGTTCCATCTGTTGACCCTCCTGCCCCGGTTTTGGTGGAGGGGGAGTTGGAGTATATTGTGGAGAAGATTTTGGATTCTCGTGTTTCTAGACAGAAACTCCAGTATCTGGTTAAATGGAAGGGTTATGCTCAGGAAGATAATTCCTGGGTTTTTGCCTCTGATGTCCATGCTCCCGATCTTGTTCGTGCCTTTCATGTGGCTCATCCTGGTCGGCCTGGGGGCTCTGGTGAGGGTTCGGTGACCCCTCCTCAAGGGGTGGGTACTGTTGTGAATTCTGTGGCAGAGCTCCCTCCTGTGGTCACAAGTGGTACTTCGGCTGATTCTCTCTGGGAGCTTCCGTTTGTGGAGGAAAGTGGTACTTCGGCTTCTGAGTTTCCTCCCTCAGGTGATCTTGTGAGGTTGTTAGGTGCTTCTCTACTTAACTCCACCTAATGCTTTGATCCTGGCTTCCTGTCAATGTTCCAGTGTTGGACTTGTTTTTCCCTGGATCATTCCTGTGGCCTGCTGCTCTGCATAGCTAAGTGCTTCTTTGCTATTTGTTTGCTATTTTTTCTGTCCAGCTTGTCTATTTGTTTTGCTGGAAGCTCTGGGACGCAAAGGGTGTACCTCCGTGCCGTTAGTTCGATACGGAGGGTCTTTTTGCCCCCTTTGCGTGGTTTTCTTTAGGGTTTTGTGTAGACCGCAAAGTTATCTTTCCTATCCCCGCTCTGTTAAGAAAGTCGGGCCTCACTTTGCTGAATCTATTTCATCCCTACGTTTGTCTTTTCATCTTACTCACAGTCATTATATGTGGGGGGCTGCCTTTTCCTTTGGGGTATTTCTCTGAGGCAAGGTAGGCTTATTTTCTATCTTCAGGCTAGTTAGTTTCTCAGGCTGTGCCGAGTTGCATAGGCAGAGTTAGGCGCAATCCACGGCTGCCTCTAGTGTTGTTTGGAGAGGATTAGGGATTGCGGTCTGCAGAGTTCCCACGTCTCAGAGCTCGTTCTATGATTTTGGGTTATTGTCAGATCACTGTATGTGCTCTGACCGCTATGTCCATTGTAGTACTGAATTGTCTTTCATAACAATACCCCCAAATACATCCCATACATACACACTACCCAAATATACGTGTACACTCACATACATAATCATGCACTAAACACATATACCCCCACATACACATGTACATGACCATGCAGGAAGTAAAACATGGCCAAGGGCCAGAAAAATGAGGTGAGTGCAATAATATAGTACAACACACCCATATGGCAATACACATACACCCCACAAAACTCACATCTCGCCCTGGGGGAAAAAGGGCATAAGTAGTGTTGAGCGATACCTTCCGATATCGGAAAGTATCGGTATCGGTTGGGATCGGCCGATATTCAAAAAATATCGGATATCGCCGATACCGATACCAGATCCCAATGCAAGTCAATGGGACCAAAATATCGGAATTAAAATAAACCCTTTCTTTCCTTGTAGGTTCATTCTACATCAAGGAAAACAACTAAGAATAATGTAGGATGTATTGTGGGAGGTGGCGGAGACATTAAAGGCAATGAGGTTTAGCCCAATCAAATAGAATAGCATGTTTTTTTTTTTTAAAGACGTTCGGAGTGAAAAAGATATTGAGTATGTAAATTTTTTTTTATTTTGTCAGATATTGATGTTTCACTATTCCACGCCCTTCCCCTTCTTTTTTTTCTTTTTTTTTTTTACTTTTCCCACACTTTCATCTTCATCATCATCAGCATCTTTGACATCAACTTCTTCTTCACCTTATTCATCTTCTTCTTCATCTTCTACCTATTTTTTTTTTTTATTACATTCTTCATATTCATTTTATTCAACTATTATTATTCTTCCTATTCTACATATTCTTTTTATTCCACTGTTATTATTCTTCCTATTCTACTTCTTCATCATATTCTCATTTGTGACAGGCATTCCCATAGTTGTTATCTATAAAAGTTGGAAGATTACACCTTCCGTTCTGCCAGTCACAAAAGTTACATTTGTCCGCGTTCAGTTTGGCCTGCAGCATCAGGCTTTATCCAGGGGCACCACGAGGAGGAACGGACTCACCCCCATACACTGCTTAGTCTTCTTCTGCATATAATTTAGATAATATCTTTTGCTCTGATATTAAGTCTTATGCTTAATGTTCTTCTGCTCTTTGTTCTGCAGCCTCTTGTTCTTCTGCTTCTCAGTCTTCCATGTCGTCGTCTCCAGGGTCGTCGTCTCCAGTGTCGTCATCTCCGCCGTCGTCGTCTCAGCCGTCGTCGTCTCCGCCGTCGTCGTCTCCGCCGTCGTCATCGGGGTGGTCTTCCGGGTCGTCATCGTCGTCGTCGTCATCGGGGTGGTCTTCCGGGTCGTCGTCATCGGGGTGGTCTTCCGGGTCGTCGACTTTAGGGTCTTAAACTTGGAAATGTAGCAGAAGGTACAAGAAGGCTGAGAAAATGCCAAGAACCAGCTGATGGAACTGGAACTCGGATGGCTACCCGAAGGTTCAAGAGCCTATGGAACTACCGAGGACCAGCTGACGTTACTGGAACCCGGTTACTAAGCAGGAGGTACCCGTGCTAAAAAGCACTACCAAGGACCGCCTGGCGTTGGCGGAACTCGGATACCCAGAAGGAGGCACCTAAGCCAAAGGCTCTGCCCGGAACCAGCTGACGTTACTGGAACCAGGATGGGGAGCAGAAGGTACAAGAGCAAAAGACACTGCCGAGAACCAGCTGACGGTACTGGAACCCGGATGGGTAGCCGAAGGTCCAAGAGCCAATGGAACTACCGAGGACCAGCTGACGTTACTGGAACTCGGTTACTAAGCAGGAGGTACCCGTGCCTGAAAGCACTACCAAGGACCACCTGACGTTGGTGGAACTTGGATACCCAGAAGGAGGCACCTAAGCCAAAGGCTCTGCCAGGAACCAGCTGACGGTACTGGAACCAGGATGGGGAGCAGAAGGTACAAGAGCAAAAGACACTGCCGAGAACCAGCTGATGGTGCTGGAACCAGGTGGTGGACCCGAAGGCCCACAGGAGAGGAGAGAACAGCTAGGCCGCGAGGCAGCCGCAGTTACGGAACCCCAACAGTCCTACAGGGGGAGCTGGGCCTACTGGCACTACAGAACCAGCCTTGACTACCAGTTCACGCAGCCCACATAGGAAGCTCCTAAACTGGAGGCACCCTGGAGTTGGCTAACCCGACTGCAACACGACGGGGCAAACATAGGCGTCTCAGCGAGTTTGACACACCCCAGAAACAGCTGACGGTGCTGAAACCAGGTTTGGCACGAGGGAGTACCTGTGACAAAAACACTGCCGAGAACCAGCTGGCGGTGCTGGAACCCAGATGCGTTGCCCCAGTGTGCAAGAGCCAATGGCACGACCGAGGACCAGCTGGCGGTGCTGGAACACGGTTACTAAGCTGTAGGTGCCCGCGCTTAAAAGCACTACCAAGGACCACCTGACGTTGGCGGAACTCGGATACCCAGGAGGAGGCACCTAAGCCAAAGGCTCGGCCCGGAACCAGCTGACGGTGCTGGAACCAGGTGGTGGACCCCAAGGCCCACAGGAGAGGAGAGAACAGCTAGGCCGCGAGGCAGCCGCAGTTACCGAACCCCAACAGTCCTACAGGGGGAGCTGGGCCTACTGGCACTACAGAACCAGCCTTGACTACCAGTTCACGCAGCCCACATAGGAAGCTCCTAAACTGGAGGCACCCTGGAGTTGGCTAACCCGACCGCACCACGACGGGGCAAGCATAGGCGTCTCAGTGAGCTTGACACAACCCGGAAACAGCTGACGGTGCTGAAACCAGGCTTGGCACGAGGGAGTACCTGTGACAAGAACACTGCCGAGAACCAGCTGGCGGTGCTGGAACCCAGATGCGTTGCCCCAGTGTGCAAGAGCCAATGGCACGACCGAGGACCAGCTGGCGGTGCTGGAACCCGGTTACTAAGCTGTAGGTGCCCGCGCTTAAAAGCACTACCAAGGACCGCCTGACGTTGGCGGAACTCGGATACCCAGGAGGAGGCACCTAAGCCAAAGGCTCGGCCTGGAACCAGCTGACGGTGCTGGAGCCAGGTGGTGGACCCCAAGGCCCACAGGAGAGGAGAGAACAGCTAGGCCGCGAGGCAGCCGCAGTTACCGAACCCCAACAGTCCTACAGGGGGAGCTGGGCCTACTGGCACTACAGAACCAGCCTTGACTACCAGTTCACGCAGCCCACATAGGAAGCTCCTAAACTGGAGGCACCCTGGAGTTGGCTAACCCGACTGCAACACGACGGGGCAAACATAGGCGTCTCAGCGAGTTTGACACACCCCGGAAACAGCTGACGGTGCTGAAACCAGGTTTGGCACGAGGGAGTACCTGTGACAAAAACACTGCCGAGAACCAGCTGGCGGTGCTGGAACCCAGATGCGTTGCCCCAGTGTGCAAGAGCCAATGGCACGACCGAGGACCAGCTGGCAGTGCTGGAACACGGTTACTAAGCTGTAGGTGCCCGCGCTTAAAAGCACTACCAAGGACCGCCTGACGTTGGCAGAACTCGGATACCCAGGAGGAGGCACCTAAGCCAAAGGCTCGGCCCGGAACCAGCTGACGGTGCTGGAACCAGGTGGTGGACCCCAAGGCCCACAGGAGAGGAGAGAACAGCTAGGCCGCGAGGCAGCCGCAGTTACCGAACCCCAACAGTCCTACAGGGGGAGCTGGGCCTACTGGCACTACAGAACCAGCCTTGACTACCAGTTCACGCAGCCCACATAGGAAGCTCCTAAACTGGAGGCACCCTGGAGTTGGCTAACCCGACCGCACCACGACGGGGCAAGCATAGGCGTCTCAACGAGCTTGACACAACCCGGAAACAGCTGACGGTGCTGAAACCAGGCTTGGCACGAGGGAGTACCTGTGACAAGAACACTGCCGAGAACCAGCTGGCGGTGCTGGAACCCAGATGCGTTGCCCCAGTGTGCAAGAGCCAATGGCACGACCGAGGACCAGCTGGCGGTGCTGGAACCCGGTTACTAAGCTGTAGGTGCCCGCGCTTAAAAGCACTACCAAGGACCGCCTGACGTTGGCGGAACTCGGATACCCAGGAGGAGGCACCTAAGCCAAAGGCTCGGCCTGGAACCAGCTGACGGTGCTGGAACCAGGTGGTGGACCCCAAGGCCCACAGGAGAGGAGAGAACAGCTAGGCCGCGAGGCAGCCGCAGTTACCGAACCCCAACAGTCCTACAGGGGGAGCTGGGCCTACTGGCACTACAGAACCAGCCTTGACTACCAGTTCACGCAGCCCACATAGGAAGCTCCTAAACTGGAGGCACCCTGGAGTTGGCTAACCCGACCGCACCACGACGGGGCAAGCATAGGCGTCTCAGTGAGCTTGACACAACCCGGAAACAGCTGACAGTGCTGAAACCAGGCTTGGCACGAGGGAGTACCTGTGACAAGAACACTGCCGAGAACCAGCTGGCGGTGCTGGAACCCAGATGCGTTGCCTATTAAAGATTGTCTTCCTAGAGCCCCAACTAGCGGTGTTGGAGCTAAGGGTAAGCAGGGGGAGAAGAGTGTAGGCCGAAGCCTGCACTGGAGGCAGCTTTGTGTCTGCATTGCGTTTGCAGGACACTTTGCCGGCTACACAGTGGGGGAACAGCTGGCGTTGCTGAACCCCACTAACACAATGGCGTGTGTTTTTCTCTGTGCAGCTAGCACTTGCGGTCAAAAACTAGCGATGTTAGAGCCCGTGTTGAAGCAGGAGGAGGAGGAGAGGAGCAGAGTGTAGGCCGAAGCCTATTTGAACCAATTTCAAAGGAAACCTTTAACCCCCCCTCAGGTGTTACAAAGTACAAGAGACACACCTTGTGCAGTATTAATGCTGCACAAGTGAAAGGTTGCTCTATTAATTTGTCTACTTGCACACGCTGAATGAAAGACGTACACAATTTAGCCCATTCTACAGTCAAACTGTAGTGGATGCGTGACTTGGCTTTTTAAGGAGACGCAGCACAGGTGTCCGAAATAAAGCCTTGGTGCTTGGCGCAGCTTCCTGAGCGTTGTTATTTGCTATACAGGAGTCTGCGCTCTTGTTTTATCCCTTGGCAATGCCCTGTTAGAGCTGCCCGTCTTATGACCTCATTTCATGTTGGCCGGTGCGGTTAACGATGGCCATAAATCCCAGACCCACAGTGCCTTTTCATAAAGTCACACTGCGGTGCTGTGATTCGTGGCCTTGAGCAGTAAATATTTTGGCCGCTCACAGACGTCCTTACACCTGCTTCAGACTGGGCGGCCTCTGCTGATCCCTTCTCGCATGCCGCGGCCATGAGGCTGCACAGTCTGAAGAAGGCGGAAGGAGATGAGTTAAGACAGGTGAAGATATGCACTGCTCGTGCCCATCAATCACACCCTCGCAGTCAAAATAAGACAACGAGGAGCATTGTTTCAGGCAGGGCGGACGCACAGGCGCAACAAGCCAACCAATGATGTCAGAAGACGGGAAGCGCTACCAAGGGGGGTGCTGCGTATCATTAGAAAGGAAAGTCACACCTCAGGGACAGTGGAATGGTCTCAATGAGACACATTTTGTACGTTTTGAGTTCCACGTGGGCAAGGACAAAAAGTCAGCCACCTTGTACAAATGCAGCAGTACTGCTGTACTAGGTGGCTGTTATACATAGAAACACCTGGGGGTGGGGGGCAGGCTCCCTTCAATTTCAGTTCACGTGCCTGCGTGGCGTTTGCAGGACACGTTGCCAGCTACACAGCAGGGGAACAGCTGGCGGTGCTGAACCCCACTAACACATTGGCTGGTGTTTTTCTCTGTGCAGCTAGCATGTCCGGGCAGAAACTGGCATTGTTTGAGCCCAGGGTCAGCAGGAGGAGGAGAGGAGCAAAGTGTAGGCCGAAGCCTGCACTGGTGGCAGCTTTTGTTCTGTTGTGCCAGCGTGGCTTGTGCTGGACACGTTGCCGACTACACAGCAGGGGAACAGCTGGCGGTGCTGAACCCCACTAACACATTGGCTGGTGTTTTTCTCTGTGCAGCTAGCATGTCCGGGCAGAAACTGGCGTTGTTTGAGCCCAGGGTCAGCAGGAGGAGGAGAGGAGCAAAGTGTAGGCCGAAGCCTGCACTGGTGGCAGCTTTTGTTCTGTTGTGCCAGCGTGGCTTGTGCTGGACACGTTGCCGACTACACAGCAGGGGAACAGCTGGCGTTGCTGAACCCCACTAACACATTGACTGGTGTTTTTCTCTGTGCAGCTAGCAGTTCCGGGCAAAAACTAGCGGTGTTTGAGCCCAGGCTCAGCAGGAGGAGTAGAGGAGCAGAGTGTAGGCCGAAGCCTAGTTGAAAAAATTTCAAAGGTTACCTTTAACCCCCCCCTCAGGTGTTGCAAGGTACAAGAGCCACACCTTGAACAGCATTAATGATGCACAAGTCAAAGGTTGCTCTATTTAATTTTGCTCCTTGCACACGCTGAATTAAACACGTACACTATTTAGCCCATTATACTGTCAAACAGTAGCGGAGGCGTGACTACTAGTCTTTTTAAGGAGACGCAGCACAGGTGTACAAATTTACACCTAGGTGCTGTGCGCAGATTCCTTACCGTTGTTATTTGCAGTACAGGAAACTGCGCTTTTGTGTTATCCCTTGGCAATACCCTGTTAGTGCAGGCCGTCTCATGACCTCATTTCATGTTGGCCGGTGTGGTTAACGATGGCCATAAATCCCAGACCCACAGTGGCTTTTCCTAAAGTCACACTGCGGTGCTGGGATTCGTGGCCTTGTGCAGTAAATATGTTCGCCGCTCACACATGTCCTTACACCTGCTTCAGACTGGGCGGCCTCAGCTGATCCCTTATCGCATGCCGCGGCCATGAGGCCGCACAGTCAGAAGAAGGCGGAAGGAGGGGAGTGAAGACAGGGGAACATATGCACTGCTCGTGCCCATCAATCACACCCTCGCAGTCAAAATATATGAGACAACGGGGGGCGTTGTGTCGGGCAGGGGGGACGCACAGGCACAGCCAGCCAACCAATGATGTCAGGAGACGGGCAGCGCTAACAATGGGGGTGCTGCGTGTCATTAAAAAGGAAAGTCACACCTCAGGGACATTGTAATGGTCTGTAATGAGACACATTTTGTACTTGTTGAGTTCCACGTGTGCAAGGAGAAAAAGTCAGCCACCTTGTACAAATGCAGCAGTACTGCTGTACAAGGTGGCTGTTATACATAGAAACACCTGGGGGGGTGGGGGGCAGGCTCCCTTCAATTTCAGTTCATGTGCCTGCGTGGCGTTTGCAGGACACGTTGCCAGCTACACAGCAGGGGAACAGCTGGCGGTGCTGAACCCCACTAACACATTGGCTGGTGTTTTTCTCTGTGCAGCTAGCATGTCCGGGCAGAAACTGGCGTTGTTTGAGCCCAGGGTCAGCAGGAGGAGGAGAGGAGCAAAGTGTAGGCCGAAGCCTGCACTGGTGGCAGCTTTTGGTCAGTTGTGCCAGCGTGGCTTGTGCTGGACACGATGCCGACTACACAGCAGGGTAACAGCTGGCGGTGCTGAACCCCACTAACACATTGGCTGGTGTTTCTCTCTGTGCAGCTAGCATGTCCGGGCAGAAACTGGCGGTGTTTGAGCCCGGGGTCAGCAGGAGGAGGAGAGGAGCAGAGTGTAGGCCGAAGCCTGCACTGGTGGCAGCTTTTGGTCGGTTGTGCCAGAGTGGCTTGTGCTGGACACGATGCCAACTACACAGCAGGGGAACAGCTGGCGGTGCTGAACCCCACGAACACATTGACTGGTGTTTTTCTCTGTGCAGCTAGCAGTTCCGGGCAGAAACTAGCGGTGTTTGAGCCCAGGGTCAGCAGGAGGAGTAGAGGAGCAGAGTGTAGGCCGAAGCCTAGTTGAACCAATTTCAAAGGTTACCTTTAACCCCCCCCCTCAGGTGTTGCAAGGTACAAGAGCCACACCTTGAACAGCATTAATGATGCACAAGTCAAAGGTTGCTCTATTTAATTTTGCTCCTTGCACACGCTGAATTAAACACGTACACTATTTAGCCCATTATACTGTCAAACAGTAGTGGAGGCGTGACTACTAGTCTTTTTAAGGAGACGCAGCACAGGTGTACAAATTTACACCTAGGTGCTGTGCGCAGATTCCTTACCGTTGTTATTTGCAGCACAGGAAACTGCGCTCTTGTGTTATCCCTTGGCAATACCCTGTTAGTGCAGGCCGTCTGATGACCTCATTTCATGTTGGCCGGTGCGGTTAACGATGGCCATAAATCCCAGACCCACAGTGGCTTTTCCTAAAGTCACACTGCGGTGCTGGGATTCGTGGCCTTGTGCAGTAAATATGTTCGCCGCTCACACATGTCCTTACACCTGCTTCAGACTGGGCGGCCTCAGCTGATCCCTTATCGCATGCCGCGGCCATGAGGCCGCACAGTCAGAAGAAGGCGGAAGGAGGGGAGTGAAGACAGGGGAACATATGCACTGCTCGTGCCCATCAATCACACCCTCGCAGTCAAAATATATGAGACAACGGGGGGCGTTGTGTCGGGCAGGGGGGACGCACAGGCACAGCCAGCCAACCAATGATGTCAGGAGACGGGCAGCGCTAACAATGGGGGTGCTGCGTGTCATTAAAAAGGAAAGTCACACCTCAGGGACATTGTAATGGTCTGTAATGAGACACATTTTGTACTTGTTGAGTTCCACGTGTGCAAGGAGAAAAAGTCAGCCACCTTGTACAAATGCAGCAGTACTGCTGTACAAGGTGGCTGTTATACATAGAAACACCTGGGGAAGTGGGGGGCAGGCTCCCTTCAATTTCAGTTCATGTGCCTGCGTGGCGTTTGCAGGACACGTTGCCAGCTACACAGCAGGGGAACAGCTGGCGGTGCTGAACCCCACTAACACATTGGCTGGTGTTTTTCTCTGTGCAGCTAGCAGTTCCGGGCAAAAACTAGCGGTGTTTGAGCCCAGGGTCAGCAGGAGAGGAGCAGAGTGTAGGCCGAAGCCTAGTTGAACCAATTTCAAAGGTTACCTTTAACCCCCCTCAGGTGTTGCAAGGTACAAGGGCCACACCTTGTGCAGCATTAATGCTGCACAAGTAAAAGGTTGCTCTATTTGTTTTGCTCCTTGCACACGCTGACTAAAACACGTACACTATTTAGCCCATTATACTGTCAAACAGTTGTGGAGGCGTGACTTGTCTTTTTAAGGAGACGCAGCACAGGTGTCAAAATTTGCACCTAGGTACTGGGCGCAGATTCCTGAGCGTTGTTATTTGCTGTACAGGAGTCTGCGCTATTGTGATCCCTTGGCCATGCGCTGTGAGCGCTTCCTGTCTTCTGACCTCATTTCATTTCGGCCGTTGCGGTTAGCGATGGACATGAATCCCAGACCCACAGTGTGTTTTCAAAAAATCACACTGCTGGGATTCGTGGCCTTGTGCAGTAAATAGGTTTGCCGCTTACACATGTCCTTACACCTGCTCCAGACTGGGCGGCCTCAGCTGATCCCTTATCGCCTACCACGGCCAGGAGGCCGCACAGTCTGAAGAAGGCGGAAGGAGAAGAGTTAAGACAGGCGAACATATGCACTGCTCGTGCCCATAAACCACACCCTCGCTGACAAAATAAATATGACAACGAGGGGCGTTGTTTCTAGCAGGGCGGATGCACAGGCGCAGCCAGCTAACCATGATGACAAAAGACGGGAAACGCTACCAAGGGGGGCGCTGCGTATCATTAGAAAGGAAAGTCACACCTCAGGGACAGTGGAATGGTCTCAATGAGACACATTTTGTACGTGTTGAGTTCCACGTGGGCAAGGAGAAAAAGTCAGCCACCTTGTACAAATGCAGCAGTACTGCTGTACTAGGTGGCTGTTATACATAGAAACACCTGGGGGGGTGGGGCCAGGTTCCCTTTAATTTCAGTTCATGTGCCTGCGTGGCGTTTGCAGGTCACGTTGCCGGCTACACAGCAGGGGAACAGCTGGCGTTGCTGAACCCCACTAACACATTGGCTGGTGTTTTTCTCTGTGCAGCTAGCACTTCCGGGCAAAAACTAGCGGTGTTTGAGCCCAGGGTCAGCAGGAGGAGGAGAGGAGCAGAGTGTAGGCCGAAGCCTGCACTGGTGGCAGCTTTTGTTCTGTTGTGGCAGCGTGGCTTGTGCTGGACACGTTGCCGACTACACAGCAGGGGAACAGCTGGCGGTGCTGAACCCCACTGACACATCACCTAGTGTTTTTTCTGTGTAGACAACACTTTCAGGTGGCAACTGACAGTGTTGAAACCCAGGGAATCAAAGAGGAGCAGAGTGTAGGCCGAAGCCTGCAGTGGAGCAAGTTGAAAGGGAACCTTTAACCCCCCCCCCCCCAGGCATTTGTTGCTGAAAGAGCCATCTTGTACAGCAGTAATACTGCACATGGAAAATGGTGGCTCCGAAAATTATGCTCCTTGCAAACGCTGAAGTACACACTCATATAATGTGTCCCCTCACACCGTCAAACCATCCCGGAAGTGGGACTTTCCTTTGTAATGTGACACAGCACAGCCGTCATTCCAACCCCCTTGGTGCCGGGCGCCACCTCCTCAACGTTGTTTGGTTCTGTCACGGAGCCCGCGCTGTAATGTTATCCCTTGGCCATGCACAGTTAGCGGTGCCCGTCTTCTGACATCATGTAGGTGTCAGGCTGGCAGTGCCTGTGCGTCCAAGCTGCCCGAGATCCAACCTTGCAGTGTCATCTAATGTAGTCCCACTGCGGGCCAGGGATCCATGGGCATGCGCAGTGCATATCATCGCCTCTCACTCACCTCCTTCCTGCTTCTTCAGACTGTGCGGCGTCACGGCCGTGGCATGCTATTAGGGATCAGCTGACGCCGCCTAGTCTGAAGAAGCGTGAAGAAGGGGAGTGAGAGGCTAGTATATGCACTGCGCATGGCCATGGATACCAGGCCCACTGTGGGATCACATTAGACGACACTGCGAAGTGTGATTTCGGGCAGCGTGGACGCACAGGCGCAGCCAGGACAACAACAAATGATGTCAGAGGACGGGCAGCGCAAACTGTGCATGGCCAAGGGATAACATAACAGCGCAGGGTCCATGACGGAATCAAACAACGCTAAGGAGGCAGCGCACGGTGCCAAGGGGGTAGCAATGACGGCTGTGCTGCGTCACATTACAAAGGAAAGTCCCACCTCCGGGATGGTTGGACGGTGTGAGGGGACACATTACATGAGTGTGTAGTTCAGCGTTTGCAAGGAGCATAATTTCAAGAGCGACCTTTCCCTTGTGCAGTATTAGTGCTGCACATGGTGGCTCTTTCAGTAACAAACGCCTAGGGGGGGGGGGGACAGGTCCCTTTACATTTTAGTTGTGCCAGCGTGGCGGTCGCATGACACGTTGCCGGATACACAGCTGGGGATCAGCTGACGTTACTGAACCCCAATAACAGAGGAGCGACTGTTGACTGTGCACACAGCACTTCCAGGCACCAACTGGCGGTGTTAGAGCCCAGGGACAGCAGGAGGAGCAGATTGGAGGTATTGCCGCACACACAGCTGGGGATCAGCTGACGTTACTGAACCCCAATAACAGAGGAGCGACTGTTGACTGTGCACACAGCACTTCCAGGCACCAACTGGCGGTGTTAGAGCCCAGGGACAGCAGGAGGAGCAGATTGGAGGTATTGCCACACACACAGCTGGGGATCAGCTGACGTTACTGAACCCCAATAACAGAGGAGCGACTGTTGACTGTGCACACAGCACTTCCAGGCACCAACTGGCGGTGTTAGAGCCCAGGGACAGCAGGAGGAGCAGATTGGAGGTATTGCCGCACACACAGCTGGGGATCAGCTGACGTTACTGAACCCCAATAACAGAGGAGCGACTGTTGACTGTGCACACAGCACTTCCAGGCACCAACTGGCGGTGTTAGAGCCCAGGGACAGCAGGAGGAGCAGAGGAACAGAGAGTGTAGGCCGAAGCCTGATTGGAGCAAGTTGAAAGGAAACCTTTAACCCCCCCCCCAAGACGTTTGTAGCTGAAAGAGCCATCTTGTGCAGCACTAAGGATGCAAAAGGAAAAGGTTGCTCTTTTAATTATGCTCCTTGCAAACACCGAAGTAAACACTAAAAATGTGTCCCTTTATACCGTTAAACCGTTCCGGAGGTGCGAATTTCCTTCGTAATGGGACACAGCACAGCTGTCATTCCTATCCCCTTGATGCCGTGCGCTGCCTCCTCAGCGTTGTTTTAAGCTGTCACGGAGCATGCGCTGTTCTGTTAGCCCTTGGCCATGCCCAATTAGCGCTGCCTGTCTTCTGACATAATTTGGTGTCAGGCTGTCAGTGCCTGTGCGTCCATGCTGCTCCAGATCCCACCTCGCAGTCTCGTCTAACGTAATCCCACTGCGGGCCTTGGAACCATGGGCATGCACAGTGCATAACCTCGACTCTCACTCCCCTCCTTCCCTCTTCTTCAGACTGTGCGGTGTCACGGCCGTGGCATGCTAGGGATCAGCTGACGGCGCACAGTCTAAAGAAGGCGGAGGGAAATGAGCGAGAGCCCGAGGGGAAGATATGCACTGCGCATGCCCATGGATCCCAGGCCCGCAGTGTGACTCAATCAGAAGACACTGCGAGGCGGGATCTCGGGCAGCGCGGCCGCACAGGCGCAGCCAGCCTGACACCAAATTATGTCAGAAGACAGGCAGCGCAAATAGGGCATGCCCAAGGGATAACAGAACAGTGCAGGCTCCGTGACAGCTTAAAACAACGCTGAGGAGGCAGCGCATGGCACCAAGGGGGTAGGAATGACGGCTGTGCTGCGTCACATTACGAAGGAAAGTCCCAGCTCCGGGACGGTATAACGGTATCAGTGAACACATTTTATAAGTGTTAAGTTCTGCGTGTGCAAAGAGCTAAAAAAAAAAGAGCTACCTTTTCCTTGTGCAGCATTACTGCTGCACAAGATGGCTCTTTCAGTAACAAACGACGGGGGGGGGGGACAGGTTCCCTTACATTTAGGTTGTTGTGCCAGCGTGGCGGTCGCAGGACACATTGCCGGCTACACAGCTGGGGATCAGCTGACGTTACTGAAACCCAATAACACTGGGTCGTATGTTTTTACTGTGCAGCCTGCACTTTTGAGCCGCAACTGGCGGTGTTGGAGCCCAGGAATAGCAGTTCAGGTGGTAGAAAGATGAACACAGCAGGAGACCTGGATGACACCCAATTACTTAATCAGGCAGAGGAGTGGCAAATTCCTGCGAGATCCAGGCCTGGTTCATTTTCAGGAAAGTAAGCCGGTCAACGTTATCGGAGGATAGTCGCATGCGACGGTCTGTTAGTACACCACCTGCGGCACTAAAGACACGTTCCGATAAGACACTAGCCGCAGGGCAAGCCAGCACCTCCAATGCATACTGGCTTAGCTCTGGCCATGTATCCAGCTTAGAGACCCAAAACTTGAACGGGGAAGAGCCGTCTGGGAGTACAGTAAGAGGGCAAGCCATGTAGTCTGTCACCATCTGACGGAACCGTTGCCTCCTGCTGACTGGAGCCGCCGGTGATGGTGTAGACATTTGGGGCGGGCACACAAAAGTGTGCCAGAGTTGTGCCATACTGGGCTTGCCTTGGGCAGAGGCACTGCTTCTGCTCCCTCTTTGGGCAGAGCCTCCCCCACTGCCTCGACGCACTGAGCTGCTTTGTAAAGCACTAGCAGCACTCCTCTCAGTTGGACAGGAGAAGATGATGGAATTCACCAGTGTGTCGTGGTACTCCCGCAATTTACGCTCCCGGGTCAACGCAGGGATGAGGTTTTGGACGTTGTCCCGGTAGCGAGGATCGAGGAGGGTGAACACCCAATAATCAGGCATGTTGAGAATGTGGTCGATGCGGCGGTCGTTTCTCAGGCACTGCAGCATGAAATCCACCATGTGCTGCAGAGTGCCAACTGGCCCAGAAACGCTGTCCCCTGCTTGAGACATGATCTCTGCCCGCTCGTCATCACCCCACCCTCGCTGTACACACTGACCACTGGACAATTGTGTCGCTCCCTCCTCTGGACGGAGCTCTTCCTCCTCCATTGACTCCTCCTCATCCTCCTCACAAATTGGCCCCTGCGTACCCCTTTGTGAGGAACCACGTGGCGCTGACTCTCCAGAAGCTGATGGAAAAGGTGACTCCTCATCCTCCACCTCTTCCACCACATCATCCCTTAACCCTTGCAAAGTTTGCTGAAGCAGGCAGATAAGGGGGACAGTCATGCTGACTAGTGCATCATCTGCACTTGCCATCCGCGTGGAATAATCAAAAGGACGCAAAACCTGGCAGACGTCCTTCATAGTGGCCCACTCTGTGGTTGTGAAGTCTGATCGGCGCTGACTGCGACTTCTTTGCGCCTGATGCAGCTGGTACTCCATAACTGCTTGCTGCTGCTCACACAACCGCTCCAACATATGTAACGTGGAATTCCACCGGGTAGGTAGGTCACATATGATGCGGTGTTCCGGAAGGCGGAATCGGCGCTGCAGAGCAGCAATGCGGGATCTGGCCAAGCTGGAACGCCGCAAGTGAGCACACTCTAGGCGGACCTTGTGCAGCAGGGCATCAAGATCCGGATAGTCCCTCAGAAAACTCTGCACAACCAAATTGAGCACATGTGCCAGACATGGGATGTGAGTGAGGTTGCCAAGGGCCAAAGCTGCCACCAGATTTCGGCCATTGTCACACACTACCATGCCTGGCTGGAGATTCGCTGGCAGTAACCACACATCGCTCTCCTGCTTGATGGCATTCCAGAGCTCCTGCGCTGTGTGGCTTCGATGCCCCAATGAAACTAGTTTCAAGACGGCCTGCTGACGTTTGGCCACGGCTGTGCTCATGTCGGTCATAGGTAAACGTTCACGGGTCCATGTGGAGGTGGACTGTGACGGATCCTGCAGAGAGGAATCAGAGGAACTGGTGTAAGAGGAGGAGTCGATGCGTACAGACTGGATTCCTGCAATCCTTGGAGTGGGCAGGACACGTCCTGCGCCACTCGCACGATCTGTACCTGGCTCAACAACATTAACCCAATGGGCAGTGAGGGAAACATATCGCCCCTGTCCATGCTGACTGGTCCACGCATCGGTGGTGAGGTGGACCTTGCTACTGACGGCGTTCAGTAGCGCATGTTTTATGTTTGCCTCAACATGCCTGTGCAGGGCAGGGACAGCCTGCCTGCTGAAGTAAAAGCGGCTGGGCACCTTGTACTGTGGGACTGCCAATGCCATCAAGTCACGGAAGCTGTCAGTCTCCACCAGCCTGAACGAGAGCATTTCCAGGGACAACAGTTTGGCAATGCCTGCATTCAGAGCCTGTGCTCGGGGGTGGTTGGCCGAGAATGCCCGCCTTTTCTCCCATGCCTGGACTACCGATGGCTGTAGAGTAGACTGGGAGTGTGAGGATGACTGGGAAGGTGGTGCTGTGGGTGGACTTACACTAGGTCTCTGGACAACAGTGGAGGAAGAGGCAACACGAGATGAAGAGGTGGTAGCTGCCGCTGTTGGTTGGCCTACGTCTTCACTGTGTTTCTGTAACTCCACCGCGTGCCTGTTCCGCACATGTTTCCACATATTTGTGGTATTGAGGTTGCTGACACTTTTACCTCTTTTTACTTTCTGATGACACAGCTTGCATTTGACAAAACAAATGTCATCTGCAACTGTGTCAAAAAAGGACCAGGCACTGCAAGTCTTGGGAGCGCCCTTTTTGGCTTTGGAAAGAGACAGGCTCCTAACGGGTGCCAAAGTGGAGGCTACAGGCTCCGCAGTCTTCCCCCTCCCTCTCCCTCTTTGGCCCGTAAGGGGAAGCTCTTCCTCAGAGCTGCTCCCACCACCTTCCTGTTCCTCACGCCACGATGGGTCAAGGACCTCATCATCTCCACTACCCTCTGCCACCAACTGCTCCTCCTGGGTAGTCTCGGCAGCACAGTACGCATCAGAAAGCGGCACCTGAGTTTCATCATCAGATGCGTACTGCGCTGTGGTCACCGGAGGCACTGGCCCACCTGCCTCTTCAGAGTCAGAGAGATAAAGCTTTTGGGCATCACTGCACACTGCCTCTTCTTCCATTTCTCCAATGCTGCTTGGCTGGCCCCCTGTTTCCAAACCAAGAGATTCAGAGAACAGAAGTAGAGACGGCTCCTGTCCTGGGCTCTCTGACTGCCTGGCCAATTTGGCAGGTGGTGAAGAGACAGATGGCTGCTCTCCAGTGCTCTGTGCCTGAGAGGATGTGGCACTAACTGAAGTCGATGCCGAGGCGTTAGCTGCCATCCACCCGACAACGGCTTCAATTTGGTCTTCACGTAGCAGCGGTGCACGGCGCTCTCCGACAAAGCTGCGCATGAAGGACTGTTCCCTGCTGAAACTGAGTGACGACGAGTGTTATGGCTGGCAATCAGGCAACACAGCGTGCAGTAATCAGCGCACATACAGAGATCTGGCAATAACCCAAAACAATAGGACGAGCTCTGAGACGTGGAATCTCTGTAGACTGCAGTACCTGATCTATCCTCACACAACTGGAAGCAGCAGTGGATTGCGCCTATCAACTACCTATGCAACTCGGCACTGCCTGAGGAGCTGACTAGCCTGAAGATAGAAATACAAGCCTGACTTACCTCAGAGAAATACCCCAAAGGAATAGGCAGCCCCCACATATAATGACTGTTAGCAAGATGAAAAGACAAACGTAGGAATGAAATAGATTCAGCAAAGTGAGGCCCGATATTCTAGACAGAGCGAGGATAGCAAAGAGAACTATGCAGTCTACAAAAAACCCTAAAACGAAAACCACGCAAAGGGGCAAAAAGACCCACCGTGCCGAACTAACAGCACGGCGGTGCACCCCTTTGCTTCTCAGAGCTTCCAGCAAAAGATAATAACAAGCTGGACAGAAAAAACAGAAAACAAACTAGAAGCACTTATCTAGCAGAGCAGCAGGCCCAAGGAAAGATGCAGTAGCTCAGATCCAACACTGGAACATTGACAAGGAGCAAGGAAGACAGACTCAGGTGGAGCTAAATAGCAAGGCAGCCAACGAGCTCACCAAAACACCTGAGGGAGGAAGCCCAGAGACTGCAATACCACTTGTGACCACAGAAGTGAACTCAGCCACAGAATTCACAACAGTACCCCCCCCTTGAGGAGGGGTCACCGAACCCTCACCAGAACCCCCAGGCCGACCAGGATGAGCCACATGAAAGGCACAAACAAGATCTGGGGCATGGACATCAGAGGCAAAAACCCAGGAATTATCTTCCTGAGCATAACCCTTCCATTTGACCAGATACTGGAGTTTCCGTCTAGAGACACGAGAATCCAAAATCTTCTCCACAATATACTCCAATTCCCCCTCCACCAAAACAGGGGCAGGAGGCTCCACAGATGGAACCATAGGTGCCACGTATCTCCTCAACAACGACCTATGGAATACATTATGTATGGAAAAGGAGTCTGGGAGGGTCAGACGAAAAGACACCGGATTGAGAATCTCAGAAATCCTATACGGACCAATAAAACGAGGTTTAAATTTAGGAGAGGAAACCTTCATAGGTATATGACGAGAAGATAACCAAACCAGATCCCCAACACGAAGTCGGGGTCCCACACGGCGTCTGCGATTAGCGAAAAGCTGAGCCTTCTCCTGGGAAAAGGTCAAATTGTCCACTACCTGAGTCCAGATCTGCTGCAACCTGTCCACCACATAATCCACACCAGGACAGTCCGAAGACTCAACCTGTCCTGAAGAGAAACGAGGATGGAACCCAGAATTGCAGAAAAATGGAGAGACCAAGGTAGCCGAGCTGGCCCGATTATTAAGGGCGAACTCAGCCAACGGCAAAAATGACACCCAATCATCCTGGTCAGCGGAAACAAAACATCTCAGATATGTTTCCAAGGTCTGATTGGTTCGTTCGGTCTGGCCATTAGTCTGAGGATGGAAGGCCAAGGAAAAAGATAGGTCAATGCCCATCCTACCACAAAAGGCTCGCCAGAACCTCGAGACAAACTGGGAACCTCTGTCAGAAACAATATTCTCAGGAATGCCATGTAAACGAACCACATGCTGGAAGAACAAAGGCACCAAATCAGAGGAGGAAGGCAATTTAACCAAGGGCACCAGATGGACCATTTTAGAAAAGCGATCACAGACCACCCAAATGACAGACATCTTTTGAGAAACGGGAAGGTCAGAAATGAAATCCATCGAAATATGTGTCCAAGGCCTCTTCGGGACCGGCAAGGGCAAAAGCAACCCACTGGCACGTGAACAGCAGGGCTTAGCCCTAGCACAAATTCCACAGGACTGCACAAAAGCACGCACATCCCGTGACAGAGATGGCCACCAGAAGGATCTAGCAACCAACTCCCTGGTACCAAAGATTCCTGGATGACCGGCCAGCACCGAACAATGAAGTTCAGAGATAACTTTACTAGTCCACCTATCAGGGACGAACAGTTTCTCGGCCGGACAACGATCAGGTTTATTAGCCTGAAATTTCTGCAACACTCTCCGCAAATCAGGGGAGATGGCAGACACAATGACTCCTTCCTTGAGGATACTCGCCGGCTCAGATAACCCCGGAGAGTCGGGCACAAAACTCCTAGACAGAGCATCCGCCTTCACATTTTTAGAGCCCGGAAGGTATGAAATCACAAAATCAAAACGAGCAAAAAATAACGACCAACGGGCCTGTCTAGGATTCAAGCGCTTGGCAGACTCAAGATAAGTAAGGTTCTTATGATCAGTCAAAACCACCACGCGATGCTTAGCACCCTCAAGCCAATGACGCCACTCCTCGAATGCCCACTTCATGGCCAGCAACTCTCGGTTGCCCACATCATAATTACGCTCAGCAGCAGAAAATTTCCTGGAAAAGAAAGCACATGGTTTGAACACTGAGCAACCAGAACCTCTCTGTGACAAAACCGCCCCTGCACCAATCTCAGAAGCATCAACCTCGACCTGGAACGGAAGAGAAACATCAGGTTGACACAACACAGGGGCACAGCAAAAACGACGCTTCAACTCCTGAAAAGCTTCCACGGCAGCAGAAGACCAATTAACCAAATCAGCACCCTTCTTGGTCAAATCGGTCAATGGTCTGGCAATGCTAGAAAAATTACAGATGAAGCGACGATAAAAATTAGCAAAGCCCAGGAATTTCTGCAAACTTTTTAGAGATGTCGGCTGAGTCCAATCCTGGATGGCCTGAACCTTAACCGGATCCATCTCGATAGTAGAAGGGGAAAAGATGAACCCCAAAAATGAAACTTTCTGCACACCGAAGAGACACTTTGATCCCTTCACGAACAAGGAATTAGCACGCAGTACCTGGAAAACCATTCTGACTTGCTTCACATGAGACTCCCAATCATCTGAGAAGATCAAAATGTCATCCAAGTAAACAATCAAGAATTTATCCAGATACTCACGGAAAATGTCATGCATAAAAGACTGAAAAACAGATGGAGCATTGGCAAGTCCGAACGGCATCACCAGATACTCAAAATGACCCTCGGGCGTATTAAATGCCGTTTTCCATTCATCTCCCTGCCTGATTCTCACCAGATTATACGCACCACGAAGATCAATCTTAGTAAACCAACTAGCCCCCTTAATCCGAGCAAACAAGTCAGAAATCAATGGCAAGGGATACTGAAACTTAACAGTGATCTTATTAAGAAGGCGGTAATCAATACACGGTCTTAGCGAACCATCCTTCTTGGCTACAAAAAAGAACCCTGCTCCCAATGGTGACGACGATGGGCGAATATGTCCCTTCTCCAGGGACTCCTTCACATAACTGCGCATAGCGGTGTGTTCAGGTACGGACAAATTAAATAAACGACCCTTAGGGAATTTACTACCAGGAATCAAATCGATAGCACAATCACAATTCCTATGCGGAGGAAGGGCATCAGACTTGGACTCTTCAAATACATCCTGAAAGTCCGACAAGAACTCTGGGATGTCAGAAGGAATGGATGACGAAATAGACAAAAATGGAACATCACCATGTACTCCCTGACAACCCCAGCTGGTTACCGACATAGAGTTCCAATCCAATACTGGATTATGGGTTTGTAGCCATGGCAACCCCAACACGACCACATCATGCAAATTATGCAGTACCAAAAAGCGAATAACTTCCTGATGTGCAGGAGCCATGCACATGGTCAGCTGGGCCCAGTACTGAGGCTTATTCTTGGCCAAAGGTGTAGCATCAATTCCTCTCAACGGAATAGGACACCGCAAAGGCTCCAAGAAAAATCCACAACGTTTAGCATAATCCAAATCCATCAGATTCAGGGCAGCGCCTGAATCCACAAACGCCATGACAGAATATGATGACAAAGAGCACATTAAGGTAATGGACAAAAGGAATTTGGACTGTACAGTACCAATAACGGCAGAGCTATCGAACCGCCTAGTGCGTTTAGGACAATTAGAAATAGCATGAGTAGAATCACCACAATAGAAACACAGTCTGTTCAGACGTCTGTGTTCGTGCCGTTCTACTTTAGTCATAGTCCTGTCGCACTGCATAGGCTCAGGCTTACTCTCAGACAATACCGCCAGATGGTGCACAGATTTACGCTCGCGCAAGCGACGACCGATCTGAATGGCCAAGGACATAGACTCATTCAAACCAGCAGGCATAGGAAATCCCACCATTACATCCTTAAGAGCTTCAGAGAGACCCTTTCTGAACAAAGCCGCTAGTGCAGATTCATTCCACAGAGTGAGTACTGACCATTTTCTAAATTTCTGACAATATACTTCTACATCATCCTGACCCTGGCATAAAGCCAGCAGATTTTTCTCAGCTTGATCCACTGAATTAGGCTCATCGTAAAGCAATCCCAGCGCCTGGAAAAATGCATCAACATTACTCAATGCAGAATCTCCTGGTGCAAGAGAAAACTCCCAGTCCTGTGGGTCGCCGCGCAAAAAAGAAATAATAATCAAAACCTGTTGAATAGGATTACCAGAAGAATGAGGTTTCAAGGCCAAAAATAGCTTACAATTATTTCTGAAGCTCAGGAACTTAGTTCTGTCACCAAAAAACAAATCAGGAATCGGAATTCTTGGTTCTAGCATCGATTTCTGATCAATAGTATCTTGAATCTTTTGTACATTTACAACGAGATTATCCATTGAGGAGCACAGAGCCTGAATATCCATGTCCACAGCTGTGTCCTGAAGCACTCTAATGTCTAGGGGAAAAAAAAGACTGAAGACAGAGCTAAGAAAAAAAAATGATGTCAGGATTTCTTTTTTCCCTCTATTGGAAATCATTGAAAGGCTCCTTGTACTGTTATGGCTGGCAATCAGGCAACACAGCGTGCAGTAATCAGCGCACATACAGAGATCTGGCAATAACCCAAAACAATAGGACGAGCTCTGAGACGTGGAATCTCTGTAGACTGCAGTACCTGATCTATCCTCACACAACTGGAAGCAGCAGTGGATTGCGCCTATCAACTACCTATGCAACTCGGCACTGCCTGAGGAGCTGACTAGCCTGAAGATAGAAATACAAGCCTGACTTACCTCAGAGAAATACCCCAAAGGAATAGGCAGCCCCCACATATAATGACTGTTAGCAAGATGAAAAGACAAACGTAGGAATGAAATAGATTCAGCAAAGTGAGGCCCGATATTCTAGACAGAGCGAGGATAGCAAAGAGAACTATGCAGTCTACAAAAAACCCTAAAACGAAAACCACGCAAAGGGGCAAAAAGACGCACCGTGCCGAACTAACAGCACGGCGGTGCACCCCTTTGCTTCTCAGAGCTTCCAGCAAAAGATAATAACAAGCTGGACAGAAAAAACAGAAAACAAACTAGAAGCACTTATCTAGCAGAGCAGCAGGCCCAAGGAAAGATGCAGTAGCTCAGATCCAACACTGGAACATTGACAAGGAGCAAGGAAGACAGACTCAGGTGGAGCTAAATAGCAAGGCAGCCAACGAGCTCACCAAAACACCTGAGGGAGGAAGCCCAGAGACTGCAATACCACTTGTGACCACAGAAGTGAACTCAGCCACAGAATTCACAACAGACGAGTCACCGGCGCCCGCAGCAGGCACAGAATCACCACGTCCTCTCCCTGCTCCTCTCCCTGCTCCGCGCCCACGCCCACGTGCCTTACTCCCTGCCCTCTTCATCTTGGTTGACAGATAAAGATAAGCAGAAAAGTACTAAGGCCTTAGTGTGCTTATTCCTGAAATGCTCCTCCTAACAGGTGTAAGAAACACTAATGTTGTAAATTGTGGACTAAACTTTATTATTTTCAAATGTGGCCTACACAAGTGTTAAGTTGTGTTTGGTGAACTTAACTTTTTTTTTGGTGCAGATCGGGCTACAGAGCTAGTTTAAATCACACGGAGACCGTGCAGACAGCCGTAAACGGCGCTGCAAGGCCAAAAAACCCTCCTCTCGGTTATCCTATATAGTGTTTTTCCACTATTTAGCTGGATACGAGTGGAAAGACACTAATAGGAATTTTTTTTTTCAAATTTTAAACAGGCTGCACTATTTGAAAAAAAGTAAAATTTTTCTCAAGGTATGAGGCAGTAACGAACCCTGAGCTGAATCCAACCGGCTATGGCTGCACACAGACTACAGGGCGAGCTGGGCTCACACGGAGACCGTGCAGACAGCCGTAAACGGCGCTGCAAGGCCAAAAAAACCTCCTCTAGGTTATCCTATATAGTGTTTTTCCACTATTTAGCTGGATACGAGTGTAAAGACACTAATAGGAATTTTTTTTTTCAAATTTTAAACTGGCTGCACTATTTGAAAAAAAGGAAATTGTTTTTCAAGGTATGAGGCAGTAACGCACCCTGAGCTGAATCCAACCGGCTATGGCTGCACACAGACTACAGGGCGAGCTGCGCTCACACAGAGACCGTGCAGACAGCCGTAAACGGCGCTGCAAGGCCAAAAAACCCTCCTCTAGGTTATCCTATATAGTGTTTTTCCACTATTTAGCTGGATACGAGTGGAAAGACACTAATAGGAATTTTTGTTTTTCAAATTTTAAACAGGCTGCACTATTTGAAAAAAAGTAAAATTTTTCTCTAGGTATGAGCCAGTAACGAACCCTGAGCTGAATCCAACCGGCTATGGCTGCACACAGACTAAAGGGCGAGCTGGGCTCACACGGAGACCATGCAGACAGCCGTAAACGGCGCTGCAAGGCCAAAAAACCCTCCTCTAGGTTATCCTATATAGTGTTTTTCCACTATTTAGCTGGATACGAGTGGAAAGACACTAATAGGAATTTTTTTTTTCAAATTTTAAACAGGCTGCACTATTTGAAAAAAAGTAAAATTTTTCTCAAGGTATGAGCCAGTAACGAACCCTGAGCTGAATCCAACCGGCTATGGCTGCACACAGACTACAGGGCGAGCTGGGCTCACACGGAGACCGTGCAGACAGCCGTAAACGGCGCTGCAAGGCCCAAAAACCCCCCTCTAGGTTATCCTATGTAGTGTTTTTCCACAATAGAGCTGGAGACTGGTGGAAAAACACTAATAGGAAATTTGAGAAAAAATGTGCAGCAGGCTGCACTAAGAGCAAAAAAGGACAACTGTGTGAGGCAGTGTGAACCCCCCCTGAGCTGAATACAACCGGGTATATTGCTGCACACAGACTACAGAGTGAGCTGCACACACACACACACAGAGACCTTGCAGAACGCTGTTAAAACAGCGCTGCAAGGCAAGAGCAAGGTGAACAGTGAAGAACACACAGCGTTTTGCTAAATTAGCCTTTGGAAAGGAAAATAAAGCAATTAGCTAGCTCGACTGGCCCTCAGTTAGAACACAGCGTCCTGTCCCTAACTGAAATCACAGCAGAGTGAGCGCAAAATGGCAGCAGCGTTTTTTATAGTGCAGAGTGACATCATTTCAGCAGCCAATCCAAGCCTTGCCAGTACTTACATGCCCACCATGCTAAACAGGATGTGCCCACACTTCCAATCATTCCTCATTGGCTGCTGCGTTCAGTTTGAATTCTGGGAACTTCCGATTCCGGTATCCGATACGCGGGAAGTATCGGAATTCGGTATCGGAATTCCGATACCGCAAATATCGTCCGATACCCGATACTTGCGGTATCGGAATGCTCAACACTAGGCATAAGTAAATGTCGACAGATAGATTTTGTTATAAATACATCTTTATTATTTATATATTATAAATATAAGTTACCAGTAACCAAACAGTGTATACACCATGACCGACAATGCCATATCCTTACAAGTAGCCATGTGGTATATGTAAGGAGGTGCCCTCCAAGAAAAGGAGAACAGTGGCTAATAACCACTTAAGACTAATGGGCATGGACAAGTAAATATATATATAAAACCATCCCAATTACAAAAAGAAAAGATGGGGTCCATTTATAAGGACCAGCACCAAGTCCATCTAAAATACCAAATAAGTTACATAATATAAGGCCCTTAGCCCACTATCAAAACCGTAGAGGCCCTGTCCAAAACCCAAACCATCCCGATTGCAAAATTGAGAAAAGGGACACGTATAAGGACCGAACCCAGTCCGTCCAAAATACCAGGTAGTATGTCATATCAGGCTCAACCCACTATCTAAAGTACTGAAGCCCTATCCGAGATCCAAGAAAGCCCCATGGGACCCAAAGTCATGAGCCAGAAGAGGGTATCACAACCACTACATATATATATTTATTTATTTATATTTGTATATATTATATATTTATTATATTTATTATATTATGCCTACCCCCATGAGCCAATCAAGCCGCTCACCCTACCCCCATGAGCCAATAGCGAGCAAAATACAAAGAAGTCCCCAGAACAGGATAGGGACAAGAAAGGCCAAAACAAACCTATATAAAAATTGAAATCAATAGAGAAAAGCCCATGGATGATCCTGACTCCAAGATGTCCTCCGGCTGAATGAGTTCCAAACAGAGCTCCCATCCATAGTGCATATTTCATATTCATCCAGGATACTGTACATTGTCCATCAATACTTCAAGTCAACGGAGAGAGCATATATATAGGTGATCCATATTTAGCCAAGGAATCCGGTGAATAATAACTCCTCATTCAGACCTGCGGGAGTAACAGATCCCAAATTAAATATCCACCGTGATTCTACTTGAAGTAGCCGTTTCTTAGGGGAACCCCCCCTCTCAGATATAAAAATCCTCTCCAATCCAACCACCCGTATATTAGTAATACTACCCGAATGATGTGACAGAAAGTGGGCCGCCACCGGGGTCAAGATCTTCCCTTTCTCCACATCACTTCTGGCCAAATGAATTGTGGAGAAATGTTTCTGGACCCTCCGTTGTAATTCTTGAGAGGTCTGGCCTACATAGACCATCTTGCATGGACAGACGAGAGCGTGTATGACATATCTGGACCTGCAATTAATGTATCCCCCAAGTTTAAATTTTTGGCCATCAATGGGGTTTTGGAAGAATTCCCTGGTTGAATCCATGTGGGGACAGATATTGCAGTCCCCACATTGGAAAGACCTCTTGAGCCTGACCCCACGATTGAGTCTGATGGTCTGACGTCTGTAATGGCTTTTGACCAGGAGGTCCCTCAAATTGGGCGCTCTCCTGGCCACAAGATGGGGTCGTTCACCAACAACCTTTGACGTATTCAAGTCAGTAGTGAGAATGCCCCAATGCTTTCGCAAAATACATCCCAAATGTGACCAATGAGTGTTATAGTTCGTTACAAATTTGGGGGCATTATCCCGTACCTTGCGTTCCGTACCCAGCAGAGACTCCTGTGTCTGGGTCCTTGCCCTCTGAAATGCCAAAGATATACACCTCTGGGGGTAGTTTCTTTCCTTAAAGCGGGAGGTCAATGTCAAAGCCTCAGACTTGAAGTCTTCATCACGTGTGCAGTTTCTTCGTGATCTTAAGAACTGCCCAGTAGGGACTCCGTACTTCGTGTGAAGAGGGTGGAAACTTCTGAAATCCAGAAGGCTGTTTGTTGCAGTTGGTTTACGGTACAATTTGGTGATAATAGTACCATCTTCCACCACAACTTCCAAATCCAAAAATGTGACTGAGGAGGAAGATATTGAACATGTCAAAAAGATGTTAAGTGAGTTATCATTCAACATATCTATAAATGCCCTACACTCAGCCTCTGTCCCGGACCACACGAAGAATACATCGTCGATAAAACGCATCCAATGGCGCACCTTGTCCTTAAATGTATCAAGCACATATACCGCGGTGACCTCCCACCATCCTAAAAATAGGTTGGCAGGGGCACACCTGGCCCCCATGGCCACACCCGAGGTCTGGAGATAATATGTCCTGTCGAATATGAAATAGTTGTGCTTGAGGACAAATTCCATAAGACGATGGTGGCCCCCCGTTTTCGTTGGTACCTGCCATAAGAGTATTTTTTGAGTTAGTCAAGAGGGACATTCTTCGATTGCGTCCCTTCTCAGGCACACCAAATAATCTTGGGGCAGATGAGAAACAAGCCATTATCAATTTGAAGTCTAACCCGGCCTTCCTAATTAGGAGGCTGACAAGGGGGGCAATGTGGTCTTGTGGCCACATACCCTCTATCTGGAGGAGGCCCATCGTCAGCTAGACAATACCCGTTTCTACAGAAAATTGCCATCCGATCCTACAGGGGTTTTTTCAGTCAAATTGAAAGGTCTTTTGGAGAAGGCCCGGGACTTGGGGATCATTAATGGTCATGAACTCAACTTCATGTGGCTTGAATACCCAATTACAGCTACCTTTTACATGCTCCCCAAGGTGCATAAAGATCTCTGGAAGCCTCCCGGTCGCAATATCGTGGCCAGTATTGGGAGTTTATGTGAAAAAATCAGTATTTACGTCGATCACTTTTTACAGCCCTTGGTTAAGAGGCTAGCTTCCTTCACATTGGACTCCTCTCATTTTATTAGGAGGTGCCAGGGCATTGTGTTACCATCTGAGACGTTATTGGTAACGTGCGATGCAGAGGCCCTCTACTCGAACATTGACCATGAGGATGCGGTCAGGGCAGTTCTACATTTTTTGGATGAGTTAGGGCATTCTGACAGAATGCACGACTCATTGATTGTGGACCTTATGGAATTTGTCCTCAAGCACAACTATTTCATATTCGACAGGACATATTATCTCCAGACCTCGGGTGTGGCCATGGGGGCCAGGTGTGCCCCTGCCCTCGCCAACCTATTTTTAGGATGGTGGAAGGCCACCGCG
This sequence comes from Ranitomeya imitator, assembly GCF_032444005.1. Lineage (NCBI taxonomy): Eukaryota > Metazoa > Chordata > Amphibia > Anura > Dendrobatidae > Ranitomeya > Ranitomeya imitator. The sequence goes on along the minus strand of NC_091287.1, from coordinate 228,376,979 downwards.
GTATATGTGCTTGATACATTTAAGGACAAGGTGCGCCATTGGATGCGTTTTATCGACGACGTATTCTTCGTGTGGTCCGGGACAGAGGCTGAGTGTAGGGCATTTATAGATATGTTGAATGATAACTCACTTAACATCTTTTTGACACATTCAATATCTTCCTCCTCAGTCACATTTTTGGATTTGGAAGTTGTGGTGGAAGATGGTGCTATTATCACCAAATTGTACCGTAAACCAACTGCAACAAACAGCCTTCTGGATTTCAGAAGTTTCCACCCTCTTCACACGAAGTACGGAGTCCCTACTGGGCTGTTCTTAAGATCACGAAGAAACTGCACACATGATGAAGACTTCAAGTCTGAGGCTTTGACATTGACCTCCCGCTTTAAGGAAAGAAACTACCCCCAGAGGTGTATATCTTTGGCATTTCAGAGGGCAAGGACCCAGACCAGGAGTCTCTGCTGGGTACGGAACGCAAGGTACGGGATAATGCCCCCAAATTTGCAACGAACTATAACACTCATTGGTCACATTTGGGATGTATTTTGCGAAAGCATTGGGGCATTCTCACTACTGACTTGAATACGTCAAAGGTTGTTGGTGAACGACCCCATCTTGTGGCCAGCAGAGCGCCCAATTTGAGGGACCTCCTGGTCAAAAGCCATTACAGACGTCAGACCATCAGACTCAATCGTGGGGTCAGGCTCAAGGGGTCTTTCCCCTGTGGGGACTGCAATATCTGTCCCCACATGGGTCCAACCAGGGAATTCTTCCAAAACCCCATTGATGGCCAAAAATTTAAACTTGGGGATACATTAATTGCAGGTCCAGATATGTCATATACGCTCTCGTCTGTCCATGCAAGATGGTCTATGTAGGCCAGATCTCTCAAGAATTACAACGGAGGGTCCAGAAACATTTCTCCACAATTCATTTGGCCAGAAGTGATGTGGAGAAAGGGAAGATCTTGACCCCGGTGGCGGCCCACTTTCTGTCACATCATTCGGGTAGTATTACTAATATACGGGTGGTTGGATTGGAGAGGATTTTTATATCTGAGAGGGGGGTTCCCCTAAGAAACACCTACTTCAAGTAGAATCACGGTGGATATTTAATTTGGGATCTGTTACTCCCGCAGGTCTGAATGAGGAGTTATTATTCACCTGATTCCTTGGCTAAATATGGATCACCTATATATATGCTCTCTCCGTTGACTTGAAGTATTGATGGACAATGTACAGTATCCTGGATGAATATGAAATATGCACTATGGATGGGAGCTCTGTTTGGAACTCATTCAGCCGGAGGACATCTTGGAGTCAGGATCATCCATGGGCTTTTCTCTATTGATTTCAATTTTTATATAGGTTTGTTTTGGCCTTTCTTGTCCCTATCCCTTTCTGGGGACTTCTTTGTATTTTGCTCGCTATTGGCTCATGGGGGTAGGGTGAGCGGCTCGATTGGCTCATGGGGGTAGGCATAATATAATAAATATAATAAATATATAATATATACAAATATAAATAAATAAATATATATATGTAGTGGTTGTGATACCCTCTTCTGGCTCTTGAGTTTGGGTCCCATGGGGCTTTCTTGGATCTCGGATAGGGCTTCGGTACTTTAGATAGTGGGTTCAGCCTGATATGACATACTACCTGGTATTTTGGACGGACTGGGTTCGGTCCTTATACGTGTCCCTTTTCTCAATTTTGCAATCGGGATGGTTTGGGTTTTGGACAGGGCCTCTACGGTTTTGATAGTGGGCTAAGGGCCTTATATTATATAACTTACTAGCTGAAGAGCCCGGCGTTGCCTGGGCATAGTAAATATCTGTGGTTAGTTATAGCACGTCACTTCTCTTATTTTCCCATCACGCCTCTCATTTTCCCAATCACATCTTTAATTTTCCCCCTCACATCTTTCATTTTCTCCCTCACACCTCTCATTTTCTCCCTCACTCCTCTCATTCCCGCCTAACACTTGTCATTTCGACCTCACATCTGTCATTTTCCGATCACTACACTATTTTCCCTCACTCCTCTCATTTTGCACTCACACCTTTTCATTTTCACCTCACACCTCTCATTTTCACCTCAGTATATACATGTTTGTCATCTCCCTTATATATAGTATACATCTGTATGTCATCTCCTGTATATAGTATATACCTGTATGTCATCTCCCCTGTATATAGTATATAACTGCTGTGTGTCATCTCCCCTGTATATAGTATATACCTGTATCTCATCTCCTCCTATATATAGTATATACCTGTATGTCATCTCCTCCTATATATAGTATATACCTGTATGTCATCTCCTCCTATTTATAGTATATACCTGTATGTCATCTCCTTCTATATATAGTATATACCTGTATGTCATCTCCTCCTGTATATAGTATATACCTGTGTGTCATCTCCCCTGTATATAGTATATATCTGTGTGTCATCTCCTCCTGTATATAGTATATACCTGTATGTCATCTTCTATATATAGCATATACCTGTATGTCATCTCCTCCTGTATATAGTATATACCTGTAGGTCATCTGCTCCTGTATATTGTATATACCTGTGTGTCATCTCCTCCTGTATATAGTACATACCTGTATGTCATCTCCTCCTGTATATAGTATGTACCTGTATGTCATCTCCTCCTCTATATAGTATATACCTGTGTCATCTCTCCTGTATATAGTATATATCTGTGTGTCATCTCCCCTGTATATAGTATATGAATCATCTACGAGAGCACAGCTGACCGCACCACCGCTGCAGCTGACTACCTTCGCTTCAGGCTAATTAGCCTCAGCTGATCCCCCCGATCTCGGGTGCTATAGCCAGAAAACCAGATAGCGTGGATATGAAGAAAAAGAAAGTGGCAGCACTCACCGATCTTCTTATGCAGGTGTATTTATTTGGTAAAAGTCTTCACGGCACAGGGGTGTGTAACATAGGGATGCGGGAGCAGAACGACGGCCGTTTCGCGCCGGTCTGGCGCTTCAACGGGTTCAATGGGGGATCGGACGTGACGCCTGAAGTAGTGTGAGCTGACATAGCTCCTCCTTACAGGCTCACTCTTCCCCCCCCCCACGGTACAAACTTAGATTAAAAAAACATTAAAATCAAAGGTACATGCAGACAAGTGTACATAAACGTTGCAATTGAAATGGCATCTTAACTGTACCTAAAGCATATAGTGAGCAACAGAATACAGCAACATTCAATACTGAACACATAAACCTTATATCCTTATGATAAAGACTGTTAGCGCTTACACTCACTTATACTCTATATTTCACTATTTTTACTATTTTTCCTATTGTGACTCCTTCTTTTCCTCATATATAACTCTATTGATAATGTCTTATCCAACTACACTAGCGAGATAACAGACCCAAGATAGACCATATTGTCCCTATATGAGACATATCAATTAGGTAAAGGATCATACGGAAAACTAGAGAAGCGTGTTTTATACCTAAAATGAGGATAACGGTCACAAAAATATGGACATGTCTATTTTGTCGTTAAGACCAGCGGGGCCCATGGCTCCCGTTTTCATGATCCAAGTCGCCTCACACCTTAATAGTGTATTGTGATAATCACCTCCTCGTGTGGGCGGTTTAATCTGTTCTATCCCTGCGAATGACAATACACCCGCATTACCTCCATGTTCTTCCCTTATATGTGTTATAAGCCTGGGTGCACCTTTTTCTGTTATAACGGATCTGCAATGTTCTCTGAACCGCACTGAAAGGCATCTAATGGTCTTCCCTATATAGAAACGCTCACATGGGCAGTATATCACATAAACCACGTGTTTAGTTTTGCAAGTTATAAATTGCAAATTCCGTTCCGAATGGGAGCAGATTATGCTCAAGTGCTCGCAGGAGTTGTTAGCACTAGTGCTTAAATCTAACATCCAGAACTACGAGACGATTGAAACAGATATACATAAGACACAAGCGGAATTGCAGACCAGACTCACAGACAGTCAGTGGGTCTCACTCAAAAAGAAAATGGAAACAAGACTCGTCCCTATACAGGCCGATATTAAACAGAAGAAGCGTGATAAATTTATACGTGATAAGAAAGATTTTGAACTCGGACAAGTTTTCACATGGAATAAGCAGCAGAGATTAGACGGCATACAAAATTATGGTTCTAATAAATTCGGTCAGAATAAAAGGAAATTTAGGAGACGCCGTACTTCTCTTAGAAAAGACTATATTACTACCGAATCAGATTCCAGCCAGAGTGAGGGAGCCACTACCTCCGGCAACCTGAGAGAAGGCCTGGGTATGGTCGGAACCCCCGGGGCAGATCTCCCTTTAGGAGAAGACGGACACGCCGGGGAGGCAAGAGAAGATGGGCAGGTGCAAGAACGCAAGAGAAAATTCGTGTCGTGGAGACAGAGGAGATAATGGAACTCCACGGTCAGCATGTAGTTAATCTCACCGACCATACACTTAATGCCGCTCACCTTTCACTACTCGCAAAAGGATTAAATTTTTGCATACCAAATGACTTTGATGTGACAGAGTTTAAGATCGATTTATTCAAGTCAGTTCGTAAAATCCACTTGTATAAACATTTTTTGCATAGTTCCCCAGTACAGGGTGCAGCCATGACTGCTCAACCTTGCAATGTAGGACCCCTAGGGTTCATGGCAGGAGCAGGTTTAAACACATTATCTGATGTCCACGGGGAGGCGACGTTGCTGTTGGATCTTACAGAGGACGAACCACATACCCCGACATATCATCCAGCCTCCACAACATCGTTCAAAGGGGGCATTAAATCCAAATATATGCCTCCAGTTTCACCAGGAAACATCATAGATCTGTTCGAAACACAAGTCATCAGAGACGTAGAAGCTTTGATATATCCCAAAGCCCCCAAGAATATATCAGCAGAAGAGCATAAGGCCTTAAAAGAAATTAGAAATTGGCATGATACTATTGTCCGACCAGCGGATAAAGGGGGGAAGACAGTATTGATCCCAAGAGATATGTACATTAAAGAGGCATATAGGCAGTTGAGCGATGAGAATACTTATAGAAGACTGCGGGGTGACCCTACGGAAAACTTCAAAAAAGAACTGAGGACACTACTAAGAACGGCGGTAGAGATTAATGTCATTGATAGGAATAGAGCGGAAAAGTTGCTGCCGGAGTTCCCCATTAAGCCACATTGGTACCATGTCCCTAAAATTCACAAAACCCTTATAGGCCCACCCGGCCGACCCATTGTGTCGGGGGTGGGATCTATAACGGAACCACTTTCCAAATATGTTGATTGGTTATTACGTCCGTTATTGGTACATATTCCATCCTATACTAAAGATACGGGGGCGTTTTTGAGGCATATTCACCAGTTTACTTGGCAACCCAATTTCCAATTAGCATCAATTGATGTCACGAATCTATACACACGTATTCCACAAAAACAAGGAGTAGATTCTATACGTTTAATTTTGGAAACCACGCAAGAGGAAAGTTCGGTTATTAATTTTATTTGCGATAGTCTCAAATTTATCTTAACGCATAACGCTTTTACTTTTATGGACCTCTGGTACCTGCAGGTGGTTGGTACTGCAATGGGGACTCCGGCAGCTTGTACGTTCGCGAATCTTTTTCTAGGGCACTTCGAGGAAGTATATATGTATTCGCTCAATAACCTCTTTTTGAAGCACATCAAATTATACTTACGTTATGTCGATGACATGTTTCTTATTTGGGACGGATCGGAGGAGGAGTTTGACAATTTTACATCCTACCTGAACAGTAATACGATGGGGATGTCTTTCACATCTACCTTTGGAGGACTACATCTAGATTTCCTGGACGTGGCAATTGATGTAATCGACGGGGCTATACAAACGTCCGTATACCGTAAATCAGTTTCCACTAATGCACTAATGCACTTTAGCAGCTATCACCCTAGTCACACAAAGCGGTCACTGCCGTATGGTCAATTTGTAAGGACTAGAAGGGTCAATAACACACAAGGGGGATTTGATAGACAAACACAGGAATTAGAACACCGTCTGAAAGATAGAGGTTATCCTGACCAGGTATTACAGGAAGCACGAAAGAAACTGAACAATAGATCCGTAGGAAGCAGCAATACCAATACTCCCGCAGGCAAAAAATTCACGTTCTGCTTTAAATATGGCCCCATGGACCAGCATATTCGAGCAGCCATTAGAAATAATTGGCACTTGCTGAGTAGAGATAGCGATTTAGCTGACATAGTAGCCAGAGGTCCTTTGGTCTTAAATAGAAGAAGTACCAGAATAAGAGACTTAATAGTGCAGAATCGGATCACTCCCATTAGAACCCATAGTTGGCTAGAACGAGGGGTCCCTTTAGGGAATCATCGATGCGGACATTGCAAGTATTGTCAACAGCATGTCACAGACAGGATTTTGCATATTGGACCAGTCAAACACAAAGTGATGCAATTTATAACTTGCAAAACTAAACACGTGGTTTATGTGATATACTGCCCATGTGAGCGTTTCTATATAGGGAAGACCATTAGATGCCTTTCAGTGCGGTTCAGAGAACATTGCAGATCCGTTATAACAGAAAAAGGTGCACCCAGGCTTATAACACATATAAGGGAAGAACATGGAGGTAATGCGGGTGTATTGTCATTCGCAGGGATAGAACAGATTAAACCGCCCACACGAGGAGGTGATTATCACAATACACTATTAAGGTGTGAGGCGACTTGGATCATGAAAACGGGAGCCATGGGCCCCGCTGGTCTTAACGACAAAATAGACATGTCCATATTTTTGTGACCGTTATCCTCATTTTAGGTATAAAACACGCTTCTCTAGTTTTCCGTATGATCCTTTACCTAATTGATATGTCTCATATAGGGACAATATGGTCTATCTTGGGTCTGTTATCTCGCTAGTGTAGTTGGATAAGACATTATCAATAGAGTTATATATGAGGAAAAGAAGGAGTCATAATAGGAAAAATAGTAAAAATAGTGAAATATAGAGTATAAGTGAGTGTAAGCGCTAACAGTCTTTATCATAAGGATATAAGGTTTATGTGTTCAGTATTGAATGTTGCTGTATTCTGTTGCTCACTATATGCTTTAGGTACAGTTAAGATGCCATTTCAATTGCAACGTTTATGTACACTTGTCTGCATGTACCTTTGATTTTAATGTTTTTTTAATCTAAGTTTGTACCGTGGGGGGGGGAAGAGTGAGCCTGTAAGGAGGAGCTATGTCAGCTCACACTACTTCAGGCGTCACGTCCGATCCCCCATTGAACCCGTTGAAGCGCCAGACCGGCGCGAAACGGCCGTCATTCTGCTCCCGCATCCCTATGTTACACACCCCTGTGCCGTGAAGACTTTTACCAAATAAATACACCTGCATAAGAAGATCGGTGAGTGCTGCCACTTTCTTTTTCTGTATATAGTATATACCTGTGTGATCTCCTGTATTAGACCTCGTTAACACGTTATTTGCTCAGTATTTTTACCTCAGTATTTGTAAGATAAATTGGCAGCCTGATAAATCCCCAGCCAACAGGAAGCTCTCCCCCTGGCAGTATATATTAGCTCACACATACACATAATAGACAGGTCATGTGACTGACAGTTGCTCTTGTAGTTTGTCTGCTTATTAATCAGATTTTTGTTTTTGAAGGCTAATACCAGACTTGGATGTGTTTTAGGGCGAGTTTCGTCTGTCAAGTTGTGTGTGTTGAGTTGTGTGTGGCGACATGCATGTAGTGACTTTTGTGAGATGAGTTTTGTGTGGCAACATGCGTGTAGCAACTTTTTGTGTGTCGAGTTGCATGTGACAGGTTAGTGTAGCAAGTTGTGTGCAGCAAGTTTTGCGCATGGCGAGTTTTGCGCGTGGTGAGTTTTATGTCTGGTGCCTTTTGAGTATTTGCAAGTTTTGTGTGAGGCAAATTTTGCATGTGTTGCAAATGTTGTGCATGTGGCAATTTTTCCGCGTGTGCAAGTTTTGCGTGTGGCGAGTTTTCCATGAGGTGAGTTTTGCACTTGTGGCGAGTTTTGCGTGAGCCTAGTTTTTGCATGTGGCGAGTTTTGCGCGTGGTGAGTTTTGAGCGGCGACTTTTGTGTTTCGACTTTTATGTGGCAAGGTTGGTGTATGTGTGGTGAAATGTGTGCTGATGGTGGTATATGTGTTCAAGCACGTGGTAGTGTGTGGCGCATTTTGTGTGTGTTCATATCCCCATGTGTGGTGAGTATCTCATGTCGGGGCCCCACCTTAGCAAGTGTACGGTATATACTCTTTCGCGCCATCGCTCTCATTCTTTAAGTCCCCCTTGTTCACATCTGGCAGCTGTCAATTTGCCTCCAACACTTTTCCTTTCACTTTTCCCCATTATGTAGATAAGGGAAAAATAGTTTGGTGAATTGGAAAGCGCGGGGTTAAAATTTCACCTCACAACATAGCCTATGACGCTCTCAGGGTCCAGACGTGTGACTTTGCAAAATTTTGTGGCTGTAGCTTCGAGGCCTCCAACACTTTTCCTTTCACTTTATTCCCCATTATGTAGATAGGGGCAAAATTGTTTGGTGAATTGGAAAGCGCGGGGTTAAAATTTCACCTCACAACATAGCCTATGACGCTCTCAGGGTCCAGACGTGTGACTGTGCAAAATTTTGTGGCTGTAGCTGCGACGCCTCCAACACTTTTCATTTCACTTTTTCCCCATTATGTAGATAGGGGCAAAATTGTTTGGTGAATTGGAAAGCGCGGGGTTTAAATTTCACCTCACAACGTAGCCTATGACGCTCTCAGGGTCCAGAAGTGTGACTGTGCAAAATTTTGTGGCTGTAGCTGCGACGGTGCAGATGCCAATCCCGGACATACACACACACACACATACACACACACATACACACATTCAGCTTTATATATTAGATTTGGTATTTTAGATGGACTTGGTGCTGGTCCTTATAAATGGACCCCATCTTTTCTTTTTGTAATTGGGATGGTTTTATATATATATTTACTTGTCCATGCCCATTGGTCTTAAGTGGTTATTAGCCACTGTTCTCCTTTTCTTGGAGGGTGCCTCCTTACATATACCACATGGCTACTTGTAAGGATATGGCATTGTCGGTCATGGTGTATACACTGTTTGGTTACTGGTAACTTATATTTATAATATATAAATAATAAAGATCTATTTATAACAAAATCTATCTGTCGACATTTACTTATGCCCTTTTTCCCCCAGGGCGAGATGTGAGTTTTGTGGGGTGTATGTGTATTGCCATATGGGTGTGTTGTACTATATTATTGCACTCACCTCATTTTTCCGGCCCTTGGCCATGTTTTACTTCCTGCATGGTCATGTACATCTGTATGTGGGGGTATATGTGTTTAGTGCATGATTATGTATGTGAGTGTACACGTATATATGGGTAGTGTGTATGTATGGGATGTATTTGGGGGTATATGTGTTTAGTGTATGATTATGTGTGTGGGTGTACACGTATGTATGGGTAGTGTGTATGTATGGGATGTATTTGGGTTGGTCTATTTTTATATACTCTGATGTCTGATATGTCCATCTTTATGTCTACCAGCATGTATGATCTTTTCCACCTTTGCCTTCTTGGGCTTTATGTTGTGTCCAACTGCCCTACTTTACATTTACATCGCCCTATATTGGTCTAGGGCCTTTTATGTCCATTTGTCCTTCTTCTGTACCGGCCCCCTGGCTGTGCTTGCTCGGGATTTGCTTCCCGGGCGTGCGCAGTTGGGTGGTTTATGTGACCCTGATGCGGACGCGAACGGGTTAACAGCGGCTCTGTGGTTTAGTTGCGAATGCGCGCTGGCAACAGGTACCCACCCCCTCTTGTCCCTCTCATTTTAGTTCGGCAGCTTACGTTGTGGCCGACCCCAGGTATTTGCGCTAGCATGGTTCTATCTGAGGTTGTGCGCTATTGGACCATGCTGCGCAAGCGTGCTCGTTTGTGCAGCCCTTATTTTTTTTTTATATGGGTACCACGCATGCGCAGTGTCTGTATGGAGCTGCGTTGAGTCCAATTGCGCAGGCGCACTTCTTGTGCGGCTCACCTATCCACATTGATTCAGGGGCGCAGGCGCTCTTATGTGCCCTGCTTTTTAGCTCTATGGGGCTCGTCACTTCCGGATTCAGGGCAGTGTATTAGCCCCGTCTCTTTGGCGTTATAGGACTACACACCGGTAGGCGCTTTAAGCACTAATTAGATACCTATATATTCACTTGTGTATTGGCAGAGTGCACACTTCCCCTGACGAAGCCTCATTTCGGAGGCGATACGCGTGGGGCTATGGCCCACTAGGTCTCCTGGATATCTCAGCCTGTCCTTCTATAGGCCGGTTTGTATTATACCGCAGCTTATTATACTCTATGACTCTTTATGGAGGTATGGGGATTCTTTTGTGATCACTATATGGGTAACCTTGTGGCTATTTAGCCTACCCTCTTTTTCTTGGGTCCAGATATGTCATCTTACTATGCCTTTAGATACCCCATGAACCATTAGGCAGGACGGTATTATTTTATACTGGTTTATATTCTATATTATATTCTATTGATATATTGACAGGCGTTATATTTATCTGTATATGTTGTTACATCATGTATCCAGGTGGCCCATAGTGGCGTAGTGATTTTAATTGTTTTTATCGTTATGCCAATAAAGTGTTTTGTTTTGTGTATATATATATATTGGGTTGTGTGCAATTTTGTAGCAGTGTCTTTTTTTCTTCCCTTCTCGTCTATTATTCTGCTGCTTGCACCCCCTGTTTAGATATTACATGTATGGCTGTGCGCCGGTTTTTTCTACTTTCTTGAAACAGCCACACCGCTAGTAGAGTCCTGTATTTCAGCTTGTGTTACTTGTGGGGTTTTCTTTGCATCCCGAACAATTTGCCTGGCAGTTGTGGATGTAATTTTTGTTGGTCTACCTGACCGTGGCTTTGTTTTTACAGAGCCTCAGATTTTCCATTTTCTAATCACAGTTTGAACGCTGCTGACTGGCATTATCAATTCCTTAGATATCTTGTTGTATCCCTTTCCAGTTCAACTACCTTTTCCCGTAGATCAATTATTTTGCTTTCCCCATGACTTACAATCCCGAAATGTCAGTGGCTGGATGAAAGATGCAAGAGTCTGTCTGGATCACAGAAACTCACTCAGCTTTTATGCACACACACTGATTACAAGCAAACAGGTCACAGGTGAGGATGTTACCTTTAGTAGCCATTCAAACCCATTTGTATCAAATTCTGTGCATGTTATCAGGCCACAAGCACCAAGATGTGTGGACTTTTGATCATTTTGATTTTTTGGGTTGTATTTATGATTTAAAAAGAGAAAACACAATAAATGGCTTCACCCAACCACTAACCATGAGTGGAGAAAAAGTTTTGATGTTATCATTCATACTCTCTGAAAAAAGTTCAAGAAGGCGAAACTCTTCCGGGGTATGTAAACTTTTGAGCATAACTATATATATATATATATATATATATATATATATAGATATATATAGATATATATATATATATATATATATAGATATATATACAGTTAGGGCCAGAAATATTTGGACAGTGACACAATTTTCGCGAGTTGGGCTCTGCATGCCACCACATTGGATTTGAAATGAAACCTCTACAACAGAATTCAAGTGCAGATTGTAACGTTTAATTTGAAGGGTTGAACAAAAATATCTGATAGAAAATGTAGGAATTGTACACATTTCTTTACAAACACTCCACATTTTAGGAGGTCAAAAGTAATTGGACAAATAAACATAACCCAAACAAAATATTTTTATTTTCAATATTTTGTTGCAAATCCTTTGGAGGCAATCACTGCCTTAAGTCTGGAACCCATGGACATCACCAAACGCTGGGTTTCCTCCATCTTAATGCTTTGCCAGGCCTTTACAGCCGCAGCCTTCAGGTCTTGCTTGTTTGTGGGTCTTTCCGTCTTCAGTCTGGATTTGAGCAAGTGAAATGCATGCTCAATTGGGTTTAGATCTGAAGATTGACTTGGCCATTGCAGAATGTTCCACTTTTTGGCACTCATGAACTCCTGGGTAGCTTTGGATGTATGCTTGGGGTCATTGTCCATCTGTACTATGAAGCGCCGTCCAATCAACTTTGCAGCATTTGGCTGAATCTGGGCTGAAAGTATATCCCGGTACACTTCAGAATTCATCCGGCTACTCTTGTCTGCTCTTATGTCATCAATAAACACAAGTGACCCAGTGCCATTGAAAGCCATGCATGCCCATGCCATCACGTTGCCTCCACCATGTTTTACAGAGGATGTGGTGTGCCTTGGATCATGTGCCGTTCCCTTTCTTCTCCAAACTTTTTTCTTCCCATCATTCTGGTACAGGTTGATCTTTGTCTCATCTGTCCATAGAATACTTTTCCAGAACTGAGCTGGCTTCTTGAGGTGTTTTTCTGCAAATTTAACTCTGGCCTGTCTATTTTTGGTATTGATGAATGGTTTGCATCTAGATGTGAACCCTTTGTATTTACTGTCATGGAGTCATCTCTTTACTGTTGACTTAGAGACAGATACACCTACTTCACTGAGAGTGTTCTGGACTTCAGTTGATGTTGTGAACGGGTTCTTCTTCACCAAATTAAGTATGCGGCGATCATCCACCACTGTTGTCATCCGTGGACGCCCAGGCCTTTTTGAGTTCCCAAGCTCACCAGTCAATTCCTTTTTTCTCAGAATGTACCCAACTGTTGATTTTGCTACTCCAAGCATGTCTGCAATCTCTCTGATGGATTTTTTCTTTTTTTTCAGCCTCAGGATGTTCTGCTTCACCTCAATTGAGAGTTCCTTTGACCGCATGTTGTCTGCTCACAGCAACAGCTTCCAAATGCAAAACCACACACCTGGAATCCACCCCTGACCTTTTAACTACTTCATTGATTACAGGTTAACGAGGGAGACGCCTTCAGAGTTAATTGCAGCCCTTAGAGTCCATTGTCCAATTACTTTTGGTCCCTTGAAAAAGAGGACGCTATGCACTACAGAGCTATGATTCCTAAACCCTTTCTCCGATTTGGATGTGGAAACTATCATATTGCAGCTGGGAGTGTGCACTTTCAGCCCATATTATATATATAATTGTATTTCTGAACATGTTTTTGTAAACAGCTAAAATAACAAAACTTGTGTCACTGTCCAAATATTTATGGCCCTAACTGTATATATATATACTGTATATATACATACATATCTACAGTGGGTATGGAAAGTATTCAGCCATGAGTCTTCTTGTGAATGATGCAACAAGTTTTTCACACCTGGATTTGGGGATCCTCTGCCATTCTTCCTTGCAGATCCTCTCCAGTTTCGTCAGGTTGGAAGGTTAAACTTTGAACCAAAAAAAGAGAACAGGTTGGACTATGAAACAGGCCCGCACAACCGTAGAATATAGAAAAATAGCAAAATGTTTATTGAACACCACAGCAAGACATATAAAAACAATTAAAATGTAACAATTGTGTACAAAACACCCCTATTCAAATACCATATATCTGCACGAAATATATATGAAGACAATATGAAACATAATACATTGGGTCAGCATGAATATGTGTCACCTTATGTAGGTGGAATAGTACCCCCTAGCTGAGAGGGAATCACATCCAATATGCTGAGAGCGGACAAATGGAGAATCATGAGCGCAAAAACCATAAGCTCCCTATGGAAAAGCTAGAGCATAATAAACCCTGCCAAAAGGATACCCATACTGAGTCCACTATGTGGCTCTTAAATAAGGTGCCAAACAGATAACGAGGGTAAAGACCTATGTATATAGTGGGGGCAATATAATGCCCTGCATACTCAGCTGAGGCGAGGAGAAAGCGAGCTGGAGCCCAAAGATAATCCGACTACAAAGAGTCATGCAGATGTCCATGCCTAAGTGTGACCAGCATAAGACAAAGTAGGGTGTGTGGAGAAGATGGTGAACGTTGGTGAACAGCCATTTTCAGGTCTCTCCAAAGATGCTCAATTGGGTTTAGGTCAGGGCTCTTGTGTAGTGTTGAGTGATACCTTCCGATATTCGGAAATATCAGATCAGATTGGATCGGACCGATACCCAAAAAATATCGGGTATCGCCGATTCCGATACCGGAAACCAATGCAAGTCAATGGGACACAAATATCGGAATGAAAATAAACCCTTTCTTTCCTTGTACATCCAGTTCGTGAGGGGGGAAGAGTGTGGGCGGTGCATGGGCGGAGACTGTGCGTGTCTGTGTGTGCGGGTGGAGTCTGTACAGGCCTCTTGGGGGTCTGTGCGGGCCTGCCAGGGGTCTGTACGGGCCTGTCCGGGGTCTGTGCAGGTGTGTGCAGGCATCGTCCGATGGGACTACAAGTCCCATCAGTCTATGCCTGCTACAATGACAGTGATTGACACATTAGCCAATGTGTACATCAGTAGTAGTCCCATCATCCGGCTAATGTATTGAATGTAAAAAAAAAACCACAAACATACATACTACATACAACATACTACATACATACATACACCATACATACAACATACGGATTGCGCCTGATGGTCACACGTTTCATCCGTTTTTTGCCAGATCCGTCAAAAAAAGCTGTTCCTGCCGGACGGAAAACACATACAGAGGAACGGCTTTTTTGTCCGGCGAAAAAACGCACAGCGACAGATTCGGCAAAAAACGGATGAAACATGTGGCCATCAGGAGCAATCCGGCGCTAATACAACTCTATGAGAAAAAACGGATCCAGCAGAAAAGAAAACGGATCATTTTTCTTTCAAAACTCGCCGGATTGTGCCTGATGAAAAAAACCTGATGTGTGAAATTAGCCAGATATATATATGGATAGAAACATCTATGTACTGTATCTATAGATATATCTATAGATAGATATATCCATAGATAGGCCGATGTTGATAAATGAACATAAAGAAAAAAATGGGCTCCCATGCAATTTTCTGCGCCAGAGGGGGAAAGCTGACGGCCGGGGGCCAATATTTATAGAATGGGAAGGGGGTAATACCCATGGCCCCTCCCAGGCTGTGAATATCAGCCCGCAGCTGTCTGTGTAGCCTTTACTGGCTATTAAAATAGGGGGATCCCCCCCAAAAAAATGACATGGGGTCCCCCTATATTTTTGAGCCAGAAAGGCTACGCAGACAGCTGCGGGTTGATATTCATAGCCTAGAGAGGGGCCATGGATATTGACTCCCCCGGCTACAAATTCCAGCCACCAGACGCCCCAAAAATGGCGCATCTGTAAGATGCGCCAATTCCGGCACTTAGCCTTCTCTTCCCACTCCCGTGTAGCGGTGGGATATGGGGTAATAAAGGGTTAATGTCACCTTGCTATTGTAAGGTGACATTAAGTTGGGTTAATAATGGAGAGGCGTCAATAAGACGCCTATCCATTATTAATCCTACAGTAGTGAAAGAGCTAAAAACAAAATAAAGACACAGCCACACAGAACACATATTTCAGCGCCTGCAAAAAACGTAAAATAATAAACTGTAAACTACCTGTCCGCCGTAGTCCAATTAATAACGAGTGTCCCACGACAATCTCCCCTATAGAACAGTGACATCAGATGATGCCACTGCTCTATAGGACCCTCAGTGACACACTGACAGGAGACAATGGCTCCTGCAGTGCATCACTGAGAGGTTACTATAGTTCACTGGTCTCACTTTATGGCAAAAGCTGCATGGGAATTTTCTCACACAACAATGCCAAAAGTGAGACTAGGGACTATTTTTTTACAGTGGCGGAGGATTACAGTGCGGAAGGATACCTTCCTCCCGTCATTGTATTCCTGGTGCCCCTAGAGAGCAGTCGCATCAGCTGATGCTGCTGTTCTCCACTGGAGATCGTCGTGGGACACTCGTGGATTTCTGTGGTTCAGGGAGTATATTGTTTGTTTGTTATTTTAATATTTTTTACAGATGACTGTTATGAATTCTGCTCTTGGGTTCCCTCCAGTGGTTGTTGGTGGGAATGCAGTTGTCTCTGACTCGCAGTCCTGGCCAGGTGTATCGGATAATTACAATTCTGACTGGGATATTTAGGTGTGCAGGATCCTTTAGCCATTGCCAGTTGTCAATGTTTCTTTGGAAGTGTTGGCTCTCTGCCTGGCCTCTCCTGCTTATCTGCCAGTTCAGCAAATATAAGTGTCTGTTTCTTTTCCTGTGGCACACATGCAGTGTGCTTATTTTCAGTACTGTTCGTTTGTTTTTCTTTTGTCCAGATTAGACTGTGTCTGTGTTTTCTCAGTCTGGTTGGTTTCACTGGAGTTGCAGATATACGCTCCTACATCTTTAGTTAGATGTAGGAAGTTTTTGTATACTCTGCTGTGGATTTTTTGAAGGGTTTTAATACTGACCGCACAGAACTCTGTCCTATTCTGTCCTATCTAGCAAGAGTGGCCTCCTGTGCTAAATCCTGTTTTTTCTGCCTGTGTATGTTTTTTCCTCTCTGACTCACTGCCAATATTTGTGGGGGGCTGTCTATCCTTTGGGGATTTTCTCTGAGGCAAGATAGTATTCCGATTTCCATCTTTAGGAGTATTTAGTCCTCCGGCTGTGACGAGGTGTCTAGGTGTGTTAGGTACACTCCACGGCTACTTCTAGTTGCGGTGTTAAGTTCAGGGTTGCGGTCAGTACAGTGGCCACTTTCTCCAGTGAAAGTTCTCATGCAACTCCAAGGTCACCGGATCGTACAACTGACCAACAATGAGTTAAATGCATCTCAGAAGAAGAAAAGGAAGCTCTTGAGCCATTTTTTTCTCCAGTCTGTTTTGTGTTCTCTTCCCTCTTTATTTCTGGGTGGCTGAGGAGCCTTGTGCTAGCATGAATGTTCAGGAATTAGCTTCTCGTGTAGACCAGCTTGCTGCTAGGGTGCAGGGTATTTCTGATTATATTGTTCAGACACCTGCTTTAGAACCGAAGATTCCTACTCCTGATTTGTTTTCTGGTGACAGGTCTAAATTTTTGAGTTTTAAAAACAACTGTAAACTGTTTTTTGACCTGAGACCTCGATCCTCTGGTGATTCCATTCAGCAGGTAAAAATCGTAATCTCCCTGCTGCGTGGCGACCCGCAGGATTGGGCGTTTTCCCTGGAATCTGGGAATCCGGCTTTGCTTAATATTGACTCCTTTTTTCAGGCTTTAGGACTATTATATGATGAACCTAATTCTGTGGATCAAGCTGAGAAGACCTTGTTGGCCCTGTCTCAGGGTCAAGAGGCGGCAGAATTGTATTGTCAGAAATTCAGAAAATGGTCTGTATTGACTAAATGGAATAATGATGCTTTGGCGGCAATTTTCAGAAGGGGGCTTTCTGAATCCGTTAAAGATGTTATGGTGGGGTTTCCCACGCCTTCCGGTCTGAGTGATTCTATGTCTCTGGCCATTCAGATTGACCGACGCCTGCAGGAGCGCAGAACTGTGCACGCTGTGGCGTTATCCTCAGAGCAAATTTCTGAGCCTTTGCAATGTGATAGAATTCTGTCTAGAACGGAACGACAAGGTTTCAGACGTCAAAATAGGTTGTGTTATTATTGTGGTGACGCTTCTCATGTCATTTCTGTCTGCCCTAAGCAGACAAAGAGTATCGCCAGTTCAATTACCCTCAGTACTGTACAACCTAAATTTCTGTTATCTGTGTCCTTGATCTGCTCATTGTCATCATTTTCTGTCATGGCGTTTGTGGATTCAGGCGCCGCCTTGAATTTAATGGATTTTGAGTTTGCCAAGCGTTGTGGTTTTCCCTTGCAGCCTTTGCAGAACCCTATTCCTTTGAGGGGCATTGATGCTACATGCTTGGCTAGAAATAAGCCCCAGTTTTGGACACAGGTAACCATGCGCATGGCGCTAGCCCATCAGGAAGATTGTCGATTTCTGGTGTTGCATAACTTGCATGATGTTATCGTGCTGGGTTTTCCATGGTTGCAGGTACATAATTCTGTGTTGGACTGGAAGTCCATGTCTGTGACTAGTTGGGGTTGTCAGGGGGTTCGTAATGATGTTCCTTTGATGTCAATCTCCTCTTCTTCACCTTTTGAGATTCCAGAGTTTTTGTCGGATTTTCAGGATGTATTCGATGAGCCCAAGTCCAGTTTTCTTCCACCGCACAGGGACTGTGATTGTGCTATTGACTTGATTCCAGGCTGTAAGTTTCCTAAGGGTCGACTTTTTAATCTATCTGTGCCTGAACATACCGCCATGCGGAGCTATATTAAGGAGTCTTTGGAGAAAGGGCATATTCGGCCATCTTCTTCACCGTTGGGAGCGGGGTTCTTTTTTGTTGCTAAAAAAGATGGTTCCTTGAGACCCTGTATAGATTATCGCCTCTTGAATAAAATCACGGTCAAGTTTCAATACCCTTTACCTTTGCTTTCCGATTTGTTTGCTAGGATTAAGGGAGCTAGTTGGTTTACCAAGATTGACCTTCGAGGGGCATATAATCTTGTTCGTATTAAGCAGGGTGATGAATGGAAAACTGCGTTTAACATGCCCGAAGGCCATTTTGAATACCTTGTGATGACATTCGGACTCTCTAATGCTCCATCTGTTTTTCAGTCCTTCATGCATGATATCTTCCGGACTTATCTTGATAAATTCTTGATTGTATATTTGGACGATATTTAGATTTTTTCCGATGATTGGGAGTCTCATGTGCAACAGGTCAGGATGGTATTTCAGATCCTTCGTGACAATGCCCTGTTTGTGAAAGGGTCTAAGTGTCTCTTTGGGGTGCCGAAAGTCTCTTTTTTGGGCTTCATTTTTTCTCCTTCATCTATAGAAATGGATCCGGTTAAGGTTCAGGCCATTCATGATTGGATTCAGCCCACATCCGTGAAGAGCCTTCAGAAATTTTTGGGTTTTGCAAATTTTTATCGCCGTTTCATTGCTAATTTTTCCAGCGTGGTTAAACCCTTGACCGATTTGACGAAGAAGGGCGCTTATGTGGCGAATTGGTCCTCTGCGGCTGTCTCTGCCTTTCAGGAGCTTAAACGTCGATTTACTTCTGCTCCAGTGTTGCGCCAACCGGATGTTTCTCCTCCGTTTCAGGTTGAGGTTGATGCTTCTGAGATTGGGGCAGGGGCCGTTTTGAGGGAGCTAAGCACCGTATTGTGGTCTTGACCGATCATAAGAATTTGATTTACCTCGAGTCTGCTAAACGGCTGAATCCTAGACAGGCTTGATGGTCCTTGTTTTTTTCCCGTTTTGATTTCGTGGTCTCGTACCTTCCGGGTTCTAAGAATATTAAGGCTGATGCCCTCTCTAGGAGTTTTTTGCCTGATTCTCCTGAGGTCTTAGAGCCGGTCGGTATTCTGAAAGAGGGGATGGTCCTTTCTGCCATTTCCCCTGATTTACGACGGGTTCTTCAGGAATTTCAGGTTGATAAACCTGACCGCTGTCCTGTGGGGAAATTGTTTGTTCCTGACAGATGGACTAGTAGAGTGATTTCTGAGGTTCACTGTTCCGTGTTGGCCGGTCATCCTGGCATTTTTGGTACCAGGGATTTGGTTGGTAGGTCCTTTTGGTGGCCTTCATTGTCACGTGATGTTCATTCTTTTGTGCAGTCCTGTGGGACTTGTGCGCGGGCCAAGCCTTGTTGCTCCCGTGCTAGTGGGTTGCTTTTGCCATTGCCAGTCCCTGAGAGGCCCTGGACGCATATTTCGATGGATTTTATTTCTGATCTTCCGGTCTCCCAGAAGATGTCTGTTATCTGGGTTGTTTGTGACCGGTTCTCTAAAATGGTCCATCTGGTACCTTTGCCTAAATTGCCTTCCTCCTCAGATCTGGTTCCGTTGTTTTTTCAGCATGTGGTTCGTTTGCATGGTATTCCGGAGAATATTGTTTCCGACAGAGGTTCCCAGTTTGTTTCTAGGTTTTGGCGGGCCTTTTGTGCTAGGCTGGGCATTGATTTGTCTTTTTCTTCTGCATTTCATCCTCAGACAAATGGCCAGACCAAGCGTACTAATCAGACCTTGGAGACTTATTTGAGATGCTTTGTGTCTGCTAATCAGGATGATTGGGTGGCTTTCTTGCCATTGGCCGAGTTTGCCCTTAATAATCGGGCTAGTTCTGCTACCTTGGTTTCGCCTTTCTTTTGTAATTTTGGTTTTCATCCTCATTTTTCTTCTGGGCAGGTTGAGCCTTCTGACTGTCCTGGTGTGGATTCTGTGGTGGACAGGTTGCAGCAGATTTGGGTTCATGTGCTGGACAAGTTGGTGTTGTCTCAAGAGGAGGCTCAACGTTTTGCTAATCGTCATCGGTGTGCTGGTTCCCGGCTTCAGGTTGGGGATCTGGTCTGGTTGTCTTCCCGTCATGTTCCTATGAAGGTTTCTTCTCCTAAGTTTAAACCTCGGTTTATTGGTCCTTATAGGATTTCTGAGATTATTAATCCGGTGTCTTTTCGACTGGCGCTTCCAGCCTCTTTTGCTATCCATAATGTCTTCCATAGATCTTTGTTGCGGAAATATGTGGAGCCCATTGTTCCCTCTGCTGATCCTCCGGCCCCTGTGTTGGTTGATGGGGAGTTGGAATATGTTGTTGAGAAGATTTTGGATTCCCGTTTTTCGAGGCGGAAGCTTCAGTACCTGGTCAAATGGAAGGGTTATGGCCAGGAGGATAATTCTTGGGTTTTTGCCTCTGATGTCCATGCTGCTGATTTGGTCCATGCCTTTCATCTGGCTCGTCCTGATCGTCCTGGGGGCCCTGGTGAGGGTTCGGTGACCCCTCCTCAAGGGGGGGGTACTGTTGTGAATTCTGCTCTTGGGTTCCCTCCAGTGGTTGTTGGTGGGAATGCAGTTGTCTCTGACTCGCAGTCCTGGCCAGGTGTATCGGATAATTACAATTCTGATTGGGATATTTAGGTGTGCAGGATCCTTTAGCCCTTGCCAGTTGTCAATGTTTCTTTGGAAGTGTTGGTTCTCTGCCTGGCCTCTCCTGCTTATCTGCCAGTTCAGCAAATATAAGTGTCTGTTTCTTTTCCTGTGGCACACATGCAGTGTGCTTATTTTCAGTACTGTTCGTTTGTTTTTCTTTTGTTCAGATTAGACTGTGTCTGTGTTTTCTCAGTCTGGTTGGTTTCACTGGAGTTGCAGATATACGCTCCTACATCTTTAGTTAGATGTAGGAAGTTTTTGTATATTCTGCTGTGGATTTTTTGAAGGGTTTTAATACTGACCGCACAGAACTCTGTCCTATTCTGTCCTATCTAGCTAGAGTGGCCTCCTGTGCTAAATCCTGTTTTTTCTGCCTGTGTATGTTTTTTCCTCTCCGACTCACCGCCAATATTTGTGGGGGGCTGTCTATCCTTTGGGGATTTTCTCTGAGGCAATATAGTATTCCGATTTCCATCTTTAGGGGTATTTAGTCCTCCGGCTGTGACGAGGTGTCGAGGTGTGTTAGGTACACTCCACGGCTACTTCTAGTTGCAGTGTTAAGTTCAGGGTTGCGGTCAGTATAGTGGCCACTTTCTCCAGTGAAAGTTCTCATGCAGCTCCAAGGTCACCGGATCATAACAGATGACACTGGCTTCGGGGAACAAAGTGACAAGTGATGGTGAGTATGTACTCTATGTTATATGTACTGTATGTCTATATGTATGTATTGTATGTAATGTATGAATGTATTGTATGTAGTATGCATGTAGTATGTTGTATGTATGTAGTATGTATGTTGTATGTATGTAGTATGTATGTAGAATGTATGTATTATGTATGTATGTAGTATGTATGTTGTATGTATGTATGTATGTAGTATGTATGTATGTAGCATGTTGTATGTATGTATGTATGTAGTATTTATGTTGTATGTATGTATTATTTATGTATGTAGTATGTATGTAGCATGCTTTATGTATGTATGTTGTATGTATCTACTATGTATGTATGCATGTAGTATGTATGTAGTATGTATGTAGTATGTATGTTGTATGTATGTAGTATGTATGTAGTATGTTGTATGTTGTATGTTTTATGTATTTTGTATGTATTTTGTATGTATTTTGTATGTATGTATGTTGTATGTATGTTCTATGTATGTATGTAGTATGTATGTAGTATGTTGTATGTATGTTGTATGTATGTATGTAGTATGTATGTTGTATGTATGTAGTATGTTGTATGTAGTATGTCTGTTTGTGGGTATTTTTATATTCAACACATTAGCCGGATGATGGGACTACTACTGTCCCATCATTGGCTAATGTGTCAATCACTGTCATTGTAGCAGGCATAGCCCAATGGGACTTGTAGTCCCATTGAATGATGCCTGCATGTAGACACAAAGACCCCTGGCAGGCCCACACAGACCCCCGAGAGGCCCATACAGACCCCAGGCAGGCCCACACAGACCTCCAAAAGGCCCGTTCAGGCCCCCAGCAGCACGCACAGACCCCCCAGAGGCCCGTACAGACCCCTGGCAGGCCCGCATAGACCCCGGAGAGGCCCGCGCAGACACCGCCTGCACACACAGACACGCAGTCTCCGCCACGCACTGCCCACCACAACATCATTTCAGCAGCCAATCACAGCCATGCCATTACTTAACATGGCTAACATGCCTAAAAGGATGTGCCCACACTTCTTAGGATTCTCATTGGCTGAATAGAATAAAACTGGCTCATTTCATTAAGGGAACTTCTGATTCCGCTATTCGATATTGTAAAAGTATCGGAACTCAGTATCGGAACTCCAATACAGCGAATATCGGCCGATACCCGATATTTGCAGTATCGGAATGCTCAACACTACTCTTGTGTCATGCTGCAGCAATGCAGGTAGGTGCAGGCTTCACTAGATGGCAGTAGATAGGAAACAGATCTGCACCTAAACAGAGCTGACCTTCTGTGCAGCAGTTAGGCCACCAGAAACAGAATAGCCAAACAAGCCGGGTCAATTCCTAGACTGTAGCACAGTATCAAAGGAATAAGCAAATTCATGGTCAGGGACAAGCCAGGGGGTCAGTAATGGTCAGGAGCAGATAAGCCAAATGACAAAGAACCGAAACAGGTCAGGATACAAGCCAAGTCAAAACCAGGGAGTCAGCGCACTAAAGGGAGATATTGAGGCAAGATGGGAATAGGGGAAAACAGAGACATGGGTTTAGATAGCAAAAGCAGCAGGACCAATCAGAGGAATCACAGTGAGCTACAGCAGCACTTGGCAAAAACTATAACTGACATCACCTGCAGGAAGCAGCGGCGATAAATAGCCAGCCTGAATCCAGACAGAAGAAGATAAAATAAAGTTAACTCTTGACATTACGAGACCGGGAAAAAGGGAAAACAGGACTCAAAACCCAGCCTGGATCATGACAGTACCCTCCACTCAAGGGGGGGGCCACCGGACCCCCAGGTTTCCTAGGATACCGTGCATGAAACACCCAAACTAATCGATTGGCATGAACCAATCACAATGGGACCCAGGATCGATCTTCATTGCCGTAACCCCTCCAATGGACAAATACTGCAACAAACTGCAGACCTTGAGTGAATCCACAATCCGTTTTACCTCATACTCCTTCTGCCCATCTATAGAAACTGGAGGTGGAGGGGATGGAAGCCCATCAGAGGAAGGTACAAATGTCTTCAGAAGAGATTTATGGAACACATAAGGGATCCGAAGTAGCGGAGGTAGACTGGATTGACAACTTCAATTACCTCATAAGGACCCATAAACCTGGGACCTAGCTTAGCGGAAAGGAACTTTCAGCCTAATGTTCTTGGTAGACAACCATACTTTATCTTCCACTATTAATATGGGTCCTGTAGATCGTTGCTTATCCGCAAACTGTTTATGTTTGCTTTGAGCTTCCCCAATACCTCCCTCAGCCACTGAATGGCCGAATCAGCCCCTGGACACCCTGAGTTCATCCTGGAAAACTCACCAAAATGGAGATGAAAGCCATAATTACAAAGGAACGGAGAGGTACCCGTGGACTGATTAATACAATAATTAAAGGCAAACTCAGCCACTGGTAACAAAGAACACCAATCGTCCTGCTGGGATATGGCAAGATAATGCAAAATTTGTTTAAGAGACTGATTGGTCCTCTCTGTCTGACCATTAGTTTCAGGATGATAGGCCGAGGAGAAGGCCAAAGTAATACCTAATGTTTTACAAAAGCCCTCCAGAATTTGGACACAAATTGTACCCTCTATCTGAAACCACATTCAAAGGCACACCATGCAATTGCACCATGTGCTCAACAAACAACCTAGAAAGTGCTTCAGCATTAGGCAGTCCGGTCAAAGGTATAAAATGGGCCTGTTTATTTAATCTATCCAAAACCACCCAGACCACTGTTTTGCCATTGGAAGGAGGGATATCAGTGATAAAGTCCATAGACAAAGGAATCCAAGGTCTATCTGGAATAGGCAATGGTACCAATTCCCCGGCCGGCCAGTTATGAGAGCCTTTAGCATTGGCACAAGTATCACAGAAAGACACAAACACAACGACAACAGAAGCCATAGAGGACCACCAAAACAGCCTAGCTATAGCTCTACGAGTGGCCGAGATTCCAGAATGTCCACTAAGAGCAGAATTGTGGAACTCCTGGAGCACTCTCAATTGGTAGTGGGCGGGAACAAAGAGCTTCTTGTCAGGCAATGATGGAGGAGCAAGAAACTGAGCCTCATGAATCTCCCACTCTAATTCTGAGGACACCACTGCCATGACCACCACGTGCTGAAGAATGAAGGAAGGAGGTTCGGGAGTTGATATCGGATCCAAGCTGTGTGATAAGGCATTTGCCTTGACATTCTTGGAACCAGGCCGAAAAGTGATTAAAAAATTAAAGCGTGAAAAAAAGTGACCACCTAGCCTGTCTCAGAGTCAAACTCTTGACAGACTCAATATAAGGCAGATTTGTGTGGTCCATAATCACTGTGATCCGATGAACAGCCCCCTCCAAAAAGTGCCTCCATTCTTCAAAGGCCAACTTGATAGCTAAAAGTCCCGATTCCCAACATCATTATTCCTCTCAGCCAGAAATAATTTTTTCGAGAAGAAAGCACAGGGCCTCAAGTTTGTCAAAGTGGCAGGTCCTTGAGACAACACCGCTCTCACTTCCACCTCTGACGGGTCCAACTTAATGATTAAAGGTTCAGACGGATCAGGCTGGACCAAAACAGGGGCCGAATAAAACATTTCATTAATAAAGCAAACACCTCCACAGCCGGAGCTGACCAGTTTTTTACATCAGCTACCTTACGAGTCAGATCCGTGAGGGGCTTGACCACCTGTGAAAACCCCTTAATGAATTTCCTATAATAGTTTGCAAACCCCAGAAAACGTTGAAGACCCTTTAAGTCTCTGGATTGCACCCAATCCACAATGGCCCATACCTTCCCAGGATTCATACGAAACCCCCTGTCAGACAGAATGAACTCTAGAAAGGACAATTATTCAACAAAAAATTTGCATTTTTAAGGTTTCGCAAAAAGCGAGTTCTCCCGTAAACTCTGGAGAACCACACGTACATAATCCATGTGAACTTGTTTATTAGATTAAAACACATGGATATAATCTAAGTACACCACCATAAAGCACCCAATAAAATCAGAAAATACATGGTTGATAAAATTCTGAAAAACATTAGTGAGACCAAATATCAAATATCCCTTCAGAAGTGAGAAATGCCGTTTTCCACTCACCCAACTCCCAAAAACGGATTAGAGTACCGTATTTTTTTGACTATAAGACTCACGGACCATAAGACGCACCCACAAATTTGGTGAAGAAAAAGAGAAAAAATATTTTTTTATGTTAAATGGGGGTCTGTCTTATAATACCAGTGTCCATCTTACAAATCATATCTCTCTCATCCTGGTATCTATATAACCCCCATCCTTGTGCTGGCACATGCCCCCCTGTGCTGCTGGCAGACACATGCCCCCCAGGTCACTATATGCCCCCTTGTGCTGCTAGCAGGCACATGCCCCCCGGGTCACTATATGCTCCCCTGTGCTGGCAGGCACATGCCCCCCTGGTAACAATATGCCCCCCAGTGCTGCTGGCAGGTACAGGCCCCCCAGTCACTATATGCCCCCTGTGCTGCTGGCAGACACATGCCCCCTGTGCTGCTGGCAGACACATGCCCCCCCTGTGCTGCTGGCAGATACATGCCCCCCTGTGCTGCTGGAAGACACATGCCCCCCTGTGCTGCTAGAAGACACATGCCCCCTGTGCTGCTGGAAGACACATGCCCCCTGTGCTGCTGGAAGACACATGCCCCCCTGTGCTGCTGGCAGACACATGCCCCCCCTGTGCTGCTGGCAGACACATGCCCCCACTGTGCTGCTGGAAGACACATGCCCCCCTGTGCTGCTGGAAGACACATGAATCCCTGTGCTGCTGGCAGACACATGCCCCCCCTGTGCTGTTGGAAGACATATGCCCCCCGTGCTGCTGGAAGACACATGTCCCACCGTGCTGCTGGCAGACACATTCCCCCCTTTGCTCCTGGTAGACACATGCCCCCCCTGTGCTGCTGGAAGACACATGATAGAATAACAAACACTTAACTCACCTTCAGATGATGGCTCCGTGCTCACAGCTCCTCAGTTGTGCTTCCTGTTTCCCAGGCATCGGATCAAGTGACCTGGGCACACAGTGATGTCATCACTGTGTGCTGTGCTGATCACATGATCAGATGTCAGCACAGACACAGAGCACACTGATCACAGAGCCATCATCAGAAGGTGAGTTAAGTGTTTGTTATTTTATCATGTGCCTGCCAGCAGCACGGGGGGGGGGGGGCATGTGCCTGCCAGCAGCACAGGGGGGGCATATAAGAGTGACGGGGCCATATCCATGATGGGTGGGGGGAGATGCAGGCACATGTAATATTCGCTGCTCCCCTGTGAATCAACTTGGGCAGCTTCAGCACTGAGGTGATGGACAACAGGTGCAGTGAATATTACATGAGGCTAATGAGCGGGGGCACAGGACCTCCTGCTGTCTCTGCAGCCTGCAGCCAGCCCACTCCAGCTCCCTGACACTACTCCAGAGCTGCTCCCCCTCCTCTACAGCACAGCACACAGATTCGGATTATAAGACGCACCCCCCACTTTCCCCCAAAATTTGGGGGAACAAAAATGCGTCTTATAGTCAGAAAAATACGGCATATGCTCCCCTGAGGTCCAATTTAGAAAACCATTTGGCCTTGACAATTGATTATACAAATCAGGGATGAGTGGGAGATGATAGGTATTTCTCACTGTGATTTTATTTGATTCCCGAAAATTAAGGCACGGCCGCAAGCCACCATCTTTTTTACAAAAAAGAATCCAGCTGCCACAGGAGAAACAGAGGGACGGATGTGGCCTTTACGTAACCTTTCATAAATATACTCCTTCATAGCAGTTCGCTTCGGGCCAGAGAGGTTGTACAAACTGGCCTTGGGCAATTTAGCACCCGGAACCAGATTAATAGTATAATCAAAAGGGCAGTGAGGTGGTAAGACCTCGGCCTCCTTTTCAGAAAAAACATCCTCAAAATCATTCAGGTACTCCGGAATACCTTCCAGATTAAAGATTAACGGATGACACAAGTAGAGTAATAAGGCAACTTTTAACACAATTAGGACCCCATTTGACAATGCCCCGAGATTCACAATCTATCACAGTTATTATGTATCCATAATCAGGGGAAGCTCAACACCAGTCTCGCAGGCAGATTGTCCAGAACAAAACATGAAATATGCTCCTGGTGCAAGGAACCCACTTTAACGAGAAACTCCTCCAAGGCAAATTTAATGACATTCTTAGCCAGCGGTGTTTTGTCAATGTCAACAATAAAAATAGGAGTCTCCAGCTTAACTGTCTCTAAATTACACTTAGTCACCAAGTTAGAGTCAATAAAGTTCATGGACGACCCGCAGTCCAGGAAAGCAGAAGTGGGCGTGAAGCAACGACTACAACTAAGTTTCACTTCAAATCATACTTTAGAGAATGAGGAAAAAGGTACCTGAGAGTCTGGATGACCTCCTCAACAATCACCCAGACTCAGCAGCTTGTTAGTCGGTGGGCAGGAGGAACAGTCCTTTTTCCAATGTCCGGGATCTCCGCAGTAAAAACACAGCTTTCCTTCACATCGCCGTCTCCTCTCCTTTTCCTTGAGATTGGTGGCCTCCACCTCCATAGGTTCAGACAGTGGCAAAACAACAGGACTAGCAGGGAGCAACAGAACCTCTCGCTGAGTAACACCTTTCTCCCACAGCCTCCGATCCATACGGATAGCCTAAGTCATAGCCTCCTCTAATGAGCTGGGTGGTGGATGGAGAGCCAGAGCGTCCTTCAGGTAATCCGACAGTCCTCTCCTGAACTGACATCTCAGTGCAGAGTCATCCCAGGACACCTCAGTGGACCATCAATGAAACGCGGAGCTATATCATTCAGCTGAGAGCTTACCCTGAAAGAGACTCATGATTGTGTCCTCTGCCACTCTGCCACTCTGACCCGGTCAGGCTCGCCATAAATAAGTCCTAAGTCCTAAGCCTCAAAGAACCTATCCACAGACACACATTCAGGGGCAGAAGCAGGTAAAGAGAAAGCCCACGATTGAGGTCCCTCCCGAAGTAAGGAAATGATTATCCCCACTCGCTGACTCTCATTTCCTGAAGATCAGGGTCTAAGAGAAAACAATAGCTTTCAACTCTCCTTAAATGTATGGAACCTCTCCTTTTCTCTGAAGAAGGTATCTGGAAGCCTGTATATTGTGGTAGTGAAGGTTTCCTGCTCACTCACAATGTAATATTTTTTAATTAGCATCTTCATGTCACATTAGTGATTATAATTGTAACATTTTGAAAGTTATAACATATTAAATAAGAACAAATTTTATACCACAAAATCAAAAAGGTAAAAATTATTGCTCATTTGCAAACTTTATTAAATAAATTCATGAGAAGAATGTGCCCTCCAGTAGTAACAATATCAATTGTATTACACTTGCAGATGTAAAATTATGGTCGTAATTTACAAATATGTGTCAAATCAAATGTTTTAAAGATAGTCGAAAAACTGTCTTGTCATCAGAATATGTTCATATTTCAGTTGCTGAATATGTCATAATGCTACTATCTAGATGAGCAGATACACATCTGTGATAGCGAATGCAGGTGGAAGCCTTGAAGGTCTATTCAAGCCGTTTCTAAGTTACAAGAAAACTTGCAGGTAAAATTCCAACAAATCTGCCTCAGGTGCCTCTTTGATGTCAAGGCCTATGATGTGCAATATTATGTGCAGGTACTCTGCATTACTTCACTCCAATGTTTTTTAAGTCAATACAGGGGAGTATTCATTTTGTTGTTTCAGAAAGTTGAACCAGTTATGACAGCAATGAGAAACCGGATCTGGCATAAGTACATGATGTCAATCATAAAGTATCAATGTTTATCTGGACATAGTAATATGAGTTTGTTTCTTTACTTATAAGGCACCACAAGTTCTGTGCTGTTATGCAGTGGTGTAACTTGAAGTCCATGGGCCGCAGTGTAACATATCAAATAGGACCCAAAAACTATAAGGGACTTTGAACCACTTGTCAACATCCACGGTACATGTACGGAGGGTGCAGTAGGAAGTATGTTCAGAAAACCACAATACATGTACAGTGCGGTGATTTTGCCAGCTCACAAGCAGAGCCGGCAAAATTATCAGCGGGTGTCAGCTATATATTATAGTTGACACCTTGCTGCACAACTGCAATTGGTGCTAGCACTATTCCCAGTTATTTAACCCCTTTGAGGCAGCTCGCAATAAAAACATAGGCATGTATCTGCCTATTTGAGGAAAGGGTATGCCTCATCGACAATCTGCGATTGAGATTGAGTCCCAATAGTCACCAAGATGACCCTAGGTCAGTATGAGACCACAGGTCTAGTACCGTGTAGGGTAAAAAATTATGTCCCATGCTGGGATTAAGTAAAAAAAGTTAAAAAAAGAAAGTTCTGCATGTTGACAAGCAGTCTCATATTCAAGCTTTCCATCATGACATTCCATTGTATCATGTGCATATTTAAGATTGTTGATCCAGATGAATTCTCAGTTCTATTACGATCATGCAGTACAAGTATAATTAGAACACTTATTTCACCACAGAAAACGCTGTACTTTAGAAAATATCATAAAATATAACTTTTATTGATTAGTTTAAAATTACTACCAAACAATAGTGAATAAAAACGATCCAAATTACCGCCACCAAAACATAACAAATCAGAGGACAGTGTCTCACCCTCTTCAACCACTGTTATATCCCTGCTTGCCAAGTAGGCTGGCACCTTGTAGTTCCGGAAATGGCACCCCCCGCTCACCGACGACTGTCCCTTCTTACCCTGGTATGCCCAAATTATTGGGAGGGAAAACCCAAAGTAATCAAATTGTCAGTAAGTCAAATAAATTCACACTATTGTTACAGTGCATAAAAAAGTGCCACGTGCATTTCCACATATCAATCAAAAAATACCTTGTGAGTATTGGGATAAAGAAAAAATAGAATAATGCTATCATCCAGCTAACATCCGTTTTGCCAAGTCAAGGAGTTTGTTTTTTGTCAGTGGAAGTTTATTTCTGATCAACGCATGTCATAGGTTTACAGGCATATAACATGGTAAAACCTATTTTCAGAAACAATTTAAGCTTAAACACTTGACGCGTTTCGCCTTTCTTTTAAAGGTCCATAATGAGTAATAGACAATGGTAACTTAATATAAAGAAGATAATAGAGACTACTTAGCTGACAGTTGTCCTCATGAAGTCACATACTGTGTGTGAATAGCTTATGACAAGATCATGAGGGCTCAAAGTTTGTTCACTTCTGATAATGTGCCTGTTGATTCATTCAGCAATTTTAATTACTTCTTCTTTTGCGGGAAGTCCAGTCTTCCTGAAAATAGTTTCTGCATGTAAATTGAAGAGAAATGGTGACAGGATGCAGCCCTGATTGATGCCTTGCTCTACTTTGAGTCATGCCAAGTCGCTATGTTCAATTTGGAGGGCTGCCTGTTGCTTCTTGGTTGATGTAAAGGTTCCTAATGAGGTTGACCAGATGGTTCGGCACACCCATATCCATCATAGTATTCCAAAGTTTCTGATTATTATCAACGCAGTTAAGGGCTTTTCTGTATGATAGATCTCCAAGTATTCGTTGGCCTTTTCCATTATACATCTAATGTTAGTAATCACAAATCTTGCTCCTCTGCCTTTTCTGAATACTGCATGTTTCTCAGGCAGCTCTTTGTCAAATTAAGGCTGGAGCAATTTTTGTATAATCTTCAATCCCTAGAAAACAAGGCGGCAGTAAAGGGTACTTAAACCACAGTGCCGTTAACGGCGCTGTGGAAAAAGTGAATAACGCCCCCCAGAGTCGGATTTTCTCTCGGGTATCGGTTGCCGGGGGTAGCGGAGACCCCAGAGAACATGATTCGGGGATTTTTTACCGACCCCCGGGTTGCGATCGCCGGTAATTAACCGTTTACCGGCAGTCGCAAAAAAACCCGCGATTTCCCATTTAATTTCTCTGTCCACCGATGTGATCGCACATCAGAGGACAGAGAAATGGGGTCCCCGATCGCTCCCCTATACTCTCCTGTCTCCCCCGGTGCTCCTCGTGGCTCCCGATGGGCGCCGCCATCTTGTTCCGGCCAAAAAATGTCAGGTGCATGCGCACTGCGCCCACCGGCCGGCATCCGGAAGATCTTTGGGGTCTTGGCTGCCGGGAGTAGACATATGGGGTATCAGCGCACTCAGGAAAATTGGACAACAACTTTTGCAGTCCAATTTCTCCTGTTACCCTTGTGAAAATAAAAATTTGAGGGCTAAAATATCATTTTCGTGGAAAAAAATATATTTTTTATTTTCACGGCTCTGCGTTATAAACTTTAGCGAAACACTTGGGGGTTCAAAGTTCTCACAACACATCTAGATAAGTTCCTTCGGGGGTCTAGTTTCCAATATGGGGTCACTTGTGGGGGTTTCTACTGTTTAAGTACATCAGGGGCTCTGCAAACACAATGTGATGCCCGCAGACCATTCAATCAAAGTCTGCATTCCAAAACAGCGCTCCTTCCCTTCCGAGCACCGCCATGCACCCAAACGATGGTTCCCCCCCCATATGTGGTATCTGCGTACTCAGGACAAATTGGAAAACAACTTTTGAGCTCTGCCATGCACCCAAACAGTGTTTTTCCCCCACATATGGGGTATCAGCGTACTCAGGACAAATTGGACAACTTTTGCAGTCCAATTTCTCCTGTTACCCTTGGGAAAATAAAAAATTTGGGGCGAAAAGATAATTTTTGTGAAAAAAATATGATTTTTTTACTGCTCTGCATTATAAACTTCTGTGAAGCACTTTGGGGTTCAAAGTGCTTACCACATATCTAGATTAGTTTCTTAGGTGGTCCACTTTCCAAAATAGTGTCAATTGTGGGGGGTTTCCACTGTTTAGGCACATCAGGGGCTCTCCAAACGCAACATGTGTCCGATCTCAATTCCAGCAAATTTTGCATTGAAAAATCAAATGGAGCTCCTTCCCTTCTGAGCTCTGCCATGTGCCCAAAACTGTGGTTTACCCCCACATATGGGGTATAGGCATACTCAGGACAAATTATACAATGAATTTTGTGGTCCAATTTCTCCTGTTACCCTTGGTAAAATACAACAAATTGGATCTGAATTAAAAATTTTAGAAAAAAAAGTTAAATGTTCAATTTTTTTAAACATTCCAAAAATTCCTGTGAAGCACCTGAAGGGTTAATAAACTTCTTGAATGTGGTTTTGAGTATCTTGAGGGGTGCAGTTTTTAGAATGGTGTCACTTTTGGGCATTTTCTGTCATATAGGTGTTGTGAATTCTGTGGCAGAGCTCCCTCCTGTGGGCACAAGTGGTACTTCGGCTGATTCTCTCTGGGAGCTTCCGTTTGTGGAGGAAAGTGGTACTGCGGCTTCTGAGTTTCCTCCCTCAGGTGATCTGGTGAGGTCGTTAGGTGCTTCTCTACTTAACTGCATCTAATGCTTTGATCCATGCTTCCTGTCAATGTTCCAGTGTTGGACTTGTTTTTCCCTGGATCATTCCTGTGGCCTGCTGCTCTGCATAGCTAAGTTCTTCTTTGCTTTTTGTTTGCTATTTTTTCTGTCCAGCTTGTCTAATTGTTTTGCTGGAAGGTCTGGGACGCAAAGGGTGTACCTCCGTGCCGTTAGTTCGGTACGGAGGGTCTTTTTGCCCCCTTTGCGTGGTTTTCTTTAGGGTTTTGTGTAGACCGCAAAGTCATCTTTCCTATCCTCGCTCTGTTAAGAAAGTCGGGCCTCACTTTGCTGAATCTATTTCATCCCTACGTTTGTCTTTTCATCTTAACTCACAGTCATTATATGTGGGGGGCTGCCTTTTCCTTTGGGGTATTTCTCTGAGGCAAGGTAGGCTTATTTTCTATCTTCAGGCTAGTTAGTTTCTCAGGCTGTGCTGAGTTGCATAGGCAGAGTTAGGCGCAATCCACGGCTGCCTCTAGTGTTGTTTGGAGAGGATTAGGGATTGCGGTCTGCAGAGTTCCCACGTCTCAGAGCTCGTTCTATTATTTTGGGTTATTGTCAGATCACTGTATGTGCTCTGACCGCTATGTCCATTGTGATACTGAATTGCCTATCACAACAGTACAGGAAGCCTAAAGTGCTAATGATTCTCAATAGAGGGAAAAAAGAAGTTCTGAGACCATTTTTTTTTTCTTTGCACTGTGTTTTGCCTTTTTTTTCCCCTAGACATTTGGGTGGTTCAGGACACAGGTGTAGCAATGGACATTAATGGTCTGTCTTCATGTGTGGATCAGCTCACGGCAAGAGTTCAAAATATTCAAGATTTTGTGGTTCAGAATTCTTTGTTAGAACCGAGAATTCCTATTCCAGATTTGTTTTTTGGAGATAGAACTAAATTTCTGAGTTTCAAAAATAATTGTAAACTATTTTTGGCTTTGAAACCTCGCTCCTCTGGTGACCCAGTTCAACAGGTTAGGATCGTCATTTCTTTTTTGCGTGGCGACCCTCAGGACTGGGCATTTTCTCTTGCGTCAGGAGATCCTGCATTAAGTAATATCGATGGGTTTTTCCTGGCGCTTGGATTGCTGTACTATGAGCCTAATTCAGTGGATCACGCAGAAAAAAATTTGCTGGCTCTTTGTCAGGCTCAGGATGAGATAGAGGTGTATTGTCAGAAATTTAGAAAGTGGTCCGTTCTCACTCAATGGAATGAATCTGCGCTGGGAGCTATATTCAGAAAGGGTCTCTCTGAAGCCCTTAAGGATGTCATGGTGGGATTTCCTATGCCTGCTGGTTTGAATGAGTCTATGTCTTTGGCCATTCAGATCGGTCGATGCTTGCGTGAGCGTAAATCTGTGCACCATTTGGCGGTATTACCTGAGATTAAACCTAAGTCTATGCAGTGCGATAGGACTATGACCAGAGTTGAACGGCAAGAACACAGACGTCTGAATGGGCTGTGTTTCTACTGTGGTGATTCCACTCATGCTATCTCTGATTGTCCTAAGCGCACTAAGCGGTTCGCTAGGTCTGCCACCATTGGTACAGTACAGTCAAAATTTCTTCTGTCCGTTACCTTGATCTGCTCTTTGTCATCGTATTCTGTCATGGCGTTTGTGGATTCAGGCGCTGCCCTGAATTTGATGGACTTAGAGTATACTAAGCGTTGTGGGTTTTTCTTGGAGCCCTTGCAGTGTCCTATTCCATTGAGAGGAATTGATGCTACGCCTTTGGCCAAGAATAAGCCTCAATACTGGACCCAGCTGACCATGTGCATGGCTCCTGCACATCAGGAGGTTATTCGCTTTCTGGTGTTGCATAATCTGCATGATGTGGTCGTGTTGGGGTTGCCATGGCTACAAGCCCATAATCCAGTATTGGATTGGAAATCCATGTCGGTGTCCAGCTGGGGTTGTCAGGGGGTACATGGTGATGTTCCATTTCTGTCAATTTCGTCATCCACCCCTTCTGAGGTTCCAGAGTTCTTGTCTGATTACCGGGATGTATTTGATGAGCCCAAGTCCGATGCCCTACCTCCGCATAGGGATTGTGATTGTGCTATCAATTTGATTCCTGGTAGTAAATTCCCAAAAGGTCGACTGTTTAATTTATCCGTGCCTCAGCACACCGCTATGCGCAGTTATGTGAAGGAATCCCTGGAGAAGGGGCATATTCGCCCGTCATCGTCGCCATTAGGAGCAGGGTTCTTTTTTGTAGCCAAGAAGGATGGTTCGCTGAGACCTTGTATCGATTACCGCCTTCTTAATAAGATCACTGTTAAATTTCAGTACCCCTTGCCATTGTTATCTGATTTGTTTGCTCGGATTAAGGGGGCTGGTTGGTTCACCAAGATAGATCTTCGTGGTGCGTATAATCTGGTGCGAATCAGGCGAGGCGATGAATGGAAAACTGCATTTAATACGCCCGAGGGTCATTTTGAGTATCTAGTGATGCCATTCGGACTTGCCAATGCTCCATCAGTGTTTCAGTCCTTTATGCATGACATCTTCCGAGAGTACCTGGATAAATTCCTGATTGTGTACTTGGATGACATTTTGATCTTCTTGGATGATTGGGAGTCTCATGTGAAGCAGGTCAGAACGGTTTTTCAGGTCCTGCGTGCTAATTCTTTGTTTGTGAAGGGATCAAAGTGTCTCTTTGGTGTGCAGAAGGTTTCATTTTTGGGGTTCATCTTTTCCCCTTCTACTATCGAGATGGATCCTGTTAAGGTCCAAGCCATCCATGATTGGACTCAGCCGACATCTCTTAAAAGTCTGCAAAAGTTCCTGGGCTTTGCTAATTTTTATCGTCGCTTCATCTGCAATTTTTCTAGTATTGCCAAACCATTGACCGATTTGACCAAGAAGGGTGCTGATTTGGTCAATTGGTCTTCTGCTGCTGTGGAAGCTTTTCAAGACTTGAAGCGTCGTTTTTCTTCTGCCCCTGTGTTGTGTCAACCAGCTGTTTCTCTTCCGTTCCAGGTCGAGGTTGATGCTTCTGAGATTGGAGCAGGGGCTGTTTTGTCGCAGAGAGGTTCTGATTGCTCAGTGATGAAACCATGCGCTTTTTTTTCCAGGAAGTTTTCGCCTGCTGAGCGAAATTATGATGTGGGCAACCGAGAGTTGCTGGCCATGAAGTGGGCATTCGAGAAGTGGTGTCATTGGCTTGAAGGAGCTAAGCATCGCGTGGTGATATTGACTGATCATAAGAACTTGACTTATCTCGAGTCTGCTAAGCGTTTGAATCCTAGACAGGCTCGTTGGTCGCTGTCTTTTGCCCGTTTTGACTTTGTGATTTCGTACCTTCCGGGCTCTAAAAATGTGAAGGCGGATGCTCTGTCTAGGAGTTTTGTGCCCGACTCTCCGGGTTTATCTGAGCCGGCGGGTATCCTCAAGGAAGGAGTAATTGTGTCTGCCATCTCCCCTGATTTGCGGCGGGTGCTGCAAAAATTTCAGGCTAATAAACCTGATCTTACAAAAAAACACCCTAACCATAGTGGGTGAAAAAGAGGCATAGGCGAATAGAATTAAAACATAATATTTTATTAATAAACAAAAAACATAGAACAACAAAACAAGAAAATTCAAGAAAACACCTAATGGAACAAACACAAGAAAAGGAGAGAGAATGGACCAAACTGCATAACGCTATAACACTTTCAAATCATATATTAATGGGAACCAGCCCTATTCAATAGTAGTAATATATTATTCCTTTTACAAATACACCTTTACAATCATATATTTTTATTTTTTCAATAGAATAACTAGATCGCCTCAAAAATGAAGCTATTGCAGTTTATCAAAAACTCAGCAAAATATCGGCATTTAAACATCACCTACACATAAGGGGATGAAAGTGCTGAGTGCAAAGAATCATAGAAAATATATTAGCAGAAAGATATATTTGTAAAACTTTCTAATTGCAGGAATTCATATACCCACTCCGCTTAAATAAAGCTCCAAGTGCTTAGTGAAAATATCACAAGGGTATCGTGACACATAGTAGCAGCAGAGAATCCTGTTTATAACACTTGTAATGCTAATGAAACAAAAGTGTCCATATGCCTGTACTGCTAAAGACAAGCAGAGAAAGTGTCTGATGCAAAGTAGTGAGCAGGTTTAATAGTAAACAGTAGCAGTTAACTCTTGCAACGCTAATGAGACAAAAGTGTCTATGTGCCCCTACTGCTAAAGATAAGCGGAGAAGGTGTCTGGTGCAAAGTAACAAACAGGTTTAATGGTAAACAATAGCAGTTAACTCTTGCAATGCTAATGAGACAAGATTGTCCATGTGCCTGTACTGCTAAAGACAAGCGGAGAAAGTGTCTAGTGCAAAGTAGTGAGCAGGTTTTATAGTAAACAATAGCAGTTAAATTCCTAATTCAACTCACATCTATGTATGTCTTTCCTTGTGTGCCCTTCGGTGACCCCGACAGCGCCGTTTCGCCTGGTGGCTTCTTCAAATGGGGGCATGTATGTGCGCTGCATCGCTCCGTATATTTATATCCCCACCTACAGCTGCATCCAATATCGGCATATCCAGGTTTCCTATGCGCATGCGTCGACAAACGAAGCTCCCTCATAGACAAAGGAGTCTTCCTAAGCCCCGCACTTGGGATGCAGGTGAAAGACGCTTACATCACCAATTGTGGGCGGGGTAGGAAGGCATAGGGAAGCTCTTATCAGCGCATGCGCCCCCTGGATGCCGAGATGGAATGATAGTATTGCAATATTAAGTGGTAACTTTCTAACTAAAAAAGCAGTGCCGTGTTTTCTGTATATTAATGGGAAAAGAACTAACAGCATGAACGAATAACTCTATCAATATAGAGTCATAGAAGAAAAATATATAAGGACTATACTATAATATATAAAGACGCTATTAGTGTAAACCCTTCAGTTAGTACATAATCTGATAATATATTAATAGATGAAAAGAACAAAATACGTTATATAAAGTGACTGTGCCATATTAATATTATCACACTCATGCAATCTAATCTCCATTCAAAGAAGAGTGAGATACGAATTCTGAAGAATTTGAGTGTTCTAGGACTTTTTTTGGGACTGGAAATTCCTTTTTTGGCATTAGTCGTAATATCGGACCATTTTATTTTTAAATTGCCTTCGTTTTGTTTTTTCCCCTCCCCCCTTTGCTATTATAGTCTAATAAATGTACTACTATTAATATTATATATGCGACATATTATCTATTTATATATATGATTGTAATCTGATGTGTTTTCATTATGTCATATTTAATTTTATTTTTGTAATTTATGAATATATTCTCTGCTATAATGTTTTTGCATGAGTGTGATAATATTAATATGGCACAGTCACTTTATATAACGTATTTTGTTCTTTTCATCTATTAATATATTATCAGATTATGTACTAACTGAAGGGTTTACACTAATAGCGTCTTTATATATTATAGTATAGTCCTTATATATTTTTCTTCTATGACTCTATATTGATAGAGTTATTCGTTCATGCTGTTAGTTCTTTTCCCATTAATATACAGAAAACACGGCACTGCTTTTTTAGTTAGAAAGTTACCACTTAATATTGCAATACTATCATTCCATCTCGGCATCCAGGGGGCGCATGCGCTGATAAGAGCTTCCCTATGCCTTCCTACCCCGCCCACAATTGGTGATGTAAGCGTCTTTCACCTGCATCCCAAGTGCGGGGCTTAGGAAGACTCCTTTGTCTATGAGGGAGCTTCGTTTGTCGACGCATGCGCATAGGAAACCTGGATATGCCGATATTGGACGCAGCTGTAGGTGGGGATATAAATATACGGAGCGATGCAGCGCACATACATGCCCCCATTTGAAGAAGCCACCAGGCAAAACGGCGCTGTCGGGGTCACCGAAGGGCACACAAGGAAAGACATACATAGATGTGAGTTGAATTAGGAATTTAACTGCTATTGTTTACTATAAAACCTGCTCGCTACTTTGCACCAGACACCTTCTCCGCTTATCTTTAGCAGTACGGGCACATAGACACTTTTGTCTCATTAGCGTTGCAAGAGTTAACTGCTACTGTTTACTATTAAACCTGCTCACTACTTTGCATCAGACACTTTCTCTGCTTGTCTTTAGCAGTACAGGCATATGGACACTTTTGTTTCATTAGCATTACAAGTGTTATAAACAGGATTCTCTGCTGCTACTATGTGTCACGATACCCTTGTGATATTTTCACTAAGCACTTGGAGCTTTATTTAAGCGGAGTGGGTATATGAATTCCTGCAATTAGAAAGTTTTACAAATATATCTTTCTGCTAATATATTTTCTATGATTCTTTGCACTCAGCACTTTCATCCCCTTATGTGTAGGCGATGTTTAAATGCCGATATTTTGCTGAGTTTTTGATAAACTGCAATAGCTTCATTTTTGAGGCGATCTAGTTATTCTATTGAAAAAATAAAAATATATGATTGTAAAGGTGTATTTGTAAAAGGAATAATATATTACTACTATTGAATAGGGCTGGTTCCCATTAATATATGATTTGAAAGTGTTATAGCGTTATGCAGTTTGGTCCATTCTCTCTCCTTTTCTTGTGTTTGTTCCATTAGGTGTTTTCTTGAATTTTCTTGTTTTGTTGTTCTATGTTTTTTGTTTATTAATAAAATATTATGTTTTAATTGTATTCGCCTATGCCTCTCTTTCACCCACTATGGTTAGGGTGTTTTTTTGTAAGATATTGTATTTGGAGGTGGTGAGTCCACTTTTTTTCTGGATTTTGTTGATATAATAAACCTGATCGTTGTCCAGCGGAGAAACTGTTTGTCCCTGATAGGTGGACGAATAAAGTTATCTCTGAGGTTCATTGTTCGGTGTTGGCTGGTCAACCTGGAATCTTTGGTACCAGAGAGTTAGTGGCTAGATCCTTTTGGTGGCCATCTCTGTCGCGGGATGTGCGTACTTTTGTGCAGTCCTGTGGGATTTGTGCTCGGGCTAAGCCCTGCTGTTCTCGTGCCAGTGGGTTGCTTTTGCCCTTGCCGGTCCCGAAGAGGCCTTGGACACATATCTCTATGGATTTTATTTCAGATCTTCCCGTTTCTCAAAAGATGTCAGTCATTTGGGTGGTCTGTGATCGCTTTTCTAAGATGGTCCATCTGGTACCCTTGTCTAAATTGCCTTCCTCCTCTGATTTGGTGCCATTGTTCTTCCAGCATGTGGTTCGTTTGCATGGCATTCCAGAGAATATCGTTTCTGACAGAGGTTCCCAGTTTGTTTCGAGGTTTTGGCGAGCCTTTTGTGGTAGGATGGGCATTGACTTGTCTTTTTCCTCGGCTTTCCATCCTCAGACTAATGGCCAGACCGAACGAACCAATCAGACCTTGGAAACCTATCTGAGATGCTTTGTTTCTGCCGATCAGGATGACTGGGTGTCCTTTTTGCCTTTGGCCGAGTTCGCCCTTAATAATCGGGCCAGCTCGGCTACCTTGGTTTCACCATTTTTCTGCAATTCTGGGTTCCATCCTCGTTTCTCTTCAGGACAGGTTGAGTCTTCGGATTGTCCTGGTGTGGATACTGTGGTGGACAGGTTGCAGCAGATTTGGACTCATGTAGTGGACAATTTGACCTTGTCCCAGGAGAAGGCTCAACGTTTCGCTAATCGCAGACGCCGTGTGGGTCCCCGACTTCGTGTTGGGGATCTGGTTTGGTTATCTTCTCGTCATATTCCTATGAAGGTTTCCTCTCCTAAGTTTAAACCTCGTTTCATTGGTCCGTATAGGATTTCTGAGGTTCTGAATCCTGTGTCTTTTCGTCTGACCCTCCCAGATTCTTTTTCCATACATAACGTATTCCATAGGTCAT
This sequence comes from Ranitomeya imitator, assembly GCF_032444005.1. Taxonomy (NCBI): domain Eukaryota; kingdom Metazoa; phylum Chordata; class Amphibia; order Anura; family Dendrobatidae; genus Ranitomeya; species Ranitomeya imitator. The sequence goes on along the minus strand of NC_091287.1, from coordinate 228,336,026 downwards.
TGTTGCGGAGATACGTGGCACCTATGGTTCCATCTGTTGACCCTCCTGCCCCGGTTTTGGTGGAGGGGGAATTGGAGTATATTGTGGAGAAGATTTTGGATTCTCGTGTTTCAAGACGGAAACTCCAGTATCTGGTTAAATGGAAGGGTTATGCTCAGGAAGATAATTCCTGGGTTTTTGCCTCTGATGTCCATGCTCCCGATCTTGTTCGTGCCTTTCATGTGGCTCATCCTGGTCGGCCTGTGGGCTCTGGTGAGGGTTCGGTGACCCCTCCTCAAGGGGGGGGTACTGTTGTGAATTCTGTGGCAGAGCTCCCTCCTGTGGTCACAAGTGGTACTTCGGCTGATTCTCTCTGGGAGCTTCCGTTTGAAAGTAGTACTGCGGCTTCTGAGTTTCCTCCCTCAGGTGATCTGTTGAGGTCGTTAGGTGCTTCTCTACTTAACTCCACCTAATGCTTTGATCCATGCTTCCTGTCAATGTTCCAGTGTTGGACTTGTTTTTCCCTGGATCATTCCTGTGGCCTGCTGCTCTGCATAGCTAAGTTCTTCTTTGCTTTTTGTTTGCTATTTTTTCTGTCCAGCTTGTCTAATTGTTTTGCTGGAAGCTCTGGGACACAAAGGGTGTACCTCCGTGCCGTTAGTTCGGTACGGAGGGTCTTTTTGCCTTCTTTGCGTGGTTTTCTTTAGGGTTTTGTGTAGACCGCAAAGTCATCTTTCCTATCCTCGCTCTGTTAAGAAAGTCGGGCCTCACTTTGCTGAATCTATTTCATCCCTACGTTTGTCTTTTCATCTTAACTCACAGTCATTATATGTGGGGGGCTGCCTTTTCCTTTGGGGTATTTCTCTGAGGCAAGGTAGGCTTATTTTCTATCTTCGGGCTAGTTAGTTTCTCAGGCTGTGCCGAGTTGCATAGGCAGAGTTAGGCGCAATCCACGGCTGCCTCTAGTGTTGTTTGGAGAGGATTAGGGATTGCGGTCTGCAGAGTTCCCACGTCTCAGAGCTCGTTCTATTATTTTGGGTTATTGTCAGATCACTGTATGTGCTCTGACCGCTATGTCCATTGTGATACTGAATTGCCTATCACAACATACAGGCCCCTCAAATACACTTCAAGTGTGAGGTGGTCCCTAAAAAAAATGGTTTTGCAAATTTTTTGATAAATCGCTGGTCAACTTTTAACCCTTATAACTTCCTAACAAAAAAATATGTTTCCAAAATTGTGCTAATGTAAAGCAGACATGTGGGTAATGTTAGTTATTAACTATTTTGTATGATATGACTCTTTCAAAATTTTCACCAAATTTCCATTCTTTTCAAGTCATATTGAAGAAATTTTACCACTATCATAAAGTACAATATGTCACTAGAGAACAATCTCAGAATCACCAGGTTCCATTGAAGTGTTTCAGAGTTATGACCTCATAAAGTGACAGTGGTCAGAAATGAGAAAAAATGGCCTGGTCAGGATGTTGAAAACAGGCTTCCGGGTGAAGGGGTTAAAATACAGAAATGTAGAAATTTTTGCACATTTATTAAAAAAGAAAAATTTAAATATCACATGGTCATAAGTATTCAGACCCTTTGCTCATTATTGAATAGACGCACCCTTTTGAGCTAGTATAGCCATGAGTCTTCTTGGGAATGATGCAACAAGTTTTTCACATCTGGATTTGGGGATCATCTGCCATTCTTCCTTGCAGATCCTCTCCAGTTCCATCAGGTTGGATGGTGAATGTTGGTGGACAGCCATTTTCAGGTATCTCCAGAGATTCTCAATTGGGTTTAGGTCAGGGCTCTGGCTGGGCTAGTCAAGCATGTTCACAGAGTTGTTCTGAAGACACTCCTTTGTTATTTTAGCTGTGTGCTTAGGGTCATTGTCTTGTTGGAAGGTGAACCTTCGGCAAAGTCTGAGGTCATGAGCACTCTGGAAGGGGTTTTTATCCAGGATATTTCTGTACTTGGCCGCATTCAAGTTTCCTTCAATGACAACCAGTCGTCCTTCACTGCAGCTGAAAAACACTCCCATTGTCATGACACAGCTATGCAGGTAGATGCATGCTCCACTGGATGGCAGTAGAGTGGAGGGAAGACTGCAAGACTTGCCAGAGCAGACCTGCAGCACTGCAGCAAGCATGTGCTACATGGATTAAAGGATTCCGTTAGAGGCACATGAAGCAGACCAAAAAGCCCTAGGTTCATTCCCTAGGCTATCTGACATTCTATTCTGACGAACAGGTCTTTGGCTATTCCATTCTACTTTGGGTTGGTACTAGTATTATGTGGTTTATTGCTAGCTGCCTAATCATTTCTTAGTATAAATAGCTGTTATACACTATGTGGCCTGTGCTATATACTACGTGCTGTGCTATATACTATGTGGCTGTGCTATATACTACGTGGGCTGTGTTGTATACTAAGTGGGGTGTTATACATTACGTGGCTGTGCTATACACTACATGGGCTGTGTTATATACTACTTGGGCTGTTATACACTACGTGGCTGTGCTATATACTACGTGGCTGTGCTATATACTTTGTGGCTGTGCTATATACTATGTGGCTGTGCTATGTACTATGTGGCTGTGCTATATGCTATGAGGCTGTGCTATATACAACATGGCTGTGCTATATACTACGTGGGCTGTGTTATATGCTACATGGCTGTGCTATATTTCTCTTCTGTATCTTTGCATCATGAATCGTGGTGTGTGTTAAAGGGGGGGCCCACTGAGACTCGTTCACCCGGAGCCCTCAGAAACCTGGAGCCGGCCCTGCACGAGGGAGCGGGAGAGTGAAGAGATGGGACGACGGCCGTTTCGCGCACAAGCACTCTCCCGCTCCCTCGTGCACTGCTGCCGTTGCCGCGCAATGTCTGTTATGGTGTAAGTGCTAAATAAAGGACACAAATTTAGCTGAAGATACAGGGTGAGTGCCGCATTCTTTCTTTCTGTTTATACTGCTTGGATTGTGGATTTCTTATGCAGAGCACCACCCACCGCATTCATGAGACCAAGTATATCCCATCCTATGAAGATCACAGGTTAATTGTTCAACATATCATACAGCTCTCAGTGCCGGTCACACTTACTGTTCTCTTTGGACTAATCATTTCTTATGCTCTGCATAGAGATTTAGTTCAGTTGTTTTGGCAACTTGGGGCCTCTGCATATTTACCTAGCACCTAGTAGCACCCCCTTTTGTGAGTATTATGTCTTGTAAATGCTTTTTGTAGCCAGACATGACTCTTTCTCATTCTTCCTTGATAAATTCTTCCAGTTCTGTGACATTCCTATGTCGTCTTGCATATCCAATTCTATTTTGCGGTCTAGCCATAGATTTTCAATGTTGATTAGATCAGAGGACTGTGAGGATCATTGTAAAACCTTCAGCTTGGGCCTTTTGAAGATTTTATTGTGCATTTTGACATGTATTTAGGATCTTTATCCATTTGTAGAAGCCATTCTCTTTTCAACTTCAGCGTTTTACAGATGGTGTTATTTGATGAAATTTCATGGAATTCATTCTTCCCTTTCATGAAATGTTCCCTGTGCCATTGGATGTAACACAACCCCAAAGCATGATTGATCCACCACCATGCCTAATGGTTGGCAAAATGTTCTTTTCCAGAAATTCTGTGCCCTGTCTTCTCCACATAAAACTTTGATAATTGTGACCAAAGAGTTCTATTTTAACCTCGTCTGTCCACAGGACTTCTTTCAAAAATTCATCAGGCTTATTTAGATGTTCTTTTTGCATACTTATGACACTGAATTTTATGGTGAGGATGCACAAGAGGTTTTCATCTGATGACTCTTCCATGAAGGCCATATTTGTGCAGGTGTCTTTTAACCCCTTTCTGCCAGCTGACGGAATAGTACGTCAGCTGGCAGATCCCCTGCTTTGAGGTGGGCTCCGGCGGTGAGCCCACCTCAAAGCCGCGACATGTTTTGTACAGCTGACATGTGCGCGCAATGAGCGCGAGCGGAATCGCAATCCGCCCGCGCCCATTAACTAGTTAAATGCCGCCGTCAAGCGCTGACAGCGGCATTTAACTAGCGCTCCCGGCCGCGCGGCCGGAAGTGTTCGCACTGCGGACCCCCGTCACATGATCGGGGGTCAGCAGTGCATCGCCATAACAACCAGAGGTCTCCTTGAGACCTCTATGGTTGTTGATGGCCGATTGCTTTGAGCGCCACCCTGTGGTCGGCGTTCAAAGCAACCCTGCATTTCTGCTACATAGAGGTGATCTGTACTTCACCTCTATGTAGCAGAGCCGATCGAGTTATGCATGCTTCTAGCCTCCTATGGAGACTATTGAAGCATGCCAAAATTTAAATAAAAAAGTGATTAAAAATATAAAAAAAATAAAAAATATATAAAAGTTCAAATCACCCCCCTTTCGCCCCAATCAAAATAAAACAATTTAAAAAAAAATCAAACATACACATATTTGGTATCGCCGCGTTCAGAATCGCCCGATCTATCAATAAAAACAAAGGATTAACCTGACCGCTAAATGACATAGCGAGAAAAAAAATCAAAACGCCACAATTACGTTTTTTTGGTCGCCGCGACATTGCATTAAAATGCAATAACGGGCGATCAAAAGAACGTATCTACACCAAAATGGTATAATTAAAAACGCCAGCTCGGCACGCAAAAAATAAGCTCTCACCTGACCCCAGATCACGAAAATTGGAGACGCTACGGGTATCGGAAAATCGCGCATTTTTTTTTTTTTTAGCAAAATTTGGAATTTTTTTCACCACTTAGATAAAAAATAACCTAGACATGTTTGGTGTCTATGAACTCGTAATGACCTGGAGAATCATAATGGCAGGTTAGTTTTAGCATTTAGTGAACCTAGCAAAAAAGCCAAACAAAAAACAAGTGTGAGATTGCACTTTTTTTGCAATTTCATCACACTTGGAATTTTTTTCCCGTTTTCTGTTACATGGCATGGTAAAATCAATGGTATCGTTCAAAAGTACATCTCGTCCCGCAAAAAATAAGCCCTCACATGGCCATATTGACGGAAAAACAAAAAAGTTATGGCTCTGAGAAGGAGGGGAGCAAAAAACGAAAATGAAAAAGCGGAAAAAGCTCCAGGGGTGAAGGGGTTAACAGCAGAACAATGTACCACAGCAGCAGAGTCTGCTAAATCTTTCTGAAGGTCTTTTGCAGTCAAGTGGGAGTTCTTATTTGCCTATCTAGCAATCATATGAGCAGCTCTCACATAAATTTTGCTTGGTCTTCCAGACCTTATCTTGACATTCACTGGTCCTGTTAACTTCTATTACTTAATTGCATTTCAAAGTGAGGTAAGGGCAACTTGAAAAAGCTTTGCTATCTTCTTATAGCCTTCTGCTTTGTGGATTTCCACTATTTTGATTTTCAGAGTTCTAGGCAGCTGCTTAGAAGAACCCTTGGCTTCTGTTTTTTGGCACAAGTTTAAGGGATGCTGGGTTTTTATAAATTTGGGAAATGTACACTGTTATGGACCTGGTGGTTAGGAGCACCCGGAACGACCTGATGGTTAAACTCACACAGGACAAGCTCTGGGAAGTGGGAGCTCTGCTGACCGCAACCCCTAATCCTATCACACAACTAGAAATAGCCGTGGAGCGTACCTAACACGACCTAGACACCTCTTCACAGCCTAAGAGCTAACTAGCCCTAAAGATGGAAAATAAAGCCTACCTTGCCTCAGAGAAATTCCCCAAAGGAAAAGGCAGCCCCCCACATATATTGACTGTGAGTTAAGATGAAAGTCACAAACCCAGAAATGAAACAGGTTTCAGCAAAGGGAGGCCAGACTTACTAAACAGACTGAGGATAGGAAAGGTATCTTTGCGGTCAGCACAAAAAACTACAAAAGACCACGCAGCGTGTGCAAAAAGACCTCCGCACCGACTCACGGTGCGGAGGTGCCACTCTGCATTCCAGAGCTTCCAGCTAGCAAGGCAAAATCATGATAGCCAACTGGACAAGGAAACAATGAACAAATAATAACTAGCAGGGACTTAGCTTCTGCTGGAGTAGACAGGTCACCAGAAAGATCCAAGAGCGAACTGAACCAGTACAAGAACATTGACAGCTGGCATGGAGTAACGATCTGAGTGGAGTTAAATAGAACAGCCAGCCAAAGAATAAACTACGTCACCTGTGGAAGGAACCTCAGAAGCAGCAGCTCCACTCACAGCCACCAGAGGGAGTCCATGGACAGAACTCGCCGAAGTACCATTCATGACCACAGGAGGGAGTTCGAAAACAGGATTCACAACAGTACCCCCCCCCTTGAGGAGGGGTCACCGAACCCTCACCAGAGCCCCCAGGCCGATCAGGATGAGCCAAATGAAAGGCACGAACTAGATCGGCAGCATGAACATTAGAGGCAAAAACCCAGGAATTATCTTCCTGATAATAACCCTTCCACTTGACCAGGTACTGGAGTTTCCGTCTCGAAATACGAGAATCCAAAATCTTCTCCACCACATACTCCAACTCCCCCTTGACCAACACCGGGGCAGGAGGATCAACGGAGGGAACCATAGGCGCCACGTATCTCCGCAATAATGACCTATGGAACACATTATGGATGGCAAAAGAAGCTGGAAGGGCCAAATGAAAAGACGCAGGATTGAGAACCTCAGAAATCTTATACGGACCAATGAAACAAGGCTTAAACTTAGGAGAGGAAACCTTCATAGGAACATAACGAGATGACAACCAAACCAAATCCCCAACACGAAGTCGGGGACCAACACAGCGCCGGTGGTTAGCGATACGTTGAGCCTTCTCCTGGGACAATGTCAAATTGTCCACCACATAAGTCCAAATCTGCTGCAACCTGTCCACCACCGTATCCACACCGGGACAGTCCGAAGGCTCAACCTGCCCTGAAGAGAAACGAGGATGGAAACCAGAATTACAGAAAAAAAAAGGCGAAACCAAAGTAGCCGAGCTGGCGAACTCAGCCAAAGGCAAGAAGGACACCCAATCATCCTGATCAGCAGAAACAAAGCATCTCAGATATGTCTCCAAAGTATGATTAGTTCATTCGGTTTGGCCATTTCTCTGAGGATGGAAAGCAGCCGAAGAAAAAGACAAATCAATGCCCATCTTAGCACAAAAGGACCACCAAAACCTCGAAACAAACTGGGAACCTCTGTCCGAGACGATGTTCTCCGGAATGCCATGCAAACGAACCACATGCTGGAAAAACAATGGCACCAAATCAGAGGAGGAAGGCAATTTAGACAAGGGTACCAAATGAACCATCTTAGAGAAGCGATCACAAACCACCCAAATGACCAACATCCTTTGAGAGACAGGGAGATCTGAAATAAAATCCATGGAAATATGCGTCCAGGGCCTCTTCGGGACCGGCAAGGGCAAAAGCAACCCACTGGCACGAGAACAGCAGGGCTTAGCCCGAGCACAAGTCCCACAGGACTGCACAAAAGAACGCACATCCCGTGACAAAGAAGGCCACCAAAAGGATCTAGCCACCAAATCCCTGGTACCAAAGATTCCAGGATGACCCGCAAACACCGAACAATGAACCTCAGAGATAACTCTACTAGTCCATCTATCAGGGACAAACAGTTTCTCCGCTGGACAACGGTCAGGTCTATCAGCCTGAAATTTTTGCAGCACACGCCGCAAATCAGGGGAGATGGCAGACAAAATTACCCCCTCTTTGAGAATACCCGCCGGCTCAGGAACACCCGGAGAGTCAGGCACAAAACTCCTTGACAGGGCATCAGCCTTCACATTCTTAGAGCCCGGAAGGTACGAAACCACAAAATCAAAACGGGAGAAAAACAGCGACCATCGAGCCTGTCTAGGATTCAACCGTTTGGCAGACTCGAGATAAGTCAAATTCTTGTGATCCGTCAAGACCACCACGCGATGCTTGGCTCCTTCAAGCCAATGTCGCCACTCCTCGAATGCCCACTTCATGGCCAACAACTCTCGATTGCCAACATCATAATTGCGCTCAGCAGGCGAGAATTTTCTAGAAAAGAAGGCACATGGTTTCATCACCAAGCCATCAGAACTTCTTTGCGACAAAACAGCCCCTGCTCCAATCTCAGAAGCATCAACCTCAACCTGAAACGGGAGCGAAACATCTGGCTGGCACAACATAGGGGCAGAAGAAAAACGATGCTTCAACTCCTGAAAAGCCTCTACAGCTGCCGAGGACCAATTGACCACATCAGCACCTTTCTTGGTCAAATCAGTCAACGGTTTGGCAACACTAGAAAAATTAGCGATGAAGCGACGGTAAAAATTAGCAAAGCCCAGGAACTTCTGCAAGCTCTTCACAGATGTCGGCTGAGTCCAATCATAAATGGCCTGAATTTTAACAGGGTCCATCTCGATAGTAGAAGGGGAAAAAATGAAACCTAAAAATGAAACCTTCTGAACCCCAAAGAGACATTTCGACCCCTTCACAAACAAGGAATTCGCACGAAGGACCTGGAACACCATTCTGACCTGCTTCACATGAGACTCCCAATCATCCGAAAAGACCAAAATATCATCCAAATATACAATCATGAATCTATCCAGGTACACTCGGAAGATGTCATGCATAAAAGACTGAAACACAGATGGAGCATTAGAAAGCCCGAATGGCATAACCAGGTACCTCGGGCGTATTAAATGCTGTTTTCCATTCATCGCCCTGTTTAATTCGCACAAGATTATACGCCACTCGAAGATCTATCTTGGTGAACCAACTAGCCCCCTTAATCCGAGCAAACAAATCAGACAGCAGCGGCAAAGGGTACTGAAATTTGACTGTGATCTTATTAAGAAGGCGGTAATCAATACAAGGTCTCAAAGAGCCATCCTTCTTGGCCACAAAAAAGAACCCTGCTCCCAATGGTGATGATGACGGGCGACCTTTCTCCAAGGATTCCCTTATATAACTCCGCACAGCGGCGTGCTCTGGCACAGATAAATTAAACAGTCGGCCCTTAGGAAACTTACTACCAGGAATCAAATTAATAGCACAATCACAATCCCTATGAGGAGGTAAGGCACCGGATTTGGGCTCTTCAAATACATCCCGGTAATCTGACAAAAACTCAGGGACTTCAGAAGGAGTGGAAGGTGAAATTGACAGCAATGGAACATCACCATGTACCCCCTGACAACCCCAGCCGGACACAGACATAGATTTCCAATCCAATACTGGATTATGGACCTGTAGCCATGGCAACCCGAAAACGACCACATCATGCAGATTATGCAACACCAAAAAGCGAATATCCTCTCAATGGAATAGGATACTGCAAGGGCTCCAAGAAAAAACCACAGCGCCTGGCAAACTCCAAGTCCATCAAATTCAGGGCAGCACCTGAATCCACAAATGCCATAACAGAATAGGATGACAGAGAGCAAATCAGAGTAACGGACAAAAGAAATTTAGACTGTACCGTACCAATGGTGGCAGACCTAGCGAACCGCTTAGTGCACTTAGGACAATCGGAGATAGCATGAGTGGAATCACCACAGTAAAAACACAGCCCATTCCGACGTCTGTGTTCTTGCCGTTCAGCTCTGGCCAAAGTCCTATCACATTGCATAGGCTCAGGCCTATGCTCAGAGAATACTGCACAGCTTTGCGCTCACGCAAGCGCCGATCGATCTGAATGGCCAAGGACATAGACTCATTCAGACCAGCAGGCGTGGGAAATCCCACCATGACATCCTTAAGGGCTTCAGAAAGACCCTTTCTGAAAATTGCCGCCAGGGCACACTCATTCCACTGAGTAAGCACAGACCACTTTCTAAACTTCTGACAGTACACCTCCGCTTCATCCTGACCCTGACACAAAGCCAGCAAGATTTTCTCTGCCTGATCCACTGAATTTGGTTCATCATAAAGCAATCCAAGCACCAGAAAAAACGCATCTACATCACGCAATGCAGGATCTCCTGGCGCAAGGGAAAATGCCCAGTCTTGAGGGTCACCACGCAACAAAGAAATAATGATTTTAACTTGTTGAACGGGGTCACCAGAGGAGCGGGGTTTCAAAGCTAGAAACAGTTTACAATTATTTTTGAAATTCAGGAATTTAGATCTATCCCCAGAAAACAAATCAGGAATTGGAATTCTAGGCTCTAACATCGGATTCTGAACCACAAAATCTTGAATGTTTTGTACCCTTGCAGTGAGATGATCCACACAAGAGGACTGACCTTGAATATCCATATCTACACCTGTGTCCTGAACCACCCAGAGGTTAAGGGGAAAAGAAAGACAAAAAACACTGCAGAGAAAAAAAAAATGGTCTCAGAACTTCTCTTATCCCTCTATTGAGATGCATTAATACTTTGGGCCAGCTGTACTGTTATGGACCTGGTGGTTAGGAGCACCCGGAACGACCTGATGGTTAAACTCACACAGGACAAGCTCTGGAAAGTGGGAGCTCTGCTGACCGCAACCCCTAATCCTATCACACAACTAGAAATAGCCGTGGAGCGTACCTAACACGACCTAGACGCCTCTTCACAGCCTAAGAGCTAACTAGCCCTAAAGATAGAAAATAAAGCCTACCTTGCCTCAGAGAAATTCCCCAAAGGAAAAGGCAGCCCCCCACATACAGTTAGGGCCAGAAATATTTGGACAGTGACACAAGTTTTGTTATTTTAGCTGTTTACAAAAACATGTTCAGAAATACAATTATATATATAATATGGGCTGAAAGTGCACACTCCCAGCTGCAATATGATAGTTTCCACATCCAAATCGGAGAAAGGGTTTAGGAATCATAGCTCTGTAATGCATAGCGTCCTCTTTTTCAAGGGACCAAAAGTAATTGGACAATGGACTCTAAGGGCTGCAATTAACTCTGAAGGCGTCTCCCTCGTTAACCTGTAATCAATGAAGTAGTTAAAAGGTCAGGGGTGGATTCCAGGTGTGTGGTTTTGCATTTGGAAGCTGTTGCTGTGAGCAGACAACATGCGGTCAAAGGAACTCTCAATTGAGGTGAAGCAGAACATCCTGAGGCTGAAAAAAAAGAAAAAATCCATCAGAGAGATAGCAGACATGCTTGGAGTAGCAAAATCAACAGTTGGGTATATTCTGAGAAAAAAGGAATTGACTGGTGAGCTTGGGAACTCAAAAAGGCCTGGGCGTCCACGGATGACAACAGTGGTGGATGATCGCCGCATACTTAATTTGGTGAAGAAGAACCCGTTCACAACATCAACTGAAGTCCAGAACACTCTCAGTGAAGTAGGTGTATCTGTCTCTAAGTCAACAGTAAAGAGAAGACTCCATGACAGTAAATACAAAGGGTTCACATCTAGATGCAAACCATTCATCAATACCAAAAATAGACAGACCAGAGTTAAATTTGCAGAAAAACACCTCAAGAAGCCAGCTCAGTTCTGGAAAAGTATTCTATGGGCAGATGAGACAAAGATCAACCTGTACCAGAATGATGGGAAGAAAAAAGTTTGGAGAAGAAAGGGAACGGCACATGATCCAAGGCACACCACATCCTCTGTAAAACATGGTGGAGGCAACGTGATGGCATGGGCATGCATGGCTTTCAATGGCACTGGGTCACTTGTGTTTATTGATGACATAAGAGCAGACAAGAGTAGCCGGATGAATTCTGAAGTGTACCGGGATATACTTTCAGCCCAGATTCAGCCAAATGCTGCAAAGTTGATTGGACGGCGCTTCATAGTACAGATGGACAATGACCCCAAGCATACAGCCAAAGCTACCCAGGAGTTCGTGAGTGCCAAAAAGTGGAACATTCTGCAATGGCCAAGTCAATCTCCAGATCTAAACCCAATTGAGCATGCATTTCACTTGCTCAAATCCAGACTTAAGACGGAAAGACCCACAAACAAGCAAGACCTGAAGGCTGCGGCTGTAAAGGCCTGGCAAAGCATTAAGAAGGAGGAAACCCAGCGTTTGGTGATGTCCATGGGTTCCAGACTTAAGGCAGTGATTGCCTGCAAAGGATTTGCAACAAAAACAATTTTTGTTCAACTCTTCAAATTAAACGTTACAATCTGCACTTGAATTCTGTTGTAGAGGTTTCATTTCAAATCCAATGTGGTGGCATGCAGAGCCCAACTCGCGAAAATTGTGTCACTGTCCAAATATTTCTGGCCCTAACTGTATATTGACTGTGAGTTAAGATGAAAGTCACAAACCCAGAAATGAAACAGGTTTCAGCAAAGGGAGGCCAGACTTACTAAACAGACTGAGGATAGGAAAGGTATCTTTGCGGTCAGCACAAAAAACTACAAAAGACCACGCAGCGTGTGCAAAAAGACCTCCGCACCGACTCACGGTGCGGAGGTGCCACTCTGCATTCCAGAGCTTCCAGCTAGCAAGGCAAAATCATGATAGCCAACTGGACAAGGAAACAATGAACAAATAATAACTAGCAGGGGCTTAGCTTCTGCTGGAGTAGACAGGTCACCAGAAAGATCCAAGAGCGAACTGAACCAGTACATTGACAGCTGGCATGGAGTAACGATCTGAGTGGAGTTAAATAGAACAGCCAGCCAAAGAATAAACTACGTCACCTGTGGAAGGAACCTAAGAAGCAGCAGCTCCACTCACAGCCACCAGAGGGAGTCCATGGACAGAACTCGCCGAAGTACCATTCATGACCACAGGAGGGAGTTCGAAAACAGAATTCACAACAGTACACCACCTGGCCTTTTCTAATGATGATAGTGAAAAACCATAACCCTAACATGCTAATTAAGGTCTGAAACCTTGGTCAAAATTGTCTGAGCAAAATCTCAAAGAGTGCACAAACTTTTGCATCGCCCCATTTTTCTTTTTGTAGTTTTTAAAATGAAAAAAAAAAATATGACAATATATATTTTTTGCCTAAAATACAAAGGAAATGTGTCATCTTTAACTTTAGCACTTTTAGAGATCATTTCATCCTCAACTAACAGTTCCCAAAACTGTAATTTTGACCAGGGGTGCCAAAACATTTACATTCCACTGTATCCAGAAGCATAGAAAGAAATGACTGGTTATCTCACAGCATCTTATAGACATAAGGGGAGTGTTAATCTCTTTCAAAATCAAGCCAAAATTACTGATCTATCAATAAAAAAAGGATTAACTTGATAGCTAAATAGCGTAGCGAGAAAAAAATCAGAAAGCCAAAATTTGTCCTGCTGCGTTTGCTGTCTGAACCCGTGTCTCAGTTTTCCCCTATTCCCATCTTGACTCAGTGTTTCCCTTTAGTGTGCAGACTCCCTGGTTTTGACTTGGCTTGTATCCTGACCTGCTTCTGTCTTTTGTCTTTTGGCTTATCGGCTCCTGACCGTTACTGATACCCTGGCTTGTCTCTGACCGTGAGTTTGCTTATTCTTTTGGTACTGCTAACAGTCAAGTATCAAACCCGGCTTGTTTGACTATTCTGCTGCCTCTCGTGGTAGCCTCACTGCTGCACTGCAGGCCATCTCTGTTTAGGTGCAGTCCTGCTTCCACTCTACTGCCATTTAGTGGACTCTGCACCTACCTGCATTGCAGCAGCTGACATTTTAACTGACCAGAAACAGACAGTTTTTTTTTTTTGTCTGCTCTGCTTTCTTTGGATCCGCTTAGTACTTGGGTTGATCAAATAGCTAAACTAGTTTGACACTAATGATGCAGGATCTGTCCGTGGAACATAGGGCCTTGGCCACGTCTCATAACCACCTGCACAAAGAGTTTTTTGACACGGTAAAATATTTGCAGGGATCTTCTTCCCAGTCTATATGTAAGCACTCTGACATTGTTGATGTATCATTGCACTCTCCTGAACCTACGGTCAAGATCCCAGATACCTTCTCCGGGCAAAAAGAAAGGTTCTATATGTTTAAGGAGAGTTGCAAACTATTATTTTCTCTTAGACCCAGATCTTCTGGAGATGAGAGTCAGCGGGTAGGGATAATCATTGCCTTACTTCGGGAGGGACCTCAATCGTGGGCTTTCTCTTTACCTGATTCTGCTCCTGAACATTTGTCTGTGGATAAGTTCTTTGAGGCCTTAGGACTTATTTTTGACTAGTGTGACCTGGTCAGAGTGGCAGAAAACACCACCATGAGTCTGTTTCAGGGTAAGTTCTCGTCGAATGGTACTGCTCCAAGTTCTGATGATGGTCCACGGAGGTGTCCTGAAATGACTTTGCACTGAGATGTCAGTTCAGGAGAGGACTGTCAGATCGCCTGAAAGACACTCTGGCTCTCCATCCACCACCCAGCTCATTGGAGGAGGCTATGACTCAGGCTATCCATGTGGATCGGGGGCTGAGGGAGAGAGGTGTTACACAGCGAGAGGTTCTGCTGCTCCCTGCTAATCCAGTTGTTTTGCCACTGTCTGAACCTATGGAGGTGGGGGCCAGCAACCTCAAGGAGAAGCAGAAGAGACAGCAACGTGAAGGAAAGCTGTGTTTTTACTGTGGAGATCCCGGACATTGGAAAAAGGACTGCTCCTCCTGCCCACCAACTAACAAGCTGCTGAGTCTGGGTGACTGTCGAGGAGGTCATCCAGACTCTCAAGTACCTTTTTTCTCATTTTCTAAAGCAGGGGTGTCAAACTGCATTCCTCGAGGGCCTCAAACCATGCGTGTTTTCAAGACTTCCTTAGCATTGCACAAGGTGCTGGAATCATTCTCTGCAGGTGATTAAATTATCACCTGTGCAATGCAAGGAAATCCTGAAAACATGACCTGTTTGCAGCCCTCGAGGAATGCAGTTTGACACCCCTGTTCTAAAGTATTGTTTGAAGTGGAGCTTAGTTGTGGTAGTTGCTTCTCGCCCACTTCTGCTTTCCTGGACTGCGGGTCCCCCATGAACTTTATTGACTCTAACTTGGTGACAAGGTGTAAGTTAGAGACAGTTAGGCTGGAGACTCCTATTCACATTGTTGCCATTGGCAAAACACCGCTGGCGAAGAATGTCATTAAATTTGTCTCAGAGAAGTTTCTCCTTAAAGTGGGTTCCTTGCACCAGGAATGTATTTCATGTTTTGTTCTGGACAATCTGCCTGCCGGACTGGTGTTGGGGTTCCCCTGGTTACAGTTATATAATCCTGTGATAGATTGGGAATCTCGAGACATTGTCAAATGGGTCCTAATGGTGTTAAAAGTTGCCTTACTTTTGTACTTGTGTCATCTGTTAATCTGGAAGGTATTCCGGAGTACCTGAAGGATTTTGAGGATGTTTTTTCCGAAAAGGAGGCTGAGATTTTGCCACCACACCAACCTTTTGACTGTGCTATTAACTTGGTTTTGGGTGCTAAATTGCACATGGCCTGTTTGTACAACCTCTCTGGCCTGAAGCGAACCGCTATGAAGGAGTATATTTCTGAAAGCCTACGTAAAGGCCACATTCGTCCCTCTGTCTCCCCTGTGGCAGCTGGATTCTTTTATGAGAAATACCTATCCCCTTCCGCTCATTCCTGATTTGTACAATCAATTGTTGGGAGCCAAATGGTTTTCTCAATTGGACCTCAAGAGAGCATATAATCTAATCCGTATTTGGGAGGGGGATGAGTGGAAAATGGCATTTCTTTTGAGAATTTAGTTATGCCCTTTGGTCTCACTAATGCGCCAGGTGTTTCAGAATTTTATCAATCATGTATTTTTTTATTTTACTGGGTGCATAATGGTAATGTATTTAGAAAATATCCTTGTGTTTTCATCTAACAAACAAGTCCACATGGATCATCTACGTGCGGTTCTCCAGAGGTTACGGGAGAACTCGCTTTTTGCAAAACCTGAAAAAAGCTCATTCTTCATCCAAGAATTGTCCTTTCTGGGGCTTATTCTGTCTGGCAAGGGGTTTCGTATGGACCCTAGGAAGGTACGGGCCATTGTGGATTGGGTGCAACCCAGAGACTTAAAGGGTCTTCAATGTTTTTGGGGGTTTGCAAACTATTATAGGAAATTCATTAAGGAGTTTTCACGGAATAGTATGTTAGCTGGCAGTATCCCCCACTTTGAGGTGGGCTCCGGCTGTGAGCCCACCTCAAAACCATGACATGTCAGCTGTTTTCAGCAGCTGAGATGTGCCCACAATGGGTGCAAGCAGAATCGCGATTCGCCTGGGCCATTAACTAGTTAAATGCCGCTGGCAAACTCTGACAGTGGCATTTAACAAGTGCTGCCGGCTCCAATACATAGATCACAGTTTATCCCAGGACACATACAATAAGAACCCTTATTAGCCCATCTGACTAAAATACTCCAGTCCTTCTATAGAAAGTCCTAAAAGGTTCATATTCAATAGGGGAGAAAGTCCTAATGTAATTCCTTCAGAGATGTTTACCTACAGGTCCTTCTCAAAAAATTAGCATATAGTGTTAAATTTCATTATTTACCATAATGTAATGATTACAATTAAACTTTCATATATTATAGATTCATTATCCACCAACTGAAATTTGTCAGGTCTTTTATTGTTTTAATACTGATGATTTTGGCATACAACTCCTGATAACCCAAAAAACCTGTCTCAATAAATTAGCATATTTCACCCATCCAATCAAATAAAAGTGTTTTTTAATAACAAACAAAAAAACCAACAAATAATAATGTTCAGTTATGCACTCAATACTTGGTCGGGAATCCTTTGGCAGAAATGACTGCTTCAATGCGGCGTGGCATGGAGGCAATCAGCCTGTGACACTGCTGAGATGTTATGGAGGCCCAGGATGCTTCAATAGCGGCCTTAAGCTCATCCAGAGTGTTGGGTCTTGCGTCTCTCAACTTTCTCTTCACAATATCCCACAGATTCTCTATGGGGTTCAGGTCAGGAGAGTTGGCAGGCCAATTGAGCACAGTAATACCATGGTCAGTAAACCATTTACCAGTGGTTTTGGCACTGTGAGCAGGTGCCAGGTCGTGCTGAAAAATGAAATCTTCATCTCCATAAAGCATTTCAGCCGATGGAAGCATGAAGTGCTCCAAAATCTCCTGATAGCTAGCTGCATTGACCCTGCCCTTGATGAAACACAGTGGGCCAACACCAGCAGCTGACATGGCACCCCACACCATCACTGACTGTGGGTACTTGACACTGGACTTCAGGCATTTTGGCATTTCCTTCTCCCCAGTCTTCCTCCAGACTCTGGCACCTTGATTTCCGAATGACATGCAAAATTTGCTTTCATCAGAAAAAAGTACTTGGGACCACTTAGCAACAGTCCAGTGCTGCTTCTCTGTAGCTCAAAAGTGGCTTTACCTGGGGAATGCGGCACCTGTAGCCCGTTTCCTGCACACGCCTGTGCACGGTGGCTCTGGATGTTTCCACACCAGACTCAGTCCACTGCTTCCTCAGGTTCCCCAAGGTCTGGAATCGGTCCTTCTCCACAATCTTCCTCAGGGTCCGGTCTCCTCTTCTCGTTGTACAGCGTTTTCTGCCACATTGTTTCCTTCCAACAGACTTACCATTGAGGTGCCTTGATACAGCACTCTGGGAACAGCCTATTTGTTGAGAAATTTCTTTCTGGGTCTTACCCTCTTGCTTGAGGGTGTCAATGATGGCCTTCTTGACATCTGTCAGGTCGCTAGTCTTACCCATGATGGGGGTTTTGAGTAATGAACCAGGCAGGGAGATTATAAAAGCCTCAGGTATCTTTTGCATGTGTTTAGAGTTAATTAGTTGATTCAGAAGATTAGGGTAATAGGTCGTTTAGAGAACCTTTTCTTGATATGCTAATTTATTGAGACAGGTTTTTTGGGTTATCAGGAGTTGTATGCCAAAATCATCAGTATTAAAACAATAAAAGACCTGACAAATTTCAGTTGGTGGATAATGAATCTATAATATATGAAAGTTTAATTGTAATCATTACATTATGGTAAATAATGAAATTTAACACTATATGCTAATTTTTTGAGAAGAACCTGTATACATCAATCTGCCCTGCCATGTGCACAGATTTCCGCCCATGTTTAATAAGTCCCCTGATGAATTCATTTGGCATCTCTGAAGGAAACATGTCTCAGAAATCCATGTTAATATTTTTAATTACAAAGGAACTTTTCAGATTAAGCAGTTAAAGTTCCCTACCTTTATTCAATGCCAAACAGAAGGGCAGTTCCTTGGACTTCCAGATACCACCTTCTAATAGAGATACGGCTAATTTTACACTTGTTTAATAGTGTCCTCTCACTGTTGTGACCAGAAAAGTTCTAGTGATATGGGTTAAACATATCCTATATGTTTGTTTATTTTTTTTGCTCTATGTAATAGTAAACTGCGCTATTGTATATAAAGTCAATTAGTAAATAATAGATATCACAAGGTATACATTTTTTGTTAGCACCTATCAGCACTTATAGTTGAGGGATGCCACTGTATGCTCTTCTCTGCTATATGTTGAATCCCAACTCTGTAGGGTCCTTCAACCTTTCACACAGACATTACAACAAGAGGGAATTCTTTACAAATGGGAGTTCCTGTTAGGGTTGGCGGATTGTACTAAATTAAAATAAACTATAAAGTGCAATTGCAACCTGGGGTCCACCGTGCAGAGATGTAAAACTGCAGCTAATGTGAACATTGGCGGAACACACAGCGAGCGATAGCTAGCTCGCACATCACTCAGTGAATAGCACACAAAGCGGTGTCACTCGCACACAGAAACAGAATAGATGCTCTGAAATAGAGCTGTGTCACTCATACACAGAAACAGAATTGATGCTCTGCAATAGAGCTGTGTCACGCGCACACATTAACAGAGCAGGTATGGTGCTAAACATGATCTCTGTTAACCTCACAGGAGATCAAAACCAGCACACGTGGTAATTAGAAAACAGTGGTCACACATCCAGCAAAAACACTCAGCCTATTCCTCTCCGGAGGTGCCGGAATTCTAATGGTTAAAAGCCAGCCCTGAATTCACTCAGACAAACTCCTCTCCGGAGGTGCCGGAATTCTAATGGCTTACCGCCGACCCTGAGCACGTGCTGACATAGACCACACTGCTGCAATGTCTCTTCCACACATGTAAAATGGTTGACACTAGCGCATCGGCGTGCGCCTCAGAGAGCCTTTTATACATAAAGCTCAGGTCCTTGCCCGTGGACCAATGTGGAGCTGCCACATCACCAGAACAGCTGACGACCGACCACCAGAGACATTGCCACATCGCAAGCATGCTCAGTAGGGTGATTTCTGGACTTAGTCTCCAGAGCATTCACTCGTCACTGGTTACCATAGGTTTGGCTGAAGGTCCAGCAGTAACTGGATCAATAGCACGAGCCTGAGCAAGATGCTGGGACCAATTTCTATGCTCAGCAGCACCCGCAGTGGCCAAAGCTGGATGGGAGACTGCAGATGCAGGCAAGGCTTGGGACCTATCCTGTGCAGTGGGAGAATCCCCGTGCCTAACACTACTTCCCCTGCTAGCGACATTCGACACATTCAAAAGCTGCAATAATCTGGGAGGTACGAATGTGCTCTAAAGGTTCGCAGGTCCTATCTTCTTGCTCATCATGACCCTTCCAGTCCACCCAAAAAAAATTTTGGACACGCACCACCTTGGATCCGACAATGGTATTAACCTCAAAATCATCTGAGGACGTGTCTGAACTCTTAGCAGGAGTCCCAGAAGACCAGGACATATACACGGACAAATATACATGGAAAGTGTCAGTAATGTTCAGATGGGGTGGAAGACTGAGGCGATAGACTACAGGATTCAAAAGTTCAAGGACCTTGAAAGGACCCAAATAGCGGGGAGCAAATTTAGTGGACTCTACTCGCAGCTTGATATTATGAGCTGACAGACACACTAAATCGCCAGGAGCAAAGAACGGGGCAGGACGATGAGGCGTGGTGAGATGATGACGCATTTCGGCCGAGACCCTCATTCTCTCTTTGGAAAATTTGATGGCATCCTGCATGCAATCCCAGATGTCACGAGCCTCCACTGCCCATTCCAGAGTTTGACTCTTGAATCAGCGAACCTGATTGAGATTCTACTGCAAGAACTCTTGGATGGCATTTTTTCTCTTTCTCCCAGTCCCTGTCTTTCTTTCTTATCCCCACTTTCTTAGTTTTCAGAGATAAGTTTGGCCGTTTTTCAATCCCTCAGTTTGTATTTCCCTTTGTTGTTTTCCTCCCATCTCCAACCTTGTCTTTCCCTTACACTTACGGTACTCATTGTGTGTTTTCTTGCCTATTCATTGGGTATACACTTAGTCCTTTTTTTATTCTAAAGTTTATCTATTTTTCACAGTTAGTATTTGGAGTCATAGTTATACTGATTCATTACTAACACTAATTACTAATACTAACCTACAAAGCCATCCATAGCCTGTCTCCTCCATATATCTCTGAACTAATCTCCCGATATCTTCCCTCACATAATCTCCGGTCCTCCCAAGACCTCCTTCTCTCCTCCACACTTATTCGCTCCTCACCCAACCGCCTCCAAGACTTCTCCCGAATATCCCCCATCCACTGGAATTCTTTGCCCCAACACGTCCAACTATCAACCACATTCGGATCCTTCAGATGGAACCTGAAAACCCACAGCACACGCCGCAAATCAGGGGAGATGGCAGACAAAATTACCCCCTCTTTGAGAATACCCGCCGGCTCAGGAACACCCGGAGAGTCAGGCACAAAACTCCTTGACAGGGCATCAGCCTTCACATTCTTAGAGCCCGGAAGGTACGAAACCACAAAATCAAAACGGGAGAAAAACAGCGACCATCGAGCCTGTCTAGGATTCAACCGTTTGGCAGACTCGAGATAAGTCAAATTCTTGTGATCCGTCAAGACCACCACGCGATGCTTGGCTCCTTCAAGCCAATGTCGCCACTCCTCGAATGCCCACTTCATGGCCAACAACTCTCAATTGCCAACATCATAATTGCGCTCAGCAGGCGAGAATTTTCTAGAAAAGAAGGCACATGGTTTCATCACCAAGCCATCAGAACTTCTTTGCGACAAAACAGCCCCTGCTCCAATCTCAGAAGCATCAACCTCAACCTGAAACGGGAGCGAAACATCTGGCTGGCACAACACAGGGGCAGAAGAAAAACGATGCTTCAACTCCTGAAAAGCCTCTACAGCCGCCGAGGACCAATTGACCACATCAGCACCTTTCTTGGTCAAATCAGTCAACGGTTTGGCAACACTAGAAAAATTAGCGATGAAGCGACGGTAAAAATTAGCAAAGCCCAGGAACTTCTGCAGGCTCTTCACAGATGTCGGCTGAGTCCAATCATAAATGGCCTGAACTTTAACAGGGTCCATCTCGATAGTAGAAGGGGAAAAAATGAAACCTAAAAATGAAACCTTCTGAACCCCAAAGAGACATTTCGACCCCTTCACAAACAAGGAATTCGCACGAAGGACCTGGAACACCATTCTGACCTGCTTCACATAAGACTCCCAATCATCCGAAAAGACCAAAATATCATCCAAATATACAATCATGAATCTATCCAGGTACTCTCGGAAGATGTCATGCATAAAAGACTGAAACACAGATGGAGCATTAGAAAGCCCGAATGGCATAACCAGGTACTCAAAATGGCCCTCGGGCGTATTAAATGCTGTTTTCCATTCATCGCCCTGTTTAATTCGCACAAGATTATACGCCCCTCGAAGATCTATCTTGGTGAACCAACTAGCCGCCTTAATCCGAGCAAACAAATCAGACAGCAGCGGCAAAGGGTACTGAAATTTGACTGTGATCTTATTAAGAAGGCGGTAATCAATACAAGGTCTCAAAGAGCCATCCTTCTTGGCCACAAAATAGAACCCTGCTCCCAATGGTGATGACGACAGGCGAATATGACCTTTCTCCAAGGATTCCTTTATATAACTCCGCACAGCGGCGTGCTCTGGCACAGATAAATTAAACAGTCGGCCCTTAGGAAACTTACTACCAGGAATCAAATTAATAGCACAATCACAATCCCTATGAGGAGGTAAGGCACCGGATTTGGGCTCTTCAAATACATCCCGGTAATCTGACAAAAACTCAGGGACTTCAGAAGGAGTGGAAGGCGAAATTGACAGCAATGGAACATCACCATGTACCCCCTGACAACCCCAGCCAGACACAGACATAGATTTCCAATCCAATACTGGATTATGGACCTGTAGCCATGGCAACCCGAAAACGACCACATCATGCAGATTATGCAACACCAAAAAGCGAATATCCTCCTGATGTGCAGGAGCCATGCACATGGTCAATTGAGTCCAGTACTGAGGCTTATTCTTGGCCAAAGGCGTAGCATCAATTCCTCTTAATGGAATAGGATACTGCAAGGGCTCCAAGAAAAAACCACAGCGCCTGGCAAACTCCAAGTCCATCAAATTCAGGGCAGCACCTGAATCCACAAATGCCATAACAGAATAGGACGACAGAGAGCAAATCAGAGTAACGGACAAAAGAAATTTAGACTGTACCGTACCAATGGTGGCAGACCTAGCGAACCGCTTAGTGCACTTAGGACAATCGGAGATAGCATGAGTGGAATCACCACAGTAAAAACACAGCCCATTCCGACGTCTGTGTTCTTGCCGTTCAGCTCTGGTCAAAGTCCTATCACATTGCATAGGCTCAGGCCTATGCTCAGAGAATACTGCACAGCTTTGCGCTCACGCAAGCGCCGATCGATCTGAATGGCCAAGGACATAGACTCATTCAGACCAGCAGGCGTGGGAAATCCCACCATGACATCCTTAAGGGCTTCAGAAAGACCCTTTCTGAAAATTGCCGCCAGGGCACACTCATTCCACTGAGTAAGCACAGACCACTTTCTAAACTTCTGACAGTACACCTCCGCTTCATCCTGACCCTGACACAAAGCCAGCAAGATTTTCTCTGCCTGATCCACTGAATTTGGTTCATCATAAAGCAATCCAAGCGCCAGAAAAAACGCATCTACATCACGCAATGCAGGATCTCCTGGCGCAAGGGAAAATGCCCAGTCTTGAGGGTCACCACGCAACAAAGAAATAATGATTTTAACTTGTTGAACGGGGTCACCAGAGGAGCGGGGTTTCAAAGCTAGAAACAGTTTACAATTATTTTTGAAATTCAGGAATTTAGATCTATCCCCAGAAAACAAATCAGGAATTGGAATTCTAGGCTCTAACATCGGATTCTGAACCACAAAATCTTGAATGTTTTGTACCCTTGCAGTGAGATGATCCACACAAGAGGACTGACCTTGAATGTCCATATCTACACCTGTGTACTGAACCACCCAGAGGTTAAGGGGAAAAGAAAGACAAAAAACACTGCAGAGAAAAAAAAATGGTCTCAGAACTTCTCTTATCCCTCTATTAAGATGCATTAATACTTTGGGCCAGCTGTACTGTTATGGACCTGGTGGTTAGGAGCACCCGGAACGACCTGATGGTTAAACTCACACAGGACAAGCTCTGGGAAGTGGGAGCTCTGCTGACCGCAACCCCTAATCCTATCACACAACTAGAAATAGCCGTGGAGCGTACCTAACACGACCTAGATGCCTCTTCACAGCCTAAGAGCTAACTAGCCCTAAAGATAGAAAATAAAGCCTACCTTGCCTCAGAGAAATTCCCCAAAGAAAAAGGCAGCCCCCCACATATATTGACTGTGAGTTAAGATGAAAGTCACAAACCCAGAAATGAAACAGGTTTCAGCAAAGGGAGGCCAGACTTACTAAACAGACTGAGGATAGGAAAGATATCTTTGCGGTCAGCACAAAAAACTACAAAAGACCACGCAGCGTGTGCAAAAAGACCTCCGCACCGACTCACGGTGCGGAGGTGCCACTCTGCATTCCAGAGCTTCCAGCTAGCAAGGCAAAACCATGATAGCCAACTGGACAAGGAAACAATGAACAAATAATAACTAGCAGGGGCTTAGCTTCTGCTGGAGTAGACAGGTCACCAGAAAGATCCAAGAGCGAACTGAACCAGTACAAGAACATTGACAGCTGGCATGGAGTAACGATCTGAGTGGAGTTAAATAGAACAGCCAGCCAAAGAATAAACTACGTCACCTGTGGAAGGAACCTCAGAAGCAGCAGCTCCACTCACAGCCACCAGAGGGAGTCCATGGACAGAACTCGCCGAAGTACCATTCATGACCACAGGAGGGAGTTCGAAAACAGAATTCACAACAGTACACCACCTGGCCTTTTCTAATGATGATAGTGAAAAACCATAACCCTAACATGCTGATTAAGGTCTGAAACCTTGGTCAAAATTGTCTGAGCAAAATCTCAAAGAGTGCACAAACTTTTGCATCGCCCCATTTTTCTTTTTGTAGTTTTTAAAATGAAAAAAAAAATATGACAATATATATTTTTTGCCTAAAATACAAAGGAAATGTGTCATCTTTAACTTTAGCACTTTTAGAGATCATTTCATCCTCAACTAACAGTTCCCAAAACAGTAATTTTGACCAGGGGTGCCAAAACATTTACATTCCACTGTATCCAGAAGCATAGAAAGAAATGACTGGTTATCTCACAGCATCTTATAGACATAAGGGGAGTGTTAATCTCTTTCAAAATCAAGCCAAAATTACTGACAGGTTACTTCTGAATTCATATCCACAGACTAGTGCAATACTACATCGTGAAAACATCACAATGGACACTATCATTCAAATCTCAGCCCTCAGAGCCAATTGTTATTAGAATGGGGAGTGATGTCACAGCACATGCTCCCTTGTTGTGAATTCTGTGGCTGAATTCACTCCTGTGGTCACAAGTGGTATTGCAGCCTCTGGGCTTCCTCCCTCAGGTGTTTTGGTGAGCTCGTTGGCTGCCTTGCTATTTAACTCCACCTGAGTCTGTCTTCCTTGCTCCTTGTCAATGTTCCAGTGTTGGATCTGAGCTACTGCATCTTTCCTGTGGCCTGCTGCTCTGCTAGATAAGTGTTACTTTGTTTTTGTTTCCGTTTTTTCTGTCCAGCTGTGCTATTCTCTTTTGCTGGAAGCTCTGAGACGCAAAGGGTGCACCGCCGTGCCGTTAGTTCGGCACGGTGGGTCTTTTTGCCCCCCTTTGCGTGGTTCTGCTTTAGGGTTTTTTGTAGACTGCATAGTTCTCTTTGCTATCCTCGCTCTGTCTAGAATATCGGGCCTCACTTTGCTGAATCTATTTCATTCCTACGTTTTGTCTTTTCATCTTGCTAACAGTCATTATATGTGGGGGGCTGCCTATTCCTTTGGGGTATTTCTCTGAGGCAAGTCAGGCTTGTATTTCTATCTTCAGGCTAGTCAGCTCCTCAGGCAGTGCCGAGTTGCATAGGTAGTGTTAGGCGCAATCCACTGCTGCTTTTAGTTGTGTGAGGATAGGTTCAGGTATTGCAGTCTGCAGAGATTCCACGTCTCAGAGCTTGTTCTATTGTTTTTGGGTTATTGCCATATCACTGTATGTGCGCTGATTACTGCACACTGTGTTGCCTGATAGCACAGCATAACAGTACAAGGAGCCAAACCAATGATTCTCAATAGAGGGAAAAAAGAAGTCCTGACATCATTTTTTTTTTTCCTCAGCTCTGTCTTCAGTTTTTTTTTTTTTTTTTCCCCTAGACATTAGAGTGCTTTAGGACACAGCTGTGGACATGGATATTCAGGCTCTGTGCTCCTCAATGGATAATCTCGTTATAAATGTACAAAAGATTCAAGATACAATTGATCAGAAATCTATGCTAGAACCAAGAATTCCTATTCCTGATTTGTTTTTTGGTGACAGAACAAAGTTCCTGAGCTTCAAAAATAATTGTAAGCTATTTCTGGCCTTGAAACCTCATTCTTCTGGTAATCCTATTCAACAGGTTTTGATTATTATTTCTTTTTTGCGCGGCGACCCACAGGACTGGGCGTTTTCTCTTGCGCCAGGAGACCCTGCATTGAGTAATGTTGATGCGTTTTTCCAGGCGCTTGGATTGCTTTACGATGAGCCTAATTCAGTGGATCAGGCTGAGAAAAATTTGCTGGC
The DNA here is from genome assembly GCF_032444005.1 of Ranitomeya imitator. Classification (NCBI taxonomy): domain Eukaryota; kingdom Metazoa; phylum Chordata; class Amphibia; order Anura; family Dendrobatidae; genus Ranitomeya; species Ranitomeya imitator. Next base: position 228,310,063 of record NC_091287.1, on the reverse strand, counting down.
TTTATGCCAGGGTCAGGATGATGTAGAAGTATATTGTCAGAAATTTAGGAAGTGGTCAGTACTCACTCTGTGGAATGAATCTGCACTGGCGGCTTGGTTCAGAAAGGGTCTCTCTGAAGCTCTTAAGGATGTCATGGTGGGATTTCCTATGCCTGCTGGTTTGAATGAGTCTATGTCCTTGGCCATTCAGATCGGTCGTCGCTTGCGCGAGCGTAAATCTGTGCACCATCTGGCGGTATTGTCTGAGAGTAAACCTGAGCCTATGCAGTGCGACAGGACTATGACTAAAGTTGAACGGCAAGAACACAGACGTCTGAACAGGCTGTGTTTCTACTGTGGTGATTCCACTCATGCTATTTCTAATTGTCCTAAGCGCACTAGGCGGTTCGATAGCTCTGCCGTCATTGGTACTGTACAGTCCAAATTCCTTCTGTCCATTACCTTGATATGCTCTTTGTCATCGTATTCTGTCATGGCGTTTGTGGATTCAGGCGCTGCCCTGAATCTGATGGATTTGGATTATGCTAAACGTTGTGGATTTTTCTTGGAGCCTTTGCGGTGTCCTATTCCGTTGAGAGGAATTGATGCTACACCTTTGGCCATGAATAAGCCTCAGTACTGGGCCCAGCTGACCATGTGCATGGCTCCTGCACATCAGGAAGTTATTCGCTTTCTGGTACTGCATAATCTGCATGATGTGGTCGTGTTGGGGTTGCCATGGCTACAAACCCATAATCCAGTATTAGATTGGAACTCTATGTCGGTAACCAGCTGGGGTTGTCAGGGAGTACATGGTGATGTTCCATTTTTGTCTATTTCGTCATCCATTCCTTCTGACATCCCAGAGTTCTTGTCTGACTTTCAGGATGTATTTGAAGAGCCCAAGTCTGATGCCCTACTTCCGCATAGGAATTGTGATTGTGCTATCAATTTGATTCCTGGTAGTAAATTCCCTAAGGGTCGTTTATTTAATTTGTCCGTGCCTGAACACACCGCTATGCGCAGTTATGTGAAAGAATCCCTGGAGAAGGGACATATTCGCCCATCGTCATCACCATTGGGAGCAGGGTTCTTTTTTGTAGCCAAAAAGGATGGTTCGCTAAGACCGTGTATTGATTATCGCCTTCTTAATAAGATCACTGTTAAGTTTCAGTATCCCTTGCCATTGATATCTGACTTGTTTGCTCGGATTAAGGGGGCTAGTTGGTTTACTAAGATTGATCTTCGTGGTGCGTATAATCTGGTGAGAATCAGGCAGGGAGATGAATGGAAAACGGCATTTAATACGCCCGAGGGTCATTTTGAGTATCTGGTGATGCCGTTCGGACTTGCCAATGCTCCATCTGTTTTTCAGTCTTTTATGCATGACATTTTCCGTGAGTATCTGGATAAATTCCTGATTGTTTACTTGGATGACATTTTGATCTTCTCTGATGATTGGGAGTCTCATGTGAAGCAAGTCAGAATGGTTTTCCAGGTACTGCGTGCTAATTCCTTGTTCGTGAAGGGATCAAAGTGTCTCTTCGGTGTGCAGAAAGTTTCATTTTTGGGGTTCATCTTTTCCCCTTCTACTATCGAGATGGATCCGGTTAAGGTCCAGGCCATCCAGGATTGGACTCAGCCGACATCTCTGAAAAGTTTGCAGAAGTTCCTGGGCTTTGCTAATTTTTATCGTCGCTTCATCTGTAATTTTTCTAGCATTGCCAGACCATTGACCGATTTGACCAAGAAGGGTGCTGATTTGGTTAATTGGTCTTCTGCTGCCGTGGAAGCTTTTCAGGAGTTGAAGCGTCGTTTTTGCTGTGCCCCTGTGTTGTGTCAACCAGATGTTTCTCTTCCGTTCCAGGTCGAGGTTGATGCTTCTGAGATTGGAGCAGGGGCGGTTTTGTCACAGAGAGGTTCTGGTTGCTCAGTGTTGAAACCATGTGCTTTCTTTTCCAGGAAATTTTCTGCTGCTGAGCGTAATTATGATGTGGGCAACCGAGAGTTGCTGGCCATGAAGTGGGCATTCGAGGAGTGGCGTCATTGGCTTGAGGGAGCTAAGCATCGCGTGGTGGTCTTGACTGATCATAAGAATCTTACTTATCTCGAGTCTGCCAAGCGCTTGAATCCTAGACAGGCCCGTTGGTCGTTATTTTTTGCTCGTTTTGATTTTGTGATTTTGTACCTTCCGGGCTCTAAAAATGTGAAGGCGGATGCTCTGTCTAGGAGTTTTGTGCCCGACTCTCCGGGGTTATCTGAGCCGGCGAGTATCCTCAAGGAAGGAGTCATTGTGTCTGCCATCTCTCCTGATTTGCGGAGAGTGTTGCAGAAATTTCAGGCTAATAAACCTGATCGTTGTCCGGCCGAGAAACTGTTTGTCCCTGATAGGTGGACTAGTAAAGTTATCTCTGAACTTCATTGTTCGGTGCTGGCTGGTCATCCAGGAATCTTTGGTACCAGAGAGTTAGTGGCTAGATCCTTCTGGTGGCCATCTCTGTCACGGGATGTGCGTGCTTTTGTGCAGTCCTGTGGGATTTGTGCTAGGGCTAAGCCCTGCTGTTCACGTGCCAGTGGGTTGCTTTTGCCCTTGCCGGTCCCGAAGAGGCCTTGGACACATATTTCGATGGATTTCATTTCTGACCTTCCCGTTTCTCAAAAGATGTCGGTCATTTGGGTGGTCTGTGATCGCTTTTCTAAAATGGTCCATCTGGTGCCCTTGGTTAAATTGCCTTCCTCCTCTGATTTGGTGCCTTTGTTCTTCCAGCATGTGGTTCGTTTGCATGGCATTCCTGAGAATATTGTTTCTGACAGAGGTTCCCAGTTTGTCTCGAGGTTCTGGCGAGCCTTTTGTGGTAGGATGGGCATTGACCTATCTTTTTCCTCGGCCTTCCATCCTCAGACTAATGGCCAGACCGAACGAACCAATCAGACCTTGGAAACATATCTGAGATGTTTTGTTTCTGCTGACCAGGATGATTGGGTGTCCTTTTTGCCGTTGGCTGAGTTCGCCCTTAATAATCGGGCCAGCTCGGCTACCTTGGTCTCTCCATTTTTCTGCAATTCTGGGTTCCATCCTCGTTTCTCTTCAGGACAGGTTGAGTCTTCGGACTGTCCTGGTGTGGATTCTGTGGTGGACAGGTTGCAGCAGATCTGGACTCAGGTAGTGGACAATTTGACCTTGTCCCAGGAGAAGGCTCAGCTTTTCGCTAATCGTAGACGCCGTGTGGGTCCCCGACTTCGTGTTGGGGATCTGGTTTGGTTATCTTCTCGTCATATTCCTATGAAGGTTTCCTCTCCTAAATTTAAACCTCGTTTTATTGGTCCGTATAGGATTTCTGGGATTCTCAATCCGGTGTATTTTCGTCTGACCCTCCCAGACTCCTTTTCCATACATAATGTATTCCATAGGTCGTTGTTGAGAAGATACGTGGCACCTATGGTTCCATCTGTGGAGCCTCCTGCCCCTGTTTTGGTGGAGGGGGAATTGGAGTATATTGTGGAGAAAATTTTGGATTCTCGTGTCTCTAGACGGAAACTCCAGTATCTGGTCAAATGGAAGGGTTATGCTCAGGAGGATAATTCCTGGGTTTTTGCCTCTGATGTCCATGCTCCCGATCTTGTTCGTGCCTTTCATGTGGCTCATCCTGGTCGGCCTGGGGGTTCTGGTGAGGGTTCAGTGACCCCTCCTCAAGGGGGGGGTACTGTTGTGAATTCTGTGGCTGAATTCACTCCTGTGGTCACAAGTGGTATTGCAGCCTCTGGGCTTCCTCCCTCAGGTGTTTTGGTGAGCTCGTTGGCTGCCTTGCTATTTAACTCCACCTGAGTCTGTCTTCCTTGCTCCTTGTCAATGTTCCAGTGTTGGATCTGAGCTACTGCATCTTTCCTGTGGCCTGCTGCTCTGCTAGATAAGTGTTACTTTGTTTTTGTTTCCGTTTTTTCTGTCCAGCTGTGCTATTCTCTTTTGCTGGAAGCTCTGAGACGCAAAGGGTGCACCGCCGTGCCGTTAGTTCGGCACGGTGGGTCTTTTTGCCCCCCTTTGCGTGGTTCTGCTTTAGGGTTTTTTGTAGACTGCATAGTTCTCTTTGCTATCCTCGCTCTGTCTAGAATATCGGGCCTCACTTTGCTGAATCTATTTCATTCCTACGTTTTGTCTTTTCATCTTGCTAACAGTCATTATATGTGGGGGGCTGCCTATTCCTTTGGGGTATTTCTCTGAGGCAAGTCAGGCTTGTATTTCTATCTTCAGGCTAGTCAGCTCCTCAGGCAGTGCCGAGTTGCATAGGTAGTGTTAGGCGCAATCCACTGCTGCTTTTAGTTGTGTGAGGATAGGTTCAGGTATTGCAGTCTGCAGAGATTCCACGTCTCAGAGCTTGTTCTATTGTTTTTGGGTTATTGCCATATCACTGTATGATTACTGCACACTGTGTTGCCTGATAGCACAGCATAACACTCCCTGCAGTGACATGTCCTATGTAAGCTCAGAATTCACATGACCACCACATCAGAGACCTCCCAGGGTCCCAGTCACCCAGCCAGAGCAAGATGGAAGGAGAACATGCCCATCATACAGTAAAGACCAATTATAGAAAATGGGATATGGTGGCATCTGTTGCCTGGACTGAATTCAGCAGAATTCTACAAAAGGATCTATATAATTCTAGGGGAAACATAAGAGAAAAGGAGCACTGTCAATAATTCAATTCAGATCAAATAGGAAGCATCTGTCAAGCTGCTGCAATGCAGGTAGGTGCAGACTCCACTAGATGGCAGTAGAGTGGAAGCAGGACTGCACCTAAACAGAGTTGGCCTGCGGTGCAGCAGTGAGGCTACCACGAGTGGCAGAATAGTCAAACAACCCGGGTCAGATCCTAGACTGCAACGCAGTACCAATGGAATAAGCAAACTCATGGTCAGAGACAGGCCAGGGGATCAGTAATGGTCAGGAGCGGATAAGCCAGAAGGCAAAAGACAGAAGCAGGTCAGGATACAAGCCAAGTCAAAACCAGGGGGTCCGCACACTAAAGGGAAACGTGAAGTCAAGATGGGAATAGGGGAAAACAGACACGGATTCAGACAGCATATGCAGCATGACAAATCAGAGCAATTGGAGTCAGCTATAACAGCCCTAGGCAAAAACTATAACTGACATCAACTACAGGAAGCAGCGGTGATAAATAGCCAACCTGAACCCATACTGAGGCTAAGAAAGGTTAACTCTTGACATGACCAGACCCGGAAAAAGGGAAAACAGGTCTCAAAACCCGGTCTGGATCATGACACCATCACAACCAGAGGTCTCCTGAAGACTTCTATAGTTGTTGATGACTGATTGCTATGAGCGCCACCCTGTGGTCGGCACACATAGCAATGATGTAATTCAGCTATATAGAGGTGATCTGTGCATCATCTCTATGTAGCAGAGGCGAACGAATTGTGGCAGCTTCTAGCCTCCCAAGGAGGCAATGGAAGCATGCCAAATTAAAAAAATATGTGTTTAAAAATATTAAAAAAATAAAAAAATTATTAAAGTTCAAATCACCCTCCTTTCACCCCAATCAAAATAAAAAAATATCAAACCTACACATATTTGGTATCACAGTGTTCAGCATCGCCTGATCTACCAATAAAAAAAGGATTAACTTGATAGCTAAATAGCGTAGCGAGAAAAAAATCAGAAAGCCAAAATTTGTCCTGCTGCGTTTGCTGTCTGAACCCGTGTCTCAGTTTTCCCCTATTCCCATCTTGACTCAGTGTTTCCCTTTAGTGTGCAGACTCCCTGGTTTTGACTTGGCTTGTATCCTGACCTGCTTCTGTCTTTTGTCTTTTGGCTTATCGGCTCCTGACCGTTACTGATACCCTGGCTTGTCTCTGACCGTGAGTTTGCTTATTCTTTTGGTACTGCTAACAGTCAAGTATCTAACCCGGCTTGTTTGACTATTCTGCTGCCTCTCGTGGTAGCCTCACTGCTGCACTGCAGGCCATCTCTGTTTAGGTGCAGTCCTGCTTCCACTCTACTGCCATTTAGTGGACTCTGCACCTACCTGCATTGCAGCAGCTGACATTATAACTGACCAGAAACAGACAATTTTTTTTTGTCTGCTCTGCTTTCTTTGGATCCGCTCAGTACTTGGGTGGATCAAATAGCTAAACTAGTTTGACACTAATGATGCAGGATCTGTCCGTGGAACATAGGGCCTTGGCCACGTCTCATAACCACCTGCACAAAGAGTTTTTTGACACGGTAAAATATTTGCAGGGATCTTCTTCCCAGTCTATATGTAAGCACTCTGACATTGTTGATGTATCATTGCACTCTCCTGAACCTACGGTCAAGATCCCAGATACCTTCTCCGGGCAAAAAGAAAGGTTCTATATGTTTAAGGAGAGTTGCAAACTATTATTTTCTCTTAGACCCAGATCTTCTGGAGATGAGAGTCAGCGGGTAGGGATAATCATTGCCTTACTTCGGGAGGGACCTCAATCGTGGGCTCTCTTTACCTGATTCTGCTCCTGAACATTTGTCTGTGGATAAGTTCTTTGAGGCCTTAGGACTTATTTTTGACTAGTGTGACCTGGTCAGAGTGGCAGAAAACACCACCATGAGTCTGTTTCAGGGTAAGTTCTCGTCGAATGGTACTGCTCCAAGTTCTGATGATGGTCCACGGAGGTGTCCTGAAATGACTTTGCACTGAGATGTCAGTTCAGGAGAGGACTGTCAGTTCGCCTGAAAGACACTCTGGCTCTCCATCCACCACCCAGCTCATTGGAGGAGGCTATGACTCAGGCTATCCATGTGGATCGGGGGCTGAGGGAGAGAGGTGTTACACAGCGAGAGGTTCTGCTGCTCCCTGCTAATCCAGTTGTTTTGCCACTGTCTGAACCTATGGAGCAACCTCAAGGAGAAGCAGAAGAGACAGCAACGTGAAGGAAAGCTGTGTTTTTACTGTGGAGATCCCGGACATTGGAAAAAGGACTGCTCCTCCTGCCCACCAACTAACAAGCTGCTGAGTCTGGGTGACTGTCGAGGAGGTCATCCAGACTCTCAAGTACCTTTTTTCTCATTTTCTAAAGCAGGGGTGTCAAACTGCATTCCTCGAGGGCCTCAAACCATGCGTGTTTTCAAGACTTCCTTAGCATTGCACAAGGTGCTGGAATCATTCTCTGCAGGTGATTAAATTATCACCTGTGCAATGCAAGGAAATCCTGAAAACATGACCTGTTTGCAGCCCTCGAGGAATGCAGTTTGACACCCCTGTTCTAAAGTATTGTTTGAAGTGGAGCTTAGTTGTGGTAGTTGCTTCTCGCCCACTTCTGCTTTCCTGGACTGCGGGTCCTCCATGAACTTTATTGACTCTAACTTGGTGACAAGGTGTAAGTTAGAGACAGTTAGGCTGGAGACTCCTATTCACATTGTTGCCATTGGCAAAACACCGCTGGCGAAGAATGTCATTAAATTTGTCTCAGAGAAGTTTCTCCTTAAAGTGGGTTCCTTGCACCAGGAATGTATTTCATGTTTTGTTCTGGACAATCTGCCTGCCGGACTGGTGTTGGGGTTCCCCTGGTTACAGTTATATAATCCTGTGATAGATTGGGAATCTCGAGACATTGTCAAATGGGTCCTAATGGTGTTAAAAGTTGCCTTACTTTTGTACTTGTGTCATCTGTTAATCTGGAAGGTATTCCGGAGTACCTGAAGGATTTTGAGGATGTTTTTTCCGAAAAGGAGGCTGAGATTTTGCCACCACACCAACCTTTTGACTGTGCTATTAACTTGGTTTTGGGTGCTAAATTGCACATGGCCTGTTTGTACAACCTCTCTGGCCCGAAGCAAACCGCTATGAAGGAGTATATTTCTGAAAGCCTACGTAAAGGCCACATTCGTCCCTCTGTCTCCCCTGTGGCAGCTGGATTCTTTTTTGTTAAAAAAAAAAAAGATGGTGGTTGCGCCCGTGCCTCGATTTTCAGGAATTAAATAAAAACACAGTGAGAAATACCTATCCCCTTCCGCTCATTCCTGATTTGTACAATCAATTGTTGGGAGCCAAATGGTTTTCTCAATTGGACCTCAAGAGAGCATATAATCTAATCCGTATTTGGGAGGGGGATGAGTGGAAAATGGCATTTCTTTTGAGAATTTAGTTATGCCCTTTGGTCTCACTAATGCGCCAGGTGTTTCAGAATTTTATCAACCATGTATTTTTTTATTTTACTGGGTGCATAATGGTAATGTATTTAGAAAATATCCTTGTGTTTTCATCTAACAAACAAGTCCACATGGATCATCTACGTGCGGTTCTCCAGAAGTTACGGGAGAACTCGCTTTTTGCGAAACCTGAAAAAAGCTCATTCTTCATCCAAGAATTGTCCTTTCTGGGGCTTATTCTGTCTGGCAAGGGGTTTCGTATGGACCCTAGGAAGGTACGGGCCATTGTGGATTGGGTGCAACCCAGAGACTTAAAGGGTCTTCAATGTTTTGGGGGGTTTGCAAACTATTATAGGAAATTCATTAAGGAGTTTTCACGGAATAGTATGTTAGCTGGCAGTATCCCCCACTTTGAGGTGGGCTCCGGCTGTGAGCCCACCTCAAAACCATGACATGTCAGCTGTTTTCAGCAGCTGAGATGTGCCCACAATGGGTGCAAGCAGAATCGCGATTCGCCTGGGCCATTAACTAGCTAAATGCCGCTGGCAAACTCTGACAGTGGCATTTAACAAGTGCTGCCGGCTCCAATACATAGATCACAGTTTATCCCAGGACACATACAATAAGAACCCTTATTAGCCCATCTGACTAAAATACTCCAGTCCTTCTATAGAAAGTCCTAAAAGGTTCATATTCAATAGGGGAGAAAGTCCTAATGTAATTCCTTCAGAGATGTTTACCTATACATCAATCTGCCCTGCCATGTGCACAGATTTCCGTCCATGTTTAATAAGTCCCCTGATGAATTCATTTGGCATCTCTGAAGGAAACATGTCTCAGAAATCCATGTTAATATTTTTAATTACAAAGGAACTTTTCAGATTAAGCAGTTAAAGTTCCCTACCTTTATTCAATGCCAAACAGAAGGGCAGTTCCTTGGACTTCCAGATACCACCTTCTAATAGAGATACGGCTAATTTTACACTTGTTTAATAGTGTCCTCTCACTGTTGTGACCAGAAAAGTTCTAGTGATATGGGTTAAACATATCCTATATGTTTGTTTATTTTTTTTGCTCTATGTAATAGTAAACTGCGCTATTGTATATAAAGTCAATTAGTAAATAATAGATATCACAAGGTATACATTTTTTGTTAGCACCTATCAGCACTTATAGTTGAGGGATGCCACTGTATGCTCTTCTCTGCTATATGTTGAATCCCAACTCTGTAGGGTCCTTCAACCTTTCACACAGACATTACAACAAGAGGGAATTCTTTACAAATGGGAGTTCCTGTTAGGGTTGGCGGATTGTACTAAATTAAAATAAACTATAAAGTGCAATTGCAACCTGGGGTCCACCGTGCAGAGATGTAAAACTGCAGCTAATGTGAACATTGGCGGAACACACAGCGAGCGATAGCTAGCTCGCACATCACTCAGTGAATAGCACACAAAGCGGTGTCACTCGCACACAGAAACAGAATAGATGCTCTGAAATAGAGCTGTGTCACTCATACACAGAAACAGAATTGATGCTCTGCAATAGAGCTGTGTCACGCGCACACATTAACAGAGCAGGTATGGTGCCAAACATGATCTCTGTTAACCTCACAGGAGATCGAAACCAGCACACGTGGTGTTAGGGGTCGAGTTCCCGCTTCTGCACGGGGGGAATTTCGAGCCACTTCCGCTGCGGTCTCCCATTCTTGTCCAGCCGCAGTGGAGCCTGCTCAGCAAGGACGTCGGTCCCAGCGTCTTGCTCATTCTCACTCTGTTCTGAGAGTTAGTGCTGCTTCTCCAGTCTCTGCCATTAAAGTCAGTGCTGGTCAGCAGCGAGCGGACTTCTCTGGGACTAAGTCCTTGTCTGCATGTACTGAGCATGCCCAGCGTAAGGTCTCCCGTTGGAGATCGAGGGTCATGTGCTCAGGCTCTGCAGCACATTCCATTGGTCCTCTTGGCAGGTCCTAGAAGGGCAAAAGTGCTGTGGCCATTTCCTGTGCTGCTGCTATTTAAACTGCGCATGACCGCACGGCCATGCGCTAGTATTGTCAAACAATTGCTGATGTGTGTATGTTGTGAGTGCAAGTCGTCCTTTGAAACCCCTTTCCTATTGAATGTCTGTTCGCGGAAGGTGTATGGCTGCTATCTAGCGCCCGACTTAGCCTACAGCACTAAACACACATCTCAGCATCCTGTAGCTGTGCCAGCCAGTACGGCGCCGTGCGCCTGCCTTGCGCTTTCCATACCCGAGTCTGGGTGGTTAGTGGCGTCCGTTAGTGCGGCATCGCTCGCACTCTTGTGCACTTATATTTCTTTAGGTTCTCTATACACCCAGTTGCGGTGTTACGCCAGCAAGGGTCTAATCGGGCTCCAATCCCTTCTGGGGTTAAGTCCGCTGACCACTTGCTCGCGCACTAGTGCGGTACTGCGGTCCTGTGAATTAACAGGATCGCTTTCTTCACGCTGGGTGAGGTTTAACCCACGCGTGTATCCTTTAGTGTACCGCCATATTGTCCGTCTTGCTAGCTGCAGGGTCTTTTACCTGCACGGTGGACCTCGGACTGCGAACGCACCTAGTTTCTTACCATCTATACTTGGTGCGTTCCGCCAGTCCTTAACATAATACTAGCGCCAAGGTCTGGTTAGTATGGCGGACATTCAGCAATCTTTGTGGTATATCCAGCAGTTGGAGGGTAGGTTGAAGGTTCTCGAGAACTCAACCTCAGCTGTGGATGTTACCGCAGTTGCTGTAAAGGCTGCTGGCGTGGCGGCAGCAACCTTGTCCACTGCCACCCCTGTTCCGACATTATCCCGCCTCCCGTTGCCAGAAAAATTTTCTGGAGATTGCAAAACTTGTAGGGGATTCGTGAGTCAGTGCTCTATCCACCTCGAGCTCCTGGCTGCACGTTTTCCTACAGAGCGGGCTAAGGTGGGATTTATTGTCTCGCTGTTGTCGGACAGGGCGTTGGAGTGGGCTACGCCGCTGTGGGAGCGTGATGATCATGTGGTGCAGAGTGCTCCGTTGTTTCTGGGCACGCTGAAAAAGGTCTTTCTAGGACCTCAACTCACCCATGATACAGCGCTCCAACTACTGGCATTAACTCAGGGTGAATCCTTGGTCAGCCATTTTTCCGTCCGATTCCGTACTTTAGCTTCCGAGCTGGAGTGGTCGGATAAAGCCCTTATCCCCATATTCTGGAGGGGCCTGGCTGACCATGTTAAGGACGCTCTGGCCACTAGGGAGATTCCTGCCACACTGGAGGAGTTAATATCTATTTCTACTCGTATAGACCTCCGTTTTAACGAGCGGAGGTTGGAACGAGCCCAGTGTAGGCAGAGGTTTCGGCTGGCTCCTACCTTCGCCAAACCTTTGGAATCTCCAGTCCAGGCATCTGAGTCACATGAGACCTTGGAGGTGACACGAGCGGGATCCAAGTCTCAGTCCGCTCGTGCACATAAGGTCCGTCATGTTTGCCAGCAATCAGGACGTCTTGCCTCCAAGAGTCCTCAGCGGTCGGGGAAACGTCAGCGTCTAGTGGCAGTTGGAGGAGGTACACTAGACACGGCGACGTTTGCCTCAAAGTTGTCCTTCAAGGGGACAATTACCATAGGCCCATCCACTCTTACGGTCGAGCTATGCTTGGATTCTGGGGCAGAGGGTAACTTTATGTCCTCCGCCTTTGCCCAGCGTCACGCAATACCCCTGGTGATGCTCGCCCAGCCAGTGACCGTTCGAGTGGTAAATGGGTCAACACTACCTTCACAGATTACCCACCAAACCATTCCTTTCACGCTATCTGTGTCTCCATCACATCAGGAGATAATCTCCCTATTAGTCATTCCTGAGGGAATTGATGAGGTCCTGTTGGGGATGCCATGGCTTCGCTACCATTCTCCTCATATTGAGTGGTCCTCTGGGAGAATTTTGGGATGGAGTAAATCCTGTGAGGGTAGATGTCAGAGGGAGTGCGTTCAGGTTGCTACTACACAGGTACCCGCAGATCTTTCCTCTCTCCCCAAGCACTATTGGTCCCATGCAGACGTGTTCTCCAAAAGAGCTGCGGAGACTCTTCCGCCTCACCGCCCCTATGACTGTCCTATTGACCTCTTGCCTGGTGCTGAGCCTCCCCGGGGTCGAGTCTACCCGTTATCTCTCCCGGAGACGGAGGCAATGTCCCAGTATATTCAGGAGAATCTGGCAAGAGGATTCATTAGGAAGTCAGTGTCACCGGCAGGGGCTGGGTTCTTCTTCGTACAGAAGAAGACTGGAGACTTACGTCCATGCATAGACTACAGGGGTCTTAACGCCATTACCGTTAAGAACAAGTACCCATTACCCCTGATATCTGAGCTCTTTGATAGGCTACGGGGAGCAAAGGTATTTACGAAGTTAGATCTGCGGGGTGCTTACAACCTGATTCGCATCCGTGAGGGGGATGAATGGAAGACGGCTTTTAACACCAGGGATGGACACTATGAATATCTAGTGATGCCCTTTGGGCTCTGTAATGCCCCAGCCGTTTTCCAAGACTTTGTGAACGACATCTTTCGGGATATGCTCACCACCTCAGTCGTAGTCTATCTGGATGACATTCTCATCTACTCTCCAGATATAGACTCCCATCGGAGAGATGTTCGCAAAGTCTTCGACCTCTTACGGGCAAACTCCCTCTACGCTAAGTTGGAGAAGTGTGTGTTTGAGCAGGAGTCCTTGCCTTTCCTTGGTTATATCATTTCTGCCCAGGGTTTGGCTATGGATCCTGCCAAGCTACAGGCGGTAATGGACTGGCAGGAACCCTATTCTCTTAAAGCGGTGCAGCGCTTTATGGGGTTCATTAATTACTATCGCCAGTTCATTCCACACTTCTCAACTTTGGTAGCTCCCTTGGTCGCCCTCACCAAGAAGGGAGCAAATCCCAAGTTGTGGTCAGAGGAGGTCTCCAAGGCCTTTCTCTCGATTAAGTCACACTTCGCTAGCGCTCCCATCCTACATCGCCCCGATGTAGATAAACCATTCATCTTGGAGGTGGATGCCTCATCCGTTGGTGCTGGAGCAGTCCTTTTCCAAAAGGATGCTCAAGGTCGGAAGCATCCTTGCTTCTTCTTCTCCAAAACTTTCACACCAGCGGAGAGGAAATATTCCATCGGGGACAGGGAGTTGCTAGCCATGAAGTTGGCTTTTTCAGAGTGGAGACACCTCTTGGAGGGAGCTCGCTTTCCCTTCCAAGTCTTCACTGACCACAAGAACTTGGTGTATATACAGACGGCCCAGCGGCTAAATTCTCGCCAGGCTAGATGGTCCCTATTTTTCTCCGGGTTCCATTTTACCCTCCATTTTCTCTCCGGGGAGAAGAACGTTCGTGCCGACGCTCTCTCCCGCTCCGTAGTGTCATCTGAGGAGGAGGAGGAGGAGCCTCGGCTTATTGTCCCGCCTGAGAGCCTGAGAACTGTAGCTCCGGTTTCGCTGGAGTCTGTGCCCCCGGGCAAGACTTTCGTGCCAGCTAACTTGCGACCGGAGGTTCTCTCTTGGGCTCACTCCTCCAGAGTGGGTGGGCATTTTGGGACCAAGAGGACATCTGAGCTTTTGGCGAGAACATATTGGTGGCCGCATATGGTCCGAGATGTCAAGGACTATATTCAGGCGTGCGTTTCTTGCGCCCAGAATCGGTCTCCTCGGCAACGGCCTGCTGGGTTGCTTTACCCTCTACCGGTGGCAGACAGGCCCTGGGAGATGGTCGGAATGGACTTTGTGGTGGGCTTACCCAAGTCGCGTGGCTGCTCCATTATTTGGGTTGTCACCGACCATTTCTCTAAGATGGTACATTTGGTACCGCTTCCTCGGTTACCCTCAGCACGGGCCTTGGCGGTGTTGTTCATGAAGCATGTTTTCCGATTGCATGGTATGCCTGATAAGGTTGTCAGCGATCGGGGTCCCCAGTTCGCGTCTCGGTTTTGGAGAGAGCTCTGCCGTTTGCTCAGCATAGAGTTAAACCTCTCCTCTGCATATCATCCCGAGACGAATGGGTTGGTGGAGAGAACCAACCAGACACTGGTGACATATTTGCGACATTTCGTCTCCGCTAGGCAGGATGACTGGGCATCTTTGCTACCTTGGGCGGAATTTGCCTTGAACAACGCCGTAGCCGATTCCACTGGCCAAACTCCTTTTCTCCTTAATTACGGCCAGCATCCGCGTGTTCCTGTGCCCATGCCCGTGTCATCCACCGATTCTAGGGTGGCAGACTGGGCGGTGGAGGCACGGGACATCTGGGACCGCACACAGGATGCCATTCGGGCCTCCAAGGAGAGAATGAGGGTTTCGGCTGATACACACCGGCGTCCCGCTCCGGTCTTTGCTCCCGGCGACTTAGTGTGGCTCTCCGCCCGTAACATCAGGCTGCGAGTTGAGTCCACTAAGTTTGCTCCTCGCTACATTGGCCCGTTTAAAGTTCTAGAACAGGTCAACCCTGTGGTTTACCGTTTGGCCATTCCTCCACGCCTTGGTATCACCGATACCTTTCACGTTTCCCTCTTAAAGCCCGTTCGTTTGTCTCGGTTTTCTGAGTTATCTGCTGGGACATCGGGTTCATCCACGGATGAGTTTGAGGTGAATGCTATTGTGGGAAGCAAGGTGGTACGTGGCAAAAAATTTTATTTGGTGGATTGGAAGGGTCATGGTCCAGAGGATAGAACCTGGGAGCCTGTGGAGCACATTCGGGCTCCGCAGCTCATTGCTGCCTTCGAACGTAGCGAGGCCCAAGGAGGGGGGGGCCCTAGGAGGGGGGGTAATGTTAGGGGTCGAGTTCCCGCTTCTGCACGGGGGGAATCTCGAGCCACTTCCGCTGCGGTCTCCCATTCTTGTCCAGCCGCAGTGGAGCCTGCTCAGCAAGGACGTCGGTCCCAGCGTCTTGCTCATTCTCACTCTGTTCTGAGAGTTAGTGCTGCTTCTCCAGTCTCTGCCATTAAAGTCAGTGCTGGTCAGCAGCGAGCGGACTTCTCTGGGACTAAGTCCTTGTCTGCATGTACTGAGCATGCCCAGCGTAAGGTCTCCCGTTGGAGATCGAGGGTCATGTGCTCAGGCTCTGCAGCACATTCCATTGGTCCTCTTGGCAGGTCCTAGAAGGGCAAAAGTGCTGTGGCCATTTCCTGTGCTGCTGCTATTTAAACTGCGCATGACCGCACGGCCATGCGCTAGTATTGTCAAACAATTGCTGATGTGTGTATGTTGTGAGTGCAAGTCGTCCTTTGAAACCCCTTTCCTATTGAATGTCTGTTCGCGGAAGGTGTATGGCTGCTATCTAGCGCCCGACTTAGCCTACAGCACTAAACACACATCTCAGCGTCCTGTAGCTGTGCCAGCCAGTACGGCGCCGTGCGCCTGCCTTGCGCTTTCCATACCCGAGTCTGGGTGGTTAGTGGCGTCCGTTAGTGCGGCATCGCTCGCACTCTTGTGCACTTATATTTCTTTAGGTTCTCTATACACCCAGTTGCGGTGTTACGCCAGCAAGGGTCTAATCGGGCTCCAATCCCTTCTGGGGTTAAGTCCGCTGACCACTTGCTCGCGCACTAGTGCGGTACTGCGGTCCTGTGAATTAACAGGATCGCTTTCTTCACGCTGGGTGAGGTTTAACCCACGCGTGTATCCTTTAGTGTACCGCCATATTGTCCGTCTTGCTAGCTGCAGGGTCTTTTACCTGCACGGTGGACCTCGGACTGCGAACGCACCTAGTTTCTTACCATCTATACTTGGTGCGTTCCGCCAGTCCTTAACACGTGGTAATTAGAAAACAGTGGTCACACATCCAGCAAAAACACTCAGCCTATTCCTCTCCGGAGGTGCCGGAATTCTAATGGTTAAAAGCCAGCCCTGAATTCACTCAGACAAACTCCTCTCCGGAGGTGCCGGAATTCTAATGGCTTACCGCCGACCCAGAGCACATGCTGACATAGACCACACTGCTGCAATGTCTCTTCCACACATGTAAAATGGTTGACACTAGCGCATCGGCGTGCGCCTCAGAGAGCCTTTTATACATAAAGCTCAGGTCCTTGCCCGTGGACCAATGTGGAGCTGCCACATCACCAGAACAGCTGACGACCGACCACCAGAGACATTGCCACATCACAAGCATGCTCAGTAGGGTGATTTCTGGACTTAGTCTCCAGAGCATTCACTCGTCACTGGTTACCATAGGCTTGGCTGAAGATCCAGCAGTAACTGGATCAATAGCACGAGCCTGAGCAAGATGCTGGGACCAATTTCTATGCTCAGCAGCACCCGCAGTGGCCAAAGCTGGATGGGAGACCGCAGATGCAGGCAAGGCTTGGGACCTATCCTGTGCAGTGGGAGAATCCCGGTGCCTAACACTACTTCCCCTGCTAGCGACATTCGACACATTCAAAAGCTGCAATAATCTGGGAGGTACGAATGTGCTCTAAAGGTTCGCAGGTCCTATCTTCTTGCTCATCATGACCCTTCCAGTCCACCCAAAAAAAATTTTGGACACGCACCACCTTGGATCCGACAATGGAATTAACCTCAAAATCATCTGAGGACGTGTCTGAACTCTTAGCAGGAGTCCCAGAAGACCAGGACATATACACGGACAAATATACATGGAAAGTGTCAGTAATGTTCAGATGGGGTGGAAGACTGAGGCGATAGACTACAGGATTCAAAAGTTCAAGGACCTTGAAAGGACCCAAATAGCGGGGAGCAAATTTAGTGGACTCTACTCGCAGCTTGATATTATGAGCTGACAGACACACTAAATCGCCAGGAGCAAAGAACGGGGCAGGACGATGAGGCGTGGTGAGATGATGACGCATTTCGGCCGAGACCCTCATTCTCTCTTTGGAAAATTTGATGGCATCCTGCATGCAATCCCAGATGTCACGAGCCTCCACTACCCATTCCAGAGTTTGACTCTTGAATCAGCGAACCTGATTGAGATTCTACTGCAAGAACTCTTGGATGGCATTTTTTCTCTTTCTCCCAGTCCCTGTCTTTCTTTCTTATCCCCACTTTCTTAGTTTTCAGAGATAAGTTTGGCCGTTTTTCAATCCCTCAGTTTGTATTTCCCTTTGTTGTTTTCCTCCCATCTCCAACCTTGTCTTTCCCTTACACTTACGGTACTCATTGTGTGTTTTCTTGCCTATTCATTGGGTATACACTTAGTCCTTTTTTTATTCTAAAGTTTATCTATTTTTCACAGTTAGTATTTGGAGTCATAGTTATACTGATTCATTACTAACACTAATTACTAATACTAACCTACAAAGCCATCCATAGCCTGTCTCCTCCATATATCTCTGAACTAATCTCCCGATATCTTCCCTCACATAATCTCCGGTCCTCCCAAGACCTCCTTCTCTCCTCCACACTTATTCGCTCCTCACCCAACTGCCTCCAAGACTTCTCCCGAATATCCCCCATCCACTGGAATTCTTTGCCCCAACACGTCCAACTATCAACCACATTCGGATCCTTCAGATGGAACCTGAAAACCCACCTCTTCAGGAAACCTACAGCCTGCACTGACCCCGCTGCCTCATAACCACTACCGGAGCTACCGCCTCACTAACACCGGAGCTGCTGCAACCCTCAACCTATTGTCTCCGTCCCCACCATCCTCTAGAATGTAAGCCCGCAAGTGCAGGGTCCTCGCCCCTCTGTATCAGTCTGTAATTGTTAGTTTGCTTACTGTAAGCGATATCTGTTATTTGTATGTAATCCCTTCTCATGTACAGCTCCATGGAATCAATGGTGCTATATAAATAAATAATAATAATTCATAAAAACTTCCACTCCCATTACTGGTGGTTAGGTAGCTGTAAGCGAACCTCATGTGATAAACTCATGATATTTACCACTTTTACGCATCTGTACATTTTGTACCGTCATACTACATTTTGTATTGCAAATGTTCCTGAGTATTGATTTCCAACAAAATCCTACTGAAAATATGAGAAATAAATATACAGTGCAACTTTCATTTCAGATCAACTTGCTGCAGAATGTCAGTATCGGTTTCTAGCTCTTCCCCCTCCATTACTCTCCTTAGAACTTTTTGAGTGCCAACTGCCATCTTATATCTCACTTATGGGAAAGTATTTAATGGCAGGGTCGGACTGGCCATCTGGCAATTCTGGCAAATGCCAAAAGGGCCTGTCTGTTTGTGGGCTGCCTTGTTTGCTATGTTGTTAACAGAATCGGTGCTCTGAAGATACCCATACTGTTAAGAGTTGTGACTGAGCACAAATTCGCTGACTCCATCACTTAGTCCAGCAGGCCACAGGTATCAATAGAAATATTGGTCTTGTAGTAAATGTAGCTTTCCTCCATCCAGGCTTGGGAAGCGGACAGCATGGGCCTGTGTGATTTCAAATGCCAGAGCTGAATTTCAGCCCCAGTCCGTACCTGTTTAATGCCATGTATGTACAGGGCTTCTTTGCAGGAATCTGTTTTGCAGTTTCTGAGAATTCTGATATTAAAATTGTGTGCAAATGAGTGGCATACAAACAATAGGGACAGAAGGTAAGAGAGCAGTTAGTCCACTGTCCCACCCCAAAGCCCATGTGATCCATTTGCATATCATTTCAACTCTGCATTTCTCAGAAATTGCAATAAAGGTATGGATTTAACCAGCATAAATATCCCTGTACATACATGTAATTATTTGAGGTATAGAATTCTTCTGATAGATTCCCTTTACAATTGAATTTAAAAAAGCAAAACAATCTAGAAAATACAGGGATAACATATCTTCAAAAGTGTGCACCTCTATACCCTATATGTTTATTGAAAGCTGACTTGGCGATTACTGTTTTTTGTTATTTGTTCATCTTTATGTAACTTTGTAAGCTTACATACACTGTATTTGATTGGACAGTGCCTTCAGAGCCACTCTAGTATGACTCTTTCAGATATAAGCTGATCCTTCAAAATCAGAGGCACTAATAAGTAAAGAAACAAACATTACAAAATGCATGAAAGTATAAATTGCACATTACAAATTAGCTGCAATAAATAAGCATTAATGTATTGCTTACCAAAAACTTCAGACAGTCCTTCAACCCTGGCTTTATGACTAGCGATCCATGAAGAATGCAATTCTAAGGCACTATAAAGTGACCGAACTCAATTTTAGTCCAAACAAGATAAAACATTTGCTTCTCAACGGGTCAAGTATTGACTGTGTAATCATACTTTTACCTGCTGTAACCATTGTTGTTTCTTGCTATTATAACAAGTTTGATAGAGACATTTGAAATAGTAAATCTCCTGGTAAATCAGAATTTAATTGTATAATCAATTTATAAATAAAAGTGCAACCAAAGACCACGACACAGAATTACTTGTGCCAGTGTCTAAGGCTGATTTACACTGAAAAGTCTTTCAGTGTAAACAGGCTGACAATCATTCAACGAACAAGCAAAATTCTTGTTCATTGGGTGACATGATGTTTTATACAGCACATAAGATTACCATTATCTTGTTGGTGTATCATCCTGTGCAAACAGGACTCACACTGCCGAGAACAATGGTAGCCAATGGCATAACTATTGCAGTCGCAGAGGATGCAACGGCGAATGGTGAGGGTGGCTCACTGATGCCAATTTCACCTGGAGGTGCATCTTCAGATGCACATTCAGGTGAAATGTATTGCGGTATAGAGATCTGTGAGGTACCTGCACTCCAAAGCATGCTATCAGAGGCCAGCAGCTGATGTTGGCTTACCAATAACTCCTAGCGCATGCAGTGACATCATCCATTTCCCATGCAGAAGTCAGCTGCCAGCTCCTACACCAGCTACAGAAGAGTATGCCGTGCGTTGTGGGAGAGGAGGAAGGTGAGAAGAATCATTTGTTTCTTTTTAAAATGTGCCGGAGAACAGAAGTGGTCCAGGAAGGGGGCATTATACAAGGATGGCGGACATTTTACCAGGATGCAGGACATTATACCATAATTGGTGACATTATACCAGAATTGGGGACATTGTACCAGGATGGGTGACATTAAACCAGGCTGGGTGACATTATACCAGAATTGGGGATATTATACCAGGATGAGGGGCAATATACCAGAATTGGGGACATTATATCTGGATGGGTGACATTATGCCAGAATTGGACACATTATACTAGGATTGGGGACATTATATCAGGATGGAGGACATTATACCAGGATTGGAGACATTATACCAGGATAAGAGACATTATGCCAGAATAGGGAACATCATACCAGAAATGTGTAAATTAGACCAGGATGGTAGACAATAGACATTATACCAGTATGGGTGATATTATACCATAATTGGTGATATTAGACCAGGATGTCAGTCATTATACCGGAAAAGGAACAATATGCCAGAATTTGGAATATTATACCATGATAACGAGCAATATACCAGAATGAGAACATTATACCAGGATGGCTGACATTATGCCATAATTGGAACATTATACAAAAATGGGGACATTATATCAGGATGGTTGACATTATGGTAGGATTGGGACATTATACCAGGATAGGGGATGCTATACCAGGATGGGAGACATTATACCAGGATTGGGGGCAATATACCAGGAAAGGGTCAAGTATAGAGGAAAATGTTATAGCATGAGCCTCAGGATGGGGAAGATTATTACAAGAAGGAGCCTGGGTGGGGGAAATTATTACATGAGGGACGAACATGCATGTATTTATAGGAAATAGAACTCTACAAGGACCCATGCATCTGACTTAGGCTACTTTCACACTTCCGTCGGTGTGATGTACTGACGGAAGTGTGTGCTTTCACATTTCCGTCAGCAGTCCCAGGCAGGAAAGAAAGTGTGTGCGAGATTTCCTGCTGGGCATGCGCAATCAGAAACACTGGATACAACGTACTGAAAAACGTTCCTCTGAACGTTTTTTGTTCCCGACGGACCGCTATTTACTGACAGATACAGTGCACGACGGATGAAACCGATGGCCATCCATCACAATCCGTCGCTAATACAAGTCTATGGGAAAATACAGGATCCTGTAAAAAAAATTAGCAGGATCCTGTGTTTTCAAAACTCGACGTATCTCGACGGGAGAAGAAAGACGGAAGTGTGAAAGTAGCCTTACATGCAGGTGGGGGTCCAGGTCCAAATTTTGCATCTGGGCCTATTGAATTCTAGTTACACAACTGATGATAGTCTATGCGTACTACTACAGAGTGTTCAGTGCACATCGTTTGTTAGTCTGCATGTGTTAACCACCTATTTTAGGACCAGGGTTGGTAAATATTTCCCAATCGGTGGTCAGTTAGTGCCACCAGTCGGTCCATATATAGGACGCTAAGTAACTACATTTACCACCATTTAATTAATTTCCCTTCATCTGAATGGGATTGTTTCCGTTGTTCAGATGAGCAGAACAATGACAGAAATTTCTCTGATATATCTGTAATAGAAGCATAAATTACCTAAACTTACATTTTATATAGTTATGTAGTTTATTTTATGACATATGAACCTGCATCTTTAGAGGCTAATATTTCTGTCACAAAACACTTAGTATTATCAGGGCTGGGTACATGATATGCTTGTGTTATGTTCCAACACCTTGTCACTGGTTAGCATTCCAGTCTTATTACATTGTACACTGCAAATAAGTCTGCAGACATCACTTGTCATATTGATGTGAGAACAATATGAAACTTAAGTTTATCAAGGTAGGAAACATCGCCTCAAAAGATACATTTGTTACATGTCAGCATTCATCATGAGATTTTAAAACAATATTATCTCTTTAAGATAAATGAAACTTGCAAGATTTCATAGACTAAGGGGAGTTTCTCTGGACTGACACTTCATGTGCCAGTCTTGTCCCCCAAGCCCAATGGAGTAAGGTAGAGGTCCCCAACATTTCTGACTTTGAGAGCCACATTCAGCTCTGACAGAGGGTTGCGAGCCACATCCAGCCTTGAGAGAGGGTTGCGAGCCACATTCAACTCCCGCCCCCTCAGAATAGTGGCAACCAAAGCCCCCGTTAGTCATAAAGGTAACTAAAGCTTTTTTACAAAATTCACCCCAAAGCAGTATACAAAGATCCAGGGTTCCCACAATATCCCCCTTCAGTGTTCTCCTATAAAGCACTCCCAATAGACTGTCACATCCAGCTTCAAACCTCTCCTCTGACAGGTGGTGTCATCCTGTCTCCAGCGTACCATAATTAAATTTTCGTGTCACAGAGGTTAACATGTGAGGAGCGGATTGAAATTGTGTTGATGTCTGGTGAACGCAGTACCCGGGTCATTGCAGCAGATTTCAATACAAGACACCCTACGCAAGAAAACTGTCACCATTCCCATGTTGTTTAGGTGTATCCATATAAATGGCCCACCCAAAAAAGTTTGCCTCATCACTGAACATAATGTTCTATCTAAACTGAGGGTCCTGTTACAATTTTTGTTTTGTCCATTCTGAAAATTCATAACATGGGAATGGTGACAGTTTTCCTGCGTAGGCTGTCTTGCATTGAAATCTGCTGCAATGACCCAAGTACTGCGTTCACCAGACATCAACACAATATCTGTCAACTCCTCACGTGTTAACCTCTGTGACATGCTAATGGATGTAAACAAAGATAAACTTGTAAATAACTCTTGAAAGAATAAAATTAAAACCAAGCACACCATTGTTTTTCTTATGAAATTCTCAATAAGTTTGATGTGTCACATGACCCTATTCCCTTTGGAAAAAATAAAGGTGGATCCAAAATGGCTGACTTAAAAATGGCCGCCATGGTCACCACCCATCTTGAAAAGTTTTCCCCCTCCCATATGCTAATGTGCCACAAACAGGAAGTTGATATCAACAACCATTCCCATTTTATTTAAGTGTATCCATATACATGGTCCACCCTGTACTCTGGGACATTTGGATTCCTACTTAACCAGATTTGAATGCCATGCCATGTTTGGGATCATTGTCTTGTTGGAAGACAAATCTTCTTCCCAGTCTCAGGTCTTTTGCAGACTCCAACAGGTTTTCTTCAAGCATGGTCCTGTATTTGGCTCCATCCATCTTCCCATCAATTTTAACCAACTTCCCTGTCCCTGCTGAAGAAAAGCAGGCCCAAACCATGATGCTGCCTCCACCATGTTTGACAGTGGGGATGGTGTGTTCAGGGTGATGAGCTGTGTTGCCTTTACATCAAACATATCGTTTGGAATTGTTGCCAAAAAGTTCGATTTTGGTTTCATCTGACCAGAGCACCTTCTTCCACATGTTTGGTGTGTCTCCCAGGTGGCTTGTTGCAACTTTAATCAACACTTTTTATGGATATCTTTGAGAAATGGCTTTCTTCTTGCCACTCTTCCATAAAGGCCAGATTTGTGCAGTGTACGACTGATTGTTGTCCTATGGACAAACTGTCCCACCTCAGCTGTAGATCTCTGCAGTTCATCCAGAGTGATCATGGCCCTCTTGGCTGCATCTCTGATCAGTCTTTTCCTTGTTTGAGATGAAAGTTTAGAGGGACAGCTGGGTCTTGGTAGATTTGCAGTGGTATGATACTCTTTCCATTTCAATATGATCGCTTGCACAGTACTTCTTGGGATGTTTAAAGTTTTGGAAATCATTTTGTATCCAAATCTGGCTTTAAACTTCTCCACAACAGTATCACGGACCTGCCTGTTGTGTTCCTTGGCCTCCATGATGCTCTCTGTGCTTCAAACATAACTGTGAGACCATCACAAAGCAGGTGCATTTATATGGATACTTGATTACACACAAGTGGATTTTATTTATCATCATTAGGCATTTAGGACAACATTGGATCATTCAGAGATACACAATGAACTTCTGGAGTGAATTTGCTGCACTGAAAGTAAAGGGGCCGAATAATATTGCACGCCCCATTTTTCAGTATTTTAATTTCCACAAATGTAAAATAAACAATAAATGTCGTTCAACTTCACAATTGTGTTCCACTTATTGTTGATTCTTCACCAAAAATTTACATTTGGTATCTTTATGTTTGAAGCATGATATGTGGGAAAAGGTTGAAAAGTTCCAGGGAGCCAAATACTTTCGCAAGGCACTGTATCATAAACTTTCACTATATGCACCTCACAGATTGGTGACAAAACTTGAACAATTTATAAACAAAATGTGGATCAATTCGTAGTCAATACATGGCTAAGTAAAGAGATAGATATCAAGTCTATCAAGATTTTTCAATGATAGTGCCAGGTGATAATGAATAATGAGTAAATACTTTACAAGTATTTATATATCCTCCATTAAACACTGATCACAGTCAAAGGGAATGCTATAGTGATTGGGCCTGGAAGAAAAGTGGGCCTGCCCGGATCTCCGTACAGGCAGTACTTTTAACTATATCTGCGTTTTCATGACACTGATACAGTTAGGCACTGTGGTGGAGCAGTCATCCTTTAGCTTCATGCTTGATCACCAGCTATGGGGAGTCAGAGACTCCTTAAAGTCTGTGGTCTATCAAATCTTGGAAGTGCGCAGAGGAAAGTTATGTGGCGCGATAATATTACATCATAAAGTGTATATTTTGTTTTTAATTTTAAGGGGAACATATACATTTATAAACTTTATCAGACTCACTTGGGTGCATGCATCAAAGTAAAAAGTTGGAGGTTAGTGGGGGTCCTGGTCCAAAACTTGCCCTGGGGCCAATAAGACACTGGTTACGCTACTGCCTCCATTGTCTCTAGAATTTGAGTCTGTGATTTGCTAGGAATTCTACATATATTTTTTGGATTACACCTTCTCAAAAGAGATCAACAGAAAGCTACTGATAGTTGTGAAGTAAAAGTCATGAGAAATGTAATGCCTTGGGGCTTTCAGTCAGAGTGGTGTTGTCGGCACTGCGTCAGTCACCACTGACATGGTGAGTCGTGGCACTGACTGACAGCTGGCTCTAATGTGGAGTTAATTTCTTTGTGGTGAAGCTGCAGATTAACTCCATATCTGCAGGTTGGTAGCAGGTTTTTTTACAGGACAGGTTCCCTTTAAGAACAATGAATGCTGACAATGATACAGTCTGTATTTCTGCAATTTCAGCAAGACCTATAAAGAATACCTGTCCTTTCGCACAAAATCTGTAAAAAAGAATGGTCTTGCACACCCAGAACAAATTAAACTACTGTTACATTACACGTCCATTATCGCCAAGGACTGGTTCAGTTGTCACCAGACAGGAGAAGGCCATGCCCCATTTCCTGTAATCCATGTTGGTGTCTTTGCTGTTACAGACATTTTATTCTTTTTTTCAGGCAGTAGACATGATGTTAGCTGGAATCAATACACGTGATGGCCAGCAGAGTAAAACATAATTACTCTTTAGCTGACTATCAAATAAGAATAATTTGTGTATAAGAACACTGAATGCAAACAGGGGGGTTTTAAAACTCACAGAGGTAGTGATAAACGAATAGGTCTTGTATTCTATTTGTTTTTATAAGGGGCAAATGTATTTAGTAATTCTGAATTCAATTTGACAAGTAGAAGTATGAATGAACTTTATTTGCCCTGAAAGATCAAGTAGTTTAAAGTTACAATGTACAGGTGTGTAGCAATTGACCCGTTTATGAAAGACAGGCATGCAAGAATGTCAGTCATGTAGTTGCATCTTACACAAAGATCTCTTTTGTTCTACATTGGGTTCTTATCCTGGGGAGACAGCTCCATCAAGGGAACATATGCTTCTGTAATAAATATCAAACCTTATCAGCTCTAACTTGTTTTGAAACATGCTGCCTGTTTGTAATGACAGCAAAGTATGAAAGCAGGTCCAGCTAGAGTAGCTCATGTTCAAAGCTCGAAAAATGAAACAGAGCAGATTGCCGATCTGGCACACTACCCACCTGCCAGTAGACTAAAGCCACATACAGGATTAGACATCACTCTTCTCTTCTGCCAGACAAAAGCAAACTTTGCTATTTCTACAGTTATCATTCCAGTACAGCTGAGAGACATCGCATTTCTGATCTCCAACAACTAAAAATCCCCAACTATTACTGAAATTATAAATAATATAAAAATTAAAATGAACAAATGTATCAATAATCTCTTTACATAAATCAGGATAATAAATGATTTACAGATACAAATCATGATAGGATTGTAATATGGAAACGGTTGCTCTCTGCTTGCTATTACTATAATCCAAGAGAAAGAAACTGGAGAGGAGACATAGCGCAAATAGGGTCTTATCTGGGCAACAAAATAAAAGGATATGCAAGATTGCCCTCACCTACATAGGTTGTGTTCAAACAACCACTTATAAAGCTTAAGGCTGCTGCAGACTCATGAGGATATATATACAAATAACTGGAGCAGCAAATGAGTTATTCTGCAGTAACGTATTCGTCAACGTATTTCGAAGTATAAAACTTCTTCAACAGGATAAGCCATGATCATGAGGTAAAGCAAGAAGTAAAAATGAGGGCCAGTCCTCCTGCTGAGCAGCAACAAAACACCTTAAAATTTGTTCCAATGATTGATTTGTCCTCACTGTTGGGTCGTTGGTTTCAACATGGTAAGCAGAGAAAAATGAAAAGTCAATCCCCAATTTCTTCCAAAACACTCTACAGAATTTGGAAACAAACTGTATCTCTCTATTGAATACAATGGTCACAGGAATGCCATGCAATCTCACCACATGACTGATAAATAACCTGGAAAGCATTACTTACTGAATCGGTCAACTACCACCTAAATAACAGTTTTCCCATTAGACAAAGGCAAATCAGTAATGAAATCCATGGACAAATGAGTCCACAGTCTGTCTAGAATAGGCAATGGAGCAAATTCTCCAGCTGACCAGTAAAGATGACAAATCTTAGCGAGTGCGCAAACCTCACAAGCGGATACAAAACCCTTACTATCGTTAAAAATGGATGGCCACCATGAGAGTCTACATATAAATTTCTGCATAACAGCGACCCCGGGGGTGACCACTCAAGACGTAGTCATGAAACTCATGCAACAGACGTAATCTTAGATATATGGGCACAAATAATTTAGACCAAGGAGCCAATGACTGAATTTTGCAAATCTGAGCCTCCAATTCCTAGGACACCATAGGAATTACTACACCCTGAAGAAGAATGGAGGAAGGAGATTCTGGAAGAGAAACTGAACTAAGGCTGCATGACAAAGTGTCAACCCTAATGTTCTTAGACTCCATCCTGAATGAGATGTAAAAATTGAATCTAAAAAATATAAAGACCACCTGGCCTGTCTCAGGTCTAAACGTTTAACAGATTCAATATAAACTAAATTTAAAAATCCATAACAACCATGAAATAATGAATAGCTCTCTCCAAAAATGCATACATTAATCAACAGCTAATTTGACAGCAAGCAGCTCACATTTTCCAACATCATAAATTCTCTCAGCAAATGAATATTTCCAAGAAAAAAATGCACTTGGTCGGAAGTTAGTCAGAGTTTTAGGACCTTGAGACAAAACATCCCCCACCCCAACCTCTGAGGCATTCATCTTAACGATAAATGGTTTCTGAAGATCGGATTGTTTCAAAACTGGAGCATACATGAAGCACTCTTTTAGTTTACTAAAGGCCCAATGGCATCCGATGACCAAACCTTAAGATCTGCCCCCTTAAATGTGAGATTTGTAAGAGGTTTAATGATTTGCGAACAACCCATAATATGGTTTCTACAGTATTTGGTAAATCCTAAAAAAACATGTAGTACTTAACCCTTTTACCCCCAAGGCTGGTTTGCGCGTTAGTGACTCGGCCAATTTTTACAGTTCTGACCACTGTCTATTTATGAGGTTGTAACTCTGGAAAGCTTCAACAGATCCTGATGATTTTGAAATTGTTTTGTAGTGACATATTCTACATCATGATAGTGGTAAACTTTCTTTGATATTACTTGCGTTTATTTGTGGAAAAAATGGAAATTTGGTGAAAATTTTTAAAATTTTACACTTTTTCAACTTTAAATTTTCATGCCCTTAAATCACAGAGATATGTTACACAAAATACTTAATAAATAACATTTACCACCTGTCTACTTTACATCAGCACAATTTTGGAACCCAAATTTTTTTTGTTAGGGAGTTATAAGGGTTAAAAATTGACCAGAGATTTCTCATTTTTACAACATCATTTTTTTAGAGACCACATCACATTTGAAGTCACTTTGAGGGTTCTATATGAAAGAAAATAGCAAAAAGTGACACCATTCTAAAAACTGCACCACTCTAGGTGCTCAAAACCACATTTAAGAAGTTTATTAACCATTCAGGTGCCTCACAGGAATTTTTCACAAAAAAAATTACTTCAGATCCAATTTGTTTTATTTTACCAAGGGTAACAAGAGAAATTGGATGCCAAAAGTTGTTGTACAATTTGTCCTGAGTACGTCGATACCCCATATGTAGGGGTAAACCACTGTTTGAGCGCATGGCAGAGCTCAGAAGGGAAGGAGCGCCATTTGACTTTTCAATGCAAAATTGGCTGGAATTGAGATAGGACGCCATGTCACATTTAGATAGCCTCTGATGTGCCTAAACAGTGGAAACCCCCAACAAGTGACACCATTTTGTAAAGAAGACTCCCTAAGGAACTTATCTAGATATGTGGTGAGAACTATGAACCCCAAGTGCTTCACAGAAGTTTATAATGTAGAGCCTTGAAAAAACAGCAAAACACGGCAGAGGTTCTTACCTGCCTAGGCATCCAAACAAATGCACTAACAGGATGCAGTGGACCCATGTGGTTAAAATAGAAACAACACAGGTGCAGCATAACCGATGAGGCAGCCACTCACCAGCTACCAAACTAATGGAGGGGGTGGCTGCTTGGCACATTGCTGCACATAAAAACTTGTATGTGGCGCTATTCACACAATGGACATGCGGGTCATGAGCTTCCGTATTTTGGCCAAAATATCAACTAATACCTCACATAGAGAATTTTTTTATGTGTTTTTGCACTTTTTTCCGGGGTGCAGTTGGGCCCATTTTCGTCTTGTAAACTGTGGTATCTGTGTTCACATGGGGTGCATTTGTTTAGCAATGGGCAGGTCCACCTGATCTAATAGAAGGGTGTCACTACTAGGCCTGCCTGGATGCTGTGCATCTCCATTGTGTGAACAGCGCCACATACAAGTTTTTATGTGCAGCAATGTGCCAAGCAGCCACCCCCTCCATTAGTTTGGTAGCTGGTGAGTGGCTGTCTCATCGGTTATGCTGCACCTGTTGTTTCTATTTTAACCACATGGGTCCACTGCATCCTGTTAGTGCATTTGTTTGGAGGCCTAGGCAGGTAAGAACCTCTGCCGTGTTTTGCTGTTTTTTCAAATTTTTGGAGGATCTCTAAATCCTCTTTTTGTGCTTTTGCTGTTTAGAGATAGGACTCATGAGCGTGGGGAGCCTTGTCACGGGTCATGAGCTTCCGTATTTTGGCCAAAATATCAACTAATACCTTACATACAGAATTTTTTTATGTGTTTTTTGCACTTTTTTCCGGGGTGTAGTTGGGCCCATTTTCGTCTTGTAAACTGTGGTATCTATTCACATGGGGTGCATTTGTTTAGCACTGGGCAGGCCCGCCTGATCTAATAGAAGGGTTTCACTACTAGGCCTGCCTGGATGCTGTGCATCTCCATTGTGTGAACAGCGCCACATACAAGTTTTTATGTGCAGCAATGTGCCAAGCAGCCACACCCTCCATTAGTTTGGTAGCTGGTGAGTGGCTGCCTCATGGTTATGCTGCACCTGTGTTGTTTCTATTTTAACCACATCGGTCCACTGCATCCTGTTAGTGCATTTGTTCGGAGGCCTAGGCAGGTAAGAACCTCTGCCGTGTTTTGCTGTTTTTTCAAATTTTTGGAGGATCTCTAAATCCTCTTTTTGTGCTTTTGCTAATGTAGAGCCTTAAAAATAAAAAATCTAATTTTTTCCACAAAAATGATTTTTAGCCCCAAATATTGTATTTTCCCAAGGGCATCTGGAGAAATTGGACCACAAAAGTTGTTGTGCAATTTGTCCTTAGTACGCTGATACCTGATATGTGTGAGAAAACTGTTGTTTGGGCGCATGGCAGAGCTCGGAAGGGAAGAAGTGGCGTTTTTGGAATGCAGACTTTGATGGAATGGTCTGCGGGTGTCATGTCCTGATGTACCTAAACAGAAGAAACCCCCCAAAAGTGACCCCATATTGGAAACTAGACTCCCCCAAGAAACTTATCTAGATGTGTCGTGAGAACTTTGAACCTCCAAGAGTTTCACTAAAGTTTATAATGCAGAGCCGTGAAAATAAAAATAAAACATTTTCTACGAAAATGATTTTTTAGCCCCCAGTTTTGTATTTTTCCAAGGGTAATAGGAGAAATTGGACCCCAAAAGTTTTTGTCCAATTTATTCTGAGTACGCTGATACCCCATATGTGGGAGAAAATTACTATTTGGGCACACGTCGGGGCTCAGAAGGGAAGAAGTGGTGTTTTAGAATGCAGACTTTGATGAAATGGTCTGCGGGCGTCACGTTGCGCTTGCAGAGCTCCTAATGTACCTAAACAGTAGAAACCCCCCACAATTGACCCCAAATTGGAAACTAGACCCCCCCAAGGAACTTATCTAGATGTGTTGTGAGAACTTTGAACCTCCAAGTGTTTTACTAAAGTTTATAATGCAGAGCCATGGAGATAAAAAATCATTGATGTTTTTTTGCCCCCAAATTTTTATTTTCCCAAGGGTAACAGGAGATATTGGACCCCAAAAGGTGTTGTCCAATTTGTTCTGAGTTCGCCGATAACCCATATGTGGGAGAAAATTACTATTTGGGCACACGTCAGGGCTCGGAAGGGAAGAAGTGGCGTTTTAGAATGCAAAATTTGATGGAATGGTCTGCAGGCATCACATTGCGTTTGCAGAGCCCCTGATGTACCTTAACAGTAGAAACCCCCCACAAGTGACCCCATATTGGAAACTAGACCCCCCAAGGAACTTATTTAGATGTGTTGTGAGAACTTTGAATGCCCTAGTGTTTCACTAAAGTTTATAATGCAGAGCCGTGAAAATAAAAAATCATTGATGATTTTTTAGCCCCAAAATTTTTATTTTCTCAAGGGTAACAGGAGAAATTGGACCTCAAAAGTTGTTGTACAATTTGTCCTGAGTACACTGACACCCCATCTGTGGGGGTAAATTACTGTTTGGAAGGGAAGGAGCACCTTTTTACTTTTTCAACGCAGAATTGGATGGAATTGAGATTGAACGTCATGTTGCATTTGCAGAGCCCCGGATGTGCCCAAACAGTGAAAACCCCCAATTCTAACTCCAACCCTAACCCCAACACACCCCTAACCCTAATCCCAACCCTAACCACACCCCTAACCCCAACACACACCCAACCCTAATCCCAACCCCGTCCACAACCCTAACCCAAACACACCCCTAACCCTAATCCGAACCCACTCCTAACCCCAACCCACCCCTAACCCTAGTCCCAACTCTAACCATAACCCTTACCACACCCCTAACCCTGACACACCCCAAACCCAACAGCAAACATAATCCAACCCTAACCCCAACTCTATCCCCAACCCTAACTTTAGCCCCAAACCTGACCCTAACCCTAATGAGAAAAATGGAAATAAATACATTTTTTAAATTTACTATGTACAGCTTTTTTTATGTTTGGCAGCTGTCACACACTAAAAGACACTTTTTATTGCAAAAATATTTTTACATATTTTGGCCCACAGAGTCATGTGAGGTCTTGTGTTTTGCAGGACGAGTTCACGTGTTTATTGGTACCATTTCCAGGCACATGAAATTTTTCGATCGCTTTTTATTCCGATTTTTGTTAGGCAAAATGAATAAAAACCAGCAATTCATTAATTTTTTTTTTTTTGAGGGGGGGGGGGCGTTTATACCATTCCTTGTTTGGTAAAATTGATAAAGCAGTTTTATTCTTTGGGTCAGTACGATTACTGCGATACCTCATTTATATAATTTTTTAATGTTTTGGAGCTTTTATACAATAAAAACTATTTTACTGAAAAAATAATTATTTTTGCATCACTTTATTCTGAGGGCTATAACTTTTTATTTTTTCGCTGATGACGCTTGTATGGTGGCTCATTTTTTGCAGGACAAGATGACATTTTTAGCGGTACCATGTTTATTTATATCTGTCTTTTTAATCGCGTGTTATTCCACTCTTTGTTCGACGGTATGATGATAAAGCGTTGTTTTTTGCCTCGTTTTTTACGGTGTTCACTGAAGGGGTTAACTAGTGGGACAGTTTTATAGGTCGAGTCGTTACAGACGCGGCGATACTAAATATGTGTACTATTATTTTTTTTTATATATATATACATGAAGAAATGTATTTATTGGAACAATATTTTTTTTTCTTTATTTAGGAATTTTTTAATTTACACATGTTAGTATTTTTGTTTATTTAACTTTTTTACTTTGCACAGTTTGGTGTTAGAAATAAGATCAATAGCACAATCATAAGGACAATGGAAAGGCAGTATCTCTGCCTCTTTTTCCGAGAACACATCTCAGAAGTCTTACAGGAAAGTCGGCAGACCCTCCAGTCTAGTGGAGCAAATTTGTACATAAAAAAGACATTTCTTATGGCAGTTAGGGCTTCACTTAACAATATCTCTTTGTCACCAATCAATAACAGGATAACAGGAGTATAAATATGAAGCTAAGGAAACTCAAACACCAAACCAGGATGTAAATTTTCCAAGACACAACACTCACTCTCAGTGTGAATTCCACGGTTACCAGCTAAACAAAGTTCTGTAGTAACTGTGTCTTGTTAATGGTGACAATTTGAATGGGTCTTTCCAGTCTAACTGTCCCTAATCCTAATTTCAGAATCAGTCCAGAATCAGTAAAGTTTGCAGCAGACCCACAGTCAATGAAAGCAAGTGTAAGTAACCACAGGTTCAAAAAACATAGTTCCATGTTCAACAGTACTTTAACTGAGGAGTAAAAAGGTACCTGGATGCCTGGGTGACCTCCTTGATTATCACCCAGATTCAGGCGTTTCCCAATGGCTTGTTTGCTTGAGGGCATACCTAGCAGTCCTGGAAATAATGCCCAGGGCAAACACATTGGAGGCAGAGTCTGAGATCACACCAACGTTTCCTCTCTACGGTCCAAGAGCTGGCAGCTCCAATCTCCATTGGTTTCATCTCAAGTAAGGAAATCATCCATTAGAATGCCATGAGTCATGGCCTCCCACAAAGAACAGGGTGGAGTATGCAAAGCCAGATAATCCTTAAGAGCATCATTAAGACCACAGCGAAACTAACACCTGAGATCGGCATCATTTTACATAAACTCAGAGGACAATTGCCGAAACTCTGAACTATAATCCACAGTGGTGCGGCTCTCTCTGCTCCAGACTCATGATCTTAGCCTCTGTGACCTAAGTCCTGTCAGGTTCGTCATAAATCATCCCTAAGGCATCAAAAAATGTGTCAAGAGATGACCATTCTAGGGCTTGTAGAGACAAAGAGAATGCCCACGTTGGAGGATCCCCACTCAATAGGGACATGACTATTCTCACCCACTGGGGCTCATCCCCAGTTGGCTGGGTTCAGACAGTAAAAAATAGTCTACAACTCCCTGAAAACCCTTAAACTGATCCCTCTTCTCAAAAAATCTATCAGGAAGTACCCCAACTGGTTGTGGGGTGGTCAACTGAACATCAGTGGGTCCAGAAGTCATGATTACTGTTGAAAGTGGAGAGATTTGGGAATCTAAAGTGCTAGACTGACCCTGCAGCTGGGACTGTGATTATACTAGCCTCTGGTGTTCCCTGGCCAGATCCTGGACCATTGTTGGTCAGATTCGTCACTTGATCTCAAAGTGTACGTACTGGATTCGTTGGTGAGAAGTATAAGGCTAGACGTAATGTGACGTTAGACACTACTCACGGACAGACTGGGAGGCAGAAAAGTCAGATGGTCAGTAACAAGACAGCATTTAAAAAACCAAGGGGAAAGACAAAAATATAAGTCAGGTTATGTTCTAGGGTCAAAATACCAGAGATAGCAGATCAAAGCAAAAGGAAAAGACAAAGGAATAGTCAGAACATGGTCCAAAATATCAGGAAGCAGCTGATCGGATCTCAGCACACCAAAATCAGGCAAACACTCACCAGGATCTACAAACTACATCTGGCAGGAATCAGAGGAAAACAGCTCAGTTAAAGGGCCACTGTCACCCCCTCCAGCCGTTATAAACTAAAAGAGCCACCTTGTGCGGCAGTAATGCTGCATTCTAACAAGGTGGCTCTTTTAGTTTTTGGTGCATGTATTCCCAAAATAAAGCGTTTTATTACTTCTCCAAAATACCTGTCTTTATCCAGGGAGGCAGGTCCTCACCCCCCTGTTTGAAACGCCACACTGCCGTCACTCAAATATTTAGGGGCTCCGGGCGCCGCCCCCTCCACGCTGTTTTCACTTGAAATCCGGCGCCTGCACTGTGTACTACTGTGTGGGGCAGGCGCAGTGAACTCTGGCCGTCTGACGTCACAGCCAGGCTTGTAGACAGCGCGTGTGCTGACAGTGCGGCCACCCACCTTGGGAATCCCAGCCCAGCAGTGTGTTATGCATTATAGGAGCCAGAAGACCGCAGTGTCTGATTGCTTCTAGATCTGCACTGTTTAGAAGCACTTCACTTACATATTAAATGGAGCAGGTTTCTTTTCGCAGTGCAGGGGTTAATATACTCAGTTGAGAACTCTTGGAAACTTTCCGGCATTAAGGCTCTCAGGCGTTCAGTGCTGGCCACTCCTCTCTCCTATATATTCTGGGCCCTGGCAAGCAGAGCTAGCTTCATGCTGCATGGTTAGGAGATGGTGGTTTGTTGTTGTTCTTGATTGAAAAGGCATTTGGTGGATTTATCTGAAACTGTTGCTAGGTTTTGGTTTGGTTCTACCCTATTCTCCACTCACGTGTTTACCTCTGCTGTTTGTGTGAGTATATTTGTATGATTGGTATTTTCCTTTATCTCAGTGTGTATTACCTTGTTAGTCTGGTTGGTGTATTACGGTACACTACTACTCCCCTCTTCCCTGTGTGGAGAAAGGGTACAGACTGAGGGTGGATTTAACAGCTAAGGCAAGGTACGTGGCCTCGGTGTCTTCACCATCAGAAGTAATCCAAGGACAAGGGTGAGCTAAAGCACTCCTAGCGTTAGTGACAGGGAGGAGCCTTTGGTCACGAGATGTCCTGTTTCAGGGAGGAGAAAGAAGCAGGGGGGACTGACCATAACTCAACCCCTTGATGTTACATTTGAGACTCTGCAAAGCATGCTTGGACACTGAAAAGGAAAGTCATAGAAAAAAAAAACAGGAAGTTGAGGTAAAGAGGGAATGGTAGGGCATTTTTAATTAATCTAAATTACAAAAGTGGTTAGGTTATAAAAGTAGATCGTTAGATATTGACAATAAGACTTTGAATATCCCCTTTAACTTAAAAAAATGGAATGAGAATGTTTCTTCCTTTCGAAGAATAATTTGTTAATGATTCCACTTTGGACAAACAAAGTGAATGTCTAGTTGTTCAAAATAGAGAAATATTGCTTTTCAAGGTGTAATATAACATTTTTTGAGAGACAATATTTTCATGGAAGTCTGTGAACCCAGGAAGTTCCTTGCAAGTATTGTATGAAGTCCATTTGGCAATAGTTTAATTTCTATGATTAAGACTGGGCAGGGTAACTGTGAATAAACATAGTTTATGTCATGATACAAACCGGGTTTTGAGTCCTGTCTACCTCTTTATCTGTTCTGGTCATGCCAGGGGTTAACTTTCTCAGCCTCAGTCTGGTCTCAGGTTTGCTATTTATCCCCACTATGTCCTGCAGACCATGTCAGTTATAGATCTGCCTACGATGTGTGTAGCTGACTCTGGTATATGTTGATTTCTTCTGCTGCTTTAGCTGTCTGAACCCATGTCTCTGTTTTCCCCTATCTCCATCTTGACTCGGTGTTTCCCTTTTATGTGTTTACTCCCTGATTTTGACTTGGCTTGTATCCTGATCTGCTTCTGTCTGATGTCTTTGGCTTATCCGATCCTGACTGTTACTGACCTTTTGGCTAGTCTCTGACTTTGTGTTTTCTCTATTCCTTTGGTACTGCACTACTGACTAATATCGACCCGGCTTGTTTGACTTTCCTGCTGCCACCTAGTGGTAGCCTCGCTGCTGCACCACAGGCCTGGCTAGGGTCCAGTGAACTATATATACTCCGCTGGGTTAGTCGTGTGGAGGTTGCGTAATTGACTGTGACCTAGGTTGCTCTTGGTCACGTGCATCCAGTCTTCAAGCTCGCGGTGACGGCGGCCGCATGTGTAAGTGATTGACATCACCTTCAGCTGTCCTCCTCATATATAGTTCACTGGACCGTAGCCACATCACTCCCTGTTTATTTTGGTCAAAACATGTGCATTATAACTATTTTGTATGGACATAAAGTCTCACTTCATGTTTTGATTAATTGCGGTGCACACATTATTTATTTTTGGATATTCATCACATATTTTTTTTGTTGTTGTTGTTGTTCCACTAAACTACTTTTGTTTGAACATTAACCCCTTAGTGACAGAGCCAATTTGGTACTTAAAGGGAACCTGTCACCCCGAAAATCGCGGGTGAGGTAATCCCACCGGGATCAGGGGCTTATCTACAGCATTCTGGAATGCTGTAGATAAGCCCCCGATGTTACCTGAAAAAGGAGAAAAAGACGTTATATTATACTCACCCAGGGGCGGTCCAAACAAAGGTCAGAGGCCCGGCGCCTGCGCACTGCAGTACTATCCTCTGCCCTCAACAGGGCAGAGCAAAGTACGCCTGCGCCGGAGCCATGGCTGAAGATCAGAAGAGGACATCATGGAAAGAAGATAGGAGGCGCCGGAGCGGACCGAAGACGCCCATCCGACCTGACCAGCAGCGGGGCCGCCCCTGGGTGAGTAATATAATGTCTTTTTCTCCTTTTTCAGGTAACATCGGGGGCTTATCTACAGCATTACAGAATGCTGTAGATAAGCCCCTGATGCCGGTGGGCTTACCTCACCCGCGATTTTCGGGGTGACAGGTGCCCTTTAATGACCGAGCCAATTTTTGCAATTCTGACCACTGTCATTTTATGAGGTTATAACTCTGGAACGCTTCAACGGATCCCGCTGATTCTGAGATTGTTTTTTCGTGACATATTGTACTTCATGTTAGTGGTAACATTTCTTCGATATTACTTGTGATTATTTATGAAAAAAAACGGAAATATGGCGAAAATTTTTAAAATTTTGCAATTTTCAAACTTTGTATTTTATGCCCTTAAATCAGAGAGATATGTCACAAAAAATAGTTAATAAATAACATTTCCCACATGTCCACTGTACATCAGCACAATTTTGGAAACAACATTTTTTTTGTTAGGGAGTTATAAGGGTTAAAAGTTGACCAGCAATTTCTCATTTTTACAACACCTTTTTTTTTTAGGGACCACATCACATTTGAAGTCATTTTGAGGGGTCTATATGATAGAAAATAACCAAGTGTGACACCATTCTAAAAACTACACCCCTCAAGGTACTCAAAACCACATTCAAGAAGTTTATTAACCCTTTATGTGCTTCACAGGAACTGAAACAATGTGGAAGGAAAAAATAAACATTTAACTTTTTTTTGCAAACATTTTAATTCAGAACCATTTTTTTATTTTCACAAGAGTAAAAAAAGAAATGTAACCATAAATTTTGTTATGCAATTTCTCCTGAATACGCCAATACCCCATATGTGGGGGAAACCACTGTTTGGGCGCACCGCAGAGCTTTGAAGTGAAGGAGCGCCGTTTGACTTTTTCAATGCAGAATTGGCTGGAATTGAGATCGGACGCAATGTCACGTTTAGAGAGCCCCTGATGTGCCTAAACAGTAGAAACCCCCCACAAGTGACACCATTTTGGAAACTAGACCCCTTAAGGAACTTATCTAGATGTGTGGTGAGCACTTTGAACCCCCAAGAGCTTCACAGAAGTTTATAACGTAGAGCCGTAAAAATAAAAAATCGCATTTGTTTACACAAAAATGATCTTTTTGCCCACAAATTCTTATTTTCACAAGGGTAACAGGAGAAATTAGACCACAAAAGTTGTTGTGCGATTTCTCCTGAATACGTTGATACCTCATATGTAAGGATAAACCACTGTTCGTGCGCACCGCAGAGCTTGGAAGTGAAGGAGCGCCGTTTTACTTTTTCAATGTAGAATTGGCAGGAATTGAGATTGGACGCCATGTCGCGTTTGGAGAGCCCCTGATGTGCCTAAACAGTGGAAACCCCCCACAAGTGACCCCATTTTGGAAACTAGACCCCTTAAGGAATTTATCTAGATGTGTGGAGAGCACTTTGATCCCCCATGTGCTTCACAGAAGTTTATAACGTTGAGCCGTGAAAATAAAAAAATCGCATTTTTTCTACAAAAATGATATTTGCCCCCAAATTTTTATTTTCACAAGGGTAACAGGAGAAATTAGACCACAAAAGTTGTAGTGCAATTTCTCCTGAGTACGTCGATACCCAATATGTGGGGGTAAACCACTGTTTGGGCGCACTGCAGAGCTTGGAAGAGGAGTGCCGTTTTACTTTTTCAATGTAGAATTGTCTGGAATTGAGATTGGACGCCATGTCGCGTTTGGAGAGCCCCTGATGTGCCTAAACAGTGGAAACCCCCCACAAGTGACCCCATTTTGGAAACTAGACCCCCCATGGAACTTATCTAGATGTGTGGTGAGAACTTTGAATGTCCAAGTGCTTCACAAAAGTTTAGAATGCAAAGTCGTGAAAAAAAAAAAAAAATTTTTCCACAAAAAAGATTTTTTAGCCCCCAAGTTTTTATTTTTGCACGGGTAAGAAGAGAAATCGGACCCCAAAAGTTGTTGTTTAATTTGTCCTGAGTAGGCTGGTACCCCATATATGGGGGTAAACCACTGTTTGGGCACACGGCAGAGCTCGGAAGGAAGGAGCGCCGTTTTGGAATGCAGACTTTGATAGAATGGTCTGTGGGCGTTATGTTTCGTTTACAGAGCCCCTGATGTACCTAAACAGTAGAAACCCTCCACAAGTGACCCCATTTTGGAAACTAGACCCCCCAAGGAACTTATCTAGATGTGTGGTGAGAACTTTGAATGCCCAAGTGCTTCACAGAAGTTTAGAATGCAGAGTCATGAAAATAAAAAAAATATTTTTTTCCACAAAAAAGATTTTGTAGCCCCCAAGTTTTTATTTTCACAAGGGTAACAGGAGAAATTGGACCCCAAAAGTTGTTGTCCAATTTATCCCGAGTACGCTGATGCCCCAAATGTGGGGGTAACCCACTGTTTGGGCGCACGGCAGAGCTCAGAAGGGAGGGAGCACCATTTGACTTTTTGAGCGCAAAATTGGCTGTCGAGTTTGGAGACACACTGATGTAACTGAACAGTGGTAACCCCCTTAATTCTAACTCCAACCCTAACCCCAACACACCCCTAATCCTAATCCCAACCCAATCCATAATCCTAATCACTAACCCTAACGATAATCACAACCCTTACCCCAAAACAACCCTAATGTCAATCCTAACCATAACCCTAATCAAAACCCTAAATCCAACACAACCCTAATCTTAATCTCAACCCTAACCTCAAACCTAACCCTAATCCCAATACACCCCTAATCACAACCTTAACCTTAACCCTAATCCCAAACCTAACCTTAATCCCAAGCGTAACCCTAATGCCAACCCTAACCCTAATACCAACTCTAATCCAAACCCTAACCCTAATCCCAAATCTAACCCTAACTTTAGCCCCAACCCTAACTTTAGCCCCAACCCTAACCCTAAAGCTACTTTCACACTTGCGTCGTTTGGCATCCGTCGCAATCCGTCGTTTTGGACAAAAGACGGATCCTCCAAATGTGCCCACAGGATGCGTTTTTTGCCCATAGACTTGTATTGCCGACGGATCGTGACGGATGGCCACACGTCGCGTCCGTCGTGCACTGGATCAGTTGTGTTTTGGCGGACCGTCAGCACAAAAAACATTCAATGTAACGTTTTTTTGTATGTCGTGTCCGCCATTTCTGACCGCACATGCGTGGCCGTAACTCCGCCCCCTCCTCCTCAGGACATAGATTGGGCAGCGGATGCGTTGAAAAACTACATCCGCTGCCCACGTTATGCACATTTTTCACAACGCTCGTCGTTATGTCGGGCCGACGCATTGCGACGGCCCCGTACCGACGTAAGTGTGAAAGAACCCTAACCCTGAATTTAGCCCCAACCCTAACCCTAGCCCTAACCCTAGCCCTAACCCTAGCCTTAGCTCTAACCCTAACCATAGCCCTAACCCTAGCCCTAACCCTAGCCCTAACCCTAACCCTAGCCCTAACCCTAGCCCTAACCCTAACCCTAGCCCTAACCCTAGCCCTAACCCTAGCCCTAGCCCTAACCCTAGCCCTAACCCTAGCCCTAACCCTAACCCTAGCCCTAAACCTAGCCCTAACCCTAGCCCTAACCCTAGCCCTAACACTAACCCTAATTTTAGCCTCAACTGCTGTTCTCCTGCCGGCCGGCAGATGGAGACAGATGGTGGGCGCACTGCGCATGCGCCCACCATTTTCTTTTGCCGGCGGCCAGGAGTAGCAGCAGGAGGACCCAGGGACACAGGTGAGTATGGCAGGGTCCCCGAATCCCCCTATTTCTCTGTCCTCTGATGTGCGATCACATCAGAGGACCTAGAATTACACTTTGACTTTTTTTTTTTGCGGTCGCCGGTAAAAAGTTAATTACCGGCGATCGCAAAACAGGGGTCGGTAAAATCGACCCCGATCATGCTCTTTGGGGTCTCGGCTACCCCCGGCAGCCGAGACCCCAAATATTTTCCCGGGGCCGGCCGGGAGCCACGAGGAGCACCGGGGGAGATAGGTGAGTATCGGGGGGCTATCTGGGACCCCCTTTCTCTGTCCTCTGATGTGCGATCACATCGGAGGACAGAGAAATTTAAAAGAGATCGCTTTTTTTTTTGCGATCGCCGGTAAACGGTTAATTACCGGCGATCGCAAATGCGGGGTCGGTACAAAACCCCCCGAATCATGTTCTCTGGGGTCTCGGCTACCCCCGGCAGCCGAGACCCCGGAGAAAATCCGACTCTGGTGGGCGCTATTCACTTTTTCCACAGTGCCGTTAATTAACGGCGCTGTGGTTTAAGTACCCTTAGCGGCCGCCGTTAAAAGGCGTATCGGCGGTCGCTAAGGGGTTAATTTTCATTTATGTATTGCAGAAAAATATATATATATTTTTTAATTGATTAATCCTTTGTGCTGGTTACACATTTACTTTTATACAAATATATAATGAAACAAAAAAATTTCCACTGAGTAAGTGTCACTTTATCATTAATTTGTATACACTTTGTGATGTCCCACAAGATATAGTTATATATTTTGCTGGTATATTTATTTATTTTATTTTATTTTTTTTACTGTACAGTCCACCTTCCTTGTCCCCTGCTACACATTTTTTACATACTAATTTTTCATTTTTATGTTACTAATTTTGAAAATAAATTCTCTTTGTATCATCAATTGTTTCCTGTATGTGTATATTATTTTTATATATAAAAAATGATTTTATCTTCTGTGTAATCACGAGTATATAACCTTATCCGCATTCGGGGATCAGTGGAAAGTGGCATTTCTCACCTCCATGGGTCTGTTTGAAAATTTGGTCATGCCCTTCGATCTCACGAACACGCCTGTGGTGTTTCAGAACTTCATGAAGATGTTTTTTTCTGATTTTATTGGGTGCTTTATGGTTGTTTACCTGGATGATATCCTTGTTCTGTTGCCTGACAAGGAATCCAATATTGGTCATTTACGTGCTGTTCTTCATAGGATACACAAAACAAAATGTGGCCAGGAGCTGTCCTTTCTGGGGATCATCCTTTTTACCAATGGGTTTTGGATGGATCCCGAGAGACCTCAAGGGTCTGCAGCGGTTTCTGGGTTTCGTTAATTATTATCGAAAATTCATCAAGGGGTTTTCTCAGGTGGTCAAGCCACTCACTGATCTCACTCGCAAGGGGACTGGTCTCAAAGTTTGGTCACCCTTGGTGGTTGAAGCATTTTTTACAATAATTAAGTGTTTTATGTCTGCTCCTGTATTGGTTCAGCCTGATCTGTCAGTACCATTCATTGTACGTAGAGGTGGACGCATTGGAGGTGGGAGTGGGGGCAGTGTTGTCTCAGGGACCCGTTACTTTGACCAATTTAAGACCATATGCCTTTTTCTCCAGGAAGTGTTCTTCTGCGGAGAGGAATTATGATGTTGGTAACCAGGAGTTATTGGCCATAAAATTGGCTTTTGAAGAGTGGAGGCACTTTTTGAAGGGGGCAGTTCATCGGATCACGGTGATTACGGACTACAAGAACCTGCCTTACATTGAGACTGCCAAGCGGTTAACTCCTAGGCAAGCAAGGTGGTCACTTTTTTTTCTTGTTTTCTGTTTTCTATCACCTTTCGGCCTGGTTCCAAGAATGTCAAGGCGGATGCCTTATCTCACAGTTTTGATCAGATATCACCCCCGAACCTCCTTCCTCAATTCTTCAGCACGGGGTCGCTGTTGCTGGGGTATCCTCTAAATTGGAGCATGAAATTCGGGAGGCTTAGTCTCTTGCTCCTCCCTCTTTTGCCTGATAATAAGCTCTTTGTCCCTGTTCAGTACCGGTTGAGGGTTCCCGGGAGTTCCATGATTCTGCTCTCAGTGGGCACCCGGGGATCTCAGCCACTTGGAAAGCCATTGCTAGGCTGTTTTTTTGTCCTTCATGACCTGTGATGTTGCTGTGTTTGCGCCTGCTTGTGATACCTGTGCCCATGCTAAGAGCTCCCATAACCGGCCGGGGAATTGGTGCCATTGCCAATTCCGAATAGACCTTGGACTCATTTGTCCATGGATTTTATCACTGATCTCCCTTCTTCCAATGGCAAAACTGTAATCTGGGTAGTGGTTGATAGATTCAGTAAACAGACGCATTTTGTACCTCTGGCAGGATTGCCTAATGCAGAAACAGGATTGTCTACTGCCTAAGTTGTTTGTTCAGCATGTTGTATGGTTGCATGGCGTGCCTTTGAGTGTGGTTTCTGATAGACGGGTACAATCAGGTGATGAAAGCGGCATTCAGCCGCCGAAACGCATTGTGTGTTTAGCATTTTATTAAAGGTTTATACATTTTATAACCTTCCGTCCTTATCTATATGCCCAAAGCTCCACCTGACCACACATTCTTTCCTTGATTTGTGTTTTGTCTATTCCTTTGGTACTGTGCTACTAATAGCTACCCGGCTTGTTTGACTTTCCTGCTGCCACCTAGTGGTAGCCTCACTGCTGCACGACAGGTCTGCTTTGTCTTGCACCTACCTGCATTGCAGCAGAGTGACAGTTTACAACTAAAGTTTGGTTTGGTTACCAGAACGGTACCCGAATGTGATCCAGGACCGTCATATAATAGCCAGTGAAATTGTTATCCTCCATGTATACAGTCAAATCCCCTGAAATAACAGGGAGGCTTTAAGGTTGGCTACTATAATTTCTTTGTTAATCCATGAGGATCAAATTGACCAGATTCCAAATAGATCAACAATTTACTGTGTTTCCAGATTATATGCCAACTAATTGATGAGTGCAAGGAAAAGTCACTGTATATATATGGTATTGAAAATGTTTTGTAAGGGGCAGACATTGTACATTGTACATTGTGTCAAAACCTTTGTACAACAGAATTTCATTTTTTTAGGGGAACTAGGCAAGGGTCTCCGTTGTCACCCTTATGTGCGAGTGTGAACTTTATTGAACCATTTCAAATAAATAAATATAGGAAAACAATGTTAAAAGGGTTTTCATATGACATATATACAGTACAGACCAAAAGTTTGGGCACACCTTCTCATTTAAAGACTTTTCTGTATTTTCATGACTATGAAAATTGTACATTCACACTGAAGGCATCAAAACTATAAATTAACACATGTGAAATTATATACTTAACAAAAAAGTGTGAAACAACTGAAATTATGACTTATATTCTAGGTTCTTCAAAGTAGTCACCTTTTGCTTTGAAGACTGCTTTGCAAACTCTTGGCATTCTCTTGATGAGCTTCAAGAGCTAGTCACCGGGAATGGTTTTCAATTCACAGGTGTGCCCTGTCAGGTTTAATAAGTGGGATTTCTTGCCTTATAAATGGGGTTGGGACCATCAGTTGTGTTGTGCAGAAGTCTGGTGGATACACAGCTGATAGTCCTAATGAATAGAGTTACAATTTGTATTATGGCAAGAAAAAAGCAGCTAAGTAAAGAAAAACGAGTGGCCATCATGACTTTAAGAAATGAAGGTCAGTCAGTCCGAAAAATTTGGAAACTTTGAAAGTGTCCCCAAGTGCAGTGGCAAAAACCATCAAGCGCTACAAAGAAACTGGCTCACATGAGGACTGCCCCAGGAAAGGAAGACCAAGAGTCACCTCTGCTTCTGAGGATAAGTTTATCCGAGTCACCAGCCTCAGAAATCGCAGTTTAACAGCAGCTCAGATTAGAGACCAGGTCAATGCCACACAGAGTTCTAGCAGCAGAAACATCTCTA
Source organism: Ranitomeya imitator (assembly GCF_032444005.1). Lineage (NCBI taxonomy): Eukaryota > Metazoa > Chordata > Amphibia > Anura > Dendrobatidae > Ranitomeya > Ranitomeya imitator. The sequence continues at coordinate 228,265,247 of NC_091287.1, read as the reverse complement.
CAACAACTGTTAAAAGGAGACTTTGTGCGGCAGGCCTTCATGGTAAAATAGCTGCTAGGAAACGACTGCTAAGGACAGGCAACAAGCAGAAGAGACTTGTTTGGGACACAAGGAATGGACATTGGATCAGTGGAAATCTGTGCTTTGGTCTGATTTAGTTGGACCATCATTTATTTTTTAACAGGACAATGACCCCAAACACACCTCCAGGCTGTGTAAGGGCTATTTAACCAAGAAGGAGAGTGATGGGGTGCTACGCCAGATGACCTGGCCTCCACAGTCACCTGACCTGCACCCAATCGAGGTGGTTTGGGGTGAGCTGGACTGCAGAGTGAAGGCAAAAGTGCCAACAAGTGCTAAGCATCTCTGGGAACTTCTTCAAGATTGTTGGAAGACCATTCCCGGTGACTACCTCTTGCAGCTCATCAAGAGAATGCCAAGAGTGTGCAAAGCAGTCAAAGCAAAAGGTGGCTACTTTGAAGAACCTAGAATATAAGATATAATTTCAGTTTTTTCACACTTTTTTGTTAAGTATATAATTTCACATGTGTTAATTCATAGTTTTGATGCATTCAGTGTGAATGTACAATTTTCATATTCATGAAAATACAGAAAAATCTTTAAATGAGGTGTGTCCAAACTTTTGATCTGTACTGTATATGCAAGAAGTATAAGCTGCACATCCTTGGGTCCTGCAATTGAGAGATTTTCTTTCAAAAAAAAGTGCTTTTGTTATGTAACTGTAGTAAAACATAAGAAAGCTATACAAATTTGTTATCAACAAAATTATATATAGTAGATCCTATTTATAATGTTGGAAAAATATTGGTAGAATTGTTGCTTTTTTTCTAACCCTTCCACTCAAAATATTTATGCAATCTTCAAATTTAGAGGATTTTTACCTAACTTTTTTTTTCGGCTTTGTAGCAAATAAACAAAACATAGGCCATTCAGGCTTTGTGAAATGTATCTCAAATTAATTAAAGTGAAGTATTTAGATTAATGCCATCAAATTAATGAAAAAATATGGAATCACTCAAAGTTGATGGAATAATTAAAGCATGAAATAACAAGTCTCAGTTAATATTTTGTTTCTCCTCTTTGGGTTATTATGATGGCCTGGATTCTCCAAGGAAAGAGTTTTACTACAGATAATACATATTTAATATCTCGCTGGCCCCAAGAGTCATTGACAGATCAGACTGGCAAAATGGAGCCTTGTCACAGTCATTGTAAATTGCATTCTTAAAGCAAATGTTGAAACAAGTCTAAAATGAAAATTAATCTGCAGGTAAATGGGTTGTTCAATTTCATTTAACAATGAAGTTAAGGCTACTTATGCCATGTAATAACAAGCCAAGCAGTAGCCCTTGCCAGTTCCTTATTTTCACTCGACATTTAATGATGCCATGTTTTATCTCCTGACTTGAAATGGAAAAACATATGCCATTTGCTAAAATTTCTTTAATTTGATGGAGAAATGTTACAAGAAAGCAAAATGTTCAGAATGTTTTGTGTCAAATCTGTGATTTATGTATTTGCTACAAAACCAATAAACTGGACTAAAGGGTTATTCTGATTTATTTCCATTTTCATTGTTGAATATTTTTCAATATTGCTTGTAAAAATACTAGATGAAAAAAAGTCTAACAATACCAATCTATGAAGATGGGAATAACTCTTTAATCCGCTAAATTAAATATGATTACATATTTTGCACCAAGGTTGTTCACAATAAATATAATAATCATCTTATTGAGTTGTTTTAAGATTTAATCTATTTCAGCTTTTATAAGCATTTTATACAACCAACCAGAATGTTTAAGTCCTCCTAATATAGAGGCAATTTCAGTACAAATAGTATCTGTTAATAATGTGCTCCAAAGCTACATACTATTAAAATGTCATAAAAATATATTCTGCAGGATGAGAATTATTATTGAATTCATATAACTCAAACTGATCCTTCTAAACTTCATTTGTGTATCTTAATAACGAATATATGCCCATGAATATTTATTAGAAATTGTGACATTTTTAGAATATTGCTGTTTCCTCACATTTATTAGGGTTAGGAATATATACAGATTAAGTTAGGAAATGTGTAATTAATCATTTAATTATAGAGTGCCTTCAGGTTGTAAACTGCAGTATTGTTGTTATTTATGGTTGAGATTAAGAAATGTATTTAGATTAATCTATTTTATACATTGTTTTTGAGTTTTAGGCATTTTATAAAATACCCAAGCATTTTTCACAATACCTTCTCTTCTCACCATTTCTGTAAAATATACACTACCTATGTAATTAGCTTCATTGCACCAGTGAAATAGTAAGCTGTTCAAGTCCAGTTGTGGATTTAACTCTAATAAAAGAAATATTGCTTGTATTCAAAAGGAGTGTGCAATTGATATTTATTCTATAAAACCATTACTTTTCTATTCAAACTGTTAAATTACTGCAATTGATGGATCTAAGAAATGCTTAATCATTTTCAGTGCAATTAATAAGGATTTTTTTTTTCACATTTTGACAAATCGGAGCTAAAGTGTTCTTTGTTTTCCCCTGAATTAAGTATGGTTTTGTCACTAGGACAGATTTCTAATAATTAAAAGAAACAAATAGCAATTAAAATCATGTAAGACATTGCCGATATGCTATATCGATTGCAGATTTAGGAAATATTTGCTTCTGTCACTACTATATTTGATAAACAGTATTTTAATTTAAAGTGAGCCTGCCAGCTCATAAATGCCGTCCAATTTGAGGCCAGCACGTATAAGACACTGGTGGTACGATATCAAAAATTTACAGTATGTTTGACTCCTAAACACTGCAGCATTTCAGAGAAAAACATACTTTAATAACTAGCGAAATCCGAGACTGCACTGTAGGCTAGTCAGATAGGAAGATCCCTGGTGGTTTCTGCTCCCTTGCTTCCCTGCGTAGACAGGCCCTCTGTCTATATGCGCAAATAGGTAGAGACCTGTCAATCCAGGGCATCAGGCAGTGAGAAATAAATGGGGACCTGCCTGTGTGACTAGACTTCGGTCCCTGGAGGCTTTTAACGTATGCTTTTATCTGAAATGTTGCAGTGTTTCAGAGTTAAACATATCTGACTGAGATCACACATCCAGTGCCTAATACATCTTTATTGAATTCTGATTAAAATTGTAAATGCATCAAAAAAACACCATCACCAAACCAACCAAAAACAGCACCACAGGGAGGTGCCTGACCCTGTGTTGACCTGAGTCACCCTACCTACAAGCGGAGGTTGGCACCCTAAAACCTGCGCACTGGCTCACCCTGCTAGCCCTTTAGGCCCTGAATTGGTAGGAGAGTGAAAAATTGGATGGTGAAGGAAAAAGAAGAGGCTATATGTTTCAATGTGGAAAATATTCCAAGATGGAGCTGATTAAACTGTGCAATAAATTATCTCAAATAAGGGTATTGTTACAGCTCCCGGGTATTAATGCTGCGGGGAGAGCTGCACACAGCAGCAATGGAGCTGAGCTAAACGCCGGGTACTAACCTGGTAACGAAACAGGACCTTAGACATGTGACAGATTGGGAGGAGGTCAGGGAGCGGAGCCAGACACCAGAGAACAGAGAATTGTTAAATACTAGAGAGTTACCAAACAAGCAAATATCGGAGCCAGGAGCTCATGAGGTACCAAAAGGGAGAGACAGGGGATTGTCAGACGCAAAGCCAGAGGTTAGAAATCCAGAATAGCAAACAGAGTAAAGCACGGAGAGCAAGATAAACACAGTGCAAACCGGGCAGACACTCCAGGGGTCAAGCACACAAACTAAAGCAGAATGTATAGCTGACAGTGAAACCCAGCTAGAAGTGAGTATAAATACCCCTGCCATCTTGAAAGAGAGGCCAACAATATTAACCCTGAGAGAACAGGTCATTAACCATGTCCTAATGATGACAGCTATAACTAGTCAAAAGTTAGCTCTTCTTACTGCTATGAGTAGATAGTGAATATTACTGACTAGTATTGCTCCTACAAAGAATAAGAAGGCACTTTCACTTCATATCATAGACAGATGCTGAATTACTAAATATAGATATAGCCTAAATCACTATTGATATATTAATACAGGTCAGTAACAGAAGAGAGATGCAAGGGTCATTCACTCATAGCCACATCCATACACATATTTTTATCATGGGTATATATTCCCTTATTACTGGTCAATGAGGTCAATGATGGCAGACTTCATATATATTAAACATAGATATTTTCCCAAATATAAATGGCATAGCATGATTCAATTGCACATGGCCCGGATAGATAAATCATATGGACATAATACATACAGATTGCACATTTCCCAAATAATATTATTTCTATTTCAGGAAAAGCAATCAAGTTATCATATGCTCCTTATCTGTGTCCCATCAAAGCATCTCCCTTACGACCCTTGCATCTCTCTTCTGTTACTGACCTGTATTAATATATCAAAAGTGATTTAGGCTTTATCTATATTTAGTAATTCTGCATCTGTCTATGTCTGTGGTGCTGTTTTGGTTGGTTTGGTGATGGTGTTTTTTGATGCATTTACAATTTTAATCAGAATTCAATAAAGCCTTTTTAATGATAGGAAATACGGTGAGTTCCTAATTATGCTCCTGGTTACTTATTCCTTTGAATTTTGAACTAATTTCAGCGCCTGATAGGTAACGTTCACATTTGCGTTGTTGGGCGCAGCATTACCGGCGCAACCAACAATGCATGTACATAATGCAGAGTTTTGCGATGCATGCGTTGTCATAAGATCATACAGAGCAGGAATTTAGTCGCAGGGAAAATGCTACAAGTAGCGTCCTCTGTGCTCTGTCTGTGCCTCAATATGACGCATGCGTCGTAAAACGCAATACAACGCATACCGGCGCAAGTCCATGCGCCCCCCCATGTTAAAGATAGGGGTGCATGACGCATGCGTCGGTATGCGTCGACGACGCTGCACCTAACACTGCAAATGTGAACGTAGCCATACATGCTGCACAACCACTGCTCAGTACTGTACTGATGCTACATATACAGTGCTTACAAAATCCATAATAAAGGAGATAACTTACTGATCACTGGGGCCTTCACCAGTCCCAAGAGCGAGATCACCAAAACACAGAGAACCAGGCTCTGAAAAAAAACATTTTTAATAGAGCAGAGGTGCAAATATTTATCCTCTGCTCCATTAAAGGGAATCTGTCCCTACATCTGACCTATGTAAACTATTAACATGGGCATACACGTTACAGAATGCTGAGGAGAGTGATACCTGTATACATCATATCAGATGCCTTGTTTTTGAGAAATCATCTTTTAATCACTTTATGTTAATTACCTCTTCCAGGTTAATGGGACAATGGTGCATGGAAGATAACTCTGCCTCCGGAGCGCATTTTAAATAAAAGGGTGAGTTACCAGTGTGAGACAAGTTACTAACACAGAACAGAAAAAATGAAATTTGTCTTCTTTCAAACACAGTTTTGCTTCTCTCTGAGCTCTATTGCAACAATATTACACTACTTACCTGTCTGCCTGTGAACTGGAGACTGGAGCTGAGAGTAACCCGCAGATTTGTCAGGTATTCACACACAGCTATGCAGTGAGATCAGGAGAGCAGAGAGCTGCCATTACAAATCACACTGGTAACTCCCATTCATGTAAAATAAGCTCTGGAGGCATCTTCCAGGCAACATCCACCCCATAGCCTTGGAGAGGTCATTTATATAAAGTCATAAAAGATGAATTCTCAGCCACAAAGTATCTGATATGAAACATACAGTATATCACTCTTTTCAGCAGTCTATAACCTGTATGCCCATATTAATAGTTTAGATAGGTCAAGTGTTGTACCAGGTACCCTTTAATCCCTTTCTGACATCCAATGTACCATCCCGTCCATGTAGGCTGGGCCCATCTGACCATGGATGGGATAGTGCGTCATAGCCGATTGGCCGCACACACGGGAGGTCACAGCTGACACCATGCCAGGAGCGGTCATGGACTGCTTTATCAATTTTACCAGAGGCGGAATGGTATAAACGCCCCCCCCCCCAAAAGAAATTCATGAATTGCTGTTTTTTGTTCATTCTGCCTCACAAAAATCGGAATAAGAAGTGATCAAAAAATGTCATGTGCCCAAAAATGGTACCAATGAAAACATCAACTAGCCCTGCAAAACACAAGACCTCACATGACTCTGTGGGCCAAAATATGGAAAAATTATAGCTCTCAAAATGTAGTGATGCAAAAACGAATTTTTTCAATAAAAAGCGTCTTATAGTGACAGCTGCCAAACATAAAAACCCACCATAAAAACTCGCTATAATAGTAAATCGAACTCCCCTTTATCAACCCCTTAGAGAAAAATAATACAATTAAAAAAAGTGTTTATTTCTATTTTCCCATTAGGGTTAGGGTTAGGACTAAAATTAGGGTTATCTTTGGGGCTAAAGTTAAGGTTAGAGTTGAGGCTAAACTTAGGGTTAGGGTTGGAACTAAAGTTAGGGTTAGGGTTTGGGCTAAAGTTAGAGTTAGGGTTGGGGCTAAAGTTAGGGTTAGGGTTTAGGCTAAAGTTAGGGTTGGGGCTAAAGTTGGGGTTTGGGTTGGGGCTAAAGTTGGGGTTAGGGTTTGGATTACGTTTACGGTTGGGATTAGGGTTAAGGTTGGGATTAGGGTTAGGAGTGTGTCAGGGTTAGGGGTGTGGGTAGGGTTGGGATAAGGGTTAGGGGTGTGATGGGGTGTGTTGGGGTTAGGGGTGTGGTTAGGATTGTGATTAGGATTAGGGGTGTGTTCAGGTTGAGGTGTGGTTAGGGTTGGGATTAGGGTTATGGGGTGTGTTGGGGCTAAAGGTGTGTTGGGGTTAGGGATGGAGTTAGAATTGGGGGTTTCCACTGTTTAGGCACATCAGGGGCTCTCCAAATACAACATGACGTATTCCAGCCAATTCTATGGTGAAAAAGTAAAATGGTGCTCCTTCCCTTCCAAGCTCTGCCGTGCGCCTAAACAGTGGTTCACCCCAACATTTGGGGTATAAGTGTACTCAGGACAAATTGGAAACAACTTTTGCGGTCCAATTTCTCCTGTTATCCTTGGAAAAATAAAACATATTGGATTTGAAATTAATTGTTTTGTGAAACAAGTTAAATGTTCATTTTTTTTAAACATTCCAAATATTCCTGTGAAGCACCTGAAGGGTTAATAAACTTCTTGAATGTGGTTTTGAGCACCTTGATGGGTGCAGTTTTTAGAATGGTGTCACTTTGGGGTATTTTCTATCATATAAACCACTCAAAATAACTTCAAATGTGATGTGGTCACTAAAAAAATGGTGTTGTTAAAATGAGAAATTGCTGGTCAAGTTTTAAATCTTATAAATTCATAACAAAAAAGAAATTTTGGTTCCAAATTTGTGCTGATGTAAAGTAGACATGTGGGAAATGTTACTCATTAAGTATATTGTGTGACATAGCTGTGTGATTTAAGGGCATGAAAATTCAAGGTTGGATAATTGCAAAATGTTCAAAATTTTTGCCAAATTTCAGTTTTTTTCACAAATAAATGCAAGTCATATCAAAGAAATGTTACCACTATCATGAAGTACAATATGTCACACGAGAAAACAATGTCAGAATCACTGGGATGCATTGAAATGTTCCAGAGTTATAACCTCATAAAGGGACAGTGGTCAGAATTGTAAAAATTGGCCCGGTCATTAACATGCAAACTACCCTTGGGGGCAAAGAGGTAAATAATGTATGGGACTGAAAGAGAAAGCTAATAGCCAAGTGCTATATTTGCTCCAGACAGTGTCAATGAAACTGAAAGATGGAGGCCAAGCATGTGTACATATGCTCCATTTAAGATAAGGCTCTGCAAAGCCTCATTCTCTGGATCGTTGAGTATCCCAGCAGTAAAACTCCCAGCTATCAGCAAGATATCCATGATTCTATGGATGAGGACAGCACTTTTAAACTAAATCACCACCCTGAAACACCATGTAGTTTTAGGTTCACTGTTGTGTTCTTCTAAAATTTGCAAAATATATTTCTAAGAGTTGTAACTATTTTTCTGCCACAGAGCTCCAAATAATCTGCATAAATGTAAATGTTTCTATTCTACAGTTAAATTGTTCTAAATACCAGCTCTTTGGGAATATTCCCTTCTCCACATCAGATTTCTTGAATAGTGTGTCATCAAAGAACCATCTGAAGTGCTGTTCAAGTAACCTGACCACTGCAGCTAATCACAGGCAGCATTGGTTCTGTGACCTGTGAACATTAGCAACCTCTTTTACTTTGTTTATGCAGGGAATGTAACCCTTTGCGTCATTGTATCAGAAAAATGGTGCTCCAAGTGATATTAATATTATTTTAAGAACAGGGTTTGGAGACCTAGTTAGTATGAAAAATGTAGATGGATTAAAATTAGCATTATATCATAGGCATTTTATTTCATAGCATATTAATTATTGCACATTTCATAGAAATACACAATTTTCGCAATATATGCTGAATTTATACTGTGGTTTAAGGTGGAGACAGCACATTTATTGGGATCTATAAAGCTTTGCGGTACACATCTATTTTACAAAATCAAGGTATAATAACTTATTCTTCAAACCTCTTTCTAAAGGTCATGTATACCTGGCAAATCACTGTACGTGGCTGGTAAAACATTTTTGTGGACAAACATAACACAGGTCAACTTGTCACACATCTAGGCCTTAGCCTTAAGGGTATGTTTCAAGTGGATGGATAGAAACTGATAGCTTATCCTCTAAGCTACTTGATCCGTTTGTCAGCAGTGCCTGTAGGGCCAGCAGGAAATCATAGTAGCTCTGTGAGTGGCAGTATTATGTTATCAAAATGCCCTACAAAGTCATTTTTTTTCATTGAAATAGTCACTAAACCTTACTAGAGACTCCACATAAATAAATACAACACATAAAACATGACCTCATCCAGATTCTACTTTATTTTTCATTAAACCTTTCATTCAGAGCTTTTGCTCCTAAGGCACAAACTTGACTTGAAATACCAACCCCGTTAAGATGTGTCATTTTTTATGGCATTTCTTGAAATGTGAGTTTTGTACAAATAGTTTCATATAACTCATCCAAATAGCACATTTTTCTATAATTTGGGCATATAGTAATGGTTTATAAAATATATTTTAGTTGTGGTCTTTCAGTATGACAATGCCTTTGTTTTTATTCATCTTGTAATACCTGTTGATATAAGATGTCTCTGCCTTTTGCCAAAAATCAGTATTTCCAATAAAAGTCATATCATGTTTTTAATTCCTTTGTTATTATATAAAAAAAATCCTAACAATCAAGTTTTTAATAACATTGTTAACATTATTTCATAAGAGAATGGCATTTTAAATGAGGAGTTATTGAGAAGGAATCCTAAGACCTAGTTTAGGTCTGGACATGGCAATTAATTTCTACAGTGGATTTCCCTGTGAATTTCTATTAAATCAGCAATGAATCCGTGACAAAATTTTAATGTTTTATATGGTACTATGGTTCCCATGGACTTGAAGAAATATTGATGACACATTTCATTCGGACTTTAACCCCTTCATGACCGGGGGATTTTTCGTTTTTCCGTGTTCGTTTTTCGCTCCCCTCCTTCCCAGAGCCATAACTTTTTTATTTTTCCGTCAATTTGGCCATGTGAGGGCTTATTTTTTGCGGGACGAGTTGTACTTTTGAACGACATCATTGGTTTTAGCATGTCGTGTACTAGAAAACGGGAAAAAAATTCCAAGTGCGGTGAAATTGCAAAAAAAGTGCAATCCCACATTGGTTTTTTGTTTGGCTTTTTTGCTAGGTTCACTAAATGCTAAAACTGACCTGCCATTATGATTCTCCAGGTCATTACGAGTTCATAGACACCAAACATGACTAGGTTATTTTTTATTTAAGTGGTGAAAAAAAATTCCAAACTTTGCTAAAAAAAAAAAAAAAAAATTGCGCCATTTTCCGATACTCGTAGCGTCTCCATTTTTCATCATCTGGGGTCAGTTGAGGGCTTATTTTTTGCGTGCCGAGATGACGTTTTTAATGATAGCATTTTGGTGCAGATACGTTCTTTTGATCGCCCGTTATTGCATTTTAATGCAATGTCGCGGCGACCAAAAAAAGTAATTCTGGCGTTTCGAGTTTTTTTCCCGCTACGCTGTTTAGCGATCAGGTTAATACTTTTTTTTAATTGATAGATCGGGCGATTCTGAGCGCGGCGATACCAAATATGCGTAGATTTGATATTTTTTTTATTGATTTATTTTGATTGGGGCGAAAGGGGGGTGATTTAAACTTTTATGTTTTTTTTATTTTTTTCACATTTTTTTAAACTTTTTTTTAACTTTTGCCATGCTTCAATAGCCTCCATGAGAGGCTAGAAGCAGGCACAACCCGATCGGCTCTGCTACATAGCAGCGATCTGCTGATCGCTGCTATGTAGCAGAATTGCACGTGTGCTGTGAGCGCCGACCACAGGGTGGCGCTCACAGCGACGGGCAATCAGTAACCATAGAGGTCTCAAGGACCTCTATGGTTACCATTCACAAGCATCGCCGACCCCCGATCATGTGACGGGGGTCGGCGATGACGTCATTTCCGGCCGCCCGGCCGGAAGCGGTAGTTAAATGCCGCTGTCTGCGTTTGACAGCGACATTTAACTAGTTAATAGGTGCAGGCAGATCGCGATTCTGCCCGCGCCTATTACGGGCACATGTCAGCTGTTCAAAACAGCTGACATGTCCCGACTTTGGTGCGGGCTCACCGCGGAGCCCTGCATCAAAGCAGGGGAGCCGGCATCAGACGGTATAGTACGTCCGATGCCGGTAAGGGGTTAAGCAAAAAAAATCATCTTTTACATTTTAAAAATTAAGAAAAGGAAAATGGGTGATGCAAAAGTTTGGGCACCCGGTATGCTTAGTACCTAGTAGCACCCCTTTTTTATAGTATCACAACTTGTAAATGTTTCTGCAGTCAGACAAGAGTCTTGTGATTCTTGTTTGATTGATTTTCATCTGTTCTTCCTTGGAAAATTCCTCCAATTCTGTGAGATTCCGGGGTCGTCTTATAAAACCTTCAGTTGGCGCCGTTTGAGATATCGTATTTTTTGGACAATAAGAAGCACGCTTTTCATCCAGTGTACCCACTATTAAAGAGAAATGAATATTCACTGCTCTCCACTCCCATTGTCCTGGGTGTGGGGAGCAGTGAATATTCTGGCAGCTTACCTAGCATTGTAAGCAGAGTATGATGTCACTGCCATACGCTGCTTACAAGCTGAAATCAGTTGCTGGCATCAGAACAGGACACTGTGAGGGAGCGGACAGAAGGTAAGTAGAATGGTTTATTTATTTATGTGTGCAGCGTGATGGGGGCCATGTATACCAGGATGGGATGGAGGCCATGTTTACCAGGATGGGGATGAGAGGCCATGTATACCAGGATGGGGGCCATGTATACCAGGATGGGGATGAGACTATGAATACCAGGATCGGGATGAGAAGACCATGTAAAATGTATACCAGGATGAGGGAGCCATGTATAACAGTATGGAGATGGGAGACCATGTATGCCAGGATAGGATTGGGGGCCAAGTTTACCAGGATGGGGATGAGGGGCCTTGTGCACCTGCATGGGGATCATATATATTATGATGGGGGCCATGTAAACCTGGATTAAGGACATATAGGGATATCAGGATAGGGGATATTGTGCAGAACTGGGGACATTACCCTATATAAGTGTCAGAAGCAGATTTTCTCCCACCCCCCATAACAGTGCATCATGACCCCATTTTTGCTTCAATTTTTTTCCTACTTTCCTCCTCTAAAATCTACAGTAGGTGCATCTTATGGTCTTATAATCTGAAAAATATGGTAGTCTATTTTGGATTTTGATGAGTTTTTAGGTTCATTATCCGTTTCTAGAAGCCATCCTCTTCAACTTCAGCTTTTTTACAGATGGCGTTATGTTTGCATCAAGAATTTGTTGGTGATTCATTGAAACCATTCTTCTCTATACCCATGAAATGTTCCCCATCCCATTGACTGTAACACAACCCCAAAGCATGATTGATCCACCCCCATGCTTAATGGTTGTCGAGATGTTCTTTTCATGAAATTCTGTGCTTTCTTCTCCACACATACCTTTGATCATTGCGGCCAAAGAGTTCTATTTTAACCTCATCGGTACACAAGAATTGTTTCCAAAATGCATCAGGCTTGTTTAGATGTTCTTTTGCATACTTCTGAATGAGAATGCAGGAAAGATTTTCTTCTGATGACTCTTTCATGAAGGCCATATTTGTGCAGGTGTCTCTGAATAGTAGAACAATGTACCACAACTCCAGAGCCTGCTAAATCTTTGTGAAGGTCTTTTGCAGTCAAGAAGGGTTGCCCAAACTTTTGCATCAGCCCATTTTCTTTTTTGTAATTAAAAAAAAATGTAAAAAATGACAAAATATATACACTGCTCAAAAAAATAAAGGGAACACTAAAATCCCACATCCTAGGTATCACTGAATGAAATATTCCAGTTGTAAATCTTTATTAATTACATAGTGGAATGTGTTGAGAACAATAAAACCTAAAAATTATCAACGCAAATCACAACTAATATCCCACGGAGGTCTGGAGTTGGAATGATGCTAAAAGTCAAAGAGGACAATGAAGTTACAGGCTGATCCAACTTCAGTGGAAATGCCTCAAGACAAGGAAATGATGCTGTAATAATTATATGGGTACTACGGAATCTAATAGCATGGGATAAAGCCAGTCCGAGAACAAAGTTGCAGCAAAGAATGTTTTTACTCGAAACAGAAATGTAAACAGAATTAACACAGATATTTCTGCAATTGCAACGAGGTCTTCAGCTCTATATAGTAAATAGCAAACAGAGCATAATACAGATATTCCTGCAGTAGTAACAAGGTCCTCAGTACAATAAAGTAAATCACAGAAGACTGAGAGGCGAACAGATATTTAAACAAGGAAGTCCAATAAGGTTATTAGTGCATATGCACACAGTACTTAAATGAGAAAGTCCAGCAAAACTTGATCACACATGTAAACAGTACTTGTTAGTAGGAGTTCAATAATTCACAGATGATGCGTTGTGTAAATGCAGTCCTGGGAAAGAGAGGATGAGGGAAAAAGAGGGAGAGCACTATCTAAGCATAGCAGATGAGTAAATCTTTCTTGATGAGACAAGCACAGCTTGAATCTTGCTCACCTGGTGTAGTTGAGCAAAGAGGCACAACACTGGGAAAAGTTTTGCAAACAAATAAGATACTTCCACTGGTGCGCAGCCTGTCGCAGAAGTTCCAGAGGTGAGAGGTAGCTGAATGGAGAAAGGCAGACCACCGAGTAGTGAGCAAAAGCAGGGAGTTCACCAGCAAAGCTCAGGAGCCAGCAGCACAAAAATACTCAGGCACAGGAGAACACATGACCCGAACTTAAATAATCTGGACAGACAGGAAATTCCATGACAGGGCGAGATCCAAGACTCCATCTTGGATCAGGATGACCAGGCACCAGGAAAGTCCAGAATCCTTACACTACTCCCACCTCAGAAGCGGCCTCAGGACGATCCAGGACCAGACTTGTCAGGATATTTCTGATGCAACAGAGTAAATTTTTGAGGAGCACAGATATTGCCCACCGGCTCCCAAGAGTTCTCCTCAGACGGATATCCTTGCCACTTGATGAGGTACTGCAGTTGATTCCTGCGGATCCTGGAGTCCAGAATCTTCTCTATCACAAACTGTTCTTTTCCGTCCACTAACACAGGCTGAAGAGGAGGTGTAATCCGACCCTGAAATGTATTTGGAGACAGCGGTTTTAACAGGGATACATGTAACACAGTGTGTACATTTAAAGGTTCTTGGCAACTTCAGACGACAGGCAACGGAACTCACGATCCCCGAGATCTTGAATGGGCCAATGAACTTTTGTCTGAGTTTCTTTGATGGAATGTTCAATCTCAAGTTTTTAGTAGATAACCACACAGAGTCCTCTACCTTGAACATAGGTGCAGGCTTCCGAAACCTGTCAGCAGATCTCTTATATCTCTCTTGTGCAGTAGACAGCGATTCCTTTAGGGTTTCCAGATTCTGTCTCATTGCCGCCAACCTTTCATGAACTGTAGGCACCGGTGCGTTGATTGAGGATCTGGGAAGAATACTGGGATGATAACCTAGGTTGGCACCTTAGTAGAAGAACTCTGAGAGTTGCTATAACAGAATTCTGCGAGCAGGAGCAACTCCAACCAATCATCCTGAGAATGGTTGATATAACATCTAAGATACTGTTCTAGAGTCTGATTTGTCCGTTCTGTCTGCCCATTAGTCTGAGGATGGTATGCAGAGGACAGACAAACATTAACACCAAGCGAATCACAGAATCCTTTCCAGAACTTGGACGTAAACTGCACTTCCCGATCTGAGATGACTTCGTCCAGAACTCCATGCAGCCGAAACACATTCTGGATGATCAGATCTGCCGCCTCCTTTGCTGAGGGAAGACGAGTGCAGCGATGAAGTGGGCAGCCTTAGTAAGGCGATCTACAGCCACCAGAATAGAATTTTTTCCCCTAGAGGTGGGCAATTCAACTATAAAATCCATTGAAATAGACCCCCAAGGACGAGAGGGGGCAGGTAGTGGTTGAAGCAGTCCAGTCAGTCCAGTAGGTGATACACAGGGAGTCTTGAAATGTGCACATACCTCACAAGAGAACATAGATCTTCACGTCCTTCAGACATGTTGGCTACCAAAAAAAAGGCTCAGAAACTCCTGCGTCTTCTGTTCCCCCCCGATGACCTGCCAACTTGTAATCATGGACAAACTTGAGGACCTGCAGCTTTACGGCCTCTGGAACATATAAATGTTGATCCCGGACCCACATACCGTTTCTGAGAACCAAGTTCACATCAGCAGTCGGGTTGGCGAGAAATGGATCCGCATCATAGGCCTCCTTAATGGTCTTTCATAAGTCCTTATTCTGAATGACTCCTATAAAGTTGGCATCAGACAGGACGGTCTTAGACAGGGTCCCAGGTACGGAATCCATGGCATTGATTCAGGACAAAGCATCCGCTTTCCCATTACGTGAACCTGGGCGGTACGAAATTACAAAGTTAAATTGATTCAAGAATAGACTCCAACGAGCCTGCTGTGGAGAAAGACATCTCGCAGATCTAAGGAACTCCAGGTTGCAATGATCCATGAGCACAATAACTTGTTGTGATGCCCCCTGCAGATGGTGTCTCCATTCCTTCAATGCAGCAATAATCGAAAGAAGCTCCGTATCTTTCACATCGTAGTTCTTTTCTGCAGCGGAGAGTCTGCGAGAAAAAAAAGCACATGGATGTAACAAGCTTTTCTCTCCCGTTCTCTGTGAGAGGATGGCCCCCAGAGCACAGTCCGAAGCGTCCACTTCTATGATAAAAGGAAGTACTGGGTTTGGGTGAATTAGTAGAGGTGCAGATGTAAACCAGGATTTAAGACAATCAAAAGCTTCCTGTGCCAGTGCGGACCACAAGAAAGTCTTTTCCTTCTTAGTTAGTTGTGTAATGGGTCGCACAATTTCAGAGAAATTATGAATGAATTGTCTATAGAAGTTTGCGAATCCAATGAAACGCTGTACCTCCTTGACATTTTTAGGTGCAGGCCAATCAAGAATAGCCTGGATCTTACTTACCTGTTGTGAATTCTGTTGTCGAACTCTGTTGTGAATTCTGTGGCTGAGTTCACTTCTGTGGTCACAAGTGGTATTGCAGTCTCTGGGCTTCCTCCCTCAGGTGTTTTGGTGAGCTCGTTGGCTGCCTTGCTATTTAGCTCCACCTGAGTCTGTCTTCCTTGCTCCTTGTCAATGTTCCAGTGTTGGATCTGAGCTACTGCATCTTTCCTTGGGCCTGCTGCTCTGCTAGATAAGTTCTTCTAGTTTGTTTTCTGTTTTTTCTGTCCAGCTTGTTATTATCTTTTGCTGGAAGCTCTGAGAAGCAAAGGGGTGCACCGCCGTGCTGTTAGTTCGGCACGGTGGGTCTTTTGCCCCTTTGCGTGGTTTTCGTTTTAGGGTTTTTTGTAGACTGCATAGTTCTCTTTGCTATCCTCGCTCTGTCTAGAATATCGGGCCTCACTTTGCTGAATCTATTTCATTCCTACGTTTGTCTTTTCATCTTGCTAACAGTCATTATATGTGGGGGGCTGCCTATTCCTTTGGGGTATTTCTCTGAGGTAAGTCAGGCTTGTATTTCTATCTTCAGGCTAGTCAGCTCCTCAGGCAGTGCCGAGTTGCATAGGTAGTGGATAGGCGCAATCCACTGCTGCTTCCAGTTGTGTGAGGATAGATCAGGTACTGCAGTCTACAGAGATTCCACGTCTCAGAGCTCGTCCTATTGTTTTTGGTTATTGCCAGATCTCTGTATGTGCGCTGATTACTGCACGCTGTGTTGCCTGATTGCCAGCCATAACAGTACAAGGAGCCACACCAATGATTCCCAATAGAGGGAAAAAAGAAATCCTGACATCATTTTTTTTTCTTAGCTCTGTCTTCAGTCTTTTTTTTCCCCTAGACATTAGAGTGCTTCAGGACACAGCTGTGGACATGGATATTCAGGCTCTGTGCTCCTCAATGGATAATCTCGTTGTAAATGTACAAAAGATTCAAGATACTATTGATCAGAAATCGATGCTAGAACCAAGAATTCCGATTCCTGATTTGTTTTTTGGTGACAGAACTAAGTTCCTGAGCTTCAGAAATAATTGTAAGCTATTTTTGGCCTTGAAACCTCATTCTTCTGGTAATCCTATTCAACAGGTTTTGATTATTATTTCTTTTTTGCGCGGCGACCCACAGGACTGGGCGTTTTCTCTTGCACCAGGAGATTCTGCATTGAGTAATGTTGATGCATTTTTCCAGGCGCTGGGATTGCTTTACGATGAGCCTAATTCAGTGGATCAAGCTGAGAAAAATCTGCTGGCTTTATGCCAGGGTCAGGATGATGTAGAAGTATATTGTCAGAAATTTAGAAAATGGTCAGTACTCACTCTGTGGAATGAATCTGCACTAGCGGCTTTGTTCAGAAAGGGTCTCTCTGAAGCTCTTAAGGATGTAATGGTGGGATTTCCTATGCCTGCTGGTTTGAATGAGTCTATGTCCTTGGCCATTCAGATCGGTCGTCGCTTGCGCGAGCGTAAATCTGTGCACCATCTGGCGGTATTGTCTGAGAGTAAACCTGAGCCTATGCAGTGCGACAGGACTATGACTAAAGTAGAACGGCACGAACACAGACGTCTGAACAGACTGTGTTTCTATTGTGGTGATTCTACTCATGCTATTTCTAATTGTCCTAAACGCACTAGGCGGTTCGATAGCTCTGCCGTTATTGGTACTGTACAGTCCAAATTCCTTTTGTCCATTACCTTAATGTGCTCTTTGTCATCATATTCTGTCATGGCGTTTGTGGATTCAGGCGCTGCCCTGAATCTGATGGATTTGGATTATGCTAAACGTTGTGGATTTTTCTTGGAGCCTTTGCGGTGTCCTATTCCGTTGAGAGGAATTGATGCTACACCTTTGGCCAAGAATAAGCCTCAGTACTGGGCCCAGCTGACCATGTGCATGGCTCCTGCACATCAGGAAGTTATTCGCTTTTTGGTACTGCATAATTTGCATGATGTGGTCGTGTTGGGGTTGCCATGGCTACAAACCCATAATCCAGTATTGGATTGGAACTCTATGTCGGTAACCAGCTGGGGTTGTCAGGGAGTACATGGTGATGTTCCATTTTTGTCTATTTCGTCATCCATTCCTTCTGACATCCCAGAGTTCTTGTCGGACTTTCAGGATGTATTTGAAGAGTCCAAGTCTGATGCCCTTCCTCCGCATAGGAATTGTGATTGTGCTATCGATTTGATTCCTGGTAGTAAATTCCCTAAGGGTCGTTTATTTAATTTGTCCGTACCTGAACACACCGCTATGCGCAGTTATGTGAAGGAGTCCCTGGAGAAGGGACATATTCGCCCATCGTCGTCACCATTGGGAGCAGGGTTCTTTTTTGTAGCCAAGAAGGATGGTTCGCTAAGACCGTGTATTGATTACCGCCTTCTTAATAAGATCACTGTTAAGTTTCAGTATCCCTTGCCATTGATTTCTGACTTGTTTGCTCGGATTAAGGGGGCTAGTTGGTTTACTAAGATTGATCTTCGTGGTGCGTATAATCTGGTGAGAATCAGGCAGGGAGATGAATGGAAAACGGCATTTAATACGCCCGAGGGTCATTTTGAGTATCTGGTGATGCCGTTCGGACTTGCCAATGCTCCATCTGTTTTTCAGTCTTTTATGCATGACATTTTCCGTGAGTATCTGGATAAATTCTTGATTGTTTACTTGGATGACATTTTGATCTTCTCAGATGATTGGGAGTTTCATGTGAAGCAAGTTAGAATGGTTTTCCAGGTACTGCGTGCTAATTCCTTGTTCGTGAAGGGATCAAAGTGTCTCTTCGGTGTGCAGAAAGTTTCATTTTTGGGGTTCATCTTTTCCCCTTCTACTATCGAGATGGATCCGGTTAAGGTTCAGGCCATCCAGGATTGGACTCAGCCGACATCTCTAAAAAGTTTGCAGAAATTCCTGGGCTTTGCTAATTTTTATCGTCGCTTCATCTGTAATTTTTCTAGCATTGCTAGACCATTGACCGATTTGACCAAGAAGGGTGCTGATTTGGTTAATTGGTCTTCTGCTGCCGTGGAAGCTTTTCAGGAGTTGAAGCGTCGTTTTTGCTGTGCCCCTGTGTTGTGTCAACCTGATGTTTCTCTTCCGTTCCAGGTCGAGGTTGATGCTTCTGAGATTGGTGCAGGGGCGGTTTTGTCACAGAGAGGTTCTGGTTGCTCAGTGTTCAAACCATGTGCTTTCTTTTCCAGGAAATTTTCTGCTGCTGAGCGTAATTATGATGTGGGCAACCGAGAGTTGCTGGCCATGAAGTGGGCATTCGAGGAGTGGCGTCATTGGCTTGAGGGTGCTAAGCATCGCGTGGTGGTTTTGACTGATCATAAGAACCTTACTTATCTTGAGTCTGCCAAGCGCTTGAATCCTAGACAGGCCCGTTGGTCGTTATTTTTTGCTCGTTTTGATTTTGTGATTTCATACCTTCCGGGCTCTAAAAATGTGAAGGCGGATGCTCTGTCTAGGAGTTTTGTGCCCGACTCTCCGGGGTTATCTGAGCCGGCGAGTATCCTCAAGGAAGGAGTCATTGTGTCTGCCATCTCCCCTGATTTGCGGAGAGTGTTGCAGAAATTTCAGGCTAATAAACCTGATCGTTGTCCGGCCGAGAAACTGTTCGTCCCTGATAGGTGGACTAGTAAAGTTATCTCTGAACTTCATTGTTCGGTGCTGGCCGGTCATCCAGGAATCTTTGGTACCAGGGAGTTGGTTGCTAGATCCTTCTGGTGGCCATCTCTGTCACGGGATGTGCGTGCTTTTGTGCAGTCCTGTGGAATTTGTGCTAGGGCTAAGCCCTGCTGTTCACGTGCCAGTGGGTTGCTTTTGCCCTTGCCGGTCCCGAAGAGGCCTTGGACACATATTTCAATGGATTTCATTTCTGACCTTCCCGTTTCTCAAAAGATGTCTGTCATTTGGGTGGTCTGTGATCGCTTTTCTAAAATGGTCCATCTGGTGCCCTTGGTTAAATTGCCTTCCTCCTCTGATTTGGTGCCTTTGTTCTTCCAGCATGTGGTTCGTTTACATGGCATTCCTGAGAATATTGTTTCTGACAGAGGTTCCCAGTTTGTCTCGAGGTTCTGGCGAGCCTTTTGTGGTAGGATGGGCATTGACCTATCTTTTTCCTCGGCCTTCCATCCTCAGACTAATGGCCAGACCGAACGAACCAATCAGACCTTGGAAACATATCTGAGATGTTTTGTTTCCGCTGACCAGGATGATTGGGTGTCATTTTTGCCGTTGGCTGAGTTCGCCCTTAATAATCGGGCCAGCTCGGCTACCTTGGTCTCTCCATTTTTCTGCAATTCTGGGTTCCATCCTCGTTTCTCTTCAGGACAGGTTGAGTCTTCGGACTGTCCTGGTGTGGATAATGTGGTGGACAGGTTGCAGCAGATCTGGACTCAGGTAGTGGACAATTTGACCTTGTCCCAGGAGAAGGCTCAGCTTTTCGCTAATCGCAGACGCCGTGTGGGACCCCGACTTCGTGTTGGGGATCTGGTTTGGTTATCTTCTCGTCATATACCTATGAAGGTTTCCTCTCCTAAATTTAAACCTCGTTTTATTGGTCCGTATAGGATTTCTGAGATTCTCAATCCGGTGTCTTTTCGTCTGACCCTCCCAGACTCCTTTTCCATACATAATGTATTCCATAGGTCGTTGTTGAGGAGATACGTGGCACCTATGGTTCCGTCTGTGGAGCCTCCTGCCCCTGTTTTGGTGGAGGGGGAATTGGAGTATATTGTGGAGAAGATTTTGGATTCTCGTGTCTCTAGACGGAAACTCCAGTATCTGGTCAAATGGAAGGGTTATGCTCAGGAAGATAATTCCTGGGTTTTTGCCTCTGATGTCCATGCCCCAGATCTTGTTCGTGCCTTTCATGTGGCTCATCCTGGTCGGCCTGGGGGTTCTGGTGAGGGTTCGGTGACCCCTCCTCAAGGGGGGGGTACTGTTGTGAATTCTGTGGCTGAGTTCACTTCTGTGGTCACAAGTGGTATTGCAGTCTCTGGGCTTCCTCCCTCAGGTGTTTTGGTGAGCTCGTTGGCTGCCTTGCTATTTAGCTCCACCTGAGTCTGTCTTCCTTGCTCCTTGTCAATGTTCCAGTGTTGGATCTGAGCTACTGCATCTTTCCTTGGGCCTGCTGCTCTGCTAGATAAGTTCTTCTAGTTTGTTTTCTGTTTTTTCTGTCCAGCTTGTTATTATCTTTTGCTGGAAGCTCTGAGAAGCAAAGGGGTGCACCGCCGTGCTGTTAGTTCGGCACGGTGGGTCTTTTGCCCCTTTGCGTGGTTTTCGTTTTAGGGTTTTTTGTAGACTGCATAGTTCTCTTTGCTATCCTCGCTCTGTCTAGAATATCGGGCCTCACTTTGCTGAATCTATTTCATTCCTACGTTTGTCTTTTCATCTTGCTAACAGTCATTATATGTGGGGGGCTGCCTATTCCTTTGGGGTATTTCTCTGAGGTAAGTCAGGCTTGTATTTCTATCTTCAGGCTAGTCAGCTCCTCAGGCAGTGCCGAGTTGCATAGGTAGTGGATAGGCACAATCCACTGCTGCTTCCAGTTGTGTGAGGATAGATCAGGTACTGCAGTCTACAGAGATTCCACGTCTCAGAGCTCGTCCTATTGTTTTTGGTTATTGCCAGATCTCTGTATGTGCGCTGATTACTGCACGCTGTGTTGCCTGATTGCCAGCCATAACAGAACTCCCTCCTGTGGTCGTGAATGGTACTTTGGCGAGTTCTGTCTATGGGCTCCTGTTGTGAATTCTGTTGTCGGGCTCCCTCCTGTGGTCATGAATGGTACTTTGGCTGGTTCTGTCCATGGACTTCCTCTGGTGGGTGTTTCTGAGTTTCCTTCCACAGGTGACGAGGTTAATTCGTTAGCTGCTGCTCTATTTAACTCCACTTAGATCTTTGCTCCATGCCACCTGTCAATGTTCCAGTATTGGTCTAGTTCTCTCCTGGATCGTTCTTGTGACCTGTCTTCCCAGCAGAAGCTAAGTTCCAGCTTGTATTTCTTGTTTTGCTATTTTCTGTCCAGCTTGCTATTTTTATTGTTGTCTTGCTTGCTGGAAGCTCTGGGACGCAGAGGGAGCACCTCCGCACCGTGAGTCGGTGCGGAGGGTCTTTTTGCGCCCTCTGCGTGGTCTTTTTGTAGGTTTTTGTGCTGACCGCAAAGTAACCTTTCCTATCCTCGATCTGTTCAGTAAGTCGGGCCTCACTTTGCTAAATCTATTTCATCTCTATGTTTGTATTTTCATCTTTACTCACAGTCATTATATGTGGGGGGCTGCCTTTTCCTTTGGGGAATTTCTCTAAGGCAAGGTAGGCTTTATTTTTCTATCTTCAGGGCTAGCTAGTTCCTTAGGCTGTGCCGAGTTGCATAGGGAGCGTTAGGCGCAATCCACGGCTATTTCTAGTGTGTCTGATAGGATTAGGGATTGCGGTCTGCAGAGTTCCCACGTCCCAGAGCTCGTCCTTATTATAAGAAACTATCAGGTCATTCCGTGTGCTCTTAACCACGAGGTCCATTGTTGTCCTGACCACTAGGTCATAACAGTACAGGTGGCCCAAAGTACTAATGCATCTCAATAGAGGGATAAGAGAAGTTCTGAGACCATTTTTTTTTCTTTGCAGTGTTTTTTGCCTCTCTTTTCCCCTTTACCTCTGGGTGGTTCAGGACACTGGTGTAAACATGGACAGTCAAGGTCTGTCCTCTTGGATGGATAATCTCACTACAAGGGAACAAAACATTCAAGATTTTGTGGTTCAGAATCCGATGTCAGAGCCTAGGATTCCAATTCCTGATTTGTTTTTTGGTGATAGATCTAAGTTCTTGAATTTCAAAAATAATTGTAAATTGTTTCTTGCCTTGAAACCTCGCTCCTCAGGTGACCCTGTTCAACAAGTAAAGATCATTATTTCTTTGTTACGTGGTGACCCTCAAGACTGGGCATTTTCCCTTGCGCCAGGAGATCCGGCATTGCGTGATGTTGATGCGTTTTTCCTGGCGCTTGGATTGCTTTATGACGAACCTAATTCAGTGGATCAGGCAGAGAAAATCTTGCTGGCTCTGTGTCAGGGTCAGGATGAAGCGGAGATATATTGTCAGAAGTTTAGAAAGTGGTCTGTGCTCACTCAGTTGAATGAATGTGCCCTGGCAGCAATCTTCAGAAAGGGTCTCTCTGAAGCCCTTAAGGATGTCATGGTGGGGTTTCCCATGCCTGCTGGTCTGAATGAGTCTATGTCCTTGGCCATTCAGATCGATCGACGCTTGCGTGAGCGTAAAGCTTTGCACCATTTGGCGGTACTATCTGAGCATGGGCCTGAGCCTATGCAATGTGATAGGACTTTGACCAGAGCTGAACGGCAAGAACACAGACGTCGGAATGGGCTATGTTTTTACTGTGGTGATTCCACTCATGCTATCTCCGATTGTCCTAAGCGCACTAGGCGGTTCGCTAGGTCTGCCACCATTGGTACGGTACAGTCTAAATTTCTATTGTCTGTTACTCTGATTTGCTCTTTGTCATCCTATTCTGTTATGGCATTTGTGGATTCAGGCGCTGCCCTGAATTTGATGGACTTGGAGTTTGCTAGGCGCTGTGGTTTTTTCTTGGAGCCCTTGCAGTATCCTATTCCATTGAGAGGAATTGATGCTACGCCTTTGGCCAAGAATAAGCCTCACTACTGGACCCAATTGACCATGTGCATGGCTCCTGCACATCAGGAGGATATCCGCTTTCTGGTGTTGCATAATCTGCATGATGTGGTCGTTTTGGGGTTGCCATGGCTACAGGTTCATAATCCAGTATTGGACTGGAAATCTATGTCTGTGTCCAGCTGGGGTTGCCAAGGGGTACATGGTGATGTTCCATTTTTGTCTATTTCGTCTTCCACACCTTCTGAAGTTCCAGAGTTTTTGTCGGATTATCGGGATGTATTTGATGAGCCCAAAGCCAGTGCCCTACCTCCTCATACGGATTGCGATTGTGCAATTAATTTGATTCCTGGTAGTAAGTTTCCTATAGGCCGATTGTTCAATTTATCTGTGCCAGAAAACGCAGCTATGCGGAGTTATATAAAGGAATCCTTGGAGAAAGGCCATATTCGCCCGTCGTCATCACCGTTAGGAGCAGGGTTCTTTTTTGTGGCCAAGAAGGATGGTTCTTTGAGACCTTGTATTGATTACCGCCTTCTTAATAAAATTACAGTCAAATTTCCGTATCCTTTGCCGTTGCTGTCTGATTTGTTTGCTCGTATTAAAGGGGCTAGTTGGTTCACCAAGATAGATCTTCGAGGGGCGTATAATCTTGTGCGTATTAAACAAGGCGATGAATGGAAAACAGCATTTAATACGCCCGAGGGCCATTTTGAGTACCTGGTTATGCCATTCGGGCTTTCCAATGCTCCATCAGTATTTCAGTCCTTTATGCATGACATCTTCCGAGAGTACCTGGATAGATTTATGATTGTATATTTGGATGACATTTTGGTCTTTTCGGATGATTGGGAGTCTCATGTGAAGCAGGTCAGAATGGTGTTCCAGGTCCTTTGTGCGAATTCTTTGTTTGTAAAGGGGTCAAAGTGTCTCTTTGGAGTTCAGAAGGTTTCATTTTTGGGGTTCATTTTTTCCCTTTCTACTATCGAGATGGACCCTGTTAAAGTCCAGGCCATTTACGATTGGACTCAGCCGACATCTGTGAAGAGCCTGCAAAAGTTCCTGGGCTTTGCTAATTTTTATCGGCGCTTCATCGCTAATTTTTCTACTGTTGCTAAACCATTGACTGATTTGACCAAGAAGGGTGCTGATGTGGTCAATTGGTCTTCTGCAGCTGTGGAGGCTTTTCAGGAGTTGAAGCGTCGTTTTTCTTCTGCCCCTGTGTTGTGCCAGCCAGATGTTTCGCTTCCGTTTCAGGTTGAGGTTGATGCTTCTGAGATTGGAGCAGGGGCTGTTTTGTCGCAAAGAAGTTCTGATGGCTCGGTGATGAAGCCATGTGCTTTCTTTTCTAGAAAGTTTTCGCCTGCTGAGCGTAACTATGATGTTGGTAATCGTGAGTTGTTGGCCATGAAGTGGGCATTCGAGGAGTGGCGTCATTGGGTGGAAGGAGAAAAGCATCGCGTGGTGGTCTTGACAGATCACAAGAATTTGACTTATCTTGAGTCTGCTAAACGGTTGAATCCGAGACAGGCTCGATGGTCATTATTTTTCTCCCGTTTTGATTTTGTGGTTTCGTACCTTCCGGGCTCTAAGAATGTGAAGGCTGATACCCTGTCAAGGAGTTTTGTGCCTGACTCTCCGGGTGTTCCTGAGCCGGCGGGTATTCTCAAAGAGGGGGTAATTTTGTCTGCCATCTCCCCTGATTTGCGGCGGGTGCTGCAAAAATTTCAGGCTGATAGACCTGACCGTTGCCCAGCGGAGAAACTGTTTGTCCCTGATAGATGGACTAGTAGAGTTATCTCTGAGATTCATTTTTCGGTGTTGGCTGGGCATCCTGGAATCTTTGGTACCAGAGATTTGGTGGCTAGATCCTTCTGGTGGCCATCTTTGTCACGGGATGTGCGTTCTTTTGTGCAGTCCTGTGGGACTTGTGCTCGGGCTAAGCCCTGCTGTTCTCGTGCCAGTGGGTTGCTTTTGCCCTTGCCGGTCCCGAAGAGGCCCTGGACGCATATTTCTATGGATTTTATTTCGGATCTCCCCGTCTCTCAAAAGATGTCGGTCATTTGGGTGGTTTGTGATCGCTTTTCTAAGATGGTCCATTTGGTACCTTTGTCTAAATTGCCTTCCTCCTCTGATTTGGTGCCATTATTTTTCCAGCATGTGGTTCGTTTACATGGTATCCCGGAGAACATCGTTTCTGACAGCGGTTCCCAGTTTGTTTCGAGGTTTTGGCGATCCTTTTATGTTAGGATGGGCATTGATTTGTCATTTTCCTCGGCTTTCCATCCTCAGAGAAATGGCCAAACCGAACGTACTAATCAAACTTTGGAAACATATCTGAGATGCTTTGTTTCTGCTGATCAGGATGATTGGGTGTCCTTTTTGCCGTTGGCTTAGTTCGACCTTAATAATCGGGCCAGCTCGGCTACTTTGGTTTCGCCGTTTTTCTGCAATTCTGGTTTCCATCCTCGTTTCTCTTCAGGGCAGGTTGAGTTTTCGGACTGTCCTGGTGTGGATACTGTGGTGGATAGGTTGCAGCAGATTTGGACTCATGTGGTGGACAATTTTACATTGTCCCAGGAGAAGGCTCAACGTTTCGCTAACCGCCAGCGCTGTGTGGGTCCCCAACTTTGTGTTGGGGATTTGGTTTGGTTGTCGTCTCGTTATGTTCCTATGAAGGTTTCCTCCCCTAAGTTTAAGCCTCGTTTCATTGGTCCGTATAAGATTTCTGAGGTTATGAATCCTGTGTCATTTCGTTTGGCCCTTCCTGCTTCTTTTGCCATCCATAATGTGTTCCATAGGTCGTTATTGCGGAGATACGTGGCGCCTGTGGTTCCATCCATTGATCCTCCTGCCCCGGTGTTGGTTGAGGGGGAGTTGGAGTATGTGGTGGAGAAGATTTTAGATTCTCGTGTTTCGAGACGGAAACTCCAGTACCTGGTCAAGTGGAAGGGTTATGGTCAGGAAGATAATTCCTGGGTTTTTGCCTCTGATGTTCATGGTGCCGATCTGGTTCGTGCCTTTCATTTGGCTCATCCTGGTCGGCCTGGGGGCTCTGGTGAGGGTTCGGTGACCCCTCCTCAAGGGGGGGTACTGTTGTGAATTCTGTTGTCGGGCTCCCTCCTGTGGTCATGAATGGTACTTCGGCTGGTTCTGTCCATGGACTTCCTCTGGTGGGTGTTTCTGAGTTTCCTTCCACAGGTGACGAGGTTAATTCGTTAGCTGCTGCTCTATTTAACTCCACTTAGATCTTTGCTCCATGCCACCTGTCAATGTTCCAGTATTGGTCTAGTTCTCTCCTGGATCGTTCTTGTGACCTGTCTTCCCAGCAGAAGCTAAATTCCAGCTTGTATTTCTTGTTTTGCTATTTTTTTGTCCAGCTTGCTATTTTTATTGTTGTCTTGCTTGCTGGAAGCTCTGGGACGCAGAGGGAGCACTTCCGCACCGTGAGTCGGTGCGGAGGGTCTTTTTGCGCCCTCTGCGTGGTCTTTTTGTAGGTTTTTGTGCTGACTGCAAAGTAACCTTTCCTATCCTCGGTCTGTTCAGTAAGTCGGGCCTCACTTTGCTAAATCTATTTCATCTCTATGTTTGTATTTTCATCTTTACTCACAGTCATTATATGTGGGGGGCTGCCTTTTCCTTTGGGGAATTTCTCTGAGGCAAGGTAGGCTTTATTTTTCTATCTTCAGGGCTAGCTAGTTCCTTAGGCTGTGCCGAGTTGCATAGGGAGCGTTAGGCGCAATCCACGGCTATTTCTAGTGTGTTTGATAGGATTAGGGATTGCGGTCAGCAGAGTTCCCACGTCCCAGAGCTCGTCCTTATTATCAGAAACTATCAGGTCATTCCGTGTGCTCTTAACCACTAGGTCCATTGTTGTCCTGACCACTAGGTCGTAACAGGCTCCCTCTGGTGGCTATGAGTGAAGCTGCTGCTTCTGAGGTTCCTTACACAGGTGACGTGGTTTATCCTTTGGTTGGCTTCTCTATTTAACTCCACTCAGATCGTTACTCCATGCCAGCTGTCAATGTTTTAGCATTGGTTCAGTTTGATCCTGGATCTGCCTGGTGACCTGTCTTCTCCTGCAGAAGCTAAGTTCCTTATTGTTATTTTTGCTCATTGTTTCTTTGTCCAGCTGGTTATCCTGATTTTGTCTTGCTAGCTGGAAGCTCTGGAATGAAGAGTGCCCCCCCCCCCCCGCACCGTGAGTCGGTGCGGAGGTCTATTTTGCACACTCTGCGTGGTCTTGTGTAGGTTTTTGTGCTGACCGCAAAGTTTCCTTTCCTATCCTCTGTCTATTTAGTAAGTCTGGCCTCTCTTTGCTGAAACCAATTTCATTTCTGCGTTTGTGACTTTCATCTTTTCTCAGAGTCATTATATGTGGGGGGCTGCCTATTCCTTTGGGGAATTTCTCTGAGGCAAGGTAGGCTTTATTTTCTATTTCTAGGGCTAGCTAGCTCTGAGGCTGTGACGAGGCGCCTAGGGAGCGTCAGGAGCGCTCCACGGCTATTTTTAGTGTGTGCGATAGGATTAGGGCTTGCGGTCAGCAGAGCTCCCACATTCCAGAGCTCGTCCTGTATGAGTTTAACTATCAGGTCGGGTGCTCCTAACCACCAGGTCATAACAGTACAGCTGGCCCAAAGTATTAATGCATCTCAATAGAGGGATAAGAGGACTTCTGAGACCATTTTTTTTCTTTGCACTGTGTTTTGTCTTTCTTTTCCCCTAGACCTTTGGGTGGTTCAGGACACAGGTGTAGAGATGGACATTCAGGGTCTATCCTCTTGTGTGGATCATCTCACTGCAAGGGTACAAAACATTCAAGATTTTGTGGTTCAGAATCCTATGTTAGAGCCTAGAATTCCTAATCCTGATTTATTTTCTGGGGATAGATCTAGATTCTTGAATTTCAAAAATAATTGTAAACTGTTTCTAGCTTTGAAAACCCGCTCCTCTGGTGACCCCGTTCAACAAGTAAATATCATAATTTCTTTGTTGCATGGTGACCCTCAAGACTGGGCATTTTCCCTTGCGCCAGGAGATCCTGCATTGCGAGATGTGGATGCGTTTTTTCTGGCGCTTGGATTGCTT
Organism: Ranitomeya imitator; assembly: GCF_032444005.1. Taxonomy (NCBI): domain Eukaryota; kingdom Metazoa; phylum Chordata; class Amphibia; order Anura; family Dendrobatidae; genus Ranitomeya; species Ranitomeya imitator. The sequence goes on along the minus strand of NC_091287.1, from coordinate 228,236,737 downwards.
TATGATGAACCAAATTCAGTGGATCAGGCAGAGAAAATCTTGCTGGCTTTGTGTCAGGGTCAAGATGAAGCGGAGGTGTACTGTCAGAAGTGGTCTGTGCTTACTCAGTGGAATGAATGTGCCCTGGCGGCAATTTTCAGAAAGGGTCTTTCTGAAGCCCTTAAGGATGTCATGGTGGGATTTCCCACGCCTGCTGGTCTGAATGAGTCTATGTCCTTGGCCATTCAGATCGATCGGCGCATGCGTGAGCGCAAAGCTGTGCACCATCTGGCGTTATTCTCTGAGCATAGGCCTGAGCCTATGCAATGTGATAGGACTTTGACTAGAGCTGAACGGCAAGAACACAGACGTCGGAATGGGCTGTGTTTTTACTGTGGTGAATCCACTCATGCTATCTCCGATTGTCCTAAGCGCACTAAGCGGTTCGCTAGGTCTGTCACCATTGGTACGGTACAGTCTAAATTTCTTTTGTCCGTTACTCTGATTTGCTCTCTGTCGTCCTATTCTGTAATGGCATTTGTGGATTCAGGCGCTCCCTGAATTTGATGGACTTGGAGTTTGCCAGGCGCTGTGGTTTTTTCTTGGAGCCCTTGCAGTATCCTATTCCATTGAGAGGAATTGATGCTACGCCTTTGGCCAAGAATAAGCCTCAGTACTGGACTCAATTGACCATGTGCATGGCTCCTGCACATCAGGAGGATATTCGCTTTTTGGTGTTGCATAATCTGCATGATGTGGTCGTTTTGGGGTTGCCATGGCTACAGGTCCATAATCCAGTATTTGATTGGAAATCTATGTCTGTGTCCAGCTGGGGTTGTCAGGGGGTACATGGTGATGTTCCATTGCTGTCAATTTCGCCTTCCACTCCTTCTGAAGTCCCTGAGTTTTTATCAGATTACCGGGATGTATTTGAAGAGCCCAAATCTGGTGCCCTACCTCCTCATAGGGATTGCGACTGTGCTATTAATTTGATTCCTGGTAGTAAGTTTCCTAAGGGCCGTCTGTTTAATTTGTCTGTGCCAGACCACGCCGCTATGCGGAGTTATATAAAGGAATCCTTGGAGAAGGGTCATATTCGTCCGTCGTCGTCACCATTGGGAGCAGGGTTCTTTTTTGTGGCCAAGAAGGATGGTTCTTTGAGACCTTGTATTGATTACCGCCTTCTTAAAAAGATCACAGTCAAATTTCAGTATCCTTTGCCGCTGCTGTCTGATTTATTTGCTCGGATTAAGGGGGCTAGTTGGTTCACCAAGATAGATCTTCGAGGGGCGTATAATCTTGTGCGAATTAAACAGGGTGATGAATGGAAAACAGCATTTAATACGCCCGAGGGCCATTTTGAGTACCTGGTTATGCCATTCGGGCTTTCTAATGCTCCATCTGTGTTTCAGTCCTATATGCATGACATCTTCCGAGAGTACCTGGATAGATTTATGATTGTATATTTGGATGACATTTTGGTCTTTTCGGATGATTGGGAGTCTCATGTGTAGCAGGTCAGAATGGTGTTCCAGGTCCTTTGTGCGAATTCCTTGTTTGTGAAGGGGTCAAAGTGTCTCTTTGGAGTTCAGAAGGTTTCATTTTTGGGTTTCATTTTTTCCCCTTCTACTATCGAGATGGACCCTGTTAAAGTTCAGGCCATTTACGATTGGACTCAGCCGACATCTGTGAAGAGCTTGCAGAAGTTCCTGGGCTTTGCTAATTTTTATCGTCGCTTCATCGCTAACTTTTCCAGTATTGCTAAACCGTTGACTGATTTGACCAAGAAAGGTGCTGATGTGGTCAATTGGTCCTCTGCGGCTGTAGCGGCTTTTCAGGAGTTGAAGCGTCGTTTTGCTTCTGCCCCTGTGTTGTGCCAGCCAGATGTTTGGCACCCTTTTCAGGTGGAGGTTGATGCTTCTGAAATTGGAGCAGGGGCTGTTTTGTCGAAAAGAAGTTCTGATGGCTCGGTGATGAAACCCTGTGCCTTCTTTTCTAGAAAATTTTCGCCTGCTGAGCGCAATTATGATGTGGGCAATCGGGAGTTGTTGGCCATGAAGTGGGCATTCGAGGAGTGGCGACATTGGCTTGAAGGAGCTAAACATCGCGTGATGGTCTTGACGGATCACAAGAATTTGACTTATCTCGAGTCTGCCAAACGGTTAAATCCTAGACAGGCTCGATGGTCGCTCTTTTTCTCCCGTTTTGATTTTGTGGTTTCATACCTTCCGGGATCTAAGAATGTGAAGGCTGATGCCCTGTCAAGGAGTTTTGTGCCTGACTCTCCGGGTGTTCCGGAGCCGGCGGGTATTCTTAAAGAAGGGGTAATTTTCTCTGCCATTTCCCCTGATTTGCGGCGTGTGCTGCAAAAGTTTCAGGCTGATAGACCTGACCGTTGTCCTACGGAGAAACTGTTTGTCCCTGATAGATGGACTGGTAGAGTTATCTCGGAGATTCATTGTTCAGTATTGGCTGGTCATCCTGGAATCTTTGGTACCAGAGATTTGGTGGCTAGATCTTTTTGGTGGCCTTCTTTGTCACGGGATGTGCGTTCTTTTGTGCAGTCCTGTAGGATTTGTGCTCGGGCTAAGCCCTGCTGTTCTCGTGCCAGTGGGTTGCTTTTGCCCTTGCCGATTCCGAAGAGGCCCTGGACGCATATTTCCATGGATTTTATTTCTGATCTCCCTGTTTCTCAAAAGATGTCGGTCATTTGGGTGGTTTGTGATCGCTTCTCTAAGATGGTCCATTTGGTACCCTTATCTAAACTGCCTTCCTCCTCTGATTTGGTGCCATTGTTTTTCCAGCATGTGGTTCGTTTGCATGGTATTCCGGAGAACATCGTCTCGGACAGAGGTTCCCAGTTTGTTTCGAGGTTTTGGCGGTCCTTTTGCTCTAAGATGGGCATTGATTTGTCTTTTTCTTCGGCTTTCCATCCTCAGACTAATGGCCAAACCGAATGAACTAATCAGACTTTGGAGACATATCTGAGATGCTTTGTTTTTGCTGATCAGGATGATTGGGTGTCCTTCTTGCCTTTGGCTGAGTTCGCCCTTAATAATCGGGCCAGCTCGGCTAATTTAGTTTCTCCTTTTTTCTGCAATTCTGGTTTCCATCCTCGTTTCTCTTCAGGGCAGGTTGAGCCTTCGGACTGTCCTGGTGTGGATGCGGTGGTGGACAGGTTGCAGCAGATTTGGACTCATGTGGTGGACAATTTGACATTGTCCCAGGAGAAGGCTCAACGTTTCGCTAACCGCCGGCGTTGTGTTGGTCCCTGACTTCGTGTTGGGGATTTGGTTTGGTTGTCATCTCGTCACGTTCCTATGAAGGTTTCCTCTCCTAAGTTTAAGCCTCGTTTCATTGGACCATATAAGATTTCTGAGGTTCTTAATAATGTGTTATTTCGTTTGGACTTTCCAGCTTCTTTTGCCATCCATAATGTGTTCCATAAGTCGTTGTTGCGGAGATACACGGCGCCTATGGTTCCCTCCGTTGATCCTCCTGCCCCGGTGTTGGTTGAGGGGGAGTTGGAGTATGTGGTGGAGAAGATTTTGGATTCTCGTGTTTCGAGACGGAAACTCCAGTACCTGGTCAAGTGGAAGGGTTATGGTCAAGAAGATAATTCCTGGGTTTTTGCCTTTGATGTTCATGCTGCCGATCTTGTTCGTGCCTTTCATTTGGCTCATCCTGATCGGCCTGGGGGCTCTGGTGAGGGTTCGGTGACCCCTCCTCAAGGGGGGGGTACTGTTGTGAATTCTGTTGTCGAACTCCCTCCTGTGGTCGTGAATGGTACTTCGGTGAGTTCTGTCTATGGGCTCCCTCTGGTGGCTATGAGTGAAGCTGCTGCTTGAGGTTCCTTACACAGGTGACGTGGTTTATCCTTTGGTTGGCTTCTCTATTTAACTCCACTCAGATCGTTACTCCATGCCAGCTGCCAATGTTTTAGCATTGGTTCAGTTCGCTCCTGGATCTGCCTGGTGACCTGTCTTCTCCTGCAGAAGCTAAGTTCCTTATTGTAATTTTTTCTCATTGTTTCTTTGTCCAGCTGGTTATCCTGATTTTGTCTTGCTAGCTGGAAGCTCTAGAATGCAGAGTGCCCCCCCCCCCACACCGTGAGTCGGTGCGGAGGTCTTTTTTGCACACTCTGCGTGGTCTTTTGTAGGTTTTTGTGCTGACCGCAATGTTTCCTTTCCTATCCTCTGTCTATTTAGTAAGTATGGCCTCTCTTTGCTGAAACCTATTTCATTTCTACGTTTGTGACTTTCATCTTTTCTCACAGTCACTATATGTGGGGGGCTGCCTATTCCTTTGGGAAATTTCTCTGAGGCAAGGTAGGCTTTATTTTCTATTTCTAGGGTTAGCTAGCTCTGAGGCTGTGACGAGGCGCCTAGGGAGCGTCAGGAGCGCTCCACGGCTATTTTTAGTGTGTGTGATAGGATTAGGGCTTGCGGTCAGCAGAGCTCCCACATTCCAGAGCTCGTCCTGTATGAGTTTAACTATCAGGTCGGGTGCTCCTAACCACCAGGTCATAACACTTACCTCCATGTTAAGCCCCTGTGGCGAGATTACATACCCCAGGAACTGAATCTCTGTGCGATGGAATTCGCATTTCTCAGGCTTAATGTAGAGGTGATTCTCTTTTAGACGCCTCATGATGGTCTTCACATGCTCCTGATGTTCCTGCAAAGAGTCAGAGAAAATCAAAATGTTGTCCAGGTAGATCACAACAAAATGGTCCAACAGATCTCTGAATATATCATTTGCTAGATGTTGGAAAGTAGCCGGAGCATTGCAGATACTGAAAGGCATCACAAGATATTCAAAATTCCCATACCGACACCTAAACGCTGTCTTCCATTCATCTCCAGGACGGCTCCTAATTAAATTATATGCTCCTTGAAGATCCAACTTGGAGAAGATCTTGGCCTGTAATACCCTTTCCAACAGTTCAAGAATTAACGGTAATGAGTAGCGATTCTGGACGGTCACTTTATTGAGCTCTCGATAGTTAATACATGGTCTAAGAGATCCATCTTCTTTTCAACAAAAAAATGTGTGCTCTTGCTGGTGATGAGGATGGGCGAATGAAACCCTTAGCCAAATTCTCATCGATGTACTCTTTCAATGCTTGCAGCTCTGGGGCTGCTAGTGGATAGACATTCTTGAAGGGAATAGCTGCTCCGGGAAGCAGCCCAATGGGACAGTCATACGGTCTGTGAGGAGGAAGCTGGTCTTCCATCTTTTTCTCACAAATGTCTGAAAATTCACTATAAACAGGTGGTAAAGAAGATACCTCAGTAACCCGTACTATAGCCCGTGGACTTGTCTGGCCTGTTACCGCTGTCTCCTTTGATGGAAAGGTGATCTCCTAAAGGTACCGTCACACTAAGCGACGCTGCAGCGATACCGACAACGATCCGGATCGCTGCAGCGTCGCTGTTTGGTCGCTGGAGAGCTGTCACACAGACCGCTCTCCAGCGACCAACGATGCCGGTAACCAGGGTAAACATCGGGCTACTAAGCGCAGGGCCGCACTTAGTAACCCGATGTTTACCCTGGTTACCATCGTTAAAGTAAAAAAACAAACACTACATACTTACCTACTGCTGTCTGTCCTCGGCGCTCTGCTTCTCTGGTCTGGCTGTGAGCACAGCGGCCGGAAAGCAGAGCGGTGACATCACCGCTCTGCTTTCCGGCTGCCCGGCGCTCACAGCCAGACCAGAGAAGCAGAGCGCCGAGGACAGACAGCGGTAGGTAAGTATGTACTGTTTGTTTTTTTTTAACTTTAACGATGGTAACCAGGATAAACATCGGGTTACTAAGCGCGGCCCTGCGCTTAGTAACCAGATGTTTACCCTGGTTACCAGCGAAGACATCGCTGAATCGGTGTCACACACGCCGATTCAGCGATGTCAGCGGGAGAGCCAGTGACGAAATAAAGTTCTGGCCTTTCTTCCCCGATCAGCGACAGCACAGCAGGGGCCTGATCGCTGCTGCCCATCACACTGGACGATATCGCTAGCGAGGACGCTGCAACGTCACGGATCGCTAGCGATATCGTCTAGTGTGACGGTACCTTTAGTCTCCCAGTTGATAGTAGGATTGGGCAACTGCAACCATGGAATTCCTAAAATTAAAGGGAAATGTGGAGAAGAGATCACCATAAATGACAGCTTTTCCTGATGATCAGGCTCTCTGAAAACTTCGAGAAGTCCCATTTCCTGATCTACAGGTCCAGAAACTAGAGGTGAGCCATCCACCGTTTCCATAGTTACCGGAGCAGCTTTCTGCTGAGTCTGTATGCCATATTCCCTTGCAATAGCTATGTTCATAAAATTTCTTCCTGTCCCTGAATCCACCATAGTTGCACAAGAAATCCATTGTCCCGCTGACCGGATCTTAATGGGAAGGGAGCGATGTGTGTCCTTACCCTTCGGAGTCTCAGGAGAGGCAGTCATAGATAGAGAAGGGAAGATGGCACTCACTGAAAAACTAAACTCCAATGTAATGGATTCAGCATCTTGATTTTCAAATTCCCCTACTGTGGCTAATACCTTGCGAGGTCACTTGGGACAGTTGATGAAGAAGTGATCTGACTGCCCACAGTAAAAGCACAGACTCTCCCAGAAACGATGCTCTCTGCGCTCGTTACTCTCACGACGCTGTAGCACATCCACCTGCATGGGAACTGGTTCAGCCTCCTTAGAGGACTTGCCTGTAGATTCTTTAGGAGGAAGGAAAGAGTTAGTGACATGATTAGAGGCTACAAATTTCTCCTGTCTACGTTCTGTAACGCGTATGTCAATGCGTACAGAATGCTGAATAAAAGCATCTAACTCTTCCGGAGCATCTACATGAGCTAGTTCATCTTTCAACACATTAGACAATCCTCTCCTAAAAATAGGTAATTGAGCATAACTGTCCCAAATCATATCCACCACCAGCCGTCTAAACTCTGTAGCGTATTCGATAACAGAACGCTTACCCTGACGTAATGCTAACAAAGAGGTCTCAGCTGTAGTGCGTCGATTAGGATCATCGAACATCATGGACATAGCAGCAAGAAAATCGTCAAGGTTATTCAAGCGAGGCTCACGAGTCTCCATAAGCGGATTTGCCCATGAGAGAGCTCGAGAAGTGAGCAACATGATAATACATAAAACCTTAGATCAATCAGTAAGGAAATGGGTGGCATGCACATTAAAATACAAACGGCATTTGTTTACAAACCCACAAAACTTGTAACGGTCCCCACTGAATCTAAATGGTGGTAACTTGGGAGGAGTAGTTGGCTGTGGCTGTACTGGGGTTGGAGGTGGAGGTGCTCCTGCAGTCATCAGACCAGCCACCTGATTACTTAAATCCTGAAGAGCCTGCCCAAAATGGGCCTCCCAGTTAGCAACCTTGTTTTGCAGTGCCTCAATATCCCCCTGTAAAGAATGGATCATAGAAAACAACTGATTCATCTTTGCCTCGGTTGACATTATCCCAGCAGATTCTTTTATGGCCTGAGTATCCTGTAATAATTATATGGGTACTACGGAATCTAATAGCATGGGATAAAGCCAGTCCGAGAACAAAGTTGCAGCAAAGAATATTTTTACTCATATAGTTACATAGTTACATAGTTAGTAAGGCCGAAAAAAGACATTTGTCCATCCAGTTCAGCCTATATTCCATCATAATAAATACCCAGATCTACGTCCTTCTACAGAACCTAATAATTGTATGATACAATATTGTTCTGCTCCAGGAAGACATCCAGGCCTCTCTTGAACCCCTCGACTGAGTTCGCCATCACCACCTCCTCAGGCAAGCAATTCCAGATTCTCACTGCCCTAACAGTAAAGAATCCTCTTCTATGTTGGTGGAAAAACCTTCTCTCCTCCAGACGCAAAGAATGCCCCCTTGTGCCTGTCACCTTCCTTGGTATAAACAGATCCTCAGCGAGATATTTGTATTGTCCCCTTATATACTTATACATGGTTATTAGATCGCCCCTCAGTCGTCTTTTTTCTAGACTAAATAATCCTAATTTCGCTAATCTATCTGGGTATTGTAGTTCTCCCATCCCCTTTATTAATTTTGTTGCCCTCCTTTGTACTCTCTCTAGTTCCATTATATCCTTCCTGAGCACCGGTGCCCAAAACTGGACACAGTACTCCATGTGCGGTCTAACTAGGGATTTGTACAGAGGCAGTATAATGCTCTCATCATGTGTATCCAGACCTCTTTTAATGCACCCCATGATCCTGTTTGCCTTGGCAGCTGCTGCCTGGCACTGGCTGCTCCAGGTAAGTTTATCATTAACTAGGATCCCCAAGTCCTTCTCCCTGTCAGATTTACCCAGTGGTTTCCCGTTCAGTGTGTAATGGTGATATTGATTCCCTCTTCCCATGTGTATAACCTTACATTTATCATTGTTAAACCTCATCTGCCACCTTTCAGCCCAAGTTTCCAACTTATCCAGATCCATCTGTAGCAGAATACTATCTTCTCTTGTATTAACTGCTTTACATAGTTTTGTATCATCTGCAAATATCGATATTTTACTGTGTAAACCTTCTACCAGATCATTAATGAATATGTTGAAGAGAACAGGTCCCAATACTGACCCCTGCGGTACCCCACTGGTCACAGCGACCCAGTTAGAGACTATACCATTTATAACCACCCTCTGCTTTCTATCACTAAGCCAGTTACTAACCCATTTACACACATTTTCCCCCAGACCAAGCATTCTCATTTTGTGTACCAACCTCTTGTGCGGCACGGTATCAAACGCTTTGGAAAAATCGAGATATACCACGTCCAATGACTCACCGTGGTCCAGTCTATAGCTTACCTCTTCATAAAAACTGATTAGATTGGTTTGACAGGAGCGATTTCTCATAAACCCATGCTGATATGGAGTTAAACAGTTATTCTCATTGAGATAATCCAGAATAACATCCCTCAGAAACAGAAATGTAAACAGAATTGACACATATTTCTGCAATTGCAATGAGGTCTTCAGCTCTATATTGTAAATAGCAAACAGAGCATAATACAGATATTCCTGCAGTAGTAACAAGGTCCTCAGCACAATAAAGTAAATCAGCAGACTGAGAGGCGAACAGATATTTAAACAAGGAAATCCAATAAGGTTATTAGTGCATATGCACACAGTACTTAAATGAGAAAGTCCAGCAAAACTTGATCACACATGTGCACAGTACTTGTTAGTAGGAGTTCAATAATTCACAGATGATGCGTTGTGTGAATGCAGTCCTGGGAAAGAGAGGATGAGGGAAAAAGAGGGAGAGCGCTATCTAAGCGTAACAGATGAGTAAATCTTTCTTGATGAGACAAGCATAACTTGAATCTTGCGCAACTGGTGTGGTTGTGTAAAGATGCACAACACTAAGAAAAGTTTTGCAAAAAAGAAGATACTTCCACTGGTGCACAGCCCGTCGCAGAAGTTCCAGAGGCGAGAGGTAGCTGAATTGAGAAAGGCAGACCACCGAGTAGTGAGCAGAAGCAGGGAGTTCACCAGCAAACTGTCATGAGCCAGCAGCACAAAAATACTCAGGCACAGGAGAACACATGACCCGGACTTAAATAATCAGGACAGACAGGAAGTTCCATGACAAGGCGCGATCCAAGACACCATCTTGGATCAGGGCGACCAGGCACCAGGAAAGTCCCGAATCCTTACAGATGCTCAGTAGTGTGTGGCCTCCACGTGCCTGTATGCACCTGGGTATGCTCCTGATGAGGTGGCGGATGGTCTCCTGATGGATCTCTTCCCAGACGTGGACTAAAGCATCTGCCAACTCCTGGACAGTCTGTGGTGCAACCTGACGTTGGTGGATGGTGAGAGACATGATGTCCCAGATGTGTTAAATTGGATTCAGGTCTGGAAAACGGGCCGGCCAGTCCATAGCTTCAATGCCTTTATCTTGCAGGAACTGCTGACACACTCCAGCCACATGAAGCTGGCCATTGTCCTGCATTAGGGGGAACCCAGGGCCAACGGCACCAGCATATGGTCTCACAAGGGGTCTGAGGATTTAATCTCGGCACCTAATGGCATTCAGGCTACCTCTGGCGAGCACATGGATGGCTGTGTGGCCCTCCAAAGAAATGCCACCCCACACCATTACTGACCCACTGCCAAACTGATCATGCTGAAGGATGTTGCAGGCAGCAGATCGCTCTCCACAGCATCTGTCACATGTCTCTGTCACGTCTGTCACATGTGCTCAGTGTGAACCTGCTTTCATCTGTGAAGAGCACAGGGCGCCAGTGGCAAATTTGCCAATCATGGTGTTCTGTGGCAAATGCCAAGCATCCTGCACGGAGTTCGGCTGTGAGCACAACCCCCATCTGTGGACATCAGGCACTCAGACCATCCTCATGGAGTCGGTTTCTAACCGTTTGTGCAGACACACGCACATTTGTGGCCTGCTGGAGGTCATTTTGCAGGGCTCAGGCAGTGCTCCTCCTGTTCCTCTTTGCACAAAGGCTGAGGTAGTGGTCCTGTTGCTGGGTTGTTGCCCTTCTATGGCCCCCTCCATGTCTCCTGGTGTACTGGCCTGTCTCCTGGTAGCGCCTCCAGCCTCTGGACACTACACTGACAGACACAGTAAACCTTCTTGCCACAGCTCACATTGATGTGCAATTATGGATGAGCTGCACTACCTGAGCAACTTGTGTGGGTTGTAGAGTCCATCTCATGCTACCACGAGTGTGAAAGCACAACCAACATTCAAAAGTGACCAAAATTATTATGGTAGGTGTACACTTACATATGAGAGACAGAATCTTAAAAAAAGATACAGAAAATCACATTGTATGATTTTTACATAATTAATTTGCATTTAAATGCATGAAATAAGTATTTGATGCAATAGAAAAACAATTTAATATTTGATACAGAAACCTTTATTTGCAATTAGGGAGGTCAGACATTTTGCGCACACTGCAGTTAGGATTTTGGCCAACTCCTCCAAACAAATCTTCTCCAGATCTTTCAGGTTTCAAGGCTCTCACTGGGCAAAATTGAGTTTCAGCTCCCTCCAAATATTATCTAGCTATCTATTAGCCCCAGACCGAGGAAAATTGACAGTCATCTTGTGTTTCTTCCATTTTTTTATAATTGTGCTAACAGTTGTTTCCTTCTCACCAAGCAGATTGCCTATTGTCCTGTAGCCCATTCCAGTGTCGTGCAGGTTTACAATTTTGTCCCTGGTGTCCTTAGACACCTCTTTGGTTTTGACCATGGTAGAGAGAATGAAGTGTGATTGATTGAGTGTTGTGGACTTTTATGCAGCTAACAAGTTCAAACAATTGCAATTATTACAGTTAATGAGTGAAGAATAGGAGGGCTTCTTAAAGAAAAACTAACCAGTCTGTGAGAGCCAGAATTTTTGTTGGTTGGTAGGTAATCAAATACTTATTTAATGCATTAAAATGTAATTTAATAATTTAAAAATCAGAGAATGTAATTTTCTCTTTTTTATTTGTTGATTCTGCCTTTCACTGTTGAATTGTACCTATGATAAAAATTACAGACCTCTCCGCTCTTTGTAGGTGGAAAAACTTGTAAAATCGGCAGTGTATCAGTGTATCAAATACTTATTTTCCCCATTAGTCACATCTCTCAACTTTTATAAACCAGGAGGTATATAGACCCCCATACAGAATGAAGACCCCTACAGTACACTACCAGTATAAGATCACCAACTCAATATGAGGGCCCTAACAGTCCGTCATAGCCCCTCACACAGTTTTATGGCCACCGACAAAACTTCACTCAGTATGATTGGCCCTCAGCAGTCCCGCATTCATTATGATGCCCCCCACAATTGCTAACCTTTAAAAAACATTACTGACTTCACCTTAATTCCTTGGCATGCTGCTCCATTCTGTGCAGTGTGAGTACTGAGGCTTCAGAACAGCAAGTCCGAGATAGTTACTCTGGTGCAAGACTGAGGTACATTCTTGTTTGCAATTGTTTTTGCTTAGAGTATTCACCTTGTTATTAACTCCTGGCCTGTTTCCTATGAGGTTCCCATCCTGCAGTTTGATGCATTCATACTGTTATACTCATTATGACTTTTAGCTATTCCTGGCAACTTTTTTAGGGAACCATGATCTGGAATGCTATCTGACTGGAAAAGACCTAACCTTCTTGGGAATGGGGAATTAAGGTTTAACAATGCTGAAATTTGCTAGACGTGCAGATGTAGGCAGCATCAATGCAAATTCAGCTTAAAATGAACACTTTCCATGTGAGACACATTACCAAAAAATAAAAGAGAAAAGAAAATAAGAATAACAAGTTGAAATAAATGTACATGTATTAAACAAATATTAAGAATATATTTATGGATTAGTGTACATAAAGGTTCTTACAACCTAAGCTATCATATATAATAAGAGTAACATTTAATTTTTTAACCCCTTCCCGACCCATGACGCCACGTAGGCGTCATGAAAGTCGGTGCCAATCCGACCCATGACGCCTATGTGGCGTCATGGAAAGATCGCGTCCCTGCAGATCCGGTGAAAGGGTTAACTCCCATTTCACCCGATCTGCAGGGACAGGGGGAGTGGTAGTTTAGCCCAGGGGGGGTGGCTTCACCCCCCCCGTGGCTACGATCGCTCTGATTGGCTGTTGAAAGTGAAACTGCCAATCAGAGCGATTTGTAATATTTCACCTATTATAACGGGTGAAATATTACAATCCAGCCATGGCCGATGCTGCAATATCATCGGCCATGGCTGGAAATACTAATGTGCCCCCACCCCACCGATCGCCCCCCCAGCCCTCCGATCTGCCCGGTACACTGCCCCGCTCCCCTCCGTCCTGTGCTCCGCTCCCCCCGTGCTCTTGTCCGCTCACCCCCGTGCTCCAATCACCCCCCCTGCACTCCGTTACACCCCCCCCGTGCTCCGTTCCACCCCCCGTGCTCCGTTCCACCCCCCCGTGCTCCGTTCCACCCCCCCGATGCTCCGTTCCACCCCTCCCGCGTTCCGATCCACCCCCCCATGCTCCGATCCCCCCCCCCGTGCTCCCCCCGCACCCCATCATACTTACCGATGCTGCCGGGGTCCGTCCATCTTCTCCCTGGGCGCAGCCATCTTCCAAAATGGCGGGCGCATACGCAGTGCGCCCGCCGAATCTGTCGGCCGGCAGATTTGTTCAAAGTGCATTTTGATCACTGAGATATAATCTATCTCAGTGATCAAAATAAAAAAAATAATAAATGACCCTCCCCCCTTTGTCACCCCCATAGGTAGGGACAATAAAAAAATAAAGAATTTTTTTTTCCACTAATGTTAGAATAGGGTTAGGGTTAGGGCTAGGGTTATTGGTAGGGTTAGGGTTAGGGGTAGGGGTAGGGTTAGGGGTAGGGGTAGGGTTAGGGTTTCGGTATGTGCACACGTATTCTGGTCCTCTGCGGATTTTTCCGCTGCGGATTTCATAAATCCGCAGTGCTAAACCGCTGCAGATTTATGGCGGATTTACCGTGTTTTTTCTGCGCATTTTACTGCGATTTTACAACTGCGATTTTCTACTGGAGCAGTTGTAAAACCGCTGCGGAATCCGCACAAAGAAGTGACATGCTGCGGAATGTAAACCGCTGCGTTTCCGTGCAGTTTTTCTGCAGCATGTGTACAGCGATTTTTGTTTCCCATAGGTTTACATTGAACTGTAAACTCATGGGAAACTGCTGCGGATCCGCAGCGTTTTCCGCAGTGTGTGCACATACCTTTAGAATTAGGCTATGTGCACACGGTGCGGATTTGGCTGTGGATCCGCAGCGGATTGGCCGCTGCGGATTCGTAGCAGTTTTCCATCAGGTTTGCAGTACCAAGTAAACCTATGGAAAACCAAATCCGCTGTGCCCATGGTGCGGAAAATACCGCGCGGAAACGCTGCGTTGTATTTTCCGCAGCATGTCAATTCTTTGTGCGGATTCCGCAGCGTTTTACACCTGTTCCTCAATAGGAATCCGCAGGTGAAATCCGCACAAAAAACACTGGACATCCATGGTAAATCCGCAGGTAAAACATAGTGCCTTTTACCCGCGTATTTTTCAAAAATGATGCTGAAATATCTCACACGAATCCGCAACGTGGGCACATAGCCTTAGGGTTAGGGTTGGAATTAGGGTTGTGGTTAGGGTTAGGGGTGTGTTGGGGTTAGGGTTGTGGTTAGGGGTGTGTTGGGGTTAGGATTGTGATTAGGGTTATGGCTACAGTTGGGATTAGGGTTAGGGGTGTGGGGGGGTTAGTGTTGGAGGTAGAATTGAGGGGTTTCCACTGTTTAGGCACATCAGGGGTCTCCAAACGCAACATGGCGCCACCATTGATTCCAGCCAATCTTGTATTCAAAAAGTCAAATGGTGCTCCCTCAATTCCGAGCCCTGACGTGTGCCCAAACAGTGGTTTACCCCCACATATGGGGTACCAGCATACTCAGGACAAACTGCGCAACAATTACTGGGGTCCAATTTCTCCTGTTACCCTTGTGAAAATAAAAAAATGCTTGCTAAAACATCATTTTTGAGGAAAGAAAAATGATTTTTTTATTTTCACGGCTCTGCGTTGTAAACGTCTGTGAAGCACTTGGGGGTTCAAAGTGCTCACCACATATCTAGATAAGTTCCTGGGGGGTCTAGTTTCTAAAATGGGGTCACTTGTGGGGGGTTTCTACTGTTTAGGCACACCAGGGGCTCTGCAAACGCAACGTGACGCCCGCAGACCATTCCATCAAAATCTGCATTTCAAAAGTCACTACTTCCCTTCTGAGCCCCGACGTGTGCCCAAACAGTGGTTTACCCCCACACATGGGGTATCAGCGTACTCAGGAGAAACTGGACAACAACTTTTGGGGTCCAATTTCTCCTGTAACCCTTGGGAAAATAAAAAATTCTGGGCTAAATAATAATTTTTGAGGAAAGAAAACGTATTTATTATTTTCACGGCTCTGTATTATAAACTTCTGTGAAGCACTTGGGGGTTCAAAGTGCTCACCACACATCTAGATAAGTTCCTTGGGGGGTCTAGTTTCTAAAATGGGGTCACTTGTGGGGGGTTTCTACTGTTTAGGCACACCAGGGGCTCTGCAAACGCAACGTGATGCCCGCAGACCATTCCATCAAAGTCTGCATTTCAAAAGTCACTACTTCCCTTCTGAGCCCCGACGTGTGCCCAAACAGTGGTTTACCCCCACATATGGGGTATCAGCGTACTCAGGAGAAACTGGACAACAACTTTTGGGGTGCAATTTCTCCTGTAACCCTTGGGAAAATAAAAAATTCTGGGCTAAATAATTATTTTTGAGGAAAGAAAATGTATTTATTATTTTCACGGCTCTGTATTATAAACTTCTGTGAAGCACTTGGGGGTTCAAAGTGCTCACCACACATCTAGATAAGTTCCTTGGGGGGTCTAGTTTCTAAAATGGGGTCACTTGTGGGGGGTTTCTACTGTTTAGGCACACCAGGGGCTCTGCAAACGCAACGTGATGCCCGCAGACCATTCCATCAAAGTCTACATTTCAAAAGTCACTACTTCCCTTCTGAGCCCCGACGTGTGCCCAAACAGTGGTTTACCCCCACATATGGGGTATCAGCGTACTCAGGAGAAACTGGAAAACAACTTTTGGGGTGAAATTTCTCCTGTTACCCTTGGGAAAATAAAAAATTGCAGGCTAAAAGATCATTTTTGAGAAAATATTTTTTTTTTTATTTTCATGGCTCTGCGTTGTAAACGTCTGTGAAGCACTTGGGGGTTCAAAGTGCTCACCACATATCTAGATAAGTTCCTGGGGGGTCTAGTTTCTAAAATGGGGTCACTTGTGGGGGGTTTCTACTGTTTAGGCACACCAGGGGCTCTGCAAACGCAACGTGACGCCCGCAGACCATTCCATCAAAATCTGCATTTCAAAAGTCACTACTTCCCTTCTGAGCCCCGACGTGTGCCCAAACAGTGGTTTACCCCCACACATGGGGTATCAGCGTACTCAGGAGAAACTGGACAACAACTTTTGGGGTCCAATTTCTCCTGTAACCCTTGGGAAAATAAAAAATTCTGGGCTAAATAATAATTTTTGAGGAAAGAAAACGTATTTATTATTTTCACGGCTCTGTATTATAAACTTCTGTGAAGCACTTGGGGGTTCAAAGTGCTCACCACACATCTAGATAAGTTCCTTGGGGGGTCTAGTTTCTAAAATGGGGTCACTTGTGGGGGGTTTCTACTGTTTAGGCACACCAGGGGCTCTGCAAACGCAACGTGATGCCCGCAGACCATTCCATCAAAGTCTGCATTTCAAAAGTCACTACTTCCCTTCTGAGCCCCGACGTGTGCCCAAACAGTGGTTTACCCCCACATATGGGGTATCAGCGTACTCAGGAGAAACTGGACAACAACTTTTGGGGTGCAATTTCTCCTGTAACCCTTGGGAAAATAAAAAATTCTGGGCTAAATAATTATTTTTGAGGAAAGAAAATGTATTTATTATTTTCACGGCTCTGTATTATAAACTTCTGTGAAGCACTTGGGGGTTCAAAGTGCTCACCACACATCTAGATAAGTTCCTTGGGGGGTCTAGTTTCTAAAATGGGGTCACTTGTGGGGGGTTTCTACTGTTTAGGCACACCAGGGGCTCTGCAAACGCAACGTGATGCCCGCAGACCATTCCATCAAAGTCTGCATTTCAAAAGTCACTACTTCCCTTCTGAGCCCCGACGTGTGCCCAAACAGTGGTTTACCCCCACATATGGGGTATCAGCGTACTCAGGAGAAACTGGACAACAACTTTTGGGGTGCAATTTCTCCTGTAACCCTTGGGAAAATAAAAAATTCTGGGCTAAATAATTATTTTTGAGGAAAGAAAATGTATTTATTATTTTCACGGCTCTGTATTATAAACTTCTGTGAAGCACTTGGGGGTTCAAAGTGCTCACCACACATCTAGATAAGTTCCTTGGGGGGTCTAGTTTCTAAAATGGGGTCACTTGTGGGGGGTTTCTACTGTTTAGGCACACCAGGGGCTCTGCAAACGCAACGTGATGCCCGCAGACCATTCCATCAAAGTCTGCATTTCAAAAGTCACTACTTCCCTTCTGAGCCCCGACGTGTGCCCAAACAGTGGTTTACCCCCACATATGGGGTATCAGCGTACTCAGGAGAAACTGGAAAACAACTTTTGGGGTGAAATTTCTCCTGTTACCCTTGGGAAAATAAAAAATTGCAGGCTAAAAGATCATTTTTGAGAAAATATTTTTTTTTTTATTTTCATGGCTCTGCGTTATAAACTTCTGTGAAGCACTTAGGGGTTTAAAGTCCTCACCACACATCTAGATAAGTTCCTTTCGGGGTCTAGTTTCCAAAATGGGGTCACTTGTGGGGGGTTTCTACTGTTTAGTCACATCAGGGGCTCTGCAAACGCAACGTGACGCCCACAGAGCATTCCATCTAAGTCTGCATTTCAAAACGTCACTACTTCACTTCCGAGCCCCGGCATGTGCCCAAACAGTGGTTTACCCCCACATATGGGGTATCAGCGTACTCAGGAGAAACTGGACAACAACTTTTGGGGTCAAATTTCTCCTGTTACCCTTGGGAAAATAAAAAATTGCAGGCTAAAAGATAATTTTTGAGAAAATAATTTTTATTTTTTATTTTCATGGCTCTGCGTTATAAACTTCTGTGAAGCACTTGGGGGTTTAAAGTGCTCAATATGCATCTAGATAAATTCCTTGGGGGGTCTAGTTTCCAAAATTGGGTCACTTGTGGGGGATCTCCAATGTTTAGGTATACAGGGGCTCTCCAAACGTGACATGGTGTACGCTAATGATTGGAGCTAATTTTCCATTTAAAAAGCCAAATGGCGTGCCTTCCCTTCCGAGCCCTGCCGTGCACCCAAACAGTGGTTTACCCCCACATATGGGGTATCAGCGTACTCAGGACAAAATGGACAAGAACACTTGGGGTCCAATTTCTCATATTACCCTTGGCAAAATAGGAAATTCCAGGCTAAAAAATCATTTTTGAGGAAAGAAAAATTATTTTTTATTTTCATGGCTCTGCGTTATAAACTTCTGTGAAGCACCTGGGGTTTAAAGTGCTCAATATGCATCTAGATAAGTTCCTTGGGGGGTCTAGTTTCCAAAATGGGGTCACTTGTGGGGGAGCTCCAATGTTTAGGCACACAGGGGCTCTCCAAACGCGACATGGTGTCCGCTAACAATTGGAGCTAATTTTCCATTCAATTCAAAAGGCGCGCCTTCCCTTCCGAGCCCTGCCGTGTGCCCAAACAGTGGTTTACCCCCACATATGAGGTATCGGCATACTCGGGAGAAATTGCCCAACAAATATTATGATCCATTTTATCCTATTGCCCATGTGAAAATGAAAAAATTGAGGCAAAAATCTTTTTTGGGTGAAAAAAAAGTACTTTTTCATTTTTACAGATCAATTTGTGAAGCACTTGAGGGTTTAAAGTGCTCACTAGACATCTAGATAAGTTCCTTGGGGGGTCTAGTTTCCAAAATGGGGTCACTTCTGGGGGAGCTCCAATGTTTAGGCACACAGGGGCTCTCCAAACGCGACATGGTGTCCGCTAACGATGGAGATAATTTTTCATTCAAAAAGTCAAATGGCGCTCCTTCCCTTCCGAGCCTTACCATGTGCCCAAACAGTGGTTTACCCCCACATGTGAGGTATCGGTGTACTCAGGAGAAATTGCCCAACAAATTTTAGGATCCATTTTATCCTGTTGCCCATGTGAAAATGAAAAAATTGAGGCTAAAAATTTTTTTTGTGAAAAAAAAGTACTTTTTCATTTTTACGGATCAATTTGTGAAGCACCTGGGGGTTCAAAGTGCTCACTATGCATCTAGATAAGTTCCTTGGGGCGTCTAGTTTCCAAAATGGGGTCACTTGTGGGGGAGCTCCAATTTTTAGGCACACGGGGGCTCTCCAAACGTGACATGGTGTCCGCTAAAGAGTGCAGCCAATTTTTCATTCAAAAAGTCAAATGGCGCTCCTTCCCTTCCAAGCCCTGCCGTGCGCCCAAACAGTGGTTTACCCCAATATATGAAGTATCAGTGTACTCAGGACAAATTGGACAACAACTTTCGTGGTTCAGTTTCTCCTTTTACCATTAAAATAAAAAAAAATTGTTGCTAAAAGATAATTTTTGTGACTAAAAAGTTAAATGTTAATTTTTTCCTTCCATGTTACTTCTGCTGCTGTGAAGTACCTGAAGGGTTAATAAACTTCTTGAATGTGGTTTTGAGTACCTTGAGGGGTGCATTTTTTAGAATATTGTCACTTTTGGGTATTTTCAGCCATATAGACCCCTCAAACTGACTTCAAATGTGAGGTGGTCTCTAAAAAAAATGGTTTTGTAAATTTCGTTGTAAAAATGAGAAATCGCTGGTCAAATTTTAACCCTTATAACTTCCTAGCAAAAAAAAAATTTGTTTCCAAAATTGTGCTGATGTAAAGTATACATATGGGAAATGTTATTTATTAACTATTTTGTGTCACATAACTCTCTGGTTTAACAGAATAAAAATTAAAAATGTGAAAATTGCGAAATTTTCAAAATTTTCGCCAAATTTCCGTTTTTATCACAAATAAATGCAGAATTTATTGACCTAAATTTACCACTAACATGAAGCCCAATATGTCACGAAAAAACATTCTCAGAACCGCTAGGATCCGTTGAAGCGTTCCTGAGTTATTACCTCATAAAGGGACACTGGTCAGAATTGCAAAAAAACGGCAAGGTCTTTAAGGTCAAAATAGGCTGGGTCATGAAGGGGTTAAGAGATGTAATATTTCCTAAAGGAAACAAGTTCATTTTTTCTAAGATGTCAGAAAGATCAATTTCCAACACATGGTGTTACAATTGTAATCAAGCAATTGCACAAGTTAAAATGCATTAACCTGGAGGAAAGAACACTTTTAAATGCTATACAACGCTGTAACATTGGAACCTTGCAGCTTGCTTTGTATTTTTAAATTGTATTTTTCTAACTTCAGTGGTTGTGATTAGGGGCTATTAGATTTTCATATACTATTAAACTAAATGCCTTCAGGGCTTAACCAAGTATTTCCGTCCATGCCAAGTTCAACAATTCTAATGTGATGCAGTGTGCCTAAAGAAAAGGAGGGCTACAATTATATAATCTCCACCTAAATTAAAATTATAACTCGTCTTTTTTGCCAAAGATTTTCAGCTTTGACACAAGCAATTATACTACAAGTATGGAGTGAACATGATTGCCGAATACTGCCAAGAAAAGAAGTAAATCAGAAAACACACAGTTGTTCCAATAGATTTCTAATTTTGTCACTTACCCTGCCTATAATGTTCTTTGCTGTTCAGTTAATTGGATACACTAGTTTTCACTTCCCACGAGATCAGGTGGAGCAGGAATAATGTTTGCGTTACATTAAAAAGATGACATTATAATTCGGCTGATCTACGGTTCCTGGTTTAACTGACATATTCATATTACATTGCTTTTTGCACTTACAGAATGTTACAAATAAATTTTGTTGCGTTTGTGTTGCCCAAGCAATAAGACAAGTATGAGTTAATGATTTTTACAGTTATTATAAGGTTACTAGTTGGCTTTTTGTGACTGATTTTGTGTGTGTATTGTTCACCTGGGTAAAGTAATCATTGGTGTATAATATTACTACAGATATGTATGGGAAAGATAAGAGAAAAATGAGAATATGCCTGGCTAGAACCAGACAGACCAAATCTGAGCAAAAAGTACAGTCAAGCTGTGATTAAATTAAGGAAGACAGGCAGAAATCTTGAACCTATAATGAGAATAAAAAGGAAGGGCAAGGCTGCATAGTACAGAAATCCTAAATAAATCCTTAATCAAGTGGAGATGGGTTGACAGAAAGGTCATATGGCTCACCTTGAATGCACAATACCAGGCACAACGCTGTTTCAAATCCAGAGATAGAAGGTATCAGCTGCAGCTTTCCCTCAGTGATGGTCCAGTTCAAAAACCAATATACAGTACAGAGAAAAAGTTTGGACACACCTTCTCATTTAAAGATTTTTCTGTATTTTCATGACTATGAAAATTGTATATTCACACTGAAAGCATCAAAACTATAAATTAACACATGTAGAATAATATACTTAACAAAAAAGTGTGAAACAACTGAAACTACGTCTTATATTCTAGGTTCTTCAAAGTAGCCACCTTTTGCTTTGATGACTGCTTTGCACACTCTTGGCATTCTCTTGATGAGCTCAAGAGGTAGTCACCGGGAATGGTTTTCTCTTCACAGGTGTGCCCTGTCAGGTTTAATAAGTGGGATTTCCTGCCTTATAAATGGGGTTGGGACCATCAGTTGTGTTGGGCAGAAGTCTGGTGGAGACACAGCTGATAGTCCTACTGAATAGACTGTTAGAATTTGTATTATGGCAAAAAAAAAGTAGCTAAGTAAAGAAAAACAAGTGGCCATCATTACTATAAGAAATGAAGGTCAGTCAGGCTGAAAAATTGGGCAAACTTTGAAAGTGTCTCCAAGTGCAGTGGCAAAAACCATCAAGCGCTACAAAGAAACTGGCTCACATGAGGATCGCCCCAGAAAAGGAAGACCAAGAGTCACCTCTGCTTCTGAGGATAAGTTTATCCGAGTCACCACCCTACGAAATCGCAGGTTAACAGCAGCTCAGATTAGAGACCAGGTCAATGCCACACAGAGTTCTAGCAGCATACACTAGGGTTGAGTGAAACGGATCAGACAAATTCAAAAATCGCCGACTTTCGGCAAAGTCGGGTTTCGTGAAACCCGATCCTAGTGTGGGATCGGCCATGAGGTCGGTGATCTTCGCGCCAAAGTCGCGTTTCGCATGACGTTTTCAGCGCCATTTTTCAGCCAATGAAGGAGGACGCAGAGTGTGGGCAGCGTGATGACATAGGTCTCGGTCCCCACCATCTTAGAGAAGAGCATGACAGTGATTGGCTTGCTTTCTGCGGCGTCACAGGGGCTATAAAGGGGCGTGCACGCCGACCGCCATCTTACTTCTGCCAATCATAGCATAGGGAGAGATTGCTGCAGCTGCATCAGAAGAAGGGATATAGTTAGGGAGGGAAGATTAAGCCCCGAAACTGCTTGTGCTGTAGCGATTTCCACTGTCCAACACCACCTTTTCTTTGCAGCGACAGTGGAGTTTATATTTTTGTGCATCAGCTCTGTACCTTATTAGGCTGCCTTATAGGGCTCCCTGATAGCTGCATTGCTGTTTGTACGCCGCTGTGCAAACCAACTGTTTTTTTAAAAGCAAAAATCCTGTTGCTCCTTTCTGCACAGCTCTCTTGTTTCTTTGTCCACACTTTTGTGTGCAGCAGTCCTTTTTATTGCTGCCATACTTGTCCTGAGATCATTGTAGGGAGATTGAAATTGTACTACAGTCCTTGTATTTTTTCATATATCTTCCAGCCACGTTCTGCCACTTACATTGTGTAGTGTTATACACTGGGCCTGAGTTTTGGTGCATCCTCCCCCCCAAAAAAAGGGAGATTTAAATTGTCACTAAGTGGATCTACGTTAGTTCTGTTAGTTTGTCATATATCAGCCAGACACGTTCTGCCACTTACATTGTGTAGTGTTATACACTGTGCCTGAGTTTTGGTGCAGTCTCCCCCCAAAAAAAGGGAGATTTAAATTGTCACAAAGTGGATCTACGTCAGTTCTGTTAGTTTGTCGTACATCTTCCAGCCACGTTCTGCCACTTACATTGTGTAGTGTTATACACTGGGCCTGAGTTTTGATGCAGTCTCCCCCCCAAAAAAGGGAGATTTAAATTGTCACTAAGTGGATCTACGTCAGTTCTGTTAGGTTGTCACATATCAGCCAGCCACGTTCTGTCACTTACATTGTGTAGTGTTATACACTGTGACTGAGTTTTGGTGCAGTCTCCCCCCAAAAAAGGAGATTCAAATTGTCACAAAGTGGATCTACGTCAGTTCTGTTAGTTTGTCGTATATCTTTCAGCCACGTTATGCCACTTACATTGTGTAATGTTATACACTGGGCCTGAGTTTTGGTGCAGTCTCCCCCCCAAAAAAGGGAGATTTAAATTGTCACTAAGTGGATCTATGTCAGTTCTGTTAGTTTGTCGTATCTCAGCCAGCCACGTTCTGCCACTTGCATTGTGTAGTGTTATACACTGGGCCTAAGTTTTGGTTCAGTCTCCCCCCCAAAAGAGGGAGATTTAAATTCTCAACAAGTTTATATACACCTTCTACCTTGATTTACAGTACCATATAATGGTTGTTATTTTGGTTAGATTTTCACAAAAATGAGGAAGTCTGGTAGAAGAGGCCGTGGGCGGTCGTTGCCAGCTGGTACTGATGGTGGTGGTGGTGGTGGAGCATCTTGTGGTAGTGGGAAAAGCAAAATAGCACCAAAGGCTCGAGGTGTTGAGCCAGCGTCATCGTCTGGCTACACAAGGCCTCAAAGGCTCCCTTATGTGGGAGTAGGAAAACAGCTTTTAAAGCCGGAGCAGCAGGAAAAAGTTTTGGCTTTCCTTGCTGACTCAGCCTCTAGCTCATTCGCCTCCTCTTCAGAAAGTTCCAAATATAAAAGCAGCGAGTCGTCAGTGGATGTTCCCGGTCAGGAACAAGACGCTTCCTTGTGTCCCTCACCAAACAAAAAGTGAAGGATGCGGCAGGCGACAATACAGTTTACTCCATGGAGCTCTTTACACATACCGTGCCTGGTTAGAAAAAGAAATTGTAACAGCACATTACAAGATGAATCGGACATGGAGTGCACTGATGCACAGCCACAGCTAGATTATTATGCTGTTCCATTGACTCAGATGACAACAAGCCAGAATCTGACCCTGATGAGACTATGGTGCCCCGTCACGAATGCTATAGCACCTTACACGGTGACACAGAGGAAGGTGCACATGACTTTGAAGAGGTGATAGATGACCCAGTTGTTGACCCAGATTGGCAGCCATTGGGAGAAGAGGGTACCGCTGCCAGTAGCTCAGAAGTGGAGGATGATCCGCAGCAGCCATCTACATTGCAACAGCTTTCATCTGGCAGGTGCATATCTGGCCAAAAACGTTTGTCAAAAACAAAAACAGTTTTAGGACAGCATGGCCATCCGGTGAAAGTAGTACAGTGTGCAGCACCTGAAAAGGTGTTCCATAATAGGAAGAGTGTAGTGTGGCAATTTTTTAACCAAGATCCGAATGATCAGTGCAAAGTTATCTGTAAGAAATGCTCAAAGACCTTTAGCAGAGGGAAGAATCTCCAAAATTTAAATACAACGTGCATGCTTAGACATTTAACCAGCATGCACTTGCAAGCCTGGACAAACTACCAAACATCCCGTGCTGTTGGTGCACCTGCTCAGAATGAAGGTAGTCAGTAGGGTTGAGCGAAACGGGTCGTTCATTTTCAAAAGTCGCCGACTTTTGGCAAAGTCGGGTTTCATGAAACCCGATCCGACCCCTGTGCGGGGTCGGCCATGCGGTACGCGACTTTCGCGCCAAAGTCGCGTTTCAATGACGCGAAAAGCGCCATTTCTCAGCCAATGAAGGTAAACGCAGAGTGTGGGCAGCGTGATGACATAGGTCCTGGTCCCCACCATCTTAGAGAAGGGCATTGCAGTGATTGGCTTGCTGTCCGCGGCGTCACAGGGGCTATAAAGGGGTGTTCCCGCCGACCGCCATCTTACTGCTGCTGATCTGAGCTTAGGGAGAGGTTGCTGCCGCTTCGTCAGAAGCAGGGATAGCGTTAGGCAGGGTCCATTAACCACCAAACCGCTTGTGCTGTAGCGATTTCCACTGCCCAACACCACCTTCGGTGTGCAGGGACAGTGGAAGCTACATTTTTTTTTTTTTTCCCTCAGCGCTGTAGCTCATTGGGCTGCCCTAGAAGGCTCCCTGATAGCTGCATTGCTGTGTGTACGCCGCTGTGCAAACCAACTGCTTTTTTCAAAGCACAAATCCTCTTGTTCCTTCCTTTCTGCACAGCTATCTTTTTTGTTTGTACACACTTTTTATTTAATTTGTGCATCAGTCCACTCCTTATTGCTGCCTGCCATACCTGGCTGAGATTACTGCAGGGAGATAGTAATTGTAGGACACTCCGTTTTTTTTTTTTATTTTTTTTTTTTTTTGTGGGAGATTAAGATTGGCATTTCTGCTAGAGTGCCATCCCTGTGTGTGCCATCTCTCACTCAGTGGGCCATAGAAAGCCTATTTATTTTTTTGCTTGATTTGGGTTATAAAATCTACCTGAAAAAATCACTACATCAATCAGTGGGAGAAAAATATTGGCCTCAGGGCTTGTGTGCCACTCTTGACTCCTGTCTGTGCCATCTCTCACTCAGTGGGCCATAGAAAGCCTATTTATTTTTTTGCTTGATTTGGGTTATAAAATCTACCTGAAAAAATCACTACATCAATCAGTGGGAGAAAAATATTGGCCTCAGGGCTTGTGTGCCACTCTTGACTCCTGTCTGTGCCATCTCTCACTCAGTGGGCCATAGAAAGCCTATTTATTTTTTTGCTTGATTTGGGTTATAAAATCTACCTGAAAAAATCACTACATCAATCAGTGGGAGAAAAATATTGGCCTCAGGGCTTGTGTGCCACTCTTTACTCCTGTCTGTGCCATCTCTCACTCAGTGGGCCATAGAAAGCCTATTTATTTTTTTGCTTGATTTGGGTTCTAAAACCTACCTGAAAAAATCACTACATCAATCAGTGGGAGAAAAATATTGGCCTCAGGGCTTGTGTGCCACTCCTGACTCCTGTGTGCATCATCACTCACTCAGTGGGCCATAGAAAGCCCATTTTTTTTTTTTTTTTGCTTTATTTGGGTTCTAAATTCTACCTGAAAAAATCAATAAATCAATCAGTGGGAGATTAATATTGGCCTTTGGGCTTGTGTGCCAGTCCTAAGCGTGCCATCTCTCTCTCTCAGATAGTGGGCCATAGAAAGCCTATTTATTATTTTTTTTATTGGGTTTATAAATTTTCCCTGGAACAAAAAAAAAAAAGTGGGAGATTAATATTGGCCTCTGGGCTTGTGTGCCAGTCCTGAGCGTGCCATCTCTCTCACAAATAGTGGGCCATAGAAAGCCTATTTATTTTTTTGCTTGATTTGGGTTATAAAATCTACCTGAAAAAATCACTACATCAATCAGTGGGAGAAAAATATTGGCCTCAGGGCTTGTGTGCCACTCTTTACTCCTGTCTGTGCCATCTCTCACTCAGTGGGCCATAGAAAGCCTATTTATTTTTTTGCTTGATTTGGGTTATAAAATCTACCTGAAAAAATCACTACATCAATCAGTGGGAGAAAAATATTGGCCTCAGGGCTTGTGTGCCACTCTTTACTCCTGTCTGTGCCATCTCTCACTCAGTGGGCCATAGAAAGCCTATTTATTTTTTTGCTTGATTTGGGTTATAAAATCTACCTGAAAAAATCACTACATCAATCAGTGGGAGAAAAATATTGGCCTCAGGGCTTGTGTGCCACTCCTGACTCCTGTGTGCATCATCACTCACTCAGTGGGCCATAGAAAGCCCTTTTTTTTTTTTTTTGCTTTATTTGGGTTCTAAATTCTACCTGAAAAAATCAATAAATCAATCAGTGGGAGATTAATATTGGCCTTTGGGCTTGTGTGCCAGTCCTAAGCGTGCCATCTCTCTCTCTCAGATAGTGGGCCATAGAAAGCCTATTTATTATTTTTTTTATTGGGTTTATAAATTTTCCCTGGAACAAAAAAAAAAAAGTGGGAGATTAATATTGGCCTCTGGGCTTGTGTGCCAGTCCTGAGCGTGCCATCTCTCTCACAAATAGTGGGCCATAGAAAGCCTATTTATTTTTTTGCTTGATTTGGGTTATAAAATCTACCTGAAAAAATCACTACATCAATCAGTGGGAGAAAAATATTGGCCTCAGGGCTTGTGTGCCACTCTTTACTCCTGTCTGTGCCATCTCTCACTCAGTGGGCCATAGAAAGCCTATTTATTTTTTTGCTTGATTTGGGTTATAAAATCTACCTGAAAAAATCACTACATCAATCAGTGGGAGAAAAATATTGGCCTCAGGGCTTGTGTGCCACTCTTTACTCCTGTCTGTGCCATCTCTCACTCAGTGGGCCATAGAAAGCCTATTTATTTTTTTGCTTGATTTGGGTTATAAAATCTACCTGAAAAAATCACTACATCAATCAGTGGGAGAAAAATATTGGCCTCAGGGCTTGTGTGCCACTCCTGACTCCTGTGTGCATCATCACTCACTCAGTGGGCCATAGAAAGCCCTTTTTTTTTTTTTTTGCTTTATTTGGGTTCTAAATTCTACCTGAAAAAATCAATAAATCAATCAGTGGGAGATTAATATTGCCCTTTCTGCTTGTGTGCCAGTCTTGACTCCTGGGTGTGCCATCTCTCTCTCTCTCTCCAATTGTGGGCCATAGAAAGCCTATTATTTTTTTTAGCTTGATTTGGGTTCCAAAATCTACCTGAAAAAATCACTACATCAATCAGTGGGAGATAAATATTGGCCTCTGGGCTTGTGTGCCACTCCTGACTCCTGTGTGCGTCATCTCTCACTCAGTGGGCCATAGAAAGCCTTTTTTTGTTTTATTTGTTTTCTAAATTCTCCCTGAAAAAATCATTTTATTTTATTTGGTTTCTAAATTCTTCCTGAAAAAATCATTTTATTCTATTATTTTTTTTCTCCTAAAGTCTCCCTGAAAAAAAAAAAAAATCAAATCAGTGGGAGATTAATATTTACATTTGTGCTTCAGTGACAGTCCTGCGTGTGTGGCATCTCTCTCATTTGTTGCCACCAACAACAGAGTGTGTAACATTGTGCCTGATTTTCGTTGTGGTCTCACTCACCTGTAAAGGGGTAGCTAAATCATACTGAAGTTATAGCTCACCGTGTAATTTGTGTGACAGCAACAAATACCGTTAGTTTGTTTACGTTTTTAAAACAATGAGGAAGTCTGGTGGAAGAGGTCGTGGCCGGGGGCGTTCATTGTCAGCTGGTAATGAGGGTAGTGGTAGTGGTGGAGCATCAGCTGGTCGTGGGAAAAAAAATATTGCACCTAAGTATGGAGCTGTGGAGCCAGGTTCGTCGTCTGGCTACACAAGGCCTCGAACGCTCCCTTTTCTGGGAGTAGGAAAACCGCTTTTAAAGCCGGAGCAGCAAGAGCACTCAACACTGCACATGCTTCAGAGACTGTGCGAACAGAGGCGGGCTGTTATGTTTTTGTGGGAGGATACACATACACGGGCAGGCAGTAGGATGGCAGACATGGAGTTGTCAGGTGTGCAGTGGTCGAAGATTCAAGACATGTGTCAAGTCCTTCAGTGTTTTGAGGAATGTTTTGAGTTAGTGCAGACAACGCCATAATAAGCATGAGCATCCCCCTAATGCGTCTACTGATGCAAAGTTTGACGCACATAAAGGATCAGGCGTCTGCAGCTGAGGAAGAGGAAAGCCTTGATGACAGTCAGCCATTGTCTGGCCAGGGCAGTGTACAGGACGAGTTAGCGGGCGAAGAGGAGGAGGAGGACGAGGAGGATGATGGGGATGATTATATTTTTAACGAGGAAGCTTTTCCAGGGCCACTGGAAATTGGTGGCGCGGCAAGGCCGGGTTCTGGTTTTTGGAGGGACACAAGTGACGTGGATTTGCCTGAAACTGCCCCTCAACCAAGCACAACCACAGATTTGAGAACTGGAACTTTGGCCCACATGGCGGATTATGCCTTACGTATCCTCAAAAGGGACACACGCATAACTAAAATGATGAACGATGACGATTACTGGTTGGCCTGCCTCTTTGATCCTCGCTATAAAGGCTAATTGCAAAATATAATGCCACATGAGAACTTGGAACTAATATTAGCAACCAAACAATCAACTCTTGTTGACCGTTTGCTTCTGGCATTCCCTGCACACAGCGCCCGTGATCGTTCTCACACGAGCTGCAGGGGCCAGCAGACCAGAGGAGTTAGAGGGGCAGAAATCAGAAGTGGCGTTGGCCAGAGGGGTTTTCTGACCAGGTTGTGGAGTGATTTTGCTATGACCGCAGACAGGACAGGTACTGCAGCATCAATTCAAAGTGACAGAAGACAACATTTGTCCAGTATGGTTACAAACTATTTTTCATCCCTTATCGATGTTCTCCCTCAACCGTCATTCCCATTTGATTACTGGGCATCAAAATTAGACACCTGGCCAGAATTGGCAGAATATGCATTGCAGGAGCTTGCTTGCCCGGCAGCTAGTGTCCTATCAGAAAGAGTATTCAGTGCTGCAGGTTCAATACTAACAGAAAAAAGGACTCGTCTGGCTACCCAAAATGTAGATGATCTAACCTTCATTAAAATGAACCACAACTGGATTTCGAAATCTTTTGCCCCACCTTGCCCGGCCGACACCTAGCTTTCCTATGAAAAGGTCTTGCCTGTGGACTATTCTGAATGCCTTTTCCAATCTCGTAATTTTCTGCACCTGATTGTCCAGCATACGACATGTTTACACCTCACTAAATGGCCAAACTCCCCACACGGGGCCGTGGTATCGACACTTGGCGACAGCACCCGTGAGAGTGCTGTTTGTCTGAAGAGGTGGGTGTGCCCGCTTTTGGTCGACGGCACTGCCACTGGGTCCCTCCTAGTACAATAAAGTGTCTCTGGCGGTGGTGGTGCGCACCCAACGTCAGACACACCGTTGTAATATGAGGGGCCCTGGGCCTGTACCGCCGGCCACAAGACAGTTCCCCCACCCCAGCTCAAACAGTGCTCTACCACTTGCAAAATTATCTCACAGCTCCACCAATGTTTAGTCTATGCGCTGACATCCTTCAATGCCTGCCACTGACAATACCATTGTATTGACATTTTTGTTATGTTAGGCCTTCGAAGCCTGTCTGCGGTCACTCCTTCCACTATGCCTCCACTGACCACACCACTGCTGCCCGTGTACCCCTGGAACCAATTTAAAATTGCCTACAGCCAGCCCAATTTTTTTATTTTAGGCCTTCGATGCCTGTTTGCGGTCACTCCTTCCACTAGGCCTCCACTGACCACACCACTGCTGCCCGTGTACCCCTGGAACCAATTTAAAATTGCCTACAGCCAGCCCAATTTTTTTATTTTAGGCCTTCGATGCCTGTTTGCGGTCACTCCTTCCACTAGGCCTCCACTGACCACACCACTGCTGCCCGTGTACCCCTGGAACCAATTTAAAATTGCCTACAGCCAGCCCAATTTTTTTATTTTAGGCCTTCGATGCCTGTCTGCGGTCCATTCTTTCCACTACTACTACACTGACCAGGCCACTGCTGCCCGTGTACCCCTGGAACCAATTTAAAATTGCCTACAGCCATGTGTTATTATTTTAGGCCTTCGATGCCTGTCTGCGGTCACTCCTTCCACTATGCCTCCACTGACCACACCACTGCTGCCCGTGTACCCCTGGAACCAATTTAAAATTGCCTACAGCCAGCCCAATTTTTTTATTTTAGGCCTTCGATGCCTGTTTGCGGTCACTCCTTCCACTACTACTACACTGACCAGGCCACTGCTGCCCGTGTACCCCTGGAACCAATTTAAAATTGCCTACAGCCATGTGTTATTATTTTAGGCCTTCGATGCCTGTCTGCGGTCACTCCTTCCACTATGCCTCCACTGACCACACCACTGCTGCCCGTGTACCCCTGGAACCAATTTAAAATTGCCTACAGCCATGTGTTATTATTTTAGGCCTTCGATGCCTGTCTGCGGTCACTCCTTCCACTATGCCTCCACTGACCACACCACTGCTGCCCGTGTACCCCTGGAACCAATTTAAAATTGCCTACAGCCAGCCCAATTTTTTTATTTTAGGCCTTCGATGCCTGTTTGCGGTCACTCCTTCCACTAGGCCTCCACTGACCACACCACTGCTGCCCGTGTACCCCTGGAACCAATTTAAAATTGCCTACAGCCAGCCCAATTTTTTTATTCTAGGCCTTCGATGCCTGTCTGCGGTCCATTCTTTCCACTACTACTACACTGACCAGGCCACTGCTGCCCGTGTACCCCTGGAACCAATTTAAAATTGCCTACAGCCATGTGTTATTATTTTAGGCCTTCGATGCCTGTCTGCGGTCACTCCTTACAATATGCCTCCACTGACCACACCACTGCTGCCCGTGTACCCCTGGAACCAATTTAAAATTGCCTACAGCCAGCCCAATTTTTTTATTTTAGGCCTTCGATGCCTGTTTGTGGTCACTCCTTCCACTAGGCCTCCACTGACCACACCACTGCTGCCCGTGTACCCCTGGAACCAATTTAAAATTGCCTACAGCCAGCCCAATTTTTTATTTTAGGCCTTCGATGCCTGTCTGCGGTCCATTCTTTCCACTACTATTACACTGACCAGGCCACTGCTGCCCGTGTCCCCCTGGAACCAATTTAAAATTGCCTACAGCCATGTGTTATTATTTTAGGCCTTCGATGCCTGTCTGCGGTCACTCCTTCCACAAGGCCTCCACTGACCACACCACTGCTGCCCGTGTACCCCTGGAACCAACATCAGAAAATATAAAAATAAGTATTTTGCTTATAAAAAAGAAAATACTGGAGAGATATCAAATGCAGACATTTTAACATTAAAAACAAACACATACAACAAAAATCTGGTACAGTACTAAAAATGGCCACCAGCTACAATAACTTTCTCCTGCAAGTAGTTAACTGAAAGTTTTTTTCAATTTAAAACACAGATATGGCATCCACCGAGTGTTGTCCTGTCGCGTCTTCTTTATATTATTGCCAAGAAGATGCAAAACAATGAAAATAATAAAATCATTATTTACCAAAAAAATAGAGTAAGTCAAAACCACATTGCAAATAAACATTCATTACAAATAAAGAAGCAGGGCGCGTCCGAGGGTGAGTATATACCTAATAAGAATATAATCACCCTCGGACGCGCCCTGCTTCTTTCCGACAGCCTTCCTTCCTAAGAATCAGCCCTTCCATGGTGTAGAGAGAGGGTTTGTTACACTCCAAGGTGTTCTCCAGGTTGCCTTTCCTGAGCTTCGATCTTCCGGCTCTCGTTTAGTAGTTCTTGGAAACTACACTGCATTAGGCCTACAAATTGGGTATGGGGTGTAGAGAGATGGTGTGTTCCACTCCAAGGTGTTCTCCAGGTTGCCTTTCCTGAGCTTCGATCTTCCGGCTCTCGTTTAGTAGTTGTTGGAAACTACACTGCATTAGGCCTACAAATTGGGTATGGGGTGTAGAGAGATGGTGTGTTCCACTCCAAGGTGTTCTCCAGGTTGCCTTTCCAGAGCTTCGATCTTCCGGCTCTCGTTTAGTAGTTGTCGGAAAGTAGGCTGCATTAGGCCTACAAATTGGGTATGGGGTGGAGAGAGATGGTGTGTTACAATCCAAGGTGTTCCCCAGGTTTCCTTGCCATTGCTTCGGTCTTCCGACTCTCGTTTAGTAGTTGTAGAAAACTACACTGCATTAGGCCTAAAAAATGGGTATCGGGTGGAGAGAGATGGTGTGTTACACTCCAAGGTGTTCCCCAGGTTGCCTTTCCTGAGCTTCGATCTTCCGGCTCTCGTTTAGTAGTTGTTGGAAACTACACTGCATTAGGCCTACAAATTGGGTATGGGGTGTAGAGAGATGGTGTGTTCCACTCCAAGGTGTTCTCCAGGTTGCCTTTCCTGAGCTTCGATCTTCCGGCTCTCGTTTAGTAGTTGTTGGAAACTACACTGCATTAGGCCTACAAATTGGGTATGGGGTGTAGAGAGATGGTGTGTTCCACTCCAAGGTGTTCTCCAGGTTGCCTTTCCAGAGCTTCGATCTTCCGGCTCTCGTTTAGTAGTTGTCGGAAAGTAGGCTGCATTAGGCCTACAAATTGGGTATGGGGTGGAGAGAGATGGTGTGTTCCACTCCAAGGTGTTCTCCAGGTTGCCTTTCCAGAGCTTCGATCTTCCGGCTCTCGTTTAGTAGTTGTCGGAAAGTAGGCTGCATTAGGCCTACAAATTGGGTATGGGGTGGAGAGAGATGGTGTGTTACACTCCAAGGTGTTCCCCAGGTTGCCTTTCCAGAGCTTCGATCTTCCGGCTCTCGTTTAGTAGTTGTCGGAAAGTAGGCTGCATTAGGCCTACAAATTGGGTATGGGGTGGAGAGAGATGGTGTGTTCCACTCCAAGGTGTTCTCCAGGTTGCCTTTCCAGAGCTTCGATCTTCCGGCTCTCGTTTAGTAGTTGTCGGAAAGTAGGCTGCATTAGGCCTACAAATTGGGTATGGGGTGGAGAGAGATGGTGTGTTACACTCCAAGGTGTTCCCCAGGTTTCCTTGCCATTGCTTCAGTCTTCCGACTCTCGTTTAGTAGTTGTAGAAAACTACACTGCATTAGGCCTAAAAAATGGGTATCGGGTGGAGAGAGATGGTGTGTTACACTCCAAGGTGTTCCCCAGGTTGCCTTTCCTGAGCTTCGATCTTCCGGCTCTCGTTTAGTAGTTGTCGGAAAGTAGGCTGCATTAGGCCTACAAATTGGGTATGGGGTGGAGAGAGATGGTGTGTTCCACTCCAAGGTGTTCTCCAGGTTGCCTTTCCAGAGCTTCAATCTTCCGGCTCTCGTTTAGTAGTTGTTGGAAACTACACTGCATTAGGCCTACAAATTGGGTATGGGGTGTAGAGAGATGGTGTGTTCCACTCCAAGGTGTTCTCCAGGTTGCCTTTCCTGAGCTTCGATCTTCCGGCTCTCGTTTAGTAGTTCTTGGAAACTACACTGCATTAGGCCTACAAATTGGGTATGGGGTGTAGAGAGATGGTGTGTTCCACTCCAAGGTGTTCTCCAGGTTGCCTTTCCTGAGCTTCGATCTTCCGGCTCTCGTTTAGTAGTTCTTGGAAACTACACTGCATTAGGCCTACAAATTGGATATGGGGTGTAGAGAGATGGTGTGTTCCACTCCAAGGTGTTCTCCAGGTTGCCTTTCCTGAGCTTCGATCTTCCGGCTCTCGTTTAGTAGTTGTTGGAAACTACACTGCATTAGGCCTACAAATTGGGTATGGGGTGTAGAGAGATGGTGTGTTCCACTCCAAGGTGTTCTCCAGGTTGCCTTTCCAGAGCTTCGATCTTCCGGCTCTCGTTTAGTAGTTGTCGGAAAGTAGGCTGCATTAGGCCTACAAATTGGGTATGGGGTGGAGAGAGATGGTGTGTTACACTCCAAGGTGTTCCCCAGGTTTCCTTGCCATTGCTTCGGTCTTCCGACTCTCGTTTAGTAGTTGTAGAAAACTACACTGCATTAGGCCTAAAAAATGGGTATCGGGTGGAGAGAGATGGTGTGTTACACTCCAAGGTGTTCCCCAGGTTGCCTTTCCTGAGCTTCGATCTTCCGGCTCTCGTTTAGTAGTTGTTGGAAACTACACTGCATTAGGCCTACAAATTGGGTATGGGGTGTAGAGAGATGGTGTGTTCCACTCCAAGGTGTTCTCCAGGTTGCCTTTCCTGAGCTTCGATCTTCCGGCTCTCGTTTAGTAGTTGTTGGAAACTACACTGCATTAGGCCTACAAATTGGGTATGGGGTGTAGAGAGATGGTGTGTTCCACTCCAAGGTGTTCTCCAGGTTGCCTTTCCAGAGCTTCGATCTTCCGGCTCTCGTTTAGTAGTTGTCGGAAAGTAGGCTGCATTAGGCCTACAAATTGGGTATGGGGTGGAGAGAGATGGTGTGTTCCACTCCAAGGTGTTCTCCAGGTTGCCTTTCCAGAGCTTCGATCTTCCGGCTCTCGTTTAGTAGTTGTCGGAAAGTAGGCTGCATTAGGCCTACAAATTGGGTATGGGGTGGAGAGAGATGGTGTGTTACACTCCAAGGTGTTCCCCAGGTTTCCTTGCCATTGCTTCGGTCTTCCGACTCTCGTTTAGTAGTTGTAGAAAACTACACTGCATTAGGCCTAAAAAATGGGTATCGGGTGGAGAGAGATGGTGTGTTACACTCCAAGGTGTTCCCCAGGTTGCCTTTCCTGAGCTTCGATCTTCCGGCTCTCGTTTAGTAGTTGTCGGAAAGTAGGCTGCATTAGGCCTACAAATTGGGTATGGGGTGGAGAGAGATGGTGTGTTCCACTCCAAGGTGTTCTCCAGGTTGCCTTTCCAGAGCTTCAATCTTCCGGCTCTCGTTTAGTAGTTGTTGGAAACTACACTGCATTAGGCCTACAAATTGGGTATGGGGTGTAGAGAGATGGTGTGTTCCACTCCAAGGTGTTCTCCAGGTTGCCTTTCCTGAGCTTCGATCTTCCGGCTCTCGTTTAGTAGTTCTTGGAAACTACACTGCATTAGGCCTACAAATTGGGTATGGGGTGTAGAGAGATGGTGTGTTCCACTCCAAGGTGTTCTCCAGGTTGCCTTTCCTGAGCTTCGATCTTCCGGCTCTCGTTTAGTAGTTCTTGGAAACTACACTGCATTAGGCCTACAAATTGGGTATGGGGTGTAGAGAGATGGTGTCTTCCACTCCAAGGTGTTCTCCAGGTTGCCTTTCCTGAGCTTCGATCTTCCGGCTCTCGTTTAGTAGTTCTTGGAAACTACACTGCATTAGGCCTACAAATTGGGTATGGGGTGTAGAGAGATGGTGTGTTCCACTCCAAGGTGTTCTCCAGGTTGCCTTTCCTGAACTTCTATCTTCAGGCTCTCATTAAATTGTGGTTAAACGGAACAACTGCATTTGGCGTACTAGTTGGTTTGGGGCCTACTATCGGTGTCTGCCACTCCTTGCTGTTCTCCTGGTTTCCTGTCCTGAAATTCCGTTTTCAGGCGCTCGTTAAGTAGTTGTTAATGTTAGACTGCATTTGGCCTACTAGTTGGGTTGGGGCCTGCTATCGGTGTCTGCCACTCCTTGCTGTTCTCCTCCACTGAACAAAGCTGTGCCGCCTGTTTACTACGGTTGCCAATTTTGAACTGCATTTCGACTACTTACTGATTTGGGCCTACTCTCTGTGTCAGCCTCTCATTCCAGTTGTCCTCCACTGCAATGCCCTCTGGTTATTCCTGTGTTACCAATTTTGAACTGCATTTAGCCAACTTTATTCTTTGGGCCTATATCTGTGTTTCCTCCTCATCCTGCCCATTGCCCAGCCAGTGATAGATGAGTCTGCTGGTACATTGACCCATAACGCAACATTCCCCGTGCACGCTACACAACAACATTGTGACCCTGCTGAAAGTCAGGTTGCTCTTCCCGCATACCATACCACCTTACACGGGGACAAAGAGGAAGGTGCAGATGAAAGTGCAGGTTCCTTCATCAGGTGGGGGGAGGAATACTAGTTGGCGACGTCACTGGCACAGGGCCTCTCATAGTACGCAAAAGTGTTGCTGCCGGTGGGAGGCGCCCCCGCCGTGCAAACACACCGCTGTACTTTGAGGGGCCCTGTGCCAGTGCCAATGCCAAAGAGTGGGCCCCCCCTGCTTGCTCAGGTTCACAGCACTTGCAAAGTTGAAATACTTACCTCTCCCTGCTCCACTGCCGTGACGTGGTCCAGATTTCTTGGGCCCACTAATTACTTGAACCAGCCCTACCCACCACAACTTTAGCCAAATGACCCCCAATTTCAAATGCCTTCCAATTATTATAAGGTAAATTACGCTTGACAAGCTTCATTAAGAAGAATGGATGGTTTTGACATTAAAATGGGCACTCTAGGTGTTTTCCTGGCCCCCACTCACTGCCGACTATGCTGCCCCATTGACTTGCATTGGGTTTCGTGTTTCGGTCGATCCCGACTTTACGTCATAATCGGCCGATTTCACTCGACCCGACTTTTGAGATAGTCGGGTTTCGCGAAACCCGGCTCGACTCTAAAAAGGTCAAGGTCGCTCAACTCTAGTAGTCAGCAATGCAACATTGCTTCCCTCACTGTAAGCCCACCGGTTAGGACACCACCAGCAGCAAATGTGGAGGTATCGTCGCAAGGCCAAAGCAGTCAGGGAATCACAAGGTTCTTGGTAGGAAACTGTATATAGGCCAACATCAAGAATGCCATCACCAACCGTCTCTCAATCTGCCATGTCCACCACCACCCCCGCTAGTTCCACCATATGCAGCTCTCCAGTCCAGCTCACCCTACAAGAGACTCTCAATAGGAAAAGAAAGTACTCATCCTCTCATCCATGTACACAGGGTTTGAACACCCACATTGCTAGACTAATCTCGTTAGAGATGTTGTCCTACCGGTTGGTTGAAAGCGAGGCTTTCAAAGCCCTGATGGCCTACGCAGTACCACGCTATGACCTACCCAGTTGACACTTCTTTGCGACAAAAGCCATCCCAGCCCTCCACCAGCATGTCAAAGACCGCATTGTCCATGCACTGAGGCATTCAGTCAGTAGAAAGGTGCACCTCACAACAGATGCATGGACCAGTAAGCATGGCCAGTGACGTTACGTGTCTATCATGGCGCACTGGGTTAATGTGGTGGATGCAGGGTCCACAGGGGACAGCCATAGTGGGACAGTTCTGCCTAGCCCACGGTCTAGGAAACAGTTGGCTGTAGGCATTCGCCACCCCTCCTCCTCCCCTCCAGAAGTGAAAGCTCGTCCACAGAGCGCAGACGCACGACCACTCCATCCGCAGCTGCTAGTGTTGCACATGAGGTGTCCCATTATCGAACAGCTAGTGGTAAGCGTCAGCAGGCTGGGTTAGAAATTAAGTGTTTGGGCGACAACAGACACAACGCGGAAGTACTGGCCGAGTACTTGCAGCAAGAAACTCAGTCATGGCTGGGCAGTGAACAGCTTGAGGCAGGCAAGGTAGTGAGTGATAACGGAAGGAATTTTATGGCTGCCATTGCCCTTTCAGAACTGAAACACATACCTTGCCTGGCTCACACCTTGAACCTGGTGGTGCAGTGCTTCCTGAAAAATTATCCGGGGTTACCAGCCCTGCTCCTCAAGGTGCGAAGACTTTGCTCGGACATCCGTCGGTTGCCCGTACACTCCAGCCGTATGCTGAACAATCAGCGAGCTGAATCTTCCCCAGCACCGCCTAATAATCGACGTTGCAACAAGGTGGAACTCCACACTGCACATGCTTCAGAGGCTGTGCGAACAGAGGCGTGCTGTAATTTATTTGTGGGAGGATACATATATACGGGCAGTCAGTTGGATGGCAGACAGGGACTTGTCTGATGTGCAGTGGTCGAAGCTACAAGACCTTTGTCAAGTCTTTCAGTGTTTTGAGGAATTCACACGGCTGGTGTGCAGACGACGCCATCATAAGCATGAGCATCCCACTAATGCGTCTGCTGATGCAAAGTTTGACGCACGTTATGGAGCAGGCATCAGCAGCCGAGGAGGAGGGAAGCCTTGATGACAGTCAGCCATTGTCTGCTCAGGGAACTCTCCTGGATGAGGTGGCGGATGAAGAGGAGGAAGAGGAGGATGAGGGTGATGAATATTTATGGGAGGAGGATGCTTCTCCGGGCGCAATAGAAACTGGTGGCGTTGCAAGGTCAGGTACAGGGTTTTTGCGGATCACAAGTGATGTTGATTTGCAAGAAAGTGCTCCTCAACCCAGCACAAGCAGTGAATTGACACCTGGAACATTGGCCCACATGGCTGAGTATGCCTTGCATATCCTAAAAAGGGACCCCCGCATTATCAAAATGATGACTGATGATGATTACTGGTTGGCCTGCCTCCTGGATCCACGATATAAAGGAAAATTACAAAATATCATGCCACATGAGAACCTTGAGCAAATATTGGCTACCAAACAAGCAACTCTTGTAGACCGTTTGGTTCAGGCATTCCCAGCACACAGTGATGGTTCTCACACGAGATGTAGGAGGCAACATGGCAGAGGTGTTAGAGGTGCACAAATCCGAAGTGGCGTTGGACAGAGGAGTTTTATGAACAGTTTGTGCAGTGATTTCCCAATGACCGCAGACATGACAGGTACTGCTGCATTGATTTAAAGTGACAGGAGACAGCATTTGTCCAGTATGGTTATGAACTATTTTCTTCCCTTATCGATGTTCTCCCTCACAGGTCATTCCCATTTGATTACTGGGCATCTAAAATAGACAACTGGCCTGAATTGGCAGAATATGCATTACAGGAGCTCGCTTGCCCAGCTGCTAATGTGCTATGAGAAAGAGTCTTCAGTGCTGCTGGTTCAATACTGACCAAAAAAGGACACGTCTGGCTACCCGAAATGTTGATGATCTAACCTTCATTAAAATGAACCAATCATGGATTTCAAATTATTTTGCCCTACCTTCCCCTGCTGACACGTAGCTTGCCTGAAAAATGTCTTGCTTTGGGCCTCCTCTTACTGACTGCTCCAATTCCTCCATTTGCAGCTGCTGAATGTCCACCATAGGCCATTTTTATACCTCCCTAAATGGGATGACTCCCCCTACAGTGCCGTGGTCACCACTTGGCGCAAGCACCTGTGCGAGTGCCTTTTGCCTGGATGGGTGGGTGTTCCCACTATTGGGTGACGGCACTGGCACAGGGTCCCTCATAGTACAATGAAGTGTCTCTGATGGTGGTGGTGCACAACCAATGTCAGACACACCATCGTAATATGAGGGGCCCTGTGCCAGTACCGCCGCCCACGAGAGAGTGTTCCCCCCAGCTCGAACAGTGCTCTACCACTTGCAAAACTTACGTCTCCCTGCTCCACCACTGTGTAGTTTGTGCTGTTAAATCCTTCAATGGCACTGCCAATACAAATTTGTTGAAATGATAGATGATAGTAAAAATATACAGAGGCCCTGGCCTCCATTTAGACCAGTTAATACTTTGTGCCAACTACCACTGTCTTCTACTCAGCAGAGGAGCCCACCCCTGTACCTAGCTATGCCACCTGTTTATTTATGAAAAAAATTTTGGCAGACATTTAGCCCACTTTATTATTTTGGCCTACTAACTGTGTCAGCATCTCATTACAGTTGTCCTCCACTGAATTAAGCAATGCCGCCTTTTTAGTCCTGTTACCAATTTTGAACTGCATTTATCCTACTTACTTATTTGGGCCTAGTTACTGTGTCAGCCACTCCTTACAGTTGTCCTCCGCTGAACAAAGCAATGCCGCCAGTTTAGTCCTGTTACCAATTTTGAACTGCATTTAGCCTACTTACTTATTTGGGCCTAGTAACTGTGTCTGCCTCTCATTACAGTTGTCCTCCTGCACTGAACAAAGCAATGCCGCCTGTGTACTCCTGTTACCAATTTTGAACTGCATTTAGCCTACTTTTTTATTTTGGGCCTACTAAGTCTGTCTGTGTCACTCAATACAGTTGTCCTCTACTGAACAAAGCAATGCCGCCTGTGTCCTCCTGTTACCAATTTTGAACTGCATTTAGCCTACTTTTTTATTTTGGGCCTACTAAGTCTCTCTGCGCCACTCATTACAGTTGTCCTCCTTCATTGAACAAAGCAATGCCGCCTGTGTACTCCTGTTACCAATTTTGAACTGCATTTAGCCTACTTTTTTATTTTGAGCCTACTAAGTCTGTCTGCGCCACTCAATAAAGTTGTCCTCCACTGAACAAAGCAATGCCGCCTGTGTACTCCTGTTACCAATTTTGAACTGCATTTAGCCTACTTATTTATTTTGGGCCTACTAAGTCTCTCTGTGTCACTCATTACAGTTGTCCTCCTACACTGAACAAAGCAATGCTGCCTGTGTACTCCTGTTACCAATTTTGAACTGCATTTAGCCTACTTATTTATTTTGGGCCTACTAAGTCTCTCTGCGTCACTCATTACAGTTGTCCTCCTACACTGAACAAAGCAATGCTGCCTGTGTACTCCTGTTACCAATTTTGAACTGCATTTAGCCTACTTTTTTATTTTGGGCCTACTAAGACTCTCTGCACCTCTCATTACAGTTGTCCTCCTCCACTGAACAATCAATGCCGCCTGTGTACTCCTTTTACCAATTTTGAACTGCATTTAGCCTACTTTTTTATTTTGGGCCTACTAAGTCTGTCTGCGCCACTCAATACAGTTGTCCTCCACTGAACAAAGCAATGCCGCCTGTGTACTGCTGTTACCAATTTTGAACTGCATTTAGCCTACTTTTTTATTTTGGGCCTAATAAGTCTCTCTGCGCCACTCATTAAAGTTGTCATCCTCCATTGAACAAAGCAATGCCACCTGTGTACTCCTGTTACCAATTTTGAACTGCATTTAGCCTACTTTTTTATTTTGAGCCTACTAAGTCTGTCTGCGCCACGCAATACAGTTGTCCTCCACAGAACAATCAATGTCGCCTGTGTACTCCTGTTACCAATTTTGAACTGCATTTAGTCTATTTTTTTATTTTGGGCCTACTAAGTCTCTCTGTGCCGCTCATTACAGTCGTCCTCCTCCACTGAACAAAGCAATGCCGCCTGTGTACTCCTGTTACCAATTTTGAACTGCATTTAGCCTACTTTTTTTATTTTGGGCCTACTAAGTCTGTCTGCGCCACTCAATACAGTTGTCCTCCACGGAACAAAGCTATGCCGCCTGTGTACTCCTGTTACCAATTTTGAACTGCATTTATTATTTGGGCCTATATCTGTGTTTCCTCCTCATCCTGCCCATTTCCCAGCCACTGCTTGATGAGTCTGCTGGTACATTGACCCAGACCACTACATTCCCCTTGCACTCTACACAGCCAGAATCTGACCCTGCTGAAAGTCAGGTTCCCCTTCCCGCATACTATGCCACCTTACACGGGGACAAAGAGGAAGGTGCAGATGAAAGTGCAGGTTCCTTCATCAGGTGTGGGGGGACATACTCGTTGGCACTGGCACAGGGCCCCTCATAGTACGCAAAAGTGTCTCTGGCAGTGGGAGGCGCCACCCGCCATCAAACACACCGCCGTACTATGAGGGGCCCTGTGCCAGTGCCAACTAGTGGGCCCCCCTGCTTGCTCAGGATCACAGCACTTGCAAAGTTGAAATACTTACCTCTCCCTGCTCCACCGCCGTGACGTATTCCGCGTTTCCTGGGCCCACGAAAATCTT
The DNA here is from genome assembly GCF_032444005.1 of Ranitomeya imitator. Classification (NCBI taxonomy): domain Eukaryota; kingdom Metazoa; phylum Chordata; class Amphibia; order Anura; family Dendrobatidae; genus Ranitomeya; species Ranitomeya imitator. The sequence continues at coordinate 228,194,705 of NC_091287.1, read as the reverse complement.
GAGCCAGCCCTACCCCCCCCCCACAACTTTAGCCAAATGACCCCCTGTTTTCAATGCCTAACTATTATTATAAAGTAAATTAAGATTGACAAGCTTCAGTTACACGAATTGATTTTTTTGGCATTAAAATGGGCACTGCAGGTGTTTTCCTGTCCTCCACTCACTGCCGACTTTGATTCCCTATTGACTTGCATTGAGTTTCGTGTTTCAGTCGGCCCTCGACTTTTCTCAATAATTGACCGATTTTACCCGACCCGACTTTTGAGAAAGTCGGGTTTTGCAAAACTCGACTCGATCCTAAAAAAGAAAAAGTCGCTCAACTCAGACACATCTCTACGACAACTGTTAAGAGGAGACTTTGTGCAGCAGGCCTTCACGGTAAAATAGCTGCACTACTGCTAAGGACAGGCAACAAGCAGAAGAGACTGGTTTGGGCTAAAGAACACAAGGAATGGACATTAGACCAGTGGAAATCTGTGCTTTGGTCTGATGAGTCCAAATTTGAGATCTTTGGTTCCAACCACCGTGTCTTTGTGCGACGCAGAAAAGGTGAACGGACAGACTCTACATGCCTGGTTCCCACAGTGAAGCATAAAGGAGGAGGTGTGATGTGTGGGGGTGCTTTGCTGGTGACACTGTTGGGGATTTATTCAAAATTGAAGGCATATTGAACCAGCATGGCTACCACAGCATCTTGCAGCAGCATGCTAGTCCATCCGGTTTGCGTTTAGTTGGACCATCATTTATTTTTCAACAGGACAATGACCCCAAACACACCTCCAGGCTGTGTAAGGGCTATTTGACCAAGAAGGAGAGTGATGGGGTGCTACGCCAGATGACCTGACCTCCACAGTCACCAGACCTGAACCCAATCGAGATGGTTTGGGGTGAGCTGGACCACAGAGTGAAAGCAAAAGGGCCAACAAGTACTAAGCACCTCTGGGTACTCCTTCAAGATTGCAGGAAGACCATTCCCGGTGACTACCTCTTGAAGCTCATCAAGAGAATGCCAAGAGTGTGCAAAGCAGTCTTCAAAGCAAAAGGTGGCTACTTTGAAGAACCTAGAATATAAGACATAATTTCAGTTGTTTCACTGTTAGGACTGGCGGAACGCACCAAAACAGATGGTATAGATGCGTTCGCAGTCCGGGGTCTACCGTGCAGGTGAAAACCTGCTGCTAGCAATTAGCAGACTATATGGCGGTACACTAAAGTATACATGCGTGGGTTAACCTCACCCAGTGTGAAGAAAGCGATCCTGTTAAGTCACAGGACCGCGGTACCGCACATAGAGCGCGAGCAAGCAGTCAGCGAACTTAACCCCAAAAGGGATTGTAGTCCGATTAGACCCTTGCTGGCACAACACCGCAACCGGGTGTGCAAAGAACCTTATCTGCAATATAAGAGCACAAGAGTGCATGCGATGCCGCACTGATGGACGCCACTAACCACCCAGGCTTGGGTATGGAAAGCGCAAGGCAAGCGCACGGCGCCGTACTGGCGGTCACAGCAACTGGACGCTATAATGTGTGACTAGTGCTGTAGGATAAGTCGGGCGCTAGGTAGCAGCCATACACCTTCCGCGAACAGTCATTCAATAGGGTAGGGGTATCCAAGGACGACTTGCACTCACAACATACACACATTAGCAATTGTAAGACAATACTAGCGCATGGCCGTGCGGTCATGCGCAGTTTATATAGCTGCAGCACAGGAAGTGGCCACAGCACCTTTGCCCTTCCAAGACCTGCCAAGAGGACCAATGGAATGTGCTGCAGAGCCTGAGCACATGACCCTCGATCTCCAACGGGAGATCTTACCCTGGGCATGCTCAGTACGTGCAGACAAGGACTTAGTCCCAGAGAAGTCCGCTCGCTGCTGACCAGCACTGACTTTAATGGCAGAGACTGGAGAAGCAGCAGTAACTCTCAGAACAGAGTGAGAATGAGCAAGACGCTGGGACCGATGTCTTTGCTGAGCAGACTCCACTGTGGCTGGACAAGAATGGGAGACCGCAGCGATGGTGGCTCGAGATTCCCCCTGTGCAGAAGCGGGAACTCGACCCCTAACATTACCCCCCCTCCTAGGGCCCCCCCTCCTTGGGCCTCGCTACGTTCGAAGGCAGCAATGAGCTGCGGAGCCCGAATGTGCTCAGCAGGCTCCCAGGACCTATCCTCAGGGCCGTAACCCTTCCGGTGCACCCAGAAAAATTTTTTGCCACGTACCACCTTGCACCCCAAGATAGCGTTCACCTCGAAATCGTCCGTAGACGAACCCGATGTCCCGGCAGATGACTCAGAAAACCGGGACATGTATATGGGCTTAAGGAGGGACACATGAAAGGTGCCGTTGATACCAAGGCGTGGAGGAAGGGCCAGACGGTAGACCACAGGATTAACCTGTTCGAGGACCTTGAAGGGACCCAAATAGCGAGGAGCAAATTTAGTGGACTCAACTCGCAGCCTGATGTTACGGGCGGAGAGCCACACCAAGTCGCCAGGAGCAAAGGTCGGGGCGGGGCGCCGATGAGCATCGGCGGAGGACCTCATTCTCTCCTTAGAGGCCCGAATGGCATCCTGAGTGCGGTCCCAAATATCCCGTGCCTCCACAGCCCAGTCTGCCACCCTGGAGTCTGCGGAAGACACGGGCATAGGCACAGGTACCCGTGGATGCTGACCATAGTTGAGGAGGAATGGGGTTTGTCCAGTGGAGTCGGCTACGGCGTTGTTCAGTGCAAACTCTGCCCATGATAGCAAGGATGCCCAGTCATCCTGCCTGGCTGAAACAAAATGTCGCAGGTATGTGACCAAGGTCTGGTTGGCCCTCTCTACCAACCCATTCCTCTCGGGATGATAAGCGGAAGAGAGATTCAACTCAATACTGAGAAGACGACACAGCTCTCTCCAGAACCGAGACGCAAACTGGGGACCCCGGTCACTGACAATTTTGTCAGGCATACCATGTAGGCGGAAGATGTGCTTAATGAACAACGCAGCCAAGGCCCGTGCAGAAGGTAACCGTGGTAGCGGCACCAAATGCACCATTTTCGAGAAATGATCGGTGATGACCCAAATGATGGTACAGCCGCGAGACTTGGGCAAACCCACGACAAAGTCCATCCCGAACATCTCCCAGGGCCTATCTGCCACCGGCAAGGGATAGAGCAACCCAGCTGGCCTTTGACGCGGAGATTTATTTTTGGCGCAGGAGACACACGCCAGAATATAATCCCTGACATCCCGGACCATATGCGGCCACCAGTACGTCCTCGCCAGTAGCTCAGATGTCCTCTTTGTCCCAAAATGTCCACCCACTCTGGACGAATGAGCCCAAGAGAGAACCTCCGGTCGCAAATTAATGGGCACAAAAGTCTTGCCCGGAGGCACAGACTCAAGTGAAACCGGCGCTACGGTTCTCAGGCTCTCAGAAGGAACAATAAGCCGAGGCTCCTCTTCCTCCTCTTCAGTTGACATAAGGGAGCGAGAGAGAGCATCAGCACGAATATTCTTCTCCCCGGCGAGAAAATGAAGAGAAAAGTGGAACCGGGAAAAGAACAAGGACCATCTGGCTTGGCGAGAATTTAGCCGCTGGGCTGTTTGTAAGTAGACCAAATTTTTGTGGTCAGTGTAAACCTGGAAGGGAAACCGCGCACCTTCCAGAAGATGTCTCCACTCTGAAAAGGCCAGCTTTATTGCTAGCAGCTCCCTATCCCCGATGGAGTAGTTTCTCTCCGCTGGCGAGAAGGTCTTAGAGAAGAAGAAGCATGGATGCTTCCGACCTTGAGCATCCTTCTGATAGAGGACTGCTCCAGCACCAACGGACGAGGCATCCACCTCCATTAGGAATGGCTTATCCACATCGGGACGATGTAAGATGGGAGCGCTAGCAAAGTGGGACTTAATAGAAGTGAAGGCCTTGGAGACCTCTTCCGACCACAATTTAGGATTCGCTCCCTTCTTAGTGAGGGCTACCAAAGGAGCTACCAGAGTTGAGAAGTGGGGAATGAACTGGCGGTAATAGTTAATGAACCCCATAAAGCGCTGCACCGCTTTAAGAGAATGGGGCTCTTGCCAGTCCATCACAGCCTGTAGTTTGGCAGGATCCATAGCCAATCCCTGGGCGGAGATGATATAGCCCAGGAACGGCAAAGACTCCTGCTCAAACATACACTTCTCCAACTTAGCGTAAAGAGAGTTTGCCCGTAGGAGGTCGAAGACTCTGCCAACATCTCTCCGGTGGGAGTCAATATCTGGAGAAAAGATGAGAATATCATCCAGATAGACTACAACTGAGGTGGAAAGCATATCCCGGAAGATGTCGTTGACAAAGTCTTGAAAAACGGCTGGGGCATTACAGAGCCCGAAGGGCATCACCAGATACTCATAGTGCCCATCTCTGGTGTTAAACGCCGTTTTCCATTCGTCCCCCTCACGGATGCGAATCAGGTTGTAAGCACCCCGCAGATCTAATTTAGTAAATACCTTTGCTCCCCGTAGCCTATCAAAAAGCTCAGATATCAGGGGCAAAGGATACTTGTTCTTAACGGTGATAGCGTTAAGACCCCTGTAGTCTATGCATGGACGTAGTTCCCCATTCTTCTTCTGCACGAAGAAGAACCCTGCCCCAGCAGGTGACACTGACTTCCTGATAAACCCTCTTGCCAGATTCTCTTGAATGTACTGAGACATGGCCTCCGTTTCCGGGAGAGATAATGGATAAACTCGACCCCGGGGAGGCTCCGCACCAGGCAAGAGATCGATAGGACAGTCATAGGGGCGATGGGGCGGAAGGGTCTCCGCCGCCTTTTTGGAGAACACGTCTGCGTAAGACCAATATTGCTTGGGGAGAGAGGATAGATCTGCGGGTACCTCAGTAGTAGCAACCTGAACGCACTCTCGGTGACACCTACCCCCACATGATTCACCCCATCCCAGAATTCTGCCAGAGGACCACTCGATGTGAGGAGAGTGGTACCGTAACCAAGGTATCCCCAACAGGACCTCATCAATACCCTCAGGAATGATGAGCAGAGAAATAATCTCCTGATGGGATGGGACATGGACAGAGTAACAGGGATGGTCTGATGTGTTATCTGTGCGGGGAGTGTCGACCCATTCACCACTCGTACCGTTACTGGTTGAGATAGCATAACCAGGGGTATTGCGTGACGTTGGGCGAAGGCAGAAGACATAAAATTGCCCTCCGCCCCAGAATCCACGCAGAGGTCTACCGAGTGGGAGGATGAGCCAAAGGTAATTGTCCCCTTAAAGGACAATTTGGAGGCAAACGTCGCAGTGTCTAGTGCACCTCCACCTACTACCACTAGACGCTGACGTTTCCTCGACCGCTGATGACATCTGGTGGCAAGATGTCCTGACTGTTGGCATACATGGCAACCCTGGAGTGCACGAGCGGTCTGGGACTTAGATCCCGCTCGTGACACCACCTTAGGTTCCTGGAACTCAGGAGCCTGGACTGGAGATTCCAAAGGTTTGGCGAAGGTGGGAGCCAGCCGAAACCTCTGCCTACACTGGGTTCGCTCTAACCTCCGCTCGTGAAAACGGAGGTCAATGCGAGTAGCTACTGTTATTAACTCTTCCAGTGTGGCGGGAATCTCCCTAGTGGCCAGAGCATCCTTAACGTGGTCAGCCAGCCCCCTCCAAAATATAGGGATAAGGGCTTTATCCGACCACTCCAGCTCAGATGCTAGAGTGCGGAAATGGACGGCAAAAAGGCTGACCAAGGACGAGCCCTGAGTCAGTGCCAACAGTTGGAGCGCCATGTCATGGGTGACACGAGGTCCTAGAAAGACCTGTTTCAGAGTGCTCAGGAATAACGGAGCACTCTGCACCACATGATCGCCACGCTCCCACAGCGGCGTAGCCCACTGCAACGCCCTGTCCGACAATAAGGAAATTATAAAGCCCACCTTAGCCCGCTCTGTAGGGAAACGAGAGGCCAGAAGCTCGAGATGTATTGAGCACTGACTCACGAAACCCCTACAGGACTTACTGTCACCAGAAAATTTCTCTGGTAGCGGGAGGCGAGATAGCGTCGGTACAGGGGCGGCAGTGGACAAGGTAGCTGCAGCCACACTTGCAGCCTGAACAGCGACAGCAGTAACATCCACAGCTGAGGTTGAACGCTCAAGAGCCGCCAACCTTCCCTCCAGCTGCTGGATGTACCGCTGTAAACGCTGGTCGTCCGCCATTTTACTAGCCAGACCCTGGCGCTAGTATTCTGTTAGGACTGGCGGAACGCACCAAAACAGATGGTATAGATGCGTTCGCAGTCCGGGGTCCACCGTGCAGGTGAAAACCTGCTGCTAGCAATTAGCAGACTATATGGCGGTACACTAAAGTATACACGCGTGGGTTAACCTCACCCAGCGTGAAGAAAGCGATCCTGTTAAGTCACAGGACCGCGGTACCGCACATAGAGCGCGAGCAAGCAGTCAGCGAACTTAACCCCAAAAGAGATTGTAGTCCGATTAGACCCTTGCTGGCACAACACCGCAACTGGGTGTGCAAAGAACCTTAAACTGTAAAGCGCTGCGGAATATGTTAGCGCTATATAAAAATAAAGATTATTATTATTATTATTATTATCTGCAATATAAGAGCACAAGAGTGCGTGCGATGCCGCACTGACGGACGCCACTAACCACCCAGGCTTGGGTATGGAAAGCGCAAGGCAAGCGCACGGCGCCGTACTGGCGGTCACAGCAACTGGACGCTATAATGTGTGACTAGTGCTGTAGGATAAGTCGGGCGCTAGGTAGCAGCCATACACCTTCCGCGAACAGTCATTCAATAGGGTAGGGGTATCCAAGGACGACTTGCACTCACAACATACACACATTAGCAATTGTAAGACAATACTAGCGCATGGCCGTGCGGTCATGCGCAGTTTATATAGCTGCAGCACAGGAAGTGGCCACAGCACCTTTGCCCTTCCAAGACCTGCCAAGAGGACCAATGGAATGTGCTGCAGAGCCTGAGCACATGACCCTCGATCTCCAACGGGAGATCTTACCCTGGGCATGCTCAGTACGTGCAGACAAGGACTAAGTCCCAGAGAAGTCCGCTCGCTGCTGACCAGCACTGACTTTAATGGCAGAGACTGGAGAAGCAGCAGTAACTCTCAGAACAGAGTGAGAATGAGCAAGACGCTGGGACCGACGTCTTTGCTGAGCAGACTCCACTGCGGCTGGACAAGAATGGGAGACCGCAGTGAAGGTGGCTTGAGATTCCCCCTGTGCAGAAGCGGGAACTCGACCCCTAACATTTCACACTTTTTTGTTAACTATATAATTCCACATGTGTTAATTCATAGTTTTGATGCCTTCAGTGTGAATGTACAATTTTCATAGTCATGAAAATACAGAAAAATCTTTAAATGAGAAGGTGTGTCCAAACTTTTGGTTGGCACTGTATATCAGAAACATAGTTTAAAAATGAAAAAAGGGGTGATAAAAGTGCTGCTTAGTGAGACAGCCAGGCAAGTAATATAGTGAAGGAATTATTTGATCCCTTGCTGATATTGTAAGTTTGACCACTGACAAAGACATGAACAATCTATAATTTTAAGGGTAAGCCAACTTTAACATTGGGAGATAGAATATCAAAAATAAAATCCAGAAAATCACATTGTATAAATTATATAAATTTATTTGCATTTTGCAGTGAGAAATAAGTATTTGATCCCCTATCAAACATTAAGAGTTCTGGCTCATACAGACCAGTTAGACGCTCCTAATCAACTCATCACCTGCATTAAAGACAGCACATAGTCACCTTTGTAAAGAAAAACTCCTGTCCACAGACTCAATTAATCAGTTAGACTCTAACTTCTACAACATGGGCAAGGCCACAGAGCTTTCTAAGGATGTCAAGGACAAGATCATAGACCTGCACAAAGCTGGACTGGGCTACAAAACCATACGTAAGACTCTGGGTGATAAGGAGACAACTCTTGGTGCAATAGTAAGAAAATGGAAGAAATACAAAATGACTGTCAATCGACATCGATCTGGGGTACTATGCAAAATCTCACCTCATGGGGTATCTTTGATCATGAGGAAGGTGAGAGATCAGCCTGAAACTACACAGGGGGAACTTGTTAATGATTTCAAGGCAGCTGGGACCACAGTCACCAAGAAAACCATTGCTAACACATTACGCCGTAAAGGTTTAAAATTCTGCAGTGCCTGCAAGATCCTCCTGCTCAAAAAGGCACATGTGCAAGCCCATCTTAAGTTTGCCAATGAACAACTGGATGATTCTGTGAGTGATTGGGAGAAGGTGCTGTGGTCAGATGAGACAACAATTGAGCTCTTTGGCATTAACTCAACTCGCCGTGTTTGGAGGAAGAGAAATGCTGCCTATGACCCAAAGAACACTGTCCCCACTGTCAAGCATAGAAGTGGAAACATCATGTTTTGGGGGTGTTTCTCTGCTTCCATTAAAATTATAGACTGTTCATGTCTTCCTCAGTGGGCAAACTTACAAAATCAGCAAGGGATCAAATAATTATTTCCTTCACTGTATGTCCATTTTAATTCAGTAAAAGACTGAGGGCTATGTGTTCATCATCGAACAGATGACTTCCTCTGGCCAGTCATTGCATTAGTTAGGCACAAAAAACTTTATACCAGCAATATCACTTAATATACTGGGTGCAGCATTTTTCTCTGCTATAGTTGTACTAGCTATTGAACCCGTTCTATGCCCGGGTGGTGAGCATTTATATTGGTAATGTGCTGCTCCCATCCTGCGCCCCCATTCTGTCATGTGCTGCTCCCATCCTGCACCCCCACTCTGTCATGTGCTGCTCCCATCCTGCACCCCATTCTGTAATGTGCTGCTCCCATCCTGCACCCCATTCTGTAACGTGCTGCTCCCATCCTGCGCCCCATTCTGTCATGTGCTGCACCCATTCTGCACCCCCATTCTGTCATGTACTGCTCCCATTCTACGTCCCATTCTGTAATGTGCTGCTCCTGGAGCGCCCCCGTAGGGCAGTGGGGTACTCAGTACCGGGTCCTTCGGTTCTCAAGGGGGATGTCACGGTTGCTGACCTGGTCCGTGGCCCTAGGGATGTCCGTATTAAAAGGGAAAGGTCTTTAAAGGGGAAATGTTCGTGATGCCACCTGTGGTATTCGGTCAGGTTGACCGACACTGCTAAGGGGTCCGCTGGGGTGATGTTATGGCAGCTTGATAGTATACCCGGATCACAGGGTAGGCAGAGTCCGGCTGGTCTGAAGGCAAATCCAGAGTCCCCTTATCCAGGTTGAAATCAGTAGCCATCCTCTAGCGCCTGGATGTTGTAGTACCTTCCTGCTGAGCTTCTCGGTAAGGTCCTCACAACTGATGTTGGTGTTCTAGGTGTTATGTCTCTCTCTCTGTCCCCCAGATGGATAGGAACAAACCCGTATGACTGGTGGCCTGGGGCTTTTTACAGGGACTCTAGCACGCCCCGGCCCCCACAAGTTGCCACTGTGCCTCCTGGGTATAGGTGTGGATCAGTAATGAACAATTAGCTGTCCTGCCGGACTCTGGAGCAATATACAAAAAAAAGGTTGCACTCTATTGTGCCAAAACATGTCAAATATGAAATACATGAAATATGAATAGCAAAATTGCTTTTTGAACATTAGGAAAAAAAATTTTTTGAGATGCTTAGCACAGAATTTGGCCAAATAGTGTGAGCCCATCAACCATAGTCAAGGTGGTCTCATTAAAACTGATGGGTACCTGACCTCCCTGTCCAAATGTGAACACTTACCGAAGGCTAATGTTTGCATGCTTGGGTGAATATGGACACCTCTCTCAGCAAAGCCTACATATGGGTTGGCCGGAACCAAGTGTGAATAGATGTAATTAAAAACCAGATGGTGAAGGGAGGAGTGCTCAGTCAATAAGCTAACATGAAAATGACAGAAAAAAGACTGGCACATCCAAACTAGTGTGAATAGGTGCATACCAGGAGCAGCTACCTCCATATATAATATACAAAAAAAGGTTGCACTCTATCGTGCCAAAACACGTCAAATATGAGATACATGAAATATGAATAGCAAAATTTGCTTTTTGAACATTAGGAAAAAATTTTTTTTGAGACGCTTAGCACAGAATTTGGCCAAATAGTGTGAGCCCATCAACAATCATCAAGGTGGTCTCATTAAAACTGATGGGTACCTGACCTCCCTGTCCAAATGTGAACACTTACCGAAGGCTAATGTCTGCATGCTTGGGTGAATATGGACACCTCTCTCAGCAAAGCCTACATATGGGTTGGCCGGAACCAAGTGTGAATAGATGTAATTAAAAACCAGATGGTGAAGGGAGGAGTGCTCAGTCAATAAGCTAACATGAAAATGACAGAAAAAAGACTGGCACATCCAAACTAGTGTGAATAGGTGCATACCAGGAGCAGCTACCTCCTAATATAATATACAAAAAAAGGTTGCACTCTATCGTGCCAAAACACATCAAATATGAAATACATGAAATATGAATAGCAAAATTGCTTTTTGAACATTAGGAAAAAGTTGTTTTTGAGACGCTTAGCACAGAATTTGGCCAAATAGTGTGAGCCTATCAACCATCGTCAAGGTGGTCTCATTAAAACTGATGGGTACCTGACCTCCCTGTCCAAATGTGAACACTTACCGAAGGCTAATGTCTGCATGCTTGGGTGAATATGGACACCTCTCTCAGCAAAGCCTACATATGGGTTGGCCGGAACCAGGTGTGAATAGATGTAATTAAAAACCAGATGGTGAAGGGAGGAGTGCTCAGTCAATAAGCTAACATGAAAATGACAGAAAAAAGACTGGCACATCCAAACTAGTGTGAATAGGTGCATACCAGGAGCAGCTACCTCCATATATAATATACAAAAAAAGGTTGCACCCTATCGTGCCAAAACACGTCAGATATGAAATACATGAAATATGAATAGCAAAATTGCTTTTTGAACATTAGGAAAAAATATTTTTTGAGACGTTTAGCACAGAATTTGGCCAAATAGTGTAAGCCCATCAACCATCGTCAAGCTGATCTCATTAAAAAATTTTTTCCTAATGTTCAAAAAGCCGGGGGCCTGAGCAGGAGAGGACACCGCCGCGCTATGGGGGTCAGGTACCAGTGTCACCGCTGGCTAGGCCCCGGGCACTTGCGATATTCACCTGTCCCTGTTCCACCGCCACGCGCCGCTGTGTCTTCCGCGTCCTCTCGCTGTGACTGTTCAGTCAGAGGGCGCGCGCTAACCACGTCATCGCGCCCTCTGACCTGAACGTCCCAGCCAAAGGAAGCGGAAGACAGAGCCGTGTGGTGGAACAGGGACAGGTAAACATAGCATGGCTCACCCTCCCCCATCACACTCCCCCGATCCTGGCACGTCCCTGCTTCTCAGTCGTCCCCGGGCCAGCAGTGCCTTCCAGTGCTGGGCAGTCACATGGTACCGCACATTAAAAAAATGAAACTGTGTCCATATTCATTACTTTAATGAGTGGTACCACTTAACCGCTGAACACAGGAAGAGCTGCAGGTGCCAGAAAGATCACAGTATGCGTTCAGTGCTTATGCATACCGCGATCTCCTGGGCTGCTCTACTCTGTGGGGTCCAGACTGCGCAGGCGCGTCACACTTGCACAGTCTATAAAGGCTTCGGACAGAGTGACGCTCCCAGCGTTATATTATAGATATCTGTGTATACCTTCGCCAACACCACAGCTTTCTGTGTACATTGTATAGTGACAAAAAGCTGCTAATCAGTGTAAGGGGTCTGGTTGGACGACCCGGCACGTGCCAAGTTGTCCTATAATAGTAGTAATTAAACAGGTAGGTGGCACACCCAGTTAAATAGAGTTAGTTTGAGAAGGGTGCTAGTTCGTCTGGAGCCAACCACTGAGCTCCAGTAGACCAATAGCAGACAGAGTGAAGGAACTGCACAGATAAAGGCACTTGGAGATGCTTCAAATAGGATTTAGTGTATTTCAAATCCATTGGTTACACGGCAGTAAGTGTCATTTAATCACATTCTGCTGCTGAGAAACCATATTATTGAAACAGGAACAGTGACACATCGCTTAAAACAGGTAATCTGCTCCTAGATTATAGTGCTCTCAGATTACACATGAAAAAAATGTTGACAGATTGCCTTTAACAGAAGTTCAAGCCACAACCAGTGTTTAGGCTATTAAAACTTTGTGCAGAATGAAGTAAGGATTTGAGAGGCATTCTGTCTTCTGAGAAAACTGTTAGGTTAAAGAGAACTTGCTGCCACGTCGGAAGTGGACAGTTGTTTGCTCTTATTTTGTTTTCGTTGCTCCCCTGAGTATTCAGGTTTTTGTTTTTTTACATCTGCCATATGGTTCTAGAGATATGGGTCTTTTTTATTTATTTATGGTCTTTACTGAGGGGGAAGTGCTCACAGGTTAATTATGCAGAACAGCCAAAAGCCACAACCCCAGAGAATCCAGTGAGCCACACCCACTTGTAAAGGCGAGAAATAAGAGCACATAATTAAAATGCCCATGTCTCTGTAACCATATTGTGGATTTAAATAATACAAAAAGTAAAATACTCATAGGTGCAGAAGGGATGAAATATGTTAGGGCTAGCGGAACGCACCAAATAATAAGATAGGTAGAATAAGGTGCATTCGCAGCCCGGGGTCCACCGTGCAGAGATGGAACCTGCTGCCAAGTAATGACGGACTATATGGCGGTACAACGTGAATACACACACGGGCCACGGTACCGCACACAAGAGCACAAGCAAGGAGTCTCCGAGCTCAGTCCTAAGACTTGGGATCTGAGTCTGTGTAGACAACTTGCGGTCGACACCGCAACTGAGGTGTCAGTGTAACCAAAATAATAACTAAAGAATGCACGAGAGTGCGTGCGGTGCCGCACTGGCGGACACCACTAACCACCCAGGCTTGGGTCAGGAAAGCGCTGTGAAAGCGCATGGCGCCGCACTGGCGGACACAAAAACTAGACGCTGTATTGGTGTGTAACGTGCTGTTGGGTAAGTCGGGCGCTAGACAGCAATCATCCACCTTCCGTGAACAGTCATCCAATAGGGAGGGTTTTTTAAAGAGCGACTTTCACTCACAACACACACACGTTTACAAATGTACACTAGCGCATGGCCGTGCAGTCATGCACAGCTTATATAGCTGCAGCACGTTCAGGACCTTCCAATAAAGGACCAATGGGAAGCTGCCACAGAAGTTTAGCACCTTCAAGACCTTCCTGGAGGACCAATGGGAACCGCTGCAGCATCTGAGCATGTGACCCTCGATCTCCAACGGGAGATCTCACCCCGGGCATGCTCAGAAGGGAAAAAGCAGGACTTAGTCCCAAAAGCATCTGCTTGCCGCTGCCCAGCACTGGCCTCAATGGCAGAAGCTGGAAAAGCAGCAGTAACCCTATGCACAGAGTGAGACTGAGCAAGACGCTGGGACCGACGTCTCCGCTGAGCAGACTCCACTGCGGCTGGAGAAGAATGGGAGACCGCAGCAGAGAAGGTTCGAGATTCCCCCTGTGAAGAGGTGGGAACTCAACACCCAACATTACCCCCCTCCCCCATGGCCCCCCACCCTGGACCCCGCCACGCTCGAAGGCAGCAATGAGCTGTGGAGCTCGAATATGTTCTGCAGGCTCCCAGGACCTGTTCTCTGGGCCATAACCCTTCCAATCCACCAAATAAAATTTTTTGCCACGTACCACCTTGCACCCCAAAATAGCGTTCACCTCGTAATCGTCCGTAGACGAACCCGATGTCCTGGCAGATGACTCGGAAAACCAGGACATGTATACGGGTTTCAAGAGGGACACATGAAAGGTGTCGGTGATACCCAAGCGTGGAGGAAGGGCTAGACGGTAGACCACAGGGTTAACCTGTTCGAGGACCTTGAAGAGACCCAAGTAGCGAGGTGCAAACTTAGTGGACTCAACACGCAGCCTGATGTTACGGGCGGAGAGCCACACTAAGTCGCCAGAAGCAAAAGTCAGAGCGGGGCACCGATGAGCATCGGCAGAGGACCTCATTCTCTCCTTGGAGGCCCGAATGGCATCCTGAGTGCGGTCCCAAATGTCCTGTGCCTCCACAGCCCAGTCTGCCACCCTGGAGTCGGCGGAAGACACGGGCATGGGCATAGGGACACGCAGATGCTGGCCGTAATTTAGGAGGAATGGAGTCTGACCGGTGTAGTCGGCTACGGTGTTGTTAAGTGCAAACTCTGCCCACGGTAGCAAGGATGCCCAGTCATCCTGACTGGCAGAAACAAAATGTCGTAAATATGTGACCAGGGTCTGGATGGCCCTCTGTACCAACCCATTCGTCTCAGGATGATAGACGACAAAGCTCTCTCCAGAATCGAGACGCAAACTGGGGACCCCGGTCACTAACAATTTTGTCAGGCATACCGTGTAGGCGAAAGATGTGTTTGATGAACAACACAGCCAGAGCCCGTGCAGAAGGTAGCCGTGGAAGAGGCACCAAGGGCACTATTTAGGTAAAATGGTTGGTGATCACCCAGATAATGGTGCAGTTACGAGACTTGGGTAAGCACACCACAAAATCCATCCCGACCATCTGCCAGGGCCTGTCCGCAACCGGCATGGGGTAAAGCAACCCAGCTGGCCGTTGCCAAGGAGACTTGTTCTTGGCGCAGGAGACACATGCCCGAACATAGTCTGTGACGTCACGAGCCATATGCGGCCACCAGTACGTCCTCGCCAAGAGCTCAGATGTCCTCCTGGTCCCGAAGTGTTCACTGTTATGAAAGGCAATTCAGTATAACAATGGACATGGAGGTCAGAGCACACACAGTGATCTGACAATAACCCAAAATAACAGAACGAGCTCTGAGACGTGGGAACTCTGCAGACCGCAATCCCTGATCCTCTCCAAACACAACTAGAGGCAGCCGTGGATTGCGCCTAACGCTCCCTATGCAACTAGGCACAGCCTGAGAAACTAACTAGCCTGAAGATAGAAAAATAAGCCTACCTTGCCTCAGAGAAATACCCCAAATGAAAAGGCAGCCCCCCACATATAATGACTCTGAGTAAGATGAAAAGACAAACGTAGGGATGAAATAGATTCAGCAAAGTGAGGCCCGATATTCTAGACAGAACGAGGATAGGAAAGATAACTTTGCGGTCTACACAAAACCCTAAAGAAAACCACGCAAAGGGGCAAAAAGACCCTCCGTACCGAACTAACGGCACGGAGGTACACCCTTTGCGTCCCAGAGCTTCCAGCAAAACAAATAGACAAGCTGGACAGAAAAAATAGCAACAAATAGCAAAGAAGCACTTAGCTATGCAGAGCAGCAGGCCACAGGAATGATCCAGAGAAACACAAGTCCAACACTGGAACATTGACAGGAAGCATGAATCAAAGCATTAGGTGGGGTTAAGTAGAGAAGCACCTAACGACCTCACCAGATCACCTGAGGGAGGAAACTCAGAAGCAGCAGTACCAGTTTCCTCCACAAACGGAAGCTCCCAGAGAGAATCAGCCGAAGTACCACTTGTGACCACAGGAGGGAGCTCTGCCACAGAACTCACAACAGTACCCCCCCCTTGAGGAGGGGTCACCGAACCCTCACCAGAGCCCCCAGGCCGACCAGGATGAGCCACATGAAAGGCACGAACAAGATCGGGAGCATGGACATCAGAGGCAAAAACCCAGGAATTATCCTCCTGAGCATAACCCTTCCATTTAACCAGATACTTGAGTTTCCGTCTTGAAACACGAGAATCCAAAATCTTCTCCACAATATACTCCAATTCCCCCTCCACCAAAACCGGGGCAGGAGGGTCAACAGATGAAGCCATAGGTGCCACGTATCTCCGCAACAATGACGTATGGAAGACGTTATGTATGAAAAAAGAATCTGGGAGGGTCAGACGAAAAGACACAGGATTAATAACCTCAGAAATCCTATAAGGACCAATGAAACGAGGTTTAAACTTCGGAGAGGAAACCTTCATAGGAATATGACGAGAAGATAACCAAACCAGATCCCCAACACGAAGTCGGGGACCCACACGGCGTCTGCGATTAGCGAAACGTTGAGCCTTCTCCTGGGACAAGGTCAAATTGTCCACTACATGAGTCCAAATCTGCTGCAACCTGTCCACCACAGTATCCACACCAGGACAGTCCGAAGACTCAACCTGTCCTGAAGAGAAACGAGGATGGAACCCAGAATTGCAGAAAAATGGCGAAACCAAGGTAGCCGAGCTGGCCCGATTATTAAGGGCGAACTCAGCCAAAGGCAAAAAGGACACCCAGTCATCCTGATCGGCAGAAGCAAAGCATCTCAGATAGGTTTCCAAGGTCTGATTGGTTCGTTCAGTCTGGCCATTAGTCTGAGGATGAAAAGCCGAGGAAAAAGACAAGTCAATGCCCATCCTACCACAAAAGGCTCGCCAAAACCTCGAAACAAACTGGGAACCTCTGTCAGAAACGATATTCTCTGGAATGCCATGCAAACGAACCACATGCTGGAAGAACAATGGCACCAAATCAGAGGAGGAAGGCAACTTGGACAAGGGTACCAGATGGACCATCTTAGAAAAGCGATCACAGACCACCCAAATGACTGACATCCTTTGAGAGATGGGAAGATCTGAAATGAAATCCATAGAGATATGTGTCCAAGGTCTCTTCGGGACCGGCAAGGGCAAAAGCAACCCACTGGCACGAGAACAGCAGGGCTTAGCCCGAGCACAAATCCCACAGGACTGCACAAAAGAACGCACATCCCGCGACAGAGATGGCCACCAAAAAGATCTAGCCACTAACTCTCTGGTACCAAAGATTCCAGGATGACCAGCCAACACCGAACAATGAACCTCAGAGATCACTTTATTTGTCCACCTATCCGGGACAAACAGTTTCTCCGCTGGACAATGATCAGGTTTATTAGCCTGAAATTTTTGCAGCACCCGCCGCAAATCAGGGGAGATGGCAGACACAATTACTCCTTCCTTGAGGATACCCGCCGGCTCAGATAAACCCGGAGAGTTGGACACAAAACTCCTAGACAGAGCATCCGCCTTCACATTTTTAGAGCCCGGAAGGTACGAAATCACAAAGTCAAAACGGGCGAAAAACAGCGACCAACGAGCCTGTCTAGGATTCAAACGCTTAGCAGACTCGAGATAAGTCAGGTTCTTATGATCAGTCAATACCACCACGCGATGCTTAGCTCCTTCAAGCCAATGACGCCACTCCTCGAATGCCCACTTCATGGCCAGCAACTCTCGGTTGCCCACATCATAATTCCGCTCAGCAGGCGAAAACTTCCTGGAAAAAAAAGCGCATGGTTTCATCACTGAACAATCAGAACCTCTCTGCGACAAAACAGCCCCTGCTCCAATCTCAGAAGCATCAACCTCGACCTGGAACGGAAGAGAAACATCTGGTTGACACAACACAGGGGCAGAAGAAAAATGACGCTTCAACTCTTGAAAAGCTTCCACAGCAGCAGAAGACCAATTGACCAAATCAGCACCCTTCTTGGTCAAATCGGTCAATGGTTTGGCAATACTAGAAAAATTGCAGATGAAGCGACGATAAAAATTAGCAAAGCCCAGGAACTTTTGCAGACTTTTCAGAGATGTCGGCTGAGTCCAATCATGGATGGCTTGGACCTTAACAGGATCCATCTCAATAGTAGAAGGGGAAAAGATGAACCCCAAAAATGAAACCTTCTGCACACCAAAGAGACACTTTGATCCCTTCACAAACAAAGAATTAGCACGCAGGACCTGAAAAACCGTTCTGACCTGTTTCACATGAGACTCCCAATCATCCGAGAAGATCAAAATGTCATCCAAGTACACAGTCAGGAATTTATCCAGGTACTCTCGGAAGATGTCATGCATAAAGGACTGAAACACTGATGGAGCATTGGCAAGTCCGAATGGCATCACTAGATACTCAAAATGACCCTCGGGCGTATTAAATGCAGTTTTCCATTCATCGCCTCGCCTGATTCGCACCAGATTATACGCACCACGAAGATCAATCTTGGTGAACCAACTAGCCCCCTTAATCCGAGCAAACAAATCAGACAACAAAGGCAAGGGGTACTGAAATTTAACAGTGATCTTATTAAGAAGGCGATAATCTATACAAGGTCTCAGCGAACCATCCTTTTTGGCTACAAAAAAAGAACCCTGCTCCTAATGGCGACGATGACGGGCGAATATGCCCCTTCTCCAGGGATTCCTTCACATAACTGCGCATAGCGGTGTGCTGAGGCACGGATAAATTAAACAGTCGACCTTTTGGGAATTTACCACCAGGAATCAAATTGATAGCACAATCACAATCCCTATGCGGAGGTAGGGCATCGGACTTGGGCTCATCAAATACATCCCGGTAATCAGACAAGAACTCTGGAACCTCAGAAGGGGTGGATGACGAAATTGACAAAAATGGAACATCACCATGTACCCCCTGACAACCCCAGCTGGACACCGACATGGATTTCCAATCCAATACTGGATTATGGGCTTGTAGCCATGGCAACCCCAACACGACCACATCATGCAGATTATGCAACACCAGAAAGCGAATAACCTCCTGATGTGCAGGAGCCATGCACATGGTCAGCTGGGTCCTGTATTGAGGCTTACTCTTGGCCAAAGGCGTAGCATCAATTCCTCTCAATGGAATAGGACACTGCAAGGGCTCCAAGAAAAACCCACAACGCTTAGCATATTCCAAGTCCATCAAATTCAGAGCAGCGCCTGAATCCACAAACGCCATGACAGAATATGATGACAAAGAGCAGATCAAGGTAACGGACAGAAGAAATTTTGACTGTACCGTACCAATGGTGGCAGACCTAGCGAACCGACTAGTGCGCTTAGGACAATTAGAGATAGCATGAGTGGAATCACCACAGTAGAAACACAGCCCATTCAGACGTCTGTGTTCTTGCCGTTCAACTCTGGTCAAAGTCCTATCGCACTGCATAGGCTCAGGTTTAAGCTCAGGTAATACCGCCAAATGGTGCACAGATTTACGCTCACGCAAGCGTCGACCGATCTGAATAGCCAAAGACATAGACTCATTCAAACCAGCAGGCATAGGAAATCCCACCATGACATCCTTAAGGGCTTCAGAGAGATCCTTTCTGAACATAGCTGCCAGCGCAGATTCATTCCATTGAGTGAGCACTGACCATTTTCTAAATTTCTGGCAATATACCTCTATCTCATCTTGACCCTGACAAAGAGCCAGCAAATTCCTTTCTGCCTGATCCACTGAATTAGGCTCATCGTACAGCAATCCGAGCGCCAGGAAAAACGCATTGATATTACTTAATGCAGGATCTCCTGGCGCAAGAGAAAATGCCCAGTCCTGAGGGTCGCCGCGCAAAAAAGAAATAATAATCAAAACCTGTTGAACTGGATCACCAGAGGAACGAGGTTTCAAGGCCAGAAATAACTTACAATTATTTTTGAAACTCAGAAACTTAGTTCTATCTCCAAAAAACAAATCAGGAATAGGAATTCTTGGTTCTAACATAGATTTCTGATCAATAGTGTCTTGAATCTTTTGTACTCTTGCCGAGAGCTGATCCACAAATGAAGACAGACTTCTAATGTCCATCGCTACACCTGTGTACTGAACCACCCAAATGTCTAGGGGAAAAAAAAGACAAAACACAATGCCAAGAAAAAAAAATGGTCTCAGAACTTCTTTTTTCCCTCTATTGAGAATCATTAGTACTTTTGGCTTCCTGTACTGTTATGAAAGGCAATTCAGTATAACAATGGACATGGAGGTCAGAGCACACACAGTGATCTGACAATAACCCAAAATAACAGAACGAACTCTGAGACGTGGGAACTCTGCAGACCGCAATCTCTGATCCTCTCCATACACAACTAGAGGCAGCCGTGGATTGCGCCTAACACTCCCTATGCAACTCGGCACAGCCTGAGAAACTAACTAGCCTGAAGATAGAAAAATAAGCCTACCTTGCCTCAGAGAAATACCCCAAAGGAAAAGGCAGCCCCCCACATATAATGACTGTGAGTAAGATGAAAAGACAAATGTAGGGATGAAATAGATTCAGCAAAGTGAGGCCCGATATTCTAGACAGAACGAGGATAGGAAAGATAACTTTGCGGTCTACACAAAACCCTAAAGAAAACCACGCAAAGGGGCAAAAAGACCCTCCGTACCGAACTAACGGCACGGAGGTACACCCTTTGCGTCCCAGAGCTTCCAGCAAAACAAATCGACAAGCTGGACAGAAAAAATAGCAACAAATAGCAAAGAAGCACTTAGCTATGCAGAGCAGCAGGCCACAGGAATGATCCAGAGAAACACAAGTCCAACACTGGAACATTGACAGGAAGCATGAATCAAAGCATTAGGTGGGGTTAAGTAGAGAAGCACCTAACGACCTCACCAGATCACCTGAGGGAGGAAACTCAGAAGCAGCAGTACCAGTTTCCTCCACAAACGGAAGCTCCCAGAGAGAATCAGCCGAAGTACCACTTGTGACCACAGGAGGGAGCTCTGCCACAGAATTCACAACAGTTCACCCACCATGGACGAGTGAGCCCAAGAGAGAACCTCCGGTCGCAAATTAAATGGAACGAAAGTCTTGCCTGTGGGCACAGACTACAGCAAAACCGGAGCCACCGTTCTCAGGCTCTCTAAAGGGACAATAAGCCGAGGCGCCTCCTCCTCTGATGATGATGATACTACAGAGCGAGAAAGAGCGTCGGCACAAATGTTCTTCTCTCTGGAAAGAAAATGGAGGGTGAAATGGAACCGGGAGAAGAACAGGGACCATCTAGCCTGACGAGAATTTAGCCACTGGGCTGTCTGTAAATACACCAAGTTCTTGTGGTCTGTGAACACCTGGAAGGGAAAGCGAGCTCCCTCCAGAAGATGTCTCCACTCTGAGAAAGCCAACTTCATAGCTAGCAACTCCCTGTCCCCGATGGAATAATTCCTCTCCGCTGGTGAAAAGGTCTTAGAGAGGAAGAAGTAAGGATGCTTCCGACCTTGAGCATCCTTTTGGAAGAGGACTGCTCCAGCACCAATGGAAGAGGCATCCACTTCCATAATAAATGGCCTATCTACATCGGGGCGATGCAGAATGGGAGCGCTAGCGAAGTGTGACTTAATCAAGAGAAAGGCCTTGGAGACCTCCTCCGACCACAACTTGGGATTTGCCCCCTTCTTGGTGAGGGCAACCAAGGGAGCTACCAAAGTTGAGAAGTGGGGAATGAACTGGCGATAGTAATTAATGAACCCCATGAAGCGGTGCACCGCTTTGAGAGAATGGGGTTCCTGCCAGTCCATCACAGCCTGTAGCTTGGCAGGATCCATAGCCAATCCCTGGGCAGAGATAATATAGCCAAGGAAAGGCAAGGACTCCTGCTCAAACACCAACTTGGCATATAGGGAGTTAGCCCGTAGGAGGTCGAAAACCTTGCAAACATCTCTCCGGTGGGAGTCTATATCTGGAGAGTAGATGAGAATGTCATCCAGATAAACTACGACCGAGGTGGAAAGCATATCCCAGAAGATGTCGATTACAAAGTCTTAGAAAACGGCCGGGGCATTACAGAGCCTGAAAGGCATCACCAGATATTCATAGTGCCCATCCCTGGTGTTAAAAGCCGTCTTCCATTTGTCCCCCTCACGGAAGCGAATCAGGTTGTAAGCACCCCGCAGATCTAATTTAGTAAATACCTTTGCTCCCCGTAGCCTATCAAAAAGCTCAGATATCAGGGGCAAAGGATACTTATTCTTAACGGTGATGGCGTTAAGACCCCTATAATATATGCATGGGCGTAGTTCCCCATTCTTCTTCTGCACGAAAAAGAACCCTGCCCCAGCAGGTGACACTGACTTCCTGATGAACCCTCTTGCCAGATTCTCTTGAATGTACTGAGACATTGCCTCCGTCTCCGGGAGAGATAACGGATAGACTCGACCCGGGGAGGCTCAGCACCAGGCAAGAGATCAATAGGACAGTCATAGGGGCGATGGGGCGGAAGGGTCTCCGCCACCTTTTTGGAGAACACGTCCGCATAGGACCAATATTGCTTGGGGAGAGAGGATGGATCTGCGGGTACCTCTGTAGTAGCAACCTGAACGCACTCCCTCTGACACCTACACCCACAAGATTCACCCCATCCCAGAATTCTGCCTGATGACCACTCGATATGAGGAGAGTGGTACCGTAGCCAAGGTATCCCCAACAGGACCTCATCAATTACCTCAGGAATGACGAGCAGAGATATAATCTCCTGATGGGATGGCGACATGGACAGAGTAAAAGGGATGGTCTGGTGTGTTATCTGTGAGGGCAGTGTCAACCCATTCACCACTCGTACCGTTACTGGTTGAGCTAGCATAACCAGGGGTATTGCGTGACGTTGGGCGAAGGCAGAAGACATAAAATTGCCCTCCGCCCCAGAAGCCACGCAGAGCTCTACCAAGTGAGTGAATGAGCGTATTGTTATTGTCTCCTTAAAGGACAATTTGGAGGCAAACGTTGCCGTGTCTAGTGAACCTCCACCTACTACCACTAGACGCTGACGTTTCCTCGACCGCTGGGGACATCTGGTGGCAAGATGTCCTGACTTCTGGCAAACATGACAAACCTGGAGTGCACGAGCGGTCCAGGACTTAGATCCCGCTCGTGACACTTCCATGGCCTCATGTGACTCAGGGACCTGGACTGGAGATTCCAAAGGTTTGGCGAAGGTGGGAGCCAGCCGAAACCTCTGCCTACACTGGGCTCGCTCTAACCTCTGCTCGTGAAAACGGAGGTCAATACGAGTGGACACTGCTATTAACTCCTCCAGTGTGGTGGGAATCTCCCTAGTGGCCAGGGCGTCCTTCACGTGGTCAGCCAGCCCCCTCCAAAATATCGGAATTAGGGCTTTATCCGACCACTCCAGCTCAGATGCTAGGGTGTGGAAGTGGACGGCAAAATGGCTGACCAAGGACGAGCCCTGAGTCAATGCCAACAGTTGGAGCGCCGTATCATGGGTGACACGAGGTCCTAAAAAGACCTGTTTCAGAGTGCTCAGGAAAAACGAAGCACTCAGCACCACATGATCGCCACGCTCCCACAGCGGCGTAGCCTACTCTAACGCCCTGTCTGACAGGAGGGACACAATAAACCCCACCTTTGCCCGCTCTGTAGGGAAACGAGAGGCCTGAAGCTCGAGATGTATAGAGCACTGACTCACGAAACCCCTACAAGACTTACTATCACCAGAAATTTTTTTCTGGCAGCGGGAGGCGAGATAGAGTCGGTACAGGGGTGGCAGTGGACAAGGTTGCTGCAGCCATGCTAGCAGCTTGAACAGCAACTGCGGTTACATCCACAGCTGAGGTTGTGTGCTCGAGAGCCGCCAACCTACCCTCCAGCTGCTGGATGTACCGCAAGGATTGCTATTGTCCATCATTACTAGCCAGACCCTGGCGCTAGTGTAATGTTAGGGCTAGCGGAACGCACCAAATAATAAGATAGGTAGAATAAGGTGCGTTCGCAGCCCGGGGTCCACCGTGCAGAGATGGAACTTGCTGCCAAGTAATGACGGACTATATATAACTTCACCCTGTGTGAAGGAAGCGAACCCTGTTAAGTCACAGGGCCGCGGTACCGCACACAAGAGCACAAGCAAGGAGTCTCCGAGCTCAGTCCTAAGACTTGGGATCTGAGTCTGTGTAGACAACTTGCAGTCGACACCGCAACTGAGGTGTCAGTGTAACCAAAATAATAACTAAAGAATGCACGAGAGTGCGTGCGGTGCCGCACTGGCGGACACCACTAACCACCCAGGCTTGGGTCAGGAAAGCGTTGTGAAAGCGCACGGCGCCGCACTGGCGGACACAGCAACTAGACGCTGTATTGGTGTGTAACGTGCTGTTGGGTAAGTCGGGCGCTAGACAGCAATCATCCACCTTCCGTGAACAGTCATCCAATAGGGAGGGTTTTTTAAAGAGCGACTTTCACTCACAACACACACACATTTACAAATGTACACTAGCGCATGGCCGTGCGGTCATGCACAGCTTATATAGCTGCAGCACGTTCAGGACCTTCCAATAAAGGACCAACGGGAAGCTGCCACAGAAGTTTAGCACCTTCAAGACCTTCCTGAAGGACCAATGGGAACCGCTGCAGCATCTGAGCATGTGACCCTCGATCTCCAACGGGAGATCTCACCCCGGGCATGCTCAGAAGGGAAAAAGCAGGACTTAGACCCAAAAGCGTCTGCTCGCCGCTGGCCTCAATGGCAGAAGCTGGAAAAGCAGCAGTAACCCTATGCACAGAGTGAGACTAAGCAAGATGCTGGGACCGACGTCTCCACTGAGCAGACGCCACTGCGGCTGCAGAAGAATGGGAGACTGCAGCAGAGAAGGTTTGAGATTCCCCCTGTTATGATCTGGTGGTTTAGGAACAACATGAGACAAGCTCTGAAGGAGGTGGTATCTGTACTGACCGCAAACCCTGAACCGAGCAGTGCAACTAAAAATAGCCGTGGGGAGTACCTGACGCTCCCTAGACCCCTCGGCACAGCCTAAGATCTAACTTCCCCTAAAGATGGAAACAGGAAACCTATCTTGCCTCAGAGAAAATCCCCAAAGGAAAGATAGCCCCCCACAAATATTGACGGTGAGAGGAGGGGAAAATAGCATACGCAGAAATTAAATCAGATTTTAGCATAGGAGGCCAGTCTAGCTTGATAGATAGGACAGGAAAGGCTACTGTGCGGTCAGTATAAAAACTACAAAACAATCCACACAGAGTTTACAAAAATCTCCACACCTGACTAAAGGTGTGGAGGGTAAATCTGCTTCCCACAGCTTCCAGCTAACAGAAATAATCCATACTGACAAGCTGGACAAAATATAGAATGCACAGAACAATAAGTCCACAACATGTGGACTGAAATGAGCAAAGCCAGGACTTATCTTGCTGAGCTGGTCAGGAAACCAGGGAAATCCAAGCCGAGATGTGAATCCAGCCAGGAAACATAGACAAATGGCACTGGCTGAAGAAAGAGCCAGACTTAAATAGCCAAGCAGAAGAGACGATAAGTGGAGGCAGCTGATGACAGTTAACTCCAAGGAGCAGCCATACCACTAGAAACCAAAAGAGGGAGCCCAAGAGCAGAACTCACAAAAGTGCCACTTACAACCACCGGAGGGAGCCCAAGAGCGGAATTCACAACATCCCCCTGTGCACAGGTGGGAACCTGACACCTAACAAAATACGAGCAGAAAATGGATACATATTACCTGGTGACAGGTCCTTTTTAAAGGTAATTAATGGAGGCCAGGAGTGCCCTGAGGGTCTGTCTTTAGAGGAAAGATGGTAAATAATTGAATTAAATAAAACAGTTGTTATAATTAGAGTTGAGCGACTTTCACTTTTTTAGGATCGAGTCGGGTTTCACGAAACCCGACTTTGTCAAAAGTCGGGTCGGGTGAAATCGGGTGATTATTGCGAAAAGTCGGGGGCCGACCGAAACATGAAACCCAATGCAGGTCAATGGGGAATCAAAGTCGGCAGTGAGTGGAGGACAGGAAAACACCTACAGTGCCCATTTTAATGCCAAAAACATCAATTTTTATTTCTTAAGCTTGTCAATCTTAATTTACTTTATAATAATAGTTAGGCATTGAAAACAGGCCCTCATTTGGCTAAAGTTGTGGGGGGGTAGGGCTGGCTCAAGATTTTCGTGGGCCCGGGAAACGCGGAATACGTCACGGCGGTGGAGCAGGGAGAGGTAAGTATTTCAACTTTGCAAGTGCTGTGATACTGAGCAAGCAGGGGGGGCCCACTAGTTGGCACTGGCACAGGGCCCCTCATAGTACGGCGGTGTGTTAGATGGCGGGTGGCGCCTCCCACTGCCAGAGACACTTTTGCGTAATATGAGGGGCCCTGTGCCAGTACCAACGAGTATGCCCCCCCCCACACCTGATGAAGGAACCTGCACTTTCATCTGCACCTTCCTCTTTGTCCCCGTGTAAGGTGGTATAGTAAGCAGGAAGGGGAACCTCACTTTCAGCAAGGTCAGATTCTGGCTGTGTAGAGTGCAAGAGGAATGTAGTGGTCTTGGTCAATGTACCAGCAGACTCATCTGGCAGTGGCTGGACAATGGGCAGGATGAGAAGGAAACACAGATATAGGCCCAAAATAAAAAATTAGGCTAAATGCAGTTCAAAATTGGTAACAGGACTAAACAGGTGGCATAGCTTTGTTAAGTGGAGGACAATTGTAATGAGTGGCGCAGATACAGGTAGTAGGCCCAAAATACAAAAGTAGGCTAAATGCAGTTCAAAATTGGTAACAGGAGTACACAGGCGGCATAGCTTTGTTCAGTGGAGGACAACTGTAATGAGTGACGCAGACAGACTTAGTAGGCCCAAAATAAAAAAGTAGGCTAAATGCAGTTCAAAATTGGTAACAGGAGTACACAGGCGGCATTGCTTTGTTCAGTGAAGGAGGACAACTGTAATGAGTGACGCAGACAGACTTAGTAGGCCCAAAATAAAAAAGTAGGCTAAATGCAGTTCAAAATTGGTAACAGGACTAAAAAGGCGGCTTTGCTTTGTTCAGCGGAAATTAATAAAATAACACAGTATACCCACAGTAGTTTTAAAATGATTTTCCTATCCCTTTAATTAGGAGATATATAGATTAATAGAATAAAAAAATATATATATATTGTAAACCACCAGGGTGCGCTGTGCCCGATTGTAGAGGAACCACTACATAAATGATGCAAAAAGCAAAGCAATACCACACGGACCCAAAACCAGAAAATATATACAAGGCACGGGAATATTAAAATATGGCTTTATTAAAGGAAATGCCAAATGTTACATAATCAAAATTATATTTAAAAACAAACACTTCCGCATGACAACAGGATTATATTGCTGTAAATATTCACCAGCTCTCTAACCTCCAATTCACCAGGATACAAATACTAAGGCCGTACAAGAACTATATATTGCACAAAGACGGAGGGGGAAGGGAAGGGGGTTAAATTAAAGAAAAAATGGGAAGAAAGTATATATATAATTAACCCCTTCATGACCAGGGGATTTTTCGTTTTTCCGTGTTCGTTTTTCGCTCCCCTCCTTCCCAGAGCCATAACTTTTTTATTTTTCCGACAATTTGGCCATGTGAGGGCTTATTTTTTGTGGGACGAGTTGTACTTTTGAACGACATCATTGGTTTTAGCATGTCGCGTACTAGAAAACGGGAAAAAAATTCCAAGTGCGGTGAAATTGCAAAAAAAGTGCAATCCCACACTTGTTTTTTGTTTGGCTTTTTTGCTAGGTTCACTAAATGCTAAAACTGACCTGCCATGATGATTCTCCAGGTCATTACGAGTTCATAGACACCAAACATGACTAGGTTATTTTTTATCTAAGTGGTGAAAAAAAATTCCAAACTTTGCTAAAAAAAAAAAAAAAAAAAAATTGCGCCATTTTCCGATACTCGTAGCGTCTCCATTTTTCGAGATCTGGGGTCGGTTGAGGGCTTATTTTTTGCGTGCCGAGATGACGTTTTTAATGATAGCATTTCGGTGCAGATACGTTCTTTTGATCGCCTGTTATTGCATTTTAATGCAATGTCGCGGCGACCAAAAAAACGTAATTCTGGCGTTTCAAATTTTTTTCCCGCTACGCTGTTTAGCGATCAGGTTAATACTTTTTTTTAATTGATAGATCGGGCGATTCTGAGCGCGGCGATACCAAATATGCGTAGATTTGATATTTTTTTTATTGATTTATTTTGATTGGGGCGAAAGGGGGGTGATTTAAACTTTTATGTTTTTTTTATTTTTTTCACATTTTTTTAAACTTTTTTTTTTTACTTTTGCCATGCTTCAATAGCCTCCATGAGAGGCTAGAAGCAGGCATAGCACGATCGGCTCTGCTACATAGCAGCGATCTGCTGATCGCTGCTATGTAGCAGAATTGCACGTGTGCTGTGAGCGCCGACCACAGGGTGGCGCTCACAGCGACGGGCAATCAGTAACCATAGAGGTCTCAAGGACCTCTATGGTTACCATTCACAAGCATCGCCGACCCCTGATCATGTGACGGGGGTCGGCGATGACGTCATTTCCGGCCACCCGGCCGGAAGCGGTAGTTAAATGCCGCTGTCTGCGTTTGACAGCGGCATTTAACTAGTTAATAGGTGCGGGCAGATCGCGATTCTGCCCGCGCCTATTACGGGCACATGTCAGCTGTTCAAAACAGCTGACATGTCCCGGCTTTGGTGCGGGCTCACCGCGGAGCCCTGCATCAAAGCAGGGGAGCCGGCATCGGACGGTATAGTACGTCCGATGCCGGTAAGGGGTTAAATAATGTGCAAATTCTGCTTCAATTAAAGTGAAAAAGTGCTGTGCAAAATCAATATATAGTTCTTGTACGGCCTTAGTATTTGTATCCTGGTGAATTGGAGGTTAGAGAGCTGGTGAATATTTACAGCAATATAATCCTGTTGTCATGCGGAAGTGTTTGTTTTTAAATATAATTTTGATTATGTAACATTTGGCATTTCCTTTAATAATAATAATAATAATAATAATTTTTATTTATATAGCGCCAACATATTCCGCAGCGCTTTACAAATTATAGAGGGGACTTGTACAGACAATAGACATTATAGCATAACAGAAATCACAGTTCAAAATAGATACCAAGAGGAGTGAGGGCCCTGCTCGCAAGCTTACAAACTATGAGGAAAAAGGGAGACACGAGAGGTGGATGGTAACAATTGCTTTAGTTATTCGGACCAGCTATAGTGTAAGGCTCAGGTGTTCATGTAAAGCTGCATGAACCAGTTACCTGCCTAAGTATGTAGCAGTACAGACACAGAGGGCTATTAACTGCATAAAGTGTATGAGAACATGATGCGAGGAACCTTTTTTTTTTTTTTTTTTTTTTTTTTTTATTATAAATAGGCCACACAGGGATCGTTAGGTTAATGCATTGAGGCGGTAGGCCAGTCTGAACAAATGAGTTTTTAGGGCACGCTTAAAACTGTGGGGATTGGGGATTAATCGTATTAACCTAGGTAGCGCATTCCAAAGAATCGGCGCAGCACGTGTAAAGTCTTGGAGACGGGAGTGGGAGGTTCTGTGTTGTGAATTCTGTGGCTGAGTTCACTTCTGTGGTCACAAGTGGTATTGCAGCCTCTGGGCTTCCTCCCTCAGGTGTTTTGGTGAGCTCGTTGGCTGCCTTGCTATTTAACTCCACCTGAGTCTGTCTTCCTTGCTCCTTGTCAATGTTCCAGTGTTGGATCTGAGCTACTGCATCTTTCCTGTGGCCTGCTGCTCTGCTAGATAAGTGTTACTTTGTTTTTGTTTCCGTTTTTTCTGTCCAGCTGTGCTATTCTCTTTTGCTGGAAGCTCTGAGACGCAAAGGGTGCACCGCCGTGCCGTTAGTTCGGCACGGTGGGTCTTTTTGCCCCCCTTTGCGTGGTTCTGCTTTAGGGTTTTTTGTAGACTGCATAGTTCTCTTTGCTATCCTCGCTCTGTCTAGAATATCGGGCCTCACTTTGCTGAATCTATTTCATTCCTACGTTTTGTCTTTTCATCTTGCTAACAGTCATTATATGTGGGGGGCTGCCTATTCCTTTAGGGTATTTCTCTGAGGCAAGTCAGGCTTGTATTTCTATCTTCAGGCTAGTCAGCTCCTCAGGCAGTGCCGAGTTGCATAGGTAGTGTTAGGCGCAATCCACTGCTGCTTTTAGTTGTGTGAGGATAGGTTCAGGTATTGCAGTCTGCAGAGATTCCACGTCTCAGAGCTTGTTCTATTGTTTTTGGGTTATTGCCATATCACTGTATGTGCGCTGATTACTGCAGACTGTGTTGCCTGATAGCACAGCATAACAGTACAAGGAGCCAGGAAGACAGACTCAGGTGGAATTAAATAGCAAGGCAGCCAACGAGCTCACCAAAACACCTGAGGGAGGAAGCCCAGAGGCTGCAATACCACTTGTGACCACAGGAGTGAATTCAGCCACAGAATTCACAACAGTTCTGATTATTGAGGATGCTAACCTGAGGTCATTAGCGGAGCGGAGGGCACGGGTAGGGTGGTAGACTGATACCAGGGAGGAGATGTAGGGTGGTGCTAAGCCATGGAGTGCTTTGTGGATGAGGGTAGTAGTTTTGTACTGGATTCTGGAGTGGATGGGTAGCCAGTGTAATGACTGGCACAGGGTAGAGGCATCGGTGTAACGGTTGGTGAGGAATATGATCCTGGCTGCAGCATTCAGGATAGATTGGAGCGGGGAGAGTTTTGCAAGAGGGAGGCCGATTAGTAGAGAGTTACAATAGTCCAGACGAGAATGAATAAGTGAAACAGTCAGAGTTTTTGCAGAGTCGAAAGTAAGAAAAGGGCGAATTCTAGAAATGTTTTTGAGATGCAGGTAAGAAGAGCGAGCCAGTGATCGGATGTAGGGGGTGAATGAAAGGTCAGAATCAAGGATGACCCCAAGGCAGCGGGCATGTTGCTTTGGAGTAATGGTGGAACCGCATACGGAGATGGCAATGTCTGGCAAAGGTAGGTTAGTAGAGGGAGAGAACACGAGGAGTTCAGTTTTTGACAGGTTTAGTTTCAGATAGAGGGAGGACATGATGTTAGAGACAGCGGTAAGACAATCACTGGTGTTTTCTAAAAAAAGGTCGGTGTGATATCAGGAGAAGTGTATAATTGGGTGTCGTCAGCATAGAGATGGTACTGGAAACCAAATCTACTGATTGTTTGTCCAATAGGGGCAGTATACAACGAGAAGAGTAGGGGGCCTAGGACTGATCCTTGAGGAACCCCAACAGTAAGGGGAAGGTGAGAGGAGGAGGAACCAGCAAAACATACAGTGAAGGATCGGTCAGAGAGATAGGAGGAGAACCAGGAGAGAACGGTGTCCTTGAGGCCGATGACTTAATAAATATTAATAAAGCCATATTTTAATATTCCCGTGCCTTGTATATATTTTCTGGTTTTGGGTCCGTGTGGTATTGCTTTGCTTTTTGTTCAGCGGAAGACAACTGTAATGAGAGGCTGACACAGTTACTAGACCCAAAAAAGTAAGTAGGCTAAATGAACTTTAAATTTCCTAACAGGACTAAACTGGTGGCATTGCTTTGTTCAGCGGAGGACAACTGTAATGAGAGGCTGACACAGTTAGTAGGCCCAAAAAAGTAAGTAGGCTAAATGCAGTTCAAAATTGCTAACAGGACTAAACTGGCAGCATTGCTTTGTTCAGTGGAGGACAACTGTTAGCAGTGGCTGACACAGTTACTAGGCCAAAAAAAAGTAAGTAGGCTAAATGCAGTTCAAAATTGGTAACAGGACTAAACAGGCAGCATTGCTTTATTCAGTGGAGGACAACTGTAATGAGAGGCTGACACAGTTAGTAGGCCAAAATAATAAAGTGGGCTAAATGTCTGCCAAAAAATTGTTCATAAATAAACAGGTGGCATAGCTAGGTACAGGGGTGGGCTCTTCTGCTGAGTAGCAGACAGTGGTAGTTGGCGCAAAGTATTATCTGGTCTAAATGGAGGCCAGGGCCACTGTATATTTTTACTATCATCTATCATTTCAACAAATTTGTATTGGCAGTGCCATTGAAGGATTTAACAGCACAGACTACACAGTGGTGGAGCAGGGAGAGGTAAGTATTGCAAGTGGTAGAGCACTGTTCGAGCTGGGGGGGACACTCTCTCGTGGGTGGCGGTACTGGCACAGGGCCCCTCATATTACGACGGTGTTTCTGACGTTGGTTGTGCACCACCACCATCAGAGACACTTCATTGTACTATGAGGGACCCTGTGCCAGTGCCGGTGCCCAAGAGTGGGCACACCCACCTGTCCAGGCAAATGGCACTTGCACGGGCGCTTGCGCCAAGTGGTGACCACGTCCTTGTGGGGGGAGTCAGCCCATTTAGGGAGGTATAAAAATGGCCTATGGTGGACATTCAGCAGCTGCAAATGGAGGAATTGGAGCAGTCAGTAAGAGGAGGCCAAAAGCAAGACATTTTTCAGGCAAGCTACGTGTCAGCAGGGGAAGGTGGGGCAAAATAATTTGAAATCCATGATTGGTTCATTTTAATGAAGGTTAGATCATCAACATTTTGGGTAGCCAGACGTGTCCTTTTTTCGGTCAGTATTGAACCAGCAGCACTGAAGACTCTTTCTGATAGCACACTAGCAGCAGGGCAAGCGAGCTCCTGTAATACATATTCTGCCAATTCAGGCCAGGTGTCTAGTTTAGATGCCCAGTAATCAAAGGGGAATGACCTGTGAGGGAGAAGATCGATAAGGGAGGAAAAATAGTTCGTAACCATACTGGACAAATGCTGTCTCCTGTCACTTTGAATCGATGCAGCAGTACCTGTCATGTCTGCGGTCATTGCGAAATCACTCCACAACCTGGTCATAAAACCCCTGTGTCCAATGCCACTTCGGATTTGTGCACCTCTAACACCTCTACCATGTTGCCCCCTATGGCTCGTGTGAGAACCATCACCGCCACTGTGTTCTGGGAATGCCTGAAGCAAACGGTCTACAAGAGTTGCTTGTTTGGTAGCCAATATTTGCTCAAGGTTCTCATGTGGCATATTTTGTAATTTTCCTTTATATCGTGGATCCAGGAGGCACACCAACCAGTAATCATCATCGGTCATCATTTTGATAATGCAGGGGTCCCTTTTTAGGATACGCAAGGCATACTCAGCCATGTTGGCCAAAGTTCCAGGTGTCAATTCACTGCTTGTGCTGGGTTGAGGAGCACTTTCTTGCAAATCAACATCACTTGTGTCCCGCAAAAACCCTGTACCTGACCTTGCAACGCCACCAGTTTCTATTGCCCCCTTAGAAGCATCCTCCTCCCATAAATATTCATCCCCATCCTCCTCCTCCTCTTCGTCCGCCACCTCGTCCAGGAGAGTTCCCTGAGCAGACAATGGCTGACTGTCATCAAGGCTTCCCTCCTCCTCGGCTGCAGATGCCTGCTCCTTAATGTGCATCAATCTTTGCATCAGCAGAAGCATTAATGGGATGCTCATGCTTATGATGGCGTCGTCTGCACTTACCAGCAATGTGCATTCCTCAAAACACTGAAGGACTTGATAGAGTTCTTGTAGCTTTGACCACTGCACACCAGACAACACCATGTCTGCCATCCAACTGCCTGCCCGTGTATGTGTATCCTCCCACAAATAAATTACAGCACGACTCAGTTCGCACAGCCTCTGAAGCATGTGCAGTGTGGATTTCCACTTTGTTGCAACGTCGATTATTAGGCGGTGCTGGGGAAAATTCAGCAATCGCAGATGGTTCAGCATACGGCTGGAGTGTACGGGCGACCGGCGGACGTGCGATCAAAGTCTTCGCACCTTCAGGAGAAGGGCTGGTAACCCCGGATAATTTTTCAGGAAGCACTGCACCACCATGTTCAAGGTGTGAGCCAGGCAAGGTATGTGTTTCAGTTCTGAAAGGGCTATGGCAGCCATAAAATTCCTTCCGTTATCACTGACTACCTTGCCTGCCTCAAGATGTACACTGCCCAGCCATGACTGAGTTTCTTGCTGCAAGTACTCGGCCAGTACTTCCGCGGTGTGACTGTTGTTGCCCAAACACTTCATTTCTAACACAGCCTGCTGACGCTTACCACTAGCTGTTCGATAATGGGACACCTCGTGTGCAACGCTGGCAGCTGCGGATGGAGTGGTCGTGCGACTGCGCTCTGTGGATGAACTTTCGCTTCTGGAGGAGGAGGAGGAGGAGGAGGAGGGGTGGCGAACGCCTACAGCCAACTGTTTCCTAGACCGTGGGCTAGGCAGAACTGTCCCACTATTTTTGTCCCCTGTGGACCCTTCATCCACCACATTAACCCAGTGTGCCGTGATGGACATGTAACGTACCTGGCCATGCCTACTGGTCCATGCATCTGTTGTGAGGTGCACCCTTCTACTGACTGATTGCCTCAGTGCATGGACAATGCGGTCTTTGACATGCTGGTGGAGGGCTGGGATGGCTTTTCTTGCAAAGAAGTGTCGACTGGGTAGGTCATAGCGTGGCACTCTGTAGGCCATCAGGGCTTTGAAAGCTTCGCTTTCAACCAACCGGTAGGGCATCATCTCTAACGAGATTAGTCTAGAAATGTGGGCGTTCAAACCCTGTGTACGTGGATGAGAGGATGAGTACTTTGTTTTCCTTATGAGAGCCTCTTGTAGGGTGAGCTGGACTGGAGAGCTGCATATGGTGGAACTAGCGGGGGTGGTGGTGGACATGGCAGATTGAGAGAGGGTTGGTGATGGTATTCTTGAAGTTGACCTACATATAGTGTTTCCTACCAAGAACCTTGTGATTCCCTGACTGCTTTGGCCTTGCGACGATACCTCCACATTTGCTGCTGGTGGTGTCCTAACCGGTGGGCTTACAGTGAGGGAAGCAATGTAGCGTTGCTGACTACCTTCATTCTGAGCAGGTCCACAAATGGTACGGAACGTTTGGTAGTTAGTCCAGGCTTGCAAGTGCATGCTGGTTAAATGTCTAAGCATGCATGTTGTATTTAAATTTTGGAGATTCTTCCCACTGCTAAAGGTCTTTGAGCATTTCTTACAGATAACTTTGCAATGATCATTCGGATCTTGGTTAAAAAATTGCCACACTACACTCTTCCTACTATGGAACACCTTTTCAGGCATTGCACACTGTGTTACTTTCACTGGATGGCCACGCTGTCCTAAAACTGTTTTTGTTTTTGACAAACATTTTTGGCCAGATACGGGCCTGCCAGATGAAAGCTGTTGCGATGTAAATGGCTGCTGCGGATCATCCTCCTCCGCTTCTGAGCTACTGGCAGCGGCACCCTCTTCCCCAATGGCTGCCAATCTGGGTCAACAACTGGGTCATCTATCACCTCCTCTTCAATGTCATGTGCACCTTCCTCTGTGTCACCATGAAAGATGCTATAGCATTCGGGATGGGGCACCATAGTCTCATCAGGGTCAGATTCTGGCTCAGTACACTGCGAGGGCAATGTAGTGATCTGAGTGAATGGAACAGCATAATAATCTAGCTGTGGCTGTGCATCAGTACACTCCATGTCCGATTCATCTTGTAATGGGCTGTTAACAATTTCCCTTTCTAACCCAGGCACAGTATGTGTAAAGAGCTCCATGGAGTAAACTGTAGTGTCGCCTGACACATCCTTCACTTTTGGTTTGGGTGAAGGACACAAGGAAGCGACTTTTTCCTGACCGGGAGCATCCACTGACGACTCGCTGCTTTTATATTTGGAACTTTCTGAAGAGGAGGCGAAAGAGCTAGAGGCTGAGTCAGCACGGAAAGCCAAAATTTTTCCTGCTGCTCTGGCTTTAAAATCCGTTTTCTTACTCCCAGATAAGGGAGCCTTCGAGGCCTTGTGTAGCCAGACGATGACGCTGGCTCAACACCTCGAGCATTAGGTGTTATTTTGCTTTTCCCACTACCACCAGATGCTCCACCACCACCACCACCATCAGTACCAGCTGGCAACAACCGCCCACGGCCTCTTCCACCAGACTTCCTCATTTTTGGGAAAATCTCACCAAAATAACAACTGTTATATGGTACTGTAAAACTAAGTAGAAGGTGTACAGTATATAAACTTGTTGAGAATTTAAATCTCCCTTTTTTTGGGGGGGAGACTGAACCAAAACTCAGGCCCCGTGTATAATACTACACAATGTAAGTGGCAGAACGTAGCTGGCTGATATACGACAAACTAACAGAATTGACGTAGATCCACTTTGTGACAATTTAAATCTCCCTTTTTTGGTGGGGAGACTGCACCAAAACTCAGGCCCAGTGTATAACACTACACAATGTAAGTGGCAGAACGTGGCTGGAAGATATACGACAAACTAACAGAACTGACGTAGATCCACTTTGTGACAATTTGAATCTCCCTTTTTTGGGGGGGAGAATGCAACAAAACTCAGGCCCAGTGTATAACACTACACAATGTACTGTAAGTGGCAGAACGTGGCTGGAAGATATATGAACAAATACAAGGACTGTAGTACAATTTCAATCTCCCTACAATGATCTCAAGACAAGTGTGGCAGTAATAAAAAGGACTGCTGCACACAAAAGTGTGGACAAATAAACAAGATAACTGTGCAGAAAGGAGCAACAGGATTTTTGCTTTTAAAAAAGCAGTTGGTTTGCACAGCGGCGTACAAACAGCAATGCAGCTATCAGGGAGCCTTATAAGGCAGCCTAAGAAGCTACAGAGCTGATGCACAAAAATATAAACTCCACTGTCCCTGCAAACAAATGGTGGTGTTGGACATATCTTTGATCATTGTGGCCAAAGAGTCATATTTTAACTTCATTGTTCCACAGGAATTGTTTCCAAAATGCATCAGGCTTGTTCAGATGTTCTTTTACATACTTCTGATGCTGAATTTTACGGTGAAGATGCAGGAGGGATTTTCATCAGATGACTCTTCTATAAAGGCCATATTTGTGCAGGTGTGTCTGAACAGTAGAACAATGTACCACACCTTCAGAGTCTGCAAAATATTTCTGAAGGATTTTTTTACAGTCAAGCCATTCTGATTTGCCTCTCTAGCAATCCTATGAGCAGCTCTCACTGAAATTTTGCTTGGTCTTCCAGACCTTATCTTGACCTACACTGTTCTTATTAAGTACCATTTCTTAATTACAGTTGTGGCCAAAAGTATTGACACCCCTGCAATTCTTCATTTAATTTGTCTTAAATGAAAGCAAAAACACAAAAATAATTGTCCTAAAGCCAAATTGGATATAATTCCACACTAAACATAAAAAGGGGGGTGGACAAAAGTATTGGGACTGTTCGAAAAATCATGTGATGCTTCTCTAATTTGTGTAATTAACAGCACCTGTAACTTACCTGTGGCACCTAACAGGTGTTGACAATAAATAAATCACACTTGCAGCCAGTTGACATGGATTAAAGTTGACTCAACCTCTGTCCTGTGTCCTTGTGTGTACCACATTGAGCATGGAGAAAAGAAAGAAGACGAAAGAACTGTCTGAGGACTTGAGAAACCAAATTGTGAGGAAGCATGAGCAATGTCAAGGTTACAAGTCCATCTCCAAAGACCTGAATGTTCCTGTGTCTACCGTGCGCAGTGTCATCAAGAAATTTAAAGCCCATGGCATTGTGGCTAACCTCCCTAGATGTGGACGGAAAAGAAAAATTGACAAGAGATTTCAACACAAGATTGTGCGGATGTTGGATAAAGAACCTCGACTAACATCCAAACAAGTTCAAGGTGCCCTGCAGTCCGAGGGTACAACAGTGTCAACCCGCACTATCTGTCGGCGTCTGAATGAAAAGGGACTGTATGGTAGGAGACCAAGGAAGACCCCACTTCTTACCCCGAGACATAAAAAAGCCAGGCTGGAGTTTGCCAAAACTTAACTGAAAAAGCCTAAAACGTTTTGGAAGAATGTTCTCTGGTCAGATGAGACAAAAGTATAGCTTTTTGGGCAAAGGCATCAACATAAAGTTTACAGGAGAAAAAAAGAGGCCTTCAAAGAAAAGAACACGGTCCCTACAGTCAGGGCCGCCATCAGGGCATGACAGCCGCGACTGGCGTATGGGGCCCGGTGAGCAGAGGGCGCCCGCATCGGGCCCCGTCTCATCTGGTCACCGGGCCCCCCCTGCAGGCGCTGCGGCAGCGGCACACTATTGACGTGCGGGCCCGTGCCCGCACGTCAATAGTTAACAGCCGCCAGCCAGTCTGAGGCTGGCGGCTGAATAGGGCCGCAGTGCGCACTCGCCGGCGTCGCCGGCGTCTGACGTCATTGTCAGCCGCCGGGCCCGGCGGCGAGTGCGTCTGTGTGGAGCCTGGAGAGGGAGCTTCACCCGGCGCTGGAGCTTGGCCAGGTAAGAAGTTGTGTTTTTTTTTTTTTCTTTGAGAGCTGCTGCGATCCAGGGGGGCCCGGGGGGCAGGATGATGGACACACAGGGGCAAAAATGCTGGACACACAGGGGCAGAATGGTGGACACAGTGGGGCAGAATGCTGGACACACAGGGGCAGAAATGCCGGACACAGTGGGGCAGAAATGCCGGACACAGTGGGGCAGAAATGCCGGACACAGTGGGGCAGAATGGTGGACACAGTGGGGCAGAATGGTGGACACACAGGGGCAGAAATGCTGGACACAGTGGGGCAGAATGGTGGACACACAGGGGCAGAATGGTGGACACACAGGGGCAGAATGGTGGACACAGTGGGGCAGAATGCCAGACACACAGGGGCAGAAATGCTGGACACAGTGGGGCAGAAATGCTGGACACAGTGGGGCAGAAATGCTGGACACACAGGGGCAGAATGGTGGACACACAGGGGCAGAATGGTGGACACACAGGGGCAGAATGGTGGACACAGTGGGGCAGAATGGTGGACACACAGGGGCAGAAATGCCGGACACAGTGGGGCAGAATGGTGGACACAGTGGGGCAGAAATGCTGGACACAGTGGGGCAGAAATGCTGGACACAGTGGGGCAGAAATGCTGGACACAGTGGGACAGAATGGTGGACACACAGGGGCAGAATGGTGGACACACAGGGGCAGAATGGTGGACACAGTGGGGCAGAATGCTGGACACAGTGACACAGGGGCAGAAATGCCGGACACAGTGGGGCAGAATGGTGGACACAGTGGGGCAGAATGCTGGACACAGTGGGGCAGAAATGGTGGACACAGTGGGACAGAATGGTGGACACACAGGGGCAGAATGGTGGACACACAGGGGCAGAATGGTGGACACAGTGGGGCAGAATGCTGGACACAGTGGGGCAGAAATGCTGGACACACAGGGGCAGAAATGCTGGACACAGTGGGGCAGAAATGCTGGACACAGTGGGGCAGAAATGCTGGACACAGTGGGGCAGAAATGCTGGACACAGTGACAGGTGCAGAATGCTGGACACAGGGGCAGACTGTGAGACCCAGGGGCAGAATGGAGATACGGGGCATGATTGGAGACACGGGGCAGGATGAAAGACATGGGGGCATGACTGGAGACAGATGGGGCAGGATTGGAGACACAGGGGGCATGATTGGAGACAAGTGTCAGGATTGCAGACATGGGGGCATGGTTGGAGACATAGGGGGCAGAATGGAGACATGGGGCATGATTGGAGACACTGGGGGCAGAATTGGAGACAGATCGTGCAGGATCATGGGGCAGGATGGATATGATGGAGACAGATGGGGCAGGATGGAGAGATCACATGGGGCGATCATATGGGGCAGGATAAGGAGATCATATGGGGCAGAATGGATACTCATGAGGGCAGGATGGGAGAATATCTGGCTAACGCCAGGAATGAGACACACGGGGCCAGGCTGGGTGATATTATTAATACCATAGGGGCTAATTTAGGGATATTATTACTGCAGTGATGTATTTATTTTATTTTTTGAGTATACTGTTTTAAATGGGGGGCGGTCCTGTTACTATAAAGAGTGATACTATGTCTCCTTCTTCATGTGGTGTAATGTAGAAGTTGTGAAAAATTAAGTAATGTGTTCTGCAAGCGGAGCTCGAGATAACTGTGTTATTTCCTGCAGAGAGAAGTCCTGGCTGGATGAAATGATGGCGGTCTGTGCTGGATGAAAGATGAAGGACTTCACCTAGAGACGTCACTGGTGAGTCAGTGTGTTACCTATACACTGACACTATACACTGACACTATACACTGTATACAGAGCTCCTGTGTATAATTTCACTAGTGATCACTATATTATCTGTACACAGACACTGCATACTAAGTACAGATCTCCTGTGTATAATGGCACTTATGGTGATAGTATGGTGCTTTTTTAAAAATTACTGATCAGAATTGTAGTATTCAGTCACTATGTGGTGGTAATATGTGGTCTGGACATGGTGTTGTGGTATTTGTTCCTTGTATGTGATATTATTCGATCACTGTGGTGGTAATATGTGGTCTGGTCATGGTGTTGTGGTATTTGTTCCTTTTATGTGATATTATTCGATCACTGTGGTGGTAATATGTCATCTGGTCATGGTGTTGTGGTATTTGTTCCTTCTATGTGATATTATTGGGCATTTTAAAAATTGAAAAATAAATAAAAATATACCTAAATTGTATTGCATATTTTAACAAATATTTAATAGGTTACAGCAGAGTAGGGCCCGGCCAAAAGTGTCTACCGTGTTATGGTGGCGGCTTAAAAAATCTTTTGGCCAAAACAAAAGCTGCCTGCTATATGTGTGATCTGGTGATGGGAACTGTTAATGTGTGATTGGTGAGAAGTGGAGTTTTTCCAAGAGAG
The DNA here is from genome assembly GCF_032444005.1 of Ranitomeya imitator. NCBI lineage: Eukaryota > Metazoa > Chordata > Amphibia > Anura > Dendrobatidae > Ranitomeya > Ranitomeya imitator. Next base: position 228,154,288 of record NC_091287.1, on the reverse strand, counting down.
AGCGGTGGGACTGTGGACAGTTCGAGGGGTGGAGCCTGGAGGCGGGGCTGGGATGGAGCCTGGGCGGAGTCTCAAGGGGGCCCCGAAAATTTTGCCAGTATGGGGCCCCGAAATTTCTAGTGGCAGCCCTGCCTACAGTCAAACATGGCGGATGTTCCCTGATGTTTTGGGGTTGCTTTGCTGCCTCTGGCACTGGACTGCTTGACCGTATGCATGGCATATGAAGTCTGAAGACTGCCAACAAATTTTCCAGCATAATGTAGGGCCCAGTGTGAGAAAGCTGGGTCTCCCTCAGAGGTCATGGGTCTTCCAGCAGGACAATGACCCAAAACACACTTCAAAAAGCACTAGAAAATGGTTTGAGAGAAAGCACTGGAGACTTCTAAGGTGGCCAGCAATGAGTCCAGACCTGAATCCCATAGAACACCTGTGGAGAGATCTAAAAATGGCAGTTTGGAGACGGTACCCTTCAAATATCAGGGACCCGGAGCAGTTTGCCAAAGAAGAATGGTCTAAAATTCCAGCAGAGCATTGTAAGAAACTCATTGATGGTTACCGGTAGCGGTTGGTTGCAGTTATTTTGGCTAAAGGTTGTGCAACCAAATATTAGGCTGAGGGTGCCAATACTTTTGCCTGGCCCATTTTTGGAGTTTTGTGTGAAATGATCAATGTTTTGCTTTTTGCTTCATTCTCTTTAGTATTTTTTCATTTAAGACAAATTAAATGAAGATAATAATACCAAAGAATTTGTGATTGCAATCATTTTCAGGAAGAAACTGAGTATTATCTGACAGAATTGCAGGGGTGTCAATACTTTTGGCCACAACTGTACATTGCTAACTGAGGAAAAGGCAGCTTGAAAACTCTTTGCTATCTTCTTACAGAATTCTACTACTTTGTGGGCCTCCAGCATTTTCATTTTCAGAGTGCTAAGCAGCTGTTTAGAACAACCCATGGCTGCTATTTTTTGGCACAAGGTTAGAGGAGGCTGCACTTTATAAAGGTGGGAAATTTGCATCACCTGGCCTTTCCTAATGATGACAGTAAACAAGCCATAACCCTAACAAACTAATTGAGGACTGAAAAATTGGTCAAAGTTATCTGAACACACAAATCTCAAAGAGTGCACAAACTTTTGCATCAGCCCATTTTCCTTTGTGTAATTTATAAAATGAAAAAAAAAATGACAATAGTTTTTTTTTTGCCTAAAAAAACAAATTAAATGTGTCAACCTTTGTTAGGGCTAGCGGAACGCACCAAATAATAAGATAGGTAGAATAAGGTGCGTTCGCAGCCCGGGGTCCACCATTCAGAGATGGAACCTGCTGCCAAGTAATGACAGACTATATGGCGGTACAATGTGAATACACACGGGTTAACTTCACCCTGTGTGAAGGAAGCGAACCCTGTTAAGTCACAGGGCCGCGGTACCGCACACAAGAGCACAAGCAAGGAGTCTCCGAGCTCAGTCCAAAGACTTGGGATCTGAGTCTGTGAAGACTTCTTGCGGTCGACACCGCAACTGGGGTGTCAGCGTAACCAAAATAATAACAAAGGAATGCACGAGAGTGCGTGCGGTGCCGCACTGGCGGACGCCACTAACCACCCAGGCTTGGGTCAGGAAAGCGCTGTGAAAGCGCACAGCGCCGCACTGGCAAACACAGCAATTAGACGCTGTATTAGTGTGTAACGTGCTGTTGGATAAGTCGGGCGCTAGATAGCAAACATACACCATCCGCGAACAGTCATCCAATAAGGAGGGTTATTTAAAGAGCGACTTTCACTCACAACACACACACGTTTACAAATGTACACTAACACATGGCCGTGCGGCCATGCGAGCCTTAAATAGCTGCAGCACGTACAAATGTACACTAGCGCATGGTCGTGCGGGCATGCGAGCCTTAAATAGCTGCGGCACGTACAGGACCCTTCAAAAAAGGACCAATGGAATTGCTGCAGTACCTGAGCATGTGACCCTAGATCTCCACTGAGAGATCTTGCCCTGGGCATGCTCAGTGTGTGCAAAGTAGGACTTATCCCCAGAAGCGTCTGCTCGCCGCTGCCCAGCACTGGCTTCAATGGCAGAAGCTGGAAAAGCAGCAGTAACCCTATGCACAGAGTGAGACTGAGCAAGACGCTGGGACCGACGTCTCCGCTGAGCAGACTCCACTGCGGCTGGAGAAGAAAGAAGAATGGGAGACCGCAGCAGAGATGGTTCGAGATTCCCCCTGTGCAGAGGCGGGAACTCGACACCTAACAACCTGTTCACAATAACAGTAATTTTGACCTTAATCAGGGGTGCCCAAACTTTTATATGCCACTGTATTTTGAGACACTCCAGGGTGGTTGCAGTTCCGAATATGACAGCATTGAAAGATTATAGGTTCTTGTAACTTCACGTTTGATTTTTCACAAATCCTTGGCAGTTAACGTGTGTCTTTTTTTGCAAAATGTTTTTTGCAAATCTGTTTGCCAAAAAACTTTTAATGGCTCTGTGATCATGCCTCAATCTCTTAACAATTACAAGAGTGGTGCATCCCTCTATAACACTTTTAACAATTTTTTAGTTTTTAGAGTCAGTTTAATTTCTTTCTTGGCCTATTTTTCTTAATGAAAACAAGTTACCTAATACTTTTACAGACATCGACAAAAGGTGTTAATCAGGGGAACAGCCAGGGGATCACAGAGATATCCCACCGCTGCCACCAAATTGTCACGAACCAACAATAAGCTGTATCCAATCGTCCACACATTCATGCAGTTGACTGACGACTGATGGACAAGGCCACGGCTGCTTTTGGACATCTCACAGTGAACATATAGTGTATACACATCCAGTTTCAACAAAGGGTTATATATACGAGGGGCGATCCAAAAGTAATGATAATCAATACTAAACACAATGAATATAGTCAAAAAATAAATTTATTTTTCTACATAGTCTCCTAACAAGTCTATACATTTAGTCCATCTCTTTTCTAAACTTAGAATTCCCTTCGAAAAAAATTCTTGATCTTGACCCTCAAAAAAATCCCCAACAGCAGTTATCACGTCGCTATTGTCATCAAATTTCTTGCCCCGGAGGTGTTCCTTGAGCCGAGGAAAGAGAAAGAAGTCACTGGGGGCTAGATCTGGTGAATATGGGGGGTGTTCCACCAGTTCAAAGCCCGCTTCTTGAATGGTAGCCATGGCAACAGCAGCTTTGTGAGGCGGCGCGTTATCTTGGTGAAACAACACTCCAGCCTGCAGTTTGCCGCGCCTTTTCTCCTTGATAGCCTCCTGCAATCTTCTTATTTGTTCTGCGTAGTAGGAGCCCGTAATAGTGGCTCCCTTCTCCAAATAGTCCACCATAATAATTCCTTCAGCGTCCCAAAAAACGGACACCATAACCTTCCCTGCTGAGCTTGACATTTTGAATTTCTTCGGCGTCGGTTCGTCGGCTCGTTTCCATGTCATCGATTGTTGTTTAGTTTCGGGATCAAAGTGGTGGATCCAGGTCTCATCCATGGTCAAAAAACGTGACAAAAAATTTTCCTTGTCTGCTTGGAACTTTTCGAGATTTGCTATTGAAATGTCAACTCGTTTCTTCTTTTGTTCGTCGGTTAACATTTTTGGCACCCAACGCGCGGAGACCTTTCTCATATGCAATTCTTTTGCAAGGATTCTTTGAATACTGCCATATGAGATCCCTGTGACCTCAGCTACATGCCTGATAGTCACTCTTCGATCTGCCAATACAACTTCTTCAACTTTTTTCACGTTTTCTTCATTGAGGGACGTGGATGGGCATCCTTCACGATGTTCATTTTCCGTCGATGTTCTTCCCAGCTTAAATTCCTTGGCCCAGCGTGCAACTGTGGAATATGGAGGAGAAGAGTCCCCAATGTTTCCACCAAGTCGCTGTGTATGTCTTTGGTAGTCATTTTTTTCAAGCAGAGGTATTTGATGACAGCTCTGAGCTCGTTTTTTTCCATTTTGATGTTCACTCCTCGGCAGTTCATATTCAAATGAATGTAGCTCCCGGGAATCGTGGTCTATTTAAGTAATTTTTTTTTCCTGGACTAGTGGGTACCTAAGAGAGAAGAAAACATTTTATTTTAATTTCTGTGTGCAATAGAAATAACCGATTATCATTACTTTTGGATCGCCCCTCGTATATATATATATATATATATACTAGATTGTGGCCCGATTCTAACGCATCGGGTATTCTAGAATATGCATGTCCCCGTAGTATATGGACAATGATGATTCCAGAATTCGCGGCAGACTGTGCCCGACCAAATGGAAAAAAATCTTCCCCTGATGAAGCTCTTTTTATAGAGCGACACGCGTTGGGTTGTGTCTGTTGGTCCGGTTCACCTGCACACGGGGACGGCGTCTCCTCCTCTCTTCCTCATGTGGGTAACTCCATGCTTCCTCTGCCTCATTATGGGCGCTTGCTCTATTTAGATTACTAATCATGCTGGTATTTTTACCCATGAGTGTCGAGTCTGTGTGCTATTTAGTGCATACAGATGCTATAGGGTTTTAGGCCTCACTTATTTCTGTGCCTTTATTCCCATGAGTCAGAGGGTTGGCTGTTCATTCTAAATAAGATTGTGCAGGTCTGTATTTGTATATCATTTGTAACATTTACATACGGATCAATTGTTTCATGCAGCATTGGTTTGAATTATGTTTTATGTGCTTTTTTTGAAGTTGTGGTTTGTCAATAAAAATTCCTGTTTTTATATTTGAGTATCATTATTCTATTTGTTCGTGGTGTGCATTCATATAAGTGGCTCCTTTCTTTTGTTCCGGCAGACTGTGCCCGTCGCTGATTGGTTGAGGCAACCTTTATGACATCATCGTCGCCATGGCAACCATTTTGACATCATCGTCGCTGTGCCCGTTGCTGATTGGTCGAGGCCTGGCGGCCTCGACCAATCAGATTCGCGGGATGTCTACATCCTTTATGACATCATCGTCGCTGTGCCCGTCGCTGATTGGTCGAGGCCGCCAAGCCTTGACCAATCAGAGACGCGGGATTTCTACGTCGATACTGTGCCGGTCGCTGATTGGTCGAGGCCTGGCAGCCTCGACCAATCAGAGACGCGGGATTTCCAGGACAGACAGACATACAGACAGACAGACAGAAAGACAGACAGATGGAAAAACCCTTAGACAATTATATATATAGATATATACAGTATGTACTTCAGTATGGTCCCTGTCAAGCTTCGCAATATCCCAAGAAAAACTAGCTGACACCAACAATTGTTTATACCGTCTGATTGGACACCCGTCACAGTAGAGAATGACTTCAGGGATGTGATTTTTAGAGCAAGAACAATGAAGCTTTTAAATGTTATATATTTGATCCAAAAAGTAGGCAGTGTTTATAAAAATATACAAAAGATGTTACAAAATGGGACAAAACAGTACAATATATACAATCACATAAAAAAAAGGAATGAGAAAGGAAAATGACTTACTCTCTGGTTGCAGGATTGGTTCAAATCTTTATGGAGGGAAGCTCTCCTATGAAAACAGAACAGAACTGCAGCGAACTGTATCTTCCAAGACTGACAATGACTATAATTCAGAATTTGTGTTTAATTGACAAAATTTTCTACCACATACCTCTCCTAGGTGAGCTCGTGTGCGGGCTGGTCAATGGGTTATGGCCAGGTCACAAAAAATTAAGAGATCCCCAATTTTCAGGATATCTGCCCACCTGGATGTCAATATTAACAACATATTTCCTATCATGATTTTAACTTTCCATAGATAGGAAACATGGCATATATGTCATTATCCATCTGTCCGATATTAATTTGAGGCTGATAAAGGGCCGCCCAGTGATGTCAGTGAATGCGTTACTTTCGTCACTTCATCACAACACCAAAAATATGTCTCCCATAATTATAGGACCTATAACTGTCACAAAAAAATAATATGCACAACTGGACTTTCATGCCAGAGGGTCTGATATAATTCCTCTGAGTTATCTCTAGAGATGATAAATGTATTGCCTCCCAGCCTCTGGAATAGACTTCATGTCTGATCTCCTTCAGATAACCCACTGTTCACAGTAGGGTGTAATAGCTGTATACGAATCATGTAAATTGTTTTTTTGAGTGTGAGCTCTTTGTTTCCTTTAATTCTGTAACTCCGGTGTCTCTGCACCCCATTCCCCAGCAGAGAAGCTGAATTTCTCACTGCCTGGGTACTGCACCTCCCTTTCCTTCTCCTGCTGCTCTTGCTATGGCACCGTCATCTCTGAGCTGTGCCTACCTCTCCCAGCAGAGATGCCGACACACTCAACGCTGCGGTCCCGTGCCTCTTCATCATACTCCTGCAGCTGCCGGGAGTCTGCACATGGCTCACAGATCCCTGGGCACTATGCTTAGGATGTGCATGCAGTCCACCGCGTGCCTGTAAAACATTGTATACTGTGTGTAACACGTTTGCTAGTTCTCAGGTCCCAGTGCTTGTATTCTTACATACCTGCCTGCCTGTCTATCTGCTGTGTCTGCCTGCCTGTCAGCCATGCCCACCTGCCTACCTATCAGCTGTGCCTGCCCACCTGCCTATCAGCCGTGCCCGCCTGCCTGTAAATCCACCGTGCCTGCTTGCTTGTCTATCAGCCGTGCCCACCTGCCTGCCTATCAGCCATGCCAGCCTGCCTGCCAATGAGCCATACCCGCCTGCCAATCAGCTGTGCCCACCTGCATGCTTTTCTACCGTTCTCGGTCGCTCCTACCTCCTGTCCCATAGGAGTCAGCTGCCATCCAGTCAAGGTCAGATGTAGCCAGAAGCGACGTCAAGGCCCTAACCTCACTAAAATCCTCTGGGACCTGTTCTGGAATCACTAACTGATTCTGTTGTCCCTCTGGATGATAAGGGTCCAGAAGACGACATGTCACCTGCATTTTGGATACTCTGACTTCGGGTGACAGCAGCTGTGTAGGCTGTTTCCCCAGAAACAATCTTGGCAGGCTGGAAATAGCACTCCCATTATGCTGACAGGTGGGGATAACACTTTACCACCTTCCTGACAGGCTGGGGAAAACACTATAAGGCCGGGGTCACACTACCATAACATCGCATAGCACTCGGACTACTGTTATTCTATGGGGCAGCTCACATCACCGTATTTTTTCTCAGGCATATTCGATGTGCATGTAAAATCGCAGCATGCTGTGATTTTACGCGTATAACGTCCGAGACTCGCCAATGAAAGCTTATAGGTGCGAGAAATACGCGGACCATTTGTCTAGCTTGCGACAAATACGTACACATTTTCCTCATTTCAGCCCATTGAGTAATTTAATTCAATGGTGAAAAGCAGTGAGAAATGTAAAGCCATGCGCATGTCATACGGATGCCATACCGATGTAGAGGTGTGAGAAAATCGCATCATCGCATTGCAAACACATTACACACGGATGACCATATGGAGAACACAGATTCGGTTACATCCCAGATTACAGCTCAGGTTATATCCCAGATTACAGCTCAGATTACATCCCAGGTTACATCCCAGGTTACAGCTCAGGTTACAGCTCAGGTTACATCCAAGGTTACAGCTCAGGCTACATCCCAGGTTACAGCTCAGGCTACATCCCAGGTTACAGCTCAGGCTACATCCCAGTTTACAGCTCAGGTTACAGCACAGACTGTATCCCAGATTACAGGTCAGGTTACAGCTCGTTACATCCCAGATTACAGCTCCGGTTACATCCCAGATTATAGTTCAGGTTACATCCCAGGTTACAGCTCAGGTTACATCCCAGGTTACAGCTCAGGTTACTTCCCAGATAACAGCTCAGATTACATTCCAGGTTACAGCTCAGGTTACATCCCAGATAACAGCTCAGATTACATCCTAGGTTACAGCTCAGGTTACATCCCAGATTACAGCTCAGGTTACAGCTCAAGTTGCATCCCAAATTACAGCTCAGGTTACATCCCAGATTACAGCTCAGATTACATTCCAAGTTACAGCTCAAGTTACATCCCAGATTACAGCTCAGGTTACATCCCAGATTACAGCTCAGGTTAGATCCCAGATTACAGCTCAGGTTATATCCCATGTTACATCCCAGATTACAGCTCAGGTTACATCCCAGATTACAGCTCAGGTTACATCCCAGATTACAATTCAGGTTACATCCCAGATTACATCTCAGGTTACATCCCAGATTACAGCTCAGATTACATCCCAGATTACAGCTCAGATTACATCCCAAGTTACATCCCAGATTACAGCTCAGGTTACATCCCAGTTTACAGCTCAGGTTACAGCACAGACTGTATCCCAGATTACAGGTCAGGTTACAGCTTGTTACATCCCAGATTACAGCTCCGGTTACATCCCAGATTATAGTTCAGGTTACATCCCAGGTTACAGCTCAGGTTACATCCCAGGTTACAGCTCAGATTACTTCCCAGATAACAGCTCAGATTACATTCCAGGTTACAGCTCAGGTTACATCCCAGATAACAGCTCAGATTACATCCCAGGTTACAGCTCAGGTTACATCCCAGATTACAGCTCAGGTTACAGCTCAAGTTGCATCCCAAATTACAGCTCAGGTTACATCCCAGATTACAGCTCAGATTACATTCCAAGTTACAGCTCAAGTTACATCCCAGATTACAGCTCAGGTTACATCCCAGATTACAGCTCAGGTTAGATCCCAGATTACAGCTCAGGTTATATCCCATGTTACATCCCAGATTACACCTCAGGTTACATCCCAGATTACAGCTCAGGTTACAGCTCAAGTTGCATCCAAAATTACAGCTCAGGTTACATCCCAGATTACAATTCAGGTTACATCCCAGATTACAGCTCAGGTTACATCCCAGATTACAGCTCAGATTACATCCCAGATTACAGCTCAGATTACATCCCAAGTTACATCCCAGATTACAGCTCAGGTTACATCCCAGATTACAGCTCAGGTTAGATCCCAGATTACAGCTCAGGTTATATCCCATATTACATCCCAGGTTACAACTCAGGTTACAGCTCAGGTTACATCCAAGGTTACAGCTCAGGTTACATCCCATGTTACATCCCAGGTTACAACTCAGGTTACAGCTCAGGTTACATCCAAGGTTACAGCTCAGGTTACATCCCATGTAACAACTCAGGTTATAGCTCAGGTTACATCCAAGGTTACAGCTCAGGTTAGATCCCAGGTTACAGCTCAGGCGACATCCCAGTTTACAGCTCAGGTTACAGCACAGATTATATCCCATATTACATCCCAGATTACAGCTCAAGTTACAGCTTGTTACATCCGAGATTACAGCTCAGGTTACATCCCATATTACAGTTCAGATTACATCCCAGGATACAGCTCACGTTACATCCCAGATTACAGCTCAAGTTACATCCCAGATTACAGCTCAGATTACATCCCAGATTACAGCTCAGGTTACATCCCATATTACAGTTCAGGTTACATACCAGGTTACAGCTCAGGTTACATCCCAGGTTACAGATCAGGTTACATCCCATATTACAGTTCAGGTTACATCCCAGGTTACAGCTCAGGTTATATCCCAGGTTACATCCCAGATTACAGCTCAGGTTACATCCCAGTTTACAGCTCAGGTTACATCCCAGATTATAGCTCAGACTACATCCCAGGTTACAGCTCACGTTACATCCCAGATTGCAGCTCAAATTACATCCCAGGTTCCAGCTCAGGTTGCATCCCACATTACAGCTCAGGTTACATCCCAGATTACAGCTCAGGTTACTTCCCAGATTACAGCTTAGGTTACAGCTCAAGTTGCATCCGAAATTACAGCTCAGGTTACATCCCAGATTACAGCTCAGGTTACATCCCAGATTACAGCTCAGGTTACAGCTCAAGTTGCATCCAAAATTACAGCTCAGGTTACATCCCAGATTACAATTCAGGTTACATCCCAGATTACAGCTCAGATTACATCCCAGATTACAGCTCAGATTACATCCCAAGTTACAGCTCAAGTTACATCCCAGATTACACCTCAGGTTAGATCCCAGATTACAGCTCAGGTTGCATCCCAGATTACAGCTCAGGTTACAACCCAGGTTACAGCTCAAGTTACATCCCAGATTACAGCTCAGATTATATCCCAGATTACAGCTCAAATTATATCCCAGGTTACAGCTCAAATTACATTCCAGATTACAGCTCAGGTTACACCCCAGATTACAACTCAAGTTACATCCCAAATTACAGCTCAGGTTACATCCCAGATTACAGCTCGGTTTACATCCCAGATTACAGCTCAGGATACATCCCAGGTTACAGCTCAGGTTACATCCCAGGTTACACCTCAGGTTACATCCCATGTTACATCCCAGGTTACAACTCAGGTTACAGCTCAGGTTACATCCAAGGTTACAGCTCAGGTTAGATCCCAGGTTACAGCTCAGGCGACATCCCAGTTTACAGCTCTGGTTACAGCACAGATTATATCCCAGATTACATCCCAGATTACAGCTCAGGTTACAGATCATTACATCCCAGATTACAGCTCAGGTTACATCCCATATTACAGTTCAGGTTACATCCCAGGTTACAGCTCAGATTACATCCCAGGTTACAGCTCACGTTTCATCCCAGATTACAGCTCAAGTTACATCCCAGATTACTGCTCAGATTACATCCCAGATTACAGCTCAGGTTACATCCCATATTACAGTTCAGGTTACATCCCAGGTTACAGCTCAGGTTACATCCCAGATTACAGCTCAGGTTAGATCCCAGATTACAGCTCAGGTTACATCCCAGATTACAGTTCAGGTTACATCCCAGGTTACAGCTCAGGTTACATCCCAGATTACAGCTCAGGTTACATCCCAGGTTACAGGTCATGTTATATCCCAGATTACAGCTCAGGTTACAGCAGAATTAGACAAAGCAGAGTATTTAGTGACATGCAGATCTATGAGAGATAGTTCTCATGAAAGGAACATGTAAAGCATACCTCACAACTTTTGAAGAGCATACATTTTAGCCACGCCTCTGGCCACACCCAATCCACACCCATTTACCATGTCTTTCCCCCTGGCAGGAGGAGGGGCATTGATAGTGAGAGACATTCAGCAGACCCCCGAGACTGTAGGGCGTACACCCAAATCTGAGACTGTTCGCTGTATCCAGGACAGTTGGGACTGGAGAAGAGTGGATCCGTTCACGGGTCTCTGGTCCAGTGTCTAGATCAGTGATTCCTGGCTGCTGGACAGGAGGCTGTGAATCTCTTACCTACCGGCATTCCCAGCTTTTGATTAGACAGAGCTGGTGAGACGTCATCCGTGCATCAAGCTACACAATAACAATGTACTCTGATTATTGCTGCATTTTCTATGCCTTATTTGATGTGTTTCTGGTGCAAATGTGAAGACGCGTTTTTTATAGTACAGAATAGCTTTTATTCTGCACTTAAAAAAGTTTTTTACATGTGCTTTTTTAGGCTTCATATAGAAAACAAGAAAGAAAAAAAAGCACCAAAACGGCAGAGTTCAGAAGCGCCTTTAGACCACAGGGGGCGCAGTTTTCATGAAATCACATCCACTTTCCTTGGACAGTTAAACACAGCAGAATTTCTGTGCAAGAAAAACAGCAGACAATATACAGCATTTATGCTACATGTGAACATGGTCTAAATTTCCAAGCAAAGTAGATGTGGGTCCAAATCTCAACCCTCTGTGCCTCTAAGGACTCTGCTGAACTCTGCGGTTTTGGTGCTTTGTTTCTCTATAGACTTCTTTTGAAAAAATTGAATGAAAAAAAAAAGCTGTTGCATTTTTAAGTGCAGAATCATAGCTTTTCTATACTATTAAAAGAGGAGATCTCATATACATGTATAAATATATGTGTGGCCAGTACAGAGGACTGGTGCATGACTTATTCCTTCCAGAGACCATTCTAAGGACTAGGCGGCACTCATTACAGGTGGAAGAAAGGTGATTACAGCAGCTAAACAGGAAAGGGTTCTTCACAGTTAGAGCAGTCAGACTGTGGAATGCATGAGGACTAGATCTAGTAATGGCAGACACTTTAACAGCTTTTATTTAACAAAGGGCTGAATGATTTCACCCGATATAAATAACATTGCTGGTTATAGTTAAATTAGTGACGAAAAAACATTTGGTGGAGAAAGGTTGAACTTGATGGACCTGTTTTCAACCTGTTTAACTATGTAACTATAATTAGTAGGCATATGAGTGGTTATGAGTATCTTTCCCTAATGCTGCCACCATCTTCATGTTGGGGGCCTGCTACCTCCTGTAGTACATTAGTAAATAAGGGATATTATTTTAAAAAAGTTAATTAGGGTCAGTAGAAAGGCCATTCAGCCCTTCTAATTTATGTAAATTTTAATCTGGAAACAGTTCTTATAATTCCATTTTACTGGAGTACCAAACCATCATGTACATTCTCACAGTTTTTACCATGCAACATAGTTTTACCTGTTTAATTGCTTAGTTTTCAAGAGCGTGATGTTGTTTCCTTTTCATTTAATAGAAAACTGTTTATTAATATTTACACAATCTAAAACACAAATCATATTAGCAAACACACAGAAGAAACAATGTCTGTAATAATTGTAAAATGAATGGACAGTGGACACTATTTCATTTTAGTAACAACCATTACTTAAGTGTGATTTTGTTTTGTACCACAGGATGGCAGCAAAATACCAGTGGATAGTTTATTTTATGGCATGTAAAAAATAGTTTTTATCATTGTAATATATTTGAAGAAAAATATTTGATTGAAAATTGGATTTTTTATATTTGGAGTGAATAAGAGCAAAAATAACCTTAACCTTAACCTGACACCAAATAATTTTAGCAAAGATAGCAAAACTACATCTGCGACATCTGTAACATGAATCAACACAAAATTTGATTATTAAAATACTAGATGGTGGCCTGATTCTAACGCATCGGGTATTCTAGAATATGCATGTCCACGTAGTATATAGCACAACCACGTAGTATATTTCCCAGTCACGTAGTAGATTGCCCAGCTACGTAGTATATTACCCAGTCACGTAATATATTGCCCAGCCACGTAGTATATTGCCCAGCCACGTAGTATGTAGTATATTGCCCAGCCACGTAGTATATTGCCCAGTTACGTAGTATATTGCCCAGCTACGTAGTATATTACCCAGTCACGTAATATATTGCCCAGCCACGTAGTATGTAGTATATTGCCCAGCCACGTAGTATATTGCCCAGTCACGTAGAATATTGCCCAGTTACGTAGTATATTGCCCAGCTACGTAATATATTACCCAGTCACGTAGTATATTGCCCAGCCACGTAGTATGTAGTATATTGCACAGCCACGTAGTATATTGCCCAGTCACGTAGAATAGTGCCCAGTTATGCAGTATATTGCCCAGCTACGTAGTATATTGCCCAGTCACGTAGTATATTGCCCACCACGTAGTATATTGTCCAGTTACGTAGTATATTGCCCAGCCACGTAGTATATTGCCCAGTTGCATAGTATATTGCCCAGCTACGCAGTATATTACCCAGTCACGTAATATATTGCCCAGCCACGTAGTATGTAGTATATTGCCCAGCCACGTAGTATATTGCCCAGTCACGTAGTATATTGCCCAGCCACGTAGTATGTAGTATATTGCACAGGCACGTAGTATATTGCCCAGTCACGTAGAATATTGCCCAGTTATGTAGTATATTGCCCAGCTACGTAGTATATTGCCCAGTCACGTAGTATATTGCCCAGCCACGTAGTATATTGCCCAGTTACGTAGTATATTGCCCAGCCACGTAGTATATTGCCCAGTTACGTAGTATATTGCCCAGTCACGTAATATATTGCCCAGCCACGTAGTATGTAGTATATTGCCCAGCCACGTAGTATATTGCCCAGTCACGTAGAATATTGCCCAGTTACGTAGTATATTGCCCAGCTACGTAATATATTACCCAGTCACGTAGTATATTGCCCAGCCACGTAGTATGTAGTATATTGCACAGCCACGTAGTATATTGCCCAGCCACGTAGAATATTGCCCAGTTACGTAGTATATTGCCCAGCTACGTAATATATTACCCAGTCACGTAGTATATTGCCCAGCCATGTAGTATGTAGTATATTGCACAGCCACGTAGTATATTGCCCAGTCACGTAGAATATTGCCCAGTTATGTAGTATATTGCCCAGCTACGTAGTATATTGCCCAGTCACGTAGTATATTGCCCAGCCACGTAGTATATTGCCCAGTTACGTAGTATATTGCCCAGCCACGTAGTATATTGCCCAGTTACGTAGTATATTGCCCAGCTACGCAGTATATTACCCAGTCACGTAATATATTGCCCAGCCACGTAGTATGTAGTATATTGCCCAGCCACGTAGTATATTGCCCAGTCACGTAGAATATTGCCCAGTTACGTAGTATATTGCCCAGCTACGTAATATATTACCCAGTCACGTAGTATATTGCCCAGCCACGTAGTATGTAGTATATTGCACAGCCACGTAGTATATTGCCCAGCCACGTAGTATATTGCCCAGCCACGTAGTATATTGCCCAGTCACGTAGTATATTGCCCAGTTACATAGTATATTGCCCAAGCCACATAGTATATAGCACAGCCACGTAGTATATTGCCCAGCCACATAGTATATTGCCCAGTTACGTAGTATATTGCCCATCTACATAGTATATTGCTCATCCACGTAGTATATTGCCCAGTCACATAGTATAATGCCCAGCCATGTAGTATATTGCCCAGTAACGTAGTATATTGCCCAGCCATGTAGTATATTACCCAGCCACGTAGTATATTGCCGAGTTACGTAGTATATTGCCCAGCCACGTAGTATATTGCCCAGTAACGTAGCATATTGCCCAGCCACGTAGTATATTGCCCAGCCACGTAGTATATTGCCCAGTAACGTAGCATATTGCTGAGTGACGTAGTATATTGCCCAGCCACGTGGTATATTGCCCATTGACGTAGTATATTGCCCAGTGATGTAGTATATTGCCCAGTCACGTAGTATATTGCCCAGCCACGTAGTATGTAGTATATTGCCCAGCCACGTAGTATATTGCCCAGCCACGTAGTATATTGCCCAGTCACGTAGTATATTGCCCAGTCACATAGTATATTGCCCAGCCACGTAGTATATTGCCCAGCCACGTAGCATATTGCCCAGTCACGTAGTATATTGCCCAGCCACGTAGTATGTAGTATATTGCCCAGCCACGTAGTATATTACCCAGTCACGTAGTATATTGCCCAGTCACGTAGTATATTGCCCAGCCACGTAGTATATTGCCCAGTCACGTACTATATTATATAGCACAGCCCATGTAGTATATTTCACAGCCCATGTAGTATATTGCACAGCCCACATAGTATATAGGAATGTGGGCATCATATCCCTGTTAAAAAAAAAGAATTAAAATATAAAAATAGTTATATACTCACCTTCCGGAGCCCCCGGATCTAAGCGAAGTGGTTACCAATGCTCGTCGCGCGCTCCTGTCTCAAGAGTGCATTGCGGTCTCCCGAGATGATGACGTAGCGGTCTGGCGAGACCGC
The DNA here is from genome assembly GCF_032444005.1 of Ranitomeya imitator. Taxonomy (NCBI): domain Eukaryota; kingdom Metazoa; phylum Chordata; class Amphibia; order Anura; family Dendrobatidae; genus Ranitomeya; species Ranitomeya imitator. Next base: position 228,138,687 of record NC_091287.1, on the reverse strand, counting down.
TACATCATCATCTTACAAGCTCGCAGCATGGATCGGTTACCGGAGCGTCGCGAGCGGGAAAGGTCTGTTGTGGATCCGAGGGGCCGACGGACGGTGAGTATATAACGATTTTTTATTTATTTATTATTTTTAACATTAGAACTTTTTACTATTGATGCCGCATAGGCAGCATCAATAGTAAAACTTTGGTCACACAGGGTTAATAGCAGCATTAACCAAGTGCGTTACACCGCGGCATAGTGCGGTCGGTTAACGCTGCCATTAAACCTGTGTGAGCGCTGACTGGAGGGGAGTACGGAGCGGGCACTGACTGCGGGGAGGAAGGAGCGGCCATGTTGCCGCCGGACTGCGCCTGTCGCTGTTTGGTCGTGGCAATGGTTGTGGGCGTTTTACCACGACCAATCAGCGACTTGGATTCTATGACAGACAGAGGCTGCGACCAATGAATATCCATGACAGACAGAAGGACAGACAGAAAGAAGGAAGTGACCCTTAGACAATTATATAGTAGATTATTCTTTTTTAATATATTCCCACATATTCCACAACATAGTACAATTCAAAGGGGACAAGTACAGATAATATCAGGCATTACAGACTAATACATAATAATATTATTTTTTCCAGCGCCAACATATTTTGTAGCACTTTACATTACAGAGGGAACTTGTACAGACAATAAAGATATAACAATGTAAACACATAATATAACAGATACCAAGAGGAGCGAGGGCCCTGCTCACAAGCTTACAGTCTATGAGGAAATAGGGAAGACACAAAATGTAAATGGTAAAAATGATAAATAGGATATTCACACAACTCTGCATCAGTATGTGTACAAGTACAGACATAGAGGGCTATTAAGGGCATGGAGACTGTGTAAACTGATGCTACCAGAGACCAGATGTGGAAGAAAATTTTGGAAGAGCAAAACTGGAATAGTTACATAAGTGAGGGGAGGCGATAGGCCAGTCTAAACAAGCGTGTTTTTAGGGCACACTTAAAGCTGTGGGCTGTGGTAACTTGATCAAATTTTCCTGGGTAGTGCAATCCAGAGAAGTGGCACAGCTCAAAAGAAGTCTTGGAGATGGGAGTGGGAGGTTAGGATTATTGAGGTTTTTAGTTTTAAGTCTTTGGCAGAATAGAGGGCAGAGGTAGGGTGGTAGACAAAGAAGAGGGAAGAGATGCAGAGAGGCGCTGAATCGTGGAGCGCTTTGTGGGTGAGAGTTATAAGTTTATATTGGAATCTGTAGCAGATGGGCAACCAGTGCAATGACTGGCACAGGATAGAGGCATCGGTGTAACGGTTGGTGAGGATATGATCCTGGCTGCTGCATTCAGGAGGGATTGAAGAGGAGAGAGTTTGGTAAGAGGAAGACCGATCAGTAGAGAGTTACAACTGTCCAGACAAGAATGAAAAAGAACAGTGTTAAGAGTTTTTGCAGACTAAAAGATAAGAAAAGGTAAATTTCCAGATATGTGTTTGAGCTGTAGGTGACACAAGCACAAGGAAGTGATCGAAAGTGGGGGGTGAAGGAAAGATCTGAGTCAAATATAACCCCGAAACAGTGGGCTTGTTCCTGGGGGGTAATGGTAGAGCCACACCCGGAAATGGCAATATTACATTTGGGAAGGTGGATAGAGGAAGGAAGAAGAAGTTCAGTTTTTGACAGATTCAATTTTAGATAGAGGGAGAACTGAGTTCAACAATTAATCGAGACCTGGTGGATCACAGTGGTGTCTATATTACATATCACACACTGTGGTCCAATATACATCTACATAAATGTATGGCTAATTGATTTTAATATGTTGTTGGAATTGTTTAATAATACTAATAAAGGTAACATTATAAATTCACATTTCCTTCCCCCTTCCCTTGGTTACCTTATTAATTTCGGTAGTGCCCACCTTTGTGAATCCTGTCTGATGAGATCGGACTTTTTGCTGTAGTATGTGTATATACAGTCTATGCAAGCACTTCTCACAAAATTAAAATATCCTCAAAATTTAATTTATTTCAGTTCTTCAATACAAAATGTGAAACTCATCTACTATATAACTGTCTAAGGGTCACTTCCGTCTTTCTGTCCTTCTGTCTGTCTGTCACGGTTATTCATTCGCTGATTGGTCTCGGCAGCTACCTGTCATGGCTGCCACGACCAATCAGCGACGGGCACAGTCCGGAAGAAAATAGCCGCTCCTTACTCCCCGCAGTCAGTGCCTGTCGCCCGCATACTCCCCTCCGGTCACCGCTAGCACAGGGTTAATCACGGCGGTAATGGACGGCGTTATGCCGTGGGTAACGCACTCCGTTACCGCCGCTATTAACCCTGTGTGTCCCCAACTTTTTACTATTGACATCAATAGTAAAAAATGTAATGTTAAAATTAATAATAAAATTAAAAAAAACTGCTATACTCACACTCCGTTACAGCTCGCACTGGCCGCCATCTTCCGTTGCAGGTTCCGGTGGCAGAAAGACCTGCCATGACGTCACGGTCATGTGACCGCGATGTCATTACAGGCCCTGCGCGCCTGCACGACAAGGACCTGCCATGACGTCACGGTCATGTGACCGCAACGTCTTCACAGGCCCTGCGCGCCTGCGCTACAAAGACCTGCCATGACGTCACGGTCATGTGACTGCGACGTCATCACAGGTCCTGCGCTAATATCAACCCTGGGACCGGAACCTGCCGTGGACTACAAGGGCTCCCTCGGAAAGGTGAGTATATGTTTATTTTTTATTTTTTCACCTGTGACAAACCTGGCTGGGCAATATACTATGTAGCTGGGCAATATACTACGTGACTGGCCAATATACTACGTGGCTCTGTGCTGTATACTACTTCGCTGTGCAATATACTACATGGCTGGTCAATATACTACGTCACTGGGCAATATACTACGTGGCTCTGTGCTGTATACTACGTCACTGGGCAATATACGACGTCACTGGGCAATATACTACGTGGCTGCGCAATATACTACGTTACTGGGCAATATACTATGTGGCTGGGCAATATACTATGTGGCTGCGCAATATACTACGTCACTAGGCAATATACTATGTAACTGGGCAATATACTACGTGGCTGGGCAATATACTACGTCACTAGGCAATATACTACGTGGGCTGTGCAATATACTACGTAGCTCGGCAATATACTACATCACTAGGCAATATACTACGTGGCTGCCCAATATATTACGTCACTGGGCAATATACTACGTGGGCTGTGCAATATACTACATAGCTCGGCAATATACTACGTAACTGGGCAATATACTATGTGGCTGGGCAATATACTACGTCACTAGGCAATATACTACGTGGCTGGGCAATATACTATGTGGCTGGGCAATATACTACGTGGCTGGGCAATATACTACGTCGCTGGGCAATATACTACGTCACTGGGCAATATACTACACTAGATTGTGGCCCGATTCTAACGCATCGGGTATTCTAGAATATGCATGTCCCCGTAGTATATGGACAGTGATGATTCCAGAATTCGCGGCAGACTGTGCCCGTCGCTGATTGGTCGAGGCAACCTTTATGACATCATCGTTGCCATGGCAACCATTATGACATCATCGTCGCTGTGTCCGTCGCTGATTGGTCGAGGCAACCTTTATGACATCATCGTCGCTATGGCAACCATTATGACATCATCGTCGCTGTGCCCGTCGCTGATTAGTCGAGGCAACCTTTATGACATCATCGTCACCATGGCAACCATTATGACATCTTCGTCGCTGTGCCCGTCGCTGATTGGTCGAGGCCTGGCGGCCTCGACCAATCAGAGACGTGGGATTTCCAGGACAGACAGACAGAAAGACAGACAGACGGAAAAACCCTTAGACAATTATATATATAGATGGCTGGGCAATATACTACGTGGCTGGGCAATATACTACATGGCTGGGCAATATACTACGTGACTGGGCAATATACTACGTGGTAGGGCAATATACTACGTGGGCTGTGCAATATACTACGTGGACATGCATATTCTAGAATACCCGATGCGTTAGAATCGGGCCACCATCTAGTGCAGTGATGGCGAACCTATGACGCGCGTGTCAGTGCTGACACGCGTAGTCATTTTCAGTGACACGCGGCCGCCGGCCGTGGCCCCATAGAAATTGCATCCTTAACCCCTTCATGACCCAGCCTATTTTGACCTTAAAGACCTTGCTGTTTATTGCAATTCTGACCAGTGTCCCTTTATGAGGTAATAACTCAGGAACGCTTCAACGTATCCTTGCGGTTCTGAGATTGTTTTTTCGTGACATATTGGGCTTCATGTTAGTGGTAAATTTAGGTCAATAAATTCTGCGTTTATTTGTGATAAAAATGGAAATTTGGCGAAAATTTAGAAAATTTCGCAATTTTCACATTTTAAATTTTTATTCTGTTAAACCAGAGAGTTATGTGACACAAAATAGTTAATAAATAACATTTCCCACATGTATACTTTACATCAGCACAATTTTGGAAACAAAATTTGTTTTTGCTAGGAAGTTATAAGAGTTAAAATTTGACCAGCGATTTCTCATTTTTACAACGAAATTTACAAAACCATTTTTTTTAGGGACCACCTCACATTTGAAGTCAGTTTGAAGGGTCTATATGGCTGAAAATACCCAAAAGTGACACCATTCTAAAAAATGCACCCCTCAAGGTACTCAAAACCACATTCAAGAAGTTTATCAACCCTTCAGGTACTTCACAGCAGCAGAAGCAACATGGAAGGAAAAAAATGAACATTTAACATTTTTAGTCACAAAAATTATATTTTAGCAACAATTTTTTTATTTCTCCAATGGTAAAAGGAGAAACTGAACCACGAAAGTTGTTGTCCAATTTGTCCTGAGAACGTTGATACCTCATATGTGGGGGTAAACCACTGTTTGGGCGCACGGCAGGGCTTGGAAGGGAAGGAGCGCCATTTGACTTTTTGAATGAAAAATTGGCTTCACTCTTTAGCGGACACCATGTCACGTTTGGAGAGCCCCCGTGTGCCTAAAAATTGGAGCTCCCCCACAAGTGACCCCATTTTGGAAACTAGACCCCCAAGGAACTTATCTAGATGCCTAGTGAGCACTTTAAACCCTCAAGTGCTTCACAAATTGATCTGTAAAAATGAAAAAGTACTTTATTTTTTTTATTTTATGGAAAATTAGCTCCAATTGTTACCGTACACTATGTCGCGTTTGGAGAGCCCCTGTGTGCCTAAACATTGGAGCTCCCCCACAAGTGACCCCATTTTGGAAACTAGACCCCCCAAGGAACTTATCTAGATGCATATTGAGCACTTTAAACCCCCAGGTGCTTCACAGAAGTTTATAACGCAGAGCCGTGAAAATAAAAAATAATTTTTCTTTCCTCAAAAATGATTTTTTAGCCTGGAATTTCCTATTTTGCCAAGGGTAATAGGAGAAATTGGACCACAAATGTTGTTGTCCAGTTTGTCCTGAGTACACTGATACCCCATATGTGGGGGTAAACCACTGTTTGGGCGCACGGCAGGGCTCGGAAGGGAAGGCACGCCATTTGGCTTTTTAAATGGAAAATTAGCTCCAATCATTAGCGGACACCATGTCACGTTTGGAGAGCCCCTGTGCGCCTAAACATTGGAGATCCCCCACAAATGACCCAATTTTGGAAACTAGACCCTGAAGGGAACTAATCTAGATGTGTGGTGAGGACTTTGAACCCCCAAGTGCTTCACAGAAGTTAATAACGCAGAGCCATGAAAATAAAAAAAAAAAATTATTTTCTCAAAAATGATCTTTTAGCCTGCAATTTTTTATTTTCCCAAGGGTAACAGGAGAAATTTGACCACAAAAGTTGTTGTCCAGTTTCTCCTGAGTACGCTGATACCCCATATGTGGGGGTAAACCACTGTTTGGGCACATGCCGGGGCTCGGAAGTGAAGTAGTGACATTTTGAAATGCAGACTTTGATGGAATGCTCTGCGGGCGTCACGTTGCGTTTGCAGAGCCCCTGATGTGGCTAAACAGTAGATACCCCCCACAAGTGACCCCATTTTGGAAACTAGACCCCCAAAGGAACTAATCTAGATGTGTGGTGAGGACTTTGAACCCCCAAGTGCTTCACAGAAGTTTATAACGCAGAGCCGTGAAAATAATAAATACGTTTTCTTTCCTCAAAAATAATAATTTAGCCCAGAATTTTTTATTTTCCCAAGGGTTACAGGAAAAATTGGACCCCAAAAGTTGTTGTCCAGTTTCTCCTGAGTACGCTGATACCCCATGTGTGGGGGTAAACCACTGTTTGGGCACACGTCGGGGCTCAGAAGGGAAGTAGTGACTTTTGAAATGCAGACTTTGATGGAATGGTCTGCGGGCGTCACATTGCGTTTGCAGAGCCCCTGGTGTGCCTAAACAGTAGAAACCCCCCACAAGTGACCCCATTTTAGAAACTAGACCCTCCACGGAACTTATCTAGATATGTGGTGAGCACTTTGAACCCCCAAGTGCTTCACAGACGTTTACAACGCAGAGCCGTGAAAATAAAAAATCATTTTTCTTTCCTCAAAAATGATGTTTTAGCAAGCATTTTTTTATTTTCACAAGGGTAACAGGACAAATTGGACCCCAATAATTGTTCCGCAGTTTGTCCTGAGTATGATTGTACCCCATATGAGGGGGTAAACCACTGTTTGGGCGCACGTCGGGGCTCGGAAGTGAGGTAGCACCATTTGACTTTTTGAATACAAGATTGGCTGGAATCAATGGGGGCGCCATGTTGCGTTTGGAGACCACTGATGTTGCATAACAGTGGAAACCCCTCAATTCTAACTCCAACACTAACCCCCCCACACCCCTAACCCTAATCCCAACTGTAGCCATAACCCTAACCACAACCCTAACCACAACCCTAATTCCAACCCTAACCCTAAGGCTATGTGCCCACGTTGCGGATTCGTGTGAGATTTTTCAGCATCATTTTTGAAAAATCCGCGGGTAAAAGGCACTGCGTTTTACCTGCGGATTTACCGCGGATTTCCAGCGTTTTTTGTGCGGATTTCACCTGCGGATTCCTATTGAGGAACAGGTGTAAAACGCTGCGGAATCCGCACAAAGAATTGACATGCTGCGGAAAATACAATGCAGCGTTTCCGCACGGTATTTTCCGCACCATGGGCACAGCGGATTTAGTTTTCCATCGGTTTACATGGTACTGTAAACCTGATGGAACAGTACTGCGAATCCGCAGCGGCCAATCCGCTGCGGATCCGCAGCCAAATCCGCACCGTGTGCACATAGCCTAATTCTAAAGGTATGTGCACACACTGCGGAAAACGCTGCGGATCCGCAGCAGTTTCCCATGAGTTTACAGTTCAATGTAAACCTATGGGAAAAAAAATCGCTGTACACATGCTGCAGAAAAACTGCACGGAAACGCAGCGGTTTACATTCCGCAGCATGTCACTTCTTTCTGCGGATTCCGCAGCGGTTTTACAACTGCTCCAATAGAAAATCACAGTTGTAAAACCGCAGTGAAATGCGCAGAAAAACCGTGGTAAATCCGCCATAAATCCGCAGCGGTTTAGCACTGCGCATTTATCAAATCCGCAGCGGAGAAATCCGCAGAGGAACAGAATACGTGTGCACATACCGAAACCCTAACCCTAGCCCTAACCCTAACCCTAGCCCTAACCCTAGCCCTAACCCTAACCCTAGCCCTAACCCTAACCCTATTCTAACCTTAGTGAAAAAAAAAAATTATTTTTTTTTTATTGTCCCTGCCTATGGGGGTGACAAAGGGGGGGGGGGGTCATTTATTATTTTTTTATTTTGATCTCTGTGATAGATTATATCTCAGTGATCAAAATGCACTTTGGAACGAATCTGCCGGTCGGCAGATTCGGCGGGCGCACTGCGCATGCGCCCGCCATTTTGGAAGATGGCGGCGCCCAGGGAGAAGACGGACGGACCCCGGCAGGATCGGTAAGTATGATGGGGTGGGGGGGAGCACGGGGGGGGATCGGAGCATGGGGGGGAATCGGAGCGCGGGGGGGTGGAACGGAGCACGGGGGGGTGGATCGGAGCACGGGGGGGTGGATGATGCACGGGGGGGTGGATCGGAGTGCAGGGGGGTTGGATCGGAGAACGGGGGGGTGATTGGAGCGCGGGGGGAGCGGACAAGAGAACCGGGGGAGCGGAGCACAGGACGGAGGGGAGCCGGACCAGTGTACCGCACAAATCGGTGGCTTGGGGGGGCGATCGGTGGGGTGGGGGCACATCAGTGTTTCCAGCCATGGCCGATGATATTGCAGCATCGGCCATGGCTGGATTGTAATATTTCACCAGTTTTAATAGGTGAAATATTACAAATAGCTCTGATTGGCAGTTTCACTTTCAACAGCCAATCAGAGCGATCGTAGCCACGGGGGGGTGAAGCCACCCCCCCCTGGGCTAAACTACCACTCCCCCTGTCCCTGCAGATCGGGTGAAATGGGAGTTAACCCTTTCACCCGATCTGCAGGGATGCGATCTTTTCATGACGCCACATAGGCGTCATGGGTCGGATTGGCACCGACTTTCATGATGCCTACGTGGCGTCATGGGTCGGGAAGGGGTTAAATAGCATGGCAAGCCGTTCCGATTTTTTATCGGATCGGATGCCATGCAGGAGGTCTGTAGGCCCAAATAACAGAGCTCCGGCGCAGAGCGTCTAGGCCTGGGACTTCCGGTAGGCCCGATCTTCCGGCCGGCGCAGCAGGGAGCAGCGCAATGCCGCCCAAACAACAGAGTTCCGGCGCAGAGCATCTAGGCCTGGGACTTCCGGTAGGCCCAAACTTCCGGCTGGCGCAGCAGGGAGCAGCGCAATGCCGCAGGGGACGCACTTCTGAGGCCTGAGGTGATCGCTGTCTTGAGGCCCTGTGATTGCTGTCTGCAGGCCCTGTGACTACTACAGCAACCATCATCCAGTGAACTGTGGGGTATCATTGGCCATTACTGAGATAAGTGAGGGGGAGGCTGGAAGAGGCCTGTGCTATGGGTGCCGTTTCCCGCCATTAGGAACGCCATCTTGCAGCATAGTACAGACTCCATTTCACCACCATTACTGTTGTGCATCCTTATTAACCCCTATTTCTGCTTACTAACTCTGCCCTTTCCTAAAAGACAATAACATGTGCAATCATATGGTCAGTTAGGTTAGTTAACCCCTAATTGCCTGCAGGGCTAACTATAAATCTTCTCTCACTGCCCCGCTCATGGAGAAGCCACAAAATAAAAAACAAAGTTAAGTAAAGGGAGTGGTAGTAGCAGTAGCCGACCCTTTCAAGAGACATGGACTGAGATGTATGGCATTATAGAAAAAAATGGCAGATCATTTTGCGTTCTATGTAGTGAAACGGTAGTAAGCCGAACGTGGAATGTAAATAGACATTTTGAAACTAATCATTCCCAGCTCTTGAAAAATAGTGAGGATGAAAGGATGGAATACATTTCCAGGCAGCTACACCTTCTTAAGAGCCAATCTAATTCCATCCTTAAATTTGTAAAAAGCTCTACAAATTTAACATCTGCAAGTCTGAGCATTGCTCACTCCATAGCTCAGCATGGAAAAGCACTCAGTGAGGGAGAATTTATTAAAGAAACTCTCTTAAGATGTGCACCAGTTCTATTTCATGATATGCAGAATAAAGATGCAATTATTAAGAGAATATTTGAGTTACCACTCAGTAGAAATATCATAAAAGACCGAATAATGAGACTGAACACAAACGTACAACCTGAATTAAAGAGAGACATAAGTAATTGTAAATATTTTTCGATCTCTCTTGATGAAACTACTGATGTCACATCACATGCTCAGTTGGCCATTATTGGTCGATATTCTGATGGTCTCAATATGAGAGAAGAGTTGATAAAGTTAGTATCAGTGCCAACAAGTACATCAGGAAGTGAAATATGTAAGGTTGTTATGCAAACATTCTGTGACCTAAGCATTGATATCTCTAAAGTTGTGTCAATGATGACAGATGGAACACCAAACATGGTGGGGAAAAAAGTCGGATTTGTTAAATTGTTTACGGAAGGTATTGGACATCCGATTGTGCCTTTTCATTGTATTATCCATCAGGAGGCCTTATGTGCCAAAGCAGGATTCACTGACTTAAAAGACTTAATGTCAGTTGTTATAAAAATAGTTAATTTAATAGCTGCTCGCCCCCTTCACAATCGAGAATTTTCTGCACTTTTACTGGAGGTTGATTCCACCTACAGTGGACTGCTGATGTACAATAATGTAAGATGGCTGAGCTGAGGCAAAGTTCTTGAGCGCTTTGTGGAGTGCTTTGAAGAAATTAAGGTATTTCTTGAGGCTAAGGATCTGGGAAACTTTCCTCAGCTCTATGATTCTAAGTGGGTCAACAACCTGATTTTTTTTACAGATCTCTCTGTTCATATTAATGAACTGAACTTAAAGCTACAAGGTTTTGGCAAAAGTATTGACGTTATGTTTGGATACATAAAAGCTTTTGAAAGTAAACTTAAAATTTTCAAGCGAGATGTAGAAACTAAAACTTATAAGTATTTTCCTCGAGTAACAATGTATTTTGAGAAGGCCAGTGCAGCTGTACAAAATGAAATGGAACCCTTGCATATAAAGTACCAGCATGTTTTAGACTCGTTACTTGACCAGTTCAGTGATAGATTTAATCAATTTAGAAGCCTAGAACAGACCATAAAAATAATTAAGTATCCAGATGTAGTAGTCTACAGTAGTTTGGAATTAAATGGTTTCCCGTGGATACAAATTGATGATTTGGAGATGCAACTTGCAGAATTTCAGGACAGCATCTGGGCTCAAGTGTTTGTTGACTTGAGGTCAAAGCTTGAGAATCTAGAAAGGTGCCGCTTGGAGAATCAAGAGGAGTGCCACTATGAACAGGAAATTTGGAGTGCCTGGAATAGGTTACCAGACACTTTTAGCACCCTGAAAAATATAGCAATGGCTTTACTCACTATTTTTCCCTCTACCTACTTTTGTGAGACCTTATTCTCAGCATTAAACAATATCAAAACCAACAAAAGAAACAGATTGACAGATGAACTTAGTAGCGCTTGCTTGGGCTTGAAGTGTACAAAATACCAACCTTCAATTGAACATTTAGCCAATGAAATTCAGCAACAAAAAAGTCACTAAAAATCAGTGATGGCGAACCTGTGGCAGTCCAGCTGTTGCAAAACTACAATTCCCATCATGCCTGGCCATTCAAAGCAAAAGCTTTGGCTGTGAAGACATGATGGGAATTGTAGTTTTGCAACAGCTGGAGTGCCACAGGTTCGCCATCACTGGAAGAATTCCCCCTCCCCCTCACTTATCTTAGTTCACGGCACCCCACACAAGTTAAATAACAGCAAGACCAACAAAAGAAACCAACTGACAGATGAACAAAGAAGTCACTAAGCAGGTAAGTTAAATAATTATAGATATTTGTTATTTAAACTATACATGTCGCAAAATTATATTTTTTTTTCAAGGTGACACACCACCCAAGTTATGTTCGGTTTTTTGGCGAATTTTGACACACCAAGCTCAAAAGGTTGCCCATCACTGATCTAGTGTATTATATAGAGCAGGGATGGGCAATTAATTTTCCCAAGGGGGGGTGGGCAATTAATTTTCCTGAGCGGCCACATGAGAGACAATGACTGTTGGGGAGGGCCGAACTAATAGCTTGAAATTTGTTCTACTCAATATTAATTTATTAATATTAATTGTATCACTTAATATTGAGCATAATTAACCCCTTTACCCCCAAGGGTGGTTTGCACGTTAATGACCGGGCCAATTTTTACAATTCTGACCACTGTCCCTTTATGAGGTTATAACTCTGGAACGCTTCAACGGATCCCACTGATTCTGACATTGTTTTCTCGGGACATATTGTACTTCATGATAGTGGTAAAAATTCTTTGATAGCACCTGTAGTTATTTGTGAAAAAACAGAAATTTGGCAAAAATTTAGAAAATTTTGCAATTTTCCAACTTTGAATTTTTATGCAATTAAATCACAGAGATATGTCACACAAAATACTTAAAGTAAGTAAAATTTGCCACATGTCTACTTTACATCAGCACAATTTTTGAACCAAAATTTTTTTTTGTTAGGGAGTTATAAGGGTTAAAAGTTGACCAGCAATTTCTCATTTTTACAACATCATTTTTTTTAGGGACCACATCTCATTTGAAGTCATTTTGAGGGGTCTATATGATAGAAAATACCCAAGTGTGACACCATTCTAGAAACTGCACCCCTCAAGGTGCTGAAAACCATATTCAAGAAGTTTATTAACCCTTCTGGTGCTTCACAGGCATTTTTGGAATGTTTAAGTAAAAATGAACATTTAACTTTTTTTCACAAAAAATTTACTTCAGCTCCAATTTGTTTTATTTTACCGAGGGTAACAGGAGAAAATGGACCCCAAAAGTTGTTTTACGATTTGTCCTGAGTACACAGATACCCCATATGTGGGGGTAAACCACTGTTTGGGAGCATGACAGAGCTCGGATGCGAAGGAGCGCCATTTGACTTTTCAATGCAAAATTGACTGGAATCGAGATGGGACGCCATGTTGCGTTTGGAGAGCCCCTGATGTGCCCAAACATTGAAACCCCCCACAAGTGACACCATATTGGAATTTAGACCCCCTAAGGAACTTATCTAGAGGTGTGGTGAGCACTTTGACCCACCAAGTGCTTCACAGAAGTTTATAATACAGAGCCGTAAAAATAAAAAATCATATTTTTTCACAAAAATTATCTTTTCGCCCCCAATTTTTTATTTTCTCAAGGGTAAGAGAAGAAATTGGACCCCAAAAGTTGGTGTACAATTTGTGCTGAGTACGCTGATACCCCATATGTGAGGGTAAACCACTGTTTGGGCGCATGGGAGAGCTCGGGAGGGAAGTAGCGCCGTTTGACTTTTCAATGCAAAATTGACAGGAATTGAGATGGGACGCCATGTTGCGTTTGGAGAGCCACTGATGTGCCTAAACATTGAAACCCCCCACATGTGACACCATTTTGGAAACTAGACCCCCTAAGAAATTTATCTAGATGTGTGGTGAGCGCTTTGACCCACCAAGGGCTTCACAGAAGTTTATAATGCAGAGCCGTAAAAATAAAACAAAATTTTTTTCCCACAAAAATTATTTTTTAGCCCCCAGTTTTGTATTTTCCCGAGGGTAACAAGAGAAATTGGACCCCAAAAGTTGTTATCCAATTTGTCCTGAGTGCGCTGATACCCCATATGTGGGGGGGGACCACTGTTTGGATGCATGGGAGGGCTCGGAAGAGGAGGAGCACCATTTGGAATGCAGACTTAGATGGAATGGTCTGCAGGCGTCACATTGCGTTTGCAGAGCCCCTAATGTGCCTAAACAGTAGAAACCCCCCACAAGTGACACCATTTTGGAAAGTAAACCCCCTAAGGAACTCATCTAGATGTGTTGTGAGAGCTTTGATCCCCCAAGTGTTTCACTACAGTTTGTAACGCAGAGCCGTGAAAATTAAAAATCTTTTTTTTCCCCACAAAAATTATTTTTTAGCCCCCAGTTTTGTATTTTCCCAAGGGTAACAGGAGAAATTGGACCCCAAAAGTTGTTGTACTATTTGTCCTGAGTACGCTGATACAACATATGTTGGGGTAAACCCCTGTTTGGGCACACGGGAGAGCTCAGAAGTGAAGGAGCACTGTTTTACTTTTTCAAAGCAGAATTTGCTGGAATTGAGATCGGACGCCATGTCGCGTTTGGAGAGCCCCTGATGTGCCTAAACAGTGGAAACCCCCCAATTATAACTGAAACCCTAATCCAAACACACCCCTAACCCTAATCCCAACAGTAACCCTAACCACACCTCTAACCCTGACACACCCCTAACCCTAATCCCAACCCTATTCCCAACTGTAAATGTAATCTAAACCCTAACCATAACTTTAGCCCCAACCCTAACCCTAACTTTAGCCCCAACCCTAACTGTAGCCTTAACCCTAGCCCCAACCCTAACCCTAGCCCTAACCCTAGCCCTAATGGGAAAATGGAAATAAATACATTTTTTTAATTTTTCCCTAAGGGGGTGATGAAGGAGGGTTTGATTTACTTTTATAGCGGGTTTTTTAGCGGATTTTTATGATTGGCAGCCGTCACACACTGAAAGACGCTTTTTATTGCAAAAAATATTTTTTGCGTTACCACATTTTGAGAGCTATAATTTTTCCATATTTTGGTCCACAGTCATGTGAGGTCTTGTTTTTTGCGGGATGATTTGACGTTTTTATTGGTAACATTTTTGGGCACGTGTCATTTTTTGATCGCTTTTTACTCCGATTTTTGTGAGGCAGACTGACCAAAAACCAGCTATTCATGAATTTCTTTTGGGGGAGTCGTTCATACCGTTCCGCGTTTGGTAAAATTGATAGAGCAGTTTTATTCTTCGGGTCAGTACGATTACAGAGACACCTCATTTATATCATTTTTTTATGTTTTGGCGCTTTTATACGATAAAAACTATTTTATAGAAAAAATAATTATTTTTGCATCGCTTTATTCTGAGGACTGTAACTTTTTTATTTTTTTGTTGATGATGCTGTATGGCAGCTCGTTTTTTGCGGGACAAGATGACGTTTTCAGTGGTACCATGGTTATTTATATCTGTCTTTTTGATCGCGTGTTATTCCACTTTTTGTTCGGCGGTATGATAATAAAGCGTTGTTTTTTGCCTCGTTTTTACGGTGTTTACTGAAGGGGTTAACTAGTGGGCCAGTTTTATAGGTCGGGCCGTTACGGACGCAGCAATACTAAATATGTGTACTTTTATTTTTTATTTTTTTTATTTAGAAAAAAAAATGTATTTATGGGAATAATATATATATATTTTAATTATTTAGGATTTTTTTTATTTTTACACATTTGGAAATTTTTTTTTAACTTTTTTACTTTGTCCCAGGGGGGGACATCACAGATCGTTGATCTGACAGATTGCACAGCACTCTGTCAGATCAGCGATCTGAGAACACTGCAGGCTTACCAAGCGCCTGCTCTGAGCAGGCACTTGGTAAGCCACCTACCTCCCTGCAGGACCGCGGCCATCTTGGATCCAGGCCTGCTACAGGGAGGGAGGTAAGGAGACCCTCACAGCAACGCGATCATATCGCATTGCTGCGGGGGGCTCAGGGAAGCACGCAGGGAGCCCCCTCCCTGCGCGATGCTTCCCTGTACCGCCGGCAAATCGCGATCATGTTTGATCGCGGTGTGCCGGGGGTTAATGTGCCGGGGGCGGTCCGTGACCGCTCCTGGCACATAGTGCCGGATGTCAGCTGCGATAGGCAGCTGACACCCGGCCGCGATCGGCCGCGCTCCCCCTGTGAGCGCGGCCGATCGCATATGACGTACTATCCCGTCGGTGGTCATACGGGCCCACCCACCTCGACGGGATAGTACGTCTAATGTCAGAAAGGGGTTAAGTATGCTGACACCCCCTATATATTTTTGAACCTCCCCACAGCCACTTATATACAGCATGAGCCTCACACAGCCTACTACATATGCCGCATGAGCCCCACACAGCCTCCCTATATATGGCATGAGCCCCACACAGCCTCCCTACATATGGCATGAGCACCACACAGCCTCCCTATATACGGCATGAACCCCACACAGCCTCCCTACATATGACATGAGCACCGCACAGCCTCCCTATATACGGCATGAGCCCACACACAGCCTCCCTATATATGGCATGAACCCCACACAGCCTCTCTATATACAGCATGAGCCGCACACAGCCTCCCCATGTACAGCATGAGCCCCACACAGCCTCCTCATGTACAGCATGAACCCACACAGCCTCCTTATGTACAGAATGAGCCCCACAAAGCCTCCTCATGTACAGCATGAGCCCCACACAGCCTCCCCATATACAGCATGAGCCCCACACAGCATCCACATGTACAGCATGAGCCCCACACAGCCTCCCCATGTACTGCATGAGCCCCAGTTTCCCCATATACTGCAAGAGACCCCACACAGCCTCTCCATAAACTGCATGAGCCCCACACAGCCTTCTTATATACAGCATGAGCCCCAGTCTCTCCACATACTGAATGAGGCCCCACACAGGTTCCAATATACTGCATGAGGCCCCCACAGCCTCCCCATATACTGTTTGAGCAACACAGAGCCTCCTCATATATTGCATGACAGTATACAGCCTTCCCATAGCCTGCATGTCACCCCCATAGAATCCCTATGTTCACCCCATAGAATCCCCATGTTCACCCCATAGAATCAACATGTTCACCTTATAGAATCCCCATGTTCACCACCATAGAATCCCCATGTTGACCTCTATAGAATCTCCACGTTCACCCCATAGAATCCCCATGTTCATACACATGAAAAAAAACACACACCACATACTCGCCTGATTCCCATTCCCAGGTGCCCTGCTTCTGCTCCTGTTGCTGTCTCCGATGCTGTGACTCTCTGGCATTGCACAGCTGACGCGATGACATGACGTCATCACATCAGCTGTTTCACATGCTGATTGGTGGAGGAAGTGGCCGGAGGCCCCTCCTCCTCCAATGCTGACTGCGGGAGACCACGAGCGAGTGAGTGGGAGGGCATGGTGTGGCCCGCGAACCACAGGTTTTCAGCCTCACGGCTGTCTTGGTCCGCTGGCCGCACTTTGGCCAGGTCTAATATAGAGTCATTACAAACAGAGTGATATATTTCAAGTGTTTATTTCTGTTAATGATTATGGCTTACAGCCAGTGAAAACCCAAAAGTTATTATCTCAGTAAATTAGAAAACTTTATAACACCAGTTTGAAAAATGATTTTAAAATGTACGTTCAGTAAATGCACTCAGTACTTGGTCAGGGCTTCTTGTGCATCAATTACTGCATCAATGAGGCATGGTATGGAGGCAATGAGCCTGTGGCACTGCTGAGGTGTTATGGAAGCCCAGGTTGCTTTGGTAGGAGCCTTCAGCTCATCTGCATTGTTGGGTCTGGTGTCTCTCATTTTCCTCTTAACAATACCCCATAGATTCTCTATGGGGTTAAGTGTGCATCAATTACTGCATCAATGAGGCGTGGTATGGAGGCAATGAGCCTGTGGCACTGCTGAGGTGTTATGGAAGCCCAGGTTGCTTTGGTAGGAGCCTTCAGCTCATCTGCATTGTTGGGTCTGGTGTCTCTCATCTTCCTCTTAACAATACCCCATAGATTCTCTATGGGGTTAAGGTCAAGTGAGTTTGCTGGCCAATCAAGCACAGAGATACTGTTGTTTTTAAACCAGGTGTTGGTACTTTTGGCAGTGTGGACAGGTGCCAAGTCCTGCTGGAGAATTAAATTTCCATCTCCAAAAAGCTTGTCAGGAGAGGGAAGCATGAAGTGCTCTAAAATTTACTAATAGAAGGCTGCGCTGACTTTTGTCTTGATAAATTACAGTGGACCTACAAAAAAATCACAGAGAAAAAAGCAGAAATGGTTACCTTCCGAAGCCTCCAAACAAATGCACTAGCAGGGCACATCGGACACGATTAATGATGGCAAAAACACAGGTGCAAAAAATACCGATGAAACAACCATTATCTTTTTGTGCACTAATGCCAAACAGCCAATACTGGATTGAAAATGGTTGTTTCATTGGTATTTTTTGCACCTGTGTTTTTGCCATCATTAATCGGGTCCGATGCGCCCTGCTAGTGCATTTGTTTGGAGGCTTCAGCAGGTAACCATCTCTGCTTTTTTCTCTGTGATTTTTTTTCAATTTTCTGGAGGATTTTCAAGTCCTCTTTTTGTGTCTGTGAGCTTTTACTTAATGTTTAGCGTTAGGACCGGCAAAAATGTAAGGAGCCTTGAAGTGGGTTGCCGGCTTACGTATTGAGGCCCCAATATAAACTAATACCTTACATACATTGATATGTGGTTTTTTTTTTTTTGCACTTTATCTTGCAGGGCGCAGTCGGACCAAGATGGCTCTGTAAACTGTAGGCCTCTGTTCACACAGCATGCATTTTATAGCACTGGGCGGCCCGCTTGTATGTGCATTAGTAATAGGCCTCTTTTCCACTTGCGAGGAAAACGGACGAGTGCAATCCGATAAAAAATCGGATTGCACTCGGACCAATGTTATTCAATAGGTGACATTCCATTTGCGATTTTTTTTTCTCAGCCCAAATCGGACTGAGAAAAAAAATCGCAGCATGCTGCGTATTGCTGCGATTCTCGGACGAGACTCGCCAATTCAAGTCAATGGGTGCAAGAAAAAAGACGCACAGCACTCGCACCATGCAAGTGCTGACTGATTTTTACGCACCAGAGTCCTTTGAAAGGCCGGCAATTCAGCGTGGTGTACAGAAAAATCACACTGACAGCTTAGAGTAGATATAAGCACATAGAATAGGTATATATACATATATATGTCAGAGAGACACACATATATATATATACAGTGGGGCAATAAAGTATTTAGTCAGTCAGCAATAGTGCAAGTTCCACCACTTAAAAAGATGAGAGGCGTCTGTAATTTACATCATAGGTAGACCTCAAGTATGGGAGACAAACTGAGAAATAAAAATCCAGAAAATCACATTGTCTGTTTTTTTAACAATTTATTTGCATATTATGGTGGAAAATACAGTGGGGCAAAAAAGTATTTAGTCAGTCAGCAATAGTGCAAGTTCCACCATTTAAAAAGATGAGAGGCGTCTGTAATTTACATCATAGGTAGACCTCAACTATGGGAGACAAACTGAGAAAAAAAAATCCAGAAAATCACATTGTCTGTTTTTTTAACATTTTATTTGCATATTATGGTGGAAAATAAGTATTTGGTCAGAAACAAAATTTCATCTCAATACTTTGTAATATATCCTTTGTTGGCAATGACAGAGGTCAAACGTTTTCTGTAAGTCTTCACAAGGTTGCCACACACTGTTGTTGGTATGTTGGCCCATTCCTCCATGCAGATCTCATCTAGAGCAGTGATGTTTTTGGCTTTTCGCTTGGCAACACGGACTTTCAACTCCCTCCAAAGGTTTTCTATAGGGTTGAGATCTGGAGACTGGCTAGGCCACTCCAGGACCTTGAAATGCTTCTTACGAAGCCACTCCTTCGTTGCCCTGGCAGTGTGCTTTGGATCATTGTCATGTTGAAAGACCCAGCCACGTTTCATCTTTAATGCCCTTGCTGATGGAAGGAGGTTTGCACTCAAAATCTCACGATACATGGCCCCATTCATTCTTTCATGTACCCGGATCAGTCGTCCTGGCCCCTTTGCAGAGAAACAGCCCCAAAGCATGATGTTTCCACCACCATGCTTTACAGTAGGTATGGTGTTTGATGGATGCAACTCAGTATTCATTTTCCTCCAAACACGACAAGTTGTGTTTCTACCAAACAGTTCCAGTTTGGTTTCATCAGACCATAGGACATTCTCCCAAAACTCCTCTGGATCATCCAAATGCTCTCTAGCAAACTTCAGACGGGCCCGGACATGTACTGGCTTAAGCAGTGGGACACGTCTGGCACTGCAGGATCTGAATCCATGGTGGCGTAGTGTGTTACTTATGGTAGGCCTTGTTACATTGGTCCCAGCTCTCTGCAGTTCATTCACTAGGTCCCCCCGCGTGGTTCTGGGATTTTTGCTCACCGTTCTTGTGATCATTCTGACTCCACGGGGTGGGATTTTGCGTGGAGCCCCAGATCGAGGGAGATTATCAGTGGTCTTGTATGTCTTCCATTTTCTAATTATTGCTCCCACTGTTGATTTCTTCACTCCAAGCTGGTTGGCTATTGCAGATTCAGTCTTCCCAGCCTGGTGCAGGGCTACAATTTTGTTTCTGGTGTCCTTTGACAGCTCTTTGGTCTTCACTATAGTGGAGTTTGGAGTCAGACTGTTTGAGGGTGTGCACAGGTGTCTTTTTATACTGATAACAAGTTTAAACAGGTGCCATTACTACAGGTAATGAGTGGAGGAAAGAGGAGACTCTTAAAGAAGAAGTTACAGGTCTGTGAGAGCCAGAAATCTTGATTGTTTGTTTCTGACCAAATACTTATTTTCCACCATAAAATGCAATAAAAATGATAAAAAAACAGACAATGTGATTTTCTGGATTTTTTTTGTCTCAGTTTGTCTCCCATAGTTGAGGTCTACCTATGATGTAAATTACAGACGCCTCTCATCTTTTTAAGTGGTGGAACTTGCACTATTGCTGACTGACTAAATACTTTTTTGCCCCACTGTAAGTATTTGGTCAGAAACAAACAATCAAGATTTCTGGCTCTCACAGACCTGTAACTTCTTCTTTAAGAGTCTCATCTTTCCTCCACTCATTACCTGTAGTAATGGCACCTGATTAAACTTGTTATCAGTATAAAAAGACACCTGTGCACACCCTCAAACAGTCTGACTCCAAACTCCACTATGGTGAAGACCAAAGAGCTGTCAAAGGACACCAGAAACAAAATTGTAGCCCTGCACCAGGCTGGGAAGACTGAATCTGCAATAGCCAACCAGCTTGGAGTGAAGAAATCAACAGTGGGAGCAATAATTAGAAAATGGAAGACATACAAGACCACTGATAATCTCCCTCGATCTGGGGCTCCACGCAAAATCCCACCCCGTGGGGTCAGAATGATCACAAGAACGGTGAGCAAAAATCCCAGAACCACGCGGGGGGACCTAGTGAATGAACTGCAGAGAGCTGGGACCAATGTAACAAGGCCTACCATAAGTAACACACTACGCCACCATGGACTCAGATCCTGCAGTGCCAGACGTATCCCAATGCTTAAGCCAGTACATGTCCGGGCCCGTCTGAAGTTTGCTAGAGAGCATTTGGATGATCCAGAGGAGTTTTGGGAGAATGTCCTATGGTCTGATGAAACCAAACTGGAACTGTTTGGTAGAAACACAACTTGTCGTGTTTGGAGGAAAAAGAATACTGAGTTGCATCCATCAAACACCATACCTACTGTAAAGCATGGTGGTGGAAACATCATGCTTTGGGGCTGTTTCTCTGCAAAGGGGCCAGGACGACTGATCCGGGTACATGAAAGAATGAATGGGGCCATGTATCGTGAGATTTTGAGTGCAAACCTCCTTCCATCAGCAAGGGCATTGAAGATGAAATGTGGCTGGGTCTTTCAACATGACAATGATCCAAAGCACACTGCCAGGGCAACGAAGGAGTGGCTTCGTAAGAAGCATTTCAAGGTCCTGGAGTGGCCTAGCCAGTCTCCAGATCTCAACCCTATAGAAAACCTTTGGAGGGAGTTGAAAGTCCGTGTTGCCAAGTGAAAAGCCATAAACATCACTGCTCTAGAGGAGATCTGCATGGAGGAATGGGCCAACATACCAACAACAGTGTGTGGCAACCTTGTGAAGACTTACAGAAAACGTTTGACCTCTGTCATTGCCAACAAAGGATATATTACAAAGTATTGAGATTAAATTTTGTTTCTGACCAAATACTTATTTTCCACCATACTATGCAAATAAAATGTTAAAAAAACAGACAATGTGATTTTCTGGATTTTTTTTCTCAGTTTGTCTCCCATAGTTGAGGTCTACCTATGATGCAAATTACAGACGCCTCTCATCTTTTTAAGTGGTGGAACTTGCACTATTGCTGACTGACTAAATACTTTTTTGCCCCACTGTATATATATATATATATAGTTATATTTAATGCAGCGCTAGATAGCTTAAAAGCCGGTAATTCAATTGCCAGCTTTTCCTATCTCCTTCACAAACCCGACATGATATGAGACATGGTTTACATACAGTAAACCATCTCATATCCCCTCTTTTTTGTGCATATTCCACACTACTAATGTTAGTAGTGCGTATGTGCAAAATTTGGGTGCTCTAGCTATTATATTTAAGGGATAAATCGCGGAAAAAATTGGCGTGGGCTCCCGTGCAATTTTCTCCACCAGAGTGGTAAAGCCAGTGACTGAGGGCAGATATTAATAGCCTGCAGAGGGTCCATGGTTATTGGCCCCCCTGGCTAAAAACATCTGCCCCCAGCCACCCCAGAAAAGGCACATCTGGAAGACGCACCTATTCTGGCACTTGGCCACTCTATTCCCATTCCCATGTAGCGGTGGGATATGGGGTAATGAAGGGTTAATGTCACCTTGCTATTGTAAGGTGACATTAAGCCAGATTAATAATGGAGGCATCAATTATGACACCTATCCATTATTAATCCAATTATATGAAATGGTTAAAAAACACACACATTATTATAAAGTCTTTTAATGAAATAAAGACACAGGTTGTTGCAATATTTTATTAGACTCTTAATCCACCTGAAGACCCTCGCTCTGTAACAAAGGAAAAATAAAAAAAACAACAATATCCCATACCTTCCGATGATCTGTCACGTCCCACGCTGTAAATCCATCTGAAGGGGTTAAATAATTTTACACCCAGGAGCTCTGCTAATGCAGCTGTGCTCATGGCTGTAAAACCCCAGCGAATGAATGGAATGTAGGTCAATGACCTGTAGTTACCTTTAGTCGCTGTGATGCGCCCTCTGCTGGATGTCCTCATATGAATACGAGCATGGGAAAATATTCTGAAAAGTTCCCAGGCTCGAGTTCATATGAGGACATCCAGCAGAGGGCGCCTCACCGCAACTGAAGGTAACTACAGGTCATTGACCTACTTTCCATTCATTCGCTGGGGTTTTACAGCCACTAGCACAGCTGCATTAGCAGAGCTCCTGGGTGTAAAATTATTTAACCCCTTCAGATGGATTTACAGCGTGGAACGTGACAGATCATCGGAAGGTATGAGATATTGTTGTTTTTTTATTTTTCCTTTGTTACAGAGCGAGAGTCTTCAGGTGGATTAAGAGTGTAATAAAATATTACAACAACCTGTGTCTTTATTTCATTAAGACTTTGTAATATTGTGTTTTTTAACCATTTCATACAATTGGATTAATAATGGATAGGTGTCATAATTAACGCCTCTCCATTATTAATCTGGCTTAATGTCACCTTACAATAGCAAGGTGACATTAACCCTTCATTACCCCATATCCCACCGCTACACGGGAATGGGAAGAGAGTGGCCAAGTGCCAGAATAGGCGCATCTTCCAGATGTTCCTTTTCTGGGGTGGCTGGAGGCAGATGTTTTTAGCCCGGGGGGCAATAACCATGGACCCTCTCCAGGCTATTAATATCTGCCCTCAGTCACTGGCTTTACCACTCTGGTGGAGAAAATTGCGCGGGAGCCCACGCCAATTTTTTCTGCGATTTAACCCTTAAATATAATAGCTAGAGCGCCCAAATTTTGCACATACACACTACTAACATTAGTAGTGTGGAATATGCAAAAAAAGGGGATATGAGATGGTTTACTGTATGTAAACCATGTCTTATATCATGTCGGGTTTGTGAAGGAGATAGCAAAAGCTGGCAATTGAATTACCGGCATTTAAGCTATCTAGCGCTGCATTAAATATAAATATATATATAGGTGTCTCCCTGACATATATATATGTATACATACCTATTCTATGTGTATATATCTACTCTAATCTAACCCGTCAGTGTGATTTTACTGTACACTGCGCTGAATTACCGGCTTTTCAAAGGACAGCGGTGCGTTAAAATCGGACAGCAATACGGATGTCATACGGATGTTGCGATAAAACAATCGCATGACACTCGCATGACAATCGCATACGTTACATCCGTTTTTTCGGTCCGTAAATCGGACCTTTTTTTTCTCACAAGTGGAAAAGAGGCCATAGGCTGTAAACCAGATGCTCTGCATTGCCTGTGTGAACAATGCCACATACAGACTATTATCTCTTATCTTTTTGTGCACTAATGCCAAACAGCCAATACTGGATTGAAAATGGTTGTTTCATTGGTATTTTTTGCACCTGTGTTTTTGCCATCATTAATCGGGTCCGATGCGCCCTGTAGTGCATTTGTTTGGAGGCTTCAGCAGGTAACCATCTCTGCTTTTTTCTCTGTGATTTTTTTCAATGTTCTGGAGGTTTTTCAAGTCCTCTTTTTGTGTCTGTGAGCTTTTACACAGTGGACCTACACCAGCAGATGACATGGCTCTCCAAACCATCACTTATTGTGGAAACTTCACACTAGACCTCAAGCAGCTTGGATTGTGTGTAGGAGGGTGGTGCTTTTATGGACAGTAAGGAACACGCTGTTACTTTAAGAGACTGCACCCCCTTGTCTGGCAGGATGGAATGTTCTGCTCCCCTGCAGTAGACTGTGTGAATGAACTGGACTAGGCAGATGGCAGGGGTGGAGCCTGAACAGCGTGTGTGAGCTGAGGCTGCTGCAGAGAGAACTTTGTGCTGATAGCTGCAAGAGAGAACTGTGTCCTGATATAGCTGCAAGCCTGTAATGGAGTGGACTTGTGAGATTTGACAGACTTTTCCAGGTGCAGCGAGGGTGGCTTCCTGTGTTAGTTCGAGGAGCCACGAAGATACCGAGAAAGGGATTTACAGTTTCCAGGAGCACCTCCAAGTCTCAGAAGCAAGAAGACCATGTTTCAAGGAGCTGACAGAAAGCCATGCGCACCACCGTACTAGACTGTTGGGGGCCCCCAGACTGGATCTGAGTCCCCAACATCACCGTGAGTTTGTTCCTGTTTTGTGCACAAAGGCCAGGGAGCTTATACATAGAGTAGCATCATTCTTTGTTTATTGTTTGCATTTACTTGTGTGACATATATTGAGTCTGTTTAGTTAAGTAAAAAGGGCAGCACACTGCAGCGCCAAAACATGCAAACTTGAAAACACGAAATTTGAACTGCATTACTGCACTAGAAATATGAAAAATGAGAGCTTTTAGCGCATAAAAATGGCCATATTTATGTGTACCTCGTAGCCACTTTACGGCATCTCTCTAATACGAGGTCCTACGCTTGACCTACCTCACCGAGAATAAACGTCTCCATCTGAATGGGTACATGTGAAACCTCTTCTTGGACTCAAATTCTCTCTTTCTGTGGAGGGGTATTGGACCCACCATAATTAAAACACCTGTAGCTAGGAGGCGGGGAGTGCACGATCAGAAGGCTAAAGAATACATTTCAAAAACCTGACCTGCACATCCAAACATAGACTGAGTGTGAACAGGTGCTGAACCCAGAGTCACCAACTCGTATATAGTTAAGTAAAAAGGGCAGCACACTGCAGCGCCAAAACATGCAAACTTGAAAACACGAAATTTGAACTGCATTACTGCACTAGAAATATGAAAAATGAGAGCTTTTAGCGCATAAAAATGGCCATATTTATGTGTACCTCGTAGCCACTTTACGGCATCTCTCTAATACGAGGTCCTACGCTTGACCTACCTCACCGAGAATAAACGTCTCCATCTGAATGGGTACATGTGAAACCTCTTCTTGGACTCAAATTCTCTCTTTCTGTGGAGGGGTATTGGACCCACCATAATTAAAACACCTGTGGCTAGGAGGCGGGGAGTGCACGATCAGAAGGCTAAAGAATACATTTCAAAAACCTGACCTGCACATCCAAACATAGACTGAGTGTGAACAGGTGCTGAACCCAGAGTCGCCAACTCGTATATAGTTAAGTAAAAAGGGCAGCACACTGCAGCGCCAAAACATGCAAACTTGAAAACACGAAATTTGAACTGCATTACTGCACTAGAAATATGAAAAATGAGAGCTTTTAGCGCATAAAAATGGCCATATTTATGTGTACCTCGTAGCCACTTTACGGCATCTCTCTTATACGAGGTCCTACGCTTGACCTACCTCACCGAGAATAAACGTCTCCATCTGAATGGGTACATGTGAAACCTCTTCTTGGACTCAAATTCTCTCTTTCTGTGGAGGGGTATTGGACCCACCATAATTAAAACACCTGTGGCTAGGAGGCGGGGAGTGCACGATCAGAAGGCTAAAGAATACATTTCAAAAACCTGACCTGCACATCCAAACATAGACTGAGTGTGAACAGGTGCTGAACCCAGAGTCGCCAACTCGTATATAGTTAAGTAAAAAGGGCAGCACACTGCAGCGCCAAAACATGCAAACTTGAAAACACGAAATTTGAACTGCATTACTGCACTAGAAATATGAAAAATGAGAGCTTTTAGCGCATAAAAATGGCCATATTTATGTGTACCTCGTAGCCACTTTACGGCATCTCTCTTATACGAGGTCCTACGCTTGACCTACCTCACCGAGAATAAACGTCTCCATCTGAATGGATACATGTGAAACCTCTTCTTGGACTCAAATTCTCTCTTTCTGTGGAGGGGTATTGGACCCACCATAATTAAAACACCTGTGGCTAGGAGGCGGGGAGTGCACGATCAGAAGGCTAAAGAATACATTTCAAAAACCTGACCTGCACATCCAAACATAGACTGAGTGTGAACAGGTGCTGAACTGTGTCCTGATATAGCTGCAAGCCTGTAATGGAGTGGACTTGTGAGATTTGACAGACTTTTCCAGGTGCAGCGAGGGTGGCTTCCTGTGTTAGTTCGAGGAGCCACGAAGATACCGAGAAAGGGATTTATAGTTTCCAGGAGCACCTCCAAGTCTCAGAAGCAAGAAGACCATGTTTCAAGGAGCTGACAGAAAGCCATGCGCACCACCGTACTAGACTGTTGGGGGCCCCCAGACTGGATCTGAGTCCCCAACATCACCGTGAGTTTGTTCCTGTTTTGTGCACAAAGGCCAGGGAGCTTATACATAGAGTAGCATCATTCTTTGTTTATTGTTTGCATTTACTTGTGTGACATATATTGAGTCTGTGACAGTTGGAACACCATCCTATTTTACAGACAAGATAAATAATATAACTCTTGTAAATTATCTTTTGCCATTGCATACCCGTTTGCATCTTCATCATCCACTTCATTCCTTGCCTTCCAATAAATCTACCCTTTGTTGCTTTCACCTCATCTTGTGTATAGTAGTCTTCCTGCACCGTGGTGGTCCAACGGCTATCGCTTCATGTGTGCCTCTCCACTCTTCCTCCAGACTCTGGGACCTTGATTTCCACATGAAATGTAAAATTAACTTTCATCAGAAAACAACACCTTGAACCACTGAGCATCTGTCCAGTTCTTTTTCTCCTTGGCCCAGGTAGGATGCTTCTGGCATTATCTATTGGTCTTGAGTGGTCATGAGTGACAAGGAATGCGACTCTTGTAGCCCATATCCTGGATACGTTTGTGTGTGGTGGCACTTGAAGCAATGACTTCAGCAGCAGTCCACTCCTTGGGAATCTCCCCTAAACTTTTGAATGGCCTTTTCTTAACAATCCTTTCAAGGCTTCAGTTATCCCGGTTGTTTGTGCACCTTATTCTACCACACTTATTCCTTCCACTCAACTTTCCATTAATATGCTTGGATACGGCTTCTGTGAACAGACACCTTCTTTAGCAACGACCTTTTGTAGCTTACCCTCCTTGTGGACTGTGTCAATGACTGCCTTCTTGACATCTGTCAAGTCAGCAATCTTCTCCATGATTGTGGAGCCTACTGAAACAGACTAAGGGACCTTTGTAACCCATTTCCGACGTTGGGCATAATAGTTCGCCCACGTCGGACTCCCTCCCTTTGATATGGGCTTAGGTGGTAAGCCCACATCTTTTCCAAAACATGTCAGCTGTTTTGAAATGCCAAAATTAAAAAAAAGTTTTTAAAAATATAAAAAAATATAAAAGTTCAAATCACCCCCTTTTTCGCCCCATTCAAAATAATAATAAATCAAACATACACATATTTGGTATCGCTGTGTTCAGAATTGTCTGCTCTATCAATAAAAAAAGGATTAACCTGGTCGCTAAATGGTATAGCGAGAATAAAAGTCAAAACGCCAGAATTTTTGGTTGCTGTGACATTGCATTAAAATGCAATAACGGACGATCAAAAGATCATATCTGCACCAAAATTGTATCGTTAAAAACGTCGGCTCGGCTTCAAAAAATAAGCTCTCACCCAACCAGAGACTATGGGTATGGAAAAATGGCACAATTTTTTTGTTTTTAACAAAGTTTGGAATTTATTTTCACCACTTAGATATAAAAGAACCTAGACATGTTTGGTGTCAATGAACTCGTAATGAATCATAACGGCAGGTCAATTTTAGCATTTAGTGGATCTAGTAAAAAGCCAATCTAAAAACAAGTGTGGGATTGCACTTTTTTGCAATTTCAATGCACTTGGAATTTTTTTTACCTGTTTTCTAGTAGGCAACATGGTAAAACCAATGGTGTCGTTCAAAAGTACAACTCGTCCCACAAAAATCCAGGCCTTTCATGGCCATATTGACGGAAAAATAAAAAAGTGAGCGCTCTGGGAAGAAGGGGAGCGAAAAATGAAAATGCAAAACCAAAAATATCTCTGGTCATTAACACTAGAAGTCCCAGAAAGGGGTCATTTAACATTTCTATCTTTGGAACCTTTGGAGCTCGAAATTTCTGGGACTTCTAGTGTTAAAGGGGTTGTCCACTACTTTCAGTTAACCCCCCAATGTATCCCCCCGGGGCCCTTAATGAATTTTCTAAATACCTTCTACTGCCGTTTTTGCCTGTGAGCGGCACTATGGCGGCGGCTGAGTCCGGGTCACGTGACCCCCAGGCTACAGCCGCCGCTAATTTCCGCTGACATCATGTCAATTTCCAGACTCTGGAAATTGACGTGACGTCAGCAGCAGGCGTGACCCAGCCTCCACAGACAGCGATTACTCATCAAGAGTGACTGGGCTGTGGGCGGGGCTGAGGTCAGCCTGCAAGGCTGTGCTGGGATCTGTGGGCGGGCGGGGCTGGGATCTGCGAGCGGGGCTGGGTCTGCTGGCCGTTCCCATATGCTGGGGTCTGTTGGCCAGCCACGCTCATGTGCTGAGATGTGCGGCCGAGGAGGGTCTGTGCGGTGAATCTGCCATCGGTGGATCTGCTGGCGGTGGGGGTTCTGCACGTTGGATCTGCGGAAAGTGCTGGAGTGTGTGGGTGGGGGGTCTGCAGGGCTGTGCGGTGGGGTCATTGGTGTGTCTCTGTGTGCAGGCATCGTCCGATGGGACTACAAGTCCCATCGGGCTATGCCTGCTACAGTGACAGTGAGTGACACATTAGCCAATGATGGGACAGAAGTAGTCCCATCATCCGGCTAATGTGTTGAATGTAAAAAAAAAAACAAAAAAAACACATACACACATATACAGTGCATACATACAACATACATTACACACATACAGAACATACACCATGCAACATGCACCATGTGACATGCAACATGCACCATGCGAAATGCAACAAGCGACATGTAACATACGACGTGCATCATACGACATGCACCATGTGACATGCACCATGCGACATGTAACATACAACATGTGCCATGCGACATGCAACATGCTACAGTTGTGGCCAAACGTATTGACACCCCTGCAATTCTGTCAGATAATACTCATTTTCTTCCTGAAAATGATTGCAATCACAAATTCTTTGTTATTATTATCTTCATTTAATTTGTCTTAAATGAAAAAACACAAAAGAGAATGAAGCAAAAAATTGATCATTTCACACAAAACTCCAAAAATGGGCCAGACAAAAGTATTGGCACCCTCAGCCTAATACTTGGTTGCACAACCTTTAGCCAAAATAACTGTGACCAACCACTTCCGGTGACAATCAATGAGTTTCTTACAATGCTCTGCTGGAATTTTAGACCATTCTTCTTTGGTAAACTTCTCCAGGTCCCTGATATTTGAAGGGTGCCTTCTCCAAACCGCCATTTTTAGATCTCTCCACAGGCGTTCTATGGGATTCAGGTCTGGACTCATTGCTGGCCACCTTAGAAGTCTCCAGTGCTTTCTCTCAAACCATTTTCTAGTGCTTTTTGAAGTGTTTTGGGTCATTGTCCTGCTGGAAGACCAATAACCTCTGAGGGAGACCCAGCTTTCTCACACTGGGCCCTACATTATGCTGCAAAATTTGTTGGTAGTCTTTAGACTTCATAATGCCATGCACACGGTCAAGCAGTCCAGTGCCAGAGACAGCAAAGCAACCCCAAAACATCAGGGAACCTCCGCCATGTTTGACTGTAGGGACCGTGTTCTTTTCTTTGAATGCCTCTTTTTTTTCTCCTGTAAACTCTATGTTGATGCCTTTGCCCAAAAAAGCTCTACTTTTGTCTCATCTGACCAGAGAGCATTCTTCCAAAACGTTTTAGGCTTTCTCAGGTAAGTTTTGGCAAACTCCAGCCTGGCTTTTTTATGTATCAGGGTAAGAAGTGGGGTCTTCCTGGGTCTCCTACCATACAGTCCCTTTTCATTCAGACGCCGACGGATAGTACGGGTTGACACTGTTGTACCCTCGGACTGCAGGGCAGCTTGAACTTGTTTGGATGTTAGTCGAGGTTCTTTATCCAACATCCACACAATCTTGCGTTGAAATCTCTTGTCAATTTTTCTTTTCCGTCCACATCTAGGGAGGTTAGCCACAGTGCCATGGGCTTTAAACTTCTTGATGACACTGCGCACGGTAGACCCAGGAACATTCAGGTCTTTGGAGATGGACTTGTAGCCTTGAGATTGCTCATGCTTCCTCACAATTTGGTTTCTCAAGTCCTCAAGACAGTTCTTTGGTCTTCCTTTTTTTCTCCATGCTCAATGTGGTACACACAAGGACACAGGACAGAGGTTGAGTCAACTTTAATCCATGTCAACTGGCTGCAAGTGTGATTTATTTATTGCCAACACCTGTTAGGTGCCACAGGTAAGTTACAGCTGCTGTTAATTACACAAATTAGAGAAGCATCACATGATTTTTCGAACAGTGCCAATACTTTTGTCCACCCCCTTTTTTTATGTTTGGTGTGGAATTATATCCAATTTGGCTTTAGGACAATTCTTTTTGTGTTTTTTTTTTTCATTTAAGACAAATTAAATGAAAATAATAATAACAAAGATTTTGTGTTTGCAATCATTTTCAGGAAGAAACTGAGTATTAGCTGACAGAATTGCAGGGGTGTCAATACTTTTGGCTACAACTGTACATGCGACATACAAATTGCGACATCCACCATGTGACATGCTACATGCGACATACAACATGCACCATGTGACATGCACCATGCGACATGCAACATGCGACATGCACCATTCCCCATACAGTAATCTTTATTTTTATATAGCGCTAACATATTACGCAGCGCTTTACAGTTTGCACACATTATCATCGCTGTCCCCGTTGGGGCTCACAATCTAAATTCCCTATCAGTATGTCTTTGGAATGTGGGAGGAAACCGGAGTGCCCGGAGGAAACCCACGCAAACACGGAGAGAACATACAAACTCTTTGCAGATGTTGTCCAAGGTGGTATTAGAACCCGGGACTCCAGCGCTGCAAGGCTGCTGTGCTAACCACTAAGCCACCGTGCTGCCCATACAGTACATACATACAGTACATAACATACATATAGACATACAGTACATTAAATAAACATAGAGTACATACTCACCATCACTTGTCACCTTGATCCCCGAAGCCCTTGCTCACCTGTAAAAAAATATTAAAATAATAAACAAACTATACTCCCTGATCCGCAGAAATCAAATTAAAACGAGGGGCTCCAGGAATACAATGATGGAAGGTAACCTTTCACAATGTATTCCCCATCATGTATTCCTACACCACTGTGAGAAAATAGTCCCTAATCTCACTTCTGGCACTGCTGTGTGAGAAAGTTCCCACGCAGCAATGCCATAAAGTGAGACCCTGAACTGAGGCAACATCAATGATGCACTGCAGGAGCCATTGTCTCCTGTCAGTGTGTCACTGGAGGTCCTATAGAGCAGTGACATCACCCGATGTCACTGTTCTATAGGGGAGATCGTCGTGGGACACTCGTTATTAATTGGACTACGGTGGACAGGGAGTATACGGTTTATTATTTTTAATTTTTTACAGGTGATTGAGTATGGTAAGTATGGTTAAAGTAAGAATATTAAAATACTTTTTTTCTGGCTGAGTCTTTATTTTTTTAACTCTTTCACTACTATAGGATTAATAATGGATAGGCGTCTTATTGACGCCTCTCCATTAATAACCCAGCTTAATGTCACCTTACAATTAACCCCTTATTACCCCATATCCCACCGCTACAGGGGAGTGGGAAGAGAGAGGCTAAGTCCCGGAATTGGCGCATCTCACACATGCGCCATTTTTGGGGCGGCTGAGAGCCGGTATTTGTAGCCGGGGGGGGGGGCATTAACCATGACCCGTCTCTAGGCTATGAATATCAGACCGCAGCTGTCTGCCTAGCCTTTCTGGCTATAAAATAGAGGGGGACCCCACGTCATTTTTTGGGGGGTCCCCCTATTTTAATAGCCAGTAAAGGCTACACAAACAGCTGCGGGCTGATATTCATAGCCTTGGAGGGGGCCATGGGTATTAACCCCTTCCTAGGCTACAAATATTGGCCCCGGCCATTGGCTTTCCCCCTCTGGCGCAGAGAATTGCGCGGGAGCCATGCCATTTTTTTTTCATTCTTTTAACTGAAACATATTGTTCATTAACTCCTTTCTACCAGCTGACGGAATAGTACGTCAGCTGTCAGTATCCCCCGCTTTGAGGTGGGCTTCGGCGGTGAGCCCACTTCAAAGCTGCAACATGTCAGCTGTTTTCAATTTAAAAAAATTACATGATCGCTAAACGGCGTAGCGAGAAAAAAAATCAAAAGCCAAAATTATGGTTTTTTGGTCGACGCGACATTGCATTAAAATGCAATAACGGGCGATAAAAAGAACGTATCTGCACAAATGTGGTATCATTCAAAACTTCAGCTCGGCATGCAAAAAATTAGCCCTCACCCGACCCAATATCGCAAATATAGATGCTACGGGTATCGGAAAATGGCACAATTATTTTATTATTTTTTAGCAAAGTTTGGAATTGTTTTTCACCACTTAGATAAAAAAGAACCTAGACGTGTTTGGTGTCTATGAACTCGTAATGACCTGGAGAATCATAATGGCAGGTCAGTTTTAGGCTGTGTGCACACGTTGCAGATTTGGGTGCAGAATTTTCTGCACAAAATCTGCATCTCCTTGCAGAAAACGCAGCTGCATTTTTATGCGCTTTTTCACGGTTTTGTTTGGTTTTTGCACGGTTTTGATGCGGGTTTTTGGTGCGGTTTTGATGCAGTTTTGGTGCTGTTTTTGAACTGTTTTGATTCAGTTTTTGCTGCAGTATTTGGTACAGTTTTTTGCATGGTTTTGATTCAGGTTTTTAATGCAGTTTTTGGTGAAGTTTTGATGCAGTTTTTGGTGCAGTTTCATGCAGATTTAGTTGCGGTTTTGATGCAGTTTTTGGTGCGGTTTTGATGCAGTTTTTGGTGCAGTTTTGATGCAGTTTTTGGTGCGGTTTTGATGTAGTTCTTATGCAATTTTAGTGCGGTTTTGATGCCTTTTTGGTGCAGTTATGCAATTTTTGTGCAGTTTTTTTGTGCAGTTTTGATGCATTTTTGATGCAGTTTTTGGTACGGTTATGATGCAGTTTTTGGGGCGGTTATGATGCAGGTTTTGATGTGGTTTTTGGTGCAGTTTTGATGCATTTTTTATGCAGTTTTTGGTGCGGTTTTGATGCATTTTTGGTGCGGTTTTGATGCGTTTTTGGTGCATTTTTTGCGTGGTTTTGATGCTTTTTTAAATTCATTTTTGGTGCGGTTTTTGTGCGTATTTGTATGCGTTTTTGAAAGCTAAATAAAGATGTATTATTGAACAAAAAAAAATTTGTGATGTCATTATTGTCCACAACCCACAACCCACACTCAATTACACACACAGATAGACAGATAGATGAAATGGATAGACAGATCTACATATAGATAGATCTATAGATGCATACATCTATCTATTTATATATCTATCTATTGATAGATATATGGATAGTGTAGGGTGTGTGTCCACTGTCCGGATTACATCCGAATTAGCTGGAGATTGGATGCTGCGTACTTGTAGTCCCATCAGATGATGCCTGCACACACACCCCAAAAGATCCCCCGCACACACCCGATCAGTTCCGCACACACCCGAACAGCCAGGCACACACCCGCACACACCTGAACAGTCCCGCATAGCGTCGCACACATCCGAACAACCCGCAGATCCCGCCCGCACACACCCGAACAGTCCTGCACACACCCGAATAGTCCCAAACAGCCAGGCACACACCCGAACAGCCCCGCACACACCCGAACAGTCCCGCAGACACCCAAACAGCCCCGCACACACCCAAACAGCCAGGCACACACCTGCACAGTACTGCACACACCTAAACAGCCAGGCACACACCCGAACAGCCAGGCACACACCCGCACAGCGCAGCACACATCTGAACAGTCCCGCACACACCCAAACAGCCCGCAGACCCCGCCCGCACATACATACACGCACACAGTCACCACCCACACACTTCTCTTCTCCCGAACTGCAGCGTTTCTCAGACTCACATCCGCAGCTAAACTGCAATCTTTTTTACATCTGCGGTTTTTCTGCGGATGTGCCCGACTCAATGAAAGTCTAAGGGTGCAGAAACGCTGCAGTTCGGCACAAAGGAAGTGACATGCTGCGGAAAAAAACGCTGCATTTCGGTGCGGCTTTTTCCACAGCATGTGCACAATAAGTCTGCGGCTTTCATAGACTTACATTGGTTGTGCACTACACTGCGGATTTGATGCAATTCTGTGCGGCAAAAAACGCTGCGGATCTGCAATCAAATCCGCAACGTGTGCACACAGCCTTAGCATTTAGTGAACCAAGCAAAAAAGCCAAGCAAAAAACAAGTGTGGGATTGCACTTTTTTTGCAATTTCATCGCACTTTGAATTTTTTTCACATTTTCTGTTACACGACATGGTAAAACCAATGATGTCGTTCAAAAGTAGAACTTGTCCCGCAAAAGACAAGCCCTAACATGGCCATACTGACGGAAAATTATGGCTCTGGAAAGAAAGGTAGCCATAAACGAAAACGAATAAAGCTCCAGGGGTGAAGGGGTTTAGAAACATGGATATGGACATATCTATGGAAATATATATATATATATCTCTGTATGTATCTATCTATCCATCCCATATCTATCTAATTCCATCTATCTATCCATCCCATATCTATCATCTATGTGTGTGTAATGGAGTGTGGGTTGGACGAATGTAAAAGAGGAGGTTGGACAGAAATGACATCACAAATCTTTTTGTAGAGGAGGGAGGGGTTTGGGTGTGTTTTGGAGTGGGTGTGGTAGGTTCGGGCTTAAGGTACCGTCACACTAAGCAACGCTGCAGCGATACCGACAACGATGTCGATCGCTGCAGCGTCGCAGTGTGGTCACTGGAGAGCCGTCACACAGACAGCTCTCCAGCGACCAACGATGCCGAAGTCCCCGGGTAACCAGGGTAAACATCGGGTTACTAAGCGATATCTTTGCTACATCACAAAAAGCAACGATATCGTTAATGATATCGTTCAGTGTCACGGTACTTTTAGAGGCCAATGCAATGCATCATGGAACTTGTATTAGAGCACAATAAGTCAGGAGAAAGGAAGTTGTCGATTAACCCCATGAGAGCTGGATCCAACACTGAAGATGTGCTGCTACAGCATGATAAAAGGTAATATTGCTAAAATAAACACAGTGGATGTTTTCAGTGGCACATAATAGCAAGATTTATGGAAAAAAGTTTTTCTAGTGGACAACTTCTTTAAGGGGTTAAACACTTAGGAAGCCTTTGCAGATGTTTTTTGGTAATTATTCTAATTTACTGAGATAATGACTTTGGGATTTCATTGGCTGTAAGCCATAATTATCAACATAAACAAAAATAAACACGTGAAATAGATCACTCTGTAATGACTCTTCTATATAATATACAAGATTCACGTTTTGTATTGAAGAACTGAAATAAATTAACTTTCGGATGTTATTCTAATTTAGTGAGAAGCACCTGTATGTGTGTGTAATATACTTGTATGTGTGTGTAATATGCAACGTTTATGTCACCTATGCTGTATGTATGTAGCATCCACATGTATATACAGTGCCTACAAGTAGTATTCAACCCCCTGCAGATTTAGCAGGTTTACACATTTGGAATTAACTTGGCATTGTGACATTTGGACTGTAGATCAGCCTGGAAGTGTGAAATGCACTGCAGCAAAAAATAATGTTATTTCTTTGTTTATTTTTTTAAAAAATTGTGAAAAGTCTTTTCAGAGGGTCATTTATTATTCAACCCCTCAACCCACCAGAATTCTGCTTGGTTCCCCTAAAGTATTAAGAAGTAGTTCAGGCATAAAGAACAATGAGCTTCACATGTTTGGATTAATTATCTCTTTTTCCAGCCTTTTCTGACTATTTAAGACCCTCCCCAAACTTGTGAACAGCACTCATACATGGTCAACATGGGAAAGACAAAGGAGCATTCCAAGGCCATCAGAGACAAGAACGTGGAGGGTCACAAGGCTGACAAGGGGTACAAAACCCTTTCCAAGGAGTTGACCTACCTGTCTCCACTGTTGGGAGCATCATCCGGAAGTGGAAGGCTTATGGAACTACTGTTAGCCTTCCACGGCCTGGACAACCTTTGAAAGTTTCCTCCCGTGCCGAGGCCAGGCTTGTCCGAAGAGTCAAGGCTAACCCAAGGACAACAAGGAAGGAGCTCCAGGAAGATCTCATGGCAGTGGGGACATTGGTTTCAGTCAATACCATAAGTAACGTACTCCACCGCAATGGTCTCCGTTCCAGACGAGCCCGTAAGGTACCTTTACTTTCAAAGCGTCATGTCAAGGCTCATCTACAGTTTTCTCATGATCACTTGGAGGACTCTGAGACTGACTGGTTCAAGGTTCTCTGGTCTGATGAGACCAAGATCGAGATCTTTGGTGCCAACCACACACGTGACGTTTGGAGACTGGATGGCACTGCATACGACCCCAAGAATACCATCCCTACAGTCAAGCATGGTGGTGGCAGCATCATGCTGTGGGGCTGTTTCTCAGCCAACGGGCCTGGCCATCTGGTCCGCATCCATGGGAAGATGGATAGCACGGCCTACCTGGAGATTTTGGCCAAGAACCTCCGCTCCTCCATCAAGGATCTTAAGATGGGTCGTCATTTCATCTTCCAGCAAGACAACGACCCAAAGCACACAGCCAAGAAAACCAAGGCCTGGTTCAAGAGGCCAAAAATAAAGGTGTTGCAGTGGCCTAGTCAGTCTCCTGACCTTAACCCAATTGAAAACTTGTGGAAGGAGCTCAAGATTAAAGTCCACATGAGACACCCAAAGAACCTAGATAACTTGGAGAAGATCTGCATAAAGGAGTGGGCCAAGATAACTCCAGAGACCTGTGCCGGCCTGATCAGGTCTTATAAAAGACGATTATTAGCTGTAATTGCAAACAAAGGTTATTCCACAAAACATTAAACCTAGGGGTTGAATAATAATTGACCCACACTTTTATGTTTAAAATTTATAAAAATTTAACTGAGCAACAAAACTTTTTGGTTTGTAAGATTTATGCATCTGTTAATAAATTCTGCTCTTGTTTGAAGGCTCTAACTTATTTGCATCTTATTAAACCTGCTAAATCTGCAGGGGGTTGAATACTACTTGTAGGCACTGTATAACAGCAGCACAGACGAGAGTTCATTGGTGGAAATATATTCGCAATCACCCAGCAAATGAGAAAAATGCTGCTCATTCATCGAGTGATGTGTATATATGTGTGTTTTGAACAATATTTCGCTGTAAAACAATGTGTAAATGTCGGAGAACTGCTGTATGTAAAAGCTCATGTTAAAATAGAATTGCACGCGGATTGCATACGGATGTAATACGGATGTCATACAGATGTTGTAAAAAAAAAAAAAATCGCATTGACATCGCATGACACTCGCATGTTTTACCTTCGATTTTTTTCGGTCCAGAAATCTGACTTTTTTTTCTCACATATGGGTATGAGCCCTAAAGTGGTTGTCCGCTACTAGGACAACCCCTTCATGATCAAAAT
The DNA here is from genome assembly GCF_032444005.1 of Ranitomeya imitator. NCBI lineage: Eukaryota > Metazoa > Chordata > Amphibia > Anura > Dendrobatidae > Ranitomeya > Ranitomeya imitator. The sequence continues at coordinate 228,100,579 of NC_091287.1, read as the reverse complement.
GTTTGGCACCAATAGAATAATAAAGCTTATACTCACCTCCTGTGGTGGCACCAATATTGAGGTGTCGGTACTCGCTCTCCTGGGGCTCCCGCACGATTGTTGTGACACATGATGCTGGCGCCCAATCAGCACTGGCGTCACTGTCTCCGTCTTCGGACAAATCGAACATGAAGAGGAAGTTCGGACTGTAGCTGATCTCTGACTTCTCCATGCTCAATTCGACAGGAGGCAGGGATAGTCACTCCGATGCTGATTGGGCGCCGACGTCGCTTGTCACAACAGCGCGAAAGCCCCGGTGAGAGTGCCAACTCCGAGAGAACGGCGCCAGCATGAGAGGAGAGTATAAGTTTTATTATTTTATGGGGGCACAGAGAGGGATATGACAAGAAGTTGCCCAAAGAGTGGCCAACATCTTTAATGTTTCTTTCTGATGTTGCATTTGGGGCCCTACTTTAAATTTTTGGACAGGGCCCCACTTTGTCTAAAAGCGACCTTGTGTCCAGTGTTTTTGGCTTTATTTCAATAAATAACATAGCAGTGGCTTCCAAGCGGAAGCTGCCAGAAGAATGGACTGATCACTTCTTCTAGCCACCACACGGCTTTCGAAGCCTGAAGTGGTTAAAAGAAGTGAAAAAAGATGGAAGGTATGTAGAGCGGGTGATGAATATGTTCGCTCTTTTTAGTGTTTTTTTTTAGCTCTTCAGGCTAGTTCCAGACGTCATGTGCACTTCCTCTCTGCACACTAAGGGCCAGATTCATCCTTTGGGGCTTTTTATCAAGTCATTTTTCATCTTGTGGTACTTAGTGACATTTTTGTGTCGAAATCTTCAAAATCACGCATGTGGTTTGTAAATTTTGCGTAAAATCAAAAATGTTATTTTCGTCTTTAAGGGTTATTTTTTTTAGCTGCAGCATGGTATGAAGGGCTTGTGTCTTCCTGTGCCACAGCATGGTATGGAGGGCCTGTGTCCTCCTGTGCAGCTGCAGCATGGTATGAAGGGCCTGTGTCCTCCTGTGCCACCGCAGCATAGTATGGAGGGCCTGTGCCCTCCTGTGCAGCTGCAGCATGTTATGGAGGGCCTGTATCCTCCTGTGCAGCTGCAGCATGGTATGAAGGGCCTGTGTCCTCCTGTGCCACCGCAGCATAGTATGGAGGGCCTGTGTCCTCCTGTGCAGCTGCAGCATGGTATGGAGGGCCTGTATCCTCCTGTGCAGCTGCAGCATGGTATGGACGGCCTGTATCCTCCTGTGCAGCTGCAGCATGGTATGGACAGCCTGTGTCCTCCTGTGCAGCTGCAGCATGGTATGGAGGGCCTGCATCCTCCTGTGCAGCTGCAGCATGGTATGGGCGACCTGTATCCTCCTGTGCAGTTGCAGCATGGAATGGACGGCCTGTGTCCTCCTGTGCCGCCGCAGCATGGTATGGAGGGCCTGTGTCCTCCTGTGCAGCTGCAACATGGTATGAAGGGCCTGTGTCCTCCTGTGCCACCGCAGCATAGTATGGAGGGCCTGTGTCCTCCTGTGCAGCTGCAGCATGGTATGGACGGCCTGTGTCCTCCTGTGCAGCTGCAGCATGGTATGGAGGGCCTGTATCCTCCTGTGCAGCTGCAGCATGGTATGAAGGGCCTGTGTCCTCCTGTGCCACCGCAGCATAGTATGGAGGGCCTGTGTCCTCCTGTGCAGCTGCAGCATGGTATGGACGGCCTGTGTCCTCCTGTGCAGCTGCAGCATGGTATGGAGGGCCTGTATCCTCCTGTGCAGCTGCAGCATGGTATGGACGGCCTGTATCCTCCTGTGCAGCTGCAGCATGGTATGGACGGCCTGTATCCTCCTGTGCAGCTGCAGCATGGTATAGAGGGCCTGTATCCTCCTGTGCAGCTGCAGCATGGTATGGACGGCCTGTGTCCTTCTGTGCAGCTGCAGCATGGTATAGAGGGCCTGTATCCTCCTGTGCAGCTGCAGCATGGTATAGAGGGCCTGTATGCTCCTGTGCAGCTGCAGCATGGTATGGACGGCCTGTGTCCTCCTGTGCAGCTGCAGCATGGTATGGAGGGCCTGTATCCTCCTGTGCAGCTGCAGCATGGTATGGGCGGCCTGTATCCTCCTGTGCAGCTGCAGCATGGAATGGACGGCCTGTGTCCTCCTGTGCCGCCGCAGCATGGTATGGAGGGCCTGTATCCTCCTGTGCAGCTGCAGCATGGTATGGACGGCCTGTGTCCTCCTGTGCCGCAGCAGCATGGTATGGGGGGGCCTTTGTTCTCCTGTGCCCCCCCGCAGCATATTATGGAGGTCCTATATCCTCCTGTTCAGCTGCAGCATGGTATGGAGGGCCTGTATCCCCCTGTGCTGCCGCAGCATGGTATGGAGGGCCTGTATACTCCTGTGCTGCCGCAGCATGGTATGGACGGCCTGTATCCTTCTGTGCTGCCGCAGCATGGCATGGAGGGCCTGTGTTCTCCTGTGCCGCAGCAGCATGGTATGGGGGGCCTGTGTCCTCCTGTGCCCCCGCAGCATGGTATGCAGGGTCTGTGTCCTCGTGTGCCGCAGCAGCATGGTATGGGGGACCTGTGTCCTCCTGTGCCCCCCAGCATAGTATGGAGGTCCTATTTCCTCCTGTTCAGCTTCAGCATGGTATGGGCGGCCTATATCCTCCTGTGCAGCTGCAGCATGGTATGGAGGGCCTGTGTCCTTCTGTGCCCCCGCACCATAGTATGGAAGGCCTGTGTCCTCCTGTGCCCCCGCAGCATGGTATGGAGGGCCTGTGTCCTTCTGTGCCCCCGCACCATAGTGTGGAAGGCCTGTATCCTCCTGTGCCCCCGCAGCATGGTATGGAGGGCCTGTATCCTTCTGTGCCCCCGCAGCATATTATGGGCGGCCTATATCCTCCTGTGCAGCTGCAGCATAGTATGGAGGGCCTGTGTCCTTCTGTGCCCCCGCACCATAGTATGGAAGGCCTGTATCCTCCTGTGCCCCCGCAGCATGGTATGGAGGGCCTGTATCCTCCTGTGCAGCTGCAGCATGGTATGGGCGGCCTGTATCCTCCTGTGCAGCTGCAGCATGGAATGGACGGCCTGTGTCCTCCTGTGCCGCCGCAGCATGGTATGGAGGGCCTGTATCCTCCTGTGCAGCTGCAGCATGGTATGGACGGCCTGTGTCCTCCTGTGCCGCAGCAGCACGGTATGGGGGGGCCTTTGTTCTCCTGTGCCCCCCCGCAGCATATTATGGAGGTCCTATATCCTCCTGTTCAGCTGCAGCATGGTATGGAGGGCCTGTATCCCCCTGTGCTGCCGCAGCATGGTATGGAGGGCCTGTATACTCCTGTGCTGCCGCAGCATGGTATGGACGGCCTGTATCCTTCTGTGCTGCCGCAGCATGGCATGGAGGGCCTGTGTTCTCCTGTGCCGCAGCAGCATGGTATGGGGGGCCTGTGTCCTCCTGTGCCCCCGCAGCATGGTATGCAGGGTCTGTGTCCTCGTGTGCCGCAGCAGCATGGTATGGGGGACCTGTGTCCTCCTGTGCCCCCCAGCATAGTATGGAGGTCCTATTTCCTCCTGTTCAGCTTCAGCATGGTATGGGCGGCCTATATCCTCCTGTGCAGCTGCAGCATGGTATGGAGGGCCTGTGTCCTTCTGTGCCCCCGCACCATAGTATGGAAGGCCTGTGTCCTCCTGTGCAGCTGCAGCATAGTATGGAGGGCCTGTGTCCTTCTGTGCCCCCGCACCATAGTATGGAAGGCCTGTATCCTCCTGTGCCCCCGCAGCATGGTATGGAGGGCCTGTATCCTCCTGTGCAGCTGCAGCATGGTATGGGCGGCCTGTATCCTCCTGTGCAGCTGCAGCATGGAATGGACGGCCTGTGTCCTCCTGTGCCGCCGCAGCATGGTATGGAGGGCCTGTATCCTCCTGTGCAGCTGCAGCATGGTATGGACGGCCTGTGTCCTCCTGTGCCGCAGCAGCACGGTATGGGGGGGCCTTTGTTCTCCTGTGCCCCCCCGCAGCATATTATGGAGGTCCTATATCCTCCTGTTCAGCTGCAGCATGGTATGGAGGGCCTGTATCCCCCTGTGCTGCCGCAGCATGGTATGGAGGGCCTGTATACTCCTGTGCTGCCGCAGCATGGTATGGACGGCCTGTATCCTTCTGTGCTGCCGCAGCATGGCATGGAGGGCCTGTGTTCTCCTGTGCCGCAGCAGCATGGTATGGGGGGCCTGTGTCCTCCTGTGCCCCCGCAGCATGGTATGCAGGGTCTGTGTCCTCGTGTGCCGCAGCAGCATGGTATGGGGGACCTGTGTCCTCCTGTGCCCCCCAGCATAGTATGGAGGTCCTATTTCCTCCTGTTCAGCTTCAGCATGGTATGGGCGGCCTATATCCTCCTGTGCAGCTGCAGCATGGTATGGAGGGCCTGTGTCCTTCTGTGCCCCCGCACCATAGTATGGAAGGCCTGTGTCCTCCTGTGCCCCCGCAGCATGGTATGGAGGGCCTGTGTCCTTCTGTGCCCCCGCACCATAGTGTGGAAGGCCTGTATCCTCCTGTGCCCCCGCAGCATGGTATGGAGGGCCTGTATCCTTCTGTGCCCCCGCAGCATGGTATGGGCGGCCTGTGCCCTTCTGTGTCCTTCTGTGCCGCCACACAGAACAGAGCTCGCTGGTTCGGTCTTGGCTGAGGTTCTCGCGTCTGTGTGCTCCATACGTCGCGGCACAGCATTACCGCTTTGTGCCACTGGGTGGCAGCACCTGTTCTGTTTTGTTTTTTTCCTATTGTGCGTAACAAGATGGCCACCACTAGTCGCTGCCATTGGCCAGAGCCCGCACAATGACGTCACTTCCGTTTGCACGCCGGATTAGTGCTGTAGGTGGTGTAGTAACGTTATACTGCTGCTGCTGCCGCCGAGTAGTAGTCAGTACTTGGGAGAGGACCGGCTGTGGGCAGTCAGGGCTCCCACTCCGAGCCGCGTGTAACAGAGCTCGGCCATGTCTGCGTTCTCTGAGGCGGCGCTGGAGAAAAAGTTGTCGGAGCTTAGTAACTCCCAGCAGAGCGTGCAGACCCTGTCCCTGTGGCTCATCCACCACAGAAAGCACTCTGGTGTTATTGTCTCCGTGTGGGATAGGGAGCTGCGCAAAGGTAAGGCGGGAGGGCGGCCTGCAGCGCCTGTCGGCACAAGGCTGCTGCGGACACGGACTAGTTACTGCCCCGTGCACCTGCTCCTGAGCCCCAGTGCACCTGAGCCCCTGTGCACCTGCTCCTGAGCCCCTGTGCACCTGCTCCTGAGCCCCTGTGCACCTGAGCCCCTGTGCACCTGCTCCTGAGCCCCTGTGCACCTGCTCCCGAGCCCCCATGGCGGCGGACCCCTTGAGTGCCCAGGGAGGGTTGCAGGAGCAGGGCTTATTCTCACATCTCGGCCCTAACATCACCACTCATTGGCGCTACATGCAGACCTGTGGTCGCTGCCTGACAGTGGTGGTGGCAGCAGAAAGGTCACTAATGCGATAGGCCTGTCCATCATGTTCTCGGCAGCACAGCAGACAGATGATCTGTCTGCTGTGCTGCCGAGAACATGATGGACAGGCCTATCAAATGATCTGTGCTGGTGTAAAAATCACCGCATCGGACACATGTTGTTCAGGTGGTTGCCATCCTGTTCAGATGGCCAATAATGGCTGTTCCCACAGACTCTTGTTCCCCATCTATTGGCATTTCTGAATGGACTGTTAGGATATGTTCACATATTGCATTTTTCCTGCGTTTTTCCAGCTCTCTTGACAGTAAAAGAAGCTTCTTACAAAAAGCAGGTTTTGCATCTTTGTTGTCCGTTGCTGAAAGCTTAGTGTCCCCCCAAAAAACATGATGCTACTTCCTTAAGGTTTTTGCACCAAAAATACAGCAAAACCTGATACCTGTGTAGTTTGCTGTTTTTTTTTTTTGTTACACTTACCCAATAAATGCTATGGGTGAAAAAACACTGAAAGTGGCATGCTGCAGTTTGCCAAATCAATCCGGAAAAAAAACCAATGTGTGCATGAGATTTCTGAAATCTTACAGCTTTTGCTGGTACTATAAAGTGCAGCTTAAAATTTACATAAAGAAATGCAGCAAAAATGTAATGTGTGACCATAAGCTTACAATAGGAGTTGGCACGGGTTACTTTATGCATAGAATTACAAGGTGACTCCTTTCAAAGCACCACTCCATCTTTTTTTTTTCTTCCCAGCTCTGGAGCTGTGTTACTAATGTAAACTCTCTGCCCCTAGTCTTCTCCTTACCAGCCACTGTCTTCAGCTCTTCCCGGTGCCACTTCGTTCTTATGCCGCCAGCTTGTGACCATAATTTCCAACCAACCAGGAGTCAGATGTAACGGTTACAAGTTCTCAATATAATTCTATGAAACCCTCGTTCCTCTCACAGTTACATTGAGTTATGACTCCCGGATCGTCCCACAACCTGCTGAAGATTGGCCGGACCAGTTCTGATAACAGATGAAGATGGCAGCTAGGGACAGGGAACTGACGTTTGTGACACCAATCCAGCAGTTAAAAACCCCCCAGGTGGAGTGGTGCTTTAAACTATTAGAAGCATGTGCTGCCTTCAGACTAACACAAATTATGTTAGAAGTGGTATACGGACTATGACCTGTACAGCCACCCCACCCACACCCCTTCTGTCAGAATGGAATGGCAATGTTCTCACCAGTCTCCTTCCTGTTGGTTCCCCACTTAATGCTTCAGCAGAAAGTAGTACTGACACCTGTCACATGGATGTGACCGCTGTAGTGCATAACCATGGCATGTGGATGGCTGTAGTGGTCACATACCTGTGAAGTAGGAAGGGAGTGATAAGCCGATGGGGACTGTGCAGTGTTATGATCGGAACAAAAGAGGAGCCGGTGAGTATTTTACTTCCGCTGACAACCCCTTTCCACTGTTAATCCTGCAAGAAATGTATGAATAAATGAATGCCTAATTATCAGTTGATTTTAATTTACTTTTAATAAGGATAACAGCACAGAAAAGATGCAGAAGAGTTGTCTCTAATAAGGGATATACTGTATATACTCGAGTATAAGCCAACCCGAGTATAAGCCGACCCCCCTAATATTGCCACAAAAAACTGGGAAAACTTATTGACTCGAGTATAAGCCTAGGGTGGAAATGCAGCATTTACCGGTGAATTTCAAAAATAAAAATAGATCATTATTTCCCCATAGCTGTGCCATATAGTGCTCTGCACCGTTCATGATTGTCCCATAGCTGTGCCCCATATACTGCTCTGCACCGTTCATAGTTCCCTATAGCTGTGCCCCATATAGTGCTCTGCACCGTTCATGATTGTCCCATAGCTGTGCCCCATACAGTGCTCTACACCGTTCATTATTTCCCTATAGCTGTGCCCCATACAGTGCTCTGCACCGTTCATAGTTCCCTATAGCTGTGCCTCATATAGTGCTCTGCACCGTTCATAGTTCCCCATAGAAAGCTCTGCCATGGCCGCTGCAGTAAAAAAAAAAAAAAAAACATACTCACCTCTCTTGCTTCCAGCTCCCGGCGTCTCGTCCCGGCGTCTCTGCACTGACTGATCAGGCAGAGGGCGCCGCGCACACTATATGCGTCATCGCGCCCTCTGACCTGTCCGCGTTCCTGCCGCCGGGAAGATGGAGCGGCGCCCGGCGGCTGGAACGCGGACAGGTGAATATTACTTACCTGGTCCCGACGTCCGGCTCCCTCTGCCTGTCACAGCTGGTCTTCGGTGCCGCAGCTTCTTTCTCTAATCAGCGGTCACCGGCACCGCTGATTAGAGAAATGAATAGGCGGCTCCACCCCTATGGGAGGTGGAGCCGCCTATTCATTTCTCTAATGAGCGGTCCCACGTGACCGCTGAAGAGGGGATGAAGCTGCAGCACCGAAGACCGTGGGACAGCAGGGACAGCGCCAGGATCGCTGGGACTAGGTAAGTATGCCTCAGCGCCCTCACCCCCTCACACGCCGACCCTGCCACCCACCTTGACTCGAGTATCAGCCGAGAGGGGCACTTTCAGCCCAAAAATTTGGGCTGAAAATCTCGGCTTATACTCGAGTATATACGGTAATACAGATAGCGTGCTTATTCACATAGTTTCCAGTAAAATGGCGACACCTGGTACAACCTGAATGCAGTGATCACAGGGTTGTCGGGTATGGTAACATACCTATAGCCCTAATTCATCGTATGCGGACACTTTTTTTTTTTACTTGTACTTACGTCAAATTTTTCAATAAATTTGTGCACGTATTTCTTTACTTTTGTGGGGCAAATGGAACTATGAATAAGGCCCTAAAAACTGTACAAAAACAGGTGGAAATTCCATAATGGATCAAACACTATATTTAGTAAAAACAGTCTATAACTAAACTCGGCCAATTAATTTGCAGTTAGATTTTCACAGATTTTGATCAATCGGAAGCTGCATAAAGCCTCTCTGATCACATTGTGCATTCTTGCTTTGCTAGGCTCTACACAAACATGTCAGCCACTACAAGGAAAGTCCACTGCTAGCACAGCCCTGACCTGTAAATCTCCGCAGTACGGTGCTGACCTCCATGTATATACACAGTGATGTCCATCACAGGCACTTAATCCTGGTGACCCAGCTTCCACGCTAACGTGTTTGGCCTCATTCACTAGTCTGCAGAAATGCTGCTGCTATGTTGGTGTGCCACCAGCATTTCTGATTGCTGGGATTCCAATGGTAAGATCATTCATTTCTGGTCCGCAATGCTAGAGTCAGAAATTTCAGTGACTTTTGTAACCACGGGTTCACTTATAATAACCTGTTATCTGAAAGTCAATTTACAATGGAAGCTATTGTGATGAATGCAGCTGTGATATTATATGGGAAGCCAGAAAATCAAGAACCGCATCCAATCCAGGTGAAAAAAACAAAAAATACCTCTTTATTTTGTCAAAATGCGATGTTTTGACCAATTGAAAAAGACCTACAATTGGTCGAAACGTCGCATTATGGCAAAATAGAGGTATTTTTGTTTTATTTCATCCAGACTGGATGCTGTTCTTCTTGATATTTCTGGTATACATTTTTCTTATTGGGTACCTTGGATTCTAAACGTGCATTCTGATATCTGAAGTGCTGTTGCTATTGCATTTTGTGATATGGGAAGCAGTCTTTCCAGACTGTACTGCTATCTTAATCTCCTGAAAAAAGGGGGGGGACCAGAATGGTATCTGATCTGTCTACTGAGTCTTTTGCTGGCCTCCCTTTCCTCCTCCTATGGCCAGCACCAAAGAGGTATGGTATGTGTTTTTTTTATAGCATTATGTAGATGTATAAGTTACTATAATTATGTATCGCTATTACTGATGAGCAAATATACTCGTTACTCGAGATTTCCCGAGCATGCTCGGGTGTCCTCCAAGTATTTGTAAGTGCCCGGAGATTTAGTTTTCATCGATGCAGCTGAGTGATTTACAGCTACTAGCCAGCATACGTACATGTGGGGGTTGCCTGGTTGCTAGGGAATCCCCACATGTAATCAAGCTGGCTAACAGATGTAAATCCAGCTGCAGCAAGGAAAACTAAATCTCCGAGCACTTACAAATACTCGGAGGACACCCGAGCGTGCTCGGGAAAGCTCGAGTAACGAGTATATTCGCACATCACTAATCGCTAGATATAAATGGAAAAGAAAGTGATGCTTAGGTGTATGGCCTGATTTAAGGCATATTTTGACCAATTGATGATTTGGTGAGGGAAGGAATTCTTTTTCTACAAAATTAAGGAAACTGTCTTACTCTTACTGGATAGTTTTAATTGTTAGAGTTCAAGACACTCTGAGCCAAAAGCAGAAAGGGGCTTCTATCCTTCGGAGGACCTAGAAACGTCTCTACTCTTACTTGGATTGCATCATTCGGTCTACTGTGAAGAGAACACTCTGGACATCTCAGAAGAAGATAAGGGCTTTCCCGACAGCAGATCCATTAGCCTCTTGGCCCAGCATCCTTCAGTCCAGACAAGCTACGTTCACCTGTGTTGGAGCTTCATGCCTATGGCTTTTCTAGAAACTGTACAACTTGATTTTCCATTGTACACAGCATGAACATGTCTTGTCACTGTGGAGATGTTCTCCATTCTACACATACTTGTATTTTTGTGGTCATTCCTTCATAATGTACTCCTCATATGTAACCGCATTAGCAATGACGATAGAAGGCATTCTTAGAAGCGTACAATTTCATTAAATTAGGTTTTACGCAATGTTGAGGAAGAGCCTTGTGTAGAGCCTAATTTCTATAATTATAACCCAAACGACAACAAGGCATTAGAGATGTTAATGAGCCATCAGGGGAATGTCTAGCTGAGAAACTATTTTATTTTGCTGCTATGCCTAACAGTTATGATTTTATTGTTAATCTTACTGTCATACTTCTGTCCTTGTAATAAAGCTTTCTACACTAAATGAATGCATATTAAAATGTGATAGTCTGCACATCAATTCATTGAGCTGAATGGCATAAGACCGGGTAAGATATTGTGGTTTATAAAGTTCTCATTGTGTGTCTTCGGAAATTTTTTTATAAAAGTTCAGATTACACATTTATTTAAAGTAGTTCAGTGAAGATATGTGATTATTAACTGGTGCGTTCTGACATCTGTGGCATTTTTTTCCCCCCTTAGAATGGATGGGCAGTGCACATTCACCATTATTGCTCTATTCACTCCCTATAGAGGTGCTGAGCATGGCAGTTGGCCTTTTCCTACAGCAATAATTGGGAATGCACATTGCCATTCTATTCTTAAAGGGATTAAACTGCCCCATTCTGCCCATATAGGCCAGGTCCTAGTGGTTGTCCCCACTGATAGGTTATCACCTATTTTCACTGGGCAATCTTTTTAACTAACTTTCACAATCTAGAAAGATATCATGTAAAGTAAAATCTATGAAAATAAAATATAAGACTGACCTGGATACATTATACATTAATCTTCATTTACATGTCTTTCCATCTTAGTTTTTTTTTTCTTCTCTGCAGCCACTAGTTTTTTGCTGTTGTTCATCTTCTACATCAAACAATTGTGTAAAAATAATTGAATCATTTGGCTGCCCTAGTTATTTCTAATTTTCTAATTACATAATGGTGAACTGCTACCTGAAGAAAGAGATCATTTCATAGGTCCATGATGGACATATGATAATTCATAAGAATGCTTGTACTATATTACTGCCTTGTGTAAACCTGTATCCAGTTGGCCAACAACAAGCAAAATGCTTGTTCCTTGACTAGCGGGCGCTTGTTTTTTTATTTTTATTCCAGCATGAAATTCCTAATGGTCATTGAAGGGAATCTGTTAGCAGATTTTTGTTACCTAATCTGAGAGCAGCGTGATGTAGGCAATGCGACCCTGAATCCAATAATGTATCACTTGGTTTTCTGTTTCTGCGTGCAGCCATTCTGTCACCACCAGAGATTTTAGATTTAGTATCTCGCAGAGCTACCCTGCTGTAGCCTTCATGGTGTACTGTAAAGTGGTGGCTGCTAGTGATGAGCGACTGTGCTTGGATAATGTCTTATCTGAGCACACTCAGGTGTTATCTGAGCATCTGGTAGTGCTCGTCTATTCGAGTCTCTGTGGCTGCATGATTGCGGCGGTTAGTGAATCCCCACATGTATTCAGGCTGTCTAACAGCTGCAAATAATGCAGCCACAGAGACTCAAACATAATATACGAGCACTACCAAATGCTCAGGTAAGATCTTATCCAAGCATGTTTGCTCATCACTAATGGCTGCCAATGAATTAACTTCGAGAATGCATCAGTATTAGGGCTGAGTCAGACTGCCGTATAACTCGTGCGATAATTCACTATGTAACACAATTTTTGTTCCTTGCTTCCAAGTGTAATATTTCAACTGTTTTTGTTTAAAGACTATGGAAAAATGACTACATTCAGCACAAACTTTGATTTTATGACCACAGGCCAGAAAAATTTTGTATTTATTGTGACAAAATGAAATTATTATATTTTCGTTCATGCTTTCTGATAAAAATAACACTTGCATGGTAAATAGACAAAGACAGTCAAAAATCACTCAAAAAGGTTCAGAAATGAGTAGCTTTTCTAGATTTGCGAGTGTACTGCAAATTGCTTTGTCGAAGAAGCCCCCAAATGTAGTCCATCTTGTTCTCGTTATACTGTCCTTGGAAACGACATTCAAAGTCCAACATATCTAGATGAAAGCTCGCCTTGTTCCTCTGAGTAAGCTCCCATGTTCTTGAACTTGTCAAGATGAGCGTCAAGAATATGGGATTTGAGACATTCTGCATCCCATTAGGGCTTACATCTTTGAGAGCCTGAACCAAATGCACAGTTTTCAGCTTTGTGATTACCATGAACCACTGCAACAAAACTGTTCCAAGCCACTTTCTCCATCCTGTTCAGCAGCTTGGTGAACTTGTCACATTCTATGACCTTCTTGACCTGCGGTCTGACGAAGATACCAGCCTTGACCTTTGCCTTGGGACAGCTTTGGAAAGAGATCTTGGAGGTACTTGAAAGCTGCTGACTCCTTGTCAAGAGCCATGACAAATTGCTTGATAAGACCTAACGATGTGCAGTGGTGGCATCAGCACCTTCAGAGGTTCTATCAGCGGCGCCCACTTGACGTTGCTCTTCCCCACAGACAACTCGGTCCGCTGTGGCCAGTCCTTTCTGTGATAGTGCGCCTTGGTGTCACGGCTGTTCCAGAGGCAAAGGAAACAAAGATATTTTATGAAACCGCCTTAAAGGCCCATCAGGAATGACACCATTTTGAAGTTTCCAATGACCTCCCATCCATAGTCATACTTCAAGGCACTCAGCAACATCTTGGCACTGCTGTAGTCCTCTTTGAGATACAGAGTGAGCCATAGGGAGAGATGGTTGTTGCCGTTGTGAAGCAGCACGGCTTATTGGCTTCGGGATGAACTATGAATAGGTGCCATTCACTTGGGGTACAGGTGATACCCATAGCCTCAAAAAGACCGGTCACATTGTTGCAGAAGCACAACCCATCTTTCCGACTGAAGACGTTGGAAAATGTTTGATGCTTTCTCTGACTTGTGACTTGCACACTTTCATCCAACAAGTTCCGCTGCTTGAGCTTGGATGTCAGAAGCTCAGCATTGGACTTGGTAAGACAAAGGTCTCTGATCAGATCGTTGATGTTTCTCTCGTTAGGAAAGTATGGCCTTCTCTCCTCAACCACATCTGTTGAAACGTAATCTTGATCTCCAATATCTTCCTCACTGTCTGACTTGCAGCTTTTTCCTGAAGATGGTTGATCCCTTGTCAGGAGAGTTGGAACAGGTATCTTGGGGCAGTGAAATAAGGAATAAATTAAATGATTTGAGGTGCATTCTTGCCTGTGTGACGTTTGACAGGATCCACCATGCAAAAGTAGCAGTTGCTTGATTGGTCAGTCGTTTGCCGCCAAATTTGCTTGATGGCATACTTTATGCTTTCACAGAATAATTTCTCGCTCTTGTCTTTATAAATTGTCCACACACGTAGCAAAATGCATCTGCTGGGTGCAAACAACCTCTTGATGCCATCTAAAACAAATAATTGCTCTTTAACTAGAATTCGTTATTCTCTTACTCAGCAATAGCACAAATCGTAATGTTCGAGTCACATGTGCTTTTATTATTATTTTTTTATTATTATACATTTTTATAGCGCCATTTATTCCATGGCGCTTTACATGTGAATACGGGGCAAATATAGACAAATACATTAAACATGAGCAGATAACAAGGCACACGAGTACATAAGGAGGGAGGACCCTGCCCGCGAGGGCTCACAGTCTGCTACTTGTATGACTACTATTGAACAGTCCGAGAACGTTCTAAAAGTTTCTAGATTATTCTGGAAAGTTGTAGAAACTTCTGCACAATTCTAGCAGTTCAACAATATTCTAGAACACTACTCAGTATTGAATACGAATTGAGAATTTTCCCGAAAACAGACATATTTCAAAATTTCATTGTCCTGATCACAAGAAAAGTTTTTGTGGAACAACTATTTTCTCTTTGTTTTAGGCATAACGGGTTAGGAAAACACACTTAGTACCCAGGAACAAAAAATAAACAAAAATTTTTTACATAGTGAATCGCATCGTACTGCACGGACTGGCCTGGGAAGTCTGACATGAGCAAGACAGCATGATGGATTACTATGCAGCTGTCAAGCTCAGGTCAGGAGAGCCCACAGCCAGTAGGTTTACGATGGGATTCTCGCAGGAGAAATAGGGCTGTCTGTCTCTGCCCTTAAGGTACCGTCACACTAAGCGACGCTGCAGCGATACCGACAACGATCCGCGCTCTGCTTTCCGGCTGCTGTGCTCACAGCCAGAGCAGAGAAGCACAGCGCCGGGGACAGACAGCGGTAGGTAAGTATGTAGTGGTTTTTTTTTTTTTACTTTAACGATGGTAACCAGGGTAAACATCGGGTTACTAAGCGCGGCCCTGCGCTTAGTAACCCGATGTTTACCCTGGTTACCAGCGAAGACATCGCTGAATCGGCGTCACATACGCCGATTCAGTGATGTCAGCGGGAGATCCAGCGACGAAACAAAGTTCTGGACTTTCTTCCCCGACCAGCGATATCACAGCAGGGGCCTGATCGCTGCTGCCTGTCACACTGGACGATATCGCTAGCCAGGACGCTGCAACGTCACAGATCGCTAGCGATATCGTCCAGTGTGACGGTACCTTTAGAATGTCCCTTCAGACAGACCTCATAGCTCTCTTATCTGTGTCTTTCTGATCTTTTGATTGGTTAATGATTACAGACCACATAAAGTTGAATGTGCAGGAAAGCGAAGAGCTTGTAAAAGCCAAATGGTACAAAATTTGTAATAGCAAATAGCAATTTGTTCAATAGCAAAAAAATATTTTTAGACTAAAATCCATGTGTTTTAAAGATCATCGGTCACCTGATCAAAAGTGTTTAAAAAAATTCAACTTTTGATATCCATGTTTCTCAGGTCTTGTATAAATAAAATAGAAACATGCCATGCAAAGCTTTACTTTTGCATATAAAATGTATTAAAAATGTATGGTGTATTACCATAAATATCCAATTGCTCATAAACAAATATAAACAGACACTTTCACTATATTCACCCCTATTGTGTGACAATCCCTGTAGGATGTTTGAGCTGGGTTTCCAAAATACAGATAGACATATGCTGACCATACGTGGAACAATGCTATATGGCTCAGTATAATGTTGTACATAGCATTCCCCTTCAAGCATCAAGAAGAAGGGGAGTGCTTCTCGAAACATCGCACAGGTGTGCAAACGCTCTGATCCACCATTCTTCCTTTATTGTCACAGCATGGGGGAAAATGGAGAAAGTAGCTGTTTTTTTAGGTTTTTACTTTTGGTTATGGGCAATTGAACACTTTAACCCCTTCAAGACATGTGCCATACGTGAACTGCACATGTCGTGTCCCTCCCTTTGATGTGGGCTCGGGCGCTGAGCCCACATCTTTACCGTCGCATGTCGGCTGTTATGAACAGCTGTCATGTGCCCTAACAGCCACAGGTGGAATCGCAATCCACCCGCAGCTGTTAACCCGTTAAATGCCGCTGTCAATCTCTGACAGCGGCATTTAATGTGATCGTTCTGGAAGCGCCCGCTGGTCGCCGATGGGTTGGCATGACAACCCGGGGTCTGCCATTGCCGGATTGCTATGAGTGCTACCCAGTGATCTGCGCTCATAGCAGGCGAGCATTTCTGCTACACACAGCTTCTAGTCTCCCATGGAGACTATTGAAGCAAATGAAAAGTAAAAAAAAAAATATTTTAAAAAATATTAAAATATATAAAAATTCAAATCACCCTCATTCGCCCCATTAAAAAAAAAATACACATATTAGGTATTGTCGTGTTCAGAATCACCCAATCAATCACCCAATCAATATATAAAAATAATTAATCCAATTGGAAAACATCGCAGCGGAAAAGTCAATACCCCAGACGTTTTTTGGTCGTTGCAACATTGCATTGAAATGCAATTACGGGCGATCAAAATATCGTATCTGCACCAAAATGGTATCATTAAAAGCATCAGCTCGGCGCACACAAAAAATAATCCCTCACCGAACCCGAGATCACACAAAATAGAGACGCTACGGGCCTTGGAAAATGGTGCAATTTTTTTTTTTTAACAAACTTGAATTCTTTTTCACCACTTAAATAAAAAAGAACCTATACATGTTTGGTATCTACAAACTCGTAATGAACTGGAGAATCACAATGGCAAGTCAGTGTTAACATTTGGTGAACATGGGGGGAAAAAATCCTAACAGTTGTGGAATTGCACTTTTTATTCAATTTCACTGCACTTGGATCTTTTTTTCTTATTTCGAGTATACGATATGATAAAACCAATGGCATCGTTCAAAGTCCAACTCGTCCCGCATAAAACAAACCCTCACTTGGCCATATTGACGGAATAGTAAAATTACGGCTCTGGGACGAAGGGGAGTGAAAAACAAATGCAGAAACGAAAAGGGGCTGCGGCATGAAGGGGTTAATACACCAAAACATTCTAACCATGTGAAAAGTAGTTAGTTTTTGCTCTCCTTTTTATTTCTGCTGCTCTCCTGAGTACTCAGGGTTTTTTTTTTTAATCCGCCATATAGTTCCTCAATAATCAAATTTTTAGGGTCTATACAAAGGGGCGTGGCTAACTGTGTACAGCCTAAAGACCCCCCCCAGAGAATCCTGTTGGTAACATCCCCTTGGTAAAAACCATGACAATCCATATATTGTGTGCACTACATAAAACAGCTCGTATATCTGGAATTGTTTGGCAGATTTAAAAAAAAAAAATACTCGGGAGCAATAGCAATAACATAAGATCAAACAATGGACGCTTTTTACCAAATTACAGGTTCTCTTTAAATGATAATTTAAAAAAAAAACAACAGCTGATTTCCATCTCTGAACGGAAATTCTCAGTTACATCTTTGAATTGCATGTGATGCAAGGACTTATTGCATCTATCAATTCGACCCACCTTGGAGTGATATTACTGGCTTGCAAAAAGGTAGTGACTGTGTTTATCTATCCCAATATACAAGTAGTATGTAAATCTAGGAGTGGGGAGCAGAGTGCACGATAGGGTGATACCCTATGGAAGGAGAGTATTGGTTCCGCTCATCTAGTGGACTGGTAATGGGCACAACTCCTATGTAGGCCCGAAGAATAACAGCTGCTGCTGCCCCGTGGCTGGTGGGTAAATCTTCCAGGAGATATTGGATCCAGATGGATAAGACATGTAAGGTGGCCTGCGCTGCTGGAGGAAATCAATTTTTCAGAAAAGGTAATGAGGAAAAGGCTTTTTATTTTCTACGCCGTATTGGCATCTTTTTCAAGTGAAAAAAAAAAACATGTATAATAAGCCTTTTCCTCATCATCTTTTCTGAAGAATTGATTCACTCCAGCAGCGCAGTCCACCTACTTGTTTAACCAACTGGATCCAAAATGCTAATAGAATTGTAAAATCTAGATATAAGGGGTATTAGAATAAGTGCTAACATGAAAGAAACCCCAAAGAAATAAAATATAACTTTTAATATAAACCTTTAAAAATGGGACATAAAACGCTTACAAACACCACACACAAAAAGTGCATACTGCATTAACCCTATGGTTGAACTCTGGTCTGTATGCCTGGCTGCGGAGGTTGGCACCCCACATCAACCCACACGAGAGTGGCACCCCCGCTCACCGATGACTGACCCTGTTATCCTGTTGTGCCCTACCGGTAAGTGCCAGCTGATACACTATCACAACATGGAAAGATAGTACCCCATACTATAGGTCAAAAAAAACTATGTATATTTATAATATATAATGTGTATGTACTTCAGACCAGGGAAAGGGAATGAAATGCCTTGCTCGACAAGGATGTTATTTGTCATAGATTTGATAAGCTGAACCCTCTCTCTAAACTACCTCCGCTGCTACTTGTCAGCGGATATGGTGCCCCCTCTCCACCATGGCTAACACTAGAAGACCCTGATGATGTTCAGGCTACAAAAAATGTCTAGGAGGTCTACCCATCTCTTTCCATGTTGTGATAGTGTATCAGCTGGCACTTACCAGTAGGGCACAACAGGATAACAGCCATCGGTGAGTGGGGGCACCACTCTCTTGTGGGTTGATATAGGGTGCCGACTTCCACAGGCAGGCATACAGACCAGGGTTCATCCATAGGGTTAATGCAGTGTGCACTTTTTGTGTGTGGTGTTTGTAACTGTTGTATGTCCCATATTTTAAAGGTTTATATTAAAAGTTATATT
This sequence comes from Ranitomeya imitator, assembly GCF_032444005.1. Taxonomy (NCBI): domain Eukaryota; kingdom Metazoa; phylum Chordata; class Amphibia; order Anura; family Dendrobatidae; genus Ranitomeya; species Ranitomeya imitator. Next base: position 228,082,237 of record NC_091287.1, on the reverse strand, counting down.
TTATTTCTTTGGGGTTTCCAAAATGCTAGTAGTAGCACATTTCCAGGAATTGTCTAGCAAGTGCAGTGTTTTTGTCTATTTTTCTTTACAAAATCATTCATTCCAATATCATTCTGATTGGAAATGGTCTCCGAATGATGTGCCCAATGAAGGATAAAGGAAGGGAAGGCAGAATCGGTAATCTGAGATTAGTAATTGATGTGCATACAATGGAGGCATAAATATAAAGATGCAATCTCTCATTTAGGCTGGTTTCACATTTGCGGTTGTGTCCGCAGCGTATCGTCCGCAACCACAAACGCACGGAAAACCGCGTGCAAACGCAGCATTTTTTAGCCGCATCAGCTTATGCATGCGGTAAAAAAATGCAACTTTTGCATGCGTTTGCGCTTTTTATGCGCATGAGTTGTAAAGGTGAAAAATGTACCAGGAGTAAAATCTAGATAAACAAAACCACCAATGGGACACCAATGGGCGTGTCTCATGGGAATTCTTTATATAGACACTTTGTACAGCTGAAATATTCAGATTTTGCTCCTGTATCCTGCTTCACAATGTATCTTCGCATGGAGTGCTTTTATTTAAACCTGGATTTGGATCTCAAGCTGTTTCTTACCTTTGCGTTTGCTTGTGAGCAACAAAGAAACAGAAAGACAGAGAAGAACACGGTGTCGGCGTTTTTGGAGACACCCCATTATGGAAGTCAGGGAGAGCCATGGAGCCTATACAGCGAGTTACTTGCCAACCTGGAGAAATTTGTGGACTATACCAGGATGACTCGAGAACTTCTGGGATTGGCTTGGTCATGTCCAAGGAGCCATCAGGAGACAGGACACTCAGCTCTGTAGAGCGATTCCTGCTGAGGAACGTCTCGTGGTCACACTAAGGTATGTAATATTTCAAAACAAACGACTGTCATAATTATGCCATGTATTATTTGTTTTTTCCTTTATGTGTTTAGCAAAAGCCCATCATAATATAATTGTTCGTAATTTTTTTTATTTCTTTTTTTGGAAAATTCCTGACTACCGGAGAGAGCTTATCATCGCTCCATTTTCAGTACCGGCTTGGAATTTCCACCTTGTCTGGAATAGTTGCAGACACCTGCCATGCTTTGAGGAACGTTCTCCGGGAAGAATTTATCCCCCTGTCCAGCGTGGAAATGTGGCAGGAAATTTCTGAACAATTCTGGCAAGTCTAATTTCCCCAACTGTTTGGGAGCAGTGGATGGAAAACAAATTCTGATTACCAAACCCACCAGAACTGGATCTGAGTACTTCATCTACAAAAAATATTTTTCTTTAGGGCTCATAGCGATTGCCGATGCTGACTGTTGCTGTGGACATTGAAGCCTTTGGCCATAGCAATGACTCCCAGACTTTTAAAAACTTAGACATGGGCCAACGCTTGTATGGAAAACATTTTAATTTCTCCCTGCCACGGCCTCTTCCCAACGATGAAGGCCCGCCGATGCCATTTGTTATGGTTGGGGATGAGGCCTTTCAGATGTGTGATAACCTACTGAAACCATACTCTAGTCGGGACTTGAACCACATCAAAAATAATTTTAACTACAGACTGAGCAGGACTCGAACTGTTGAGTGTGCCTTTGGGATTCTTGTCTCAAAATGGCGCATTCTTGGAACAGCCATTAATCTAAAAATAGAGACAGTCTATGAGGTTGTCAAAGCCTGTGTGGTTCTACATAACTACATAAAGGCTAAAGAGTGACCCAACATTGAACTTGATGAACCAGTTTCAAACCCCTTGCCAGATTACTATCATTACCCTCTGCGGTCAACAATACAAGTTTCCCAAATGAGAGACCAATTTGCTGCCTACTTGGTTTGTGATATCGGACGTGTGGCATGCCAAGATGGAATGATTTAATAAAATGTTCTGTTGTGTTTGTGTATGTACTTGTAATGTTTTGTGTAACTAAAAAAAAAATCCATTTTGAAACCTGTACTGAGTGCCCTCTGTCTTTAATCAACTCAAATCCATTTATGATGTCAGCGCTATGGTAAACTACTTCTGATTTGATCCTCGTCTCTTAAGTCTGCATTATCTATTGGATGCAGAATGAAGAGACGATGGAGGTAATACAAGGCATATCAATACTCACCAGGCCAGGTGTCAGAAATAGTTAATTTAGGATGCTGGGTTTTGTGAATCCTGAATTCATTATTTCTGACACGTGGCCAGGTGAGTATAGCAGTCCAATACATTACACAGACTGAAGAGATGCTGGAGAAAATGAAAGTCATATTTGTTTTTGACAATTTATAGCTCCATGACAAACACAAGAAACAAAGCTGCAGTGCAGTGTTCCAAGCTGTGTCAGTCCTGGAGATATGAGGTGGCAAAAACACAAAAGGTACGGCGCAGTGTGTTTAGTCGGCACACGGTTTGTATTGCCAGCAGCGGAACACAAAGAACCAACAGTAGTAGGGGCAAAAAACTACACATTTATTTAAAGAAAAATTAACTACGACGACTTGGGGAAACGTGACGTAACTGGGGTGTGTTGAGCTGAGACGTTTGACTGGGTAAAGATGATAAAGGGGCGACGAAAGTAGTGGGGTCAGGGAGTTTAGGGATGGTAGTGGAGGCATGGGATGGGACAGACACACTGGAAGGGATAGACAGCCCGGACAGCACAGACATTTTGAGGGGGGGGGGAGGGAATGCAAGAGTCTGCTGTTTTTTATTCTTCCTCCAGTGTTTTGCGCTACTGTCTTCTGGGGAGTGTTGGTGTGGTGTCTACAGGCGGGATTGTGCGGGTGGATGTCATGGCAGTATCTGGTTGCTGCTGCTGATGTGGCATGGTGTGGGTGGACGGCCTGGCAAGATTCGAGTGCTGCTGCTGTGGCATGGTGCTGGTGGATGTCCTGCCAGGGTCCGGTTCATGCGGCATGTCGGTGGTGGTAGAGGAGGACCAAGCAGGAGCAGCACTCGACGTGGTGGGGAACTGTGCAGCAGCACTTGGCATAGTGGGGGCGCTGTAGTGGTGTCCAGTAGGGCTTGGAATGGTGGTGGCCATGCAGTGGTATGCAGCAGAACTCGGTATTCAGGTCAAGCGTGTCAGTGTTGGCAGAGGTGGAAATACCCCCACTGACCGCTACAAGTACCGAGTCTGCTGCATAGCCTGTATGTAAGCAGCATTGCAGGCCTGCATGACATTGAGCTGGAGATCAGGAGTAAGGTGTTCCGACATGCCCTGCTCAATTTGATTAAAGAAATGATGTGCTGGTCTCTGGAGGTCAACTTCCAGATGGTTAAGGCGCTGGTTGACATCCTGGAAAAGTGTGTTAATATTAGTCAGACCACTTTCCAGTCTATCTCCCAGCGCCTTTAAATCATTCTGGAAGACCGAGCTCAAGTGAAGAAACTCAGGCATGGCTTACCTGTCCAAGACCTTCTTCCGCTGCTAGGAAGAGCCCCCCAAAAAGAGGCAGAGGACTGGGACGGGGACACCTGATGGACCAGCTTCCTAGTCTCCAGTCTGTGTTGTAGGCACATTTGCTGCGCTGGTGGATGGCTGGGACCGGTCCATGGCTGTTCGATGAAGGACCGCTCCAGATCCAGGTTCGAGAGTGCTGCTCCAGGTTCTGTGAAAATAAAAGAAAAACATTAGCAAAAATTTACAATGGTGCTTTTACTATCTCCTGTGGACTAGAAAAAAAACATTTTAGGAAATACAATACAACACAAAAATACTTGCATTCTCTGGGCAAGAACCGGTCTCAAAAACGCCAGCATGCGATGATGTTTGTACTTTCAGATCCTTGCTGCAGCACCACTGCGAACCTGGCTCTCCTGACGAAGGTCATTGTTGAAGCAGTCCTTCATAGAACGCCAACTGGTTCTGACTTTGTTCATTGGAAAAACAATAACACATTTTTAGTCAATGCACTTTCTGTTGTGATCACACAACTGTGTGTGATGCGAGAAACTCGGATGAGTTTATCGCATCATACACAGTTGTGTGATCGTGGCCAAGGTGAATGGCGCATCACACAACATTTAAATACTTACAAAATTCCTTGTAAACCCGTGGCGTAGTGTTGTCCCAGCCATCCATCATCGCTCGGGCCACCTCATTTCACAGCCGCCGGATGACCACGTTGTCCAAGTGCTGCTGAACCCGGGTGTCCCATAACGGGACTCGCTCCTCGATCAGGGAAATGGTAATGTCATTATCAAGGCGGTCTTCATCCCTTTCTGGAACCAAGAAAAGAAAGAAAGACATTAATGTTGTAAAGATAAGAAAAAGAAAACAAGATACTGAAAACAGGAAAGAATAAGTCACAGTCAAGAAAAAAATAGTCAAGACAAAAATGGGAAGATAGAAGCAAAGTGAAGAAATAAAAAACAGGCAAAAATAGTATAATTATGAAAAAAAAACAGTCAAGTATACTTACACGCCATCTTGCCACCCAAACGTGTCCTGGCTGCTCCTGGTCTGCCTCCGCTGCAGTGGAAAAACTGGTCTGATAAGAAAAAAAAAATTACCACATGCGTATATGTGACAGTGAATACTTACCAATCAGTAAGGAATGTACTCACTTCCATTTTCCGTCCTGCACATTCAGGGCCAGGGCACTCCTCATAAGATGATGAAGAAGACATGAATGCTGCAAGAAAAAATAGACAGAAATTAGTACATACTAAAGGTCTAAAAAAGGACAGACATTCGCTTTTATACTCGCATTAGCCAAAGTTGTGATTCTTCCTGGAGAGGTTCCAGTCTGCTTCCAAGTGCCTGCTTCAAGTCTGTCTGCTTCAAGGGGTCTGTAGAGTACCCACACATACTTTTTATCTATCTTTGTGTGGGGGATGGCTAATCAGTGTCTAGACATGTTCACTCTGGAAAAACATGCGTACGAAAATGCGAGCGAATGCTTGTATTTACGTACACCTGTGTTCCCATAGACTGTAATGCATTGTTTCGACGCATTCCTTCTGCATGCATTTGGCGGCGGCAAATTGCCACCACCAAAATTGCAACATGTTGCGTTAGCCGCACCCAGCTGCACAAGCCGAAACAACGCATGCGTAGTCAAACGCTGCCAAAAGCATACAAACACATGTACCTGTGTCCACAACATTAAAGATAGGAAAACACGATGCATGCGGATGTATGCGGCCGAAACGCTGCGGACACAACCGCAAATGTGAAACCAGCCTTAGTGTGTACAATACATAGGCACAATTCCACTGACTGCTGCTTCTCATTGCAATACTTCCAGCAGCTGTTAGTCATCCTCTGGCAATTTTCTCGGGGTTGGTTTGATTATATTTTAGTCTAAAGTGTCAAAGACCCTCAGTACAGCAAGTCCAAATCTAAACTGTTCTTCCCACGGACACCTACAACACCTTTTAATGAGCAAGCCTGACTGAGGCCTACAGTGAAGCTGAAGCACATTAATATTCATACAGTAAAGCATAGTGCTTGTGAGAAGAACCAAGACTAGATTTGCAGTGGCCTGGATGTAGGTCACCATAGACCAAATTATTATTTATTCCATCTTAATTGTGTAAGGCTTTATCAGTGCAAGTTTCCGTTCACAGCTTGTGTTCTTTATTTCTGCTTTGTTATGTCTAGAAAAAGTGCATGGAAAATAATGGGAGTGCTGTAACCAGCTGATGACTGACCAATACCAGGGCAGATGAACTACATTGCTTGTAAAGGGCTTAATAACTTTGAGCCCCTGGAAGTCATGTGAGTGCTGCAGCCAATCAGCGGTTACTGATTGATTGCAGCAATCGCAGGAACAAAGCAACTCCACCTCGGAAAACTATGTAGGCATCTGAATGACATGTGCGCACATACCGTAACAAGGGCCTCTTATACTTGCGCTGACATTTATTTGCAGCTTATAGATGAACGCTACAAAGAATTGCTACCTGCAAATTCCACACTAGTAATTTACTCCAGACACTCTCTTTTAGGCTAGGGACACAAGTTTGCTAGGTGGCACTGGTACATCACAGCACAATACACGTCAATGTACTCAAGCCGATCACAAAAAGTCCAACTACTTTAGATTGTTTGCAACTTGATTGTCATGGTCGCAGTACCTTGGGGTTTTCATTGTGATTCCATTGACTAGTATTGCGTTGCGGTGAAGCGAACTTTTGCAACATGACTTGTGTTAAAGCAAAAGGCAAAGTATACCTTCAGCCTAAATTTGAAATTAAATAAAGAGGTAAAAGTCTACACCAGAACATAAACCAGGTTATTAGTCAGCTTCTCCTTACTTTTGAGCTTGTAAAACTGAAACTTTGAAAAAAAAATGGCTGTAATTCCTAAATGTTTAAAGCAATATTTTTGTACATTTCTTCATTTTACAGCTGAAAGTTTACATTTCAATCACTTGTTGATTATTATGTTAAAACTCCACAGCAGTGTACAGAGGCAGCTACCTAATAAGTGTACACCCACTGTATCTGTCCTACAAGCATAGAATAACCTGATGTATCGTTCATGGCTCCATCAGACTTGGTATTGATGGGAAAATGTAAGAATTCTATGTTTCTGTCCTTGATGTTTGATCATCTAGATGTTAATATGTTTCATTTTTTCCATGTCTTTTAGCAAAACCCAACAGAAAACTGACTTTTCTCTATCTGGCAAATGATGTGATTCAGAATAGCAAGAGGAAGGGACCTGAATTCACAAAAGACTTTGCGCCAGTTATAGTGGATGCTTTTAAACATGTTTCAAGGTATTGCTATGGCACCATCATCTAGATAGATGGTACAACACTGACATTTCAGCACTTTTTATCTCATCATTTGCATGTGTTACTTTATGATGTGGAAAGAGTAATTTGTGCTGTCCTGTTATTGTCAGATATGATGGAGGCTGCCACATAAGCTCCAGAGGCAAATGTGAACTCAGCCTGAACATACTGCATGTCCTTGTAAATTCCAATGAAATATTACTTTATTTTAGGAATAATCATGCATGTTTTACCTTTTTTTTTAATATAGTGAGGCAGATGAAGGCTGCCAGAATCATTTGGGCAGGGTGTTATCAATTTGGGAAGAAAGGGCTGTCTATGAGAATGATATCTTGGATCACTTAAAGACTGCTTTGTGTAAGTAATGTCATTTACCTCTATGAATCTCAAGCATAGCTAACAATTTTGCCCACATTGGGAAATGCCAACTAGGTGCATGATTTGCCAGAGAACAGAGGTTTCAGCCACAAAATCGTGCATCAGTGCTCCTCCTTGTCTGGCCTTGCCCAGACAGACTCACATCTTCCAAAACAAAATCTTACTAGAAATCTAGAAATTGCCCCTCTTTCAGGAAACATAATGCGCAAAGGTTCAATTACTAATTGCTTTATTTACTGTTTTTGTTGTAGTGAACCTTGCAGTGTCAGAGACTAAAAAAACAGGTACAACTTTTTGTGACCCTTCCACCATGTTTTATTAACTTCCTGACATTTGACATATTGGTACATCCTTTTTAGGACGGTGTTTCCCCAAATGGACGAATCAGTACATCATGGTGATGGTTTAGGTGCAGGAGCTTTGCCCAACATAAGTACAAGGGTTGATCGAATAGCTTCAGATAAGTGCTTATCCAAATAGGTACAGCTCTTACTGAATAGCTGCATCGGGAACCCGGATACATGGAGCTCTCCTGATAATCAGCTGTCCGGCTCTGCAGCTGCATGTATCACCGCAGTGTGATAAGCACAACACATGCATGGGGACTACACTGTGACCAGTGTAAGAAAATAAACCGTTCCTAAACTGCTGTTTATTTGTTCATTCTGCTTCTCAAGAATTGGAAAAAGGTTAAGCTCACGTTTATCCTGTGCTCTACGCTGAACACTTACATCAGGGTTACCATATACATCTCTGGAACCATTCTTTGTAATGAGGAAGATGTCACTTTACACTCCATCTGGCCTCTGTTTCCACGGTGTTCTGACTACCGCTATGGCAAAGGCCAGATGGAGTCCAAAGTGACTCCATCTGCCTCAGTGAATAGTTCCTGTAGGGGTTCCTTCTGAATCGCAGTTTTAGCAGACTGAGGTGGAAATCTGCCCTGTTCACTGCATAAAGAGAGAGAAAAATTATTTACCCCAAAATGGTACAAAAACTTCCAATTCATCACACAGAAAACAAGCCTCCACTCAGATATGTCAGTCGAAAAATATTGGGCTTCCACATTACTAGTATCTTAGAGAGTCTGGAAAAATCTGCATTCCCAAAGCCAAATCCTTCCCCCTCCTTTCTGAGTCCTGCAGTGTACCCAAACTGCAGTTATCATCTACGGTATGGTATTGTTGTGGCTAGAAGAACAAATTTAAATTATTAATAAAATCATAATGTGTTCTCAGTTTTGTGTACAGACAGAATTAATATGGTGTGCCAATACAACCTATCCTTAAATCATTGATTTGTAGCCATCACCCCACCCCCCCATCCCCATGATAACATCCCCCAGTTCTTTTGTTACCCTTTGCCACTGGATCCATCCTCCAATAGTTTTGCTGTCAGTTAAGCATCCTCAAATGCACCTAACAAACTGGTGTAATAAAACCTGACAGCCAAGTTGTAGTACGGGTCAGCTATGCTATGCTGAAGGTGCCACTGATAACATATGCATTTGCATCTAGCACATTTCTGCTATTCTATGCTGAGCTCAGCTATACATGCAGCGCAGATCATGCTCTGAAGATCCCCATGAACCACTAAGCACACAGAGCAGAGGGTGGGGCCTGCAGCACTGAGGATAGGTAGTGTGCTGCTGAGAAATGTAGTTTTACCAAATATAAATAGCCCTCCCCCTTTCAGCTCTGAAAAGGGATGCATAGAAGTGCAAGAGGAGATGCAAGTAGATACAAAGGTAGAAAAAACTAACTTTGTGGTTGGACTTGTACTGCATATTGGCAGGAAAATTTGTTCCCGGAGAGTATTGTCGTGATCAGGTAAAATTGCGTAAAAAAATGGCATAATTTAAATGCACATAAAAGAGATATACTGCAGAAAATATGAATATTATACCATAATAAATGTGAGTGTTACAAAATCATGACAGCAATTCTAAGCTTAGCATGATAAGCTTATGCATACCCTTTCTGAAGAAGCCATAGAGGGAAACATACGTCTGGGGTACTGGACTATAAGTTTATGTGATATTTCCTTACTAAGGATTTTGTTAGCGTGTCTATTTTGTTTAACTGGCCACTAGAGGGCGATCTCATACTACTGTGTAACACAAAAATGATATTTTTCCCTGAATGACATTCTGGTCATAGCCTCAGATTCTCAGATTTATAAGATGCTCAATAGTTATGAAATATTCATAAAAACTGGTGTTTTTATCCATTTGAGTAGTGGTTTCATCAAACTTTGCTTTTTTGTTTTTTTTATTAGGATTTCTTATCCCATTTGGGAAGATAATATTAAGTGATCTACATTTCCAACTGTATTATCCGAAGAGAGACGCACGTATACATACACAGTTTGGTCTTACACCCTCTCATAGACCTCTACTGATATATTAGTCCGTCTGGGAAATATACAGTGGGTACGGAAAGTATTCATGCCCCTTTAAAAATTTAACTGTTTGTTTCATGGCAGCCATTTGGTAAATTCAAAAAAGTTAATTTTTTCATTAATATACACTCTGCATCCCATCTTGACTGAAAAAAACAGAAATGTAGTAATTTTTGCAAATTTATTAAAAAAGAAAAACTGAAATCACAGGGTCATAAGTATTCAGACCCTTTGCTCAGTATTGAGTAGTAGCACCCTTTTGAGCTAGTAAGTCTTCTTGGGAATGATACAAGTTTTTCACACCTGGATTTGGGTATCCTCTGCCATTCTTCCTTGCAGATCCTCTCCAGTTCCGTCAGTTGGACGGTGAACGTTGGTGGACAGCCATTTTGAGGTCTCTCCAGAGATGCTCAATTGGGTTTAGGTCAGGGCTCTGGCTGGGCCAGTCAAGAATGGTCACAGTTCTGAAGTCACTCCTTTGTTATTTTAGCTGTGTGCTTAGGGTCATTGTCTTGCTGGAAGGTGAACCTTCGGCCAAGTCTGAGGTCCAGAGCACTCTGGAAGAGGTTTTCATGCAGGATATCTCTGTACTTGACCGCATTCATGTTTCCTTCAATGACAACCAGTCGTCCTGTCCCCGCAGCTGAAAAACACCCCATAGCATGATCACCACCATGTTTCACTGTTGGGATTGTATTGGGCAGGTGATGAGCCGTGCCTGGTTTTCTCCACACATACCGCTTAGAATTATTCCCAAGAAGGTCTATGTTCATCTCATCAGACCAGAGAATCTTATTTCTCATAGTCTGGAAGTCCTTCATGTGTTTTTAGCAAACTCTATGCGGGCTTTCATATGTCTTGCACTGAGGAGAGGCTTCCGTCAGGCCACTCTACCATAAAGGCCTGACTGGTGGGGGTCTGCAGTGATAGTTGACTTTGTGGAAATTTCTCCCATCTCCCTACTGCATCTCTGTAGGTTAGCCACAGTGATCTTGGGGTTCTCCTTTATATCTCTCACCAAGGGTCTTCTCCCACGGTTGCTGAGTTTGGCTGGACGGCCAGGTCTAGGAAGACCTCTGGTGGTCCCAAACGTCTTCCATTTAAGGATTATGGGTGCCACTGTGCTTTTTGGAACCTTGAGTACTGCAGAAATTATTTTGTAACCTTGGCCAGACCTGTGCCTTGCCACAATTTTGTCTCTGAGCTCCTTGACCAGTTTCCCTGACCTCATGATTCTCATTTGGTCTGACATGCACTGTGAGCTGTGAGGTTTTATATAGACCGGTGTGTGCCTTTACAAATCAAGTCCTATCAGTTTAATTAACCCCTTCACCCTGAAGTCTGTTTTCAACTTCCAGACCAGGCCATTTTTTTCAATTCTGACCACTGTCATTTAACCCCTTAATCCTATATGACGTACTATCCCGTCACGGTGACCTGGGACTTAATTCCCAGTGACGGGATAGTACGTCATATGCGATCCCGGGTGAGCGCGGCCGGGTGTCAGCTGACTATCGCAGCTGACATCCGGCACTATGTGCCAGGAGCGGTCACGGACCGCTCCTGGCACATTAACCCCCGGCACACTGCGATCAAACATGATGGCAGTGTTCCTGCGGTACAGGGAAGCATCGTGCAGGGAGGGGGCTCCCTGCGTGCTTCCCTGAGACGATGTGCTCACCTTGTACTGAGCGTCTTCTCCCTGCAGGATCCAAAATGTCCGCGGGGCTACTTCCGGGTCCTGCAGGGAGGTGGCTTACCAAGTGCCTGCTCAGAGCCAGTAGCAGTGCACGTCAGATCGCTGATATGACACAGTGCTCTGCAAAGTGTCAGATCAGCGATCTGTCACTGTTAGGGCTAGCGGAACGCACCAAATAATAAGACAGATAGAGTATGGTGCGTTCGCAGCCCGGGGTCCACCGTGCAGAGATGGAACCTGCTGCCAAGTAATGACGGACTATATGGCGGTACAAAGTGAATACACACATGGGCTAACCTCACCCTGTGTGAAGGAAGCGAACCCTGTTACGTCACAGGGCCGTGGTACCGCACCAAGAGCACAAGCAACGAGTCTCCGAACTCAATCCCAAGACACAGGATTTGAGTACATAGACCTCATGCGCTTGACACTGCTACTGAGGTGTCAGAGTGACAGCAATAGAAGCACGAGAGTGCATGCAGTGCCGCACTGGCGAACGCCACTAACCACCCAGGCTTGGGTCAGGAAAGCGCTGTGAAAGCACAAGGCGCCGCACTGGCGGTCACAGCAATAAGACGCTGTATTGTGTGTTTACGTGCTGATGGCTAAGTCGGGCGCTAGATAGCAAACATACACCTTCCGCGAACAGTCATCCAATAGGGAGGGTTATTTAAAGAGCGACTTTCACTCACAACACACACACACACATTTACAAATGTACACTAGCGCATGGCCGTGCGGTCATGCGCAGCTTATATAGTTGCAGCACGTTCAGGACCTTCCAATAAAGGACCAATGGGAAGCTGCTACCCAAGTTTTGCCCTTTCAGGACCTTCCTGGAGGACCAATGGGATGTGCTGCAGTACCTGAGCATGTGACCCTCGATCTCCAATGGGAGATCTTGCCCTGGGCATGCTCAGAAAGAGAAAAGCAGGACTTAGCCCCAAAAGCATCTGCTCGCCGCTGCCCAACACTGACTTCAATGGCAGAAGCAGGAAAAGCAGCAGTAACTCTTTGTACAGAGTGAGACTGAGCAAGACGCTGGGACCGACGTCTCTGCTGAGCAGACTCCACTGCGGCTGGATAAGTATGGGAGACCGCAGCGGAGATGGCTCGAGATTCCCCTTGTGCAGAAGCGGGAACTCGACACCTAACATTACCCCCCCTCCTAGGACCCCCCCCCCCCTCCTTGGGCCTCGCTACGCTCGAAGGCAGCAATGAGCTGTGGGGCCCGAATGTTTTCAGCAGGCTCCCAGGACCTGTCCTCTGGGCCATAACCCTTCCAATCCACCAGATAGAACTTTTTGCCACGTACCACCTTGCACCCCAAAATAGCGTTCACCTCGTAATCGTCCGTAGACGAACCCGATGTCCCGGCAGATGACTCGGAAAACCGGGACATGTATACGGGTTTCAAAAGGGACACATGAAAGGTGTCGGTGATACCCAAGCGTGGAGGAAGGGCCAGACGGTAGACCACAGGGTTAACCTGTTCAAGGACCTTGAAGGGACCCAAGTAGCGAGGTGCAAACTTAGTGGACTCAACACGCAGCCTGATGTTACGGGCGGAGAGCCACACTAAGTCGCCAGGAGCAAAGGTCGGAGCGGGACGCCGATGAGCATCGGCGGAGGACCTCATTCTCTCCTTGGAGGCCCGAATGGCATCCTGAGTGCGGTCCCAAATGTCCCGTGCCTCCACAGCCCAGTCTGCCACCCTGGAGTCAGCAGAAGACACAGGCATGGGCACAGGGACACGCGGATGCTGGCCGTAATTTAGGAGGAATGGAGTCTGACCGGTGGAGTCGGCTACGGCGTTGTTAAGCGCAAACTCTGCCCACGGTAGCAAGGATGCCCAGTCATCCTGCCTGGCAGAAAAAATGTCGTAAATATGTGACCAAGGTCTGGTTGGCCCTCTCTACCAACCCATTCGTCTCGGGATGATATGCCGAAGAGAGATTCAACTCAATACTGAGTAGACGACAAAGCTCTCTCCAGAATCGAGACGCAAACTGGGGACCCCGGTCACTAACAATTTTGTCTGGCATACCGTGTAGGCGAAAGATATGTTTGATGAACAAGACAGCCAACGCCCGTGCAGAAGGTAGCCGTGGAAGAGGCACCAAATGCACCATTTTGGAAAAATGGTCGGTGACCACCCAGATAATGGTACAGTTACGAGACTTTGGTAAGCCCACCACAAAGTCCATCCCGACCATCTCCCAGGGCCTGTCCGCCACCGGCAGAGGGTAAAGCAAACCAGCTGGCCGTTGCCGAGGGGACTTGTTCTTGGCGCAAGAGGCACACGCCCGAACATATTCTGCGACATCACGAGCTATATGCGGCCACCAGTATGTCCTCGCCAGTAACTCAGATGTCCTTTTGGAACCAAAATGTCCACCCACCCTGGACGAGTGTGCCCAAGAGAGAACCTCCGGTCGCAAACTGGATGGTACAAAAGTCTTGCCCGGAGGCACAGACTCTAGCGAAACCGGGGCCACAGTTCTCAAGCTCTCGGTGGGGACAATAAGCCGAGGCTCCTCTTCCTCCTCCGCAGATGACACAACGGAGCGAGAGAGAGCTACGGCCCGAATGTTCTTCTCCCCAGAAAGAAAATGGAGGGTGAAATGAAACCGGGAGAAGAATAAGGACCATCTGGCCTGGCTAGAATTCAACCGCTGGGCTGTCTGCAGGTACACTAAATTTTTATGGTCTGTGAAGACTTGGAAGGGAAAACGTGCTCCCTCCAAGAGATGTCTCCACTCCGAGAAAGCCAACTTCATGGCTAGCAACTCCCTGTCCCCGATGGAATAATTCCTCTCTGCTGGTGAGAAGGTCTTAGAAAAGAAGAAGCAAGGATGCTTCCGACCTTGAGCATCCTTTTGGAAGAGGACTGCTCCAGCACCAACAGAAGAGGCATCCACCTCCATGATAAATGGCTTATCAACATCGGGGCGATGTAGGATGGGAGCGCTAGCGAAGTGTGACTTTATGGAGTTAAAGGCCTTGGAGACCTCCTCAGACCACAATTTGGGATTTGCCCCCTTCTTGGTGAGGGCAACCAAGAGAGCTACCAAAGTTGAGAAGTGCGGAATGAACTGGCGATAATAATTAATGAACCCCATAAAGCGCTGCACCGCTTTAAGAGAATGGGGTTCCTGCCAGTCCATCACAGCCTGTAGTTTGGCAGGATCCATAGCCAATCCCTGGGCAGAGATGATGTAGCCTAGGAAAGGTAAGGACTCCTGCTCGAACATACACTTCTCCAACTTGGCATAGAGAGATTGTGCCCGTAGGAGGTCGAAGACTTTGCAAACATCTCTCCGGTGGGAGTCAATATCTGGAGAGTAGATGAGAATATCATCCAGATAGACTACGACCGAGGTGGAAAGCATATCCCGGAAGATGTCGTTCACAAAGTCTTGGAAAATGGCTGGGGCATTACAGAGCCCGAAGGGCATCACCAGATATTCATAGTGCCCATCCCTGGTGTTAAAAGTCGTCTTCCATTCGTCCCCCTCACGGATGCGAATCAGGTTGTAAGCACCCCGCAGATCTAATTTAGTAAATACCCTTGCTCCCCGAAGCCTATCGAAGAGCTCAGATATCAAGGGCAAAGGATACTTATTCTTAACGGTGATGGCGTTAAGACCCCTGTAGTCTATGCATGGACGCAATTCCCCATTCTTCTTCTGCACGAAGAAGAACCCTGCCCCAGCAGGTGACACTGACTTCCTAATGAATCCTCTTGCCAGATTTTCCTGGATGTACTGTGACATTGCCTCCGTCTCCGGGAGAGATAACGGATAGACTCGACCCTGGGGAGGCTCAGCACCAGGCAAGAGATCAATAGGACAGTCATAGGGGCGATGGGGCGGAAGGATCTCCGCCGCCTTTTTGGAGAACACGTCCGCATAAGACCAATACTGCTTGGGGTGAGAGGATAGATCTGCGGGTACCTCTGTAGTAGCAACCTGAACGCACTCCCTCTGACACCTACCCCCACAAGATTCGCCCCATCCCAGAATTCTGCCTGAGGAGCACTCGATATGAGGAGAGTGGTACCGTAGCCAAAGTATTCCCAACAGGACCTCATCAATTCCCTCAGGAATGACGAGCAGAGATATACAGTTAGGTCCATATATATTTGGACAGAGACAACATTTTTCTAATTTTGGTTATAGACATTACCACAAAGAATTTTAAACAAAACAATTCAGATGCAGTTGAAGTTCAGACTTTCAGCTTTCATTTGAGGGTATCCACATTAAAATTGGATGATGGGTTTAGGAGTTTCAGCTCCTTAACATGTGCCACCCTGTTTTTAAAGGGACCAAAAGTAATTGGACAGATTCAATAATTTTAAATAAAATGTTCGTTTTTAGTACTTGGTTGAAAACCCTTTGTTGGCAATGACTGCCTGAAGTCTTGAACTCATGTACATCACCAGAAGCTGTGTTTTCTCCTTTTTGATGCTCTGCCAGGCCTTCACTGCGGTGGTTTTCGGTTGCTGTTTGTTTGTGGCCTTTCTGTCTGAAGTTTAGTCTTTAACAAGTGAAATGCATGCTCAATTCGGTTGCGATCAGGTGACTGACTTGGCCATTCAAGAATATTCCACTTATTTGCTTTAATAAACTCCTGGGTTGGTTTGGCTTTATGTTTTGGGTCATTGTCCATCTGTAGTATGAAACGACGACCAATCAGTTTTGCTGCTTTTGGCTGGATCTGAGCACACAGTATGGCTCTGAATACCTCAGAATTCAATCGGCTGCTTCTGACCTGTGTCACATCATCAATAAACACTAGTGACCCAGTGCCACTGGCAGCCATGCATGCCCAAGCCATCACACTGCCTCCGCCGTGTTTTACAGATGATGTGGTATGCTTTGGATCATGAGCTGTACCACGCCTTCGCTACACTTTTTTCTTTCCATCATTCTGGTAGAGGTTGATCTTGGTTTCATCTGTCCAAAGAATGTTCTTCCAGAACTGTGCTGGCTTTTTTAGATGTTTTTTAGTAAAGTCCAGTCTAGCCTTTTTATTCTTGATGCTTATGAGTGGCTTGCACCGTGCAGTGAACCCTCTGTATTTACTTTCATGTAGTCTTCTCTTTTGGTAGATTTGGATATTGATACGCCTACCTCCTGGAGAGTGTTGTTCACTTGGTTGGCTTTTGTGAAGGGGTTCTCTTCACCATGGAGATTATTCTGTGATTATCCACCACTGTTGTCTTCCGTGGGCGCCCAGGTCTTTTTGCATTGATGAGTTCACCAGTGCTTTTTCTTTCTTTCTCAGGATGTACCAAAGTGTAGATTTTGCCACTCCTAATATTGTAGCAATTTCTCGGATGGTTTTTTTCTGTTTTCGCAGTTTAAGGATGGCTTGTTTCACCTGCATGGAGAGCTCCTTTGACCGCATGTTTACTTCACAGCAAAACCTTCCAAATGCAAGCACCACACCGCAAATCAACTCCAGGCCTTTTATCTGCTTAATTGAGAATGACATAACGAAGGGATTGCCCACACCTGTCCATGAAATAGCCTTGGAGTCAATTGTCCAATTACTTTTGGTCCCTTTAAAAACAGGGCGGCACATGTTAAGGAGCTGAAACTCCTAAACCCTTCATCCAATTTTAATGTGGATACCCTCAAATGAAAGCTGAAAGCCTGAACTTCAACTGCATCTGAATTGTTTTGTTTAAAATTCATTGTGGTAATGTCTATAACCAAAATTAGAAAAATGTTGTCTCTGTCCAAATATTTATGGACCTAACTGTAATCTCCTGATGAGATGGCGACATGGACAGAGTAAAAGGGATGGTCTGGTGTGTTATCTGTGAGGGCAGTGTCGACCCATTCACCACTCGTACCGTTACTGGTTGAGCTAGCATAACCAGGGGTATTGCGTGACGTTGGGCGAAGGCAGAAGACATAAAATTGCCCTCCGCCCCAGAATCCACGCAGAGCTCTACCGAGTGGGAGAATGAGCCTATAATAATTGTCCCCTTAAAGGACAATTTAGAGGCAAACGTCGCCGTGTCTAGTATACCTCCACCTACTACCACTAGACGCTGACGTTTCCTCGACCGCTGAGGACATCTGGTGGCTAGATGTCCTGACTGCTGGCAAACATGACAGACCTTGAGTGCACAAGCGGTCCGGGACTTAGATCCCGCTTGTGACACTTCCATGGCCTCATGTGACTCAGGAACCAGGACCGGAGATTCCAGAGGTTTGGCGAAGGTAGGAGCCAGCCGAAACCTCTGCCTACACTGGGCTCGCTCTAACCTCCGCTCGTTAAAACGGAGGTCAATTCGAGTGGAGACAGTTATTAACTCCTCCAGTGTGGCAGGAATCTCCCTAGTGGCCAGAGCGTCCTTAACGTGATCAGCCAGGCCCCTCCAAAATATGGGGATAAGGGCTTTATCAGACCAGTCCAGCTCAGAAGCTAAAGTGCGGAATTGGACGGCAAAATGACTGACCAAGGACTCACCCTGAATTAATGCCAGCAGTTGGAGCGCAGTATCATGGGTGACTTGAGGTCCTAAAAAGACCTGTTTCAGAGTTCTCAGGAACAGCGGAGCACTCTGCACCACATGATCGCCACGCTCCCACAGCGGCGTAGCCCATTCCAACGCCCTGTCCGACAAGAGAGACACTATAAATCCCACCTTAGCCCGCTCTGTGGGAAAACGTGCAGCCAGGAGCTCGAGGTGAATAGAGCACTGACTCACGAATCCCCTACAAAATTTGCTATCACCAGAAAATTTTTCTGGCAGCGGGAGGCGAGATAATGTCGGAACAGGGGTGGCAATGGACAAGGTTGCTGCAGCCACGCTAGCAGCCTGTACAGCAACTGCGGTAACATCCACAGCTGATGTTGAGCTCTCGAGAGCCACCAACCTACCCTCCAGCTGCTGGATATACCGCAAGGATTGCTGTTTGTCCGTCATTACTAGCCAGACCCTGGCGCTAGTGTAATGTTAGGGCTAGCGGAACGCACCAAATAATAAGACAGATAGAGTATGGTGCGTTCGCAGCCCGGGGTCCACCGTGCAGAGATGGAACCTGCTGCCAAGTAATGACGGACTATATGGCGGTACAAAGTGAATACACACATGGGCTAACCTCACCCTGTGTGAAGGAAGCAAACCCTGTTACGTCACAGGGCCGTGGTACCGCACCAAGAGCGCAAGCAACGAGTCTCAGAACTCAATCCCAAGACACAGGATTTGAGTACATAGACCTCATGCGCTCGACACCGCTACTGAGGTGTCAGAGTGACAGCAATAGAAGCACGAGAATGCACGCAGTGCCGCACTGGCGAACGCCACTAACCACCCAGGCTTGGGTCAGGAAAGCGCTGTGAAAGCACAAGGCGCTGCACTGGCGGTCACAGCAATAAGACGCTGTATTGTGTGTTTACGTGCTGATGGCTAAGTCGGGCGCTAGATAGCAAACATACACCTTCCGCGAACAGTCATCCAATAGGGAGGGTTATTTAAAGAGCGACTTTCACTCACAACACACACACATTTACAAATGTACACTAGCGCATGGCCGTGCGGTAATGCGCAGCTTATATAGTTGCAGCACGTTCAGGACCTTCCAATAAAGGACCAATGGGAAGCTGCTACCCAAGTTTTGCCCTTTCAGGACCTTCCTGGAGGACCAATGGGATGTGCTGCAGTACCTGAGCATGTGACCCTCGATCTCCAATGGGAGATCTTGCCCTGGGCATGCTCAGAAAGAGAAAAGCAGGACTTAGCCCCAAAAGCATCTGCTCGCCGCTGCCCAACACTGACTTCAATGGCAGAAGCAGGAAAAGCAGCAGTAACTCTTTGTACAGAGAGAGACTGAGCAAGACGCTGGGACCGACGTCTCTGCTGAGCAGACTCCACTGCGGCTGGATAAGAATGGGAGACCGCAGCGGAGATGGCTCGAGATTCCCCTTGTGCAGAAGCGGGAACTCGACACCTAACAGTCACTATGCAGTGATGTCCCCCCTGGAACAAACTAAAAAAAAAAAAAATTAAATGTGTAAAAAAAAAAAAAAAAATTCCTAAATAAAGAGAAAAAAAAATATTGTTCCCATAAATACATTTCTTTATCTAAATTAAAAAAAAAATAAAAGTACACATATTTCATATCGCCACGTCCGTAACGACCCGACCTATAAAACTGGCCCACTAGTTAACCCCTTGAGTGAACACCGTAAAACCGCCGAACAAAAAGTGGAATAACAAGCGATCAAAAAGACGGACATAAATAACCATGGTACCGCTGAAAACGTCATCTTGTCCCGCAAAAAACGAACTGCCATACAGCATCATCAGCAAAAAAATAAAAAAGTTATAGTCCTCAGAATAAAGCGATGCAAAAACAATTATTTTTTTTCTAAAATAGTTTTTATCGTATAAAAGCGCCAAAACATAAAAAAATTATGTAAATGAGGTATCACTGTAATCGTACTGACCCGAAGAATAAAACTGCTTTATCCATTTTACCAAATGTGGAAAGGTATAAACGCCCCCCCAAAAGAAATTCATGAATAGCTGGTTTTTGGTCATAGCTGGTTTTTGGTCATTCTGCCTCACAAAAATCGAAATAAAAAGCGATCAAAAAATGTCACATGCCCAAAAATGGTACCAATAAAAACGTCAACTCATCCCGCAAAAAACAAGACCTCAGATGACTATGTGGACCAAAATATGGAAAAATTATAGGTCTCAAAATGTGGTAACGCAAAAAATATTTTTTGCAATAAAAAGCGTAATGTAGTGTGTGACGGCTGCCAATCATAAAAGTCCGCTAAAAAAACACTATAAAAGTAAATCAAACCCCCCTTCATCACCCCCTTAGTTAGGGAAACATAAAAAAAATGTAAAAATTGTATTTATTTCCATTTTCCCATTAAGGCTAGGGTTAGGGTTAAGGCTAGGGTTAGGGCTAGGGTTCGGTTTAGGGCTAGGGTTGGGGTTAGGGTTGGGGTTAGTGGTTGCGGCTAGGGTTAGGGCTACAGTTAGGGTTAGGGCTACAGTTAGGGTTGGGGCTAAAGTTAGGGCTGGGGCTAAAGTTAGGGTTAGGGCTGGGGCTAAAGTTAGGTTTAGGGCTGGGGCTAAAGTTAAGGTTAGGGCTACAGTTAGGATTGGGGCTAAAGTTAGGGTTGGGGCTAAAGTTAGGGTTAGGGTTTGGATTAGATTTACGGTTGGGATTAGGGTTAGGGGTGTGTCAGGGTTAGGGGTGTGGTTAGGGTTATGGTTGGGATTAGGGTTAGGGGTGTGTTTGGGATAGGGATTCAGTTAGAATTGGGGGTTTCCACTGTTTAGGCACATCAGGGCTCTCCAAACGCAACATGGCGTCCGATCTCAATTCCAGCCAATTCTGTGCTGAAAAAGTAAAACAGTGCTCCTTCCCTTCCGAGCTCTCCTGTGCGCCAAAACAGGGGTTACCCCAACATATGGAGTATCAGCATACTCAGGACAAATTGGACAACAACTATCGGGGTCCAATTTGGGAAAATAAAATTTGGGGGGCTAAAAAAACATTTTTGTGGGAAAAAAAAATAATTTTTATTTTCACGACTCTGCGTTATAAACTGTAGTGAAACATTTGGGGGTTCAAAGTTCTCACAACACATCTAGATAAGTTCCTTGGGGGGTCTAGTTTTCAATATGGTGTCACTTGTGGGGCATTTTCTACTGTTTAGGTGCATCAGGGGCTCTGCAAATGCAACGTGACGCCTGCAGACCAATCCATCTAAGTCTGCATTCCAAATGGCGCTCCTTCCCTTCCGAGCTCTGCCATGTGCCCAAACGGTGGTTCCCCCCACATATGGGGTATCAGCGTACTCAGGACAAATTGGACAACAACTTTTGGGGTCCAATTTCTCCTGTTACCCTTGGAAAAATACAAAAAGGGACTAAAAAATAATTTTTGTGGAAAAAAATGATTTTTTATTTTCACGGCTCTGCGTTATAAACTGTAGTGAAACACTTGGTGGTTCAAAGTTCTCACAATACATCTAGATAAATTCCTTAGGGGGTCTACTTTCCAAAATGGTGTCACTCGTGGGGGGTTTCAATGTTTAGGCACATCAGGGGCTCTCCAAACGTGACATGGCGTCCCATCTCAATTCCAGTAAATTTTGCATTGAAAAGTCAAATGGTGTTCCTTCCCTTCCGAGCTCTGCCATGCGGCCAAACAGTGGTTTACCCTCACATATGGGGTATGGGCGTACTCAGAACAAGTGGCACAACAAAGTTTGGGGTCCAATTTCTTCTCTTACCCTTGGGAAAATAAAAAATTGGGGGCGAAAAGATCATATTTGTTAAAAAATATGTTTTTTTATTTTGACGGCTCTGTATTATACACTTTTGTGAAGCACTTGGTGGGTCAAAGTGCTCACCACACATCTAGTTAAGTTTCTTAGGGGGTCTACTTTCCAAAATGGTGTCACTTGTGGGGGGTTTCAATGTTTAGGCACATCAGGGGCTCTCCAAACGAAACATGGCGTCCCATCTCAATTCTAGTCAATTTTGCATTGAAAAGTCAAATGGCGCTCCTTCCCTTTCGAGCTCTGCCATGCGCCCAAACAGTGGTTTACCCTCACATATGCGATATCTGCGTACTCAGAACAAATGGCACAACAGCTTTTGGAGTCCAATTTCTTCTCTTACCCTTGGGAAAATAAACAAAATGGGGGCGAAAAATCATATTTGTGAAAAAATATGATTTTTTATTTTGACGGCTCTGCATTATAAACTTCTGTGAAGCACTTGGTGGGCTAAAGTGCACACCACACATCTAGATAAGTTCCTTAGGGGGTCTAAATTCCAAAATGATGTTACTTGTGGGGGGTTTCAATGTTTAGGCACATCAGGGGCTCTCCAAACGCAACATGGCATCCCATCTCAATTCCAGTCAATTTTGCATTGAAAAGTCAAATGGCGCTCCTTCCCTTTCGAGCTCTGCCATGCGCCCAAACAGTGGTTTACCCTCACATATGGGATATCTGCGTACTCAGAACAAATGGCACAACAGCTTTTGGAGTCCAATTTCTTCTCTTACCCTTGGGAAAATAAACAAAATGGGGGCGAAAAATCATATTTGTGAAAAAATATGATTTTTTTATTTTGACGGCTCTGCATTATAAACTTCTGTGAAGCACTTGGTGGGTTAAAGTGCACACCACACATCTAGATAAGTTCCTTAGGGGGTCTAAATTCCAAAATGGTGTTACTTGTGGGAGGTTTCAATGTTTAGGCACATCAGGGGCTCTCCAAATGCAACATGGTGTCCCATCTCAATTCCAGTCAATTTTGCATTGAAAAGTCAAACGGCGCTCCCTCCTTTCCGAGCTCTGCCATGCACCCAAACAGTGGTTTACCCCCACATATGGGGTATTGGCGTACTCAGAACAAATTGTACAACAACTTCTGGGGTCCTTTTTCTCCTGTTACCATTGGTAAACTAAAACAAATTGGAGCTGAAGTAAATTGTTTGTGAAAAAAAGTTAAATGTTCATTTTTTTTTTAAACATTCCAAAAAATCCTGTAAAACACCTGAAGGGTTAATAAACTTCTTGAATGTGGGTTTGAGCACCTTGAGGGGTGCAGTTTTTAGAATGGTGTCACACTTGGTTATTTTCTATCATATAGACCCCTCAAAATTACTTCACATGTGATGTGGTCCCTAAAAAATATTGGTGTTGTAAAAATGAGAAATTGCTGGTCAACTTTTAACCCTTATAACTCCCTAACAAAAAAAAATGTTGGCTCCAAAATTGTGCTGATGTAAAGTAGACATGTGGGAAATGTTACTTATTAATTATTTTGTGTGACATATCTCTGTGATTTAAGGGCATAAAAATTCTAAGTTGGAAAATTGCCAAATTTTCAAAATTTTCGCTAAATTTCTGTTTTTTTCACAAATAAACGCACGTTATATCTAAGAAATTTTACCATTATCATGAAGTACAATATGTCACGAGAAAACAGTGTCAGAATCGCCAAGATCCGTTGAAGCGTTCCAGAGTTATAACCTCATAAAGGGACAGTGGTCAGAATCGTAAAAATTGGCCCGGTCATTAACCCCTTCATGACCGGGGGATTTTTCGTTTTTCCGTGTTCGTTTTTCGCTCCCCTCCTTCCCAGAGCCATAACTTTTTTATTTTTCCGTCAATTTGGCCATGTGAGGGCTTATTTTTTGCGGGACGAGTTGTACTTTTGAGCGACATCATTGGTTTTAGCATGTCGTGTACTAGAAAACGGGAAAAAAATTCCAAGTGCGGTGAAATTGCAAAAAAAGTGCAATCCCACACTGGTTTTTTGTTTGGCTTTTTTGGTAGGTTCACTAAATGCTAAAAATGACCTGCCATTGTGATTCTCCAGGTCAGTACGAGTTCATAGACACCTAACATGACTAGGTTATTTTTTATCTAAGTGGTGAAAAAAAAATTCCAAACTTTGCTAAAAAAAAAAAAAAAGTGCGCCATTTTCCGATACTGGTAGTGTCTCCATTTTTCATGATCTGGGGTCGGTTGAGGGCTTATTTTTTGCGTGCCGAGATGACGTTTTTAATGATAGCATTTCCGTGCAGATACGTTCTTTTGATCGCCCGTTATTGCATTTTAATGCAATGTCGCAGCGACCAAAAAAAACGTAATTCTGGCGTTTCTAATTTTTTTCCCGCTACGCTGTTTAGCGATCAGGTTAATACTTTTTTTTATTTGATAGATCGGGCGATTCTAAGCGCGGCGATACCAAATATGCGTAGATTTGATATTTTTTTTATTGATTTATTTTGATTGGGGCGAAAGGGGGGTGATTTGTTTTTTTTATTTTTTTCACATTTTTTTAAACTTTTTTTTTTTACTTTTGCCATGCTTCAATAGCCTCCATGGGAGGCTAGAAGCAGGCACAGCACGATCGCCTCTGCTACGTAGCAGCGATCTGCTGATCGCTGCTATGTAGCAGAATTGCAGGTGTGCTGTGAGCGCCGACCACAGGGTGGCGCTCACAGCCACCGGCGATCAGTAACCATAGAGGTCTCTAGGACCTCTATGGTTACAATATACAAGCATCGCCGACCCCCGATCATGTGACGGGGGTCGGCGATGACGTCATTTCCGGCCGCCCGGCCGGAAGCGGTAGTTAAATGCCGCTGTCTGCGTTTGACAGCGGCATTTAACTAGTTAATAGGTGCGGGCAGATCACGATTCTGCCCGCGCCTATTACGGGCACATGTCAGCTGTTCAAAACAGCTGACATGTCCCGGCTTTGATGCGGCCTCACCGCGGAGCCCTGCATCAAAGCAGGGCAGCCGGCATCGGACGGTATAGTACGTCCGATGCCGGTAAGGGGTTAACGTGCAAACCACCCTTGGGGCTTAAGGGGGTTAATGAGGTCATAACTCTGAAACGCTTCAACGGATCCTGGTGATTCTTAGAATGTTTTCTTGAGACATATTGTACTTTATGATAGTAGTAAAATTTCTTCGATATGACTTGTATTTATTTGTGAAAAAATGGAAATTTGATGAAAATTTAGAAAATTTTGCCACTTTTAGTTTTTATGCCCTTATATTAGAGAGTCATATCATACAAAATAGTTAATAAATAACATTACCCACATGTCTGCTTTACATTAGCACAATTTTGGAAACATAATTTTTTTTGTTAGGAAGTTATGAGAGTTAAAAGTTGACCAGCGATTTCTCATTTTTACAACAAAATTTGCAAAACCATTTTTTTAGGGACCACTTCACACTTGAGGTGACTTTGGGGGCCTATATGACGGAAAATGCCCAAAAATGACACCATTCTAAAAACTGCACCCCTCAAGGTACTCAAAACCACATTCAAGAAGTTATTAACCCTTCAGGTGCTTCACAGGAATTTTTGGAATGTGTAAAAAAAATTGTATGCAAATTGCCTCTTCTGAGAAAAAGAGGACTTAAACTCTATAGCGCCACCTGTTGGAAGTAGCGATCCTACAAGTCACAATCAACTCTTTAACGAGTCGTGCAATATGACTTAGAATAAAAGCCAAATTAGTATCTCAATTCGCAGACACGGTGTTTTGGGCTGTTGGCCCTTGTCAGTGCGAAGCATGAGAACTAATTTGGCTAGGTGAGAGGCTCTGGACTGGGGTCTAAGGAGTATCGTTTCTCCTTATGGAGAGTGACATACCATCTCTGGCTTGTCAAGGTAAGGAGCCTTATTCGCCGTGCAAATGCTCCTCTGGGAAATATAATATGCAAATTGCCTTTTCTGAGAAAAAGAGGACTTAAACTCTATAGCGCCACCTGTTGGAAGTAGCGATCCTACAATTGAACATTTAACTTTTTTTTCCCAAAATGTTTACCTCAGATTCAATTTGTTTTATTTTATCAAGGGTAACAGGAGAAATTTGACCACAAAAGTAATTGTACAATTTGTCCTGAGTACGCCGATACCCCATACGTGGGGGGTAAACCACTGTTTGGGCACATGGCAGAGCTCGGAAGGGAAGGAGCGCCGTTTGACTTTTCAATGCAAAATTGGCTGGAATTGAGATCGGACACCATGTCGCATTTGGAGAGCCCCTGATGTGCCTAAACAGTGAAAACCCCCACAAGTGACCCCATTTTGGAAAGTATACCCCCTAAGGAATTTATCTAGATCTGTGGTGAGCACTTTGAACCCCCAATTGTTTCACTAAAGTTTAGAATGTAGAGCCGTGAAAATTAAAAAAATCTTTTTTTTTTCCACAAAATGATCTTTTAGCCCACAATTTTTTATTTTCCACAGAGTAACAAGTGAAATTGGACCCCAAAAGTTGTTGTCCAATTTGTCCTGAGTACGCTGATACCCCATATGTGGGGGGGGGGGGGACCACCGTTTGGGCACATGGCAGAGCTTGGAAGGGAAGAAGCGCTGTTTTGGAATGCAGACTTTGATAGAATGGTCTGCGGGCATCACGTTGCGTGTGCAGAGCCCCTGATGTACCTAAACAGTAGAAACCCTCACAAGTGATCCCATATTGTAAACTAGACCCCCCAAGGAACTTACCTAGATGTGTTGTGAGAACTTTGAACCCCCAAGTGTTCCGCTAAAGTTTATAACGCAGAGCCGTGAAAATAAAAAATATATTTTTTTCCACGAAAATTATATTTTAGCTCCCAAATTTTTATTTTCACAAGGGTAACAGGAGAAATTGGACTGCAAAAGTTGTTTTCCAATTTGTCCTAAATACACTGTTACACCATATGTGGGGGGGAACCACTGTTTGGCCGCACGGCAGAGCTCGGAAGGGAAGGAGCACCATTTTACTTTTTCAACGCAGAATTGGCTGGAATTGAGATCGGATGTTATGTTGCGTTTGGAGAGCCCCTGATGTGCCTAAACAGTGGAAACTCCCCAATTCTAACTCCAACCCTAACCCCAACGCACCCCTAAGCCTAATCATAACCCTGACCACACCGCTAACCCTAATACCAGCCCTAATCTCAACCATAACCCTAACCACACCCCTAACCCTGACACACCCCTAATCCCAACCCTAACCCCAACCGTAAACATAACCCCAACTTTAGCCCCAACCCTAACGCTAACCCTAACTTTAGCCCCAACCCTAACTTTAGCCCCAACCCTAACCCTAATGGTAAAATGGAAATAAATGCATTTTTTTTTATTTTATTATTTTTCCCTAACTAAGGGGGTAATAAAAAGGGGTTTGATTTATTATTTATAGTGAGTTTTTATAGCGGGTATTTGGTTGGCAGCTGTCACAGGCTAAGAGATTACTTTTTTTGCAAAAAATAGTTTTTGCATCACCACATTTTGAGACCTAGAATTTATCCATATTTTGGCCCACAGAGTCATGTGAGGTCTTGTTTTTTGCGGGATGAGATGACATTTTTATTAGTACCATTTTCCGGCACATGAGATTTTTGATCGCTTTTAATTCTGGATTTTGGGAGGCAAAATGATCAAAAGCCAGCAATTCCTGAATTTCGTTTAGGGGGGGGGGAGGGCGTTTATACCGTTCCGCGTGTGGTAAAATTGATAAAGCAGCTTTTTTCTTTGGGTTAGTATGATTACAGCGTACCTCATTTATATCATTTTTTTATGTTTTGGCGCTTTTACAGAATAAAAACTATTTTATATAAAAAATAATTGTTTTTGCATCGCTTTATACTGAGATCTATAACTTTTTTATTTTCCTGCTGATGACTCTGTGTGGCGGCTTTTTTTTGCGGGACAAGATGACGTTTTCAGCGGTACCATGTTCATTGATATCCGTCTTTTTTATCACATTTTATTGCACTTTTTGTTCGGCAGTATGATGATAAAGCATTGTTTTTTGCCTTGTTTTTTATTTATTTTTTTGCGGTGTTCACTGAAGGGGGTTAACTAGTGGGATAATTTTATAGAGCGGGTCATTACGGACGCGGTGATACCAAATATGTGAACTTTTATTGTTTTTTTTTATTTACATAAATAAATGGATTTATTAGAAATTATTTATTTGGGGATTTTTTTTTTTTTAACTTTATAACATTGTCCCAGGGTGGGACATCACTATATTACATCAGATCGCTGATCTGACACTTTGCATAGCACTGTGTCAGATCAGCAATCTGACAGGCAGTGCAGGAGGCTTTCTGGCGCCTGTTCTCAGCAGGCGCCGGGAAGCCACCTCACTTCAGGACCCGGAAGGAGCCGCTATTTTGGATTCAGGGACTCCTTGGAGAACACTGAAACAACGGGATTGCATCGCGTTGTTCCGGTGGGAGAGCGCAGGGAGCCCCCGTCCCTGCGCGATGCCCCTCTATGTTGCTGTCACTACTGACAGCGGCATGAGAAGGGTTAAATGCCCACGATCGGCGCTACATCTGACACCCGCACGTGATCGCCACCGTGCTCACCGTGTGACTGCGCGATCGTGCTGCCGTAGTAGAACTGCGGTTTGCGGGAACTCAGTTCCCGCAGAGCAGTACTGGTACGGCGCATGTCGGGAAGGGGTTAAACACAGCTGGACTCCAATGAACGAGTAGAACCATCTCAAGAAGGATCACAAGGAAATGGACAGCATGTGACTTAAATATGAGTGTCTGAGCAAAGCGTCTGAATACTTATGACCATGTGATGTTTCAGTTTTTCTTTTTTAGTTTGCAAAACTTTCTACATTTCTGTTTTTTTCAATCAAGATGGGGTGCAGAGTGTACATTAATATGAAAAAAATGAACTTTTTTGGATTTACGAAATGGCTGCAATTAAACAAAGAGTGAAAAATTTAAAGGGGTCTGAATAATTCCCGTACTCACTGTACGTACCTATAGTGAATATTGTTTTGGTTCCAATTATTTTTGTGTTTGTTATACTATTTACTGCTCTAAATAGATTATATATTATGGACATGTGCTAAAACATGACCAAAGAACCACCAGTTCATTCTCTGCAGTATACCTCTCTTTTATGTGCTTTTAAATTGTTATATATCGTTATTCAATAAAGATCTATTGTTTTTCATATATTTTGAGGCGTTCTTTTCTTTTTGTTTTGTTTTTTTCGGCTAGTTAAAACTGTAACTGTGACCATTTCTTTGGTTATTTAAATTGTGTAACAAATTGTGTGGTCCATTTTCTCCTTATGACCCTTGTAAAAATGAAAGATCTGTGGCTAAAGCAACAATTCAGTGGAAAAAATGTAATTTGTCTTCTTTGTGACCAACGGTATAAAATTCTGTGTAACATCAATGGTGTCAACATGATCAAAGTGCATCTAGAAGAATTCATTAAGTGGTATAGTTTTGTAAAATGGGGTCTCTCTTGGAGGATTTCTGCTGTTTTGGTACCTAAAGGGCTCTGCTAATGTTGAATGGCACCTGCAAAACTTTCCAGCAAAAAATTATACTCTTTCCTTTGTGAGCTCTGCAGTGTTCCCAAACATTAGTTTCCAACCACATATGTTTTTATTGCTGCTCTCACGATAATTTGCGTTTATAGATGCGCAAACCTGAATATATACATGACAGTGCGGCAAACACTGCTTCTGATCGGTGGTGAAACTGTGAAAAGACAGTGTGAGCGCACAGCTGGGATCGGAGGTATAAAGTTTACATCCGGTCATTGGGGTCGGTTGATGAGACTTGTGCTCCCATCAGCTGACGCTAATAACAGGATGAGCAGGCGACGGCTGATGGGACTAGCCATCAGCCGGTGCTGTAAATACATTTTTTTTTAAATGGCGTGGGTACCCCTGTATTGTTTATAACCAGCCAGGCAAAACTCACAGCTGGCGCTGCAACCTTGAGCAATGCTGGTTATCAAGAATAGAGGGGTCCCCACGCCATATTTTTTAATTATTTAGATCAATAATTTAAAAAAATGGTATGGGGCTCCACCCCATTTTTGATAACCAGCCAAGCTAAAGCAGACAGCTGGGGGCTGGTATTTTTAGGCTGGTAAGGGGCCATGGATATTGCCCCCACCTCACTAGTCTAAAAATAGCAGTCCGCAGCCACCCAAAAAAGTTGAAACTATTAGATGTGCCAATTCTGGCGTTTTGCCCGGCTCTTCCCACTTGACCTTTAGCGGTGGCAAGTGGAGTTCATATTTGTGGGGTTGATGTCACCTTTGTATTGTCATGTGACATCAAGCCCACGGATTAGTAATGGAGAAGAATCTAAAAGACACCTATCCATTATTAATCCTATAGTTATATGGTAAATAAATTCACAGCCAGTATATAGTCTTTTATTTGAAATAAAACAAAACAGTTTTCCATTTTTATTTAATAATAACAAACACAGTTATACTCATCTAATGCCCATTCCATTGAATCCCTCGTCTCCTGTAATAAGACAAAAATAAGAAAGCAACAATGTCCCTCACTGATCCATCATTCTGTCCCACGCTGTAATCCATGTCTGGGGGATAAACTGTTTTCAACCTGGACCGTGCCAAGATGCGACCATCAGGTGAGGGATATTGTTGTTTTCTTATTTTTGTTTTATTACAGGAGACGAAGGATTCAATGGAATGGGCATTGGGTGAGTATGACTGTGTTTGTTATTTTTAACCCCTTTGTGACAGAGCCAAATTTTTTAAATCTGACCAGTGTCAATTTATGTGGTAATAACTCTGGAGCGCTTCAACAAATAACAGTGAGATTGAGATTGTTTTTTTCGTGACACGTTATACTTTATGATAATGGTAAATTTAGGTCGATATGTTTTGTGTTTATTTATAAAAAATATCAGAAATTTGAGAAAAATGTTAAAAATTAGCAATTTTCAAATTTTGAATGATTATCCCTTTAATCCAGATAGCCATACCACAGCAAAACAATAATAAATAACATTTCCCACATGTCGGCTTTACATCAGCACCATTTGTAAAATGTTCTTTTATTTTGTTAACATTTTAGGAGGTTTAAAAAAGGTAGCAGTAATTTTTCATTTTTTCAAGGAAATTTACAAAATTTTTTTTTTTAGGGACTTATCCATGTTTGAAGTGACTTTAGGGGTCCCATATATTTGGAACCCCCCAAAAGTGATACCATTTTAAAAACAGAACCCCCTGACATATTGAAAACTGCTGTCA
The DNA here is from genome assembly GCF_032444005.1 of Ranitomeya imitator. Classification (NCBI taxonomy): domain Eukaryota; kingdom Metazoa; phylum Chordata; class Amphibia; order Anura; family Dendrobatidae; genus Ranitomeya; species Ranitomeya imitator. Next base: position 228,051,425 of record NC_091287.1, on the reverse strand, counting down.
GGTAGTTTTTTAACCCTTCAGTTGATTTTCAGGAAAGTGACATGACAGGAATGAAAATGTGTATTTTTACCACCTAAACGCCTCTAACTTCTGAACAGGTTACTACAGCCGTCAGACTCTTAGGCCAGAATTTGGTCATGAATTGCCATGGCAAACATCAGGACCACACAATCATGATCTGAGGGCACCAATTGGGATAAATAGGAAGCCCCCACACTCTGTTAACCATTTATTATGATGTAGTCACTATTGAAAGCAGCATCTAAGGGGTTAAACAGATTTGGACGGTGCAAGCACTGATCGTGGCTGATGCAGCAAGTTGTCAGCTATAGTGTACAGCCGACAGCTACTGGATTGTCACCTGTATGGGGATACTATTCTCTTAAATCTCAGGTCAGTTAAAAGACGTATTGGCGGTCATTAAGGGGTTAAATATAAATAGAAAAGTTTGTTTTATTTCAAATAAAAGAGTTAATTCTGGCTGTGTCTTTATTTCCTATACAACTTTAGGATTAGTAATGGATAGATGTCTTATAGACGCCTCACCATTACTAACCCATGGGCATGATGTCACCGGGCAAAACAAAGGTGACATCAACCCCTCAAATATGAACCCCACCGCTACAGGGCAAGTGGGAAGCGCCAGAATTGACACATCTAATAGATGCAGCTTTTCTGGGCGACTGCAGGCTGCTATTTTTAGGCTTGGAGGGGCCAATATCTTACCAGTCTGAGAATACCAGCCCCAAGCTGTCTGCTTTAGCTTGGCTGGTTGTCAAAAATTAGGGGGACCCCATGCCGTTTTTTTAAATCGTTTAATTAAAAAATACGGCGTGGGGACCTCTCTATTCTTGATAACCAGCCTTTCTGAAGCTGACATCTGAGGGTTGCAGCCCCCAGCTGTGAGTTTTTGAAGAGTACAGCGGAACCTACACCATTTTTTTTAAAACTATTTATTTGCAGTGCAGGTGCCGTTTGATGAATACACCCATCAGCCACACCTGCTTTCACTGTTATTAGCGACAGCAGGCGTCAGCTGATATGATAAACTTTATACCTCCGATCACAGCTGCACGATCACGTTGTCTTTTGATTGCATGGGAACCGCGACTGTCTGACTGCCAGTGAAATCATAAGCAGTGTTTGCCATGCTGTTATTCACATGACAGTATGGCAAACACTAGATGTTTGGGCCCCCATTCAAGTGAATTGGGTTCGGGTCCGTGTACTGTTTTGGTACCCAAACCCGAACTTTGTGTAAGGCCTGGATCACACTTGCAAGTGTGATGCGAGAAACTTTCACGAGTCTCTCACATCAATACCCGACAATGCCGCCGGCACTCGGGAGCGGAGCACTGAGCTGCACAGAAAGCCTTGCAGCGCTGGAGTCCTGGGTTCAAATCCCACCAAGGACAACATCTGCAAAGAGTTTGTATGTTCTCTCCGTGTTTGCATGGGTTTCCTCTGGGTTCTCCGGTTTCCTCCCACATTCTAAAGACATACTGATAGGGAATTTAGATTGTGAGCCCCAATGGGGACAGCGATGATGTGTGCAACCTGTAAAGCGCTGCGGAATATGTTAGCGCTATATAAAAATAAAGATTATTATTATTACATGCAGCCGTACACTCCGGTCCCGAATGCCGGGTGTTGATGAGAGAGACTCGTGCAAGTTTTCCCCTTCACACTCACAAGTGTGACCCTGGCCTAACTGCTAGGGTCACATTGCGTTAGTGCAATCCGTTTAGCGCTAGCAGATTGCGCTAACGCAATGTTTTTACCGGGGCCGCGTTCCGGGGTCGCGGTAACGTCCCCGCTCTCGCAGATCCCCGATCTGCGAGAGCGGGGAACGGACCGCGGGCGCGCCTCGGACGCTGCAAGCAGCGTCCGCGGCGCGCCACAAAACACCGGCGCGTCGCTAGCGCGTGCCGAACATGGCACGCGCTAGTGCTGCGCGTTCCCATTGCCGTGAATGGGCGCGCTAACGGACGCGTTGCACGGCGTTAATTTCGCCGTGCAACGCTGTCCGTTAGCGCTTTCCCATTAACGCAATGGGAACCTAGCCTTAGGCCGAACCTGCTGGATCGAATATCCAGGTGTCCACCCATCTCTGTTTGCGTTACAAATTGTGGAATTTCTTTTCTTTTGTTACCCTTGGAAAAATAAAAAAAATTGGGGATATAGCCACATTTTTGTGGAATTTTTTTTTTCTATACATCCCAATGTTATGAAATTCTGTAAAGTGCCTGTGTGGTTAACTTTTTTCTACACCATTAGGCAAATTACTTGCTAAGTAGTTTTCAAACTAGAGTCATTTATGGTGTGTTCCTGTCTTTTTGGCACCTTAGGAGCCTTTTTTTTCTTTTCCGAACCGTCATGCACTCAAACAGTAGTTTGAGTGCATGTATCGGGTATTACCATGTACAGAAGACATTGTGTATCAAAATTTGTGGTCCATGTTAACCTATTACACTTAAATATGAAAATTCTTGTGCTAAAGCAACATTTTAGTGGAAAATAACATTTTCTCAGTCCCCCATTAGGGGAGCGTACGTCACACTGTTAGTGGCATTCGTTTTTTCTTTTGTACAAAGAATAATTAGTTGCGTCACCTAATTTTTAGCAAGTGCATTAGGGGAGCGTACGTCACACTGCAAGTGGCGTTCGCTTTTCTTTTGTAAAAAGAATAGTTGCGTCGTCTAATTTTTTAGTGCGTTCATTAGGGGAGCATACGTCGCACTGTTAGTGACGTTCATTTTTTTTTTTTTTTTAAAGAATAATTTGTTTCGTCGTCTAATTTTTAGCGAGTGCATTAGGGGAGCGTATGTCACACTATTAGTGGCGTTCGCTTTTCTTTTGTAAAAAGAATAGTTGCGTCGTCTAATTTTTAGCGCGTTCATTAGGGGAGCGTACGTCACACTGTTAGGCCGGTTTCACACGTCAGTGGCTCCGGTACGTGAGGTGACAGTTTCCTCACGTACCGGAGACACTGACTCACGTAGACACATTAAAATCAATGTGTCTCTGCACATGTCAGCGTGTTTTCACGGACCGTGTGTCCGTTTTGAAAACACGGAGACATGTCAGTGTTCAAGGGAGCGCACGTATTACACGGACCCATTAAAGTCAATGCGTCCGTGTAAAACACGTACCGCACACGGATGTTGTCTGTATGCAGTCCGTGTGCCGTGCAGGAGACAGCACTACAGTAAGCGCTGTCCCCCCCGCGTGGTGCTGAAGCCGCTAATCATTTCTTCTCTCCAGCATCGTTCGCTGGAGAGAAGATATGAAAACTTTTTTTTTTTTGTGTTTAAAAAAAAGATTCCTGTCCCCAACCCCCTCCCATCCCCCCTGCTGTTAATAAAATACTTACCCGACTCCCTCGCTGGCGCTGCTTTCTGTCTTCGCCGCAGCTTCTCCTGTATGAGCGGTCACGTGGTGCCGCCCATTACAGTGATGAATATGCGGCTCCACCCCTATGGGAGGTGTAGCCGCATATTCATCACTGTAATAGGCGGCACCAAGTGACCGCTCATACAGGAGAAGCTGCGGCGAGAGAAGGAAGCAGCGCCAGCGAGGGAGCCGGGTAAGTATTTTATTAACAGTGGGGGGGCGCACAGGGGGTGGGAGGGGGTTGGGGACAGGAATCTTTTTTTTAAACACAAAAAAAAAAAAAAAAAGAGGGTTTTCATATCTTCTCTCCAGCGAACGATGCTGGAGAGAAGAAATGATTAGCGGCTTCAGCACCAGATGCAGGGGACAGCGTTTAACTCTAGCGCTATCTCCTGCACGGTGCGTGTGGTCCTCAGTCGGCACACGGGTGGCACACGGATGCCGCACGTGTGCCACACTGATGTGCCACATAAACGCACGGACACACTGACACGGATAATTCCGGTACCGATTTTTCCGGTACCGGAATTATCTGGATGTGTGAGACTGGCCTTAGTGGCGTTCGCTTTTCTTTTGTAAAAAGAATAATTAGTTGCGTCGCCTAATTTTTAGCGAGTGCATTAGGGGAGCGTACATCACACTGTAAGTGGCGTTCACTTTTCTTTTGTAAAAAGAATAGTTGCGTCGTCTAATTTTTAGTGCATTCATTAGGGGAGCATACGTCACACTGTTAGTGGCGTTCATTTTTATTTTGTAAAAAGAATAATTTGTTGCGTCGTCTAATTTTTAGCGAGTGCATTAGGGGAGCTTATGTCACACTATTAGTGGCGTTCACTTTTCTTTTGTAAAAAGAATAATTAGTTGCGTTGTCTCATTTTTAGCGCGTTCATTAGGGGAGCGTACGTCACACTGTTAGTGGCGTTCGCTTTTCTTTTGTAAAAAGAATAATTCGTTGCGTCTAATTTTTAGCACGTTCATTAGGGGAGCGTATGTCATACTGTTAGTTGCGTTCGCTTTTCTTTTGTAAAAAGAATAATTAGTTGCGTCGTCTAATTTTTAGCGCGTTCATTAGGGGAGCGTACGTCACACGTTAGTGGCGTTCGCTTTTCTTTTGTAAAAAGAATAATTTGTTCATTAGGGGAGCGTACGTCATACTGTTAGTTGCGTTCGCTTTTCTTTTGTAAAAAGAATAATTCGTTGCGTCGTCTAATTTTTAGCGCGTTCATTAGGGGAGCGTACGTCACACTGTTAGTGGCGTTCGTTTTTTCTTTTGCAAAAAAAAAATTTTGTTGCGTAGGGTAAATTTATACTTGTTTTATACAAACTTATTTTTTTACATCTGATTTTTCTTTTCATCTTTTTTTCTTGTTTCCTCTACATTTTTTCTCTCTGATTGGTTATAATAAAGAGTACCCTATACACAAGCCCCACACATTACACGTGTAAAAGCACCACTTACACACACATCCCCATGGTTTGGGAAAAAAAAATGGCCCATTCGTCAACAAGGTGCTATTCACCAGAGGAGGCTTACGCCATCCTTGCGTCCGACACGGATACAGCCAGTGAGGAAGATCCCACATTCCTCTATTCCTCCTCCTCCTCCTCATCCTCCTCCTCATCTGATGAGGAAGCACCCCCAACAAGGCGCCATAGGACCCAGGCAACTCCTGCAGCAATCAATCCTGTATGGATTGCACCCCCTGAAAATGTTCAGCCCGTCATTCCGGATTTCAGCAGCAGCTCAGGAATCCAGTTTGACACGACTGGCCTCACTGAAATTGACTTCTTCAAATTCTTTTTCAGAGATGAAATAATAAATCTTATGGTGGCCCAGACAGACCTATATGGCCAACAATTTTTCACCCAAAATCCCACGTCATCACATGCCAGATGGACCCCTGTAAATGCAGCAGAGATTATGACATTTTGGGGAATTGTGCTGCATATGGGCATAATCAAAAAGCCAAAGCTTCGGCAATACTGGAGTACTGACATTCTCTATAGTACACCGGTATTCCGCATAGCCATGAAAAGGACAAGATTTGAAGGGACCCAAAAATGTTTGCATTTTTGTGATAATGCACAGTGTCCTCCTCGAGACGATCCAATCTTTGATCGTCTATATAAAATTCGGCCAGTGATTGAACACTTCAGCAGAAAATTTGCTGAGGCGTACACACCCCAGAGGGACATCGCTATTGAAGAATCTCTCATTCACTTCAGAGGGAGGCTAAAATTCTGACAGTACCTGCCCAGTAAGAGGTCCAGGGACGGAATAAAGCTGTACAAACTGTGCGAGAGTACCTCAGGATACACCCACAGATTTAGGGTCTACGAGGGGAAGGGCACCCAAATTAACCCCCCTGAATGCACCCCCCCCGGCCTGGAGGTGAGTGGGAAAATTGTGTGGGAATTGCTGCACCCACTGCCAGATAAGGGTTATCAACCATACATTGACAACTTTTACACCAGCATCCCACTCTTCAAGACCCTCTCTGCCAGAGGTACAGCTGCATGTGGCACCGTGCGAAAAAATCAGCGAGACTTCCCTAAGCCTCTAATTGGGCAAATGCTGAGAAAAGGGGAAAGCAGAGCCCAATGCAGCGTCAACATGCTGGTAGGCAAGTATAAGGACAAAAGGGTGTCCTTATCCTGACCACCATACACCGTGACAACAGCACCCTTGTCACTGTTCGTGGGACCACAACAGAAGTCCCAAAGCCAGATTGTATCCTGGATTACAATCGATACATGGGGGGTGTGGATCTCTCAGCTGTTCTGATCTACAGCCAATACGGGGGGACCTTCCTTCAGTTTCAGGAGGTAGTCATCAAGGCCCTAATGTTTGGCACTCAGGGAGGAGAGGGCGCCAGTACTTCTGAATCTGATAGTGCCCGATTTGTCCCAGGTCAACATTTCCCAGGACAGGTTCCCCAAACAGCAAGGACAGGACGATCACAGAAACGGTGCAGAGTATGTTCCAAGAGGGGAATCCGGAAGGACACAATTTACCATTGTGAAACCTGCCCTGAGAAACCTGGCCTTTGCATTAAGGATTGCTTCAAAGCATACCACACGTCCACAAATTAATAAAATTATTTTATACCCTGTTGACACAACACACTTTTATTATCTGATGTACCCCGCACATCTTACACATACTGCCACATTATAAATTCATACGACAGTAAAACCAAAAGAATTATAATCAATACTATAAAACTATGCCTCTAGATAAATTGCTTCAGGGGTGTAGTTTCCAAAATGGGGTCACATGTGGAGGATTTCCACTGTTTAGGCACATCAAGGGCTCTGCAAATGCAACATGACGTCTGCAGACCATTCCATCAAAGTTTGCAATCCAAAACGTCACTTATTCCATGCCGAGCCCCGACGTGTGCCCAAACAGTGGTTTTTCCCCACATATGGGGTATCGGCGTACTCGTGAAAAATTGCACATCTTTTTCTGTCTATTTTCTCCTACAACCCTTGGTAAAATAAAAAAATCGTAGCTAAAAGATCATTTTTGTGGAAAAAATGTGTTTTATTTTTTTTCACGACTCAACGTTATAATTTTTGGTGAGGCACTTGGAGGTTCACGGTGCTAGATAAGATCCTTAAAGGGTCTAGTTTCCAAAATGGGGTCACTTGTGGCAGTTTTCCACTGTTTAGGCACATCAGGGGCTCTCCAAACGCGACATGGTGTTCAATCTCAATTCCAGCCAATTTTGGTTTGAAAAAGTCAAACGGCGCTGCTTCCCTGCCGTGCGCCCAAATAGTGATTTTCCCCCACATATGGGGTATCAGTGTATTCAGGAGAAATTGCACAACAGTCTATATTCTCCTTTTACACTTGTGAAGATAAAAAAATTGTTGCTAATAGATCATTTTTGGGGAAAAAATTTGATTTTTTATTTTCACACCTCTGCGTTCTAAACTTCTGTGAAGCACCTGGGGGTTCAAAGTGCTCACCACGTAGCTAGATAAGTTCCTTAAAGGGTCTAGTTTCCAAAATAGGGTCAATTGTGGCGGTTTTCCACTGTTCAGGTACATCAAGGGCTCTCCAAACGCGACATGGTGTCCGATCTCAATTCCAGCTTCACACTTGTGAAGATAAAAAAATTTGTTGCTAAAAGTTCATTTTTGGGGAAAAAATTTGATTTTTTTTATTTTCACGCCTCTACGTTTTAAACTTCTGTGAAGCACGTGGGGGTTCAGAGTGCTCATAACATAGCTTGATAAGTTCCTTGAAGGGTCTAGTTTCCAAAATGGGGTCACTTGTGGCGGTTTTCCACTGTTTAGGTACATCAGGGACTCTCCAAACGTGACATGACGTTCAATCTCAATTCCAGCCAATTTTGGTTTGAAAAAGTCAAACAGCGCTCCTTCCCTTCCAAGCCCTGCCGTGCACCCAAACAGTGGTTTTCCCCCAGATATGGGGTATTAGTGTATTCAGGAGAAATTGCACAACAACTTTAGTGGTCCATTTTTTTACCCTTGTGAAAATAAAAAAAATTGTTGCTAAAAGATCATTATGTGAAAAAAGTTAAATGTTCATTTTTTCCTTCCACATTCCGTTAATTCCTGTGAAGCACCTGAAGGGTTAATAAACTTCTTGAATGTGGTTTTGAGTACCTCGAGGGGTTTAGTTTTTAGAATGGTGTCACTTTTGGGTATTTTAAATCATATAAGCCCCTCAAAGTGACTTCAAATGTGATGTGGTCCCTAAAAAAAATTGTTTGGTAAAGTTTGTTGAAAAAATGAGAAATCGCTGTTTAACTTTTAACCCTTATAACTCCCTAACAAAAAAAAATTTTGTTCCAAAATTGTGCTGATGTAAAGTAGACATGTGGGAAATGTTATTTATTAACTAATTTGTGCGATATGAGTCTCTGATGCAAGGGTATAAAAATTCAAAGTTTGAAAATAGCAAAATTTTCAAAATTTTCACCAAATTTCCGTTTTTTTCACAAATAAACCCAAGTAATATCAAAGAAATTTTGCCACTATCATAAAATACAATATTTCACGAGAAAATTAGGTCAGAATCACCACGATCCGTTGAAGCATTTCAGAGTGATTACCTCATAAAGTGACAATGGTCAGAATTGTAAAAATTGGCCCTGTCACTTAGGTGAAAACAGGCTTCGGGGTGAAGAGGTTAAACACTGTCGCCTAGACCTAGCCTCTGCGTCTGACTTAACCTTTGGAAGAAGGGTTCTTCGGGCTGTGGTCCCTCCCTAAACTACAAATCTCTGTAATTCTCTCCATACTTACCGATAACGGTATTTCTCAGAGCCCATGACAGCACCCACTTATTCCCTCCCATCACGTGTGCAGTGAGCACGTTTTTACTGTTCGTAGCGTGTTTTTGTATAGGCACGGTGTTTCTTTCTGATAAGCAGTATAGTAATGTGTACATATTTCTATTGTTGTCACTAACCTGGAGTTCCTCTAATGCTCTGTAAACCAACTGATGCGAGGGAGAGGTACTGCCCTTTTATCTGTAGGTTCCCTGTCCCTGAAGGGCAGATCCCCCCTCTCTCCGTGGTGATGTCATGGGCTCTGAGAAATACCATTGTCGGTAAGTAACTATGATTTTTTTAGTTTACAAGGCGCAATGTTATAAGATTCTGTGATGCATTTGTGGATTGGAAATGCTCACTACACCCCTAGATGAATTGCAAACAGCATGTACTTTCCAAATACTGGGGGTTCTGCTGTTTTTTGTCACCTCAGGGGCTCTGCAAATGTGACATGATATGCACAATTTATTACAGCCAAATTTAAAGCACCACTCCAGCATTTAGTTATTGCACTGCTGGAGTGGTGCTTAAAATATAAGTCCCCTGCCCCCCATCTCATACTCACCTGCCGCGCCATCATCCGTTTCCAGCATCGGTCTCCAGCGAAAAGTGACATTTCGGCAGCTCCAGTGGTTCATGGAACTGCGTGGCTTTCACTTTTCAATACAAGTCTATAAGAGTCCTGTTCTGGCCATGTTCTTGCTCTCTTTGGCTTGTTTTAAGAACATGTGATGTAGCTTCTGACTTCCAGCCAGTCAGAAGGTACAGTCATTAAAAAAAAAAAAAACACAAAATAGCTGGAGTGATGTTTGAAGTTCCAAGATACTGAAGGCATTCCTTCCCTTCTGAGCACTGCAGAATGCCCAAACAGTATTTTCCGAGAATGTATGGGGCATTTGCCACATTTAGGAGAAATTTCGTAATAAACAATGAGGTTGATTTTCTCCTGTTACTGTTTGTGAAAATGGAAAAAAATTAAATCAACACTTTTGTGGAAAGAAATGTAATTTTTCACTTTTTTTAATTCCACATTGTCTTGATTCCTGTGCTGAACCCTTAAAACCTGAATGGTTAAAATAGAATACTTAATGTGGCTTTGAATACGTTGAAGGGGCAGTTTTTAAAATGGAGCCTTGTTTGGGAGATTTCTGTGCCTTCAAAAGTGGAGTGATCCCTAAAAAAAGAAGGATTTGTAGATTTCGTTGAAAAAATTATAAATTACTAAACTTTTAACATGTGTAAAAACTAACATAAAAAAGGACATTTCAAAAAATGATAGATATATGGTAAATGTTATTCATTAATTATTCTGTAAACTTTAAGTATTTTCATAAATAAATGCAAATGGTATCTGCCTAAATATACCACTAAGGGGTACCGTCACACTATACGATTTACCAACAATCACGACCAGCGATACGACCTGGCCGTGATCGTTGGTAAGTCGTAGTGTGGTCGCTGCAGAGCTGTCACACAGACAGCTCTCCAGCGACCAACGATGCCGAGGTCCCCGGGTAACCAGGGTAAACATCGGGTTACTAAGCGCAGGACCGCGCTTAGTAACCCGATGTTTACCCTGGTTACCAGCGTAAAAAAAAAACAAAACAGTACATACTTACATTCCGGTGTCTGTCCCTTGCCGTCTGCTTCCCGCACTCACTGACTGCCGGCCGTAAAGTGAAAGCACAGCGGTGACGTCACCGCTGTGCTCTACTTTCACTTTAAGGCCGGCAGTCAGTGAGTGCGGGAAGCAGACGGCAAGGGACCTGACGGACACCGGAATGTAAGTATGTACTGTTTTTTTTTTTTTACATTTACGCTGGTAACCAGGGTAAACATTGGGTTACTAAGCATGGCCCTGCGCTTAGTAACCCGATGTTTACCCTGGTTACAAGCGAACGCATCGCTGGATCGGTGTCACACACACGATCCAGCGATGACAGCGGGAGATCCAGCGACGAAAGAATGTTCCAAACGATCTGCTACGACGTACGATTCTCAGCAGGATCCCTGATCGCTGCTGCGTGTCAGACACAGCGATATCGTATGGATATCGCTGGAACGTCACGAATCGTACCGTCATAGCGACAAAAGTGCCACTGTGAGACGGTACCCTAAGGCTACTTTCACACATCAGGTTTTTGCCGTCTGGCACAATCCGGCGAATTTTGAAAAAAATTGTTCCTTTTTTTTCCCCTTCGGATCTGTTTTTTTCACATAGGCCGGGATCACACATGCGAAAAACACGTCCGTGTCTCGCATGTGAAATTGAAGCTCTGGCGCCGGCACTTGGGAGCGGAGCGTGCGGCTCCATGTGTTGCTATGCGGCCACACGCTCCGCTCCGGAGTGCCGGCACCAGAGCTTGGATTTCACATGCGAGACACGGACGTGTTTCTCGCATGTGTGATCCCGGCCATAGAGTTGTATTAGTGCCGGATTGGCCTGATGGCCACACGTTTCATCCGTATTTTGCCGGATCCGTCTAAAATTAGTTTTCTGGCGGCCAGAGAAAATGTTCATAGGAACGTTTTTTCTGTCTGGCGAATAAACACCCAGCGACTGATCCGGTGAAAAACGTATGAAACATGTGTTGAAATGATGAATCCGGCCTTCGAATCCGGTATTTCATGCATTTCTCCATTCAAATCATTCTCTCTCATTCTCTCTCTCAAAATAATTACTAAGCTGAAAGCTGACAAGTATTTAGTCTAAGCTAATAAAATGGCATATGCAATGGATATCAACACGTAAACACAAATTACTGCCTGTTACATCATATCTTTAATACAAACACTGACCATTAGAGATGAAGGAATAAATTTGAGTGGAACTGAATTTTACAAAAATTTGCATTCGCCAAAATGCAGATTTTTTTTTATTTGCTTTGTTGCAGATACAGTTAAATGGCAGCCACTGGCCACAATTTTTCTGAGCCTTAAAAGGCCATCAAAATGTTAAAAATTCATTTTACTCACCTTGGCCCCTCTGAATTTAATGTCCGGTCTTTACGGTATCTTGAGATTGTCACTGTTTGCGCTGAAATCCCTAGGGGAGGACTCTGCAGAAAAAGTCACGACATAATGACTTCATGGCATGTAAACCCTCAGTGTGGTCAGGAGTGGAGGAGTCCGTGAGGTGAATAGTAAGGTGAGTATCAATTTTTTTTCCTTTTTTTTTTTTTTTTTTTTTTTTTACACGTTACGTTTATTATGCTCTGGAGACAGATGAGACCCTAGAGAATAATAAGGGACATTAAATTTGTGGAGAGAGAATACTCCGCTAATAAAATTTCTTAGGAAAATAAGATGAGTTAGAATTTTGCCTGATTCATTCATTTCTACTGACTACCCTCAAAATTGACACAAATGTATATAATACAGCACTAGGGCCTGTCAGTTGTAATACTGCTAATACTATTTTTTAGATGGTGAGAAAAAAACTAAAAAGCGGCCATATGAAGAAGTAAAAATTGACAAAGATGAGGAGGATGATGATGATGATGATGATGATGAAGAATTATCTAAGATATCTCCAGAAGAACCTCCACAGGTATTTCTTGAATTCATGTTGGTTATCGGTATGTAGGCTCGAATTTCCAGTTTACAATGAAAATGGTAGGGGACTTGAGATACTGCATCCCTTTACTTCTTGCTTCTGATGACCACTTTTAGAGTAGATGGACAATGATAGAAATATAAAGTTGTTGTCCCCTACATTTTATTATTTTCAAAATATGCTCTTGACTTTCTTAAAATAAATGAAAAAAAGCATGCTAGCTTACCAGAACCCTCCTTATTCTCTGTACAGCTGCCAGTTTCTCAGGTGACCGCTGCAGCTAATCAGTGGTCCACTGATACTGAGGGGCTGTATTGGTCACCTGACTCTTCCAATAAAAGATGTTTAGAAAACGGCAGGGTACGCCAGCAGCAATGCAAGGGAGTTGTGTTTTTTTTTATTTGAAGATCTCCAAGCGCCCATTTTCAAATAATAAAGAATAATGTACAACCTCTTTAAAATGTCTTACCAAGCATTAACTGAAAATCTGTGAGTTTATAGCTGCATGCCCCTAGCTGTTAGTGAGGAGCAGCTAGAGAGGCAGATTCAAGGGATATACCACCGAGGACATTTATCACCTGTGCACATGATAGGTGTAAATTTATGGTCACTGAGGTTCCCAGTGCTGAAACTACCATGGACCACTGTAATGGAGGTCCCTATCACTTATTTATTTTGGCAATAAGTTGAGCCTCGTGGTCGAGTAGGTAAGATGCTGTTCTGTTTGTTACCTATATAACTAGTAATGATAATGTAGCGCTGCATTGGTCAGTCTCACGGAAGAGAATGGAGTGGTATGGGATATACTTAACCACGCTGCTCTATTCTGGGAGAGGTGATGAAGAATGGTAGTTTGGCATCTCCTTTGAGTGTTTGTTGGGAGTCTTGGCAGTCAAACATTCATCACCTAATCTGTGTATAACTGATACATTTCTATGGTAGTACAACCACTTTAACATAAAACTCGTATAGCCCTATGGTGCTCATTAAACAATAGTCCACGTGATCATAGACTGCACAGAACAGCATCACAGAGTCATTCAGCCCCTGGGTCACAAGTTAGTGCACCCTTATTTTAAGATTATACTCCATGCAAATGGAGCGCCCCCAAGGGCAGCGGGGTACTCGGTACCGGGTCCTTCGGTTCTCAAGGGGGATGTCACGGTGGCTGACCCGGTCCGTGGCCCTCGGGACGTCCGTGTTAAAGGGAAAGGTCTTTAAAGGGGAAATGTTCATGACGCCATCTGTGGTATTCGGTCAGGGTGACCGACGCTGCTTTAAGGGGTCCGCTGGGGTGATGTTATGGCAGCTAGATGGTATACCTTCCCACAGGTGAAGTATGTCCCCAGGGCTTCCCAGTGTGTAGATGGTGGATGGTGTGAGGCGCAGTGAAGAACGGGGCAAAAGGTTGCAGTCTCTTTACCTTTTACTGAAGGCTTCAGCATCCACAGTCCAGAGCACCAGATCACAGGGCAGGCAGAGTCCGGCCGGTTTGGAGGCAAATCCAGAGTCCCCTTATCCAGGTACAAATCAGTAGCCTTCCTCTATAGCACCTTGGTGTTGTAGTACCTTACTGCTAAGCCTCTCATAAGGTTCTCGCAGATGTTGTAGATGTTATGTCTCTTTGTCCCCCAGATGGATAGGGCAAACCCGTATGACCGGTGGCTTGAGGCTTTTTACAGGGACTCTATCATGCCCCGGCCTCTCGTGGGTGCCACCTTGCCTCCTGGGTGTAGGGGCGGATCAGTAAATTAGCTGTCCTGCCGGTCTCTGGAGCAAGGCATAAAGCGCTGTTGCTCCCTCAGTGTTCCGGCTACCGGGATCCTGCGCCTCAGAAGGAGGCAGCCTGTGTAGGGCAGAACTCCTCCTGGTGTCCACTCCTTTGCTATGACTTATTCACCCTCTCTACAATAAAGTTCTCTTGTCGTGTCCTTTCTTAGTTACTGCCGCACTTAGGGCAGGCGCAGCTCCGTGTCCCTCTGTCTCAGCCTCTGACAGGCTCCCACCCCTGTCAGGGACCAACTACCTGAGCCAAGGTCAGCAAGCAACTGCCTAACTTCCTCTCCAGGCAACTAGTTTTACCTGTGTGAAGAGTGCCCTAATAAATAAGAGCATAGCTCCCCATGGTGGCCTGGAGTGCGAAATGTGTTGCATGTTTGTGATACCTGGATTCGGTTGTCATTCTTTGCCTCCAAACGTAACATCACTCCCCCCTAGAGGGAAATGACATTACTGCAATGACCAGGACCCTCGGGTGCTGCACAAAAGTGATACACTTACTTATAACTTTTATCATATTTTCTGGACTCTATCTACATTCTTTGTTCCTCTTAGACAACAGATCTAATTCGTGCATTGCAAGAACTTGAAAATGCAGCTTCTGGTGATGCAGCTGTACACCAGAGAATAAGCTCTCTACCTGTGGAAGTACAAGACGTGTCACTTTTGGATAAAATTACTGGTAGGTGATTATTGTATATAAAAAAAACTTGATAGAAGCTTATTTTTATCTAGTTAAAAAGCGGATGGGACACTTTGGGTTGAGTTAAGTGAAAATGATATTGCTATTATTTCTAGATAAAGCCTCGGGTGATCAACTTTCTAAGATGGTGGATGATGCCTGCATGCTCCTTGCAGACTACAATGGCAGATTAGCAGCAGAGATAGATGACCGTAAACAACTTACAAGAATGCTTTCAGATTTCTTGCAATCTCAGAAGGAGGTTCTGGAGGAAAAGGAACAGCAACTTGAAGTGCGTAACGATTTAACATTTTTTTCTTCCATATTTAATGAATAAAATAATATGGGCACACTTTGGGGCATTGGTAACCAAAACGAATATCTACTACTTGGACACAGTCTTCATAATTTAAAGATTATCCTATTGAAAATAAAACTGTTTATACTCAACACCCAGACTTGCTCGATATTGGCGGCTTATCTGCCTTCACTTGCGATGAGCGCTGCAACCAATTCAGCGTATGTCCTAGTTTAGTGCAAGTGAATTGTGGGCAAAGCAACCCATTAGCAGCCATCAATTGGCTGCAGTACTCACATTACATGATGTCACATAAGTGCTGGCAGATGAGGCTTTGACATCACTGAAACAGCTCCCATTCGGGAAGTCATTTTAAGCTGTTTTTATTTTCAATGGGGCCGTTTAATTCAAGAAAGGGTTGTCCAGATCGTGAACAATGATACAGGACACCATTCTGGGGCATTTTCCTTTTTTTTTGTTAAATGAATGTGTTACACCGTTTGACATTTCAAGCAGTTGTTACCATGTACATTGCTGGCTGCAGAATGTGGCTAATTAAGAATTAATCCGTTTTTTAGTTCTGCAGTGGATTTGTAACTGCCTTATCTGTCTTTTATTGAGCTCCTCCCAGCTCATTCCTAACCACAAATCACATCAAAAAAGAGCTGAACTTTCCTGTGGTCATAAATCAGCTGAAATAAGGTCAGAAACATGATGAAGTAGTTACAAGCTCTCTGTCATAGGGTATGTGCACATGCTGCGGATTTTGCTGCGGTTTCCCATGCGTTTACAGTATAATGTAAACCTATGGGAAACTAAATCCGCAGTGCACATGCTGCGGAAAAAACACGTGGAAACGCAGCGGTTTACATTCCACAGCATGTCAATTCTTTGTGCGGATTCCGCTGCGGTTTACACCTGCTCCAATAGAAAACTGCAGGTGTAAACCCGCAGTGGAATCCGCAATAGAAACCGCGATAAATCCGCAGGAAAAAACGCAGCGGTTTTGCACTGCGGATTTATCAAATCCGCTGTGGAAAAATCCGCAGCCCTCACAGATACGTGTGCACATACCCATAAGGGTCTACCTGACAGGTTAATTAACTTATTCTACAACCAGTAATAGTGCAACCCTGAGGCTATAGGAGGCAAATTGCCACCACAGGTGTCAACATCTTTTTTTTGCAGTCTGTTGCTTTTTAGCTAAAATACATGCATTTAAGTAAAGTATAAAAAGTGTCTCCAAATGTGTCTATATCCTTTATATCTTTGTGTGGGCGGCGTGGGCGCAGTGGGAGCTGGGGTCCTGTGTGCATGACTTCAATATAATAATGCCGAATGCGGCGCATGCGCAGATTGAGATTTTGGTTCAATTTAGAACCGAAATCTCGATCTGCGCATGCACCACCTCCGATGGCATTTTGTTAAAGGGCCACTGTCACCCCCTCCAGCCGTTATAAACTAAAAGAGCCACCTTGTGCAGCAGTAATGCTGCATTCTAACAAGGTGGCTCTTTTAGTTTTAGGTTCAAGTATACCCCAAATAAAGCGTTTTTATACTTAGCCACAATTCCTGTCTCTAGCCAGGGAGGCGGGTCCTCACTCCCCAGCTCTAACCGCTCCTCTGCCGTCACTCCAATCTTCCTGCGCTTTCGGCGCCGCCCCCTCAGCGCTGTGTACGTTTCAAAACCGGCACTTGCGCAGTGTACTGCTGTGCTGCGCAGACACAGTAAGCTCTGGCCGTCTGACGTCCCAGCCAGGCTTGCAGACTGCGCAGCACAGCAAGTGCATAATGCATAACACAGTGCGGGGCGGGGATTCCAAAGGTGGCTGGCCGCAATGCCCGCGCAGGCGCAGTCTGCAAGCCTGGCTGGGACGTCAGACGGCCAGAGCTTACTGCGTCTGCGCAGCACAGCAGTTCACTGCGCAGGCGCCGGTTTTGAAACGTACACAGCGCTGAGGGGGCGGCGCCGAAAGCGCAGGAAGATTGGAGTGACGGCAGAGGAGCGGTTAGAGCTGGGGAGTGAGGACCCGCCTCCCTAGCTAGAGACAGGAATTGTGGCTAAGTATAAAAACGCTTTATTTGGGGTATACTTGAACCTAAAACTAAAAGAGCCTCCTTGTTAGAATGCAGCATTACTGCTGCACAAGGTGGCTCTTTTAGTTTATAACGGTTGGAGGGGGTGACAGTGGCCCTAGTCCTGCACACAGGACATCAGCTCCCACTGCGCATGTGCCACCCACACCATGTTAGTGGAAACACAAAATTTTAAAAAGTAAGTAAGTGAGTAATCAGTGACCTGCACAAGAAACAGAGGAGGCAGGTGGGAGGACGGAGAGCGAGAAAAAGACCCTGCCCCATGTTCCATCCCAAAGCACACAGAACATGTAATTTTATGAAAACTTCATAAGGTGAGTATTAAACAACCACTGAGCGGATGCCTTCACATCAGGTATCCTATTAATCAACATCACAGTGCCATTATGGCCATGCCTTTTGTTTATAGGGCTCAATCCTGCTGACATGGTCTCTGTGGATGGTCTTTGGAGATCGCAGTATTGCAGGTTGCATATGCAAAAAGGTTCATGAACCACAGTGGTGCACCACTTAATAGACCCCAGACTGGGGAAACATTTGCAGTCCAAAAATAGGGAAAAGTGGCAGTCACCATGTAAAATCACTTCTTCATTAATGTCATTTAGAACATATCGCCAGGAAGAGGGAATCGGACCCTTGGAAGCGTCTCTATACTCTAAATGGCCATCGTATCACCTGATATGTTTTAAGAAAATTAATAAAGAAGTGATTTGTATATGGTGAGTTCTGTACGTGAATTTCAGTTGCGTTATCCAATGTTGACCAGCGCTGTGACTCACAGTCCTGACTTGGCTTCCAGCTACAAATCAAACATATTTTTGAATCTGAGACATCTATGACAATAACTCCTTGGGAAAATATATCTTATAAATCACTATCTGTCAGTGTTTCACAATGCTTTTAAGAAATGACTTCAGGGAACATGTAGGTATTAAAATACAAAAAAACTTGGGGCTTATCAACCACCAAAAAATGTGGAATGATTAAAAGGTATAATTTTAATAACATAATAAATCATGACAATCAATCACATATATCATAGAACAGCTGTATTTAGTGTTAGTGGGATTGACTAGCGTTCATCCGACCTTCCCAGTGCAGGGCTTATTGCCAGGGTCATACAGGTACTAAGTATCCTGCTTGGCGATAAGTGAGGAACCTATATAGGGACGGCAGGACAGACAGAGTTACGTTAGATCAGTTCAGGGGTCTCCACTTCACCCTTCCCTGGTGTTTGGTTACCCCTTCCCTGATCCTTTTGTGTTGCACTTAGTCTGTCCTACACTGTGCGTGACAACACCTGATGTGCCTAAACAGTGGAAACCACCCACAAGTTACCGATTTTGGAAACTAGACCCCCTCAAGGTATTTATCTACACGTGTAGTGAGCACCTTGAACCCACAAGTGCTTCATAGAATTTTACAATGTTGATCTGTGAAAAGGAAAACAAATATTTTTCCCATAACAATGTTCTTTTAGCCCCATTTTTTCTCCTTTCACAAGGATAGCAGGAAAAAATGTACCCCTAAATTTGCTGTGCAATTTCTCCTGAGTTTGCCGATACCCCATTTATGGTCGGAAAACTACTTTTGAGGCACAGTGCAAAGCTCAGAAGGCAGGAAGCGCCAATTAGAGTTCTTATTTTGCTGGACAGGTTTGAGGGTGCCATGTCACATTGGCAGAGCCTCTTAGTTGCCAGAAGAGCAGAAGCCCCCTCAAGTGTGCCCATTTTACAAACTACACCTCTCAATGAAATCAACTGGAGATGCAGTGATCATATTGACACCACAGGTGTGTCACAGAATTGCATGCCATTGGTCAGTGACGAAAATATAGCTCCTCTATCTGCCTTAACAATTTTTACCCAAGCACAGCTGCACCCTCCCCATTGAGGTGTAGCTCATCCCTACCATAGAGACTGTAGCTGACAAGAAGTCGGCCCAGTTATCCATGAACCCAAACCCTTCCTTTCTGCACCAATTTCTAAGCCACTTCTTTACCTCCCTAAAGTTCCCACTGTCTTTTTAGTGACACTTGTGGCACCAGCAGTATTTCTGAAAACATCACCTCGGAGGTCCTGGCCTTCGGCTTCTCTCCTTGTTCCTTGTAATCATTTTTAAGGACCCTCCATCTCACCTCCCTCTAACTTTCTCATTGGTAGCTGTGACTGCAATCTGTCTGCCCGATCCACAATATGGACCTGGCAGACATCACACTGTTCAGCATTCATGATCTCAGTGACAATTCACCCTGTACATGTAGGAGTAATTCGATGTAATTAGATGAGCAAGTGCTAGACCTCTCACTCCTTTTCTGGGGTGAAAAAAGATACCCTCTCTCCTCCTTTAAAGTTGACAGCCTGAGAGCAAGTATTATGTATTTAATAATTAACGGTGGGTGATAACATTGGCAAAATCCCCTGCAACCTTGAGTCATGTGCAGCAATACATTAACAATGAGTTCTTCCCCATCTCTCCATGTACCCTGATTGCTTCCCCTCTTCTACACCACACAAGCTAAAGTAAGGGCAGCCATCTCTGCATAATAACAGCTGACTGAACTATCAGATGACCTCACATTCAAAGATCGGTGAGATAAGTTAAGGTGGAAATAACACTTTAGGCCATATTCTGCAACCAAATTCCTTAACAAATTACTTTATTCCTGCTCCAAGGTTTTACATAACATAAATAGAGCAAGATGGGAATGATTTATATGTTGCACTGTGGCTCAGTCGTTAGCACTGTAGCCTTGCATCACTGGGGTCCTGGGTACAAATCCCACCAACATTTGCAAAGAGTTTGTATGCTCTCAACTTTGCTGTCTCCAAAGACATAATGACCTGGGGCTCACAATCTAGATTGCCTACGGGGATAGTGCCAGTAATCCTGAGATGCAAACTCGGCTTTGGGAAAATGGCCGCCGCGATCTCCATCTGCGCACGCGTGGCATCCCGCGGCCATCTTCCTGAAGCCCCGTGCGGCAGAGCACTCCATCTGCGCACGCGCGGCCTCAGGAAGATGGCCGCCCCCACTGATGACAAGGGTAATAGCGCAGATCGCGCGCTTTTTCTTCACCTGCGCGCAGTGCATTCGGCACTTGGACATGCGCACACCACTACGCCACCAACGGAAAGCTGGGGAAGAAACAGCGATGTCACCACGCCCACCTGACCTGACCAGCCTGATTGACAGGCGAAAACGGTGACTTTGGTAATGTATTTCGCAGCATAGGTGGGGAATCGGTACACTACATGCACTATTGTAACGCACAGCGCAGGCCCTATTTAACAGTATTTTTATCTCAATCTGAAAAGACGGGGTGACAGGTTCCCTTTAAAGATTTTGTCAGAATTTAGATTCCAAGACCAGAATTCTGTCATCCGTTGTTAGGATTCCACTATCGATGAATATAATGTAGCTTTTTGTCACATTTACATGTTTTACATGTTTCAGAAAAAAAAAAAGGAGTTTTCCATTTCTCCTACTCTGATATTGATACCCTTAGGGCATGTTCAGCATTTACAGAAGAATTTACTACTGCAAATACTGGAATATTGGCTGCAAAAAAGTTGCATGTTTAATCACATTTTTTCTTGCGTTTTTGCATGCGATTTTTCATTCATTAAAATGATTGAAAAACTTTAAAAAATACCTAAAGAAATTACATACAAAACATAAAAAAAAAAATATATATATATATATATACTGTATATACTCGAGTATAAGCCGAGATTTTCAGCCCACTTTTTTGGGCTGAAAATCCCCCTCTCGGCTTATACTCGAGTCATACCCAGGGGTCGGCAGGGGAAGGGGAGCGGGGACTGTCTAATTATACTCACCTGCTCCTGGCGCGGTCCCTGCAGGTCCCTGCTTCCCTGGCACTGCAGCTTCTTCCTGTAGTGAGCGGTCATATGGTACCGCTCATTACAGTAATGAATATGCGGCTCCACCTCTCAGGGGTGGAGCCGCATATTCATTACTGTAATGAGCGGTAACGGTGACCGCTCACTACAGGAAGAAAATGCGGCGCCGAGGAACAGACGTGCAGCGACGGCGCTAGGAACAGGTGAGTATGACCGGGGCAGTGCGCGATATTCACCTGTTCCTTGTTCCACCGTCGGCGCCGCTGTGTCTTCTGCAGTGACGCTCAGGTGAGAGGGCGCGGTGACGCGATTAGTGCACGCCGCCCTCTTCCTGAACGTCCGTGCAGAGGACGGGAAGAAACAGCGGCGGTCAGCGGTGGAACGGGGAGCAGGTGACTATAGCAAGTGTCGGGGGCCGGAGAGGTGAGTATGTAATTTTTTTATTTTTTTAATCGCAGCAACAGCATATGGGGCAAATATCTGTATGAAGCATCTTATGTGGCCATGAGCAGCATGATATGGGGGCAAATATCTGTATGGAACATCTTATCTGGCCATGTGCAGCATTATATGGGGGCAAATATCTGTATGGGGCATCTTATGTGGCCATGTGCAGCATGATATGGGGGCAAATATCTGTATGGGGCATCTGTATGGGGCCATGTGCAGCATTATATGGGGTCATGTGCAGCATGATATGGGGGCAAATATCTGTATGGAGCATCTAATGGGGCCATAATCCACATTTGTGGAGCATTATTTGGGGCAAATGTCTGTATGGAGCATCTTATAGGGTTATAATCAACATTTGTGGAGCATTATACGGGGCAAATATCTGTATGGAACATCTTATGGGGCCATGTGCAGCATTATATGGGGGCAAATATCTGTATGGGCCATCTTATGTGGCCATGTGCAGCATTATATGGGGCAGTTATCTGTATGGAGCATCTTATGGGGCCATGTGCAGCATTATATGGGGCAAATATCTGTATGGAGCATCTTATGGGGCCATGTGCAGCATTATATGGGGCAAATATCTGTATGGGGCATCTTATGTGGCCATGAGCAGCATGATATGGGGGCAAATATCTGTATGGAACATCTTATCTGGCCATGTGCAGCATTATATGGGGGAAAATATCTGTATGGGGCATCTTATGTGGCCATGTGCAGCATGACATGGGGCAAATAACTGTATGGAACATCTTATCCGGCCATGTGCAGCATTATATAGGGGAAAATATCTGTATGGGGCATCTTATGTGGCCATGTGCAGCATTATATGGGGCAAATATCTGTATGGAGCATCTTATGTGGCCATGTGCAGCATGATATGGGGCAAATATCTGTATGGGGCATCTGTATGGGGCCATGTGCAGCATTATATGGGGCCATGTGCAGCATGATATGGGGGCAAATATCTGTATGGAGCATCTAATGGGGCCATAATCCACATTTGTGGAGCATTATATGGGGCAAATGTATGTATGGAGCATCTTCTAGGGTTATAATCAACATTTGTGCAGCATTATATGGGGCAAATATCTGTATGGAGCATCTTATGGGGCCATGTGCAGCATTATATGGGGGCAAATATCTGTATGGGGCATCTTATGTGGCCATGTGCAGCATTATATGGGGCAGTTATCTGTATGGAGCATCTTATGGGGCCATGTACAGCATTATATGGGGCAAATATCTGTATGGAGCATCTTATGGGGCCATGTGCAGCATTATATGGGGCAATTATCTGTATGGAGCATCTTATGGGGCCATAATCCACATTTGTGGAGCATTATACGGGGCAAATGTCTGTATGGAGCATCCTATGGGGCCATAATCAGCATTTGTGCAGCATTATATGCGGCATATTTTAATATGGAGCATCTTATGGAGCCCATCATAAACTGTATGGAGCATTATATGGGGCTCCTGATTCAATATGGATATTCAAAAACATGTAAACTACTAATGTCTCAATTAATTTTACTTTTATTGGTATCTATTTTCATTTTTGAAATTTACCAGTAGCTGCTGCATTTTCTACCTTAGGCTTATACTCGAGTCATTAAGTTTTCCCAGTTTTTTGTGGCAAAATTAGGGGGGTCGGCTTATACTCGGGCCGGGTTGTACTCGAGTATATACGGTATATAGATAATTAAAGAAAATTTGGCAGCACTACCTGATTTTATATATATATATATATATATATACATACACACACACACACACACATACATACAGTGGGTACAGAACGTATTCATACCTGTTTACATTTTTCACTTTTTATTTCATTGCAGCCATTTGGTAAATTCAAAAAAGTTTATTTTTGTCACATTAATGTACTCTGCACCCTATCTTGACTGAAAAAAACAGAAATGTAGAAATTTTTGCAAATATAATTAAAAAGAAAAACTGAAATATCGCATGGTCATAAGTATTGAGACCCTTTGCTCTAACACTCATATTTAACTCACATGCTGTCCATTTCCTTGTGATCCTCCATGAGATGGTTCTACTTCCTCATTGGAGGCCAGCTGTGTTTAATTAAACTGATAGGACTTGATTTAGAAAGGGACACACCTGTCGATGTAAGACCTCACAGCTCACAGGGCATATCAGACCAAATGAGAGTCATGAAGTCAAAGGAACTGGCTAAGGAGCTCAGAGAGAGAATTGTGGCAAGGCAGAGATCTGGCCAAGAATTTCTGCAGTACTTAAGGTTCCTAAGAGCACAGTTGCCTCCATAATCCTTAAATGGAAGATGTCTGTGTCCACCATAAGTCATCCTAGACCTGGCTGTCCAGCCAAACTGAGCAATCGTGGGAGTAGAGCCTTGGTGTGAGAGGTAAAGAAGAACCCTAAGATCACTGTGGCTGAGCTCCAGAGATGCAGTATAGAGATGGGAGAAAGCTCCACAAAGTCAACTATCACTGCAGCCCGCCACCATTCGGACCTTTATGACAGAGTGGGCTGACCGAAGCCACCCCTCAGTGCAAGACATATGGAAGCCCCCATTGAGTTTGCTAAAAAAAATACATGAAGGACTCCCAGACTATGAGAAATAAGATTCTCTGGTCTGATGAGACAAATATTTTTGGTGATAACTCTTAAGTAGTATGTGTGGAAAAAAACAATATGCAAATTGCCTCTTCAGAGAAAAAGAGGACTTAAACTCTATAGCGCCACCTGTTGGAAGTAGCGATCCTACAAGTCACAATCAACCCTTTTAACGAGTCGTGCAATATGACTTAGAATAAAAGCCAAATCAGTATCTTAATTCACAGACACGGTGTTTTGGGATGTTGGCTCTCGTCAGTGCGAAGCATGAGAACTAATTTGGCTAGATGAGAAAACCAGGCACTGCTCCTAACCTGCCCAATACAATCCCAACAGTGAAACATGGTGGTGGCAGCATCATGCTATGGGGATGTTTTTGAGCTGCAGGGATAGGACAACTGGTTGTCATTGAAGGAGACATGAATGTGGCCAAGTACAGAGATAACCTGACTCAGACTTGGCCGGAGGTTCACCTTCCATCAAGACAATGACCCGAATGACACAGCTAAAATTACAAAGGACTAGCTTCAGAACAACTTTGTGACCATTCTTGACTGGCCCAGCCAGAGCCCTGACCTAAACCCAATTGAGCATCTCTGGAGAGACCTGAAAATGGCTGTCCACCAACATTCACCATCCAACCTGACGGAACTGGAAAGGATCTGCAAGGAAGGTGTGAAAAACTTGTTGCATCATTCCCAAGAATACTCATGGCTGTACTGGCTCAAAAGGGTGCTTCTACTCAATACTGAGCAAAGGGTCTGAATACTTATGACCATGTGATATTTCAGTTTGTCTTTTTTAATAAATTTGCAAAAATTTCTACATTTCATTTTTTTCAGTCAACATGGGGTGCAGAGTGTTCATTAATGTGAAAAAAATGAACTTTTTTGAATTTACCAAATGGCTGCAATGAAACAAAGCGTGAAAAGTTTAAAGGGGTATGAATATTTTCCGTACCCACTGTATGTGTGTATATATATTGTGGTGTAGTGACCAATGGTACAGCCAGGGGGTGCTGTGTGTGCGCTGCAAGATGCACTTGGAGGCATAATTCTGATGAGACAAAGTCCGGCAGTGTTGTGAATGGCCGATATGTGTCGCAGAGGGAGTCTGCGTGGTAAGTCTGATGCAATATTGTTGTTCTGGGACCTGTAGTCCCTCAAGAGTGTGTATATGTATGGTGTAGTTGTAAGGGAGGATTACTAGGCTAGTTGTGTGAGATGGGCGGGACAAACTAGCCACACATCCACACTCCCACCTGTGGGAGTGGTTAGTACTATATAATGGGACTGAGGTCTGGTCACATGGTCTTGGAGTGTGGACCTGAATGGTCTATGCCAGAAGGTCCTGGAAGCCTGTGTTGGAAGTCCTGCAGAATAGGATTCCTGAAGAGCACATGGCAGGGCTCTGGACCTAGCACATGCCAGTGTGTGGAACGGATGGAGATCCGTGTTGAACTGACCGGGGTCAGAGAGAGAAACGTCTGAAGGATACCTCTGTGGAGGAGAGGTATCTGAGAAACCTGTGCGGCACCAACATGTAACGGAAAGGGATCCGTGTTATGCTAACCGGGGTTAGAAGAGAGAGACATTGTGTACGGGGCACCTCTGAGGCCAAGAGGTGTCCAGGAACCTGTGAAGGTCACCAGCAGGTAACGGACGAGGTCCGTGTCTTATGCTGACCGGTGTCAGAGATGAACTGTGGTGAAGTTGAATATGTCCAGATGGTGTTCAAAGCTGTTGCCAAGTTCCTGAGGATGTGCTTTATGTCGTGTGAAATAAACCTAAAAGACTCTGTTTTATAAGAAATCCGTGCCTGAGTGCGTTAATCCCTTGCCAAGCGAGTGTCCCCCAAGACACGTAGTTGGCGCTATGCTGCAATATATATATATATATATATATATATATATATATATATATACATATATATATGTATATATATATGCAGTCATGGCCAAAAGTATTGACACTCCTGCAATTCTGTCAGATAATACTCATTTTCTTCCTAAAAATGATTGCAAACACAAATTATTTGGTATTATTATCTTCATTTAATTTGTCTTAAATGAAAAAACACAAAAAGTATTGTCCTACAGCCAAATTGGATATAATTCCACACCAAACATAAAAAAGGGGGTGGACAAAAGTATTGGCACTGTTGGAAAAATCATGTGATGCTTCTCTAATTTGTGTTATTAACAGCACTTGTAACTTACCTGTGGCACCTAACAGGTGTTAGCAATAACTAAATCACACTTGCAGCCAGTTGACATGGTTTAAAGTTGACTCTGTCCTGTGTCTTTGTGTACCACATTGAGCATGCAGAAAAGAAAGAAGACCAAAGAACTGTCTGAGGACTTGAGAAACCAAATTGTGAGGAAGCATGAGCAATCTCAAGGCTACAAGTTCATCTCAAAAGACCTGAATGTTCCTGTGTCTACCGTGCGCAGTGTCATCAAGAAGTTTAAAGCACATGGCACTGTGGCTAACCTCCCTAGATGTGGACAGAAAAGAAAAATTGACAAGAGATTTAAACGCAAGATTGTGGATGTTGGATAAAGAACCTTGACTAACATCCAAACAAGTTCAAGCTGCCCTGCAGTCCGAGGGTACAACAGTGTCAACCCGTACTATCCGTCGGCATCTGAATGAAAAGGGACTGTATGGTAGGAGACCGAGGAAGATCCCACTTCTTACCCCGAGACATAAAAAAGCCAGGCTGGAGTTTGCCAAAACTTACCTGAAAATGCCTAAAATGTTTTGGAAGAATGTTCTCTGGTCAGAAGAGACAAAATTAGAGCTTTTGGGGCAACGGCATCAACATAGAGTTTACGGGAGAAAAAAAGAGGCATTCAAAGAAAAGGACACGGTCCCTACAGTCAAACATGGCGGAGGTTCCGTGATGTTTTGGGGTTGCTTTGCTGCCTCTGGCACTGGACTGCTTGACCGTGTGCATGGCATTATGAAGTCTGAAGACTACCAACAAATTTTGCAGCATAATGTAGGGCCCAGAGTGAGAAAGCTGGCTCTCCCTCAGAGGTCATGGGTCTTCCAGCAGAACAATGACCCAAAACACACTTCAAAAAGCACTAGAAAATGATTTGAGAGAAAACACTGGAGACTTCTAAGGTGCCAGCAATGAGTCCAGACCTGAATCCAACAGAACACCTGTGGGAGAGATCTAAAAATTGCAGTTTGGAGAAGGCACCCTTCAAATATCAGGGACCTGGAGCAGTTTGCCAAAGAAGAATGGTCTAAAATTCCAGCAGAGCATTGTAAGAAACTCATTGATGGTTACCAGAAGCGGTTGGTCACAGTTATTTTGGCTAAAGGTTGTGCAACCAAGTATTAGGCTGAGTGTGCCAATACTTTTGTCTGGCCCATTTTTGGAGTTTTGTGTGAAATGATCAATGTTTTGCTTTTTGCTTCATTCTCTTTTGTGTTTTTTTCATTTAAGACAAATTAAATGAAGATAATAATACCAAAGAATTTGTGTTTGCAATCATTTTCAGGAAGAAACTGAGTATTACAGTATCTGACAGAATTGCAGGGGTATCAATACTTTTGGCCATGACTGTATATATATATATATATATATATACCGTATATACTCGAGTATAAGCCGAGATTTTCAGCCCAAAATTTTGGGCTGAAAGTGCCCCTCTCAGCTTATACTCGAGTCACGGTGGGCGGCAGGGGGTCGGTGGGTGAGGGGGAGAGGGCGCTGAGGCATACTCACCTAGTCCCGGCGATCCTGGCGCTCCCCCTGCCTGTCACACTGTCTTCGGTGCTGCAGTTCTTCTCCTCTTCAGCGGTCACCCATAGGGGTGGAGCCGCATATTCATTTCTCTAATCAGCGGTGCCGGTGACCGCTGATAGAGGAAGAGGCTGCGGCACCAAAGACCGTGTGACAGGCAGAGGGAGCGGGACGCCGGGAGCAGGTAAGTATCGCATATTCACCTATCCCCGTTCCACACGCCGGGCGCCGCTCCATCTTCCCGGCGCCGCTCCGTCTTCCCGGCGTCTCTCCGCTCTGACTGTGCAGGTCAGAGGGCGCGATGACGCATATAGTGTGCGCGGCGCCCTCTGCCTGATCAGTCAGTGCGGAGAGACGCCGGGACCGGACGCTGGGAGCTGCAAGCAAGAGAGGTGAGTATGGCGGTTTTTTATTTATTGCAGCAGCAGCAATGGCACAGCTTTCTATGGCACAGCTATGGGGCAATACTGAACGGCGCAGAGCATTATATGGCAGCTATGGGGCAATAATGAACGGCGCAGAGCATTATATGGCAGCTATGGGGCAATAAAGAACGGCGCAGAGCACTATATGGCAGCTATGGGGCAATACTGAACGGCGCAGAGCATTATATGGCAGCTATGGGGCAATAATGAATGGCGCAGAGCACTATATGGCAGAGCTATGGGGAAATAATGAACGGTGCAGAGCACTATATGGCAGCTATGGGGCAATAATGAACGGTGCAGAGCACTATATGGCACAGCTATGGGGCAATAATGAACGGCGCAGAGCACTATATGGCAGCTATGGGGCAATACTGAACGGTGCAGAGCACTATATGGCAGCTATGGGGCAATAATGAACGGCGCAGAGCACTATATGGCAGCTATGGGGCAATACTGAACGGCGCAGAGCACTATATGGCAGCTATGGGGCAATAATGAATGGTGCAGAGCACTATATGGCAGCTATGGGGCAATAATGAACGGTGCAGAGCACTATATGGCAGCTATGGGGCAATACTGAATGGCGCAGAGCACTATATGGCACAGTTATGGGGCAATAATGAATGGTGCAGAGCACTATATGGCAGCTATGGGGCAATACTGAACGGCGCAGAGCACTATATGGCACCAATGGGCAATAATGAACGGTGCAGAGCACTATATGGCACAGCTATGGGGCAATACTGAACGGCGCAGAGCACTATATGGCACAGCTATGGAGCAATAATGAATGGTGCAGAGCACTATATGGCAGCTATGGGGCAATACTGAACGGCGCAGAGCACTATATGGCAGCTATGGGGCAATACTCAACGGCGCAGAGCACTATATGGCAGCTATGGGGCAATAATGAACGGCGCAGAGCACTATATGGCAGCTATGGGGCAATAATGAACGGCGCAGAGCACTATATGGCACAGCTTTATATGGCACATCTATGGGGCAATAATGAACGGTGCAGAGCACTATATGGCACAGCGTTATATGGCACATCTATGGGGCAATAATGAACGGTGCAGAGCACTATATGGCACAGCTTTATATGGCACATCTATGGGGCAATGATGAACGGTGCAGAGCACTATATGGCACATCTATGGGGCAATAAGGAACAGTATGGAGCATTATATGTGGCACAGCTTTATATGGAGCATTTTATGGGGCAATAATGAACGGTATGGAGCATCTATTTTTATTTTTGAAATTCACCGGTAGCTGCTGCATTTCCTACCCTAGGCTTATACTCGAGTCATTAAGTTTTCCCAGTTTTTTGTGGCAAAATTAGGGGGGTCGGCTTATACTCGGGTCAGTTTATACTCGAGTATATACGGTATATATACTGTGTATATATATATATATATATATATATATATATATATATATATATATATACAGTACAGACCAAAAGTTTGGACACACCTTCTCATTTAAAGATTTTTCCATATTTTCATGATTATGAAAATTGTAAATTCACACTGAAGGCATCAAAACTATGAATTAACACATGTGGAATTATATACTTAACAAAAAAGTGTGAAACAACTGAAAATATGTCTTATTTTCTAGGTTCTTCAAAGTAGCCACCTTTTGCTTTGATAACTGCTTTGCACACTCTTGGCATTCTCTTTATGAGCTTCAAGACGTAGTCACCGGAAATGGTTTTCGCTTCACAGGTGTGCTCTGTCAGGTTTAATAAGTGGGATTTCTTGCCTTATAAATGGGGTTGGGACCATCAGTTGTGTTGTGCAGACGTCTGGTGGATACACAGCTAATAGTCCTTCTGAATAGACTGTTAGAATTTGTATTATGTCAAGAAAAAAGCAGCTAAGTAAAGAAAAATGAGTGGCCATCATTACTTTAAGAAATGAAGGTCAGTCAGTCCAAAAAATTGGGAAAACTTTGAAAGTGTCCCCAATTGCAGTTGCAAAAACCATCAAGCGCTACAAAGAACCTGGCTCACATGAGGACCGCCTCAGGAAAGGAAAACCAAGAGTCACCTCTGCTTCTGAGGATAAGTTTATCCGAGTCACCAGCCTCAGAAATCGCAGGTTAACAGCAGCTCAGATTAGAGACCAGGTCAATGCCACACAGAGTTCTAGCAGCAGACACATCTCTACAACAACTGTTAAGAGGAGACTTTGTGCAGCAGGCCTTCATGGTAAAATAGCTGCTAGGAAACCACTGCCAAGGACAGGCAACAAGCAGAAGAGACTTGTTTGGGCTAAAGAACACAAGGAATGGACAATAGACCAGTGGAAATCTGTGCTTTGGTTTGATGAGTCCAAATTTGAGATCTTTGGTTCCAACCACCGTGTCTTTGTGCGACGCAGAAAAGGTGAACGGATGGACTCTACATGCCTGGTTCCCACCGTGAAGCATGGAGGAGGAGGTTTGATGGTGTGGGGGTACTTTGCTGGTGACACTATTGGGGATTTATTCAAAATTGAAGGCATAGTGAACCAGCATGGCTACCACAGTATCATGGAGCGGCACGCTATTCCATCCTGTTTGAGTTTAGTTGGACCATCATTTATTTTTCAACAGGACAATGACACCAAACACACCTCCAGGCTGTGTAAGGGCTATTTGACCAAGAAGGAGAATGATGAGGTGCTACGCCAGATGACCTGATGGTTTGGGGTGAGCTGGACCGCAGAGTGAAGGCAAAAGGGCCAACAAATGCTAAGCATCTCTGGGAACTCCTTCAAGATTGGTGGAAGACCATTTCCGGTGACTACCTCTTGAAGCTCATCAAGAGAATGCCAAGATTGTGCAAAGCAGTTATCAAAGCAAAAGGTGGCTACTTTGAAGAACCTAGAATATAAGACATATTTTCAGTTGTTTCACACTTTTTTGTTAAGTATACAATTCCACGTGTTAATTCATAGTTTTGATGCCTTCAGTGTGAATTTACAATTTTCATAGTCATGAAAATACAGAAAAATCTTTAAATGAGAAGGTGTGTCCAAACTTTTGGTCTGCACTGTGTATATATATATATACCGTATATAAGCCGAGATTTTCAGCCCACTTTTTTGGGCTGAAAGTCCCCCTCTCGGCTTATACTCGAGTCATACCCAGGGGTCGGCAGGGGAGGGGGAGCCGGGGCTGTGTAATTATACTCACCTACTCCCGGCGCGGTCCCTGCAGGTCCCTGCTTCTTCCAGCGCTGCAGCTTCCTGTACTGAGCGGTCACATGGTACCGCTCATTACAGTAATGAATATGCGGCTCCACCTCCCATAGAGGTGGAGCCGCATATTCATTACTGTAATGAGCGGTAACGGTGACCGTTCACTACAGGAAGAAAATTCTGCGCCATGGAACAGACCTGCAGCGACGGCGCCAGGAGCAGGTAAGTATGATGGGGGCAGTGCGCGATACTCACCTGCTCCTTGTGTCACCGGCGGCACCGCTGTGTCTTCCGCGTCCTCTGCAGTGACGCTCAGGTCAGAGGGCGCGGTGACGCGATTAGTGCGCGCCGCAGTCTTCCTGAACGTCGGTGCAGAGGATGGGAAGACACAGCGGCGGTCAGCAGTGGAACGGGAAAGGTGAGTATGTAATTTTTTTATTTTTTTAATCGCAGCAACAGCTTTTGGGCCAAATATCTGTATGGAGCATGTTATGTGGCCATGTGCAGCATTATATGGGGGCAAATGTCTCTATGGGGCATCTTATCCAGCCATGTGCAGCATTATATGGGGGCAAATGTCTGTATGGGGCATCTTATCCGGCCATGTGCAGCATTATATGGGGGCAAATGTCTGTATGGGTCATCTTATCCCGCCATGTGCAGCATTATATGGGGGCAAATATCTATATGGGGCATCTTATCCGGCCATGTGCAGCATTATACGGGGCCAAATATCTGCATGGGGCATCTTATCCGGCCATGTGCAGCATTATATGGGGGCAAATTTCTGTATGGGGCATCTTATCAGGCCATGTGCAGCATTATATGGGGCAAATATCTGTATGGGGCATCTTATCCGGCCATGTGCAGCATTATATGGGGCAAATATCTGTATGGGCATCTTATCCAGCTATGTGCAGCATTATATGGGGGCAAATATCTATGGGGCATCTTATGTGGCCATGTGCAGCATGATATGGGGGCAAATATCTGTATGGGGCATCTTATGTGGCCATGTGCAGCATTATATTGGGCAGTTTTCTGTATGGAGCATCTTATGGGGCCATGTGCAGCATTATATGGGCCAAATATCTGAATGGAGCATTTTATGGGGCCATGTGCAGCATTATATGGGGCAAATATCTGTATGGAGCATCTTATGTGGCCATGTGCAGCATTATATGGGGCAGTTATCTGTATGGAGCATCTTATGGGGCCATAATCCACATTTGTGCTGCATTATACGGGGCAAATGTCTGTATGGAGCATCTTATGGGGTCATAATCAACATTTGTGCAGCATTATATGGGGCATATTTTAATATGGAGCATCTTATGGAGCCCATCATAAACTGTATGGAGCTTTATATGGGGCTCCTGATTCAATATGGATATTCAAAAACACTTAACCTACTGATGTCTCAATTAATTTTACTTTTATTGGTATGTATTTTTATTTTTGAAATTTACCGGTAGCTGCTGCATTTCCCACCCTAGGCTTATACTCGAGTCATTAAGTTTTCCCAGTTTTTTGTGGCAAAATTAGGGGGGGTCGGCTTATACTCGGGTCAGCTTATACTCGAGTATATACGGTATATATATATATATATATATTCAGTGCAGTTCGATGTGGGCTTCTTTTGTTGCCCTACACACATCCAAACTATAGTGAAGTTCTTGCCACACACGGATAAGAACGTCTGGTGTAACAGAGTGAATAACATCTGTGATTCTCTGTTTTAAGTAATTAATGTCATTGATACGTTCAATGTACACATGTTGCTTCGCATAATTCTAAAAGTAAGAGTCTAAGGGCGTCAGATCCGGGGATCGTGATGGCCATGGCTTGACGGAACCCCTGCCTATCCACCGCCGGGGGAATGTTCTATCCAGAAACTCACGAACAATGGTGGTGTAGTGTGGAGGAGCGCTGTCCTTTTAAAAGATGACACATTCTGGATATTGTGGCACTGCATACAATTCCAACATAAGATACGTGTTTGCCGTCACAGACCGCTCCGCAAAAAAAAAATGGGCTTATCACGGACTTTCACCACCAAACTGTTGGTTTCCTTCAACTGCTTATCGCTATTCCTATATGGTGGCGCTTCATTATAAACGCTCCGATATTCACGTACCACTTTAGTCAAGGATTCGAATTTAGCGAACCAAAGAACACACTGAACTTTCCTCTGTACCGTCCCCATCTCGACTGGCATGGAAAACCACACAGCTGGCATAAGCTGTCACAGACCTGGCAGTGTATTATTCAGAACTGTTTATCAGGGGTTAATCTGACTGGGGGCTCAGCAACAGCTTAAATGAGTTTGTGTTGTTTATTGGTTCTTGTTATCTCTCCTCATGAACAGGTCTGATATGATTGGGGCCAGAGATGTAAATTAGGCAAAAGTGCACCATGACTTTATGGACACACTGTGTATATATATGTATATATACTGAATGTGTGTGTATGTATGTGTGTATGTCCGGGATTGGCATCTGCACCGTCGCAGCTACAGCCAAAAAATTTTGCACAGTCCCACGTCTGGACCCCAAGAGCTTCCAGGAAAAGTGTTGGATGCGAATTGAAAGCGGCCAGATGTGAACAAGGGGGACTTAAAGAATGAGAGCGATGGCGCCAAAGAGTATATACCGTACAGTTGCTAAGGTGGGACCTCGATATGGGATACTCACCACACACGGGGATATGAACACACTCAGAAAATGCGCCACACACTGCCATGTGCTTGGAGCACATATACCACCCTCAGCACACATTTCACCACACATACATCAACCTCGCCACATAAAAGTCAAAACACAAAAGTCGCCATTCAAAACTCGCTACGTGCAAAATTCGCCACATGCAAAACTCGCCACATGTGCAAAACTCACCTCATGGAAAACTTGCCACAGGCAAAACTTGCACACGCGGAAAAATTGTCACATGCACAAAAGTTGCTTCACACAAAACTTCCACATACTTAAAACGTACCACAAATGTACCATATAGGAAACACGGCAGCTGTCAGTCACATGACCTGTCTATTATGTGTGTGCGTGAGCTAATATATACTGCCAGGGGGGAGGGCTTCCTGTTGGCTGGGGATTTATCAGGCTGCCAATTTAGCTTACAAATACTGAGGTAAAAATACTGACTAAATAACGTGTGAACGAGGTCTAATACAGGAGGAGATGACGCACAGATATATACTATATACAGGAGGAGATGACATACAGGTACATACTATATACGGGGAGATGACACAGGTATATACTATATACAGGAGCAGATGACTTACAGGTATATACTATATTCAGGAGGAGATGACATACAGGTATATACTATACACAGGAGGAGATGACATACAGGTATATACTGCATACAGGAGGAGATGACACAGGTATATACTATATACAGAAGGAGATGACATACAGCAGGTATATACTATATACAGGGGAGATGACATACAGGCATATACTATATACAGGAGATGGCATACAGGTATATCTAATATATAAAGCTGAATGTGTATGTGTGGGTGTATATGTCCGGGATTGGCATCTGCACCGTCGCAGCTACAGCCACAAAATTTTGCACAGTCACACGTCTGGACCCCGATAGAGTCATAGGCTATGTTGTGAGGCAAAATTTTAACCCCGCGCGTTCCAATTCACCAAACAATTTTGCCCCTATCTACATAATGGGGAAAAAGTGAAAGGAAAAGTGTTGGAGGCAAATTGACAGCTGCCAGATGTGAACAAGGGGGACTTAAAGAGTGAGCGATGGCGCCAAAGAGTATATACCGTACAGTTGCTAAGGTGGGGCCCTGACATGGGATACTTACCACACACGGGGACATGAACACACACAAAATGCGCCACACACTACCACGTGCTTGAACACATATACCACCCTCAGCACACATTTCACCACACATACACCAACCTCGCCACATAAAAGTCGAAACACAAAAGTCGCCGCTCAAAACTCACCACGCGCAAAACTTGCCACATGCAAAACTAGGCTCACGCAAAACTCACCTCATGGAAAACTCATCACACGCAAAACTTGCACACGCGGAAACATTGCCACATGCACAAAAGTTGCAACACATGCAAAAGTTGCCTCACACAAAACTTGCACATACTTAACACGCACCACACATAAAACTCGCCACACGCAAAACTTGCCATGCGCAAAACTTGCTGCACACAACTTGCTACACTAACCTGTCACATGCAACTCGACACACAAAAAGTTGCTACACGGATGTCGCCACACAAAACTCATCTCACAAAAGTCGCTACATGTATGTCGCCACATGCAACTCAACACACACAACTTGACACATGAAACTTGCCCTAAGACACACACAAGTCTTGTATTATCCTTCAAAAATAAAAATCTGATTAATAAGCAGACAAACTAAAAGAGCAACAAATGTACCATATAGGAAACACGGCAGCTGTCAGTCACATGACCTGTCTATTATGTGTATGTGTGAGCTAATATATACTGCCAGTGGGGAGGGCTTCCTGTTGGCTGGGGATTTATCAGGCTGCCAATTTACCTTACAAATACTGAGGTAAAAATACTGAGCAAATAACGTGTGAACGAGGTCTAATACAGGAGATGACATACAGGTACATACTATATACAGGAGAGATGACACACAGGTATATACTATATACAGAAGGAGATGACACACAGGTATATACTATATACAGGAGGAGATGACACACACATATACTATATACAGGGGAGATGACACACAGGTATATACTAGATACAGGAGGAGATGACACACAGGTATATACTATATACAGGAGGAGATGGCATACAGGTATATACTATATACAGGAGGAGATGACACACACAGATATACTTTATACAGGGGAGATGGCACACAGGTATATACTATATACAGGAGGAGATGACACACTGGTATATACTATATATAGGGGAGATGACACAGGTACATACTATATACAGGGGAGATGACACACAGGTACATACTATATACAGGGGAGATGACACACAGGTATATACTATATACAGGAGGAGATGACACACAGGTATATACTATATACAGGAGGAGCTGACACACAGGTATATACTATATACAGGGGAGATGACACAGGTATATACTATATACAGGAGGAGATGACATACAGGTACATACTTTATACAGGAGGAGATGACACACAGGTATATACTATATACAGGAGCAGATGACACACATGTATATGCTATATACAGGAGGAGATAACTTACAGGTATATACTGTATACAGGAGGAGATGACACGTATATACTATATACAGGAGAAGATGACATACAGGTCTATACTATATAAAAAAGGAGATGACACATAGGTATATAGAGGAGGAGATGACATACAGCAGGTATATACTATATACAGGGGAGATGACATACAGGTATATACTATATACAGGAGATGACATACATGTATATACTAAATATAGGAAGAGATGACATACAGGTATATAGTATATACAGAAGAGATGACATACAGGTATATACTATATACAGGAGGAGATGACATAGGTATATACAGGAGAAGATGACATACAGCAGGTATATGCTATTTACAGGGGAGATGACATACAGGTATATACTATATACAGGAGATGACACAGGTGTATACTATATACAGTCATGGCCAAAAGTATTGACACCCCTGCAATTCTGTCAGATAATACTCATTTTCTTCCTGAAAATGATTGCAAACACAAATTCTTTGGTATTATTATCTTCATTTAATTTGTCTTAAATGAAAAAAACACAAAAGAGAGTGAAGCAAAAAGCAAAACATTGATCATTTCACACAAAACTCCAAAAATGGGCGAGACAAAAGTATTGGCACCCTCATCCTAATACTTGGTTGCACAACCTTTAGCCAAAATAACTGCGACCAACCGCTTCCGGTACCCATCAATGAGTTTCTTACAATGCTCTGCTGGAATTTTAGACCATTCTTCTTTGGCAAACTGCTCCAGGTCCCTGATATTTGAAGGGTGCCTTCTCCAAACTGCCATTTTTAGATCTCTCCACAGGTGTTCTATAGGATTCAGGTCTGGACTCATTGCTGGCCACCTTAGAGGTCTCCAGTTCTTTCTCTCAAACCATTTTCTAGTGCTTTTTGAAGTGTGTTTTGGGTCATTGTCCTGCTGGAAGACCCATGACCTCTGAGGGAGACCCAGCTTTCTCACACTGGGCCCTACATTATGCTGCAACATTTGTTGGTAGTCTTCAGACTTCATAATGCCATGCACACGGTCAAGCAGTCCAGTGCCAGAGGCAGCAAAGCAACCCCAAAACATCAGGGAACCTCCGCCATGTTTGACTGTAGGGACCGTGTTCTTTTCTTTGAATGCCTCTTTTTTTTCTCCTGTAAACTATATGTTGATGTCTTTGCCTAAAAAGCTCTACTTTTGTCTCATCTTACCAGAGAACATTCTTCCAAAACATTTTAGGCTTTTTCAGGTAAGTTTTGGCAAACTCCAGCCTGGCTTTTTTATTTCTCGGGGTAAGAAGTGGGGTCTTCCTGGGTCTCCTACCATACAGTCCCTTTTCATTCAGACACCGACGGATAGTACGGGTTGACACTGTTGTACCCTCGGACTGCAGGGCTGCTTGAACTTGTTTGGATGTTAGTCGAGGTTCTTTATCCAACATCCGCACAATATAGCGTTGAAATCTCTTGTCGATTTTTCTTTTCCATCCGCATCTAGGGAGGTTAGCTACAGTGCCATGGGCTTTAAACTTCTTGATGACACTGCGCACAGTAGACACAGGAACATTCAGGTCTTTGGAGATGGACTTGTAGCCTTGAGATTGCTCATGCTTCCTCACAATTTGGTTTCTCAAGTCCTCAGACAGTTCTTTGGTCTTTTTTCTTTTCTCCATGCTCAATGTGGCACACACAAGGACACAGGACAGAGTTTGAGTCAATTTTAATACATGTCAACTGGCTGCAAGTGTGATTTAGTTATTGCCAACACCTGTTAGGTGCCACAGGTAAGTTACAGGTGCTGTTAATTACACAAATTAGAGAAGCATCACATGATTTTTCGAAACAGTGCCTATACTTTTGTCCACCCCATTTTTTATGTTTGGTGTGGAATTATATCCAATTTGGCTTTAGGACAATTCTTTTTGTGTTTTTTCATTTAAGACAAATTAAATGAAGATAATAATACCAAATGATTTGTGTTTGCAATCATTTTCAGGAAGAAAATGAGTATTATCTGACAGAATTGCAGGAGTGTCAATAATTTTGGCCATGACTGTATAAGGGAGATGACAAACATGTATATACTGAGAGGAAAATGAGAGGTGTGAGGTGAAAAGGAGGGGTGTGAGATGAAAATGAAAAGGTGTGAGTGCAAAATGAGAGTAGTGAGGAAAATAGTGGAGTGATTGGAAATTTACAGATGTGAGGTCGAAATGACAAGTGTTAGGGGGAATGAGAGGAGTGAGGGGGAAAATAAGAGGAGTGAGGGGGAAAATGAGAGGTGTAAGAGAGAAAATGAGAGATGTGAGGGGGAAAATGAGAGGTGTGATGGGAAAATAAGAGAAATGAGGTGCTGTAACTAACCACAGATATTTACTATGCCCAGGCAACGCCGGGCTCTTCAGCTAGTACTATATATAGGAGGAGATGACATACAGGTATATACTATACACAGGAGGAGATGACACATAGGTATATACAATATACATGAGGAGATGACATACAGCAGGTACAGTTAGGGCCAGAAATATTTGGACAGTGACACAAGTTTTGTTATTTTAGCTGTTTACAAAAACATGTTCAGAAATACAATTATATATATAATATGGGTTGAAAGTGCACACTCCCAGCTGCAATATGATAGTTTCCACATCCAAATCGGAGAAATGGTTTAGGAATCATAGCTCTGTAATGCATAGCGTCCTCTTTTTCAAGGGACCAAAAGTAATTGGACAATGGACTCTAAGGGCTGCAATTAACTCTGAAGGCGTCTCCCTCGTTAACCTGTAATCAATGAAGTAGTTAAAAGGTCAGGGGTGGATTCCAGGTGTGTGGTTTTGCATTTGGAAGCTGTTGCTGTGAGCAGACAACATGCGGTCAAAGGAACTCTCAATTGAGGTGAAGCAGAACATCCTGAGGCTGAAAAAAAAAAATCCATCAGAGAGATAGCAGACATGCTTGGAGTAGCAAAATCAACAGTTGGGTACATTCTGAGAAAAAAGGAATTGACTGGTGAGCTTGGGAACTCAAAAAGGCCTGGGCGTCCACCGATGACAACAGTGGTGGATGATCGCCGCATACTTAATTTGGTGAAGAAGAACCCGTTCACAACATCAACTGAAGTCCAGAACACTCTCAGTGAAGTAGGTGTATCTGTCTCTAAGTCAACAGTAAAGAGAAGACTCCATGACAGTAAATACAAAGGGTTCACATCTAGATGCAAACCATTCATCAATACCAAAAATAGACAGGCCAGAGTTAAATTTGCAGAAAAACACCTCAAGAAGCCAGCTCTGTTCTGGAAAAGTATTCTATGGACAGATGAGACAAAGATCAACCTGTACCAGAATGATGGGAGAAAAAAGTTTGGAGGAGAAAGGGAACGGCACATGATCCAAGGCACACCACATCCTCTGTAAAACATGGTGGAGGCAACGTGATGGCATGGGCATGCATGGCTTTCAATGGCACTGGGTCACTTGTGTTTATTGATGACATAAGAGCAGACAAGAGTAGCCGGATGAATTCTGAAGTGTACCGGGATATACTTTCAGCCCAGATTCAGCCAAATGCTGCAAAGTTGATTGGACGGCGCTTCATAGTACAGATGGACAATGACCCCAAGCATACAGCCAAAGCTACCCAGGAGTTCATTTGTGCCAAAAAGTGGAACATTCTGCAATGGCCAAGTCAATCTCCAGATCTAAACCCAATTGAGCATGCATTTCACTTGCTCAAATCCAGACTTAAGACGGAAAGACCCACAAACAAGCAAGACCTGAAGGCTGCGGCTGTAAAGGCCTGGCAAAGCATTAAGAAGGAGGAAACCCAGCGTTTGGTGATGTCCATGGGTTCCAGACTTAAGGCAGTGATTGCCTCCAAAGGATTTGCAACAAAATATTGAAAATAAAAATATTTTGTTTGGGTTATGTTTATTTGTCCAATTACTTTTGACCTCCTAAAATGTGGAGTGTTTGTAAAGAAATGTGTACAATTCCTACATTTTCTATCAGATATTTTTGTTCAACCCTTCAAATTAAACGTTACAATCTGCACTTGAATTCTGTTGTAGAGGTTTCATTTCAAATCCAATGTGGTGGCATGCAGAGCCCAACTCGCGAAAATTGTGTCACTGTCCAAATATTTCTGGCCCTAACTGTATATACTATTTACAGGGGAGATGACATACAGGTATATACTATATACAGGAGATGACATACAGGTGTATACTATATATAAGGGAGATGACAAACATGTATATACTGAGGGGAAAATGAGAGGTGTGAGGTGAAAATGAGAGGTGTGAAGTGAAAATGAGAGGTATGAGGTGAAAATGAAAAGGTGTGAGTGCAAAATGAGAGGAGTGAGGGAAAATAGTGGAGTGATCAGAAAATGACAGATGTGAGGTTGAAATGACAAGTGTTAGGGGGAATGAGAGAAGTTGGGGAAAAATAAGAGGAGTGAGGGGGAAAATGAGAGGTGTGAGGGAGAAAATGACAGATGTGAGGGGGGAAATGAGAGGCATGATGAGAAAATGAGAGAAGTGAGGTGCTAAATGAGAGGCCTGATGGGAAAATTAGAGAAGCGAAGTGCTATAACTAACCACAGATATTTACTATGCCCAGGCAACGCCGGGCTCTTCAGCTTATATATATATATATATATATGTATATATATACATGTGTATATATATATATATATATACTGTATATGTATGTGTATATAGGTGTATATATATATATGTATATATAATTTATTTATTTATTTTTTTTGCTGTGGATCAATTTTGATAACCAATCCATAGGATAAATAACAGTGTAGTTGAAAACTCATTTAAAGTATATAGTATGGATATTATTCTGGCAGTACGGTTCCATTGAATGTCAATAATTTTGTGGCAACATGAGGCAGAAATCCAGGTTTCATCATGCTGCTGCAGATTTTGTACATGCGTTCCTATATTTTCCTAAGGAAAAAAAAAGCGAAAATAAGTGAACTGAGCCTATATGATGTTTTGTCTGCATTTATTGGTAAGGAATAGTAGAGCCCTAAATTCTCACATGTTCTATTTTGTTAACATATTCTGACTTCTATTTCAGGTAAAGAATATGATCACATGAAAAAACAATTGCCATCATTGAACAAGTCTGTTTGAATTAAGTATATTGTAGTAACAATTGTACCCCTTTATGTCAGTGGGAATATTTTCAAAAACTGCACTAGTTGTCACTTTGTGTTAGACAGAGGGCAGTGATCTGGAGCGGGGCCGATGTCATGCAGAACCATAGTACACGCCTGCACAAGGCAAGATTGCTTTGTGCAGGCATGTACTACGGAGGACAGAGAATGAACTTCAATCCAATATTGCAGCCAGCATGCAGCCAGCGGGTAAGGAAAGGGTGAATCAAACACCCCAAAACCCCGCCTCCATGGCTGAAGATTGTTCCCTCCAAATTCAGGTGACAGAGTCCCTTTAAATGTTGAGTTTGTATACCACTGTATGGGTATAAAGAAGCCTGAATGTTTTACTTCCCGCATAATGGTGCTAAAATAACGGAGCGGTGGTTTATGTCAGTCATTCCCAGGGAGGTGTGATTAGAAGATCCAATGAAGTTTGGGGCAGAAACGCCTTGTCAAGACAAGTCCTGGCTCATTAGCATTTGTGCTGGATAATAACATTACATTCTTAAAAAAATGCACTGAGAACATTAAACAGTTTATTGGATTAAAAAAACTGCACCTATGCCGTTATAGTAGTGACTGAGGACGTTCCCTTTAATATGTGTGAATCGTTAGATTTTTTTTGAATCAATAGAACAATTTATTAAAGTCTAACAGAAATAATTATTTTTTCAAGCAAAAATAAGTGGTTGAAAAGATAAGATACACACGCAAGGCATTGAAAAAAAACAAAAATTATAGAAGAACAATGTTTTTTTGCTGTGCCAATTGGGCGTTGGATGGGGAGGGGGTTATATAATGGAAGGAAAGGGCAGTATTGGGACTCAAAGGAAATTAGGTAAAAGAAACATTGTGGGAGAGACCAGTGTGAGGCATGTGGATCATGACATCCCACAGGCCTTGGACAGTTGTAGACTCAGCCTGCGACAAGCGGTGAGATGGTTACTGTTTACCTGCTGTGTATAAATAATCTATGAAAAGCGAAACCACTCTGGGATATGTCGAATCACATGCTGTATAGGTCAATATAAGCCTGATTATATGACAGGGCGGCGTATGTTGATTG
Source organism: Ranitomeya imitator (assembly GCF_032444005.1). Taxonomy (NCBI): domain Eukaryota; kingdom Metazoa; phylum Chordata; class Amphibia; order Anura; family Dendrobatidae; genus Ranitomeya; species Ranitomeya imitator. Next base: position 228,008,498 of record NC_091287.1, on the reverse strand, counting down.
TACTTTCCCCAGGGGGTATACTTTTTTTTTTAAAGTAACCTATTAAAAGTTAATATTAAAAATTGCCCCATTTCGCTATTACCCCCCACACAGTTATATATTGTCTTCTTAAATGGCGTATCTGTGGAAAAGTTGCCATTTTCTACACTGCAAGATCCTACAAACTTCTGGAAAACAGCTGTGGTGTCAAAATGTACATTACAACCCTTGATATGCCTTGAGGGGTGTAGTCTCAAAAATAAGATTTCTGAAATTGCCAAGTATGCATGATGCTTTTTCACTTCTGAACCCTGTAATATATCCAGCCAAACAATAGGATTGCATGTAGTGTTTCTACACCAGGAAATAGAGCATAATAACTAGTGAACTGTTCTTTCACAGTAGCACAAACTGGGCATAACACATTGGGTGCAGAAATGACATAATATTGCAATTTTCACTTGCCAATATCCATTAATAACAAACCTCCAGAAAAAATATCTCACTACACCCTTAAAAGACTAGGATAAGTGATGAGCGAGTGTACTCGTTACTCTGGTTTAACCGAGCATACTCAAGTGGTCTCCAAGTATTTCGGCGTGCTCGGGGATTTAGTTTATGTCGAAGCTGCATGATTTGTGGCTGGTAGACAGCTTGAATACATGTGGGGGTTGCCTGTTTGTTAAGGAATCTCCACATGTATTCAAGCTGTCTACCAGCCACAAATCATGCAGCTGCTTCGACATAAACTAAATCCCCGAGCACGCCAAAATACTTGGAGACCTCCCGAGCATGCTCGGAGAAACCCGGGCAACGTGCATACTCGCTCATCACCAATTAGGATGTGATCCATATAAACTAAGAAGTACTCATAAAGAACATCACAAAATATCTCATTAAGAAAGTACTGGAACACATCTGGTGCATTGCATAACTCAAAAGACATGACAAGAAATTTACACTATCCTGTGTGTAGAATGTGATTTTCCATTTGACACCCTCTTTTATATAAATTCAGCTATAAGTTCCATTCACGTCCAACTTGGTGAATGTGGTAGCGCCTTTAATCCTGTAAAATAAATTAGAGAATAGAGAAACATGATAATGGTCTTTAAGTGTAATTTTATTCAGACCTCGATAGTCTATGCATGTACTCTGAGACCCATCCTTTTACTGAAAGAATCGTACACCGGCCACATATGAACACTTTCAGATGATCTACCCATCTCAGATTCTCATAAATGTAGGAGAACATCATCTCAGTCCCAGCAAGAGATATAGGATAAAGTTTCACTCTGAGTGGATAAACACCTGGAAGAATGGGAATGGTGCAGTCAATTGACCAAAGAAGAGGTAGTATTTCAGCAATGGGTTATGTTATAGCCCCTCTGGGAGGAGAGTTTGTAGACACTGTAGAATCTAGGAGATGGGTATCTTCAGCTTTTTCTCTTGCTTGCTTTTTGAAATGTAGGTGACAAGACAAGGGAAGATGGCAAATTCATAGCATCAATTTAGTTTTGATTTGATTGGATAGGCTCGTGTAGAAGATAGCCAGGAAAACATGATTGTATTAGGCCAATTTAGCACATGATATGGAACTGGATGACCTCATGTACCGTAGAGTTTTTCCCTTGTCTAAGCCAAAAGGAATTGGTGGCTGAGTGGACACAACCTAGTTTGTCAAACACTTCATGGAAGGCAGCCAGGATGCATAGTAAAGAATGCATCAGAGGATTGTTGCGTTCTCATAGTGGCGCAGTACAGCAAAGAATCTCCAAATAACATAGAAAAAAGTATTAAGTCTTGTTTGCCAGAGGGATCAAATACTTATTTCTCACTGCAAAATGCAAATATATAATTTATACAATGTGATTTTCTGTATTTTATTTTTGATATTCTATCTCTCAATGTTAAAATTAGCCTACCCTTAAAATTATAGACTGTTCAAGTCTTTGTCAGTGGGCAAACTTATAAAATCAGCAAGAGATCAAATAATTATTTCCTTCACTGTACATGGATTAACCATATGAAATGATATCACATATGCCAACCTAAAGTTCACCTGATGAGATGGATCTATCGAGCCATGAGTGAGGGTTAACACTCAGGCCGAGGGCGATGACATAGCAGCAAGGACCTGGATAATACGCTATGATCTATGGCAAGCAGAACCAGAACTGTAGAAAAACATAGGAGAGTGGATGAAAAGTTAAATGGTAGGTCTGAACCAGAATTTGGGTGTAGGTAGAAGAAACCTCAGAAGTTAGCAGAGATGATTGCAGCATATTGTAAATAGTCTCTTAACAGTTAGTAAATGCATACAGCATTAAATGGGTTAATCAACTGCTAGCAGTGTATTGTTAATGGACAAATCTGAGTAGCAGTAAATGCAAGTTGTAGAAACAAGATTTTACAGAGATGAGTGCAGCTAAAGGTACTGGAAGCTGACAAAATCCAAGACAAATGACAACTGACCATAACACTGACAGAATATTTAGACACCACATATGTCAAAGTTGACTTTAACCGGCTTTAGATGATAATGTCAGTGAAGCACATCTAGCAAAACAGTATGTAAAACGTAATATAGAGCACAGCAAAGATTGGCATCCATAGGAGAAAGTATCAGAGCCCAACAATGGAGTCAAGAAAGGTGTGTAACCCAAGGAAGTGAGAATAAACCCAAGGGTAATAGCAAGCTACAAAAGCCTTTGTTCATGTGTCTTATTAAAAAAAAAAAAAAAAACCCTGAACAAAAATGTGGTAAGAGAAGGGCACCACAAACCAAGCAGCGGCTTTTCAGGAAAAACATTTAAGCCTGTGCACAATGCTACTGGAAAAAATAATTCTATGGAGAAATGACAGAAGAGTAACTTTATAGCACAAATCCACAATAAAATATTTGGGAAAAAACACTACACACAAAAATGTCATACCGGCTGTGAGATATGTTGGAGGGATGGTTATGGTTTGATAAAACTTTGCTTTTTTAGCTGCTGAACACTTTGCGAGTATTGATTAATGAGTTATAAAATGTATCAAAACAGTTTACAGAAGTATGTAAGGGCAAGAGTCACGACCTGGTGAAGAGAGACATTGGGTGATACAAAACTGACACAAGGCACATATGTCAAGCAACTAAAGAATGGTTGATAAAGATTTCTCTGAATCCTAACCTTAACACGTTTAAGATTTTGTGGCATGACCTAAAGATGGATGTTCATGCATGGCATCTCAGTGGAATTGAGGAGTGTTTGAACATTCTTTTTCTTTAAGCATTCACCCCAAAGCTTGTTTTTACCTTCCTGACCAGGCCAATTTTTACAATTCTGACCACACTGTCAGGTCATAACTCTGGAACGCTTCAATGGATCCCACTGATTCTGAGATTGTTTTCTCATGAAAAATTGTACTTAATGATAGTGGTAACTTATTTGCTATGACTTGTGTAAAAAATGGAAATTTGGAAAAAAAATTGCAGTTTTCAAACTTTAAATTTGTATGCCCTTAAATCACAGAGTCATATCGCACAAAGTATTAATAAATAACATTTCCCATATGTCCACTTTACATCAGCACAATTTTTTTAGGAAGTTTAGCAAATAATAATTTTTACAACAAAGTTTCCAAAACTATTTTTTAGGGACCACCTCACATTTGAAGTGATTTTGAGGGGCCTATATGGCTGAAAATACCCAAAAGTGACACCATTCTAAAAACTGCACCCCTAAAGGTACTCAAAACCACATTCAAGAAGTTTTTTAACCCTTCAGGTGTTTCACAGGAATTTTTTGAAATGTGGAAGGAAAAAAACAAACACTTTATTCATAAAAATTTTGCTTTAGACCTAATTTTTATTACTTTTGCAAGGATAACAGGAGAAAATTGACCATAAAATTTGTTATACAATTTCTCCTGAGCATACTGATACCCTATATGTGGGGGACATCTACTGTTTGGTTACACAGCAGGGCTGGAAAGGGAAGGAGTACCATTTCACTTTTTAAATGTAAAGTTTGCTGGAATACTAAGCGGATGCCATGTCGTGTTTGGAGAGCCCCTGATGTGCCTAAACAGCAGAAAACCCCAATAATTGACACGATTTTGCAAACTAGACCCCTTAGGGAATGTATCTACTGTAGATGTGTATTAAGCACCTTGAACCCACAGGTGCTTCACAGAATGTAGAGCTGTGAAAATAAAAAAATCACATTTTTTCCATAGCCTTTTGTGCTACCAGTAATGTGAAATCCCCCTATATTTCCATCAACGAATGACAGACCAGATTGGGGACTTGATTTTTTTGTGGATTGAGATGAAGCTATTATTGGGAACATTTTACATAACATTAATTAAAACTTTTATCCGGCGCTTTACGGTGACCACTTACGTCAGGGTTTCTATCTAAATCGCCGAGTGACGTGACAGGTGAACCCTACCCCCCCGATGGATCCATTCAATATGATGAGGCAGCAGAGCTACTCTGGACTCTGCATGGCCTCTGTTCAGCATTGCCTTTCTTTTCAGAAGTGCACAAAACTGTGGCCAACGGCACTTTTATGTAATTCTAAAAAGACTGACATCACCAGATCACAGGTCCTATGGCGTCCACAGTGCCTCTATCTGCTTCATTATAGGTAATCTTTCATCAGGGGTTCTGTCTGAATCACGTATTTTAGAGATTTACCCGGAAACCCCAGCGTAAGCGCTCAGTGTAGAGCGCAGGATAAATGTGCACTGAGCCTTACTGCGATCTTTGTGAGGCAGAATAAAAAAATCAACAGCAGGTGAAGAACTGGTTTTCTTTATTTTTTTATGCCATTCCTCGTGTGATATACGTGATTAGGCGACTTTATTCTTCAGGCGGGTATGACTACAGCGATATTAGATTTATATCAGGTTTTTATGATTGGCTGCTGTCACACTAAAAGACGCTTTTTATTGTGAAAACTAGTTTTTGCGTCACCATCTTTTGAGAGCTATAATTTTTCCTTATTTTGGCCAACAAAGTCATGTTATGGCTTGTTTTTTGAGGGATGAGCTGATGATTTTATTTGTACCATTTTCGGGCACATGACATTTTTTTGATTGCTTACTATTGCGATTTTTGGGAGACAGAATGAACAAAAACCAAATATTCAGCAATTGCCGAATATTTTGAAATATTTTTATACCGTTGCGCGTGTGGTAAAATTGGTATAGTGCCGGCAAAAAAAATCTTTACAAGTTCAATGAAACCACAAAATCTTAATATTCAAGTGGATTCAAGTGTTTTATTGTGGATATTTTATTATAATTAGTATTTTGTCATGTCACCCTTACATTTTATCACCATCTGCAGTCGTTTTGGCATGGATTCAGCTAGGCTGGCTAAGTATGTGGAGTCCATGTTTACCCACAGTGTCTTCAGCACCACCTTTAGTACTGTATATTTTGGGTCATACCGTGACACGGTACTCGGATAATGCACAACCTTTGAGCCTCCCCTGACCAGCCTGAAAGTGCTCTCATCACTAAACATCACTTTCTTCCACTCTTCAGATGTCCAATCTTGATATTTCTTACAAAAGGCAAGCCTTTTCTTCTTCATTGCTGCTGTGAGCAGGGGCTTCTCTGTGGCACGGCAACTTGGTAGACCCAGGTCCTTCTGCAGGCGGTTATGAATTGTCCTAGTTGCGATGTTCTGGAGGAGCATAGGGTACTTGTTTTTTAGTTCAATGGCAGTTATAGAAGGATGTGACATCACTTCACGCTTCAGAAGCTTATCAGTCCTTGGTGAAGTCTTCTTAGGTGCGCCAGACCCTGACTTCCTCTGCGGTACCATCCCAGGAGGCAATGATACCGCCGACCGCTTCAGTTGATAAATTGCTTCTCTTGACACTCCCAGATCTCTAGCTACAGCAATCACTGAATCCCCCTTCTCGAGCAGAGTCAAGGCACGGGATTTCTCTTCCATTTTAAGCTTCTTTCGACCCATTGTGGGAGATAATAAAAAACTGAGGGAGATAACAAAAGACTGCCTAATAGCAAAACTGGCTGGGCTGCACATAACAACCAATCAGAGTACAGCTTTCGCTTAACCAGAGAAGTGAAAACTGAGCGTTGATTGGTTGATATTTGCAACAAAGCCAGCTTTAATATTAGACAGTTTTTTATTATCTCCCAATTGTGTACACTTTTAAAAAGTGAAATTATGATGTGGATTTTATATGTAAAGTTTTTTTTTGCTGCGCAAGTGTAAAGATTTTTTTTGCCGGCACTGTAGGCAGCTTCATTCTTCGTGTCAGTACGATTACAGTGATACCCAATTTATTTCGTTTGTTTATGTTTGGGTGCTTTTATACAATAAAAAGTATTTTATTCAACAAATTTTTGTGTTGCTTTATTCTGAGAGCTATAAATTTTTATTTTTCTGCTGATGGAGCTGTATGGCAGCTTGTTTTTTGCAGGACAAGATGACGTTTCCAGCGGCACCATTTTTATTTACATTCGTCTTTTTGATCGTGATTTATTGCACTTTCAATTCAGCGGTATGATGATAAAGCATTTTTTTTGCCTCATTTTATAATTTTTTTATGGTGTCCACTGAAGGGGTTAACTAGTGGGTAAGTTTTATAGAGCGAGTCGTTACGGACATGACGATACCCAATATGTGTACTTTTATTTTTATTTTTTTTCCTTATTTGGAGATTTAAAAAAAAATATTTTTACACTTTTTAATGTTTCTTTTTTTTACTTTTTTACATTGTCCCTTCCTGGGACATCACTGTACAGTATCAGATCACATCAGCATCTGATAGGCAGGGAAAGAGGCATGTCAGTGCCTGTACTGATGGAACACATTCCCTGCGCAATGCTGCTCTGTCGCTGTCATTACTGACCGGCATCAGAGGGGTTAAATGCCCACAAATCGGTGCTAGCAATGATCATTGACATTGCTGCAGGTTGTCAGCTCTCAAACAGAAACCGATTGTCGCGGCGCTCAGCGTGAGGCCCCGTTATCATACCTTCGTACATATACTGCTGTTTGCGGGAACCCAGCTCCCGCAGATTAGTACGCCGCATGTTGGGAAGGGGTTAATGTACAAATTGTATTGCTAACTACAAGAAATGTATCTTGTATATTGCAGCTTATCACTGCATAGTAATCAGATTCAGACATTTTATTAGTAAAAAAATGTAGGTAATTCCAAAAGGTTCACTTACTTTTTGTTGAAAGTATATCTGCCTCAAAATTGACATGCAGTGAATTGACAACAAACAACATCTTTTGCCACATGTAGTGTTGGATTTTCTTATTAAAAAGTTTTATAATTCAACTATTTTATGTTAATAGCCAACTGTCTTGTTAGATCAATGATTTATTTCAGTTAAGTCTAACTGCTTTGAAATGTCAGTAATCCCCCAAACTAATTGCAGATTAATTTGTATTTTTAGACATGGTATTTTCACTTGTAAACAATAAATGCTGCCATAAGGTGGAAGTATATGATTTCCTCTACTTGAACTTAAAAAAAAGAACATTTAAAAGATGACCGTAAATACAGTGCCTTGCGAAAGTATTCGGCCCCCTGGAACTTTTCAACCTTTTCCCACATATCATGCTTCAACCATAAAGATACCAAATGTAAATTTTTGGTGAAGAATCAACAACAAGTGGAACACAATTGTGAAGTTGAAGGAAATGTATTGCTTATTTTAAATTTTTGTGGAAATTCAAAAACTGAAAAGTGGTGAGTGCAATATTATTCTGCACCTTTACTTTCAGTGCATCATACTCACTCCAGAAGTTCATTGTGGATCTCTGAATGATCCATTGTTGTCCTAAATGCCTAATGATGATAAATATAGTCCACCTGTGTGTAATCAAGTCTCCGTATAAATGCACCTGCTCTGTGATAGCCTCAGGGTTCTGGTTTGAAGCACAGAGAGCATCATGAAGACCAAGGAACACAACACACATGTCTGTGATACCGTTGTGGAGAAGTTTAAAGCCGGATTTGGATACAAAATGATTTCTAAAACTTTAACCCCTTAACGACCGCCGATACGCCTTTTAACGGCAGCCGTTAAGTGTACTTAAACCACAGCGCCGTTAATTAACGGCGCTGTGGAAAAAGTGAATAGCGCCCCCCAGAGTCGGATTTTCTCTGGGGTCTCGGTTGCCGGGGGTAGCCGAGACCCCAGAGAACATGATTCGGGGGGTTTTATACCGACCCCCGAGTTGCGATCGCCAGTAATTAACCATTTACCGGCGAGCGCAAAAAAAAAAAAACGATTTCCCTTTTAATTTCTCTGTCCTCCGATGTGATCGCACATCAGAGGACAGAGAAACAGGGTCCAAGATAGCCCACCGATACTCACCTGTCTCCCCGGTGCTCCTCGTGGCTCCCGATGGGCGCCGCCATCTTTTTCTGGCAAAAAAATGGCGGGCGAATGCGCAGTGCTCCCGCCGGCAGGCACCGGGAGGATCTTTGGGGTCTCGGCTGCCGGGGGTAGCCAAGACCCCAAAGAACATGATCGGGGTCGGTTTTACCGACCCTTGTTTTTGCGATCGCCAGTAATTAACTGTTTACCGGCGGTCGCAAGAAGAAAAAAAAGCGATGTGTAATTCTCTGTCCTCTAATGTGATCGCATGTGAAAGGGGGATTTGGGGACCCTATTATACTTACCAGTGTCCCTGGGTCCTGCGTCTTCTCCTGCCCGCCGGCGTCTTCATCTGGAAAGAAAATGGCGGGTGCAGTGTGCCCGCCATCTGCCGGCCGGCAGGAGAAGAGCAGTTGGGGCTAAAGTTAGGGTTGGGGCTAAATTTAGGGTTAGGGTTGGTGCTAAATTTAGGGTTAGGGTTGGGGCTAAATATAGAGTTAGGGTTGGGGCTAAATTTAGGGTTGGGGCTAAATATAGAGTTAGGGATGGGGCTAAATTTAGGGTTAGGCTTCTTTCACATCTGCGTCGGCCCGACATACCGATGCATGTTGTGAAAATTGTGCACAATGTGGGCAGCGGATGCAGTTTTTCAATGCATCCGCTGCCCAGTCTGTGTCCTGGGGAGGAGGGGGCGGAGTTACGGCCACGCATGCGCGGTCGGAAATGGCGGACACCACGTACAAAAAATGTTACATTGAACTTTTTTGTGCCGACGGTCTGCCAAAACACAACTGATCCAGTGCACGACGGATGCGACGTGTGGCCATCCTTCGTGATCCATTGGCAATACAAGTCTATGGGCAAAAAACGTATCCTGCGGGCTCATTTGCAGGATCCGTTTTTTGTCCAAAACGATGGATTGCGACGGATGCCAACCGACGCAAGTGTGAAAGTAGCCTTAGGGTTGGGGCTAAAGTTAGTGTTAAGGTTGGGGCTAAAGTTAGGGTTAGGGTTGGAGCTAAAGTTAGGGTTAGGGTTGGGGCTAAATTTAGGGCTAGGATTGGGGCTAAAGTTAGGGCTAGGGTTGCGGCTAAAGTTAGGGTTAGAGTTGGGATTAGGGTTTGGATTAGGGTTAGGGTTGGCATAAGGGTTACGCTTGGGTTTAGGGTTAGGTTTGGGATTAGGGTTAAGGTTAGGGGTGTATTGGGGTTAGGTTTGAGGTTAGGGTTGAGATTAGGATTAGGGGTGTGTTGGATTTAGGGTTTTGATTAGGGTTATGGTTAGGGATGACATTAGGGTTGTTTTGGATATCTGCATCCTAAACTTCTGTGAAGCACTTGGACATTCAAAGTTCTCACCACACATCTAGATAAGTTCCTTGGGGGGTCTAGTTTCCAAAATGGTGTCACTTGTGGGCGGTTTCTACTGTTTAGGTACATCAGGGGCTCTGCAAACGCAACATAACTCCCACAGACCATTCTCGTAAGTCTGCATTCCAATACGGCACTCCTTCCTTTCCGAGCTCTGCCGTGCGCCCAAACAGTGGTTCCCCGCCACATATGGGGCATCAGCGTACTCGGGATAAATTGGACAACAACTTTTGGGGTCCAATTTCTCCTGTTATTCTTGTGAAAATAAAAAGTTGGGGGCTACAATATCTTTTTTGTGGAAAAAAAAATATTTTTTATTTTCACGACTCTGCATTCTAAACTTCTGTGAAGCACTTGGGCATTCAAAGTTCTCACCACACATCTAGATAAGTTCCTTGGGGGGTCTAGTTTCCAAAATGGGGTCACTTGTTGGGGGTTTCTACTGTTTAGGTACATCAGGGGCGTTGAGATTAGGATTAGGGGTGTGTTGGATTTAGGGTTTTGATTAGGGTTATGGTTAGGGTTGACATTAGGGTTGTTTTGGATAAGGGTTGTGATTATCGTTAGGGTTAGTGATTAGGATTATGGATTGGGTTAGGGTTAGGGGTGTGTTGGGGTTAGGGTTGGAGCTAGAATTGGGGGGTTTCCACTGTTTAAGTACATCAGGGGGTCTCCAAACTTGACAGCCAATTTTGCGCTCAAAAAGTCAAATGGTGCTCCTTCCCTTCTGAGCTCTGCCGTGCACCCAAACAGTGGTTTACCCCCACATATGGGGCATCAGCGTACTCAGGATAAATTGGGAAACAACTTTACTGGTCCAATTTCTCCTGTTACCCTTGTAAAAATAAAAACTTGGGGGCTAAAATATCTTTTTTGTGGAAAAAAATATTTTATTTTCACGACTCTGCATTATAAACTTCTGTGAAGCACTTGGGCATTCAAAGTTCTCACCACACATCTAGATAAGTTCCTTGGGGGGTCTAGTTTCCAAAATGGGGTCACTTGTGGGGGGTTTCTACTGTTTAGGTACATCAAGGGCTCTGCAAACGCAACATAACGCCCACAGACCATTCTATCTAAGTCTGCATTCCAATACGGCACTCCTTCCCTTCCGAGCTCTGCCGTGCGCCCAAACAGTGGTTCCCCGCCACATATGGGGCATCAGCGTACCCCCACATGTGGTGTATTGACGTACTCAGGAGAAATTGCACAACAACTTTTGTGGTCTAATTTCTCCTGTTACCCTTGTGAAAATAAAAATTTGGGGGCAAAACCATCATTTTTGTAGAAAAAAAGAAAAAATGTGATTTTTTATTTTCACGGCTCTACGTTATAAACTTCTGTGAAGTACCTGGGGGTTTAAAGTGCTCACCACACATCTAGATAAGTTCCTTAAGGGGTCTAGTTTCCAAAATGGTGTCACTTGTGGGGGGGTTTCCACTGTTTAGGCACATCAGGGGCTCTCCAAATGCGACATGGTGTCCGATCTCAATTCCAGCCAATTCTACATTGAAAATGTAAAACGACACTCCTTTTCTTCCAAGCTCTGCGGTGCGCCCAAACAATGGTTTACCCCCACACATGGGGTATTGACGTACTCAGGAGAAACTGCAAAACAACTTTTGTGGTCTAATTTCTCCTGTTACCCTTGTGAAAATAAAAATTTGGGGGCAAAACGATCATTTTTGTAGAAAAAATGCTATTTTTTTATTTTTACGTCTCTATGTTATAAACTTCTGTGAAGCACCTGGGGGTTTAAAGTGCTCACCACACATCTAGATAAGTTCCATGGAGGGTCTAGTTTCCAAAATGGGGTCACTTGTGGTGGGTTTCTACTGTTTAGGCACATCTGGGGCTCTCCAAATGCGACATGGTGTCCGATCTCAATTCCAGGCAATTCTACATTGAAAAAGTAAAACGGTACTCCTTCTCTTCCAAGCTCTGCGGTGCACCCAAACAGTGGTTTACCCCCACATATGGGGTATTGACGTACTCAGGAGAAATTGCACAACAACGTTTGTGGTCTAATTTCTCCTGTTACCCTTCTGAAAATAAAAATTTGGGGGCAGAAAGATCATTTTTGTAGAAAAAATGCGATTTTTTATTTTCACGGCTCTACGTTATAAACTTCTGTGAAGCACATGGAGGTTCAAAGTGCTCACCACACATCTAGATAAGTTCCTTAAGGGGTCTAGTTTCCAAAATGATATCACTTGTGGGGGTTTCCACTGTTTAGGCACATCAGGGGCTCTCCAAACGCAACATGGCATCCAATCTCAGTTCCAGCCAATTCTGCATTGAAAAAGTCAAACGGCGCTCCTTCACTTCCAAGCTCTGCAGTGCGCCGAAACAGTGGTTTACCCCCACATGTGGTATTGGTGTATTCAGAAGAAATTGCACAGCAAAATTTATGGTTTAATTTCTGTTTTTACACTTGTGAAAATAAAAAATAATGGTTCTGAAGTAAAATGTTTGCAAAAAAAAGTTAAATGTTCATTTTTTCCTTCCACATTGTTTCAGTTCCTGTGAGGTACGTAAAAGGTCAATAAACTTCTTGAATGTGGTTTTGAGAACGTTGAGGGGTGCAGTTTTTAGAATGGTGTGACACTTGGTTATTTTCTATCATATAGACCCCTCAAAATGACTTCAAATGTGACGTGGTCCCTTAAAAAAATGGTGTTGTAAAAAATGAGAAATTGCTGGTCACTTTTAACCTTCATAACTCCCTAACAAAAAAAAAATTTGTTTCCAAAATTGTGCTGATGTAAAGTAAACATGTGGGAAATGTTACTCATTAACTATTTTTCGTGACATATCTCTCTGATTTAAGGGCATAAAAATACAAAGTTTGAAAATTGCAAAATTCTAAAAATTTTCGCCATATTTCCGTTTTTTTCATAAATAATCGCAAGTAATATCGAAGAAATGTTACCACTAACATGAAGTACAATATGTCACGAAAAAACAGTCTCAGAATCAGCGGGATCTGTTAAAGCGTTCCAGAGTTATAACCTCATAAAGTGACAGTGGTCAGAATTGTAAAATTGGCTCGTCATTAAGTACCAAATTGGCTCTGTCACTAAGGGGTTAAACATCTCAAGGAGCACTGTGCAAGCTATCATATTGAAATGGAAGGAGTATCCTACCACTTCAAATCTACCAAGACCCGGCCATCCCTCTAAACTTTCATCTCAAACAAGGAGAAGACTGATCAGAGATGCAGCCAAGAGGCCCATTATCACTCTGGATGGACTGCAGAGATCTATAGCTGAGGTGGGACAGTTTGTCCATAGGACAACAATCAGTCGTACACTGCACAAATCTGGCCTCCATGGAAGGGTGGCAAGAAGAAAGCCATTTCTTAAAGATATCCATAAAAAGTGTAATTTAAAGTTTGCAATAAGCCACCTGGGAGACTCACCAAACATGTGGAAGAAGGTCCTCTGGTCAGATGAAACCAAAACTGAACTTTTTGGCAACAATGCCAAGCGAAATATTTGGTTAAAGGCAACACAGCTCATCACCCTGAACACACTATCTCCACTGTCAAACATGGTGGTTGCAACATCATGATTTGGGCCTGCTTTTCTTCAGCAGGGATAAGGAAGATGGTTACAAATGATGGAAGATGGATGGAGCCAAATACAGGACCATTCTTGAAGAAAACCTGTTGGAGTCTGGAAAAGACCTGAGTCTGGAACAGAGATTTGTCTTCCAACAAGACAATGATCCCAAACAAAGCAAATCTACAATGGAATGGTTCACAAATAAACGTTTCCAGGTGTTAGAATGGCCAAGTCAAAGTCCAGACCTCAATCCAATCGAGAATCTGTAGAAAGAGCTGAAAACTGCTGTTCACAAGCGATTTCCATCAAACCTCACTGAGCTCGAGCTGTTTGCCAGGGAAGAATAGGCAAGAATTTCAGTCTCTCGATGTACAAATCTGATAGAGACATACCCCAAGCGACTTGCAGCTGTAGTCACAGCAAAAGGTGGCACAACAAAGTATTAAGTTAAAGGGGCCGAATAATATTGCATGCCCCACTTTTCAGTTTTTGAATTTCCACAAAAATTTAAAATAACCAATAAATTTCGCTCAACTTTACAATTGTGTTCCATTTGTTGATTCTTCACCAAAAATTTACATTTGGTAGCTTTATGTTTGAAGCATGATATGTGGAAACAGGTGGAAAAGTTCTAGGGGCCGAATACCATCGCAAGGCACTGTAAATAAAGTACTTTTCTTTACTTTGTGATTACCAGGGTTTGTTTATTTTATTTATATACAGCAAATAAGGACACGGGTCTGCAAAGGTAAAATTGTTTGAATAGTAAGAGGTGATTTTTATATACGTTCGATCACTGAACTCAGTAAAAATATCTGAAAAATCCAATCACGTTTTTTTCACAAACACTGACTCCGTAGGCTTTTTTGTATGATCTTTGGTGTATGTTTTTGATGTCATTAGATTGATTAGAAATTCTTGGACTCTTGGCTGCTGATTTCTTTAAAGGGAACCGGTCAGCAAGATTGTTCTCAGTAACCTACAGACACTGTCAAGATGGCGCCGTTATACTGATTAAAACAATTAAATAATACCTGTGGTGATGAAATCCATCTTGTGGCTGTTTAATCTTTATTTGCAGTTTTCAGTTAATGAATTTTCGTGCTTCAAGACGGCCTTTGGGGGGTCTTTATATGGTGCTCTGCTTACATATTCATCTGTATGGGTTATGATAGATGTATACTGTCATACTTCATGTCTTATTGTTTTGTGGGTAAAAAATACATTAATCATGCAGGCAGCAGCGTCTGCGCTGTAGCATGATCAACTCTAAAATATCCATATATTCTTTTTATTTCGTGATATAAATTTCTGCAGAAAAAAAGTCTTAAATTGGCACCACCTTGCCTGCGCAGTAACATAATTTGGAACACAATAGATGCTTCTGCGCAGCCACCAACGCCATTTTGCTACAGAAAAAAAAAATTGCCTCCAAGATGGTGCCTGCACAGTAGCATCTATCTCATCACTGACAGATGCTGCTGCGCTGAACAATTTTTTTTCCGCTAGCAAAATGGTCGTGGTGTCTGCGTAGTAGCATCTATCGTGTTCCGTGCCATTTTGAGGAAGAAATTTTTGTTTTCTGAAAAAATTTATTTCACTAAATAAAATTTATATATGGATATTATAGATCCAATTATGCTACAGTGCATTTGCTTTTCTTTATATTGTAAAGTAAACAACAAATAGGACACAATAACTGAAAACTTCAGTGGGCATATTTATTCACCTCACTACAGCTGCAAGTAACTTTGGATAAGTCTCTATGAGCTTTCCACATCTTGGGATTTTTGCCCATTCCTCTAAGCAAAACTGCTCCAGTTCCTTCAAGTTAGATGGTTTCTTCTGGGAACAACAGTCTTCAAGTCTGACAACATATTCTAAATTGGATTAATATATGGACTTTCACTAGGCCATTCAAAACATTTACACATTTTCCCTTAAACCAATCAAGTTTTGCTTTAGCAGTATGGTTTTGGATCATTGTTTTGTTGGGAGGTGAACCTCCGTCCCAGTCTCAAATCACTGACAGATTGAAATCTCTGTGTTTCACACCATTGATCTTCCCCTCAACTTGGACTCCATATATTACTGAACCTTATTCCAAAACCATTCTATGCCAGAATATGGCAATAATTGCTCCAAGAGAATTGACAGTCCATCATTACATTAGGACATGAAGGTTAGTCAATATGGAAAATTTAAAGAACCTTGAAGGTATCCTCAAGTGCGGTCATGAAAACCATCACTATGGTCCGGGGTCTGTTGCGCAGGGTGTAATACAGTCCACAACACTAATGTGGCTCGGCAGATGTATACCAGGAGATGAGAGCACAGTTGTCAGTGAGTCACCCATTTTTTCCTAAGTGGTGCGTGTGCATTACAGGCCCGGAGCGTCTGGCACCTCGGGTCACAGGAGCCAGCGGGCACACGGCAAGATACTGGTCACAGTCTTTGTGAGTTACCGCAGGAAAGCATGAGCGCGGGCCTGCGTTATTCCAGTGCTCAGTAGTTAGAGCACTCTCTTGTCCCTGCCACGCACTGACTCTTCCCACCAAGACTGCTTACATGCGTGCTCAGGCTTTTTCTTAGTAGTCATGCCCCCTGCTCTGTCGTGCAAAGGTCAGTCCGGGCCTTTTAAGTTTTTCCCCGGAACAACAGAGAAGACAGCCCCAATAGTTCTGGAACCGGCACAAGACAGGCAACCCCTGTCCTTCGTACAGTCCCCCTCTCTTTTCACTAGCCATCCACAGGCGAGATTTCTTGTAGCAAGTGTTGACAATTCCCTATGTCTTGGATGATCTGTTACCAAATAAATTGGTCGTGGTTGTATCTGTTAAGAGGTATTCCTGGTGTTGTTCATTCAGTGCGCCGTAAGTCAGATGAGGTAGTTGAATCAGGTTGAATGGGCGAGGGCAGGGACACACCTGAACCCAATGGAGCAACTTCTTCGGGAACTTCAGGTACCTGCCCCTCTTTTGGGCCTACTTGTGGTATATCAGGGATTTCTTCACAATCAACAGCTGCGAGAGGAAGTACTTCGGGAGCATTCTGCACCTCCAAGATCACTTGATAAGCAAGGACGTAGCTTGTTCCAATGGACCACTCAAGTAGGGGCAACCTTCTCCCCCTCAGATTGTACTTCATAGACAGGACCTTCTGTGCTGATTCTTCGTTTCACTCTATATGGAGACTTCTCCCATCAGTACTCTAGCTTGTCCTGAGGGTGCTTGTCTCGGACCAACACATGGTCTCCGGCTTGAGGAGCTATCCCTCACCGGAGAGCTGTTTCTGCATGCTCAAGTTCCCAAAACTTAGTCTGCACGAGGCGGTATAATGTTTGCAGCCAGTGACAATGTTCTCGAACCCAGGTATACTCCCCCATCCGCGGTTAGTCCTCTGGATCCAATTTCAGTTCAGTAGCCTCTCTTCCCGGTCAGCTGAATAGCAGAGTATATGGCGCATTCCCGGTGGTGCGATGTACTCGGTAATTGTACACCTAAACTAATTCAGCTACGATTTCAGGCCAGAAGGCCTTTCTGTCTTCGTCTAGGGTCCTCCACATTTGAATCAGTACGGTTGAACCGTTCACAGGCCCCATTTCCTTGTGGATGGTAGGGCGTCGTCCTGGACTTGCCAAGCTGATAAATGCGTTGTAATTCTTTCATTACTCCCCGGAAAAATGTGCCTTGATCAGAGTGGATCCTCTTTGGGCAGCCGTACTGCAAATGGCTTGTGCCGCTAATTCAGCAGTTTGATCCCGAGTCGGAGTCACAACAGCGAATTTGGTGAAGTGGTCATTCATCACCAGGCAGTGTTCAAATCCAAGGGAGGCCGGACCAATCGTCAGAAAATCTATCATTAACACTTCCAGAGGAGCAGAAGTCACGATGGTCTGCGTGGGAGCTCTATCTTCAGGAGGTTTAGCTAACTCACAGTTTCTGCATTGGCGACATGCTTCTACCACAGATTTTAGTTGAGGATGGTAGACTAGCTTCTGTAGCCACTGAAAGGTCTTCTCTTGTTCAAAATGAGCTCCTCTTTTGTGTGCCTCCATGGCCACCTTATGAAGCAGCGTCTCGAGAATCACAACTTGCCAGGTAACACCCAGTTCCTTTTGCAGCTGAATATTTTGGTATAACAGTCCATCTTTGAGGTGGAGTTTTTCCCACTGTCGACGGATCTGCAGAGTCTCGGGGACAGGGTGTATCTTTCTCTCTGACTGGGTAGTTGTTTTAGGTTACCCACTGTCTTATTTGAGTGAGTTCCCCATCTTCCTGTTGCAATCAAACCCACTCATCAAGGGGTCATCCTAGAATACCTTCTCCGGATGCTGTCTGAATCTGTTCCTGCGTAGCTGCTAATGTCCTGGCGGAATCACGGAACTCAGCGATTTCTTCAGCCTCCTGTTCTTCATGCTGGTTGGGTCCAGGTCTCTCGTGTGTTACTTGTGACAAGGAGTCTGTGTGAGTATTCTCAGCCCCCCTTTTGTAGGCAATTCTTTATCGATACTTCGCCATCAGAGCCACCCAACGCTGCTCCATCAAAAATGGCTCTATCTGAATCTCAACTCCTTCCAGGGAGGTGCAAGCTTGGACGGGCAGGGTGAGCACAGTTTGGCCCGTGGCAGAACAAGGTTGGCTGAGGCTGAAACGCTCATTCACTTTCCAGCCATATAAAATAAAAAACACGTTTTATTGTTACATTCAGAAAAGTGATCTATAAAAAATAAAAATAACCAGCACAATAAACACAAAAAAACTTCAAGAGTGCCAAAATTATTATTTTTTAGGTAGCTGCAATACCACAAAAAATGCTGCAACAAGCAATCAAAGTGTGATATCTTTCCCACAATTGTACAAATAAAAACATCTCGCCTCGCATAAAATAAGCCATCACACAGCTCCATTGACTGAAAAATGAAAACTTTACAGGTCTGGAAAACATCGTGTCATGACGTCATCCGGGTCACCAGAGCTAGGAAAGTTGCTTGATCATGCGCAGTGCATGATCAGCAACTTTGTCAGTGGCTACATCCCCATGCTGTAGAAGCGATCAGCCAGCAAAAACTGATAGTCCCATAGTGGAACAAAGTAAAAAAAAAAAGTAAAAACAATTTTTTTTTAAATATTTGTAAAAATAATAAATCAAATATAATAAAAAATCTAAATATATTGATCCATAAATAAATATTTGTATGAAAAAAAATATAAACAATAAAAGTACACATATTTGGTAGCGCTGCTTCTGCAACGACCCTACCTATAAAACTGTCCCACTAGCTAACCCCTTTAGTGAACACCATAACAAAAACAAGGCAAAAAACAATGCTTTATCATCATACTGCCTAACAAAATGTGGAATAAAAAGCGATCAAAAAGATGGAAATAAACATGATACCGCTGAAAATGTCTTCTTGTCCCACAAAAAAATTGCTGCCATACAGCGCTATCAGCAGAAAAATAAAAAAGTAACAGCTCTCAGAATAAAGTGATGCAAAAATAATTATTTTTTCTATAAAATAGTTTTTATTGTGTAAAAGCGCCAAAACATAAAAATATGTAAATGAGGTATTGATGTAATAGTACTGACCCATAATTGTACTGACTAGGGTTGAGCGAAACGGATTGGACAAATTCAAAAATCACCGACTTTCGGCAAAGTCGGGTTTCATGACACCTGACCCGATCCTAGTGTGGGATCGGCCATGAGGTCGGCGATCTCCGCGCCAAAGTCGCGTTTTGAATTACGCTTTCAGCGCCATTTTTCAGCCAATGAAGGAGGACGCAGAGTGTGGGCAGCGTGATGACATAGGTCTTGGTCCCCACTATCTTAGTGAAGGGCATGACAGTGATTGGCTTGCTTTCTGTGGCATCACAGGGGCTATAAAGGTTCGTGCACGCCGACCGCCATCTTCTGCTGATCGTAGCATAGGGAGAGTTTGCCGCAGCTGCATCAGAAGAAGGGATATAGTTAGGGAGGGAAGATTAAGCCCCGAAACTGCTTGTGCTGTAGCGATTTCCACTGTCCAACACCATCGTTTGTTTGCAGGGACAATGGAGGCTATATTTTGTGCATCAGTTCTGTAGCTTCTTAGGCTGCCTTATAAGGCTCCCTGATAGCTGCATTGCTGTTTGCACGCTGTTGTGCAAACCAACTGCTTTTTTTAAACTAAAAATCCTGTTGCTCCTTTCTGCTGTTATCTTGTTTATTTGTCCACACTTTTGTGTGCAGCAGTCCTTTTCATTGCTGCCATACTTTTCCTGAGATCAATGTAGGGAGACTGAAATTGTACTACAGTCCTTGTATTTTTTCATATATCTTCCAGCCACTTTCTGCCACTTAGATTGCGTTGTTATATACACTTTGCCTGAGTTTTGGGTCAGTCTCCCCCCAAAAAAAGGAGTTTCAAATTCTCACATAGTGGATCTACTGCAGTCCTGTTAGTTTGGGGCATGTCAGCCAGCCACTTTCTGCCACTTAGATTGCGTTGTTATATACACTGGGCCTGAGTTTTGGGTCAGTCTCCCCCCAAAAAAAGGAGTTTCAAATTCTCACAAAGTGGATCTACTGCAGTCATGTTAGTTTGGTGTATGTCAGCCAGCCACTTTCTGCCACTCAGATTGCATTGTTATATACACTGGGCCTGAGTTTTGGGTCAGTCTTCCCCCAAAAAAGGAAGTTTGAAATTCTCACAATATTGATCTACTGCAGTCCTGTTAGTTTGGTGTATGTCAGCCAGCCACTTTCTGCCACTTAGATTGCGTTGTTATATACACTGGGCCTGAGTTTTGGGTCATTTACCCCCCAAAAAAGGGAGATTCAAATTCTCAACAAGTTTATATACACCTTCCTTGATTTACAGTACCATATAATAGTTGTTATTTTGGATAGATTTTCCAAAAAATGAAAAAGTCTCGTGGAAGAGGCCGTGGGTGGTGGTTGCCAGCTGGTACTGATGGTGGTGCATCTGGTGGTAGTGGCAAAAGCACAATAGCACCTAAGGCTGGAGGTGTTGAGCCAGCGTCATCGTCTGGCTACACAAGTCCTCGAAGGCTCCCTTTTCTGGGAGTAGGAAAACGGCTTTTAAAGCCGGAGCAGCAGGAAAAGGTTTTGGCTTTCATTGCTGACTCAGCCGCTAGCTCTTTCGCCTCCTCTTCAGAAAGTTCCAAATATAAAAGCAGCGAGTCGTCAGTGGATGCTCCCGGTCAGGAACAAGACGTTTCCTTGTGTCCTTCACCCAAACTAAAAGTGAAGAATGCGTCAGGCGACACTACAGGTTACTCCATGGAGCTCTTTACACATATCTTGCCTGGGTTAGAATGGGAAATTGTTAACTGTCCATTACAAGATGAATCGGACATGGAGTGCACTGATGCACAGCCACAGCTAGATTATAATGCTGTTCCATTGATTCAGATCACTACATTGCCCGCGCAGTGTACTGAGCTAGAATCTGACCCTGATGAGATTATGGTGCCCCGTCCCGAACGCTATAGCACCTTACACGGTGACACAGAGGAAGGTGCACATGACATTGAAGAGGAGGTGATAGATGACCCAGTTGTTGACCCAGATTGCCAGCCATTGGGGGAAGAGGGTGCCGCTGCCAGTAGCTCAGAAGCGGAGGAGGATAATCCGCAGCAGCCATGTACATCGCAACAGCTGTCATCTGGCAGGCCCGTATCAGGCCAAAACTGTTTGTCAAAAACAAAAACAGTTTTAGGACAGCGTGGCCATCCGGTGAAAGTAGCACAGCGTGCAATGCTAGAAAAGGTATTCCATAGTAGGAAGAGTGCAGTGAGGGAATTTTTTAACCCCTTAACGACCGCCAATACGCCTTTTCACGGCGGCAGTTAAGTGTACTTAAACCACAGTGCCATTAATTAACGGCGCTGTGGAAAAAGTAAATAGCGCCCCCCAGAGTCTGATTTTCTCCGGGGTCTCGGCTGCCGGGGGTAGCCGAGACCCCAGAGAACATGATTCGGGGTTTTTTTTACCGACCCCGCTTTTGCGATCGCCGGTAATCGTTTACCGGCGATCTAAAAAAAAAATGTGATTTCTTTTTAAAGGGAACCTGTCATCTGAATTTGGCGGGACTGGTTTTGGGTCATATGGGCGGAGTTTTCGGGTGTTTGATTCACCCTTTCCTTACCCGCTGGCTGCATGCTGGCCGCAATATTGGATTGAAGTTCATTCTCTGTCCTCCATAGTACACGCCTGCGCAAGGCAAGATTGCAAGATCCGTTTTTTGTCCAAAACGATGCAAGTGTGAAAGTAGGGATAGGGTTGGGGCTAAAGTTAGGGCTAGGGTTGGGGCTAAAGTTAGGGTTAGAGTTGGGATTAGGGTTAGGGTTTGGATTAGGGTTGGTATTAGGGTTAGGGTTGGCATTAGGGTTACGCTTGGGATTAGGGTTAGGTTTGCGATTAGGGTTAAGGCTAGGGTTGTGATTAGGGGTGTATTGGGATTAGGGTTAGGTTTGAGGTTAGCGTTGAGATTAGGATTAGGGGTGTGTTGGATTTAGGGTTTTGATTAGGGTTATGGTTAGGGTTGTTTTGGATAAGGGTTTTGATTATCGTTAGGGTTAGTGATTAGGATTATGGATTGGGTTGGGATTAGGGTTAGGGGTGTGTTGGGGTTAGGGTTGGAGCTAGAATTGATCCCGAGTCGGAGTCACAACAGCGAATTTGGTGAAGTGGTCATTCATCACCAGGCAGTGTTCAAATCCAAGGGAGGCCGGACCAATCGTCAGAAAATCTATCATTAACACTTCCAGAGGAGCAGAAGTCACGATGGTCTGCGTGGGAGCTCTATCTTCAGGAGGTTTAGCTAACTCACAGTTTCTGCATTGGCGACATGCTTCTACCACAGATTTTAGTTGAGGATGGTAGACTAGCTTCTGTAGCCACTGAAAGGTCTTCTCTTGTTCAAAATGAGCTCCTCTTTTGTTAGAATTGGCTAGAATTGGGGGGTTTCCACTGTTTAGGTACATCAGGGGGTCTCCAAACTTGACAGCCAATTTTGCGCTCAAAAAGTCAAATGGTGCTCCCTCCCTTCTGAGCTCTGCCGTGCGCCCAAACAGTGGGTTACCCCCACATATGGGGCATCAGCGTACTCGGGATAAATTGGACAACAACTTTTGGGGTCCAATTTCTCCTGTTACACTTGTGAAAATAAAAACTTGGGGGCTACAAAATCTTTTTTGTGGAAAAAAAAAATATTTTTTATTTTCATGACTCTGCATTATAAACTTCTGTGAAGCACTTGGGCATTCAAAGTTCTCACCACACATCTAGATAAGTTCCATGGGGGGGTCTAGTTTCCAAAATGGGGTCACTTGTGGTGGGTTTCTACTGTTTAGGTACACCAGGGGCTCTGCAATCGCAACATAACACCCACAGACCATTCTATCAAAGTCTGCATTCCAAAACGGCGCTCCTTACTTCGGAGCTCTGCCATGCGCCCAAAAAGTGGTTTACCCCCACACATGGGGTACCAGCATACTCAAGACAAATTGGACAACAACTTTTGGGGTCCAATTTTTCTTGTTACCCTTGTGAAAATAATAACTTGGGGGCTAAAAATCTTTTTTGTGGAAAAAAAAATATTTTTTATTTTCACGACTCTGCATTCTAAACTTCTGTGAAGCACTTGGGCATTCAAAGTTCTCACCACACATCTAGATAAGTTCCATGGAGGGTCTAGTTTCCAAAATGGGGTCACTTGTGGTGGGTTTCTACTGTTTAGGCACATCAGGGTCTCTCCAAACGCGACATGGCGTCCGATCTCAATTCCAGGCAATTCTACATTGAAAAAGTAAAACGGTACTCCTTCTCTTCCAAGCTCTGCGGTGCACCCAAACAGTGGTTTACCCCCACATATGGGGTATTGACGTACTCAGGAGAAATCGCACAACAACTTTTGTGGTCTAATTTGTCCTGTTACCCTTGTGAAAATAAAAATTTGGGGGCAAAAAGATCATTTTTGTAGAAAAAATGCGATTTTTTATTTTCACGGCTCTACGTTATAAACTTCTGTGAAGCACATGGGGGTTCAAAGTGCTCACCACACATCTAGATAAGTTCCTTAAGGGGTCTAGTTTCCAAAATGGTGTCACTTGTGGGGGGTTTCCACTGTTTAGGCACATCAGGGGCTCTCCAAACGCGACATGGCGTCCAATCTCAATTCCAGCCAATTCTACATTGAAAAAGTAAAACGGCACTTCTTCTCTTCCAAGCTCTGCAGTGCGCCCAAACAGTGGTTTACCCCCACATATGGGGTATTGGCGTATTCAGGAGAAATTGCATAATAAAATTTATGGTTACATTTCTGTTTTTACACTTGTGAAAATAAAAAAAATGGTTCTGAATTAAAATGTTTGCAAAAAAAGTTACATTTTTTCCTGCCACATTGTTTCTGTTCCTGTGAAGCACGTAAAGGGTTAATAAACTTCTTGAATGTGGTTTTGAGAACCTTGAGGGGTGTAGTTTTTAGAATGGTCCGTCGTAAAGAGATCAGGTGCACCACCATAATGTAGTAACATTACTAACCAGCCTGTCCTGAGTGAGCTCCTTCCCTGACGAAGCCGCCCAGGAGCGGCGATACGCGTGGGATTCACCCACACCCTCCTTTTCATTCCTCTCTCCCTTTCAGTCCTCATACTGAGGTTGGATTATCCAGAGCCTCTCTGCATATCAGCAGATCTTATCTTACTGCGGGCTCTGGGCTCTATGAGGGCTTTGCACTCAGGACAGGCTGGTTAGTATTGTATGCCTAATCCAGAGCCTTTCTCTGCACAGCAGCAGATCTTATTTTACTGCGGGCTCTGGGCTTTACAGAGGACTTTGCACTCAGGACAGGCTCGTTAGTATTGTATGCCTAGTCCAGTCATATTATGCAGATACCATTGAATTTCAACACTGGTGTATTCCACAGGTCTTGTATTTGCTAGACACAACTCTGCATTGTGCTTTTTCTACGACTCCAGTAGGGACTTTAGCACATACATGTGCTGTGACCATTGTCCTTTAGCAAATTTGGGGACGCCCTTATTTTGCTTTCTCATACAAATATTAGGGATTTGGTCATTTATATATTTTGGTATAATTGTTTTGGTATATTTTTCTGGGGGAATTTTGTGTACATGATTGTCATTACAGTACAATTTGGATTATTTCCCTGCATATTGCAACTCTAACATGCATGTACTTCGAGAGCATTATATTGTACATCTTTATATAGGGATGGGTGTATTGTTGTGGTTTTAATTGGTTTTATATTCTTGTGTCTTTTTGGTGTTCATATAAATAAATTTATATATTGTCAGTATTCTTGGAACAGGTGTGCACATTTTTATGCATGGGCTTTCTCTTTCTTTGATCCTATGTTTTTAGAATGGTGTCACACTTCGTTATTTTCTATCATATAGACCCCTCAAAATGACTTCAAATGTGATGTGGTCCCTAAAAAAAAATGGTGTTGTAAAAATGAGAAATTGCTGGTCAACTTTTAACCCTTATAACTCCCTAACAAAAAAAAATTTTGTTTCCAAAATTGTGCTGATGTAAAGTAGACATGTGGGAAATGTTATTTATTAACTATTTTTCGTGACATATCTCTCTGATTTAAGGGCATAAAAATACAAAGTTTGAAAGTTCCAAAATTTTAAAAATTTTCGCCATATTTCCGTTTTTTTTATAAATAATAGCAAGTAATATCGAAGAAATATTACTACTATCATGAAGTACAATATGTCCCGAAAAAACATTCTCAGAATCAGCGGGATCCGTTGAAGCGTTCCAGAGTTATAAGCTCATAAAGTGACAGTGGTCAGAATTGTAAAAATTGGCTCGGTCATTAAGTACCAAATTGGCTCTGTCACTTAGGGGTTAAACAAGATCCAAATGATCAGTCAAAAGTTATCTGTAAGAAATGCTCAAAGACCTTTAGCAGAGGGAAGAATCTTCAAAATTTAAATACAACGTGCATGCTTAGACATTTAACCAGCATGCACTTGCAAGCCTGGACTAACTACCAAATGTCCCGTACCGTTGGTGCACCTGCTCAGAATGAAGGTAGTAAGCAACGCTACATTGCTTCCCTCACTGTAAGCCCACCGGTTAGGAGACCACCAGCAGCAAATGTGAAGGTATCGTCGCAAGGCCAAAGCAGTCAGGGAATCACAAGGTTATTGGTAGGAAACACTGTATGTAGGCCAACATCGAGAATACCATCACCAACCCTCTCTCAATCTGCCATGTCCACCACCACCGCTAGTTCCACCATATGCACTTGTCCAGTCCAGCTCACCCTACAAGAGACTCGTTAGGAAAAGAAAGTACTCATCCTCTCATCCGCGTACACAGGGTTTGAACGCCCACATTGCTGAACTAATCTCGTTAGAGATGATGCCCTACCGGTTGGTTGAAAGCAAAGCTTTCAAAGCCCTGATGGCCTACGCAGTACCACGCTATGACCTACCCAGTCGACACTTCTTTGCGAGAAAAGCCATCCCAGCCCTCCACCAGCATGTCAAAGACCGCATTGTCCATGCACTGAGGCAATCAGTCAGTAAAAAGGTGCACCTCACAACAGATGCATGGACCAGTAGGCATGGCCAGGGACGTTACGTGTCCATCACGGCACACTGGGTTAATGTGGTGAATGCAGGGTCCACAGGGGACAGCCATAGTGGGACAGTTCTGCCTAGCCCACGGTCTAGGAAATGGCTGTAGGCGTTCGCCACCCCTCCTCCTCCAGAAGCGAAAGCTCGTCCACAGAGCGCAGTCACACGACCACTCCATCCGCAGCTGCCAGTGTTGCACACGAGGTGTCCCATTATCGAACATTTAGTGGTAAGCATCAGCAGGCTGTGTTAGAAATGAAGTGTTTGGGCGACAACAGACACACCGCGGAAGTACTGGCCGAGTACTTGCAGCAACAATCTCAGTCGTGGCTGGGCAGTGTACATCTTGAGGCAGGCAAGATAGTCAGTGATAACGGAAGGAATTTTATGGCTGCCATAGCCCTTTCAGAACTTAAACACATACCTTGCCTGGCTCACGCCTTGAACCTGGTGGTGCAGTGCTTCCTCAAAAATTATCCGAAGTTACCAGCCCTGCTCCTGAAGGTGCGAAGACTTTGCTCGCACATCCGCCGGTCGGCTGTACACTCCGGCCGTTTGCTGAACCATCAGCGATTGCTGAATCTTCCCGAGCACCACCTAATAATCGACGTTGCAACTAGGTGGAACTCCACACTGCACATGGTTCAGAGGCTGTGCGAACAGAGGCATGCTGTGATTCATTTGTGGGAGGATACACATACACGGACAGGCAGTTGGATGGCAGACATGGAGTTGTCTGGTGTGCAGTGGTCGAAGCTCCAAGACCTCTGTCAAGTCCTTCAGTGTTTTGAGGAATGCACACGGCTGGTAAGTGCAGAAGAAGCCATCATAAGCATGAGCATCCCACTAATGTGTCTGCTGATGCAAAGTCTGACGCACATCAAGGAGCAGGCTTCTGCAGTCGAGGAGGAGGGAAGCCTTGATGACAGTCAGCCATTGTCTGCTCAGGGAACTCTCCTGGACGAGGTGGCAGAAGAAGAGGAAGGGGGAGGATGATGGGGATGAATATTAATGGGAGGAGGATGCTTCACAGGGGGCAATAGAAACTGGTGGCATTGCAAGGTCAGGTACAAGGTTTTTGTGGGACCCAAGTGATGTTGATTTGCAAGAAAGTGCTCCTCAACCCAGCACAAGCAGTGAATTGACACCTGGAACATTGGCCCACATGGCGGAGTATGCCTTGCGTATCCTAAAAAGGGACTCCCGCATTATCAAAATGATGACCGATGAGGATTACTGCTTGGCCTGCCTCCTGGATCCACGCTATAAAGGAAAATTACAAAATATCATGCCACATGAGAACCTTGAGCAAATATTGGCTACCAAACAAACAACTCTTGTAGACCGTTTGGTTCAGGCATTCCCAGCACATAGCGGCGGTGATGGTTCTCACACAAGTTGTAGGGGGCAACATGGCAGAGGTGTTAGAGGTGCACAAATCCGAAGTGGCATTAGACAGAGGGGTTTTATGTCCAGGTTGTGGAGTGATTTCGCAATGACAGCTGACACGACAGGTAGTGCTGCATCGATTCAAAGTGACAGGAGACAGCAGTTGTCCAGTATGGTTAGGAACTACTTTTCCTCCCTTATCGATGTTCTCCCTCACAGGTCATTCCCCTTTGATTACTGGGCATCTAAAATAGAAACTTGGCCTGAATTGGCAGAATATGCATTACAGGAACTCGCTTGCCCTGCTTCTAGTGTGCTATCAGAAAGAGTCTTCAGTGCTGCTGGTTCAATACTGACCGAAAAAAGGACACGTCTCGCTACCCAGAATGTTGATGATCTAACCTTCATTAAAATGAACCAATCATGGATGTCAAATTATTTTGCCTCACCTTCTCCTGCTAACACATAGCTTGCCTGAAAAATGTCTTGCTTTTGGCCTCCTCTTACTGACTTCTCCAATTCCGCCATTTGCAGCTGCTGAATGTCCGCCATAGGTCATTTTTATACCTCTCTAAATGGGCTGACTCCCCCCACAGGGCCGTTGTCACCACCTGGCGCAAGCACCCGTGCGAGTACCGTTTGCCTGGACAGGTGGGTGCGCCCACTCTTGGGCGACGGCACTGACACAGGGTCCCTCATAGTACAATGAAGTATCTCTGATGGTGGTGGTGCACACCCAACGTCAGACACACCGTCGTAATATGAGGGGCCATGTGTCAGTACCGCTGCCCATGAGAGAGTGTTCCCCCCCAGCTCGAACAGTGCTCTACCACTTGCAATACTTACCTTTCCCTGCTCCACCACTGTGTAGTCTGTGCTATTAAATCCTTCAATGGCACTGCCAATACAAATTTGTTGAAATGATAGATGATAGTTAAAATATACAGGGGCCCTAGCCTCCATTTAGACCAGTTAATACTTTGCGCCTACTACCACTGTCTGCTACTCAGCAGAGGAGCCCACCCCAGTACCTAGCTATGTTGCCTGTTTAGTCCTGTTACCAATTTTGAACTGCATTTAGCCTACTTTTTTATTTTGGGCCTACTACCTGTGTCTGCGCCACTCATTACAATTGTCCTCCACTTAAAGCTATGCCGCCTGTTTAGTCCTGTTGCCAATTTTGAACTGAATTTAGCCTGCTTCTGTATTTTGGGCCTACTAACTGTGTCTGCGCCAGTAGTTACAATTGTCCTCCACTGAACAAAGCAATGCCGCCTGTTTAGTCCTGTTACCAATTTTGAACTGCATTTAGCCTACTTTTTTATTTTGGGCCTATATCTGTTTCCTCCTCATCCTGCCCATTGCCCAGCCACTGCTAGATGAGTCTGCTGCTACATCGACCCAGACCACTACATTCCCCTTGCACTCTACACAGCCTGAATCTGACCCTGCTGAAAGTCAGGTTCCCCTTCCTGCATACTATACCACCTTACACAGGGACAAAGAAGAAGGAGCAGATGAAAGTGCAGGTTCCTTCATCAGGTGGGGGGGCATACTCGTTGGCACTGGCACAGGGCCCCTCATAGTATGCAAAAGTGTCTGGCAGTGGGAGGCGCCACCCGCCGTTAAACAAACACCACTGTACTATGAGGGGCCCTGTGCCAGTGCCAATGCGAACAAGTGAGCCCCCCTGCTTGCTCAGGATCACAGCACTTTCAAAGTTGAAATACTTACCACTCCCTGCTCCACCGCTGTGACGTATTCCGTGTTTCCTGGGCCCACAAAAATCTTGAGCCAGCCCTAGCCCCCCCACAACTTTAGCCAAATGACCCCGTTTTCAATGCCTAACTATTATTATAAAGTAAATTAAGATTGACAAGCTTAAGCAATAATAATTGATGTTTTTGGCATTAAAATGGGCACTGTAGGTGTGTTCCTGTCCTCCACTCACTGCCGAATTTGATTCCCCATTGACTTGCATTGGGTTTCGTGTTTCGGTCAGCCCCCGACTTTTCAAAATAATTGGCCGATTTCACCCGACCCGACTTTTGGCAAAGTCGGGTTTCGCGAAACCCGACTCGATCCTAAAAAAGTAAAAGTCGCTCAACTCTAGTACTGACCCAAAGAGTAAAACTGCCTTTTTAATTTTACCACACACAGAACTGGATAACCCCACCCCCAAAGAAAAAAACAAAATCATGAATTGCTGGTTTTTGTTCATTCTGTCTCCAAAAAAATCGGAATTTAAAGCGATCAAAAAATGTCATGTGCCCAACAATTGTACCAATAAGAACGTTAACTCATCCCGCAAAAAACAAGCCCTCACATGACTCTGGGCCAAAATATGGAAAAATTCTAGCTCTCAAAACATGGTGATAAAAAAACTGTTTTCTGCAATTAAAAGCGTCTTAGTGTGTTTCAGCAGCCAAACATAAAAATCCAATATAAATCTGGTATCTCTGTAATCGCACCGACCCGAAGAATAAAGTCGCCTAATCACTTATACCGCTCGAGGAACAGCATACAAAATTAATAAAACCAATTCTTCCACAGTCCAGAAATATTGCAATCGCACAGCCGTTATACGTTAGACCCTTACTGCTTCAGGGGTATTGAATACCACACCGTATATGCCTTTAGTCACAATAGAAAAAAGGTAATCGCTATACAAGCTCCACCTGGGTGCTGCTTCATGAAAAAAACAATTTGTATAAGAGTATCCAGATCAAGAGAAGTTACAGCGCACTCACCGGTGTTGAGCAAAAAGTGATTTATTACATAGTAACATAGTAACATAGTAACATAGTTAGTAAGGCCGAAAAAAGACATTTGTCCATCCAGTTCAGCCTATATTCCATCATAATAAATCCCCAGATCTACGTCCTTCTACAGAACCTAATTGTATGATACAATATTGTTCTGCTCCAGGAAGACATCCAGGCCTCTCTTGAACCCCTCGACTGAGTTCGCCATCACCACCTCTTCAGGCAAGCAATTCCAGATTCTCACTGCCCTAACAGTAAAGAATCCTCTTCTATGTTGGTGGAAAAACCTTCTCTCCTCCAGACGCAAAGAATGCCCCCTTGTGCCCGTCACCTTCCTTGGTATAAACAGATCCTCAGCGAGATATTTGTATTGTCCCCTTATATACTTATACATGGTTATTAGATCGCCCCTCAGTCGTCTTTTTTCTAGACTAAATAATCCTAATTTCGCTAATCTATCTGGGTATTGTAGTTCTCCGATCCCCTTTATTAATTTTGTTGCCCTCCTTTGTACTCTCTCTAGTTCCATTATATCCTTCCTGAGCACCGGTGCCCAAAACTGGACACAGTACTCCATGTGCGGTCTAACTAGGGATTTGTACAGAGGCAGTATAATGCTCTCATCATGTGTATCCAGACCTCTTTTAATGCACCCCATGATCCTGTTTGCCTTGGCAGCTGCTGCCTGGCACTGGCTGCTCCAGGTAAGTTTATCATTAACTAGGATCCCCAAGTCCTTCTCCCTGTCAGATTTACCCAGTGGTTTCCCATTCAGTGTGTAATGGTGACATTGATTCCTTCTTCCCATGTGTATAACCTTACATTTATCATTGTTAAACCTCATCTGCCACCTTTCAGCCCAAGTTTCCAACTTATCCAGATCCATCTGTAGCAGAATACCATCTTCTCTTGTATTAACTGCTTTACATAGTTTTGTATCATCTGCAAATATCGATATTTTACTGTGTAAACCTTCTACCAGATCATTAATGAATATGTTGAAGAGAACAGGTCCCAATACCGACCCCTGCGGTACCCCACTGGTCACAGCGACCCAGTTAGAGACTATACCATTTATAACCACCCTCTGCTTTCTATCACTAAGCCAGTTACTAACCCATTTACACACATTTTCCCCCAGACCAAGCATTCTCATTTTGTGTACAACCTCTTGTGCGGCACGGTATCAAACGCTTTGGAAAAATCGAGATATACCACGTCCAATGACTCACCTTGGTCCAGCCTATAGCTTACCTCTTCATAAAAACTGATTAGATTGGTTTGACAGGAGCGATTTCTCATAAACCCATGCTGATATGGAGTTAAACAGTTATTCTCATTGAGATAATCCAGAATAACATCCCTCAGAAACCCTTCAAATATTTTACCAACAATAGAGGTTAGACTTACTGGCCTATAATTTCCAGGTTCACTTTTAGAGCCCTTTTTGAATACTGGCACCACATTTGCTATGCGCCAATCCTGCGGAACAGACCCTGTCGCTATAGAGTCCCTAAAAATAAGAAATAATGGTTTATCTATTACATTACTTAGTTCTCTTAGTACTCGTGGGTGTATGCCATCCGGACCCGGAGATTTATCTATTTTAATCTTATTTAGCCGGTTTCGCACCTCTTCTTGGGTTAGATTGGTGACCCTTAATATAGGGTTTTCATTGTTTCTTGGGATTTCACCTAGCATTTCATTTTCCACCGTGAATACCGTGGAGAAGAAGGTGTTTAATATGTTAGCTTTTTCCTCGTCATCTACAACCATTCTTTCCTCACTATTTTTTAAGGGGCCTACATTTTCAGTTTTTATTCTTTTACTATTGATATAGTTGAAGAACAGTTTGGGATTAGTTTTACTCTCCTTAGCAATGTGCTTCTCTGTTTCCTTTTTGGCAGCTTTAATTAGTTTTTTAGATAAAGTATTTATCTCCCTATAGTTTTTTAGAGCTTCAATGGTGCCATCCTGCTTTAGTAGTGCAATTGCTTTCTTTTTACTGTTAATTGCCTGTCTTACTTCTTTGTTTAGCCACATTGGGTTTTTCCTATTTCTAGTCCTTTTATTCCCACAAGGTATAAACCGCTTACACTGCCTATTTAGGATGCAGGGAGGGTGGTGAACACATACGGATAACAGCCGTTTCGTGCTAACAAGCACTTCAACAGATCCAGTGACGAATGGGGGGGAGGTGGGCCTTTTGGCTACGAAGCCCCAGAGCCCCTCCCTCTTCCCCCCACGTCATAATGGACAAATGGCCACTATACGGAGGACAACAGGTGAGACAACTTAAAAGAAATAAAATCAATAACATATAGTACACAATATCACTATAGGAGGAATGAATCGTAATTATATTTACACAGGATTTTTTACAAAAAAACGGACATGTCTATTTTTTCGTTGAACCCTATTGGTCCAGACGCGTTCGCCCTTATAATCCACTTAGCTTCATTACGTAACAGCATACGGTTTAAGTTACCCCCGTCTTGTGGCAGGGAGATTTTTTTCTATTCCCGCAAATCGGAGTATTTGAGCATCACCCCCATGTCGTTCATTTATATGTTTTATTAGGCGGGGAACTCCTTTTCCTGTTCGTATTGAATTTAAATGCTCTCTGAAACGTATAAACATAGGGCGAATAGTTTTTCCGATATAGAAGAAGCCGCAAGGACAGTATAGAATATAAACTACATGGGTTGTTCTACACGAGATAAAGTCGCGTATTACGTGCGTTATTGGGCCGATTTTTAATGAAGCACCTGTTAGATGGTAGCTGCAATAGTTACAATGCCCACATCGAAAATTACCTTTTGGGGCTGCAGTTTGCAGCCAATTATTACGAGAGGAGGTTATTCGATTGCGGACTATCAGATCTCCTATATTCTTGCTGCGGCGACAGGCAAATAAGGGACCTCTTTCCGTCATTTCTTTTAACGCGGGGTCTTGGCAGAGAATTTGCCAGTTTTTACGGATTGCTGTTCTAATTTGTGTATCCATTGGCCCATATTTAAAACAAAAAACAAATTTTTTATCTTTTTCTGATCCTTTTTTCGTTTTATTGGAGTTATCGCCCTTTGCCTGTTCCAATGCTGAGTTAAGAACGGATTGAGGGTATCCTCTACTCCTAAATCTTTCATAGAGTTCCTGAGATTGTCTATGGAAACCCGTGATGCTACTATTTATTCTCTTTACCCGTAGAAATTGGCTATAAGGTAGGGCTTTTTTCACGTATGAATAGTGAGCACTATTGAAATGCAACAAAGAATTGCAGGAAGAAGAAGATTTACGGTGCACTTCTGTGCATAAGTTTCCTTCAATTATTTTCAACTTCACGTCCAGGAATATCATTTCTGAACCCCCAAATTGGTGAGTGAACTGCATGTTCATGGTGTTTGACAGCCCCAGGTACTCCACGAAATTCGTGAAGGAGACCTGGTTGCCGTCCCACACCACGAACATATCATCCATGAATCTGACAAAGTTTTATGTGTTTTAGATATGGGTTCTTTGAAGAGTATATACCTTTCTTCAAATACGGACAGGAAGAGGTTAGCCAGGGTACACGAGACAGGTGTACCCATGGCTGTACCCTCCACCTGTCTGTACCAGGTGTTATCAAATTTAAAGGTATTATTTTTCAAGATAAATGCGAGGCCTTCGCTGATGAAAGAAACAGTATTTTTATCTGTATGGGTGTTTTTTAAGATTTCTTGGATGGCCTCCACACCCATATCCTGTGGGATACGGGTGTAGAGGCTCTCTACATCTATTGATGCTAAAGAGAATCCCTCCTGCCAATCGAAACCCTTTAAGGTTTTTAAAAAATGTTTGGTATCTTTTATATATGACGGTATGTCACACAATAGGGGCGCAGGAGCCAATCTATGTATGCTGATAAAGGTTCTGTTACTGAACCCACACCGGATACGATGGGGCGTCCCGGCGGTTCCTTTAGAGACTTGTGGATTTTAGGCAAATGGTACTAGTGCGGTTTTCTCGGGAATTCTGGTACCATGTCAAGAACACAAGCGGAAAAACTTTTTCCAGAATTCCCCAGAAAACCGCACTGGTACCATTTGCCTAAAATCCACAAGTCTCTAAAGGAACCGCCGGGACGCCCCATCGTATCTGGTGTGGGTTCAGTAACGGAACCTTTATCAGCATACATAGATTGGCTCCTGCGCCCCCTATTGTGTGACATACCGTCATATATAAAAGATACCAAACATTTTTTAAAAACCTTAAAGGGTTTCGATTGGCAAGAGGGATTCTCTTTAGCATCAATAGATGTAGAGAGCCTCTACACCCGTATCCCACAGGATATGGGTGTGGAGGCCATCCAAGAAATCTTAAAAAACACCCCTACAGATAAAAATACTGTTTCTTTCGTCAGCGAAGGCCTCGCATTTATCTTGAAAAATAATACCTTTAAATTTGATAACACCTGGTACAGACAGGTGGAGGGTACAGCCATGGGTACACCTGTCTCGTGTACCCTGGCTAACCTCTTCCTGTCCGTATTTGAAGAAAGGTACATATACTCTTCAAAGAACCCATATCTAAAACACATAAAACTTTATGTCAGAGTCATGGATTACATGTTCGTGGTGTGGGACGGCGACCAGGTCTCCTTCACGAATTTCGTGGAGTACCTGGGGCTGTCAAACACCATGAACATGCAGTTCACTCCCCAATTTGGGGGTTCAGAATTGATATTCCTGGACGTGAAGTTGAAAATAATTGAAGGAAACTTATGCACAGAAGTGCACCGTAAATCATCTTCCTGCAATTCTTTGTTGCATTTCAATAGTGCCCACTCTTCATACGTGAAAAAAGCCCTACCTTATAGCCAATTTCTACGGGTAAAGAGAATAAATAGTAGCATCATGGGTTTCCATAGGCAATCTCAGGAACTCTATGAAAGATTTAGGAGTAGAGGATACCCTCAATCCGTTCTTAACTCAGCATTGGAACAAGCAAAGGGCGATAACTCCAATAAAACGAAAAAAAAGATCAGAAAAAGATAAAAAATTTGTTTTCTGTTTTAAATATGGGCCAATGGATACACAAATTAGAACAGCAATCCGTAAAAACTGGCAGATTCTCTGCCAAGACCCCGCGTTAAAAGAAATGACGGAAAGAGGTCCCTTATTTGCCTGTCGCCGCAGCAAGAATATAGGAGATCTGATAGTCCGCAATCGAATAACCTCCTCTCGTAATAATTGGCTGCAAACTGCAGCCCCAAAAGGTAATTTTCGATGTGGGCATTGTAACTATTGCAGCTACCATCTAACAGGTGCTTCATTAAAAATCGGCCCAATAACGCACGTAATACGCGACTTTATCTCGTGTAGAACAACCCATGTAGTTTATATTCTATACTGTCCTTGCGGCTTCTTCTAGATCGGAAAAACAATTCGCCCTATGTTTATACGTTTCAGAGAGCATTTAAATTCAATACGAACAGGAAAAGGAGTTCCCCGCCTAATAAAACATATAAATGAATGACATGGGGGTGATGCTCAAATACTCCGATTTGCGGGAATAGAAAAAATCTCCCTGCCACAAGACGGGGGTAACTTAAACCGTATGCTGTTACGTAATGAAGCTAAGTGGATTATAAGGGCGAACGCGTCTGGACCAATAGGGTTCAACGAAAAAATAGACATGTCCGTTTTTTTGTAAAAAATCCTGTGTAAATATAATTATGATTCATTCCTCCTATAGTGATATTGTGTACTATATGTTATTGTTTTTATTTCTTTTAAGTTGTCTCACCTGTTGTCCTCCGTATAGTGGCCATTTGTCCATTATGACGTGGGGGGAAGAGGGAGGGGCTCTGGGGCTTCGTAGCCAAAAGGCCCACCTCCCCCCCATTCGTCACTGGATCTGTTTTAGTGCTTGTTAGCACGAAACGGCTGTTATCCGTATGTGTTCACCACCCTCCCTGCACCGCATGATTGCATGTGAATAAATCGCTTTTTGCTCAACACCGGTGAGTGCGCTGTTACTTCTCTTGATCTGGATAGTCTTAAAACCAATTCTTCACCTGCTGTTATTTTTTCTGCATGCCAAAGATCGCAGTAAGGCTCGGCACACATCTATCATTCACTCTGTGCTCAGCGCTTGCACCAGGGTTTACATGTAAATCTCTGAAATACGTGATTCAGATGGAACCTCTGCCAGTAGATTCCCTATAATGAGGCATATGGAGGCACTGTGGACGCCGTCTGACCTGTAATCCGGCTGTGTCCATCTTTTTAGGATTGCATAAAAGTGCTGTCATCCACAGTTTTGTGCACTTCTGGAAAGAAAGACACCGCTCAACACAGGCCAGACGGAGTCCAGAGTAAGTCTGCTGCCTCATTATAGTGTATGGATCCCTTGGGGGTTTCATCTGAATCACGTCACTCACAGATTTAGATGGAGACTTCAAAGTAAGTGGTCAGCGTAGAACGCCGAATCAATGTGATCCCAACATTATGCAAAATGTTTCCAATAAAAGCTTCAACTCAGTCCACAAAAAAGCAAGTCCCCACTCAGGTATTTCATCTTCTAACAGATATATAGGGGGCATCCACGTTACAGATAGCACAAAGGCTCTGGAAAAGCAAAATGAATCCTCACCCGCTAAAAGAAATTCAGCAAATTCTCCGCTCCAAAATCCAAATACCCCCTCCCTTCTGAGCCCCACAATGTACCTAAACCACATACTGCATCCACTTTTAGCATTTCTGCCTAACTTACGGGTGCATGCCTCCAGAAGCTCGGGCTGGGCATAACGTACTGGTGACTGCAGCAAACATACTGGTCATTACAGCGTACTGATCACTGCAATGACAGTCTGCAATTTTCACTCGGGAACCTTAATTGCTGCTTGTTTCTGGAAAATACCTGTGGAGTCAAAATCGTCACTACACCTGAAGATAAATTCCCCGAGGGGTATAGTTTCCAAAACAGGCTCACTTGAGGGGGATTGTGCTCTTCTAGCAATTAGGGGCTCTGTATATGGAGTCTGTAAACTGTTCTAGGAACAGGCAACTAGCGTTCCGTTCCTCCCGAATCTCTCCATATGGATTAGTACTGTACAGCCACATATGGGGTATTGCCACATTCAGTAGAAATTGTAGGACAAATTTTGGTGCCATTTTTACCCACTTCATGTGTGAAAATGTAAAATCTGGGACTAAAACAAAATTTTGGTGGTAAAAATGTAGTTATTTTTTCTTCACTACCCAATGGTATAAAATTCTGTGACACACCCTTGGTGTCAATATGACAACTGCATCTCTAGATGAATTCGTTGAGAGGTGTAGTTTATAACATTAGGTCACTTATGGGGGGTTCGCTGTTCTGGCACCTCATAGGCTCTCACAGTGGGTCATGGTACCTGCAAACAGTAAAATCTGGCACTCCTTGCCTGAAAAATATTTCCAGATTACATGTAGGGTATTGGCACACTCAGGAAAAAATGGGCCTCGGTTTGTTGTTAAAAAAAGTTCATATTAGCTCTTAGAAAAATTAAAAACTTGGGGCTAAAACAACATTTAAGTGGTAATAATGTAATTTATTTTTTTTTCACTGCTCAATGGTATAACATTCTGTGAGGCACTTGTGTCAATATGATCACTGCACACCTAGAATTCTTTGGGGAGTGTAGTTTGCAAAATTAGTTCACATATAGGGGGTTTATGCTGTTCTGGCACCTCAGGGGCTCTGCCAATGTGACATGGCACCCACAAACTATGCCAGCAAAATATGAACTCCAATATGGCGCCTCTTCCTTTCTGAGCTTTGCACTGTGCCGCAAAAGTAGTATTCCCCCACATATGGGGTATCGGCGTACTTAGAATAAATTGTGTAACAAATTGTATGGTGTAATTTCTCCTGTTGCCCTTATGAAAATGCAAAATTTGGGCCAAAATAACATTGTTGTGGGGAAAATGTGATTTTTTTTATTTTTGCGGCTCGGCATTATAAACTTCTGTGAAGCACTTGGGGGTTCAAGGTGCTCACCGCATCTAAATACATTACTTGAGGGGTCTAGTTTCCAAAATGGGGTCACTTGAGGATTTCCTCTGTTTCTCTGTTTAGGCACATCAGAGGCTCTTCAAATGGGACATGACCTTCGCTAATGATTCCAGGAAATTTTACATTCAAAAAGTCAAAGGCCGCTCTTTCCATTCCGATCACCCAAACAGTGGTATTC
The DNA here is from genome assembly GCF_032444005.1 of Ranitomeya imitator. Classification (NCBI taxonomy): domain Eukaryota; kingdom Metazoa; phylum Chordata; class Amphibia; order Anura; family Dendrobatidae; genus Ranitomeya; species Ranitomeya imitator. The sequence goes on along the minus strand of NC_091287.1, from coordinate 227,970,218 downwards.
TCCCTCATATTGGGTATTTGTGTATTCAGGAGAAATTGTACAACAAATTGCAATTTCTCCTGTTACCCTTATGAAAATGCAATATTTTGAGCTAAAAACATATTTATGTGGAAAATTTGATTTTTTTTAATTTTTACGGCTCAACGTTATAAACTACTGTGAAGCACCTGAGGGTTTAATATGCTCACCACACATCTAGATCAGTTCCCTGAGTGGTATAGTTTCCAAAATGGTGTCACTTGTGTGGGATTTTCACTGTTTAGGCACATTAGAGGCTCTCCAAAAGCAACATGGCATCCGCCAATTGTTCCAGCAAATTTTTTATTCAGAAAGTCAAATGACGCTCTTTCCTTTCCAAGCACTGCTGTGCGCTCACACAGTGGTTTTCTCTCTCATATGGGCTATTGGTATGTTCAGGAGAAATTATACAACACATTTCGGGTTCATTTTTTTCTCTTTACCCTTGTCAGAATGAAAAAAGGATCTGAATTTAAATTTTTTGTGAAAAAAAGTTAAATGTTCCAAAAATTCCTGTGAAGCACCTGATAGGTTAATTAACTTCTTGAATGTGGTTTTGAGCACCTTAAGGGGGACAGTTTTTAGAATGGTGTCACTTTGGGGTATTTTCTATAATATAGGCCCCTCAAAGTCATTACAAATGTGATGTGCCCCGTTGATGGCTTGTGACTATGCATCATCCTCTTGATTACATTCCAGAGGTTTTCAATGGGGTTCAGGTCTGGAGATTGGAGAACCCATGACAGGGTTTTGATGTGGTGGTCTCTTAATTTTTGCCAGAGCTTTATAAAAAATATTTTTTTTTGCTGTTGCTGGGATTTTCCATTATTTCTTCCAAATTTAGGGGCATCCACCAATGAGCAAGCGTGCCAATTCACCTGCATTAGGGTGCTGACCTCCGTAGCTAGGCAGTATCAGCTCAAGCAAAGGATAGGGAATCACAGATTATTGCTGTCTGGTTATTTGTATGTAAATCATTGGTAAATTAAAAAGAAGGACCTCTTGTATATCCTCAGGCTTCCTTAACAAAATGGAGGTCCTTCTTCTTTATTATGGTCATGTTAAGCGGGTAATGATGTTTTTTAATTAATAATAATAACATGTGTATTCGCAGCAGGTCTTGATGCCAAAAGTTCTGCAATTGTTCAAATTATCTGAAATGTCACGATTCAGAAATTAAGAGTCTATTTCAGTGGCAGAAATTTCTACAACAAAATCAGCAGAATTGGAATTTATCCTTACATGGCTCGTACCACATCTATTATGTGTTATGGTTGCTTCTTCAAACTTGCTTGACAATGGATGTGTTGCCAAAGTTTTACACAAATTATTGGCGTAAACGAGCCAATTTTTCAATTCATGACCGATAATATGCCAAAACATTATTACCCGAGTGTAACAAGCTAGACCCGTATTGGGACAAAAAAATAAATTAAAGATATTGTAAACATTTGTAACCTAAGAAGCAAGCTTTCATCTTACAAAGATGACATTATAAAAAATCAAAAACTACAAATCTTTTATAATGTCCTATAGATTAAAGTTAATGTTATTTTAACCATGTACTAAAAAGGTATACATAAAATGCAAAACGTATGGAATTTCTTTATTTTATATAAACCTCAATATTATTCAATTTCTATGCAACACAAATTGTACCAGAAATGCGAAATAAAAAAATATTAGAATACATCAAATGAACATTTTTTATTGTGCAAAGCTACTAAAACAAACTATACACATTTAGTATTGATATCATATACTGCAGAATATTTTTTCAATTTTCTAAACTTGTGTAGAGTGACAGCATTTCAACTTATTAATAATTGTATTTTATTTATATCTTCAATTCTTTATTTTCAGGAGTACAAAAGAAAACTGGCAAGGGTTTCACAAGTTCGCAAAGAACTGCGCCTGCGCATCCAAAGTCTGCCAGATCTTTCGCGTCTACCAAATGTTACAGGCAGCAGAGTCCATTTGCCATATGCTGGGGATCTATACAATGATGATTGACAGGAAACCACGTTGGCACATCTCCATGATGGCTGAACACTCTGGCTAAAATAAGTGCATTTTGGTAGTACTTTCGTATGACAGTGTGGTTTACCTAAGACTTTTGGGTGTAAATAATGCGTTTAACGTGTGTCCAAATGTGATTCCTATTCCTGACGTCAAATTGTTCTGTGAATATTATTTAATAGGTCACTACTGTTCATAAACTTTGGTTGCTATTGTACAGTGTTTAGCTTTGTTTAGCGTAAATTATTCAGTTTTCTGCATGTACATATCTGCATTTGTAATTAAAATCTGTACATTATTGCTTGATCATTACAAATAATATACTGAACATATATTTTCTTAGCCCTGGTTATATTTCTGACAGACTACCAACAGGACATAATAAGTTTGTATAAACCTAGATTTGTGTCATGTGGTCACACTACCAACTTAAATCTCTATCTGTAACCCTGGGGTGTGGGCAATTTTTGACGTCCCAATTCGCACCCTAAATTGTGACTATTTTTAGTGAAACTGTCAATAGCTTTAAATAAACAGCAGTATGACCATCGTATCTTTAGAACCCAAGAAATGTTCTTTAGTGATGAGCGAATATACTCGTTACTCGAGATTTCTCGAGCATGCTCGGGGGTCCTCCGAGTATTTTTTAGTGCTTGGAGATTTAGTTTTTCTTGCCGCAGCTGAATGATTTACATCTGTTAGCCAGCATAAGTACATGTGGGGGTTGCCAGGTTGCTAGGGAATCCCCACATGTACTTATGCTGGCTAACAGATGTAAATCATTCAGCTGCAACAAGAAAAACTAAATCTCCGAGCACTAAAAAAAAATACTCGGAGGACCCCCGAGCGTGCTCGAGAAATCTCGAGTAACGAGTATATTCGCTCATCACTAATGTCATTAAAATAATTCTCAATTAGGATTTGATTTTGTCACATGCCTGGATTTTTCATGTTGACAAATCACACACTGATTTGAAAGAAAATCTGCAGAAGAAATCGGAGGCAGACTACAATGCATTTCTGCTGAAAAGCATTAAGCTACTTACTGGTAGCGGCATTTCTCGGAGGCCCATGACAGCACGACGAGAGAGGGGTTCCGCCCATTAGGAACAGGAAACCTACAGATACAAAAGGGCGGTAACTCTCCCTTGCCTCAGTTGTATTTCAGAGTCTTGAGAGGACTACCGCGGTTAGTGGCACAAAAAATATACACTATATACAAATTACATACAGATTATATACAAATTTCCAGCTATATATTTGGAACTGGTATCATGTGTGAGATATATACATCTATAGGAAGTGCAACCCCCACGTGAATAGGGAGGGAACTAAGGGTGCTGTCATGGGCCTCTGAGAAATGCCGCTACCAGTAAGTAGCTTAATGCTTTACTCGGACTCCCATGACAGCACGACGAGAGAATTACATAGATGTAAGGTACCTTAGGGAGGGACTATGGCTTGTAGCACCCTTAACCCGAATGTGAGATCAGAGGAAGCCCCCAAATCCAACCTATAGTGCTTAAAGAAGGTGGACGGGGACGACCATGTGGCCGCCTTACATATCTGGTCGATTGATACTCCAGATTTTTCCGCCCAGGATGTAGCCATGGCCCTGGTGGAATGCGCCCTCAGATTCTGCGGAGCCGGACCCCCACCTGCAGTATAAGCCAAAGAGATAGCCTCCCTAATCCACTTTGCTAGAGTGTATTTTGATACCCTGAGTCCCTTTCTAGGATTTTGGAAAGATAAAAATAATGCCTCATCTTTCTTCCATGTGTCGGTAACAGAGATGTATTCTAGCAGGCATCTCCTAACGTCTAATGTATGGAGTAGTTCTTCCTTAGGGTTAGCAGGATTAGGGAGGAAGGATGGCAAAATTATCTCTTGTGACCTGTGAAACCGTGATGACACTTTTGGTAAATAGGCTGGGTCCGGTCTAAGGATTACTCTGTCTGGTAGAAACTCTGTATAAGGGGATACCCTGGAGAGAGCTTGTATGTCTCCTATTCTACGGGCAGATGTAATTGCTACCAGAAACGCTGTCTTAAGGGATAGGGCCTTAATTGAAGCTGATTGTAAAAGTTCAAATGGCTCTTTAGTCAATGCTGATAGGACTAAGTTGAGATCCCAAGGCATAGATCTATCTTTCTGAATGGGTCTAGATCTACTGGATGCCTTAATGAACCTTGAGATCCAGTAATTATTGGCGATGTTACAGGAGAATAGAGCCCCTAGGGCCGAGACCTGTACCTTTAGAGTACTAGTGGATAGACCTAGCTCTAAGCCTTTTTGCAGGAATTCTAAAATTTGTTTTACAGGTATTCCTTCTTCTAAATTGAAATCAGAAGAGGCCAGAAACTTTCGCCAGGTCCTAGCGTAAATCGTTGTGGTTATTTGTTTCCTACTTTTCATAAGGGTTTCAATCAAACTCGGGGAGAACCCTTTGTTTTTCAGTAACGCCCTTTCAAAATCCATGCCGTTAAATGAAGGTTCTTTACTTGCCGATGACTGATCGGACCCTGGTAGAGCAAATCCGGAATTTCCGGAAGCACCCAGGGATCCTCCACTGACATGATCCTGAGCCAAGTGAACCAGGCCCTTCTGGGCCAGAATGGGGCAATCAATATAACCCTGGCTCGATCTTCTCTTATCTTCCGGAGTACTAAGGGTAATAGGCCTAGTGGAGGAAATGCATATGCCAGCTGAAAATCCCAATTGATCAGAAAAGCGTCTACGGCTAGAGGATTCTCTCTGGGATTTAGGGAACAGAATTTTGTTGTCTTCCGGTTGTCCCTGGTAGCAAATAGATCTACATCTGGATGTCCCCATTTGTGGACAATCTAATCGAACACACGATTGTTTAGGGACCACTCCCCTTGCTTCAAGGTGTTGCGGCTTAGAAAGTCTGCTTTGACGTTTTCCTTTCCTCTTATGTGTAGAGCGGATAGGGATAAAAAGTGATTCTCTGCTGTCTGGAACAGACGATCCGCCACTCATCAGTGACTCGGAATGAGTTCCACCCTGATGATTTATGTACGCGACCGTCACCCAGTTGTCCGATAGGATCTTGACATGATGACCCTGCAGATATGAGAGGAATTTTTTCACTGAAAGCTCTACTGCCATTAACTCTTTCTGGTTGGAGGAGGCTGATATTAGGGGAGGGGGCCATAGACCCTGAACCATCATGTCATCCATGTGTGCTCCCCAACCCGCAGGGCTAGCATCAGTTGCTACCACACGTGTTACCTGAGACACCCAGGGAACCCCCGCCGATAAATTTTCACTGACTAGCCACCACTTAAGAGATGTGAGTACTTTTGGACCTAAAGTAACCTGACTCTGCAGGGACCCCTGTAAGATTTTGTCATTAATCAGCACCTCAGATTGTAATGGTCTGGTGTGGAATTGGGCCCAACGGACAGCGGGAATGCAAGAGGTTAAGGAACCCAATAGTGACATAGCCTGTCTAAGGGTCATGGATGGTTTGTCAATTGCCTTAGATACCTGTTGCTGGATATGTAATGATTTGTCGGGTGGAAGACAACACTGTTGGGATTCTGAGTTTAATGACAGTCCTAAGAATCTTTGTATTTTTTGAGGCTGTAGACGAGATTTCTCATAATTTATGATCCACCCCAGACGCTCCAGTCTGGATGTGGCTGTTCCTAGCTGGGACAGGCAATGGTCTGCTGAGCTCCCTACTATAAGGAAGTCATCCAAGTAGGGAATGATCAGGATGTCGGACTCTCGCAAGTGCGCCATGACCTCAGCCACTAGTTTTGTGAACACCCTAGGAGCCGCTGATAAGCCAAAGGGGAGAGCTCTGAACTGGAAATGGCGAATGCTACCCTCCATTGACACCGCTACTCTCAGGAACTTCTGGAAATCTTCATGTATTGGAACATGATAGCATGCATCTTTAAGATCTACAACTACCATGAAACAGTGATTAAACAATATCTTTATTGCTGAATTAATCGTTTCCATTTTGAAGGATTCATTAACCAGGAACTCATTAAGACACTTTAGATTAATGATCGTTCTAAACGATCCATCCGGCTTCTTGATCAGGAAAAGAGGAGAATAAAATCCCCTTCCTTTTTCTGAATCTGGAATTTCCACCAATACATTCTTGGCGCATAAGTTCATGACTTCAGCCTCTAGGGCTGCTTGCTCCAGGGGGGAGGAACGATAAGGGGTTAATTTGAATTTATCCCGAGGCCAATGATTGAAGTCCAGCTTTAGACCTTCAGTAACAATGCCTCTGACCCATCTACTGTTCGTTATGTCAAGCCATGCTGAGGAGAATGCTGACAGTCTACCCCCCACAGGGATTGCTAGTCATTGGTCTGGTTTTTTCTGATCCTTTGAGGAACGGCGAAACATATATCTCGTACCTCTACCGCGTCTGTCTTCCCATCTGAAACTCTCTCTAGTGGGAGAGGACCCGTGTTTCTTCCCACGACCAAATCTTCTTCGACTGAAGGGTCGGCGGTAGGATGCCGAGTACAGGCTTGGAAACTTTTTATCATCGCCTGCCTTTTCCAGCAACTCGTCCAGCGTTGGACCAAAGAGATACTGTCCCTCGCACGGAATGGCGCAGAGCTTAGTTCTGGACTGGATGTCACCTGACCAGCACTTTAACCATAGGGCCCTGCGAGCCGCGTTAGATAGACCTGCCGCTCTGGCCGCCATCCTGACAGAGTCCACAGAAGCATCCGATAGGAAGGCTGCAGCATTCTGGATTGTCGGAAGCGCTTTCAGAATAGAATCTCTGGATGCCCCATCCTTCAGCTGAGACTCTAATTGATCTAGCCAGACCATTAATGACCTGGCTGTGCACGTTGCGGCCACTGCTGGTCTGAGGGATCCAGCCGCCATCTCCCAGGTACCTTTTAGAAAGATATCCGCCTTTCTGTCTAGGGGATCTTTGAGGGACCCCATATCCTCAAAGGGTAATGAGGCTTTCTTTGACGCCTTTGCAACTGCCGCGTCCAACCTCGGAGCTTTATCCCATGTCTCCACCACTGGATCATCAAAGGGATACCTGCGTTTTAAAGCTGGCGGTAAGGCCCCCTTTTTTTCTGGTTTCTTCCATTCTCGGAGTATCAATTCTTGGATCTTCTCATTTACCGGAAAAGATCTATGTTTCTTACGATCTAAACCACTAAACATTAACTCCTGTTTTGAGGGCTGTGATTTGGGTTCCTCTATACCCATCGTGCCTCTAACTGATTTGACTACCTTGTCAATCTTATCCAAGGGTAGACAAAATCGTCCAGACTCCTCATCTGATGAAGAGGAGAAAGGACTAGAGAGATAGATACTTTCTTCTCTTTCCTCTTCTGACGAATTAGAGTCCAGAGGGGTCCTATGCTTCGGGCCTTCCGCTTGGGATAGGGATCGTAATGACTCCCTTACTTCTAGCCGGATTTCTTTTAAATTTGCCGTACTCACGGACTCTTCTGCTACCTGGGGGAGGACAATATAGGTGATAACCACTATCTGACCTAAGGTCACTTCCACCCAACCACTCCTGTAGACCTCACCGTCTGTTGTATACAGGGGGCACATAACTTTTTAGTACAAGAGTCGGGTAAGGGGACTCCACAGAGGGCACACTCCTTATGCTTGGATTTTTCCGTACTTTTCTTCCCCTGGAAAGATAAAGTATAAGAAGCCCGCGTCACAGAGTGAACTTTCACGTAGGTCACTTACCCGTGCGCCCAAGTCAAATACCGGAATCCGAGGGGGTTCTTTCCTAGTCGAAGCTCTGGATCCCTGCTCGGATGAGCTTTTTCGACTGGGTTGGTCGCCTCTATCCTTTTTGGGCTTCTGACGCATCTCGTCTGACAGCTGCTGCTGCTGCTGCTCACCACCACTCTCCATGACGGATTACGACCAAAAGCAGGGTTTTTGCCACTGTAACCTGCTTATATCCCCCTTGGATCCGGTCAGCAGATAGGCCAGCGCTATCCCAATTGGTTCTGGACACAGCAAGGAGGGCAGAGGGCTGTTTGGACGAACCGGCGTTCAGATGCGATGGGCGCCGCCATCTTGGATCGCCTGCGCATGCGCAGACGTCCGGCGACCCGGAAGCGGCTACCAAACTCTGCCCCCCCCACGTCACCGCACCCGGAAACGCTCCAGCACATGCTGAGAGCGGTGCAGGACGCCGGGGGCGGATCGGCAGCACTCCGGAGCTCCCCACACATCCGAGCCCGGCACCCGCAGCCATGCCGCACCGCTGCACCACCAATGGGAATACTTACCTGCGCCGACGCTGATGGATGCAGGAAATCCTCCGGACTCCGCTCCCTGCTGCGAACGCCACTGACATGAAGTCCAGCAAGGACCACCGTGGCGTCTCCAGGGATCTCCGCACCGGCCGAGGTAGGAGACCCCCCGCTACCGTAATCGGCCGGCCGGCCTGTGCCTTCTGTCTGTAGGCACCCGTCCCCTCAGGAACAGGAAACCAACTGAGGCAAGGGAGAGGTACCGCCCTTTTGTATCTGTAGGTTTCCTGTTCCTAATGGGCGGATCCCCTCTCGTCATGCTGTCATGGGAGTCCGAGTAAATGTGAATATTGCACTACAATTGGGGCTAATCTATATGTGGCTTCATGTTGCAACTTCTGTGCCATATTAATTACAGCTCCCCTTGAAAACAAAATGAAATAGAATTCATGTTGAATTTGGTGAAGAAGACCGTAGAATTGGTGTAAAAAAAAAATCAGTCATATGAACTATGCATTGAAGGGGTTGTCCCCTTTTAGACAATTCTGCCCCTGCTGCAGTTCGTTAAACAAAAAAAAAAAAAAAAACAGCGGTGAGTCTTTGGCTACTGTGCTGATGTCACGTCAACAGCACAGCAGCCAATCACTGAGCCTAGCGGCTATGCCAGTGTAGACAGAATGACTCTTTCAGAGCCGCCAAGCTCCATGATTGGCTGCCATGCTATTGACATGAAATCAGCATTGCAGCCAATGCCAGACACCAGGAGCAGCGGTGGAGATTCGCCAGTGGACTAGAGAAGTTAAAGGGACACTGTCACCTGAATTTGGAGGGAACAATCTTCAGCCATGGAGGCGGGGTTTTTGGGTGTTTGATTCATCCTTTCCTTACCCGCTGGCTGCAATATTGGATTGAAGTTCATTCTCTGTCCTCCATAGTACACGCCTGCGCAAGGCAAGATTGCCTTGTGCAGGCATGTGCTACAGAGGACAGAGAATGAACTTCAATCCAATATTGCAGCCAGCGGGTAAGGAAAGGATTAATCAAACACCCAAAAACCCCGCCTCCATGGCTGAAGATTGTTCCCTCCAAATTCAGGTGACAGTGTCCCTTTAAGCACAGTGCAGTTTACTATTTTTTTTACTAACTGCTGCCAAAGCGGAACGTTTTCTGAAAATGGACATTCATTTCAAATCAGGAAAAGGAAGAGTTGATCCGGCTTCTAATCCACAATTCCATAGTATATTTAAAATAGTAAAGTCTTTATTTCCAAGAATAAATTATGTATTTTTCTTTTTTACGGTTATATGTGAGAAAAAACAAAAACAACCACCTCAATAAATGTAGAGGTAAAGGGGTGACACATTTTGAATGCAAGTGCGATCTTTAACTTGGTTTCTTTACATTTTGCTTATTTCAAATGCATGGTTTTTTTTAGTTATTTGTTGTTGAGTTTTATGTGTGACAAAAATTTCTAGAGCTTTTTTAAAGCAAAAAAGAAACCCTCAAAGTTTGGTGGGAGACCGTATGGAAATATTAAACGCAAAACAAGCACTATTTGTTTCAATGGGCATTTTTTTTTCACTTTACTGTAATTTTTGTTGAAAATCACAGCATGTTCTAGGTTAGGCATTTTTTCTGGAAAGTTGTGGCATTTTACTAGAATACACCTACACTTTTACGCCATTGTTAAATTTGTTAAATGAGTTTTGGTGACATTTTTATTGTATTTTTTTATATTAAAAGTGCAGGTATTAAAACATTCATTATATCTATATCTCACACTCCCCTCTCCCCCAGATAAGCATTTCAAAACAATAGAATCAAATGTGAAGACATTGAAAATTTGGAGCTACAATTTCCCCTGTCAGTGGTTCACACATCCTGATGCTGTTCAGCCAGTGAATTAGTCTGGCCACACCTTAAGGCTAGGAGAATGCTTGATTTCATTATCAATTTATTCATACAATTCCTTATTGGGTTATAAAAAAAAATAAATAAATAAATTTATTATTTCTAATCCGTAGGCTCTTGGATATTTCTGATAATCCCAGTGAATGGAAGGGAGGCTTAGCATGTGCTCCTCTGCTTCATCCAGGACAAGCTGCAGAGCCCCAAATTTCAGCATCTCTGGGGTCACAGTGGTCAGACCTCAAACGATCAGTAAATTATCAGTAACTTGATTTTTTTTTGCAAATACCCTTTTTTTTTCTTTAAAGAGAAGTTACACACTGATCTAAAAATGCACATATTTTGTTTCCTGATTAAATTTTTTTCTGCCTACGAATGGTGGGCATTACATTACCAGAACTATTGCTGGAGATGACCCATTTTGTTTTCATGGGAGAATGTTTTGTGCAGAGAAGGGAAGAGATGAGCTGTAAGTACCTATTTCTCAGATATCTGCCTCCATCCTTAGGCTAGGGTCACATTGCGTTATGTGACCGCGTTTAACGGACTACTTTACACCGCGGTGTAACATAGTCCGTTAACGTCGCCATTGCCTGTAATGGCGAACGCATCGCTAGCACACGCCCATATAGAGCTGCAGGATGGTGAAGTAGCAAGCTGGGTGACAGTTAGAAGGCCGGGAAGAGGGAAGAGTGCCAGGGAGGCTAGTCCTGATCTGGAACACCCCAATAAGTTTGCTAAGTTGGCAGATGAGGGGGGTGCCAGTACAGGGGTAGCACTGCTGCAGCCAGGCATGTCCTCTGAAAGCCGGAGGAGTGACTGCTCCAGTAAGGAGGGAAATTGGAGAGCAGGGCAGGCCAGACAGGTGCTGGTAGTGGGGGACTCTATTAGGGGAAGAGATAGGGCAATCTGTCACAAAGACAGGGATCGTCGAACGGTGTGCTGCCTACCTGGCGCTCGAGTCCGACACATCGCTGATCGGGTGGACAGATTACTGGGAGGGGCTAGTGAGGACCCAGCGGTCATGGTGCACATTGGCACTAATGACAAAGTTAGAGGTAGGTGGAAGGTCCTTAAACATGATTTCAGGGAATTAGGCCGCAAGCTGAAAGCAAGGACCTCCAACGTGGTATTTTCCGAAATACTGCCTGTACCACGTGCCACGCCAGAGGCAACGGGAGATTAGGGAGGTTAATAAGTGGCTCAAGAATTGGTTTAGGAAGGAGGGGTTTGGGTTCCTGCAGAACTGGGCCGACTTCTCAGTTGGCTACAGGCTCTACGCTAGGGACGGGCTGCACCTCAACGGGTCAGGTGCAGCTGTGTTGGGGGAGAAAATGGCTAGAAGGTTGGAGGAGTGTTTAAACTAGGAATTGGGGGGGGAGGGTATTCAATTTATAGGAGGGGAAGATAGTGCAGACAGAGACCTTGGCACAAATAAGGAAGTTGGGGGTGGCGGTGGCATGGGGGGTGGGGATAGAACAGTTAATAATTTAAGAAAGAATAGAGGTACAGAGAGGAACATCAAGTGCATGTATACTAATGCCAGAAGCCTCGCCAACAAAATGGACGAATTAGAACTAATGTTGTTGGAGCATAATTATGACATGGTGGGGATATCTGAAACTTGGCTGGATGAGAGCCATGACTGGGCTGTTAAATTGCAGGGCTATAGCCTGTTCAGAAATGACCGTACAGATAAGCGAGGGGGTGGGGTGTGTCTGTATGTAAAATCGTCCTTAAAACCCATCATGCGTGATAATATAGGTGAATTTAATGAAAATGTAGAATTCCTGTGGGTGGAAATAAGGGGAGGGGGAAAAAATAATAAATTACTGATAGAGGTTTGTTATAAATCTCCAAAAATAATGGAAGCAATGGAGAATATCCTCATAAAGCAAATAGAAGAAGCTGCGACTCAAGAAGTCATTATTATGGGGGACTTCAACTACCCTGAAATAGATTGGGGAACAGAAACCTGCAGTTCCAGCAAAGGTAATCGGTTTTTGACAACTATGAGAGACAATTACCTTTCACAACTGGTTCAGGACCCAACAACAAGGGGGGCACTGCTAGACCTAATATTAACCAACAGGCCAGACCGCATAGCAAATGTAAGGGTTGGGGGTCACTTGGGAAATAGCGATCACAAAATAATGTTTTCATGTATCCTTTAAAAAGATGTGTAATAGAGGGCTTACAAGGACACTAAACTTCGGATGAGAGAGGATCTTGGTGCAATTAACTGGGACGATATCCTGAGACACAAAAATACACAAAGAAAATGGGAGACATTTATTAGCATCCTGGATAGGGCCTGTGCACAGTATATACTGTATGGGAATAAACATACTAGGATTAGGAGGAAACCAATATGGCTAAATAGAGTTGTAAGGAGCACAATAAGTGACAAAAAGAAAGCATTTAGAGAATTAAAGGAAGTAGGTAGTGAGGAGGCATTAAATAAATACAAAAAATTAAATAAATTCTGTAAAAAGCAAATCAAGGCAGCAAAGATTAAGACAGAGAGACTCATTGCCAGAGAGAGTAAAAATAATCCTAAAATATTCTTTAACTACATAGATAGTAAGAAACTAAAAAATGATAGTGTTGGCCCCCTTAAAAGTAGTCTGGGTGAAATGGTGGATGAGGAAAAAGCCAATATGCTAAATGACTTTTTTTCATCAGTATTTACACAAGAAAATCCCATGGCAGACAAAATAACTAGTGATAAAAATTCCCAATTAAATGTCACCTGCTTAACCCAGCAGGAAGTGCGGCGGCGTCTAAAAATCACTAAAATTGACAAATCTCCGGGCCCGGATGGGATACACCCTCGAGTACTGCAGGAATTAAGTACAGTCATTGATAGACCATTATTTTTAATCTTTAGAGACTCCATAATAACAGGGTCTGTACCACAGGACTGGCGTATAGCAAATGTGGTGCCAATATTCAAAAAGGGGACAAAAACTGAACTCGGAAATTATCGGCCAGTAAGCTTAACCTCTACTGTGGGTAAAATCCTGGAGGGCATTCTAAGGGATGCTATACTGGAGTTTCTGAAGAGGAATAACCTCATGACCCAGTATCAGCACGGGTTTACTAGGGACCGTTCATGTCAGACTAATTTGATCAGTTTCTATGAAGAGGTAAGTTCCGGATTGGACCAAGGGAACCCAGTGGATGTAGTGTATATGGACTTTTCAAAAGCTTTTGATACGGTGCCACACAAAAGGTTGATACATAAATTGAGAATAATGGGGATAGGGAAAAATATGTTTAAGTGGGTTGAGAGCTGGCTCAGGGATAGGAAACAAAGAGTGGTTATTAATGGGCCACACTTGGACTGGGTAGCGGTTAGCAGTGGGGTACCACAGGGGTCAGTATTGGGCCCTCTTCTTTTTAACATATTTATTAATTACCTTGTAGGGGGCATTCAGAGTAGAATTTCAATATTTTCAGATGACACTAAACTCTGCAGGGTAATCAATACAGAGGAGGACAATTTTATATTACAGGATGATTTATGTAAACTAAAAGCTTGGGCTGATAAATGGCAAATGAGCTTTAATGGGGATAAATGTAAGGTCATGCACTTGGGTAGAAGTAATAAGATGTATAATTATGTGCTTAATTCTAAAACTCTGGGCAAAACCGTCAATGAAAAAGACCTGGGTGTATGGGTGGATGACAAACTCATATTCAGTGGCCAGTGCCAGGCAGCTGCTACAAAGGCAAATAACATAATGGGATGCATTAAAAGAGGCATAGATGCTCATGAGGAGAACATAATTTTACCTCTATACAAGTCACTAGTTCGACCACACTTAGAATACTGTGCACAGTTCTGGTCTCCGGTGTATAAGAAAGACATAGCTGAACTGGAGCGGGTGCAGAGAAGAGCGACCAAGGTTATTAGAGGACTAGGGCGTCTGCAATACCAAGATAGGTTATTACACTTGGGGCTATTTAGTTTGGAAAAACGAAGACTAAGGGGTGATCTTATTTTAATGTATAAATATATGAGGGGACAGTACAAAGACCTTTCTGATGATCTTTTTAATCATAGACCTGAAACAGGGACAAGGGGGCATCCTCTGCGTTTGGAGGAAAAAAGGTTTAAGCATAATAACAGATGCGGATTCTTTACTGTAAGAGCAGTGAGACTATGGAACTCTCTGCCGTATGATGTTGTAATGAGTGATTCATTACTTAAATTTAAGAGGGGACTGGATACCTTTCTGGAAAAGTATAATGTTACAGGGTATATACACTAGATTCCTTGATAGGGCGTTGATCCAGGGAACTAGTCTGATTGCCGTATGTGGAGTCGGGAAGGAATTTTTTTCCCCAATGTGGAGCTTACTCTTTGCCACATGGTTTTTTTTTTGCCTTCCTCTGGATCAACATGTTAGGGCATGTTAGGTTAGGCTATGGGTTGAACTAGATGGACTTGTCGTCTTCCTTCAACCTTAATAACTATGTAACTATGTTAGGGTTATGGCTTGTTCACCATCATTGATAGGAAAAGTCAGGTGATGCAAATTTCCCAGCTTTATAAAAACCCAGCGGTCTCTAACCTAGTGCCAAAAAAACAACAGCCATGGGTTCTTCTAAGCAGCTGGCTAGCACTCTGAAAATGAAAATGGTGGAGGTCCACAAAGCAGGAGAAGGCTAGTAGAAGATAGTAAAGTGTTTTTAAGTTGCCCATTCCTCAGAAATGTGATTAAGAAATGGAAGTTAACAAGAACAGTGAAGGTCAAGATAAGGTCTTGAAGACTGTCAGGATTCCCCTGACCGCTGTCACCAATTGGTCACGATTCGGGGTGACTTTAGGCCAACAGACAACTATCACATGTGCAGGGGGGCTTATCTTAGTTGTCCCTCCACTGCTAACAATGTGATGAGAAAACACACACAAGGCTATTGACCTCTTAGTTTACAGCAGGGGCTTATTCTAGGTATCCCACTGCTTTTCTATATACCACGAACTGCAGGGATTTATGTATATCCCGCTTACAGTTCCACTTAACACTTGCAGCTCTCTGGCGCCCCCTTACTCTCAGGTCAGATTAGGTACTGCACCCTGGGTAATTAGTCGCCAGAAAGGCCGCCTGCTATGTACTGGCTATTGGACACGCTGCAGCGACGCGATAACTACTCCCACTCAGGCAGGAACAATAATTATCAATGCCGCAGTCGCTTCAGCGTAACCCAAAAGTCAGCGCACTCTCGCTGCCACCAGCTTCGATTAAACGGGTCCGAAGCTAACCCAACACAGTAGCGTAATTCTCTTCAAGAGACTTGGGGTACGGTTTAGAGCAGGAGAATGAACTAACATATAATAGTATATCCCATTAAAAAAATTAGGCAGTGCTTTATCAAAAATATTTTTATAAAGATGTTACAAATGAGACAATTGCAAATATGTACAAGGGTAATTATAACATAAAGGGAATAAATGAGAAAAAGCAACACTCACATGTTCAAAGGATGGCAGGCAACCATACGTCCCAGCTCATTTGGACGTGCTGCTGGCTTCAGAAGAAGATAAGATGTCAGGAAGAAATCTAGCAGAAAACTGAGCTGGGGATGTGTGCAGACAGTTACAACTTTAAGGCTGTGACATCACAGAAAGGCTTGCTTATCCAGACCCTCCTCTCTCTACCTTCTGAGTAAACTTTAAACTATTTTCTCTGATTTCTATAACTTCACTACAAAACATGTCAGAGTCCTAACAAACTCATAATTCATCTCGGATTAACGTGAGCATTCTAATGAGTTCAAATATGTCCTATCTGGGATACATATTTACAGAGAAAACCCTACTTCTTTACCAGATGGAGTTAGAAGCCCGAGTTTCAAGGGATGGGTAGATACACCGAGTGAGAATAAGAATATATATTTTCGTATGTCTAGCTTAAATCGTTTGCCTAATATCTAACAAAAACTTAAAGAATCTTTCATGAATCTTGGAGCCATTTTTCCAGTTTTAACTAGTGCAGGTGGGAGGGGTGAGGGACTTTCGTCCGAGCCTGGAATTTATGACCCCAGGGCAATAAAACCCCCTTCTAGCATACAGTCCGTAGCCCAGAGAGAAACAAAGAGAGTCAGCTAGTGAAGGGGGGGTTTAGCCCACTTCATGAGCTGAAGAGCAACTAAACTTATATGATATTTCATACCATATCGTGACAAAGACCAAGCAAAATTTCAGTGAGAGCTGCTTGTAGAATTGCTAGAGAGGCAAATAAGATCCCCCGCTTTACTGCGAAAGACTTTCACAAAGATTTAGCAGACTCTGGAGTTGTACATTGTTCTACTGTTCAGAGACACCTGCTCAAACATGTCTTCATCGAAGAGTCAGAAGAAAACCTGATTTTCACCATAAAATTCAGCTTCAAAAGTATGCAAAAGAACATCTAAACAAGCCTGATGCATTTTGGAAACAAGTACTGTGGACCTATAGTTAAAGTAGAACTATTTGCCCACAATTATCAAAAGGTAGGTGTGGAGAAAAAAGGGCACAGAATCTTAGGAAAAGATCATGTTGTGAACCATTAAGCATGGGGGTTGATCAATGCATTCAATGAAATTTCAACAAAATCTTGATGCAAACACACCATATATGAAAAGAAAAAAAAGTTGCAAAGAGAATGGCTTCTACAAATGGATAAGGATCCTAAGCACACATCAAAATCCACAATAGACTACCTCAAAAGGTGCAAGCTGAAGGTTCTACAATTGCCTTTGCAGTCCCCTGATCTGATCACTGAAAATCAGTTACATATTATTCGAGCACGCCCAAGATCCTCTGACAACACGTGAGCATGCTCAGATAACACGTAATCCCAGCATATTCGCTCATCGCAGATGCTTAGCTTGGAGGCTAGCAAAAAGGTGGGGGCTTGGTTTAGAGGCCTCTAGTAAGATGCACCATACTATGCGAGCTGCTGTGTTCTAATTGGAAACTTTTCAGATTGCCGGGTGTACATTGTGTATTAGTAGATCTATCCCATTAAATTACAAAATATGTTAAAATAAAGATGTTCATTTTAACGGGGGGGATTCACAACAATCTAATTTGATGGTGATGAATACTTAGTGTATTTATATAACTTTGGTGGTCAGATGTTGGCAGGAAATTGTCAGCAGAATTTTAACTGGTACAGTTCACAAAACGCATTTAGAAGTAAAGCCCCTTTTGAAATTTTGCAGTTTGTGAAGTAGAAAATGAAGTTGCATCCGCTTTTTTTAAAAATAAAGCTTATCTGGGCGATGCTGCTGTATTAAGTAGTCACTCCTGTAATCAGTGTCTCAGTGGTAATCAATCCCAGTTTGTTGCTGGATTGACATTCTGCTACGAGTGTCGATAGGCTCGAGGAAACATCACGGAACAATGAGCATGTGATACTGACAACACTGGTGACAACTCAATGCTGCAGCACCGCCCAGATATCTAAAACACAGGGGTGCACAGTGAGGATAACACTGCCGGACATTCTGGTGATTTTACGCATGGGAAGGTCTAAAACAGATTTGCCAATATAAACTGCATAAAAAAATATTTCAGATTTGATGAGGGAAAGATAAAAAACCAAAACATCAGACTATAATTCTTTTCGAAAATTTTAACTCAACTGCCATTTAAGGCTACGTTCACATTTGCGTTGCTGGGCGCAGCGTCATCGACGCATGCTTCATGCGCCCCTATCTTCAACATGGGGGGGCGCACGGTACTGTGCAAAAGATTTAAGTGGAAAAATGCTAGAGTGGAGAAGAAAGGAACTAAAAAACATTGGTGAACTATCGATCTGTGAATGGGAGCTTAAGCAAATCCTTCTGTCCCTTCGTGTAATCTCAGTCAAACTCAAAGATGTTGAGATAAGGGATATGTGAGGTTCATATCACTTCTACGGCTAAGGCTCATTGCTCTCTCTCTCCAGCCCTTCAATGAACAAACTGCTTTCTGTTACAGCCAAATCTCTCACATTTTGACCCATCAGTTCAAAATTGCTGCCATTTTTTGCACCGTTGAGTTAGTTAGCCTCGTTTAGATGTCGAAGGAATGGCTTTTGGCCACAAGTCTTCCATGATGACTTTTGGACAGATTATCTCAATAATAGACATGTGTAGCTGGGTCCCAATGGTTGCTGTAATTTCTGATCTGATGACACTGCCAAATGCCATTCAATTTCAAAGGGAAATAAGCATAATGTGTCTTTCATCTGGCATATGAAGTTTCGGTGACCTACAAGTGCATCTACGGTCCTCACCATTACCCATTTGTTGGGGTCCTCATGGTCATCAGAGTGCAGTCCAATTACCGTGGACACAGAGAATGGAGAAATTAAGTTCTTTGTCTTCTCCGCACCCGTGGTTCTCATGCAAGAGAATCAGATCACATTAAGGTGACATTCAGATAAAACTTTTTCAGTCACAATAGTTTAAATTGTCCCATTTCTCACATGCCTAGCTAGTTTCCACCCACTAGCTCTGACAACTGAAAATTAGAAATAGAGCTTGCAGGTTAAAAATCTGGTACAAATGCAGGATTCAAGTTATACACTGGTTCAAAACTGGTATTTCCTGACATCACAGCTTATTTCGAAGTCACAAAAAAATGCAATGCTAATGTTGGGTTTAACAATATGAGCTATTCAGATGTATTCCACTTGTTCATTTCCCCACTCACAGAAAGTGGTCAAAAACACCCAAAGAAAGTAGCTGCAACATTATCCTCCTTG
Organism: Ranitomeya imitator; assembly: GCF_032444005.1. Classification (NCBI taxonomy): domain Eukaryota; kingdom Metazoa; phylum Chordata; class Amphibia; order Anura; family Dendrobatidae; genus Ranitomeya; species Ranitomeya imitator. Next base: position 227,951,287 of record NC_091287.1, on the reverse strand, counting down.
CTGACTTAGAGTCATTCACACACTGCAAGTCTAATTTTATATCCCTGGAAAACTGATAGTTTTTCTCTCATATGCCATTAGTATAGCCTCTATTTTGCATACTTTTTTCTCATCCACTTTTATTCCATCGTAAATTTTATTAATCCATTGATTTTTAATGGATCTGCTAAAAGCGAATGAAACAGATGGAACTCTGAACTAAAAAGAATGTCTTCTGTTTTCCAACCCTGTCTAACAAGTTTCTAGAAACTTTAAATGGCTGAGTCTGATCTGTAAAACAGTAGAGTAGGACATGCTCCAAGTCTGATGGACAGGAGAAACGGATCGTTGTTTTTTTTAAACTGCTGTGTATATGGGTCAATGTGCTGTTTTAAAAATGGGCAGCACATGTACAATCAATGTGTGAATGAAGCCTTAGGATGGTTTTGCATCACTATTTCTGAAGAAATCCTACTGTGGTTTTTGATGCAATTTTTGAAAGTTGGTCCAGCAAAAGAAACAAAAGTGCTTCCTTTATAGGAAGGGGGGGCTCCATTAAGGAACTCTTAGGGTATGTGCACACATGAAGTATTTGTAGCAAAAATCTCTGCATCTCGTCAGGATGAACATTCCGTAATATAGGCTGCATTTTTGCTGCAGATTTTCCCCCAATTATTAGTATGCATGAAGTGTGCAGCAAAAAACATTGAAAGAATTGACATACTGCAGATTTAAGCCTGCTGCAAATCTGCAAAGAAAAAATAATATAAAACTATCTAAAATAGATAAAACAATAAACATAACACATAAAACAATAGTACACAATTTCAAAATATTCTTTATTTTATATTGTCTCTCTACAGTGTAAAATACAGAGAAACTAACAATGTATTCAACATAGAAAATTTCATAAAAATTTACTTTACAGTTGTACATCTATGTAAATGGATGACGGAGATTTTCACGTCAAGAAAAACCCATGATTTGCAATGTTTAAGATGCATCTTGTCCACTAAGGAAAAAAAAAAAAAAAACTGGAGTTGGAATGTTGGTTTACCGACTCTGAAGCCCTGGGCATGCCTTTACTGGAATGGTGCATGTTTTATCCGGAAGGGGTAGTGGCTCCACATGCAACACTGTGGTAGGAATTACAGCAAAATCATTTGGCATAAAATAAAGCCAGCAAAGAGGTGGTGGAAATCTTCACTAGACAAACTTGGCTGGCATCAAAGCTATCAATTCGCATAAGCCACTTTGATAAATCTGGCGTACTTTTAAAGCTTGTGGAGGTGACCGTATTTTCAGTCAAAGTGCGATCAGGCAAAACTTCGGATTGCACTCGGACCAATGTTATGCTATGGAGCCATGCACATTGGGGGAAAAAACAACATGCTATATTTGCATCTGATGTTCGAATCGCACTCGGCCATACAAGTCGAGGAGTTCGGTGAAAAGGAGGGATGGGGATTAAAAATAAATAAAATCGGACTGCACTTGGATGACAACTGACTGCAGTCTGATAACCACGGACAGAAAGAATGGAGAAATTGCCCCCCACTCAAATCTTCCCACATCCAAGAAAATAAATTCACACAGATCAAACTCTGATCAGTGAGATTATCATAATCGGCCCAAATCACTTTTTCATGAGAGAAAATACTGTCATGTGATCCTCGTCTAAGACAGACTAGTCTAAGTTGTTTAAGGTGGTTGTCCAAGCTTTGGGCTCAAGACTGCAGTGATTCCATGTTACTGCAAACTTGTGAATCCTCACAGCATGCAGCCTGCAAGCGGTCAGGATTCTCAGGTGCAGAGAGGTGATGGGACCACAGGTATACAATTCGCATATATCCGGCCACATTCTGACTAGACGTGGCTGGGTTAGTTCAATCCACTTATATTGAGAGAGGACGAGAACTTCAAATCAGCCCAGGACCTCATGTAAGCAAACTGCATACTTGCACCCATACACTACCGGAGAATCCTGACATCGCACATTGTGCGCACTTGGAGAATTCAAAAGTCTACAGTCACACAGAGTGCCTACAGCCTTAAACCCAAGCCTGGAAACCCCTTTAAGGCCAGTTTCAAACATCTGTGAAGCCTAGACCATTCTAGCATCTTAAGACTCAATTTAAATGATGTGTCTCCAGAACTGAGACTGGTACTTCATTGGCATTTATGAAGCAGTGAGCTCAGGCCAAAAGACCTTGCAGTTAGACTGGGGTTTCAGACACAAAAATGGTCTCTGTTTCACAGACGTGTGAAACTGACTTAAAAGTTAGACAAGAGATAATAAATACCCTCGATAGACAAACTATAACATTTACTTTAAGCAGTATGCATATTTCAGTGCGATCAAGGAGTCCCGAGACCATAAGATTACAATTCTTACATCCATCATGAAAGAGATGTTAGGAAATTCTGCAAACTTTGCTTTTTATTTTGTTCTTTTTCCTCTTGACTAAGCAACATTTTTAACCTTGAAAAATGGAATTTGCCCTTCTTTGCTGACTTTGCTATCAGGGCTGGTGAAGATGTGGCAGAGGCACATGACCTGGAAAAATTAGATGTAAATCTATTAAGCATTTATCAAATACACAACTCAAGCATTACACATTATCAACCAGCTCGTCGACTTCTTTTCTTTTACTTTTTCTGCCTCCACTGATGATGGCTGTAGCAGTCACTCACCAGCTCATCAGTAGAGGACGCAAAGAACCATGCAACAATACGGAGTAGCAGTGGGACTTCGGTAAGGTAACGTGTGCATGGGTAGCAGGGCTGTGGAATCGGTAAGCCAAACCACCGACTCAGACTCCTCAATTTCCTTGACTTATGACTCCACAGCACTGGTCACTACTGAGCATGTACATAAAGTGCAGCAGGTTCATCTGAGCTAACAGCCAAGATCCTTACATCAGGAACAGAACAGACATTTTTAGGACATTTCTTAACTTTCCCAAATTATGATAACATTTATAGCACTGAATTACTGTACCCAATTTATTATATATTTTAGGAGTCAGAGTCCGTCCATTTTAAACCGACTGCAACTCCGCCAATTTGAACACTGACCCCACAACGCCCTGGTGAGTTGATGTGTTTTTCCTTACAGAAGTACCTGAATAAGGGGGTTACAATTAAGCAAGATCTGTAGTTTTAGCAGGCTTTACATAAATCAATAGTACTTTGTAATAACCAGAATCCCACAATGTCTGTCCACCATTTCATCTTCCTTCTCGGCTAGATTTCTAAAACTTAATAAGGATAAAACAGAATTCATTATCTTTGCCCATTTAACGCAACCCCCCAACAGACCTATCCATCTAAGTCAATGGCTGCCTACTCTCCCCTGTCCCACAAGCTTGCTGCCTAGGGGTAACCCTTTGACTCCTCTCCTTCAAAACACAAAAAAATATTTCCCTGATCCGCACATTTCTTAACCAAGAATCTACAAAAACAATAGCACATTCCCTCATCACCTCCCGCATTGACTACATCAACCTCCTGCTCTGTGGCCTCCTTTCTACCACTCTTGCACCCCTCCAATCTATCCTTAACACTATAAGTCCCAGAAATTTCAAGCTCCAAAAGGTAGAAATGTTAAATGACCCCTCTCTGGGACTTCTAGTGTTAACTCTGCTGCCCGACTAATCCCAGCCTGTCGCCCAGCCTCTCCCCTCTGTCAATCCCTTCACTGGCTCCCCATTACCCAGACACTCCAGTTCAAAACCATAACATACAAAGCCATCCACAACCTGTCTCCTCCATACACTTGGAACCTAGCCTCCCGGTACTTACCAGCACGCAACCTCCAATCCTCACAAGATCTCCTTCTCTACTCCCCTTTTATCTCCTCTTCCCTCAATCGTATACAACAAGAATTCTATTGTATATCCCCTCTACTCTGGAACTCTCAACCCCAACATATCAGACACTTGTCTACCAAGGAAACCTTTAAAAGGAACCTGAAGACCTACCTCTTCCGACAAGCCTACAACCTACAGTAACCCTCGTTCCACCATATCACGTCACGACCAGCTCTACTCCTCAACTACTGTATCCTCACCAATCCCTTGCAGACTGAGCCCTCACGGGCAGGCTCCTCTCTCCTCCACTACTAATCGTTGACTTGTATTGTTCATGATTATCGTACTTGTTTTTTTTAGTATGTATACCCCTTTTCACATGTAAAGCGCCAAACAAATAGCGCTATAATAAATGTTATTAGTAGTGATGAGCGAGTGTACTCTTTGCTCGGGTTTTCCCCGAGCACGCTAGGGTGAACGCCGAGTATTTATGACTGCTCGGAGATTTAGTATTCATCGCGGCAGATGAATGATTTAGGCTAGGTTCACATTGCGTTAGTGCGTTAAAGCAAGTGCCGAAAAAGATCGCGTTAGCGCAGATGCTCTCTGTGCTAGTGGTGATGGACCCGAAAACGCTGCAGACTGCGTCTGAGGGTCCGTCACAGGATGACGGCACATCGCTAACGCATGCCGATTATGACATGCTTTAGCGATGCGCTACATAATGGCAGTTAATGGGTGCACTAACACATCCGTTACATAGCGTTAGTGCCGCTATGTAACGGATCCAGTCAGCGCATTGCCATTAATGCAATGTGAACCCAGCCTTACAGCTACTAGCCAGGCTGAGTACATGTGGGGGTTGCCTGGCTGCTAGGTAATACTCACATGTAATCAAGCAGGCTAGTAGCTGTAAATCATTCAGCTGGAGTGATGAAAACTAAATCTCCAAGCAGTCATAAATACTCGGAGGTCACCCACAGGAGCAACGAGTACACTCGCTCATCACTAGTTATTAGGTAAATCTTTTTTCCTCAACTTCTGAACCACTTTTTCCTCTCCCCCTACTTCTCCAACTTAAAAAGGGAATGCATCATCAGAAAACAAGTTTTTTAAAAAAAAAACAAACAAAACAAAAACAGACTTTTGTGTTAACCCCTTAACGACCAGAGGTATTTCAGTTTTTGCATTTTTTGCTCCACTTGTTTCCAGAGCCACAACTTATTTCAAAATGGCCATGTGAGGGCTTGTTTTTTTGCAGGACAAGTTGTACTTTTGAATAACACCATTGGTTTTAACATGTCATGTACTGGAACCCGGGAAAAAAAAAATTAAAAGGGCAGGGAAATTGCAAAAAAAAAGTGCAATTCCACACTTGTTTTTTTTACCATGTTCACTAAATGCTAAAACTGACCGGCCATTGTGATTCTCCAGGTCATTATGAGTTCACAGACTCTAAACATGTCTAGGTTCTTTTTTAATTTAAGTGGAGAAAAAAAAAATCCCAGATTTGCACGTCGAACTGACATTTTTATTGATACCATTTTGATGTAGAGACGATCTATTGATCGCCCGTTATTGCATTTTAATGCAATCATGTGGCGACCAAAAAAAAGTATTTCTGACGTTTTGAATTTTTTGTTCGAGTTACGTCGTTTCGCGATCGGGTTAATTCTTTATATTGATAGATCGGGCGATTCTGAATGCAGCGATACCAAATATGTGTATGTTTGATTTTTTTAATTGTCTTATTTTGAATGGTGTGAAAGGGGGGTAGTGATTTGAATTTATACTTTATTTTAATATTTTTACAAACTTTTTTTTTTACTTTTTGCATGCTTCAATAGCCTCTAAGGGAGACTAGAAGGTGCAGTACTTCGATCGCCTCTGCTACACACTAGCGATAATCAGATCGCCTGTGTGTAGCAGAAATGCTCACTTGCTATGAGCGCCGACCACGGGGAGGAACTCATAGCAATCTGACAATGGCAACCATAGAGGTCTGCTGGAGACCTCTGGTTGTCATGCCAACCCATCGGTGACCTGCGATCATGTGACGGGCCGATGGGCGGGATTAGTGATGCACTTCTGGTAAGCGCAAGTTAAGTGCTGTTGTCAGAGATTGACAGCGGCATTTAACTAGTTAACAGCCACAGGTGGATCGCGATTCCAAGCCCGGCTGTTATGGGCACATGTCAGCTGTATAGATTACCTGTCATGTGCCCAGAAAGGTGCAGGCTCAGTGCTGGAGCCAGCTCCAAACAGGGGGAGTCTGGCATCGGCGTAGTATTACGCCCAATGTCGGTACGGTGTTAAAGCCATTTCAATTGCATTTTTTAAAATTAGCAATTTTTTTTAATATCACAATCTGTAATAAAAATTGTAACTTTTGCAAGTTTCACACTAGTCAATGTCAATGGGGCTACCTTAGACTACCTTCATGTCTCAGGAGATGCACATGTAGAACAATAGCAAAAGCCTGACTTCATTACAAAAGATGAGGTCTGATTATCTAAGCCTGTGGAATGGTAATCTTGCTTTCCATTATATAATGAGTCTGCAAAATACGCTTAAGGTACCGTCACATTTAGCGACGCTGCAGCGATCTATACAACGATCCCGATCGCTGCAGCGTCGCTGTGTGGTCGCTGGAGAGCTGTCACACAGACAGCTCTCCAGCGACCAACTATGCGAAGTCCCCTGGTAGCCAGGGTAAACATCGGGTTACTAAGTGCAGGGCCGAGCTTAGTAACCCGATGTTTACCCTGGTTACCAGCGTAAACGTTAAAAAAAAAAAACAAACACTACATACTTACATTCCGGTGTCTGTCCCCCGGCGTTCTGCTTCCCTGCACTGAGCGCTGGCCAGCCGTAAAGCAGAGCACAGCGGTGACGTCATCGCTGTGCTTTCTGGCCGGCGCTCAGACAGAGCAGAGAAGCACAGCGCCGGGGAACAGACACCGGAATGTAAGTATGTAGTGTTTTTTTTTTTTTTACGTTTATGCTGGTAACCAGGGTAAACATCGGGTTACTAAGCGCGGCCCTGCGCTTAGTAACCCGATGTTTACCCTGGTTACCAGCGAAGACATCGCTGAATCGGCGTCACACACACGCCGATCCAGCGATGTCTGCGGGAGATCCAGCGACGAAATAAAGTTCTGGACTTTCTGCTCTGACCAACGATATCACAGCAGGATCCAGATCGCTGCTGCGTGTCAAACACGATATCGCTAGCCAGGACGCTGCAACGTCACGGATCGCTAGCGATATCGTTGTTAAGTTGGTCAGTGTGAAGGTACCTTTACTGAAAGGGCAAGAGGTATGTGTTATCTCTAAAATAACCAGTGGCCAGTGCGAGATTACCAACAGTTAATACAAATAGTGATACGGAGAAAAAATAAAATAAAATGTTGCCAAAACAGGTTTTAACATGCATGTAACAAAAATCAGATTTAAACAATAGATCATTTTCTGATGATACATTCTCTCAACATCCATTAAAAAAAACAAAAAAAAAAAATCAGCTCAACTCCTCTTGTTGAAGATAAGAGGCATCAATAGCACAAGATTTTGACGGGTATGGAGAGGGGAGGATAAGTGAGGAGCACAGCTAGAAAAAAGCCTGCAGGAGATGTGCTGACTTAACCCGTCAAGTCTTCTACTTAACCCTAAAGCTGGATGCAGTATTGCTGTTATCATTTCCTCCATAGTTCCATACTGGTGCAGGTTCTGTCTGTATATCGGAGATATCATAGCAGCTAGTCTCCTACCACAACTCTTAGAGGTAAAAATGTGAAAATGTACGATCCAAGACATATAATGCCAGAGATATTGTATCCATGAGGAACAACAATAGGTATGACAGATTACTTTAATAAGTTACTTTAAAAAAAAAAAAAATTATCCTTTAATTTTTGTAATCAATTTTCAATCATATGTGCACATAAACTAATACTTTGCCCCAAATTGTCCATTTTTAAGCAGGGGCATAATGGGGGTCCTGAGTCCTTATTCACCTACAGTGGGTGTCTATGCCATTGCCAGCACATTTTTGGAACCAACAGTTGTAAGGATGAATTATATCTGCTGTTTATGATGCATTTTTTTATGCCAAAGTCAGGACTAAATCTAAAAAAAGTGAAAGTATTGAAGGAAAGACTGATACTGCTCCTATTTGTTCACACTCCTGTGGTGTTGGGCTTAAAAAAAACTACAATGCACCAGAAAAATGTAATTAGAGCATAAAGTAGATGTGCTGACAATGCAAACCCCTAACATTGATTTAACATGGTCAAGATACTTTAAATTAGTGTTACAGAGATTATAATGAATTTTGACAGCTGCAATGTGAAAACAAATGTAAAAAATCCAACAAGCGAACATTTAGCAAATCTAGTATACCTGGGTGTGAGTGCAGGGCTTCGGATTTTAGAACCGAGCTTCTCTTCACTGTAAGGTAGGTTGACTTTTCGACTGGATCCAGGCTTTCTTAAATCGGGAGATCCAAAATTCCTAATCACCTTGGGAGTACCCGGACTGTTTGCTATAACCATTCTGCTTTCACCAGGATACTTTGAAATCATTTGGCAAGTATTACATGTAACTACCTGAAACAATCAGAGGTATGAGGTTTACAGAAGCGAACACTATCCTACTACTTAAAAATAGAATCACTAACCTTAACAATGTAACAACTATTAACATTAAACACAGAAAATAAAAACTATTAAATAGTTACGATAACTTAATAAGTGACAGTACCGTGGCAAAAGCTGCCATTCTGTATAGAAAGGAAGCCCGGTATAGTCCAGTCTGTAGACGAGTCTGGATTTCTGACAACAACCACTGATCTATATAGCTCTATTGATGTGGACCCTGTGACGTCCACAGTGGGATCGCCTCCGGTACGGATGTCTGCTCCAGTAGCAATCAATCATGTCCTAAAATCGAATACCATTTTCACAAACCAACTACTCCAAAAGGATTTATATACACACGGCATAGTGAAATATGCATATAAGGATACATAACTGTTTATAGTCTAATGGGACTCCTATACTGATGCACATTATTACCATCAAGATGCACATATACTGCACTGCTGAAAAAAACCAAAATAAAAAGCAAAGTACCATTATGTTTAGAAGGGCAAGCCAGTTTAGTAAAAACACTGGTTCTCCCCAAATGTCTGTTTCTTGGAGGCCGTTCTATGGGTTGGAACTAGGAGCAGGCTAAACCTGCATATTTTGAGGCAATCCAAAACACAAGACCAGTCTAACGCGGTTCATTTTTCTTTACCACTACTTTTCCTAACTATTTAAATCAGTCAATCAAGAAACAGCTGACCGCACCACCAAGACGCTGAACTCATGAACCCACAGGCTGTCAGCATGAGCCGGCCACTAGATTTTGGGTGCTGAACCGAGAAAACATCACAATGCAGCTGCGAGTAAGGAAGGAGACGGCAGCACTCACCGATCTTCAGTGCAGGTAAAACTTTATTGCAGTAAAATCTTCAGGGCTCGGGGGAGCATATACAGCAGAGTGTACAGGTCAAACGACGGCCGTTTCGCGCTGCTCAAGCTCTTCAACAGGTTGAAACCTGTTGAAGCACTTGAGAAGCGCGAAACGGCTGTCAGTTGACCTGTACACTCTGCTGTATATGCTCCCCCGAGCCCTGAAGATTTTACTGCAATAAAGTTTTACCTGCACTGAAGATCGGTGAGTGCTGCCGTCTCCTTCCTTACTCGCTAACTATTTAAATATCTTGCTCCATGGCTTGTCTCTACATTATGGAGGAGATTAAGTTGTGGCACCCTATAGGCTTCTCCAGCCTTTAGGTGCTCATCGAGGCACGTGTCAACCCACTTAAGTATTCACCTATTCCCATTTTGCTAATTTTGGGATAGTTTCAACCAAATTGTGTATTATTGAAATAAAAAGTGACCTGGATGGGTCCATAACTACAATATGGGGACATAACTACATTATAGGGACCTGGATGGGGTCTTAACTACAATATGAGGACCTGGATATGGGGACAGAACTACAATACTCCTGCACATTTGGTACCACCACATCCATAACGAATAAATAAAAACAAAAATGTTCAAAAGGTGCATAGAAAAAAAAGTTATCACTAAAAATGGCACTTTGTCTTTCAAAGAATGCAGCCCTCCAAATTCTAATTTTTTTTTCTATATGTGGCCTATATACCCAGCAGAGTAGGAGACTCCTGGATAAGAACCTACTTACTAATGTGCTCATTACAAGTTAATTTATTGCCAAACATCTCTGAAGCCGCCCTCAAGACATATTGCGCCTAACTTCTCGGTTTGCCGTTCCTTATTTTTTCTTGTCAGTTAAACAGGCAATTAAGTGCCCATAGTTGAAGAAGCAATCTTCTTCCATTTGCAGAGATCAAATGACACTTTTCTTTGTACATGATAAATGAAAAGCTTACATCTACCGTATTCTTCTTGGCCAGCAGTATAAATGGTCATGTTGGATTTTAAATATGCAGTTGTCTACTCAAGATTCTTGCTCTTTCTAGTGGATCACGCCATCTCACGTTTACTTCTGTTCCCCCTACTTTTGCCCTCTTTGCTTTAGAGCATGTTCACACATTCAGTACTAGGTCAATATTTTACATCAGTATTTGTGTGAAAAAAAAAAAATGCAAGTTATGAACGTGTTTCTATTATACTTTTCCCCTGATTGTTCCACTCCTGATTTTGGCTTCCAAATGCTGATGTAAAATACGGAAAGTGCCCTATTTGGGTTACCTCAATGGGACTAAAGGTCCCATTGGAACTTTATGGCGTCAGTTAATTGCCTGCCCTTTGCTTTTATTCCAAGACTCCCTTTTGTACTGCTAATGCAATATTACCACCCTTCATGCCTTTTTGTCCATGTAAAACTTAAAGACTACGGCATTTCAGTCCAGACCTTTTTAGCTTCCTGGTTCAGTTATGATGTGGGGGGGGGGGAACCAAGTCTGCAATGTGTGATACAATTGCTCTTCTGTGGCCCCAGAACTGCTAGTTTTCACAAGATTTAGGGCTTGTTCACAAATTGCGTTTTTTACGTGTCTTACCGTCCCTGCAATGTGAATGAGAATTCTGAATTCCCATGTAAATGCTGCTTATTTTTTTTTTTCTTTGCAGATTTTAAGCAGTTCCAAATCTGCAGCATATCAATTTTCTCAGCTTTTCACACACTCTAATGCATTAGGAAAAAACGCATAAGTGGTGCATAAGTGGTGCATAAAAAAAAATGCATGCATTCATATTTTTGGTGCAGAAAGGTTTGCTGCTGATACTTGTGCACATACCCTAAAAGAAGGCTGTCACAGTCATGCTGCGAAAACCACGGGCAGCATAAATCAGGGCAATGCTCACAGGTCTCTGCCCATGTACACACCAGCTGTTTTACAGACGCTCTGACCAGTGGTTTAACAATCGCAAATTTGGTCAAAGTCACTCCGCTCCTCTTGAAAATGTTTCCTGCTTCCAACATACGAACTTCATTAATTCACTTACCACATTTTATAGATGCCACGGTAATAAGATGATGAATGCAGATCAGTCATTGGTTTTAATGCCATGGCCGCTCTGTGTAAACATCTAGTACGATCTCCTGTCATCTTTAGTTACAATTCACATATATACAATTACATTCCATATACCACTTTATGTGACAGTCATCACCTCGCTGACCTGGCTCTACGTTATCACAGATACATGGCTATACGCAAATAGGCAATTTATATACCGTACCTGAACCAAAAATACCTTTAATTAGACCATTAAGTCATTATTTTAAATTGAAGAAGAAAAAAAAAAAAAAAAAACACGACTTCCCTTAAGCCAAATGTGTCCTTGAAATGTGCAAAGTACACATGGGCACACGGCAATCACATTATCTGTCAGTCAGTTTAATGAAAATTGATCTTGCAAAAAAGTGCTGCTGATCTATCAATGTATAAGTTACATAAGGAGGTTGTGTGCGCAAATACTAACAAGTGTGAGCGGTAAAGTCAAACATGTAGGTTTATGGTCTACAGAACTCTAAGGCTGTGTGCACACGTTGCGGATTTGATTGCAGTTCCCCAGCATTTCTTGCCGCACGGAAATGCATCAAATCCGCAGTGTAGTGCACAACCAATGTAAGTCTATGGGAGCCGCAGACTTGTGCACATGCTGCGGAAAAAGCCGCACTGAAACACAGCTTTTTTTTTCCCGCAGCATGTCACTTTTGTGCTGAACTGCAGCGTTTCTGCACCCATAGACTTGCATTGAGTCGGGCACATCCGCAGCAAAACCGCAGATGTAAAAAAGATCTGCAGTTTTGCTGCGGATGTGGGTCCGACAAACGCTGCAGTTCGGGAACTCGCAACATACAACATACAGTGCATACATACATACAGTACATATAACAGAGTACATACTCACATCACCTTGTCACCTTGATCCCCGAAGCCAGTGTCACCTGTAAAAAAATATTAAAATAAACACTATACTCCCTGTGTCCGCAGATATCCAATTAATACGACTGTCCCACGACGATTTCCCGTGGAGAGCAGCAGCTTCAGCTGATGCGACAGCTCTCCAGGGGCTCCAGGAATACAATGACGGAAGGTATCCTTCGCAATGTATTCCTCCGCCGCTGTAAAAAAAAATAGTCCCTAGTCTCACTTGTGGCACTGCTGTGTGGGAAAATTCCCACGCAGCAATGCCATAAAGTGAGACCCTCAACTAAGGTAACCTCAGTGATGCACTGCAGGAGCCATTGTCTCCTGTCAGTGTGTCACTGGAGGTCCTATAAAGCAGTGACATCACCCGATGTCACTGTTCTATAGGGGAGATCGTCGTGGGACACTCGTTATTAACTGAACTGCGTCGGACAGGGAGTATACGGTTTATTATTTTTAATTTTTTGCAGGTGATCGAGTATGGCAAGTATGGTTAGATTAAGAATATTAAAATACTTTTTCCTGGCTGTGTCTTTTTTTTTTTTTTTTTTTTTTTTAACTCTTTCACTACTCTAGGATTAATAACGGATAGGCCTCTTATTGACGCCTCTCCATTATTAACCGGGTTTAATGTCACCTTACATTAGCAAGGTCACATTAACCCGTTATTACCCCATATCCCACCGCTACAGGGGAGTGGGAAGAGAGGGGCTAAGTGCCGGAATTGGCGCATCTTACAGATGCGCCATTTCTGGGGCAGCTGCGGAAGCGGTATTTGTAGCCGGGGGGCCCAATATCCATTGCCCCTCTCTAGGCTATGAATATCAGCCTGCAGCTGTCTGCGTAGCCTTTCTGGCTATAAAAATCTAGGGGACCCCAAGTCTTTTTTTTGGGGGGGGGGGGGGGCATGGGTATTAACCCCTTCCCAGGCTACAAATATTGGCCCCCGACCATCGGTTTTCCCCCTATGGCTCAGAAAATTGCGCAGGAGCCCACGCCATTTTTTTTTTTAAATTAAAAATTCATTAATAAACACCGGCCTATCTATATCTATCCATATATCTATAGGGTATGTGTCCACGGGCTGGATTGCCAGCGCTTTGGATGGAGTGGAAAACTCGCTCCGCCCAAAGTGCCCCCCCTTCGGTACACGCGGTGATTCCGGATGTGTTCATTGCACACATCCGGAATCTCCGCACCCCATACATAGGACCCTGTTATTTACCTTGCAGCGACGGAGCGTCGCTGCAAGTTAGACATGCTGCGTTCTAAAAAGACGCGCCACATGTCCGTAAACGCAGAGCTGTCGGATGCATGTTCGCACGCATAGTGGAGATGGGATTTCATAAAATCCCCTCCACTATGCGCTAACATCTGGACGCTGCGGGTTGAACGCTGAGGTTGTATGCAGCATCTAATCCGCAGATAATCTGGATGTAATCCGGCCCGTGGACACATACCCTACGCTATCCATACATCTATCAATAGATATATCTATAAATATATCTATAGATATATGAATAGATAGATGTATGCATCTATACATTATCTACATGTAGATCTATCCATCTCATCTATCAATTTGTCTATCTGTGTGTAATGGAGTGTGGGTTGGACAAATGTACAAGAGGAGGTTGGACAATAATGACATCACAAATCTATTTTTTTTTGTTCAATAACATCTTTATTTACCTTTGAAAAACGCATACAAAAACGCATTACAAAACGAACAAAAAACGCGCAAAAAACGCACACAAAAAAAAACGCACCAAAAACTGCAAAAAAAAAAAAAAAAAAAAACACAGCTGCGTTTTCTGCCAGGAGATGCAGATTTTGTGCAGAAAAATTCTGCACCCAAATCTGCAACATGTGCACATAGCCTGAACGTTTTATCCCAGTAAGGCAGAATACGATGAGCATGAGATTTATAAAGTCACCTTACAGCACAGGCTGCTTGGCTCCCCACGTTACTTATATTTCCAGCTAATCACCTTACGGTGTTCATCACCATGCTGCCATGACAGCTTGCAGTGGTGGGGGGAGACTTTTTTGCAGCCAAAACAAAGCGCTCAGAAAGCAGGTATTACTACATTTTGCGGTGCCAATGACATGTTTAATAAAGTTAGTTTTATTCAAAGACACAGCAAAAAAAAATTAAAAAAAAAAAAAAAAAAAAATCACTGCTAAGCCTGTTTGCAGTGTTTTTTTCCCCCCCAATCTCAGTTTTTGATAGGTGAAAAAAAAACACGCTGCAAAAAATAATAGAAGACAATGCAGTTGTCAAATTAAGTCAGAAAAAAACAAAACAAGAGTGTGTTTGAGATTTGTGAAATATCATAGCTTTTGCTGGTAGTGTAAAAGGCAGCTTCTTTTCTGCAGACAAACACGCTCCCAAAACGCTGTGTGACACCATAGCCAAATTATTCAACACTTCTGCAATTCCAGGCCAAATACCGACTCATGGCAACCAATTCATGCCTATTTAGTCCTTGGGGTTTATCAACATTTGTCTTTTTGTTTGTACGGCCGCTGTTTGAGGAATGACCACAAGTTCTTAATGATTGAGATCTGAGAATTCCCTGAGATCGTGGCCATGCGCCCAAAATGGCAATGTTTTGTTCACCGAGCCACCTCGTTATCACTTTTACCTTGTGACACCCTGCCCCATCATGCTGGAAAAACCATTGTTTAATACCAAATTTCTCCTGCATCGCTGGGAGAAGTTCCTCTTGTAGGATGTTTAGGTAACACTGCCAGGAATAAAGAATAGTCTTTACTCTCGGCATGACATGGGACTAAATGGTAGCACCCACCTTTTCTTCTCTGGACAAATATTTTTCTAAATGTCAGAGTCTGAAGGGGGCTTCTTCAGAGAAAACTCCTTGTAGGAAGTGCAGGGACTGGACTGCAGGGCACTGTTTGGAACATCTGGAAGAATGATTGTCAGAAGACAAGTTGGGTTCTACCAGAAGTCCTGTGATCATTCAGGTGTGGTCTCACAATTTTGCCTATGATCATGGCCATGAATAAAGAATGGTACGGAAACATCCCCCACGATCAATGATTTAGCAGTTTGGAGATGAACAACGATTTTCCCCAACATGCTGCAGCACCATGTCACAAGGCAAACATGATAACTAAGTGGCTCATGGCCAGGAAACTCTCCTGATCTCAAACCCACTGAGACCCTGTGGTCATCCTCAAAACACAAGTGAATTTACAAAACTCACAGAAATGGTTATGTATTCCAAGCACTGATAAAACAAGAACAGGTTGTAATCAGTAGATGAAGCCCAGCATGCCAGAACAAAATGCAAGAGTCTTAAAAAAAGAAAAGTCAACACTACTTATAGAGTCTTGACATTTTTGTCAATAAAAGTGTAAAGAACTTGGAAATGTTTATAATTGTACTTCAGTAACCAGATAAACTTCTTACCGTCACATTAAGAGACGCTGCAGCGTCGCTGTTTGGTCGCTGGAGAGCTGTCAAACAGACAGCTCTCCAGCGACCAACGATGCCGAAGTCCCCAGGTAACCAGGGTAAACATCGGGTTACTAAGCGCAGGGCCGCGCTTAGTAACCCGATGTTTACCCTGGTTACCATTGTAAATGGAAAAAAAAAAAAAAAAAAAAACACTACATACTTACATTCCGGTGTCTGGTCACGTCCCTCGCCTTCAGCTTCCCGCACTGACTGTGGCGCGCCGGCCGTAAGGTAGAGCGGTGACGTCACCGCTGTGCTCTGCTTTACGGCCGGCGCTCACAGTCAGTGCGGAAAGCTGAAGGCGAGGGAAGTGACCAGACACCGGAATGTAGTGTTTTTTTTTTTTACATTTACAATGGTAACCAGGGTAAACATCGGGTTACTAAGCGCGGCCCTGCGCTTAGTAACCCGATATTTACCCTGGTTACCAGTGAACACATCGCTGGATCGGCGTCACACACGCCGATTCAGCGATGTCAGCGGGAGATCAGCGACCAAAATAAAGTCCTGATCATTCCCCAGCGACCAACGATCTCCCAGCAGGGGCCTGATCGTTGGTCGCTGTCACGCATAACGATTTTGTTAATGATATCGTTGCTACGTCACAAAAAGCAACGATATCGTTAACGATATCGTTATGTGTGGTGGTGCCCTTAAGGTACCGTTACACTTAACGATTTACCAACGATCACGACCAGCAACATGACCTGGCCGTGATCGTTGGTAAGTAGTGTTGAGCATTCCGATACCGCAAGTATCGGGTATCGGCCGATACTTGCGGTATCGGAATTCCGATACCGAGATCCAATACTTTTGTGGTATCGGGTATCGGATCCATATTGAGGTGTAAAATAAAGAATTAAAGTAAAAAATATTGATATATTCACCTCTCCGGCGGCCCCTGGACATCACAGCGGGTAACCGGCAGGCTTCTTTGTTTAAAATGCGCGCGTTTAGGACCTGAGGAATGATGTCGCGGCTTCTGATTGGTCGCGTGCCGCCCATGTGACCGCCACGCGACCAATCAGAAGCCGCGACGTCATTCTCAGGCACTAAACTCCTCATTCTAGGAATTTAGGACCTGAGGAATGAAGTCGCGGCTTCTGATTGGTCGCGTGGCGGTCACATGGGCGGCACGCGACCAATCAGAAGCCGCGACGTCATTCCTCAGATCCTAAACGCACGCATTTTAAACAAAGAAGCCTGCCGGTTACCCGCGGTGATGTCCAGGGGCCGCCGGAGAGGTGAATATATCAATATTTTTTATTTTAATTCTTTATTTTACACATTAATATGGATCCCAGGGCCTGAAGGAGAGTTTCCTCTCCTTCAGACCCTGGGAACCATCAGGATACCTTCCGATACTTGGTGTCCCATTGACTTGTATTGGTATCGGATATCGGTATCGGCGATATCCGATACTTTTCGGGTATCGGCCGATACTATCCGATACCGATACTTTCAAGTATCGGACGGTATCGCTCAACACTATTGGTAAGTCGTTGTGTGGTCGCTGGAGAGCTGTCACACAGACAGCTCTCCAGCGACCAACGATGCCGAAGTCCCCGGGTAACCAGGGTAAACATCGGGTTACTACGCGCAGGGCCGCGCTTAGTAACCCGATGCTTACCCTGGTTACCATTGTAAAAGTAAAAAAAAAAAAAAAAAAAAAAAAAAACACGACATACTTACATTCCTGTGACGTTCCTCAGCGTCAGCTTCCCTGCGTCCCCCAGTGTAAGCTCGCTGGCCAGAAAGCAGAGCGGTGACGTCACCACTGTGCTCTGCTTTACGGCCGGCAGGCGCTGACACTGGGAACGCAGGGAAGCTGACGCTGAGGAACGTGACAGGAATGCAAGTATGTAGTGTTTTTTTTTTTTACTTTTACAATGGTAACCAGGGTAAACATCGGGTTACTAAGCGCGGCCCTGCGCTTAGTAACCCGATGTTTACCCTGGTTACCAGTGAAGACATCGCTGAATCGGCGTCACACATGCCGATTCAGCGATGTCAGCGGGTGATCCAGCGACGAAATAAAGTCCTGGACGTCTTCCTGGAGCAGAACAATATTGTATCATACAATTATTAGGTTCTGTAAAAGGACGTAGATCTGAGGATTTATTATGATGGAATATAGGCTGAACTGGATGGACAAATGTCTTTTTTCGGCCTTACTAACTATGTTACTTTCCCCAGCGACCAACGATCTCCCAGCAGGGGCCTGATCGTTGGTCGCTGTCACGCATAACGATTCTGTTAACGATATCGTTGCTACGTCACAAAAAGCAACGATATCGTTAACGAAATCGTTATGTGTGACGGTACCTTTAGTTAAAAAGCTAAAACAAAACAAAACAAAAAAACTGAAGCAGCAAACATGAAAAAAGAACTGTCAGCTGAAAGACTTTGGCTACGACAGTACAATGTACAGGAGCTGATCAGCGGAGCCCAGCAGTGCCACAAGGTAAGTATAGAGCTGTGGTGTTCTGCTCCATACACTGTACATCTAGCCACCACCAGAGGTAATAAGTGATGTATGTGGGGCCGGACTCCCAATATTGATGGCCTATCATAAGAATAGACTGATATCAAAGTCCTGGACAACTCCTTGAAGGGAAGCAGTCATCAGGACTTACTGCAATAACATATTTTGAGTGCTGTACCGGCTACCTAATCATCTCCTTATAAGTTAGTGTTGCTGCAGACCGCTGTCACTCATCTTATCCATACTGTCAAACATGCCTCTGTGAGTGGGAAACTGCTGAAATGAATGGCAGTGTTCCAATATGGAATCGTTATTAGGGCCGATTCAGCACATCTCCATTATAGGGCGAAATTGTGATGACTGAATTCTTAAAAAGAAAAAGTTACATCTGGCCTGGGTGCTGGGACCCTCACTGAATGAATTCTAGAGTCAAGGAGATGCCGTCAGCAAAAACAAGAGAAAAGACTACAGGACAAGCATTACCTCCTGGATCTAGCACTGTACCAGAATATGCTTTACAGATACTGCGTATATATTACTGAGGGGGTTAATGTGCCCAACAGTGCAAGTCATCCATGTGCAGTAATATGTCCAGCTCTAAGGACAACAAGCCGAGTTCTGATTACACACCAACATTCTTCAAACCAAGCCGGAGCCGAGCACACGAGGAACATTTCCATCAATTCTCGCAGCACAGAGGAAACTGCTCCTCACTATGCAGAATCTGGGACAATATTCTCCATTACAAAAACTGTCTGCACAGAATGACTTCACAAGTCCAGGCGGCTCAGTGGACCATGGCGGGGCCAGTCAATCATATACACCTTCCCACCTGCTCGGTTTCCATGTATCTCCACGCTTCTATGAAGCTAGAGCTGTCAATCAAAGAAGGGAGGGTAGACTGTGGAAGGCAAGCAGGTGTGAGGGTATGTGCACACGTCAGGAATTTCTTGCAGAAATTTCCTGACAGAAACCGGACATTTCTGCCAGAAATCCGCATGTGGTTTTTTTTTGCGTTTTTTTTATGCGTTTTTGACGCGGTTGTCGCGCTTTTTTTTTTTGCGTTTTTTCCCCAATGCATAGAATAGCGGGAAAAACGCAAAAAAATTGATGAACATTCTGCTTTTTTTACCGCACTGCGTTTTTTTTTGCGGATAAAAACGCATCATGTGCACAAAAATTGCAGAATGATAGGATGCATTTGTCTGCGGTTTGTAATGCGTTTTTATTGTGAAAAACCTGAACGTGTGCACATACCCTGAAGGTGTATATAAATGATCGGACCGCGCCGTCAAGCACCGAGCAGTGGGACTCAGTTTGACAGTCATCCAGTGCCGACAGAGTCCATTTAACCTTTACCAGTCACGCTGCGGATAACACACACAGTTTGGGGAGACAGAACTTGATCCGGATTCTTACCAGACAACTACTAGAGAGTTTGTACTTCTTAAGTAGCTTTGCTTGCTTCAAATTAAGTCTGTGGCATTTGGCTTCTTTCTTTAGCAGATTTTCAATCTGTGGTGTTATTTTCATTTTGGGCTTGAGACGAACCTTGTGATTATTTGGCAAAAGGATTTGGAAACAAAATGGACAAATTCCTCTCTCTTTCCTCTTCTTCTCTGTAACAGAAGAAAGTATTAGCATGTAATATTACACAGGAACAGTAAAGCCGGGCTCTGACGAGAGGATGAAGATCTGGCCAGTTTTACATCCGCATTTTGCACTACTTGTCCGCTATCAATTCCGTATGACATTGTTATTTTATAGTCGTAATTACAGAACAATAAAAGGCCTAAGGCTATGTTCACACGTTCCCGATTTCCCTCCTCTTTTTTCAGGACTAAAAACCGCAGCTCTTGGCAGAAAACGCAGGTCCTTTTTTTGGTGCTTTCTTGTGCGTTTTTTGATGCAGTTTTCTATGCAGAGTCTGTGTGTTTTCTAGGAAGTTTTTTTAGGGTTAAAATGGCTGAAAATACCCTAACCCTACCCCTAACCCTACCCCTATTCTAACCTTAGTGGAAAAAAAAAATTCTTAATTTTTTTATTGTCCTTACCGATGGGGGTGACAAAGGGGGGGGGGGGGGTCATTTACTATTTTTTTTATTTTGACCACTGAGATATAACCTATCTCAGTGATCAAAATGCACTTTGGAACGAATCTGCCGGCCGGCAGATTCGGCGGGCGCACTGCGCATGCGCCCGCCATTTTGCAAGATGGCGGCACCCAGGGAGAAGACGGCCGGACGGACACCGGGAGGCCGGGTAAGTATAAGGGGGGGAGATGAGGGCACGGGGGGGGGGCGTCGGAGCACGGGGGGGTGGCATCGGAGCATGGGGGGGTGGGATTGGGGCACGGGGGGGCAGCCACACTGCAGCGGTTCTGCACCACAAACCGCAGAAAACCCGCAGATATTTTTTTCATCTGCGGGTTTTACTGCGGGTTTGACCTCACAATGGAGGTCTATGGGTGCAGAACCGCTGCAGTTCCGCAAAAAGAAGTGACATGGTACTTCTTTTTTACCGCGGCTATTCAGCGCGGCTTTTTTCGCGATTTTCCGCAATGTGGGCACAGCAGTTCCTGTTTTCCATAGGGTACATTGTAATGTACCCTGCATGGAAAACAGCTGCGGTCCCGCAGCGGGAAAATCGCGGCGATTCCGCATGAAAAAAAGGATGGTGTGAACATGGCCTAAAAGTCTCTTATGGAATCTTATATGTACTCCGGATTTCTCCCACACTCCAAAGAAATAATGATAAGGAATGTAGATTGTGAGCCCAATGGGGACAGTGATGATGTCTGTAAAGCGCTGTGGTATATGGTGGTGTTATACAAGTAAGCACAATAAATAATCTTTGCAATGGATCCATTAAAAATGGTGGATTGTGTCTGTGTGGCAGCCAGTGTTTTTTTTTTTTAGTTTACTGGGCAAGTCTCAATAGAAAAATGGAAGATACCAGTGCTTGCTGCGGTTTTATTCAGGTCCGCTCATCTGAATTAGCCTCATTAAATCCATCAGACAATGTGCTGTCCATACACACAAACAGCAAAAGAAAAAGAAAATGTCTGAATGAGTTGTATTACTAGCATATATGCAACTGCAAACATTTTATTTCAGAGCAAGTTTTAGACATTGTGGTTTATCTGGAGTGCAACTAAACTCTAAAGGTTCATTGTGTGAAAGCGGAATATGACCAAATGACATGGGAGCCTATATTTAGCAACCCTTAAAGCTGCCACACGGCACATTGGAAGGTTGGATGGAAAGGAACAAGAAATAAACATCAGTGATAAATGTGCGGGATATGACGGCCAAATCTAACAGGAAACGCCTATCCCTAATTTATGTCACCAATATCCAGAAAGACTAATAAATGAGATGCCCACTATACAGATAGAAGGAACATCTCACCCATGATATACTTACTTTCAGGCAAGCGATGAAGTGACCTAAAAAAAAAATAATAATAATAATATTAATTTAATAGTACAGATAATTTATGTGGAAACGTGTGCAAGACATATACAGTTGTGGCCAAAAGTATTGACACCCCTGCAATTCTGACAGATAATACTCAGTTTCTTCCTGAAAATGATTGCAAACACAAATTCTTTGGTATTATTATCTTCATTTAATTTGTCTTAAATGAAAAAACACAAAAGAGAATGAAGCAAAGAGCAAAACATTGATCATTTCACACAAAACTCGAAAAATAGGCCAGACAAAAGTATTGGCACCCTCAGCCTAATACTTGGTTGCACAACCTTTAGCCAAAATAACTGCGACCAACCGCTTCCGGTAACCATCAATGAGTTTCTTACAACGCTCTGCTGGAATTTTAGACCATTCTACCTTGGCAAACTGCTCCAGGTCCCTGATATTTGAAGGGTGCCTTCTCCAAACTGCCATTTTTAGATCTCTCCACAGGTGTTCTATGGGATTCAGGTCTGGACTCATTGCTGGCCACCTTAGAAGTCTCCAGTGCTTTCTCTCAAACCATTTTCTAGTGCTTTTTGAAGTGTGTTTTGGGTCACTGTCCTGCTGGAAGACCCATGACCTCTGAGGGAGACTCAGCTTTCTCACACTGGGCCCTACATTATGCTGCAAAATTTGTTGGTAGTCTTCAGACTTCATAATGCCATGCACACGGTCAAGCAGTCCAGTGCCAGAGGCAGCAAAGCAACCACAAAACATCAGGGAACCTCCGCCATGTTTGACTGTAGGGCCCGTATTCTTTTCTTTGAATGCCTCTTTTTTTCTCCTGTAAACTCTATGTTGATGCCTTTGCCCAAAAAGCTCTACTTTTGTCTCATCTGACCAGAGAACATTCTTCCAAAACGTTTTAGGCTTTTTCAGGTAAGTTTTGGCAAACTCCAGCCTGGCTTTTTTATGTCTCGGGGTAAGAAGTGGGTCTCCTACCATACAGTCCCTTTTCATTCAGATGCCGACGGATAGTACGGGTTGACACTGTTGTACCCTCGGACTGCAGGGCAGCTTGAACTTGTTTGGATGTTAGTCGAGGTTCTGTATCCAACATCCACAATCTTGCATTGAAATCTCTTGTCAATTTTTCTTTTCCGTCCACATCTAGGGAGGTTAGCCACAGCACCATGGGCTTTAAACTTCTTGATGACACTGCGCACGGTAGACACAGCAACATTCAGGTCTTTGGAGATGGACTTATAGCCTTGAGATTGCTCTTGATTACTCTCAATTTGGTTTCTCAAGTCCCAGACAGTTCTTTGGTCTTCTTTCTTTTCTCCATGCTCAATGTGGTACACACAAGGACACAGGACAGAGGTTGAGTCAACTTTAATCCATGTCAACTGGCTGCAAGTGTGATTTAGTTATTGCCAACACCTGTTAGGTGTCACAGGTAAGTTACAGGTGCTGTTAATTACATAAATTAGAGAAGCATCACATGATTTTTCGAACAGTGCCAATACTTTTGTCCACCCCTTTTTTATGTTTTGTGTGGAATTATATCCAATTTGGCTTTAGGACAATTCTTTTTGTGTTTTTTTCATTTAAGACAAATTAAATGAAGATAATAACAAAGAATGTGTGTTTGCAATCATTTTCAGGAAGAAACTGAGTATTATCTGACAGAACTGCAGGGGTGTCAATACTTTTGGCCACAACTGTATCTCTTACCAACAGCAACTGAACAATATGTAAGGCTATGTGCCTACGATCAGGAACTTGCAGGGTATTTTCAATGATCCCAAAACGCTGCGTTCTAATCACACAGTTAAATCCACATGTGTTCGGTGGGCCATGCGGACGTACAGTATCTAATGACTGGCTATGGGCGATGCTAAGCAGCAAAGACTAGCATCTACACTGCAGATAATTCACATGCTGCGGCTCGTAAACCCGCACAATGGGTGAGTATACGGAGCGTTAAATAGAAGCACAGTGGGCATAGGGTTTCTAGAAATCCCATTAACTGCACCTCTAATGTAGAACGCAGTGTTTTGGACGCAGCGCAGGTGAGCAGGAGGAAAAAAATCTTGTTGGGGGAAATTGTAACAATTGTTAAAGCAATGAATGGCTGCAGCGCCTCAGATCCTTCCATCAGTGCATTTCAGAGCGCCATTCTCTGGTTCGGTGCAAGGATCTGCGGGAAAAAAAAGTCCATCGCAGATTCCCACATCTGAACCAGAACAAACCGTGCAGCGCACTGCTAATCTCTACTGGTAACACCATCAGGAACCGTGGCAGGCCTGGCCTGGGGAACATGGGGCAGGGATTCCATAAATCACAGTCCTGCCTAGACTGTGTATTGTCAAGAGGAAGATGAGACCCAACAATGTAGAAGAGCTGGATGCTGCTATCAAAACAACCTGGGCTTCCATAACACCTCAGCAGTGCCACAGGCTGATCACCTCCATGCCATGCCGCATTGATGCTGTAATTGATGCAAAATGAGCCCCAACCAAGTATTAAGTGCATTTACTGAACATATATTTCAGTAGGCTAACATTTCGGATGTTAAAATAATTTTTCAATCTGGTGTTATAAAGTATTCTAATTTACTGAGATAATGACTTTTGTGTTTTCATTAGCTGTAAGCCATAATCATCAACATTAACAGAAATAAACACCTGAAATAGATCAGTTTGTAAAGACTATATAATATATGAATTTCACTTTTTGTATTGAAGAACTGAAATAAATTAACTTTTTGATGATATTCTAATTTTGTGAGAAGCATCTGTAAATACCATAGTATAAGCGATTGGGGACTAGAACCGGCCATCATCCCAAGTCAACTAAATAATAAAGTTAAAAAACAAACAAAAAAAAAAAACCAACGTAAAACTAAATCTAAAAGGGGGGACAGAGCTGGAGGATGGGAGGCTGGAGGGGGGGGGGGGTTTAGAGCTGGAGAATGGGAGGCTGGGGGGGTGAGCAGAACTGGAGGATGGGCAGCTGGGAGGGGCAGACCTGGAGGATGGGCGGCTGGGGGGCCGAAGCTGGAGGATGGACGGCTGGGGGGACAGAGCTGGAAGATGGGCGGCTGGGGGGGCAGAGCTGGAGGATGGGCGGCTGGGGGGGCAGAGCTGGAGGATGGACGGCTGGGGGGGCAGAGCTGGAGGATGGACGGCTGGGGGGGCAGAGCTGGAGGATGGACGGCTGGGGGGGCAGAGCTGGAGGATGGACGGCTGGGGGGGCAGAGCTGGAGGATGGACGGCTGGGGGGGCAGAGCTGGAGGATGGACGGCTGGGGGGGCAGAGCTGGAGGATGGACGGCTGGGGGGGCAGAGCTGGAGGATGGACGGCTGGGGGGGCAGAGCTGGAGGATGGACGGCTGGGGGGGCAGAGCTGGAGGATGGACGGCTGGGGGGGCAGAGCTGGAGGATGGAAAGCTGGGGGGGCAGAGCTGGAGGATGGACGGCTGGGGGGGCAGAGCTGGAGGATGGACGGCTGGGGGGGCAGAGCTGGAGGATGGACGGCTGGGGGGGCAGAGCTGGAGGATGGACGGCTGGGGGGGCAGAGCTGGAGGATGGACGGCTGGGGGGGCAGAGCTGGAGGATGGACGGCTGGGGGGGCAGAGCTGGAGGATGGACGGCTGGGGGGGCAGAGCTGGAGGATGGACGGCTGGGGGGGCAGAGCTGGAGGATGGACGGCTGGGGGGGCAGAGCTGGAGGATGGACGGCTGGGGGGGCAGAGCTGGAGGATGGACGGCTGGGGGGGCAGAGCTGGAGGATGGACGGCTGGGGGGGCAGAGCTGGAGGATGGACGGCTGGGGGGGCAGAGCTGGAGGATGGACGGCTGGGGGGGCAGAGCTGGAGGATGGACGGCTGGGGGGGCAGAGCTGGAGGATGGACAGCTGGGGGGCAGAGCTGGAGGATGGACGGCTGGGGGGGCAGAGCTGGAGGATGGACGGCTGGGGGGGCAGAGCTGGAGGATGGACGGCTGGGGGGGCAGAGCTGGAGGATGGACGGCTGGGGGGGCAGAGCTGGAGGATGGACAGCTGGGGGGGCAGAGCTGGAGGATGGACAGCTGGGGGGGCAGAGCTGGAGGATGGACAGCTGGGGGGGCAGAGCTGGAGGATGGACAGCTGGGGGGGCAGAGCTGGAGGATGGACAGCTGGGGGGGCAGAGCTGGAGGATGGACAGCTGGGGGGGCAGAGCTGGAGGATGGACAGCTGGGGGGGCAGAGCTGGAGGATGGACAGCTGGGGGGGCAGAGCTGGAGGATGGACAGCTGGGGGGGCAGAGCTGGAGGATGGACAGCTGGGGGGGCAGAGCTGGAGGATGGACAGCTGGGGGGGCAGAGCTGGAGGATGGACAGCTGGGGGGGCAGAGCTGGAGGATGGACAGCTGGGGGGGCAGAGCTGGAGGATGGACAGCTGGGGGGGCAGAGCTGGAGGATGGACAGCTGGGGGGGCAGAGCTGGAGGATGGACAGCTGGGGGGGCAGAGCTGGAGGATGGACAGCTGGGGGGGCAGAGCTGGAGGATGGACAGCTGGGGGGGCAGAGCTGGAGGATGGACAGCTGGGGGGGCAGAGCTGGAGGATGGACAGCTGGGGGGGCAGAGCTGGAGGATGGACAGCTGGGGGGGCAGAGCTGGAGGATGGACAGCTGGGGGGGCAGAGCTGGAGGATGGACAGCTGGGGGGGCAGAGCTGGAGGATGGACAGCTGGGGGGGCAGAGCTGGAGGATGGACAGCTGGGGGGGCAGAGCTGGAGGATGGACAGCTGGGGGGGCAGAGCTGGAGGATGGACAGCTGGGGGGGCAGAGCTGGAGGATGGACAGCTGGGGGGGCAGAGCTGGAGGATGGACAGCTGGGGGGGCAGAGCTGGAGGATGGACAGCTGGGGGGGCAGAGCTGGAGGATGGACAGCTGGGGGGGCAGAGCTGGAGGATGGACAGCTGGGGGGGCAGAGCTGGAGGATGGACAGCTGGGGGGGCAGAGCTGGAGGATGGACAGCTGGGGGGGCAGAGCTGGAGGATGGACAGCTGGGGGGGCAGAGCTGGAGGATGGACAGCTGGGGGGGCAGAGCTGGAGGATGGACAGCTGGGGGGGCAGAGCTGGAGGATGGACAGCTGGGGGGGTAGAGCTGGAGGATGGACAGCTGGGGGGGCAGAGCTGGAGGATGGACAGCTGGGGGGGCAGAGCTGGAGGATGGACAGCTGGGGGGGCAGAGCTGGAGGATGGACAGCTGGGGGGGGCAGAGCTGGAGGATGGACAGCTGGGGGGGCAGAGCTGGAGGATGGACAGCTGGGGGGGCAGAGCTGGAGGATGGACAGCTGGGGGGGCAGAGCTGGAGGATGGACAGCTGGGGGGCAGAGCTGGAGGATGGACAGCTGGGGGGGCAGAGCTGGAGGATGGACAGCTGGGGGGGCAGAGCTGGAGGATGGACAGCTGGGGGGGCAGAGCTGGAGGATGGACAGCTGGGGGGGCAGAGCTGGGGGGGCAGAGCTGGAGGATGGACAGCTGGGGGGGCAGAGCTGGGGGGGCAGAGCTGGAGGATGGACAGCTGGGGGGGCAGAGCTGGAGGATGGACAGCTGGGGGGCAGAGCTGGAGGATGGACAGCTGGGGGGGCAGAGCTGGAGGATGGACAGCTGGGGGGGCAGAGCTGGAGGATGGACAGCTGGGGGGGCAGAGCTGGAGGATGGACAGCTGGGGGGGCAGAGCTGGAGGATGGACAGCTGGGGGGGGGCAGAGCTTGAGGATGGACAGCTGGGGGGGGGCAGAGCTGGAGGATGGACAGCTGGGGGGGCAGAGCTGGAGGATGGACAGCTGGGGGGGCAGAGCTGGAGGATGGACAGCTGGGGGGGCAGAGCTGGAGGATGGACAGCTGGGGGGGCAGAGCTGGAGGATGGAGAGCTGGGGGGGCAGAGCTGGAGGATGGACAGCTGGGGGGGGCAGAGCTGGAGGATGGACAGCTGGGGGGGGGCAGAGCTGGAGGATGGACAGCTGAGGGGGGCAGAGCTGGAGGATGGACAGCTGGGGGGGCAGAGCTGGAGGATGGACAGCTGGGGGGGGGGCAGAGCTGGAGGATGGACAGCTGGGGGGGGGCAGAGCTGGAGGATGGACAGCTGGGGGGGGCAGAGCTGGAGGATGGACAGCTGGGGGGGGCAGAGCTGGAGGATGGACAGCTGGGGGGGCAGAGCTGGAGGATGGACAGCTGGGGGGGGGGGCAAGGCTGGAGGATGGACAGCTGGGGGGGGCAGAGCTGGAGGATGGACAGCTGGGGGGGGCAGAGCTGGAGGATGGACAGCTGGGGGGGGCAGAGCTGGAGGATGGACAGCTGGGGGGGGCAGAGCTGGAGGATGGACAGCTGGGGGGGGGGGCAAGGCTGGAGGATGGACAGCTGGGGGGGCAGAGCTGGAGGATGGACAGCTGGGGGGGCAAGGCTGGAGGATGGACAGCTGGGGGGGGGCAGAGCTGGAGGATGGACAGCTGGGGGGGGGCAAGGCTGGAGGATGGACAGCTGGGGGGGGCAGAGCTGGAGGATGGACAGCTGGGGGGGGCAAGGCTGGAGGATGGACAGCTGGGGGGGGGCAGAGCTGGAGGATGGACAGCTGGGGGGGGCAAGGCTGGAGGATGGACAGCTGGGGGGGGCAGAGCTGGAGGATGGACAGCTGGGGGGGGGGGCAAGGCTGGAGAGCCGGAGGATGACCGTATCCGCACGGCACAGATTCGGGACGGACATCTCTGATCGCACACCATTAGGGGCCCCGCCCGGGGTCACGGTTAGGGTCTCTCTAGGTCATCCCTGCTGTTCAGGACACGGCTAGAAGTGACTGAAATCACACGTGAAAATGTGCGAAAGCCACTGAAAACTTGGGAATAAACCATGACATGGCGGTCACTCACATGAGGTACCGGGACAGCCCGGGGCTCGTGTCCTTCACGGCAGCGGCCGCTTCTCTTAGGAACTTGCCCCTCATGCTCTTCAACCCGAAGTAGCTCCTCGTCTTGTCCTGAATCACGTGACGACACACACCACTTCCTACCGGATGAGGGGTCAGCGCGCATGCGCAGCTGTGATGCGTCCTGCGTTTATGCAGCTGGAAACCGTCTCTGTGACTGTATCTTAATGCTGAGCTAGAATACTGCCGTGACACCTCCCATTAGTCTGCATCCGACGAGCAGCAGCGGTTTCGCAGCCATCGTCAGAAAGAATTCTGCCGTTTTGTGTCGACAGCTCCCTTGTCTCCATGGGTACGGATTGTCAACAGCAGGAAAACTTGAATATTGTCCTGGAACACATAGGGCCAGAGTCATTACTGCGTTTGTGTTTGTTTTTTAAAGGGAACCTCTCGTGATGGCTGGGGGCCTGGCTACAGCGGGGCAGGGGGCCTGGCTACAGCGGGGCAGGGGGCAAATTTTAGGCCACACCTCTGACCACACCCATTTCACAACTAGCCACGCCCAACCACACCCATTTAGCCCTTCTGATCACAATGTTTCGTAAACAATAATTATAAACAAAAAAAATGGCCCCACATGATGCTCCATACTGTATAATGGCCCCACATGATGCTCCATACTGTATAATGGCCCCACATGATGCTCCATACTGTATAATGGCCCCACATGATGCTCCATACTGTATAATGGCCCCACATGATGCTCCATACTGTATAATGGCCCCACATGATGCTCCATACTGTATAATGGCCACACATGATGCTCCATACTATACAATGGCCACGCACGATGCTCCATAGTGTACAATGGCCACACACGACGCTCCATACTGTACAATGGCCACACACGACGCTCCATAGTGTACAATGGCCACACACGACGCTCCATAGTGTACAATGGCCACACACGACGCTCCATAGTGTACAATGGCCACACATGATGCTCCATACTGTATAATGGCCACACATGATGCTCCATACTATACAATGGCCACACACGACGCTCCATAGTGTACAATGGCCACACATGACGCTCCATACTGTATAATGGCCACACATGACGCTCCATACTGTACAATGGCCATTGGCCACATTATGCTCCATACTGTATAATGGCCACACATGACGCTCCATACTGTACAATGGCCATTGGCCACATGCTCCATACTGTATAATGGCCCCACATGATGCTGCGTACAGTATACTTGCCCCACATGATGCTCCATACAGTATTATGGCGCCACATGATGCTTTGTACAGTATATTGGCCCCACACACTGCTGGGTGCAGTATAATGGCCACACATGGTTACCCCACCCCCATCATTGCCTTCTCCATTACTACACACACACACACACCTTTCACCGCGCACCCTCGCAGCAGCCGGCAGCTTCCACTCCCACGGCGCTGAATGGTGTCATCCAGCTGCCCCGCTGACTGTTCACGTCGCTGCAGCTGTGATACGCCACTGATGAAGACCTCTCCGTGTCTCCTGTGCCAGTCAGCGTCAGAGCGAGGAGCAATATCTGCTCCGATCCAACACAGCCAGCGTCCGCTCCGTACACCTCGTACACATGCGACTCCGCTCCATACACCTCGTACACACACGACTCCACTCCATATACCTTGCACATGCGGCTCCACTCCGTACACACACGGCTCCGCTCCGTACACATCATACACACACGGCTCCTCCCCATACACCTTGTACACACACTTCTCCACGCCATACACTTCGTACACACACGGCTCCGCTCCATACACCTTATACACACACGGCTCCTCTCCATACATCTCGTACACACATGGCTCCACTCCGTACACCTCGTACACACACGGCTCCGCTCCATACACCTCGCACATGCAGCTCCACTCCGTACACCTCGCACACACACGGCTCCACTCCGTACACCTCGTACACAGCTCCGCTCCGTACACATTGCACACGCACGGCTCAGCTCCATACACCTTATACACACACGGCTCCGCTCCATACACCTCGTACACACACGGCTCCGCTCCGTACACCTCGTACACACACGGCTCCGCTCCGTACACCTCATACACACACGGCTCCGCTCCATACACATTGCACACACTGCTCCACTCCGTATACCTTGTACACACATGGCTCTGCTCCGCACACCTCATACACACACGGCTCCGCTCCGTACACCTCGTACACACACGGCTCCACTCCGTACACCTCGTACACACACGGCTCCGCTCCATACACCTCGCACATGCAGCTCCGCTCCGTACACCTCGCACACACACGGCTCCACTCCGTACACCTCGTACACAGCTCCGCTCCGTACACATTGCACACGCACGGCTCAGCTCCATACACCTTATACACACACGGCTCCGCTCCATACACCTCATACACACACGGCTCCGCTCCGTACACCTCGTACACACACGGCTCCGCTCCGTACACATTGCACACACTGCTCCACTCCGTATACCTTGTACACACATGGCTCTGCTCCGCACACCTCATACACACACGGCTCCGCTCCGTACACCTCGTACACACACGGCTCCACTCCGTACACCTCGTACACACACGGCTCCGCTCCGTACACCTCATACACATACGACTCCTCTCCATACATCTCGTACACACACGGCTCCACTCCGTATACCTCGTACACACATGGCTCCGCTCCATACACCTCGTACACACACGACTGTGCTCCATACACCTTGCACATGGTGCTCCGCTCCGTACACCTCATACACACATGGCTCCGCTCCATACACATTGCACACGCTGCTCCACTCCATATACCTTGTACACACATGGCTCTGCTTCGCACACCTCGTACACACGCTGCTCCGCTCCGTACACCTCGTACACACGGCTCCGTACACATCTTACACACACGACTCTGCTCCATACACCTTTCACACGCTGCTCCGATCCATACACCTTGTACACACACGGCTCTGCTACATTACAGTGTCAGACTGTCACAGGGGCTTTGACTTAGCCCTTTTTATGCGTGGAGAAATAGCAGCCACAATAGCGTCGTGTCGTCACCCTCTCCCAGGGAGCTGCAGCTGCTCCTCCTCAAATGCACTGACTGGAGACAGACGTGTCAGTGAGTCATCAATCTGTAACATCCACTACTCACTCACACTTATCTACAGATAACACAGCAGTGAGCACTGAGCAGCCGAGGCAAACAGAGGAGGCTGTGAGTGTGTCCGTCCCTCCCTGCTCAGCCCCACTCATTCCAAGCACGATTACACTAGCCAGGCATTATAATTAGCAGCTCCAGTCCACTCACACTGGTCTGCTGCTTACATTGCCGCCGGCACCCAGGCTGTGTTCGGCTGTTACCTCAAACTAGAAGTGAGTCCCCTCTCTCTCCCTCTCTGAACAGTGACGCTGGGAGACTCAGGAACATGGGGAAGGGGCGTGGCCTAACAAAAGGGGGTGTGATGGAGTTCTCCTGCTATGTCCCGGGATGAGAGCGTCCTGCGCTGGACAGCGGGGCAAAGAGTCAAATCCGGGACAATCCCGCACAATGAGGGACGGTTGAGAGCTATGGTGTTGAAGGCCTGGCTATAGGGAGACTAGGGTCCTGGCAACAGGTGGACTAGGGGCCTGGCTACTGCAGAGCAGGGGGCCTGGATGCGGCGGGATTAGGGGCCTGGCTACAGTGGGACTGGATGCCTGGCTACAGCGGTGCTGTGGGCCTGGTTGGGCGAGTGCAGCAAGGTACTGTATATAGTTCTGAAAGCTTCCATGTTTCAGAGAAAATACATTAAGTCCAAATTCACAGTTCAGCATTTGGTCAGTATTTTACTTCAATATCTGTTTCAATGGTTTTTAATAAAATGAAATATATACATTGGGAGGGAAGATAAGGAAAAAAGAGACAGAGTTTATTGGGGAGGGATAAGGTAAGATACATGGAAGCGAGGGAAAGGAAAGAGAAGCGCTCAAATTGTATAACAAATTCAAAGTTTGGCACAAAAAATACAAATAAAACGGATAAACAATATAATAACATTGAATAAACATTCATGATATAAACAGTAAAAATAGCACTAATGCAGAAGGTTTAACCTCTTAGTGAGCGAGCCAATTTTTACCTTAAATGGAATCTGTCATCTCCTGAACAATTTTGAGCTATTACTATAGGCATACAGATAATAGAATGGTAAAACTTGCCTTATGGCTTCCGGCCGCATAATTCCACTGAAACTGCCCTGGCTAAATTCACCCTTTTTCACATGTAAAGCACCATGGAATAAATGGTGCTATAATAATAAATATTTAGAATAACTGGGGCCATCCTACTATTTATATAGGGGAACTGAGGCCATCATACTATATATTGGGGAGAACTGGGGTCATCATACTATGTGTATGTGGGGATGACTGGGGCCATCCTACTATATATATATGGGAGAACTGGGGCCATCATACTATATATGTGGGGAGAACTGCGGCCATCTTACTATATATATGGGGGAACTGAGACCATCATACTAAATATATGGGGGAACTGAGGCCATCTGTTATGGACCTGGTGGTTAGGAGCACCCGGAATGACCTGATGGTTAAACTCACAGGACAAGCTCTGGGAAGTGGGAACTTTGCTGACCGCAATCCCTAATCCTATCACACACACTAGAAATAGCCGTGGAGCGTACCTAACAGGCCTAGACGCCTCGGCACAGCCTAAGAACTAGCTTCCCCTAGAGATAGAAAGTAAAGCCTACCTTGCCTCAGAGAAATTCCCCAAAGGAAAAGGCAGCCCCCCACAAATATTAACTGTAAGTTAAGATGAAATACACAAACACAGGAATGAAAGAGGTTTCAGCAAAGGGAGGCCAGACTACCTAAACAGACAGAGGATAGAAAAGGTAACTTTGCGGTCAGCACAAATACTACAAAGACCACGCAGAGTGTGCAAAAAGACCCCCGCACCGACTCACGGTGCGGAGGTGCCACTCTGCATCCCAGAGCTTCCAGCTAGCCAGACAGAATCATATTAGCAAGCTGGACAAGAAAACAAGAACAACAAAATAAACTAGCAGGGACTTAGCTTCTGCTGGCATTGACAGGTCACCAGAAAGATCCAAGAGCGAACTGAACCAGTACTGGAACATTGACAGGTGGCAAGGAGTAACGATCTGGGTGGAGTTAAATAGAGCAGCCAGCCGAAGAATAAACCAGGTCACCTGTGTAAGGAACCTCAGAAACAGCAGCTCCACTCACAGCCACCAGAGGGAGTCCATGGACAGAACTCGCCGAAGTACCATTCATGACCACAGGAGTGAGTTCCAAAACAGAATTCACAACAGCCATCATACTATATATATGGGGAGAATTGGGGCCATCAAACTATGTATGTGAAGGGGAATTGGGGGTCTTCCTACTATTTATATGGGGGAACTGGGGCCATCCTACTATATGGGGAGAACTTGGGTCATGATACTATATATATGGGAAGAACTGGGTCCATCCTACTATATGGGGAGAACTGGGGTCATGATACTATATATATGGGAAGAACTGGGTCCACCCTACTATATGGGGAGAACTGGGGCCATGAAACTATATATAACTATATAGAGAGAGAGAACTGGGTCTATCCTACTATATGGGAGAACTGGGGCCATCATACTATATATATGTGGCTACGACCGGAGCCATCCGACTATATATATATATATATATATATATATATATATATATATATATATATATATATAATATATATATATAGGAGAAGACACAAAAGAGCACAATGAGGTCAAGCAAGTGCTTGTCAAAAGATGGAAAAAAACAGGGTATTTAGTTGATACTTTTTTTGCAAAAAAATGTATACTAAGCTGCTCCACCAATCGTCAAGGTATACCCTTATAGAGCAGTCCTATCTAATGTATATAATCCCTATCTGATGTATTTAAAACCTGATCATCTGTATAGTACCTGTATAAGCAGGGTTCAGAGAAGGAATATCCATGTGGACATGCAAGATGGAACAGCTTAAATGCAAATGACCCACAGAGGAGTGATGGACTCCCCAGTCTTGTAGAAACAAGAGAACAATTTGGGTATGTGCACACGTAGAAAAATCCGCTGCTGATTTTTCCACATCGGATTTGATAAATCCGCAGTGCAAAACCGCTGCGGTTTTTACTGCGCATTTATCGCGGTTTTTAATGTGGATTCTGCTGCGGTTTTCCATCTGCAGTTTTCTATTTGAGCAGATGGAAAACCACTGCGGATTCCGGACAATGAATTGACATGCTGTGGAAAATAATCTGCTGCGTTTCCGCGCAGCTTTTTCTGCAGCATGGGCACAGCAGGATTTGAACCACGCTTGCCTGTGCTATATACTACGTAGCTGTGCTATATACTACGTGGGCTGTGTTATAAGCTACGTGGGCTGTGAGACTCTTTCGCCCGGGGCCCTCAAAAACCTGGAGCTGGCCCTAGCTTCACTTATTGGTCGTGGCCGGCCGCGAACAATCAACGACAGGCGCAGTCCAGCCGCAAATTGGCGCGGGATTTGAACGACGCTTCGCTAATTGCTCGCGCCGAGCCGGCCGAATCCTGTGTATTCATTGCATTATTTTGAAATCTTCATAAATAAACTACATACATATTCTAGAATACCCGATGCATTAGAATCGGGCCACCATCTAGTACTATATATATATGGGGAGAACCACCATCTAGTACTATATATATATGGGGAGAACTGGGACGATCCTACTATACAGTGGGGAAAAAAAGTATTTAGTCAGCTACCAATTGTGCAAGTTCTCCCACTAAAAAGATGAGTGAGGCCTGTAATTGACATCATAGGTAGACCATACCTATGAGAGTCAAAATAAGAAAACAGATAAAGGAAATCACATTGTCTGATTTGGTAAGATTTATTTTGCATATTATGGTGGAAAATAAGTATTTGGTCATATCAAAACATGCAAGAGTTCTGGCTCTCACAGACCTGTAGCTTCTTCTTTAACCCCTTTACCCCCAAGGGTGGTTTGCACGGTTATAGGAAGTTTTGCCCCCAGCAGTTCGCCCCCAGCTTTTCGACCCCAGCAGTTCGCCCCCAGGTACACTTCGCCCCAGGTTGTTTCACCCCCGCACACTTCGCCCCCAGCAGTTCGTCCCCGGATGTTTCGCCCCCAGCAGTTCGCCTCCGGATGTTTCACACCCAGCAGTTCGCCTCCGGATGTTTCGCCCCCAGCAGTTTGCCCCCGGATGTTTCGCATCCGGATGTTTCGCACCCAGCAGTTCGCCCCCAGATGTTTCGTCCCCGGATGTTTCACCCCCGGATGTTCCGACCCCAGCAGTTCGCCCCCAGATGTTTCGCACCCAGCAGTTCGCCCCCAGATGTTTCGCCCCCGGATGTTTTTCGCCCCCAGCAGATCGCCCCCGGATGTTTGGCCCCCAGATGTTTGGCCCCCAGATGTTTTGCCCCCAGCACTTCATCCCTGGATGTTTTGCCCCTAGCAATTTGCTCCTGTATCTTTCACATCCGGGAAAGGCCTGTCTGAACTGAACATTGGCAGGTTCGCTTATCACTAATAATACACCATATGAGTCTAAGATATAGAATTCTGATCAAATTAGTTTTTTTTATTCTAAAACTTTGTTTTCTAGATGAGTAGTTTTACAAACAGACAGGAATTTCAGTAGGATTTCATTGGTTACTAAGGAGGTCGTGCCCCCTTGGTAGCAGAACGGATCCTGGCTCCCTATGATACATTCAGGGCTGCTTGTTCACAGCCCTCTGCAAAGCTCCCCTTCACCCTCCGCTCATGTGCTCTGTCCTGGACAAGAGGAGAGCTCCCCCCCTACCTGTGTAAAGCCGTTAGAGGACGGAAAACAAAGGGGGGGCTTTGCAGAGGGCTGTAAACCAGCAGCCCTTTATACATCATAGGGAATATATTGTTAGTTGCATGCTCCTGTACAGCAAAGCCCTCTAGAATCCATCCACAAGTACTGCTACTAAGGAGAAACAACCTCCTTAGCAACCACTGAAATCCTGCAGCATATGGAGCTTTAAATTGGATGAGACTTTTCACACAGAAGTGAAGCTGCTGGAAGGTCTCCTTTGGAAATGAATATCATGGGCACAGGTACTATCACATAACATGTTTTTGTACAGTTATGCTTTAACTGTATATATCAAAACTGTTTTAACAAGAAACATAGAAAGGTATAGAGGGGAAGGATTAGAGAAAAAGAGAAAATACAAATTACAGGTTATAATGCTTGAATTATTTTACAGCTAAAAACACTGCTCTCAAAACATACAATATGTGACCATGAACTAAAATTCAAAGCTGTAGGCAATGCCTCTCAGATAATCCATCAAGCTTCTATTATTGAAATCTTGCACGATACGTTTAACCCTTGCTGAAATTGCAGCATACTTTTTGTTTCTTGCATCGATGGGATTTCCTGCTATTATCTGAATAATTTCAAAACTATGGAGCTCTTGCTGATGTTTCAGACAGTTAATGAACCGGTATATATTTTGGAAAAGAGTACCACATGTTTCTCGAAAGCTACGGTGCCACCCTTCGACATCTTTATTTGTTTGCTGTTGATCATTCAATGTTCGTTCATAATGTCTTCAAAAGGAGATTTGTAGTTAAAATTCTGCGCTGTCGCTAAGATGAATTTCAGGAGAGTAAAGTTGATTTACAGTGGCTTTATTCAACGCGTTTCAGGGGTCTCATGCCCCCTTCATCAGGAAATACCTGATGAAGGGGGCATGAGACCCCTGAAACGCGTTGAATAAAACCACTTTGAATCAACTTTACTCTCCTGAAATTCATCTTAGCGGCAGCGCAGAATTTTAGCTACAAATCTCCTTTTGAAGACATTATTTTCTCTGGTCGGTGAAGACCTGTGGATCTGCAGCAGCCGCTATCTATATGCTCTAATCTCATCCTAACCAGGTGAGCAAATTTTGGTATATATTCTCCTCTTTGTAACGTGGATAAGACCCTATTGCGCTCTTTGTCTCCCCATTGTTTTACAAATGTTCGTTCATAGACATTCCAGAATTGAAATGGAAACAAAGGTGCTTGAGGTCCTCTGCGATTCATTCGACCGATATAGCTGTCTTCAAAATAGTTGGCAATAGTTATTGCTTCTTGTGGAAAGTCAGGATCTTCCACCAATTCTTCAAATGATTGCACAACATTCTGTGGTGGTAGAAAGGCCAGGGCAGGTATCATGCGTATCCAACGGGCAAATTCATGGTCACCTTGGTATTGCATCTTGAGTCCTTCATTTTGAACTTTACGACAAACCGACTGATAGGTGGAAAAAGCAACCAGTTTTCACAAGGTTGGAGAATTCACTATCAGATGCCTGTATTGCAGATAATTCAAAATCCAACATCAGGTTGTCTGGCTGCAGTCCAGGCTGCAAGTTCTTCAGCTCTTGCAGCAACCACTGGTATGTAGAACAGCTCTTGTCTGTCAGCAAGGTGTACACTAGCGGAACAACAAGGCCGCTGTGGACTACATGGATTGTGTAAAGTTGCTTAAACAAGGCTGGTGTAGTGAAAAACATGCCATCAGCAAACCACTCTTTACTTTGTGCCAGTAGATGGTGATTGTCTCTTGTTCCAAATATCAACATACGGCTGTGTCCATTTCCTAATTTAAAATGAAAGTATTAGTAGAGGAAATAACAGAGAATTTTGGGATAAATTCACAAAAAAAATATCCTAATCAGAAGCCTCTGTTCATATCTCACATTAAAAACTCACATTTTGCTCCAGATTTTCTGATTTCATAATAAAAAAACTGAAGCAAAATCTAGTGTGAAGGGGCCAACCAATAGTTTTTAACAACATATATTGTCCCAGTGGAAAATGATATATTTTTGTTTAAAATTAAAATTACTTCCAAACTTGAAATAGGTCACATTTTTAGGGTACCTTTAGACTCTTCAACTAGACGGCCGTTCAGCACGGCCGATCGCCGCCATGCTGAACGGCCTTCTAGTTGACAGCCGCATCCAGACGAGGCGTGCGGCTGGACGTCTGAATGAACGACTGGGCGGGCCGCACGCTTGAATGGGGTGTTCCATTCAGGTGGATGGGCGCGCTAGTCGTCGGGTGGGCAGCGCGGACGTTAGTGACGTCCACGCTGTCTATGCTGTCTCATTGAGAGGATTGTGCAGGACGCAAAAAACGCCAGTAAAATCACCAGTGTCCTTTTGGCCTAAGGCATAACTGAATGGTCCATTAGGATGGGGTCATATGCAGCATTAATGTGTAAATCCCATCCACGTGCTGATGAAAAAATGTTGTTTACAAAAAAAAATCATGCAGTGCAGCATGTCAATGTATGCTGCCATTATACAAAGAAAATTCCAGCCATTCAGACAAGGGGCTGAAATCCTGCACTAAAACCTGCACCTAAATCCATAGAGTTAAGTGAAGATTTTGATACAGAATTAGGGTACCACAATAGTGGCCACAATTGCAGGCACAAATCGATTCCTGTGGGATCTGCAATTGCTACCGCAATTACAGCCGCTGCAGAGATGCCGCTCCGCAAACCCCTTCCGTCAGTGGGCACGAGGCCTCAGGCCTTATCCAGACAAGCTGGATGTACAGGCATATTCCGTGCTGTGTTTCCTACCTGAAACTCGCCCTTTCATGTCTATGATGCGGGTTACGGGCGGATTCCGGATTCAAAGCTATTTTTCGGCGGATTCCGTGCTTAACTCGCCCATTCAAGGGAATGGGCAAGAGGGAAACCTCCCGTAAAATGCCTGCAAACCACGGGAAATACGTTTAGGCCATAGCAGGGCATGGCCACGCCCATAGCAGAGCTTGGCCACGTCCCCTATTTGCAGAAGCATTTTGCCAAAGCGCTTGCAAAGTGCTTAAAAAAGTGCTTGCAAGCAGCAGGCAAAACGCCTTTGCAA
The DNA here is from genome assembly GCF_032444005.1 of Ranitomeya imitator. Lineage (NCBI taxonomy): Eukaryota > Metazoa > Chordata > Amphibia > Anura > Dendrobatidae > Ranitomeya > Ranitomeya imitator. The sequence goes on along the minus strand of NC_091287.1, from coordinate 227,911,727 downwards.
ATCCTGGCGTATCTCACCTGAGCTCCGGAGTTCAGCCCGACCTGTCCACAGATCTGCAGGACTGAATTACACGAGCCAAGTAATCAGCTGGTGATGGCAGTTCAGCCCGTGCATGCCGAAGACAGGCGAGGCTGAACTCCAAGGCAGCATCCAGGACAGGTATGGCCAGTACAATGCTGCATATTTGGAATTAGTGTTGGCCGATCCGATCACTGAAGATCGTAATTTATTATGATTTTCAGGCTGATCGTTATTTTAAATTACGATCCGATTTGTAGCCAGATCATGATGATCTGAATTAGAAATCTGAATCCTCCGTAATCTTACACGCCCGAACAGTGTGCATATATATATTTATACACACACACACGCACTGTACGGGTGTACAGCGTGCGTGCATATTTAGCTTTAGTAAATGGCTCCAGGCTGCGCTGTTAAAAAATAAACCCAGTTACTCCCATCTTGATCCAGTGTCCAGTACTGACTCCGGCTCCTAGCCCAGCAGTGCAGGGAATCCCGAAATCCAGGTGGCGCATCGCCGCCTTTGTACTATAACTACAATGGAGAGTGATCTCAGGACCGCTCACTAAACGGTCCTGGGAAAGCACCACGTCACAGAACAGCCCGGCACATGTGCAGAGGTGGTGATGCACAACCCAGAATGCATAGCGTTGGGAATTCCCTGCACCGCCGGAGACAGCGCTGGACACCGGAGAGAGAGTTGAATAACTGGGTTTGTTTATTTTTTAACAGTGCAGCTTGTGGCCATCTATAATATAACGCTGGGAGCATCACTCTATCCAAAGCCTTTATAGACTGCGCTGGCGCAAGCGCTGGCGCATTCTGGCCCCCACAGAGTAATGCTCCCTGGAGATCGCGGTATGCGTAAGCACTGAACCCATACCGCGATCTCCATCGGAGAGTCAGGGACCGCCAGGAGGGTAAGTATATTCACCTTTCCCCGTTCCAGCGCTGCGTGCGGCTCCGTCTCCCGGGTCCTCTGCTGTGACGTTCACAGTTCAGAGGGCGCGATGACCAGTCACAGCCAGAGGAGCCGGAAGATGGCGGCGCGCAGTGGTGGAACGGGACAGGCAGGTGAGTATAGCAAGTGCTGGGGGGCCTTTTAGATTTTAGGCTTCTTGCACACTGTAATTTTAGGGTGGTTTCAAAAAAGTTTGCGTTTTTTCCCCTATACTTAACATTAAAAACGCATGCGTTTTTTTGCTTGCGTTTTGACACGTTTTTGCAACGCATGCGTTTTTTATCTGCATGCATTTTGTTGCAGAAATGCAACATGTAGTAATTTTAGCGGCGTTTTTTTTGCCGCGAAAAAACGCATGCGTTTTTTTGCAGCAAAAAAACGTATTGATGTCTATGTAAACGCATGCGTTTTTAAGCACATGCATTTGCATGCGTTTTTATAGAAAAACATAAGAATACACACTTATAAGACACCCCCCAACCCTAATCCTAACTCTAACCCTAAAACACAAACTCTAACACAAACTCTAACACAAACTCTAAAACAAACTGTAACAGAAACTCTAACACAAACTGTAACACAAACTCTAACACAAACCCTAACACAAACCCTAACCCTAACCCTAACCCTAGGGATCTTAACCCTAACCCTAACACAAACCCTAACCCTAACCCTAAGACACAAACTCTAACACAAACTCTAGCACAAACTGTAACACAAACTCTAACACAAACCCTAACAAAACCCTAACCCTAACCCTAACCCTAGGGATCCTAACCCTAACAGAAACCCTAACCCTAAAACACAAACTCTAACCCAAACTGTAACACAAACTGTAACGCAAACTTTAACACAAACTCTAACACAAACTGTAACACAAACTCTAACACAAACCCTAACACAAACCCTAACCCTAGGGATCCTAACCCTAACCCTAACACAAACCCTAACCCTAACCCTAAAACACAAACTCTAACCCAAACTGTAACACAAACTGTAACACAAACCCTAACACAAACCCTAACCCTAACCCTAGGGATCCTAACCCTAACACAAACCCTAACCCTAAAACACAAACTCTAACCCAAACTGTAACACAAACTCTAACACAAACTCTAACAAAAACTGTAACACAAACTGTAACACAAACCCTAACCCTAAAACACAAACTCTAACCCAAACTGTAACACAAACTCTAACCCAAACTATAACACAAACCCTAACACAAACCCTAACCCTAACCCTAGCCCAAACCCTAGCCCTAACCCTAACCCTAGGCATCCTAACCCTAACCCTAGGGTTAGGGTTAGGATGCCTAGGGTTAGGGTTACGGTTAGGGTTAGGGTTTGTGTTAGGGTTAGGGTTAGGATCCCTAGGGTTAGGGTTTGGGTTAGGGTTAGGGTTAGGATCCCTAGGGTTAGGGTTAGGGTTTGTGTTAGGGATAGGGTTAGGATTCCTAGGGTTAGGGTTTGGGTTAGGGTTAGGATCCCTAGGGTTAGGGTTAGGGTTAGGATTCCTAGAGTTAGGGTTAGAGTTTGTGTTAGGGTTAGGATCCCTAGGGTTAGGATTAGAGTTTGTGTTAGGGTTAGGATTCCTAGGGTTAGGGTTAGGATCCCTAGGGTTAGGGTTAGGGTTAGGGTTTGTGTTAGGGTTAGGGTTAGGATTCCTAGGGTTAGGGTTAGAGTTTGTGTTAGGGTTAGGATCCCTAGGGTTCGGGTTAGGGTTAGATTTTGGGTTAGGGTTTGTGTTAGGGTTTGTGTTAGAGTTTGTTTTACAGTTTGGGTTAGGGTTAGAGTTTGTGTTTTAGTGTTAGGGTTAGGGTTAGAGTTTGTGTTAGGGTTAGGGTTAGGATCTTTAGGGTTAGGGTTAGGGTTTGTATTAGGGTTAGGGTTAGGATTCCTAGGGTTAGGGTTAGAGTTTGTGTTAGGGTTAGGGTTAGGGTTAGGATCCTTAGGGTTAGGGTTAGGGTTTGTGTTAGGGTTAGGATTCCTAGGGTTAGGGTTAGAGTTTGTGATAGGGTTAGGATCCCTACGATTAGGGTTAGAGTTTGGGTTAGGGTTTGTTTTAGAGTTTGTGTTAGAGTTTGTGTTACAGTTTGTGTTAGAGTTTGTGTTACAGTTTGTGTTACAGTTTGTGTTAGAGTTTGTGTTAGAGTTTGTGTTAGAGTTTGGGTTAGAGTTTGTGTTTTAGGGTTAGGGTTAGGGTTAGGATTTGTGTTAGGGTTAGGTTAGGATCTCTAGGGTTAGGGTTAGGGTTTGTGTTAGGGTTAGGGTTAGGATCCCTAGTAACCGTAGGGATCCTAACCCTAACCCTAACCCTAGGTATTTATGTTTTTAGTGGGTTTTCTAGTTGATTTTGATGATTGGCAGCTGTCACACACTTCTCATCATGCGTTTCAAAAACGCAAACGCAGGAAAAACGCGTTTAACCCCTTTACCCCCAAGGGTGGATTGCACGTTAATGACCGGGCCAATTTTTACAATTCTGACCACTGTCCCTTTATGAGGTTATAACTCTGGAACGCTTCAACGGATCCCAGTGATTCTGACATTGTTTTCTCGTGACATATTGTACTTCATGACAATGGTAAAAATTCTTTGATAGTACCTGCGTTTATTTGTGAAAAAAACGGAAATTTGGCGAAAATTATGAAAATTTCGCAATTTTCCAAATTTGAATTTTTATGCAATTAAATCACAGAGATATGTCACACAAAATACTTAATAAGTAACATTTCCCACATGTCTACTTTACATCAGCACAATTTTGGAACCAAAATTTTTTTTTGTTAGGGAGTTATAAGGGTTAAAAGTTGACCAGCAATTTCTCATTTCTACAACACCATTTTTTTTTAGGGACCACATCTCATTTGAAGTCATTTTGAGGGGTCTATATGGTAGAAAATACCCAAGTGTGACACCATTCTAAAAACAACACCCCTCAAGGTGCTCTAAACCATATTCAAGAAGTTTATTAACCCTTCTGGTGCTTCACAGGAATTTTTTGAATGTTTAAATAAAAATTAACATTTAACTTTTTTTCACAAAAAATTTAATTCAGCTCCAATTTGTTTTATTTTACCAAGGGTAACAGGAGAAAATGGACCCCAAACATTGTTGTACAATTTGTCCTGAGTACGCCAATACCCCACATGTGGGGGTAAACCACTGTTTGGGCACATGGCAGAGCTCGGAAGCGAAGGAGCGCCATTTGACTTTTCAATGCAAAATTGACTGGAATTGAGATGGGATGCCATGTTTCGTTTGGAGAGCCCCTGATGTGCCTAAACATTGAAACCCCCCACAAGTGACACCATTTTGGAAAGTAGACCCCCTAAGGAACTTATCTAGAGGTGTGGTGAGCACTTTGACCCACCAAGTGCTTCACAGAAGTTTATAATGTAGAACCGTAAAAATAAAAAATCATATTTTTTCACAAAAATTATCTTTTCGCCACCAATTTTTTATTTTCCCAAGGGTAAGAGAAGAAACTGGACCCCAAAAGTTGTTGTACAATTTGTCCTGAGTACGTTGATAGCCCATATGTGGGGGTAAACCACTGTTTGGGCGGATATGAGAGCTCGGAAGGGAAGGAGCGCCGATTGACTTTTCAATGCAAAATTGACAGGAATTGAGATGGGACGCCATGTTGCGTTTGAAGAGCCACTGATGTGCCTAAACATTGAAACCCCCCACAAGTGACACCATTTTGGAAAGTAGACCCCCTAAGGAACTTATCTAGAGGTGTGGTGAGCACTTTGACCCACCAAGTGCTTTACAGAAGTTTATAATGCAGAGCCGTAAAAATAAAACAAAAATTTTTTCCCACACAAATTATTTTTTAGCCCCCAGTTTTGTATTTTCCCGAGGGTAAGAGGAGAAATTCGACCCCAAAAGTTGTTGTCCAATTTGTCCTGAGTACGCTGATACCCCGTATGTTGGGGGGAACCACCGTTTGAGCGCATGGCAGAGCTCGGAAGGGAAGGAGCGCCATTTAGAATGCAGACTTAGATGGAATGGTCTGCAGGCGTCACATTGCGTTTGCAGAACCCCTAATGTACCTAAACAGTAGAAACCCCCCACAAGTGACCCCATATTGGAAACTAGACCCCCCAGGGAACTAATCTAGATGTGTTGTGAGAACGTTGAACCCCCAAGTGTTTCACTATAGTTTATAACGCAGAGCCGTGAAAATAAAAAAAAAATTTTTTGTCCCACAAAAATTATTTTTTAGCCCCCAGTTTTGTATTTTCCCAAGGGTAACAGGAGAAATTGGACCCCAAAAGTTGTTGTCCTATTTGTCCTGAGTACGCTGATACCCCATATGTTGGGGTAAACCCCTGTTTGGGCACACGGGAGAGCTCGGAAGGGAAGAAGCACTGTTTTACTTTTTCAACGCAGAATTGGCTGGAATTGAGATCGGACGCCATGTCGTGTTTGGAGAGCCCCTGATGTGCCTAAACAGTGGAAACCCCACAATTATAACTGAAACCCTAATCCAAACACACCCCTAACCTTAATCCCAACAGTAACCCTAACCACACCTCTAACCCTGACACACCCCTAACCCTAATCCCAACCCTATTCCCAACTGTAAATGTAATCTAAACCCTAACTGTAACTTTAGCCCCAACCCGAACCCTAACTTTAGCCCCAACCCAAACTGTAGCCCTAACCCTAACCCTAACGCTAACCCTAGCCCTAACCCTAGCCCTAGCCCTAACCCTAGCCCTAGCCCTAACCCTAGCTCTAACCCTAGCCCTAACCCTAGCCCTAACCCTAGCCCTAGCCCTAACCCTAGCCCTAACCCTAGCCCTAACCCTAGCCCTGACCCTAACCCTAGCCCTAATGGGAAAATGGAAATAAATACATTTCTTTTTTTTTTCCCTAACTAAGGGGGTGATGAAGGGGGGTTTGAATTACTTTTATAGCGGGTTTTTTAGCAGATTTTTATGATTGGCAGCCGTCACACACTGAAAGACGCTTTTTATTGCAAAAAATATTTTTTGCGTTACCACATTTTGAGAGCTATAATTTTTCCATATTTTGGTCCACAGAGTCATGTGAGGTCTTGTTTTTTGCGGGATGAGTTGACATTTTTATTGGTAACATTTTCGGGCACATGACATTTTTTGATCGCTTTTTATTCCGATTTTTGTGAGGCAGAATGACCAAATACCAGCTATTCATGAATTTCTTTTGGGGGAGGCGTTTATACCGTTCCGCGTTTGGTAAAATTGATAAAGCAGTTTTATTCTTCGGGTCAGTACGATTACAGCGACACCTCATTTATATCATTTTTTTATGTTTTGGCGCTTTTATACGATAAAAACTATTTTATAGAAAAAATAATTATTTTTGCATCGCTTTATTCTCAGGACTATAACTTTTTTATTTTTTTGCTGATGATGCTGTATTGTGGCTCGTTTTTTGCGGGACAAGATGATGTTTTCAGCGGTACCATGGTTATTTATATCTGTCTTTTTGATCGCGTGTTATTCCACTTTTTGTTCGGCGGTATGATAATAAAGCGTATTTTTTTGCCTCGTTTTTTTTTTTTTTTTTCTTACGGTGTTTACTGAAGGGGTTAACTAGTGGGCCAGTTTTATAGGTCGGGCCGTTACGGACGCGGCAATACTAAATATATGTACTTTTATTGTTTTTTTTAAAAAATTTAGATAAAGAAATGTATTTATGGGAATAATATTTTTTTTTTTTCATTATTTTGGAATATTTTTTTTTTATTTTTTTTTACACATTTGAAATTTTTTTTTTAAACTTTTTTACTTTGTCCCATGGGGGTCATCACAGATCAGTGATCTGACAGTTTGCACAGCACTCTGTCAGATCACTGATCTTACTTACAGGGCTGCAGGCTTCACAGTGCCTGCTCTGAGCAGGCTCTGTGAAGCCACCTCCCTCCCTGCAGGACCCGGATCCGTGGCCATCTTGGATCCGGGGCTCGAGCAGGGAGGGAGGTGAGGAGACCCTCGCAGCAACGCGATCACATCGCGTTGCTGCGGGGGGCTCAGGGAAGCCCGCAGGGAGCCCCCTCCCTGCGCAATGCTTCCCTGCACCGCCGGCACATCGCGATCATCTTTGATCGCGGTGTGCCAGGGGTTAATGTGCCGGGGGCGGTCCGTGACCGCTCCTGGCACATAGTGCCGGATGTCAGCTGCGATAGGCAGCTGACACCCGGCCGCGATCGGCGGCGCTCCCCCCGTGAGCGCCGCCGATCGCGCTGGACGTACTATCCCCTCCATGGTCATAGGGGCCCACCCCACCTCGACGGGATAGTACGTCCCATGTCAGAAAGGGGTTAAATGCAAAAACGCATGCGTCTAAAAACCGCTGCGTTTAAACGCGTTTTTGCACCAAATGCGTTTGCGTTTAAAACGCTGCATTTTAAAACGCAAGTGTGAAACCAGCCTTAGAGTGGTTTCACACTTGTGTTTGTGGCCGCCAGAGGTCAATCCGCTCTGGATCTGATTAAAAAAATGTTTAACAAGAGCCTGAAGATCGAAGCTCAGGAAAGGCAACCCGGAGAACACCTTGGAGCGGCAGACACTGGTAGTAGGTCCCAACCCAAGTACTAGCCCCACTGCAGTTTGATTAAAAAAATGTTTAACAAGAACCTGAAGATCGAAGCTCAGGAAAGGCAACCCGGAGAACACCTTGGAGCGGCAGACACTGGTAGTAGGCCCCAACCCAAGTACTAGCCCCACTGCAGTTTGATTAAAAAAATGTTTAACAAGAGCCTGAAGATCGAAGCTCAGGAAAGGCAACCCGGAGAACACCTTGGAGCGGCAGACACTGGTAGTAGGCCCCAACCCAAGTACTAGCCCCACTGCAGTTTGATTAAAAAAATGTTTAACAAGAGCCTGAAGATCAAAGCTCAGGAATGGCAACCCGGAGAACACCTTGGAGCGGCAGACACTGGTAGTAGGCCTTAAACCAAAAGTTTGGCCCAATGCAGTTTATAAAATGTTCCAGTGGTACACAGGCATCATTGGTGTGGTAAGCGGAGGACAATTTCTATTTGGGACTGCAGACAGACTTAGTAGGCTGTCCCCTGTGGACCATGCATCCACCACATTAACCCAGTGGCCCGTAATGGACATGTAACCTTCCGTGGACATGCCTACTGGTCCATGCATCTGTTGTCAGGTGCACCTTTCTACTATTAGATTGCTTGAGAGCATGGACAATGCGGATTTTTACATGATGGTGGAGGGCTGGGATGGCTTTTCTCGCAAAAGAAGTGACGACTGGGTAGCTCTTACCGTGGTACAGCGTAGTCCATCTGGGCTTTATAATTATAAAATAAAGAAAAAAAGTAGGCTGTAGGCACTTTAAAATAGGTTCCAGGGGTACACGGGCGGCAGTGGACAGGTCACTGAAGGACTAGTGGAAGGAGGGACCGCAGACAGGCGTAGTAGGCCTAACATAACAAAATTTGGCTGTAGGCACTTTTAAATTGGTTCCAGGGGTACACGGGCAGCAGTGGACAGGTCACTGGAGGACTAGTGGAAGGAGGGACCGCAGACAGGCGTAGGAGGCCTAACATAACAAAATTTGGCTGTAGGCACTTTAAAATAGGTTCCAGGGGTACACGATCAGCAGTTGACAGGTCAGTGGAGGACTAGTGGAAGGAGGGACCGCAGACAGGCGTAGTAGGCCTAACATAACAAAATTTGGCTGTAGACACTTTTACATTGGTTCCAGGGGTACACGGGCAGCAGTGGTCTGGTCAGTGGAGGACTAGTGGAAGAAGGGACCGCAGACAGGCGTAGGAGGCCTAACATAACAAAATTTGGCTGTAGGCACTTTAAAATTGGTTCCAGGGGGAAAACAGGCAGCAGTGGACAGGTCACTGGAGGACTAGTGGAAGGAGGGACCGCAGACAGGCGTAGTAGGCCTAACATAACAAAATTTGGCTGTAGGCACTTTAATATTGGTTCCAGGGGTACACGGGCAGCAGTGGACAGGTCACTGGAAGACTAGTGGAAGGAGGGACCGCAGACAGGCGTAGTAGGCCTAACATAACAAAATTTGGCTGTAGGCACTTTAACATTGGTTCCAGGGGAACACGGGCAGCAGTAGACAGGTCAGTGGAGGCCTAGTGGAAGGAGGAACCGCAGACAGGCTTCGAAGGCCTAACATAATAAAATTAGGCTGTAGGCAATTTAAAATTGGTTCCAGGGGAACACGGGCAGCAGTAGACAGGTTAGTGGAGGCCTAGTGGAAGGAGGGACCGCAGACAGGCTTCGAAGGCCTAACATAATAAAATTAGGCTGTAGGCACTTTAACATTGGTTCCAGGGGTACACGGGCAGCAGTAGACAGGTCAGTGGAGGCCTAGTGGAAGGAGGGACCGCAGACAGGCTTCGAAGGCCTAACATAATAAAATTGGGCTGTAGGCACTTTAACATTGGTTCCAGGGGTACACGGGCAGCAGTACACAGGTCAGTGGAGGCCTAGTGGAAGGAGGGACCGCAGACAGGCTTCGAAGGCCTAACATAATAAAATTGGGCTGTAGGCACTTTAACTTTGGTTCCAGGAGTACACGGGCAGCAGTAGACAGGTCAGTATAGGCCTAGTGGAAGGAGGGACCGCAGACAGGCTTCGAAGGCCTAACATAATAAAATTAGGCTGTAGGCAATTTAAAATTGGTTCCAGGGGAACACGGGCAGCAGTAGACAGGTCAGTGGAGGCCTAGTGGAAGGAGGGACCGCAGACAGGCTTCGAAGGCCTAACATAATAAATTTGGGCTGTAGGCACTTTGAATTCTCTTGCAGGGGTACACAGGCAGTGGGCACCATTGGTGTTGTCAGCGGCGGCCGATTGTAATGAGTGTCTGCCAGTTAGTAGTCCCAAAAAATAAATACATGTTAATGTCTCGCATTACAAGAAAAAGAAAAACCAAAAGGGTGCAATCATTAGATACAGGGGTGGGCTCCTCTGCGTAGTTTCAGACCTAGTAATTTGGCACAAAGTATTTACTTGGGTAAATATAGGACACTGCCCCTGACTATGTTAAGTACCATCATACATGTCAACACAATGGTATTGTCAGTGGCAGGAATTTACGGATGTCAGCACATAGACTAAACATAGGTGGAACTGTGAGAGATAATTGTGCAAGTGGTAGTGCAATGTTTGAGCTGGGGGTGGGGGAACTCTCTTGTGGCCGGCGGTACATGCCCAGGGCCCCTCATGTTACAACAGTGTGTCTGACGTTGGGTGCGCACCACCACCGCCAGAGACACTTTATTGTACTATGAGGGACCAAGTGGCAGTGCCGTCGACCAAAAGCGGGCACACCCACCTCTTCAGACAAACAGCACTCTCACGGGTGCTTGCGCCAAGTGGGGATACCACGGCCCCGTGTGGGGAGTTTGGCCATTTAGGGAGGTGTAAACATGTCGTATGCTGGACAATCAGCTGCTGCAAATTACGAGATTGGTAAAGTCATTGAGAGTAGTCCACAGGCAATACCTTTTCATAGGAAAGCTAGGTGTCGGCCGGGCAAGGTGGGGCAAAAGAATTCGAAATCCAGTTGTGGTTCATTTTAATGAAGGTTAGATCATCAACATTTTGGGTAGCCAGACGGGTCCTTTTTTCGGTTAATATTGAACCTGCAGCACTGAATACTCTTTCTGATAGGACACTAGCTGTCGGGCAAGCAAGCTCCTGCAATGCATATTCTGCCAATTCTGGCCAGGTGTCTAATTTGGATGCCCAGTAATCAAATGGGAATGATGGTTGAGGGAGAACGTCGATAAGGGATGAAAAATAGTTAGTAACCATACTGGACAAATGTTGTCTCCTGTCACTTTGAATTGATGCTGCAGTACCTGTCCTGTCTGCGGTCATAGCAAAATCACTCCACAACCTGGTCAGAAAACCCCTCTATCCAACGCCACTTCTGATTTCTGCCCCTCTAACACCTCTGGTCTGCTGCCCCCTGTAGCTCGTGTGAGAACGATCACGGGCGCTGTGTGCTGGGAATGCCTGAAGCAAACGGTCAACAAGAGTTGATTGTTTGGTTGCTAATATTAGTTCCAAGTTCTCATGTGGCATAATATTTTGCAATTTGCCTTTATAGCGAGGATCAAGGAGGCAGGCCAACCAGTAATCGTCATCGTTCATCATTTTAGTAATGCGTGTGTCCCTTTTGAGGATACGTAAGGCATAATCCGCCATGTGGGCCAAAGTTCCAGTTGTCAAATCTGCGGTTGTGCTTGGTTGAGGGGCAGTTTCAGGCAAATCTACGTCACTTGTGTCCCTCAAAAAACCAGAACCCGGCCTTGCCACGCCACCAATTTCCAGTGGCCCCGGAAAAGCTTCCTCATTAAAAATATAATCATCCCCATCATCCTCCTCGTCCTCCTCCTCTTCGCCCGCTACCTCGTCCTGTACACTGCCCTGACCAGACAATGGCTGACTGTCATCCAGGCTTTCCTCTTCCTCTGCTGCAGACGCCTGATCCTTTATGTGCGTCAAACTTTGCATCAGCAGACGCATTAGGGGGATGCTCATGCTTATTATGGCGTTGTCTGCACTAACCAGCCGTGTGCATTCCTCAAAACACTGAAGGACTTGACACATGTCTTGTATCTTCGACCACTGCACACCTGACAACTCCATGTCTGCCATCCTACTGCCTGCCCGTGTATGTGTATCCTCCCACAAAAACATAACAGCCCGCCTCTGTTCGCACAGTCTCTGAAGCATGTGCAGTGTTGAGTTCCACCTTGTTGCAACGTCTATGATTAGGCGATGCTGGGGAAGGTTCAAAGACCGCTGATAGGTCTGCATACGGCTGGAGTGTACGGGCGAACGGCGGATATGTGAGCAAAGTCCACGCACTTTCAGGAACAGGTCGGATAACCCCGGATAACTTTTCAGGAAGCACTGAACCACCAGGTTTAAGGTGTGAGCCAGGCAAGGAATGTGTTTCAGTTGGGAAAGGGAGATGGCAGCCATGAAATTCCTTCCGTTATCACTCACTACCTTGCCTGCCTCAAGATCTACAGTGCCCAGCCACGATTGCATTAATTTCTGCAAGAACTCAGACAGAACTTCCGCGGTGTGTCTGTTGTCGCCCAAACACTTCATAGCCAATACAGCCTGCTGACGCTTGCCAGTAGCTGCCCCATAATGGGACACCTGGTGTGCAACAGTGGCAGCTGCGGATTGAGTGGTTGTGCGACTGCGGTCTGTGGACGAGCTCTCGCTTCTGCAGGAGGACGAGGAGGAGGAGGAGGGGGTGCGAACGGCTACAGCCAACTGTTTCCTAGACCGTGGGCTAGGCAGAACTGTCCCAAAATTGCTGTCCCCTGTGGACCCTGCATCCACCACATTCACCCAGTGTGCCGTGATGGACACGTAACGTCCCTGGCCATGCCTACTGGTCCATGCATCTGTTGTCAGGTGCACCTTTGTGCTCACAGATTGCCTGAGTGCATGGACGATGCGCTCTTTAACATGCTGGTGGAGGGCTGGGATGGCTTTTCTGGAAAAGAAGTGTCGACTGGGTAGCTCGTAGCGTGGTACAGCGTAGTCCATCAGGGCTTTGAAAGCTTTGCTTTCAACTAACCGGTAGGGCATCATCTCTAACGAGATTATTCTAGCTATGTGGGCATTCAAACCCTGTGTACGCAAATGCGAGGCTAAGTACTTCCTTTTTCTAACCATAGTCTCATGTAGGGTGAGCTGGACTGGAGAGCTGGAGATCGTGGAACTAGCGGGGGTGCCGGTGGACATGGCAGACTGAGAGACGGTGGGAGATGGTATTGTTGCCGCCGGTGCCCTAGATGCAGTGTTTCCTACTACGAAACTGGCAATTCCCTGACCCTGACTGCTTTGGCCTGGCAAAGAAACCTGCACAGATACTGCAGGTGGTGCGGAAAATGGTGGCCTTACACTGCCGGAAGGGATGTAGCGTTGCTGACTAGCTTCATTGGCCGTGGGTGCTACAACCTTAAGGGACGTTTGGTAGTTAGTCCAGGCTTGCAAATGCATGGTGGTTAAATGTCTATGCATGCAACTTGTATTGAGACTTTTCAGATTCTGACCTCTGCTTAAGGTAGTTGAACATTTTTGACAGATGACTTTGCGCTGATCAATTGGATGTTGTTTAAAAAAATGCCAGACTGCACTCTTTCGATCCTCGGATCCCTTTTCAGGCATTGCAGACTGAGCTTTAACTGGATGGCCACGCTGTCCTCCAACAGGTTTTGGCTTTGCCACGCGTTTTGGGCCAGATACGGGCCCGGCAGATGGAACCTGTTGCGATGTTGATGCCTGCTGCGGCCCCTCCTCCTCCGCTTCAGAAATACTGCCGCCTGCACCCTGTTCCCCCAATGGCTGACAATCGGGGTCAACAACTGGGTCATCTATAACCTCCTCCTCTAGCTCGTGCGGAACTTCGTCTGTGTCACCGTGTAAGTCGGTGGTAGAGCGTTCGTGACGGGGCAACATAGTCTCATCAGGGTCTGATTCTGGATCAGTACCCTGCGAGGGCAATGTTGTGGTCTGAGTCAAAGGACCAGCATAGTAGTCTGGCTGTGGCTGTGCATCAGTGCACTCCATGTCAGATTCAACTTGTAATGGGCATGGCCTGTTAACTGCTTCACTTTCTAAGCCAGGGACGGTATGTGTAAAGAGCTCCATGGAGTAACCCGTTGTGTCGCCTGCTGCATCCTTCTCTGTTGTTGTTTTTGCTGAAGAGGACAAGGAAGCGACTTGTCCCTGACCATGAACATCCACTAACGACGCGCTGCTTTTACATTTACCAGTTTCAAAAGAGGAGGCAAAAGAGCTAGAGGCTGAGTCAGCAAGGTAAGCCAAAACTTGCTCTTGCTGCTTCGGCTTTAAAAGCGGTTTTCCTACTCCCAGAAAAGGGAGTGTTCGAGGCCTTCTGTAGCCAGACGACGAACCTGGCTCCACAGCTCCAGACTTAGGTGCAATATTTTTTATCCCACGACCACCTGATGCTCCACTACCACTACCATCATTACCAGCTGACAATGAATGCCCATGGCCACGACCTCTTCCACCAGACTTCCTCATTGTTTTAAAAACTTAACCAAAGTAACGGTATTTGTTGCTGTAAAACAACTTACACGGTGAGCTATAACTTCAGTATGATTTAGATATCCCTTTACAGGTGGGTGAGACCGCAAGGAAAATCAGGCACAATGTTACACACTCTGTTTTCGGTGGCACCAAATGAGAGAGATGCCACACACGCAGGACTATCACTCAAGCACATATGTCAATATTGATCTCCCACTTTTTTTTTTTTTTTTTCAGGGAGAATTTAGAAACCAAATAAAAAACAAAAAACAAATAGGCTTTCTATGGCCCACTATCTGAGAGAGAGAGATGGCACACCCAGGAGTCAGGACAGGCACACAAGCAGAAAGGCCAATATTAATCTCCCACTGTTTTTTTTTATTTTTTCAGGGAGAATTTAGAACCCCCCCCCCAAAAAAAAAAAAATGATTTTTTTCAGGAAGAATTTAGAAAACAAATAAAAAAAAGTGATTTTTTTCAGAGAGAATTTAGAAACCAAATAAAAAAAAAAAAGAAATAGGCTTTCTATGGCCCACTATCTGAGAGAGAGAGATGGCACACCCAGGAGTCAGGACAGGCACACAAGCAGAAAGGCCAAAATTAATCTCCCACTGTCTTTTTTATTTTTTCAGGGAGAATTTAGAAACCCCCCCCCCAAAAAAAAAATGATTTTTTCAGGAAGAATTTAGAAAACAAATTAAAAAAAATGATTTTTTCAGAGAGAATTTAGAAACCAAATAAAAAAAAAAATAGGCTTTCTATGGCCCACTATCTGAGAGAGAGAGATGGCACGCCCAGGAGTCAGAACAGGCACACAAGCAGAAAGGCCAATATTAATCTCCCACAGTTTTTTTTATTGTTTCAGGGAGAATTTAGAAACCCCCCCCCAAAAAAAATGATTTTTTTTCAGGAAGAATTTAGAAAACAAATAAAAAAAGTGATTTTTTCAGAGAGAATTTAGAAACCAAATAATAAAAAAAAAAATTGGCTTTCTATGGCCCACTACCTGAGAGAGAGAGATGGCACACCCAGGAGTCAGGACAGGCACACAAGCAGAAAGGCCAATATTAATCTCCCACTGTTTTTTTTTTATTTTTTCAGGGAGAATTTAGAATCCCCCCCAAAATGATTTTTTCAGGAAGAATTTAGAAAACAAATAAAAAAAAGTGATTTTTTCAGAGAGAATTTAGAAACCAAATAAAAAAAAAATAGGCTTTCTATGGCCCACTATCTGAGAGAGAGAGATGGCACACCCAGGAGTCAGGACAGGCACACAAGCAGAAAGGCCAATATTAATCTCCCACAGTTTTTTTTTTATTTTTTCAGGGAGAATTTAGAAACCCCCCCCCAAAAAAAAAAAATGATTTTTTCAGGAAGAATTTAGAAAACAAATAAAAAAAGTGATTTTTTCAGAGAGAATTTAGAAACCAAATAAAAATAAAATAAAATTGGCTTTCTATGGCCCACTATCTGAGAGAGAGAGATGCCACACCCAGGAGTCAGGACTGGCACACAAGCAGAAAGGCCAATATTAATCTCCCACTGTTTTTTTTTATTTTTTCAGGGAGAATTTAGAAACCAAATTTGTAAAAAAAAATAAAATAAATAGGCTTTCTATGGCCCACTATTTGAGAGAGATGGCACACTCAGGACTGGCACACAAGCCCAAAGGCCAATATTAATCACCCACTGTTTTTTTTTTTTCAGGGAGATTTTAGAAACCCCCCCCCAAAAAAAACAGAAAAAAAAATAGGCTTTCTATGGCCCACTATTTGAGACAGAGAGATAGCACACCCAGGAGTCAGGAGTGGCACACAAGCAGAAAGGCCAATATTAATCTCCCACTGTTTTTTGTTATTTTTTCAGGGAGAATTTAGAAACCAAATTTTTTACAAAAAAAAATAGGCTTTCTATGGCCCACTATTTGAGAGAGAGATGGCACACTCAGGACTGGCACATAAGCACAAACTCCAATATTAATCTCCCACTGTATTTTTTTTTTTCAGGGAGAATTTAGAAACCCCCCCCCCCAAAAAAAAATAGGCTGTTAGGGGTCGAGTTCCCACTTCTGCACAGGGGGAATATCGGGCCACCTCCGCTGCGGTCTCCCATTCTTGTCCAGCCACAGTGGAGTCTGCTCAGCAAGGACGTCGGTCCCAGCGTCTTGCTCATTCTCACTCTGTTCTGAGAGTTACTGCTGCTTCTCCAGTCTCTGCTATTAAAGTCTGTGCTGGTCAGCAGCGAGCGGACTTCTCTGGGACTAAGTCCTTGTCTGCACGTACTAAGCATGCCCAGCGTAAGGTCTCCCGTTGGAGATCGAGGGTCATGTGCTCAGGCTCTGCAGCACATTCCATTGGTCCTCTTGGCAGGTCCTAGAAAGGCAAAAGTGCTGTGGCCACTTCCTATGCTGCTGCTATATAAACTGCGCATGACCGCACGGCCATGCGCTAGTATTGTCAAACAATTGCTAATGTGTGTATGTTGTGAGTGCAAGTCGTCCTTGGATACCCCTACCCTATAGTATGACTGTTCGCGGAAGGTGTATGGCTGCTACCTAGCGCCCAACTTATCCTACAGCACTAGTCACACATTATAGCGTCCAGTTGCTGTGACCGCCAGTACGGCGCCGTGCACTTCCTCTGTGCTTTCCTTACCCAAGCCTGGGTGGTTAGTGGCGTTCGTCAGTGCGGCACTGCATGCTCTTCTGTTTCATTTCACACCCAGTTGCGGTGTTGCGCCAGCAAGGGTCTAATCGGACTTCAATCCCAGTTGGGGTTGAGTTCGCTGACTACTTGCTCGCGCTTTAGGTGCGGTACCGCGGTCCTTTGCCTTAACAGGATTGCTTCTTTCACGCTGGGTGAGGTTAACCCACGCGTGTATACTCTAGTGTACCGCCATATAGTCTGCTAATTGCTAGCAGCAGGTTTTCACCTGCACGGTGGACCCCGGACTGCGAACGCATCTATACCATCTGTCTTGGTGCGTTCCGCCAGTCCTTACAGAATACTAGCCCCAGGGTCTGGCTAGTAAATTGCGGACGACCAGCGTTTCCAGCGGTACATCCAGCAGCTGGAGGGAAGGTTGGCGGCTCTTGAGCGTTCAACCTCAGCTGTGGATGTTACTGCTGTCGCTGTTCAGGCTGCAAGTGTGGCTGCAGCTACCTTGTCCACTGCCGCTCCTGTACCGACGCTATCTCGCCTCCCGCTACCAGAGAAATTTTCTGGTGACAGTAAGTCCTGTAGGGGTTTCGTGAGTCAGTGCTCAATACATCTCGAGCTTCTGGCCTCTCGTTTCCCTACAGAGCGGGCTAAGGTGGGCTTTATAATTTCCTTATTGTCGGACAGGGCGTTGCAGTGGGCTACGCCGCTGTGGGAGCGTGGCGATCATGTGGTGCAGAGTGCTCCGTTATTCCTGAGCACTCTGAAACAGGTCTTTCTAGGACCTCGTGTCACCCATGACACGGCGCTCCAACTGTTGGCACTGACTCAGGGCTCGTCCTTGGTCAGCCTTTTTGCCGTCCATTTCCGCACTCTGGCATCTGAGCTGGAGTGGTCGGATAAAGCCCTTATCCCTATATTTTGGAGGGGGCTGGCTGACCACGTTAAGGATGCTCTGGCCACTAGGGAGATTCCCGCCACACTGGAGGAGTTAATAGCAGTATCTACTCGCATTGACCTCCGTTTTCACGAGCGGAGGTTAGAGCGAGCCCAGTGTAGGCAGAGGTTTCGGCTGGCTCCCACCTTCGCCAAACCTTTGGAATCTCCAGTTCAGGCTCCTGAGTTCCAGGAACCTAAGGTGGTGTCACGAGCGGGATCTAAGTCCCAGACCGCTCGTGCACTCCAGGGATGCCATGTTTGCCAACAGTCAGGACATCTTGCCACCAGATGTCATCAGCGGTCGAGGAAACGTCAGCGTCTAGTGGTAGTAGGTGGAGGTGCACTAGACACTGCGACGTTTGCCTCCAAATTGTCCTTTAAGGGGACAATTACCTTTGGCTCATCCTCCCACTCGGTAGACCTCTGTGTGGATTCTGGGGCGGAGGGCAATTTTATGTCTTCTGCCTTCGCCCAACGTCACGCAATACCCCTGGTTATGCTATCTCAAACAGTAACGGTACGAGTGGTGAATGGGTCGACACTCCCCGCACAGATAACACATCAGACCATCCCTGTTACTCTGTCCCTGTCACCATCCCATCAGGAGATTATTTCTCTGCTCGTCATTCCTGAGGGTATTGATGAGGTCCTGTTGGGGATACCTTGGCTACGGTACCACTCTCCTCACATCGAGTGGTCCTCAGGCAGAATTCTGGGATGGGGTGAATCATGTGGGGGTAGGTGTCACCGAGAGTGCGTTCAGGTTGCTACTACTGAGGTACCCGCAGATCTATCCTCTCTCCCCAAGCAATATTGGTCTTACGCAGACGTGTTCTCCAAGAAGGCGGCGGAGACCCTTCCGCCCCATCGCCCCTATGACTGTCCTATCGATCTCTTGCCTGGTGCGGAGCCTCCCCGGGGTCGAGTTTATCCATTATCTCTCCCGGAGACGGAGGCCATGTCTCAGTACATTCAAGAGAATCTGGCAAGAGGGTTTATCAGGAAGTCAGTGTCACCTGCAGGGGCAGGGTTCTTCTTCGTGCAGAAGAAGTATGGGGAGCTACGTCCATGCATAGACTACAGGGGTCTTAACGCTATCACCGTTAAGAACAAGTATCCTTTGCCCTTGATATCTGAGCTCTTCGATAGGCTTCGGGGAGCCAGGGTATTTACTAAATTAGATCTGCGGGGTGCTTACAACCTGATTCGCATCCGTGAGGGGGACGAATGGAAAACGGCGTTTAACATCAGAGATGGGCACTATGAGTATCTGGTGATGCCCTTCGGGCTCTGTAATGCCCCAGCCGTTTTTCAAGACTTTGTCAACGACATCTTCCGGGATATGCTTTCCACCTCAGTTGTAGTCTATCTGGATGACATTCTCATCTTTTCTCCAGATATTGACTCCCACCGGAGAGATGTTGGCAGAGTCTTCGACCTCCTACGGGCAAACTCTCTTTACGCTAAGTTGGAGAAGTGTATGTTTGAGCAGGAGTCTTTGCCGTTCCTGGGCTATATCATCTCCGCCCAGGGATTGGCTATGGATCCTGCCAAACTACAGGCTGTGATGGACTGGCAAGAGCCCCATTCTCTTAAAGCGGTGCAGCGCTTTATGGGGTTCATTAACTATTACCGCCAGTTCATTCCCCACTTCTCAACTCTGGTAGCTCCCTTGGTAGCCCTCACCAAGAAGGGAGCGAATCCTAAATTGTGGTCGGAAGAGGTCTCCAAGGCCTTCACTTCTATTAAGTCCCACTTTGCTAGCGCTCCCATCTTACATCGTCCCGATGTGGATAAGCCATTCCTAATGGAGGTGGATGCCTTGTCCGTTGGTGCTGGAGCAGTCCTCTACCAGAAGGATGCTTAAGGTCGGAAGCATCCATGCTTCTTCTTCTCTAAGACTTTCTCGCCAGCGGAGAGAAACTACTCCATCGGGGATAGGGAGCTTCTAGCAATGAAGTTGGCCTTTTCAGAGTGGAGACATCTTCTGGAAGGTGCGCGGTTTCCCTTCCAGGTTTACACTGACCACAAATATTTGGTCTACTTACAGACAGCCCAGCGGCTAAATTCTCGCCAAGCCAGATGGTCCTTGTTCTTTTCCCGGTTCCACTTTTCTCTTCATTTTCTCGCCGGGGAGAAGAATATTCGTGCTGATGCTCTCTCTCGCTCCCTTATGTCAACTGAAGAGGAGGAAGAGGAGACTCGGCTTATTGTTCCCTCTGAGAGCCTGAGAACCGTAGCACCGGTTTCGCTTGAGTCTGTGCCTCCGGGCAAGACTTTTGTGCCCATTAATTTGCGACCGGAGGTTCTCTCTTGGGCTCATTCGTCCAGAGTGGGTGGACACTTTGGGACAAAGAGGACATCTGAGCTACTGGCGAGGACGTACTGGTGGCCGCATATGGTCCGGGATGTCAGGGATTATATTCTGGCGTGTGTCTCCTGCGCCAAAAATAAATCTCCGCGTCAAAGGCCAGCTGGGTTGCTCTATCCCTTGCCGGTGGCAGATAGGCCCTGGGAGATGGTCGGGATGGACTTTGTCGTGGGTTTGCCCAAGTCTCGCAGCTGTACCATCATTTGGGTCATCACCGATCATTTCTCGAAAATGGTGCATTTGGTGCCACTACCACGGTTACCTTCTGCACGGGCCTTGGCTGCGTTGTTCATTAAGCACATCTTCCGCCTACATGGTATGCCTGACAAAATTGTCAGTGACCGGGGTCCCCAGTTTGCGTCTCGGTTCTGGAGAGAGCTGTGTCGTCTTCTCAGTATTGAGTTGAATCTCTCTTCCGCTTATCATCCCGAGACAAATGGGTTGGTAGAGAGGGCCAACCAGACCTTGGTCACATACCTGCGACATTTTGTTTCAGCCAGGCAGGATGACTGGGCATCCTTGCTATCATGGGCAGAGTTTGCGCTGAACAACGCCGTAGCCGACTCCACTGGACAAACCCCATTCCTCCTCAATTATGGTCAGCATCCACGGGTACCTGTGCCTATGCCCGTGTCTTCCGCAGACTCCAGGGTGGCAGACTGGGCTGTGGAGGCACGGGATATTTGGGACCGCACTCAGGATGCCATTCGGGCCTCCAAGGAGAGAATGAGGTCCTCCGCCGATGTTCATCGGCGCTCCGCCCCGTCCTTTGCTCCTGGCGACTTGGTGTGGCTCTCCGCCCGTAACATCAGGCTGCGAGTTGAGTCCACTAAATTTGCTCCTCGCTACTTGGGTCCCTTCAAGGTCCTCGAACAGGTTAATCCTGTGTTCTACCGTCTGGCCCTTCCTCCACGCCTTGGTATCAACGGCACCTTTCATGTGTCCCTCCTTAAGACCGTATACATGTCTCGGTTTTCTGAGTCATCTGCCGGGACATCGAGTTCGTCTACGGACGATTTCGAGGTGAACGCTATCTTGGGGTGCAAGGTGGTACGTGGCAAAAAAATTTTTTTGGTGGACTGGAAGGGTTACGGCCCTGAGGATAGGTCCTGGGAGCCTGCTGAACACATTCGGGCTCCGCAGCTCATTGCTGCCTTCGAACGTAGCGAGGCCCAAGGAGGGGGGGGGCCCTAGGAGGGGGGGTAATGTTAGGGGTCAAGTTCCCGCTTCTGCACAGGGGGAATCTCGGGCCACCTCCGCTGCGGTCTCCCATTCTAGTCCAGCCGCAGTGGAGTCTGCTCAGCAAGGACGTCGGTCCCAGCGTCTTGCTCATTCTCACTCTGTTCTGAGAGTTACTGCTGCTTCTCCAGTCTCTGCTATTAAAGTCTGTGCTGGTCAGCAGCGAGCGGACTTCTCTGGGACTAAGTCCTTGTCTGCACGTACTGAGCATGCCCAGCGTAAGGTCTCCCGTTGGAGATCGAGGGTCATGTGCTCAGGCTCTGCAGCACATTCCATTGGTCCTCTTGGCAGGTCCTAGAAGGGCAAAAGTGCTGTGGCCACTTCCTGTGCTGCTGCTATATAAACTGCGCATGACCGCACGGCCATGCGCTAGTATTGTCAAACAATTGCTAATGTGTGTATGTTGTGAGTGCAAGTCGTCCTTGGATACCCCTACCCTATAATATGACTGTTCGTGGAAGGTGTATGGTTGCTACCTAGCGCCCGACTTATCCTACAGCACTAGTCACACATTATAGCGTCCAGTTGCTGTGACCGCCAGTACGGCGCCGTGCACTTCCTCTGTGCTTTCCTTACCCAAGCCTGGGTGGTTAGTGGCGCACTGCATGCTCTTCTGTTTCATTTCATACCCTGTTGCGGTGTTGCGCCAGCAAGGGTCTAATCGGACTTCAATCCCAGTTGGGGTTGAGTTCGCTGACTACTTGCTCGCGCTTTAGGTGCGGTACCGCGGTCCTGTGCCTTAACAGGATTGCTTCTTTCACGCTGGGTGAGGTTAACCCACGCGTGTATACTCTAGTGTACCGCCATATAGTCTGCTAATTGCTAGCAGCAGGTTTTCACCTGCACGGTGGACCCCGGACTGCGAACGCATCTATACCATCTGTCTTGGTGCGTTCCGCCAGTCCTAACATAGGCTTTCTATGGCCCACTATTTGAGAGAGAGAGATGGCACACCCAGGAGTCAGGACAGGCACACAAGCAGAAAGGCCAATATTAATCTCCCACGGTTTTTTGTTATTTTTTCAGGGAGAATTTAGAAACCAAATTTTTTACAAAAAATAAATAAATAGGCTTTCTATGGCCCACTATTTGAGACAGAGAGATGGCACACTCAGGACTGGCACACAAGCCCAAATGCCAATATTAATCTCCCTTTTTTTTTTTTTTTCAGGGAGAATTTAGAAACCCCCCCCAAAAAAACAGAAAAATAAAAAGGCTTTCTATGGCCCACTATGTGAGATGGCACACACAGGGATGGCACTCGAGCAGAAATGCCAATCTTAATCTCCCACAGCTTTTTTTTTTAGGGAGAATTAAAAAAAAAACAAAAAAAAACAAAAACAGGGACTGTCCTACAATTACTATCTCCCTGCAGTAATCTCAGCCAGGTATGGCAGGCAGCAATAAGGAGTGGACTGCTGCACAAATTAAATAAAATGTGTGGACAAACAAACAAGATAGCTGTGCAGAAAGGAAGGAACAACAGGATTTGTGCTTTTAAAAAAGCAGTTGGTTTGCACAGCGGCGTACACACAGCAATGCAGCTATCAGGGAGCCTTCTAGGGCAGCCCAATGAGCTACAGCGCTGAGGAAAAAAAAATGTAACTTCCACTGTCCCTGCAAACAAAGGTGGTGTTGGACAGTGGAAATCGCTACAGCACAAGCGGTTTGGTGGTTAATGGACCCTGCCTAACACTATTCCTGCTTCTGACGAAGCAGCAGCAACCTCTCCCTAAGCTCAGATCAGCAGCAGTAAGATGGCGGTCGGCGAGAATGCCCCTTTATAGCCCATGTGACGCCGCAGACAGCAAGCCAATCACTGCAATGCCCTTCTCTAAGATGGTGGGGACTAGGACCTATGTCATCACGCTGCCCACACTCTGCGTCCACCTTCATTGGCTGAGAAATGGCGCTTTTCGCGTCATTGAAACGCGACTTTGGCGCGAAAGTCGCCTACCGCATGGCCGACCCCGCACAGGGGTCGGGTCGGGTTTCATGAAACCTGACTTTGCCAAAAGTCGGCGACTTTTGAAAATGAACAATCCGTTTCGCTCAACCCTAGTTGTGACGTCTGTCTGTCATGTAAATCCAAGTTGCTGATTGGTCGTGGCAAAATGCCCATGACCATTGCCACGACCAATCAGCGACGGTCACAGTCTGCCAGAAAAATGGCCACTGCTTCACTGCCCTGCACTCACCGCTGACCGCTCACACAGGGTTAATGCCAGCGTTAACGGAACGCGGTGTACCGCACTCCGTTAATGCTGCTATTAACCCTGTGTGACCAACTTTTCGCTATTGATGGTGCCTATGCAGCATCAATAGTGAAAAGATGTAATGTTAAAAATAATAAAAAAAGAAGTTATTCTCACCTCCTCCGATGTCACGCTGTCCTCCGTGCCCCTCTCCGATGCATGCCATGCCTTCCGGTCCGAACGATGCTATGCGTCCAGGACCTGCGATGACATCATGGTCATGTGACCGCGATGTCATCGCAGGTCCTACGCTCAGACCGGAAGCCACCGCCAGCACTGCAGAGAGGCACGAGGACTTCAGGGCCTGTGCCTGAGGTGAGTATATCTTTATTAATTTTTTTTTTAACACGAATACAGTGCCCACATTCCTAGACTATGTGGGCAGTGCAATATACTACGTCGACTGGCCAATATACTACGTGGCCTGTGCAATGTACTACGTGGACTGTCCAATATACTACATAACCTGTGCAACATACCACGTGGCTGCGCCTTCTAGAATACCCGATACGTTAGAATCTGGCCACCATCTAGTATATTCAAAATTGGCAATCTTCTTAGCGATTTTCCAGTGCTTAGCACTTGGGAAAGTGGCTACTGTGAAAGAGGTCTTAGGGCTAAAACACAAGGCCGAAATTCCCTGCCTAATTTGGGGCCGAAACATCTGGGGGCTAAAAGCTTGGGGCGAAACATCCGGGTCGAACTGCAGGGGGCGAAACATCCGGGGACTAAACATCCGGGGGCAAACTGCTGGGCGCGAAACATCCAGGGGCGAACTGCTGGGGGTGAAACATCCGGGGGCGAACTGCGGGGGGCGAAACATTCGGGCACGAAACATCCGGGGGCGAACTGCTGGGTGCGAAACATCTGGGGGCAAAAAGCTGGGGGCAAAACATCCGGATTGAACTGCTGGGGGGCGAAACATCCGGGGACGAAACATCCGGGGGCAAACTGCTGGGAGCAAAACATCCAGGGGCGAACTGCTGGGTGGGGGCGAAACATCCGGGGGCTTACTGCTGGGGGCGAAACATCCGGGCACGAAACATCCGGGGGCGAACTGCTGGGGGCAAAACATCTGGGGGCAAAACATCCTGGGGCAAACTTCTGGGGGCAAAACATCCGGGGCGAACTGCTGGGGGTGAAACATCCGGGGGCGAAACATCCGGGGGTGAAACATCCAGAGGCGAACTGCTGGGGCAAAACATCCGGGGTGAACTGCTGGGGGCGAAACATCCGGGGGCGAAACATCCAGGTGCGAAACATCCAGGGGCTGAACATCCGGGGGCGAACTGCTGGGGGCGAAACATCCAGGGTCGAACTGCTGGGGGCGAAACATCCGGGCACAAAACATCCGGGGGCAAAACATCCGGGGGTGAACTGCTGGGGGCGAACTGCTGGGGGTGAAACATCCGGGTGCAAAACATCCGGAGGCGAACTGCTGGGGGCAAAACATCCGGGGTGAACTGCTGGGTGCGAAACATCCGGGGGTGAACTGCTGGGGGCAAAACATCTGGGGGCAAACTGCTGGGGGTGAAACATCCAGGGGCGGAACATCCAGGGGCGAACTGCTGGGGGCGAAACATCCGGGGTCGAACTGCTGGGGGTGAAACATCCGGGCACGAAACATCCGGGGGCAAAACATCCGGGGGCGAACTGCTGGGGGCGAAACATCCGGGGGCGAACTGCTGGGGGTGAAACATCCGGGGGTGAACTGCTGGGGGCAAAACATCTGGGTGCGAAATATCTGGGTGCGAACTGCTGGGGCAAAACATCCGAGGTGAACTGGGGGCGAAACATCCGGGAGCGAACTGCTGGGTGCGAAACATCCGGGGGCGAACTGCAGGGGGTGAAACATCCAGGGGTGGAACATCCGGGGCGAAACATCCGGGGGCGAACTGCTGGGGGCGAAATGTGCAGGGGCGAAATGTGTGGGGGCAAAACAACCTGGGGGCGAAATGCTGGGGGCGAAATGTTCGGGGGCGAAGTGTACCTGGGGGCAAAGTGTACCTGGGGGCGAACTGCTAGGGGCGATCTGCTGGGGGCGTAACATCCGGGCACAAAACATCCGGGGGCAAAACATCCGGGGGTGAACTGCTGGGGGCGAACTGCTGGGGGTGAAACATCCGAGGGTGAACTGCTGGGGGCAAAACATCCGGATGCAAAACATCCGGAGGCAAACTGCTGGGGGCAAAACATCCGGGGTGAACTGCTGGGGCGAAACATCCGGGGGTGAACTGCTGGGTGCGAAACATCCGGGGGCGAACTGCTGGGGGTGAAACATCCAGGGGCGGAACATCCAGGGGTGAACTTCTGGGCGCAAAACATCCGGGGTCGAACTGCTGGGGGCGAAACATCCGGGCACAAAACATCCGGGGGCAAAACATCCGGGGGCGAACTGCTGGGGGTGAAACATCCAGGGGTGAACTGCTGGGGGCAAAACATCCGGGTACGAAACATCCGGGGGTGAACTGCTGGGGGCGAACTGCTGGGGGTGAAACATCCGAGGGTGAACTGCTGGGGGCAAAACATCCGGATGCAAAACATCCGGAGGCAAACTGCTGGGGGCAAAACATCCGGGGTGAACTGCTGGGGCGAAACATCCGGGGGTGAACTGCTGGGGGCGAAACATCCGGGGGCGAACTGCTGGGGGTGAAACATCCAGGGGCGGAACATCCAGGGGTGAACTTCTGGGCGCAAAACATCCGGGGTCGAACTGCTGGGGGCGAAACATCCGGGCACAAAACATCCGGGGGCAAAACATCCGGGGGCGAACTGCTGGGGGTGAAACATCCAGGGGTGAACTGCTGGGGGCAAAACATCCGGGTACGAAACATCTGGAGGCGAACTGCTGGGGGCAAAACATCCCGGGGTGAACTACTGGGTGCGAAACATCCGGGGGCAAACTGCTGGGGGCGAAACATCCGGGTACGAAACATCTGGAGGCGAACTGCTGGGGGCAAAACATCCCGGGGTGAACTATTGGGTGCGAAACATCCGGGGGCAAACTGCTGGGGGCGAAACATCCGGAGGCGAACTGCTGGGGGCGAAACATCCAGGGGCGGAACATTCGGGGGCGAACTGCTGGGGGCAAAACATCCCGGGGTGAACTACTGGGTGCGAAACATCCGGGGGCAAACTGCTGGGGGCGAAACATCCGGGTACGAAACATCCGGGGGCGAACTGCTGGGGGCGAAATGTGCAGGGGCGAAATGTGTGGGGGCAAAACAACCTGGGGGCGAAATGCTGGGGGCGAAATGTTCGGGGGCGAAGTGTACCTGGGGGCAAAGTGTACCTGGGGGCGAACTGCTAGGGGCGATCTGCTGGGGGCGTAACATCCGGGCACAAAACATCCGGGGGCAAAACATCCGGGGGTGAACTGCTGGGGGCGAACTGCTGGGGGTGAAACATCCGAGGGTGAACTGCTGGGGGCAAAACATCCGGATGCAAAACATCCGGAGGCAAACTGCTGGGGGCAAAACATCCGGGGTGAACTGCTGGGGCGAAACATCCGGGGGTGAACTGCTGGGGGCGAAACATCCGGGGGCGAACTGCTGGGGGTGAAACATCCAGGGGCGGAACATCCAGGGGTGAACTTCTGGGCGCAAAACATCCGGGGTCGAACTGCTGGGGGCGAAACATCCGGGCACAAAACATCCGGGGGCAAAACATCCGGGGGCGAACTGCTGGGGGTGAAACATCCAGGGGTGAACTGCTGGGGGCAAAACATCCGGGTACGAAACATCTGGAGGCGAACTGCTGGGGGCAAAACATCCCGGGGTGAACTACTGGGTGCGAAACATCCGGGGGCAAACTGCTGGGGGCGAAACATCCGGGTACGAAACATCTGGAGGCGAACTGCTGGGGGCAAAACATCCCGGGGTGAACTATTGGGTGCGAAACATCCGGGGGCAAACTGCTGGGGGCGAAACATCCGGAGGCGAACTGCTGGGGGCGAAACATCCAGGGGCGGAACATTCGGGGGCGAACTGCTGGGGGCGAAACATCCGGGGGCGAACTGCTGGGTGCAAAACATCCAGGGGCGAACTGCTGGGGGCGAAACATCTGGAGGCGAACTGCTGGGGGAAAAACATCCTAGGGCGAAACATCCGGGTGCGAAACATCCGGGGGCGAACTGCTGGGGGCGAAATGTAAAGGGGCGAAATGTGCGGGGGCGAAACAACCTGGGGGCGAAATGCTGGGGGCAAAATGTTCGGGGGCGAAGTGTACCTGGGGACGAACTGCTAGGGGAGAACTGCTGGGGGCGAACTGCTGGGGGCGAAACTTCCAACTCCCCAATTTCCAATGCCTCACTATTATTATAAGGTAAATTAAGATTGACAAGCTTCAGTAACAAGAATGTATGTTTTTGCCATTAAAATGGGCACTGTACATGTTTTCCTGGCCTCCACTCACTGCCGACTATGCTCCCCCATTGACTTGCATTGGGTTTCGTGTTTCGGTCGATCCCCGACTTTTCGCGATAATTGGCCGATTCCACTCGACTTTTGAGATAGTCGGGTTTCGCAAAACCCAACTCGACTCTAAAAAAGTCAAGGTCGCTCAACCCTACTAACTGTAGCTCTAATCCTATCTGTAGCCCTAACCCTAACCCTAATAGGAAAATGGAAATAAATTCATTTTTTAATTTTATTATTTTTCCCTAACTAAGAGGGGGATGAAGGAGGGTTTGATTTACTATTTATAGTTGGGTTTATTGTTGTCACACACTAAAAGACGCTTTTTATTGCAAAAAAATAGTTTTTGCGTCTCCACATTTTGAGAGCTATAATTTTTCATTATTTTGGTCCACTGAGTCATGTGAGGTCTTGTTTTTTGTGGGACGAGTTGACATTTGTATTGGTACCATTTTCGGGTACGTGACATTTTTTGATCGCTGTTTATTCTGATTTTTGTGAGGCAGAATTACCAAAAAGCAGCAATTCATGAATTTCTTTTGGGGAGGGGGGGGGGGGCGTTTATACTGATCCGCGTTTGGTAAAATTGATATAGCAGTTTTATTCTTCGGGTTAGTACGATTACAGCGATATGTCATTTATATCATTTTTTTATGTTTTGGCGCTTTTATACTATGAAAACTAATTTATATAAAAAATAATTATTTTTGCAACACTTTATGCTGAGGACTATAACTTTTTATTTTTTCGCTGATTATGGTGTATTATGGCTTGTTTTTTTGCGGGACAAGATGACATTTTCAGCGGTACCATGTTTATATATATACGTATTTTTGATCGCGTGTTATTACACTTTTTGTTCGGCGGTATGAAAATAAAGCGTTGTTTTTTTGCCTTGCTTTTTTTTTCTACGGTGTTCACTGAAGGGGTTAACTAGTGGGACAGTTTTATAGGTTGGGCCATTACGGACGCGGCGATACTAAATATGTGTACTTTTATTGTTTTTTTTATTTAGATAAAGAAATGTATTTATTGGAACAATATTTTTTTGTTCTTTATTTAGGAATTTTTATTTTATGCACATGTAAATATTTTTTTTTTTACTTTTTTACTTTGTCCTATGATGGGACATCATGCTATAGTGTCAGATCGCTGATCTGACACTTTGCACAGCACTGTGTCAGATCAGTGATCTGACAGGCAGTGCTGCAGGCTTGCCGGCGCCTGATCTCAGCAGGCGCTTGCAAGCCACCTCCCAGCAGGACCCGGAAGGAGCCCCATGTCCATTTTGGATCTGGGGCCTGCAGGGAGGAGTTGCTCGGAACAACGCAATCACATCGTGTTGTTCTGAGGGTCTCAGGGAAGCATGCAGGGAGCCCCCTCCCTACGCGATGCTTCCCTATGACGCCGAAACGCTGCGATCATGTTTGATCGCAGTGTTCTGGGGATTAATGTGCCGGGAGCGGTCCGTGACCGCTCCTGGCACATAGTGCCGGATGTCAACTGTAATAATCAGCTGACACTCGGCGGCGATCAGCGATCACCTATGACGTACTATCCCGTCCCTGGGAATTAAGTCCCACGTCACCTCGACGGGATAGTAAATCATATGGGATTAAGGGGTTAAAGCCACGTTCACACGTTGAGTATTTGGACAGTATTTCACATCAGTATGTGTAAGCCAAAACCAGGAGGGTGAGAAATACAGAAGTGGTGATGTGTTTCTCATTGTTCCACTACTGTTTCTGCATTACAAATACTGATGTGAAATACTGAACATGTGAACGAGATCTAACAGTTTAATTTACCAAAAGCACTTAAAATATTGCAGTGAAAAATGCTGTTGTAATATCTGCAGCTTTTTTATTCTTTCATTGCTTTCTACGGGTGAAAACACACTGAAAGAAGTGACACGCTACAGATATATAAAGCGCTACAGTTCTGAAATCCAGTCAGAAACAAAACAAGCGCATGCAGGAGATTTCGGAAATCTTCTATGTTTTGCTGGCACTTTAAAAATCAGCTATTCGCCATGTTCATATGCAGAATTTTTGCAGCTTTTTCTTCTGCAAATAAGAAGTTTACCGCATTTTACAGCACGAGCAAAAGCTGAGATTTTCAGAAATCTCCTGCACACCCTTTTATTTCTCCTGACTGATTTTCACAACTGCAGCCTTTTTAAATCTGCAGCATGTCACATCTTTCAGCAATTTTTTTCACCCGTAGAAAGCAATGAAAAAGTTTAAAAAATGCTGCAAATGTCCCAACGCTGTTTTTCGCTGCGTTTTTGGTGAATAAAACTAACTTTATTAAACATGTACTGTAGACAAAAATGCATACTGTAAAAAAAACAAACGGCAAACGCTCTAAGGGTACATGCACACAGTCAGTAAACGCTGCGGGTCGACTGCTGTGTACTTGTGCAGCGTCCAACCCACAGCGGCCAGATGTTAAAGTATAGTGGATGGGATTTCAAGAAATTCCATCTCTACTATGCGTGCACTGACACCCGCACCTCACCCGCAGAGACGGACATGCGGCGCATCTCTCCAGACCACAGCATGTCAATTTATCTTGCGGAGACGCTCAGAGAAATCTCACCCGTGCAATATACAGTATAGGACGCAGTGATTCTGCACGGTTTAATGAACACATGCGGAATCATCTGTATTCAAAACATGGCAGCACTTTGGATGCAGCACATGTCTGCTGCTGTGTCCAAAGGGTGGCCATTTCCGGATCGTCTGCACATACCTTAAATAATTAAATAATGGGTGTTTTGAAAGCAATGTTTTCACTGCCAAGAGAGCAGGCTTTGGCTGCAAAAAAAATACACCTAAAAGCTGATTCCTATGCACGCCTGTACTATATATGTATTGTTTACCCTTATTATTTCACATAGGAATTGGTCTATTTATATATAATGAATACTCTGATTCAGCAGATAATATTCCTGTCTTGTGTCATCCAGCAGCAAAACAAGGCAGAGCTTCTTACCTGCCTAGGCCTCTAAACAAATGCACTATCAGGATGCAGTGGACCCATGTGGTTAAGATGGAGACAACACAGGTGCAGCATAACCGATGAGGCAACCACTCTCAACCTACCAAACTAATGGAGGGGGTGGCTGCTTGGCACAATGCTGCACATAAAAGACTTGTATGTGGCGCTGTTCACACAATGGAGATGCACAGCATCCAGGCAAGCCTAGTAGTGACACCCTTCTATTAGATCAGGCGGGCCTGCCCAGCGCTATCCAAATGCACCCCATGTGAACAGACACCACAGTTTACAATAGTGCATTTGTTTAGAGGCCTAGGCAGGTAAGAAGCTCTGCCTTGTTTTGCTGCTGTTTTTTTCTATTTTTTGGAGGATCTTTGAATCCTCTTCTTGTGCTCTTGCTGTTTAGAATTAGGACTCGTAAGCGTGGGGACCCTTGACGTGGGTTACGAGCTTGCGTATTTTGGCCAAAGTATAAACTAATACCTCACAAAAAATTTTTTATATTTTTTGTGTTTTTTGCATTTTTTTCGGGGTGCAGTTGGGCCCATTTTTGTCTTGTAAACTGTGGTGTCTGTTCACATGGGGTGCATTTGGACAGCGCTGGGCAGGCCCGCCTGATCTAATAGAAGGGTGTCACTACTAGGCTTGCCTGGATGCTGTGCATCTCCATTGTGTGAACAGCGCCACATACAAGTCTTTTATGTGCAGCATTGTGCCAAGCAGCCACCCCCTCCATTAGTTTGGTAGGTTGAGAGTGGTTGCCTCATCGGTTATGCTGCACCTGTGTTGTCTCCATCTTAACCACATGGGTCCACTGCATCCTGATAGTGCATTTGTTTAGAGGCCTAGGCAGGTAAGAAGCTCTGCCTTGTTTTGCTGCTGTTTTTTTCTATTTTTTGGAGGATCTTTGAATCCTCTTCTTGTGCTCTTGCTTGTGTCATCCAGACAGTAGTGACAGGAGGCCGCCCTGTCAGATTACAAGCAGTTATTTAGTGACTGTGGTCAGAGCCTATGCTGATCACTGCTGTATGTGACTGTGAAACCTCATCCTACAGCAATCAGCACAGAGCTCTGGGACCACAGTGAGTAAATCACTGCACTGAAGGGGTCTCAAGGGGGGGTTTGGGAGAGACATTCCGGAACAACAGAGCAATGCAAAGCATTATTCACTGCTGTACACCCTCTGGGCACTTCATAAAGGGGCTGCAGATGCAGGGGGCCCCCTTTGTAGCTGGGGGCCTTAGGCGTCTGCCTGGTCTGCCTGCCCCAAATGCTGGCCCTGAGCACAGGACAGCCACCTTTGCTACACCCAGAGAATCTGGCCAATTTCATGAGTCCACTTAGACCCAGGCTGCGGGACCTCTGTCACAGCTACAAGCACAGACATTTTTTCTCCAGCAGCTTCAGCTCACACACTCCCAAGGCTCAACCCCTTCCCTTAGCCCAGGGCAGTTCATTTTACACAGTCTATTGCAGGGAGGAGCAGAACATTCCATCACACCACACAAGGGGGTGCTGTCTCTTGAAGTAGCAGCGTGTTCCTACTGTCCTACTGTCCGTAACAGCACCACCCTCCTACACATGTCCCACATTGAAGGCTACTTGTTTGTCCAGAAATGGTGTTGCTACACAGAGTCACTCACCTATGGGTGCTGCATCTCAAACTCCAGGATCGCCTGCTGATCCATGCATAGCCGTTCAAGAATTTGCAAGGTGGAGTTCCACCTTGTTGGTAAGTAACATATGATGGGAAGGCAGAAGTGAAGCTGCAGTGCAGACAGGCAAGCAGCATCAGGGAGGGAATGCCAAAAGAGTGCATAGACTGCACTTTTTGACCTGATAAGTAGACTGTGGAGAAAGCAGAGTAGGAGGAGGAGGCATCATGGGCAGAGACAGCTAGGCTAGGGGCCAGGCACGGTGCCCAGTAGCAGCCAACTTAATTTCTAGGTGCTGGTCTCAGCACTTTGCAGCAGCTGATGTAATAGCTAGGGTTGGCTGCGATGCACAGTAGGAGCCCACTTGATGGCTGGGGGCCAGACTTAGCGCTTCCTGTAAAATGACGACTTCACTCAGATGGCCTTGATTCCATGTGGTGTCTAGAACCTCATCACCCCCATTGCATCATCACACCTGTCCAGTCTCTTCTTAACTTAGGCTGCCCTACTGATTCACTTCTGTCCTCGCTACTCCTCCACTTCTCTCCTCTTCAAATCC
Organism: Ranitomeya imitator; assembly: GCF_032444005.1. Lineage (NCBI taxonomy): Eukaryota > Metazoa > Chordata > Amphibia > Anura > Dendrobatidae > Ranitomeya > Ranitomeya imitator. The sequence goes on along the minus strand of NC_091287.1, from coordinate 227,878,571 downwards.
CTTCATTGTCTTCCAGTTTCACAACGTATCCACTTCAAGCTACTAACACTGACCTTCAAAGCCATTCATTACCTGTCTTCCCCATATATCTCTGAACTACTTTCATGATATCTCCCACTACATAATCTCAGGTCCTTCCAAGACCCCCTTCTCTCCTCCACAATTGTACGTTCCTCATCCAATTGCCTGCAAGTCTTCTCCAAAGTATCCTGCAATTTTTAGAATTCTGTTGCCTAACACATCCAATTATCCCCTAATAATAACATTTCAAGCCTGTCTTGAAAACCCGTGTCCTCAGAACAACTTATTGCCTGCAATGAACTCAATGCCACCTCACCAACACCAGAGCTTCTGAGGCCCCGAACCTACTGTCTCCTTCCCCATTTTCCTGTAGAATGTAAAGCTGTAAGGGTAGAGTCCTCTCCTTACTGTCACTATTAGTTTGCTCATTATTATTTCTGTTTGTGTTTTGTATGTAACCTCTCCTCATGTACCGTACCATGGAATCAATGATGCTCTAAAAAAATTGCTAATAATAATAATCCTCTGCATGATGCCAGTGTGCACACAGAAGAAAACTGCAGCAATTGGCAACTGTGTTTCATCATCATCGCAGATGTGTTGTGGTGGTTCACTGTTCGTTTGCACTATCCCTCCCATGTGCTCTTCCCCCAACAGAACAAGTGGTTGGGCATCAGTACACTAAATTTCTTCTAATTATTGGCTAGGTCCAGATGGATGGCCCAAGGAACCACAGCCAGCAAAGTCATCAAAAACCAAAAATGAATAAGTAAATAAAAATAGCGGCGCTGGTGCAGATGAAAGTGAGACGCAGCAGGTAATATTCTGTACCACACACAGAAAGAAATGAATAAATATATAAAAAATACGTAGAACCTGCGCAGTCTGCTCTATATACACAAAAATCAAGTAATCACAATACGAAATTACCTGTCAGGTGAAGAGCGTTAATCGCATAGCAGTATATGTAAATGTTCAAACTCAGATAAGTGCAATTAGGAACTATAATGGAGAAAAAGAAATAGGAAAACGATATTAATAAATGGTTCCTATTACAAAAAAAGTGAGGATACTATTATAATATGTGCTAATATGATCGGGAGTGCACTATCAATCCTCCCAAAATACCAGCAAGAAAGGATAAAAATATATTATAATAAAAAAATATAATATAATAATACGCTCCTGTGATTTAAACGCTATTAGTAAGGCACCCGTAACTGCCTGAAAATAAAGTCAATGTAGTAACAAGCGGGTACTTGTATATAAATCAATACAGACGTGGTGGCTGCACGTTCAGCCTCAGTACAGACCTGTAGTGTAGATAGGTGCCTTTAAGAATCTCCGTGATTGCTGCAGATGGACGTTGCTGAATGCTCGGCTTATAGATCCGGGAGTTTGCTTCTTCTAAGCGGCTTATGCAGGCGCTGTCCCGGCCGGTGACAAGCGCCTGTGCGGCCGCGGCTTGAAAGTCCTGATATGTTGCTTCGCAGGACCTGCAGTGACGTTCAGGTCACGTGTTCTTCAGTCACGTGGTGCCCCTGGAGACACTACGGATCGCAGTGGGAGCCAAAAACCAACGCGTTTCGGAATGACGCGGATTCCTTCATCAGGGTTGGCTCCCCCTGCATTGGAATGGCTATATATACCTGCGGTATGTCTCTCATAGGCTTAATTGAATGCAAATAGTTCCACCTCGTTATTCAGGCCTTTAGGTCTCAGGGTATCCATCTCGAAGATGTATTTAGTTTCTTCACGAGACATCTGACTAATAAAATCACCGTTACGCCAGTCTCGATATACCACCTTCATACCCACCACCTTTGTTCCTTGCGGGTGTCCTTCATGGTGGATTAAAAAATGTTTTGACAGTGGATGATCAGCGTATTTATTACGTATATTTCGAAGATGCTCATTTATTCTCTGGCTTAAGGCCCGTTTAGTGCGTCCCACATATTGTTTCCCACACGGACATTCAATAACGTATATCACCCCCCGCGTTGTACACGTTATAAAGTCCGTAATGGGGAATTCCGTGCCATTCCGTGATATCACCTGTTTCTGTTTGCTTAATTTTAGTGATTTACACATTTTGCATTTTTGGCACGGAAAGAAACCCTGGACAGTTTGTTTAAAGGGGCCCTTTGTTCTGATTGGGGGATTTGGATTCCGCACAGTAGGGGCAATTAGTAGGCCTAGATTACGTGCTTTCCTAAAAACAAAACGTGGGCATTCAGATAGTTTGTCTCCTATTGTATTATCCTCTTTCAAAAGGTCCCAATGTTTGTTTACAATTTTTCTCAAAATTGATATGTTTGAGTTGTATTGAGTGATGATAGGTATCACTATCTTAGATTGCTGTTTAAAGGGATCCTTTTCCTCCTTATTACTATCAGCGAGGAGTTTTGTTCGAGAGATTTGTTTAACCGTATTTTTAGTTAGGGTTAAAGCTTTTTTATCATACCCTTTATTTACAAACTTGTTGATGAGCATATCTGCCTCCCTGTCAAAATCTTCTATGTTAGTACAGTTACGATTTGATCTAATGAACTGGCTACGAGGAACATTTAGCAACCATCGTGGTAAGTGGCAGCTATTCATAGAAATAAAGCTGTTTGAATCAGTAGGTTTGATGTAAGTACGGGTTTGCAATTTTCCCTCACTGGCTGAGATGATAAGGTCCAGAAAATGTACATTGTCCTTACTAATATTTGATGAAAATTCAAGATAAAATTCATTTTTATTTATATCTATTAAAAATTGTGCTAGAGCTTGTACACCCCCATCCCAAATAAAAAAGACATCGTCTATAAAACGTAGCCAGAGGACCAGACCCGCACGCAGCACGCAGCACGCCCCCGTGGTAGATGTGGAGATCCTCCCACCTACCCACGTAAAGGTTTGCGTAGCTGGGTGCGAATCTGGTCCCCATAGCTGTCCCCCATTGCTGGGTATAGTAGTTCTTCCCATATCTAAAATAGTTATGGGTAAGAATAAAAACAGCGCATTCTTTAATAAAGTCCACCTTCTCACGTGATAGACTTTGTGACTTATTTAAAAAGTATCCCATTGCTTCTGTCCCTTTTTTGTGTTGTATCACGGTGTATAGTGATGCAATGTCCAACGTACCCAAGATGTAATTTTCCTGCCATTTAAATTTTTCTAGTATCTGTAGGATATGCTTGCTATCTCTCAGATAGGATGGTAGAGAGGGGATTAGTTTCTGTAGGGAGCAATCGACATAATGTGATAGATTGGAAGTTAAATTACCAATACCCGAAATAATAGGGCGACCAGGTGGGTTTTTTATATCCTTATGGATTTTGGGGAGATGGTAGAATACCGCCATCCTAGGGTGTGGTGTATAGATATACTCGAATTCTTGTTTATTAATTAACCCATCGTCTAAACCCTTAATCAATAAATTTCTCAAGTCGCCAGTAAACTGAACCGAGGGGTCACTGGGAAGAATTGAGTATGTTCTATTATCCCCCAGGAGGCGCAATGCTTCATTTTCATACTGAGATCGATCTAAAATTACGATCCCGCCCCCCTTGTCCGCGGGGCGTATCACAATGTCTTCCTGTTGTTGTAGTGTTCGAATAGCCTCCCTTTCTTTACGGGTGAGATTGTGACGAGTTTCTGAACATTTTTTCTCACTTACTTTTTTTATGTCATTAATGACATTTTTTTGAAACGCTTTAAAGGATTCCGAATACTCGTTAACTGGATTAAATTTCGATTTAGCCCTTAGGTCGGTATAGTCATCAGATCGTATTTCGTTAGATTCAATTGTTTGTTGTGGTGGTTTTTTTTATAAAATATTTCTTTATTGCCAGTTTCCGCATAAATTGTTTAATACCAACAAACGCCTGAAATTTATTAAATTTGGCTGTGGGTGCAAATTTTAAACCTTTTTGTAATAACGTAGTTTCATTTTCCTTTAATACATGCGTGCTCAGATTGAAGATTTTTTGATTCTCAGTACTTAATTCTTCATGTTTTTTCTTTTTTTGGGCGAGTTTCCCCCCCCTGCACCCCCTGTACCGTTTTTTGGTGGGACCACCTGAAAAAACGGATTTATAGTTCTAACTGCTCCTGTAGATTGTTGTTTTTTGGTGAGAACACTTTTTTTTGGCCTCACTACTGTACTTGTATGTGGTTCTAATATATCATTATTTAATGGTGGCTGTTCTATAGTTGGATCCAAAATCTCAAAACGATTCTGGATTGAGGTTGGAGTAATGTTTTGGTTATTATTATTAGATGCTTGTGTTATTCTAGGTGCCTCTTGACAGTTTGATGCAGCCAATGTATTGTTATCATTCGGTGTTAAATGAATAGAGAATACCTCCTCTGATATATTGGTAGAAAAACTACTACCCTCTATCTGATCAATAGTTTCAAGTTCCATTTCGTTCCTATATGAACGATATTCCGGGACTGGTATCGCATCACGTCCAAACTTACGTTTCTTTTTTTCTATTATTTCCTTCTCTTTATTATTTACACGATTTTTGATACTATTAGACAAATGTCTAATTTCGGGATGATTTTTATATGGATCAATATCTTTAAATAATTTGGCAATTTCGTTTTTACTTGTCATTAGTTGATCTCTCCGTTTATTGATAATAAAAGAAATAGCTTGTTTGGAAAATGATTTTAATAGTGAGTCCCATTCTATCAGTGTATTTGCATCCCCTATATCACCTGTCAAAGTTTTTTGGATCAATAAGCCTTTTGGAACACAATCAAAGGCTAAATACCTTTCTAGGGTCACCACCTCCCATAAATCTCTCATTTCCTTTAGTAAGAGTTGCTCAAGGCGTTTTAATGATTCCTTAGCATGATGTACATTGCTTTCACTAATATTACTGGGAACTTTAGATTTTCCTAAATTAAAAAAGGACTCTATATAATGTATACGTTCCTTCCTATCCTCCCATAAGACGCTCATGTTGGAATATAGATGGTAATATGTTAACTATGAACGTGATTATATTGATCAGTGTATATAGTGCACAGCTGCCAGCTATATCGTGTGATAAAGGAATATAAAACTGAATAAGTAAATAAAAATAGCGGCGCTGGTGCAGATGAAAGTGAGACGCAGCAGGTAATATTCTGTACCACACACAGAAAGAAATGAATAAATATATAAAAAATACGTAGAACCTGCGCAGTCTGCTCTATATACACAAAAATCAAGTAATCACAATACGAAATTACCTGTCAGGTGAAGAGCGTTAATCGCATAGCAGTATATGTAAATGTTCAAACTCAGATAAGTGCAATTAGGAACTATAATGGAGAAAAAGAAATAGGAAAACGATATTAATAAATGGTTCCTATTACAAAAAAAGTGAGGATACTATTATAATATGTGCTAATATGATCGGGAGTGCACTATCAATCCTCCCAAAATACCAGCAAGAAAGGATAAAAATATATTATAATAAAAAAATATAATATAATAATACGCTCCTGTGATTTAAACGCTATTAGTAAGGCACCCGTAACTGCCTGAAAATAAAGTCAATGTAGTAACAAGCGGGTACTTGTATATAAATCAATACAGACGTGGTGGCTGCACGTTCAGCCTCAATACAGACCTGTAGTGTAGATAGGTGCCTTTAAGAATCTCCGTGATTGCTGCAGATGGACGTTGCTGAATGCTCGGCTTATAGATCCGGGAGTTTGCTTCTTCTAAGCGGCTTATGCAGGCGCTGTCCCGGCCGGTGACAAGCGCCTGTGCGGCCGCGGCTTGAAAGTCCTGATATGTTGCTTCGCAGGACCTGCAGTGACGTTCAGGTCACGTGTTCTTCAGTCACGTGGTGCCCCTGGAGACACTACGGATCGCAGTGGGAGCCAAAAACCAACGCGTTTCGGAATGACGCGGATTCCTTCATCAGGGTTGGCTCCCCCTGCATTGGAATGGCTATATATACCTGCGGTATGTCTCTCATAGGCTTAATTGAATGCAAATAGTTCCACCTCGTTATTCAGGCCTTTAGGTCTCAGGGTATCCATCTCGAAGATGTATTTAGTTTCTTCACGAGACATCTGACTAATAAAATCACCGTTACGCCAGTCTCGATATACCACCTTCATACCCACCACCTTTGTTCCTTGCGGGTGTCCTTCATGGTGGATTAAAAAATGTTTTGACAGTGGATGATCAGCGTATTTATTACGTATATTTCGAAGATGCTCATTTATTCTCTGGCTTAAGGCCCGTTTAGTGCGTCCCACATATTGTTTCCCACACGGACATTCAATAACGTATATCACCCCCCGCGTTGTACACGTTATAAAGTCCGTAATGGGGAATTCCGTGCCATTCCGTGATATCACCTGTTTCTGTTTGCTTAATTTTAGTGATTTACACATTTTGCATTTTTGGCACGGAAAGAAACCCTGGACAGTTTGTTTAAAGGGGCCCTTTGTTCTGATTGGGGGATTTGGATTCCGCACAGTAGGGGCAATTAGTAGGCCTAGATTACGTGCTTTCCTAAAAACAAAACGTGGGCATTCAGATAGTTTGTCTCCTATTGTATTATCCTCTTTCAAAAGGTCCCAATGTTTGTTTACAATTTTTCTCAAAATTGATATGTTTGAGTTGTATTGAGTGATGATAGGTATCACTATCTTAGATTGCTGTTTAAAGGGATCCTTTTCCTCCTTATTACTATCAGCGAGGAGTTTTGTTCGAGAGATTTGTTTAACCGTATTTTTAGTTAGGGTTAAAGCTTTTTTATCATACCCTTTATTTACAAACTTATTGATGACCATATATGCCTCCCTGTCAAAATCTTCTATGTTAGTACAGTTACGATTTGATCTAATGAACTGGCTACCAGGAACATTTAGCAACCATCGTGGTAAGTGGCAGCTATTCATAGAAATAAAGCTGTTTGAATCAGTAGGTTTGATGTAAGTACGGGTTTGCAATTTTCCCTCACTGGCTGAGATGATAAGGTCCAGAAAATGTACATTGTCCTTACTAATATTTGATGAAAATTCAAGATAAAATTCATTTTTATTTATATCTATTAAAAATTGTGCTAGAGCTTGTACACCCCCATCCCAAATAAAAAAGACATCGTCTATAAAACGTAGCCAGAGGACCAGACCCGCACGCAGCACGCCCCCGTGGTAGATGTGGAGATCCTCCCACCTACCCACGTAAAGGTTTGCGTAGCTGGGTGCGAATCTGGTCCCCATAGCTGTCCCCCATTGCTGGGTATAGTAGTTCTTCCCATATCTAAAATAGTTATGGGTAAGAATAAAAACAGCGCATTCTTTAATAAAGTCCACCTTCTCACGTGATAGACTTTGTGACTTATTTAAAAAGTATCCCATTGCTTCTGTCCCTTTTTTGTGTTGTATCACGGTGTATAGTGATGCAATGTCCAACGTACCCAAGATGTAATTTTCCTGCCATTTAAATTTTTCTAGTATCTGTAGGATATGCTTGCTATCTCTCAGATAGGATGGTAGAGAGGGGATTAGTTTCTGTAGGGAGCAATCGACATAATGTGATAGATTGGAAGTTAAATTACCAATACCCGAAATAATAGGGCGACCAGGTGGGTTTTTTATATCCTTATGGATTTTGGGGAGATGGTAGAATACCGCCATCCTAGGGTGTGGTGTATAGATATACTTGAATTCTTGTTTATTAATTAACCCATCGTCTAAACCCTTAATCAATAAATTTCTCAAGTCGCCAGTAAACTGAACCGAGGGGTCACTGGGAAGAATTGAGTATGTTCTATTATCCCCCAGGAGGCGCAATGCTTCATTTTCATACTGAGATCGATCTAAAATTACGATCCCGCCCCCCTTGTCCGCGGGGCGTATCACAATATCTTCCTGTTGTTGTAGTGTTCGAATAGCCTCCCTTTCTTTACGGGTGAGATTGTGACGAGTTTCTGAACATTTTTTCTCACTTACTTTTTTTATGTCATTAATGACATTTTTTTGAAACGCTTTAAAGGATTCCGAATACTCGTTAACTGGATTAAATTTCGATTTAGCCCTTAGGTCGGTATAGTCATCAGATCGTATTTCGTTAGATTCAATTGTTTGTTGTGGTGGTTTTTTTATAAAATATTTCTTTATTGCCAGTTTCCGCATAAATTGTTTAATACCAACAAACGCCTGAAATTTATTAAATTTGGCTGTGGGTGCAAATTTTAAACCTTTTTGTAATAACGTAGTTTCATTTTCCTTTAATACATGCGTGCTCAGATTGAAGATTTTTTGATTCTCAGTACTTAATTCTTCATGTTTTTTCTTTTTTTGGGCGAGTTTCCCCCCCCTGCACCCCCTGTACCGTTTTTTGGTGGGACCACCTGAAAAAACGGATTTATAGTTCTAACTGCTCCTGTAGATTGTTGTTTTTTGGTGAGAACACTTTTTTTTGGCCTCACTACTGTACTTGTATGTGGTTCTAATATATCATTATTTAATGGTGGCTGTTCTATAGTTGGATCCAAAATCTCAAAACGATTCTGGATTGAGGTTGGAGTAATGTTTTGGTTATTATTATTAGATGCTTGTGTTATTCTAGGTGCCTCTTGACAGTTTGATGCAGCCAATGTATTGTTATCATTCGGTGTTAAATGAATAGAGAATACCTCCTCTGATATATTGGTAGAAAAACTACTACCCTCTATCTGATCAATAGTTTCAAGTTCCATTTCGTTCCTATATGAACGATATTCCGGGACTGGTATCGCATCACGTCCAAACTTACGTTTCTTTTTTTCTATTATTTCCTTCTCTTTATTATTTACACGATTTTTGATACTATTAGACAAATGTCTAATTTCGGGATGATTTTTATATGGATCAATATCTTTAAATAATTTGGCAATTTCGTTTTTACTTGTCATTAGTTGATCTCTCCGTTTATTGATAATAAAAGAAATAGCTTGTTTGGAAAATGATTTTAATAGTGAGTCCCATTTTGTTTTTAGGAAAGCACGTAATCTAGGCCTACTAATTGCCCCTACTGTGCGGAATCCAAATCCCCCAATCAGAACAAAGGGCCCCTTTAAACAAACTGTCCAGGGTTTCTTTCCGTGCCAAAAATGCAAAATGTGTAAATCACTAAAATTAAGCAAACAGAAACAGGTGATATCACGGAATGGCACGGAATTCCCCATTACGGACTTTATAACGTGTACAACGCGGGGGGTGATATACGTTATTGAATGTCCGTGTGGGAAACAATATGTGGGACGCACTAAACGGGCCTTAAGCCAGAGAATAAATGAGCATCTTCGAAATATACGTAATAAATACGCTGATCATCCACTGTCAAAACATTTTTTAATCCACCATGAAGGACACCCGCAAGGAACAAAGGTGGTGGGTATGAAGGTGGTATATCGAGACTGGCGTAACGGTGATTTTATTAGTCAGATGTCTCGTGAAGAAACTAAATACATCTTCGAGATGGATACCCTGAGACCTAAAGGCCTGAATAACGAGGTGGAACTATTTGCATTCAATTAAGCCTATGAGAGACATACCGCAGGTATATATAGCCATTCCAATGCAGGGGGAGCCAACCCTGATGAAGGAATCCGCGTCATTCCGAAACGCGTTGGTTTTTGGCTCCCACTGCGATCCGTAGTGTCTCCAGGGGCACCACGTGACTGAAGAACACGTGACCTGAACGTCACTGCAGGTCCTGCGAAGCAACATATCAGGACTTTCAAGCCGCGGCCGCACAGGCGCTTGTCACCGGCCGGGACAGCGCCTGCATAAGCCGCTTAGAAGAAGCAAACTCCCGGATCTATAAGCCGAGCATTCAGCAACGTCCATCTGCAGCAATCACGGAGATTCTTAAAGGCACCTATCTACACTACAGGTCTGTACTGAGGCTGAACGTGCAGCCACCACGTCTGTATTGATTTATATACAAGTACCCGCTTGTTACTACATTGACTTTATTTTCAGGCAGTTACGGGTGCCTTACTAATAGCGTTTAAATCACAGGAGCGTATTATTATATTATATTTTTTTATTATAATATATTTTTATCCTTTCTTGCTGGTATTTTGGGAGGATTGATAGTGCACTCCCGATCATATTAGCACATATTATAATAGTATCCTCACTTTTTTTGTAATAGGAACCATTTATTAATATCGTTTTCCTATTTCTTTTTCTCCATTATAGTTCCTAATTGCACTTATCTGAGTTTGAACATTTACATATACTGCTATGCGATTAACGCTCTTCACCTGACAGGTAATTTCGTATTGTGATTACTTGATTTTTGTGTATATAGAGCAGACTGCGCAGGTTCTACGTATTTTTTATATATTTATTCATTTCTTTCTGTGTGTGGTACAGAATATTACCTGCTGCGTCTCACTTTCATCTGCACCAGCGCCGCTATTTTTATTTACTTATTCAGTTTTATATTCCTTTATCACACGATATAGCTGGCAGCTGTGCACTATATACACTGATCAATATAATCACGTTCATAGTTAACATATTACCATCTATATGCCAACATGAGCGTCTTATGGGAGGATAGGAAGGAACGTATACATTATATAGAGTCCTTTTTTAATTTAGGAAAATCTAAAGTTCCCAGTAATATTAGTGAAAGCAATGTACATCATGCTAAGGAATCATTAAAACGCCTTGAGCAACTCTTACTAAAGGAAATGAGAGATTTATGGGAGGTGGTGACCCTAGAAAGGTATTTAGCCTTTGATTGTGTTCCAAAAGGCTTATTGATCCAAAAAACTTTGACAGGTGATATAGGGGATGCAAATACACTGATAGAATGGGACTCACTATTAAAATCATTTTCCAAACAAGCTATTTCTTTTATTATCAATAAACGGAGAGATCAACTAATGACAAGTAAAAACGAAATTGCCAAATTATTTAAAGATATTGATCCATATAAAAATCATCCCGAAATTAGACATTTGTCTAATAGTATCAAAAATCGTGTAAATAATAAAGAGAAGGAAATAATAGAAAAAAAGAAACGTAAGTTTGGACGTGATGCGATACCAGTCCCGGAATATCGTTCATATAGGAACGAAATGGAACTTGAAACTATTGATCAGATAGAGGGTAGTAGTTTTTCTACCAATATATCAGAGGAGGTATTCTCTATTCATTTAACACCGAATGATAACAATACATTGGCTGCATCAAACTGTCAAGAGGCACCTAGAATAACACAAGCATCTAATAATAATAACCAAAACATTACTCCAACCTCAATCCAGAATCGTTTTGAGATTTTGGATCCAACTATAGAACAGCCACCATTAAATAATGATATATTAGAACCACATACAAGTACAGTAGTGAGGCCAAAAAAAAGTGTTCTCACCAAAAAACAACAATCTACAGGAGCAGTTAGAACTATAAATCCGTTTTTTCAGGTGGTCCCACCAAAAAACGGTACAGGGGGTGCAGGGGGGGGAAACTCGCCCAAAAAAAGAAAAAACATGAAGAATTAAGTACTGAGAATCAAAAAATCTTCAATCTGAGCACGCATGTATTAAAGGAAAATGAAACTACGTTATTACAAAAAGGTTTAAAATTTGCACCCACAGCCAAATTTAATAAATTTCAGGCGTTTGTTGGTATTAAACAATTTATGCGGAAACTGGCAATAAAGAAATATTTTATAAAAAAACCACCACAACAAACAATTGAATCTAACGAAATACGATCTGATGACTATACCGACCTAAGGGCTAAATCGAAATTTAATCCAGTTAACGAGTATTCGGAATCCTTTAAAGCGTTTCAAAAAAATGTCATTAATGACATAAAAAAAGTAAGTGAGAAAAAATGTTCAGAAACTCGTCACAATCTCACCCGTAAAGAAAGGGAGGCTATTCGAACACTACAACAACAGGAAGACATTGTGATACGCCCCGCGGACAAGGGGGGCGGGATCGTAATTTTAGATCGATCTCAGTATGAAAATGAAGCATTGCGCCTCCTGGGGGATAATAGAACATACTCAATTCTTCCCAGTGACCCCTCGGTTCAGTTTACTGGCGACTTGAGAAATTTATTGATTAAGGGTTTAGACGATGGGTTAATTAATAAACAAGAATTCGAGTATATCTATACACCACACCCTAGGATGGCGGTATTCTACCATCTCCCCAAAATCCATAAGGATATAAAAAACCCACCTGGTCGCCCTATTATTTCGGGTATTGGTAATTTAACTTCCAATCTATCACATTATGTCGATTGCTCCCTACAGAAACTAATCCCCTCTCTACCATCCTATCTGAGAGATAGCAAGCATATCCTACAGATACTAGAAAAATTTAAATGGCAGGAAAATTACATCTTGGGTACGTTGGACATTGCATCACTATACACCGTGATACAACACAAAAAAGGGACAGAAGCAATGGGATACTTTTTAAATAAGTCACAAAGTCTATCACGTGAGAAGGTGGACTTTATTAAAGAATGCGCTGTTTTTATTCTTACCCATAACTATTTTAGATATGGGAAGAACTACTATACCCAGCAATGGGGGACAGCTATGGGGACCAGATTCGCACCCAGCTACGCAAACCTTTACGTGGGTAGGTGGGAGGATCTCCACATCTACCACGGGGGCGTGCTGCGTGCTGCGTGCGGGTCTGGTCCTCTGGCTACGTTTTATAGACGATGTCTTTTTTATTTGGGATGGGGGTGTACAAGCTCTAGCACAATTTTTAATAGATATAAATAAAAATGAATTTTATCTTGAATTTTCATCAAATATTAGTAAGGACAATGTACATTTTCTGGACCTTATCATCTCAGCCAGTGAGGGAAAATTGCAAACCCGTACTTACATCAAACCTACTGATTCAAACAGCTTTATTTCTATGAATAGCTGCCACTTACCACGATGGTTGCTAAATGTTCCTCGTAGCCAGTTCATTAGATCAAATCGTAACTGTACTAACATAGAAGATTTTGACAGGGAGGCAGATATGCTCATCAACAAGTTTGTAAATAAAGGGTATGATAAAAAAGCTTTAACCCTAACTAAAAATACGGTTAAACAAATCTCTCGAACAAAACTCCTCGCTGATAGTAATAAGGAGGAAAAGGATCCCTTTAAACAGCAATCTAAGATAGTGATACCTATCATCACTCAATACAACTCAAACATATCAATTTTGAGAAAAATTGTAAACAAACATTGGGACCTTTTGAAAGAGGATAATACAATAGGAGACAAACTATCTGAATGCCCACGTTTTGTTTTTAGGAAAGCACGTAATCTAGGCCTACTAATTGCCCCTACTGTGCGGAATCCAAATCCCCCAATCAGAACAAAGGGCCCCTTTAAACAAACTGTCCAGGGTTTCTTTCCGTGCCAAAAATGCAAAATGTGTAAATCACTAAAATTAAGCAAACAGAAACAGGTGATATCACGGAATGGCACGGAATTCCCCATTACGGACTTTATAACGTGTACAACGCGGGGGGTGATATACGTTATTGAATGTCCGTGTGGGAAACAATATGTGGGACGCACTAAACGGGCCTTAAGCCAGAGAATAAATGAGCATCTTCGAAATATACGTAATAAATACGCTGATCATCCACTGTCAAAACATTTTTTAATCCACCATGAAGGACACCCGCAAGGAACAAAGGTGGTGGGTATGAAGGTGGTATATCGAGACTGGCGTAACGGTGATTTTATTAGTCAGATGTCTCGTGAAGAAACTAAATACATCTTCGAGATGGATACCCTGAGACCTAAAGGCCTGAATAACGAGGTGGAACTATTTGCATTCAATTAAGCCTATGAGAGACATACCGCAGGTATATATAGCCATTCCAATGCAGGGGGAGCCAACCCTGATGAAGGAATCCGCGTCATTCCGAAACGCGTTGGTTTTTGGCTCCCACTGCGATCCGTAGTGTCTCCAGGGGCACCACGTGACTGAAGAACACGTGACCTGAACGTCACTGCAGGTCCTGCGAAGCAACATATCAGGACTTTCAAGCCGCGGCCGCACAGGCGCTTGTCACCGGCCGGGACAGCGCCTGCATAAGCCGCTTAGAAGAAGCAAACTCCCGGATCTATAAGCCGAGCATTCAGCAACGTCCATCTGCAGCAATCACGGAGATTCTTAAAGGCACCTATCTACACTACAGGTCTGTACTGAGGCTGAACGTGCAGCCACCACGTCTGTATTGATTTATATACAAGTACCCGCTTGTTACTACATTGACTTTATTTTCAGGCAGTTACGGGTGCCTTACTAATAGCGTTTAAATCACAGGAGCGTATTATTATATTATATTTTTTTATTATAATATATTTTTATCCTTTCTTGCTGGTATTTTGGGAGGATTGATAGTGCACTCCCGATCATATTAGCACATATTATAATAGTATCCTCACTTTTTTTGTAATAGGAACCATTTATTAATATCGTTTTCCTATTTCTTTTTCTCCATTATAGTTCCTAATTGCACTTATCTGAGTTTGAACATTTACATATACTGCTATGCGATTAACGCTCTTCACCTGACAGGTAATTTCGTATTGTGATTACTTGATTTTTGTGTATATAGAGCAGACTGCGCAGGTTCTACGTATTTTTTATATATTTATTCATTTCTTTCTGTGTGTGGTACAGAATATTACCTGCTGCGTCTCACTTTCATCTGCACCAGCGCCGCTATTTTTATTTACTTATTCAGTTTTATATTCCTTTATCACACGATATAGCTGGCAGCTGTGCACTATATACACTGATCAATATAATCACGTTCATAGTTAACATATTACCATCTATATTCCAACATGAGCGTCTTATGGGAGGATAGGAAGGAACGTATACATTATATAGAGTCCTTTTTTAATTTAGGAAAATCTAAAGTTCCCAGTAATATTAGTGAAAGCAATGTACATCATGCTAAGGAATCATTAAAACGCCTTGAGCAACTCTTACTAAAGGAAATGAGAGATTTATGGGAGGTGGTGACCCTAGAAAGGTATTTAGCCTTTGATTGTGTTCCAAAAGGCTTATTGATCCAAAAAACTTTGACAGGTGATATAGGGGATGCAAATACACTGATAGAATGGGACTCACTATTAAAATCATTTTCCAAACAAGCTATTTCTTTTATTATCAATAAACGGAGAGATCAACTAATGACAAGTAAAAACGAAATTGCCAAATTATTTAAAGATATTGATCCATATAAAAATCATCCCGAAATTAGACATTTGTCTAATAGTATCAAAAATCGTGTAAATAATAAAGAGAAGGAAATAATAGAAAAAAAGAAACGTAAGTTTGGACGTGATGCGATACCAGTCCCGGAATATCGTTCATATAGGAACGAAATGGAACTTGAAACTATTGATCAGATAGAGGGTAGTAGTTTTTCTACCAATATATCAGAGGAGGTATTCTCTATTCATTTAACACCGAATGATAACAATACATTGGCTGCATCAAACTGTCAAGAGGCACCTAGAATAACACAAGCATCTAATAATAATAACCAAAACATTACTCCAACCTCAATCCAGAATCGTTTTGAGATTTTGGATCCAACTATAGAACAGCCACCATTAAATAATGATATATTAGAACCACATACAAGTACAGTAGTGAGGCCAAAAAAAAGTGTTCTCACCAAAAAACAACAATCTACAGGAGCAGTTAGAACTATAAATCCGTTTTTTCAGGTGGTCCCACCAAAAAACGGTACAGGGGGTGCAGGGGGGGGAAACTCGCCCAAAAAAAGAAAAAACATGAAGAATTAAGTACTGAGAATCAAAAAATCTTCAATCTGAGCACGCATGTATTAAAGGAAAATGAAACTACGTTATTACAAAAAGGTTTAAAATTTGCACCCACAGCCAAATTTAATAAATTTCAGGCGTTTGTTGGTATTAAACAATTTATGCGGAAACTGGCAATAAAGAAATATTTTATAAAAAAACCACCACAACAAACAATTGAATCTAACGAAATACGATCTGATGACTATACCGACCTAAGGGCTAAATCGAAATTTAATCCAGTTAACGAGTATTCGGAATCCTTTAAAGCGTTTCAAAAAAATGTCATTAATGACATAAAAAAAGTAAGTGAGAAAAAATGTTCAGAAACTCGTCACAATCTCACCCGTAAAGAAAGGGAGGCTATTCGAACACTACAACAACAGGAAGACATTGTGATACGCCCCGCGGACAAGGGGGGCGGGATCGTAATTTTAGATCGATCTCAGTATGAAAATGAAGCATTGCGCCTCCTGGGGGATAATAGAACATACTCAATTCTTCCCAGTGACCCCTCGGTTCAGTTTACTGGCGACTTGAGAAATTTATTGATTAAGGGTTTAGACGATGGGTTAATTAATAAACAAGAATTCGAGTATATCTATACACCACACCCTAGGATGGCGGTATTCTACCATCTCCCCAAAATCCATAAGGATATAAAAAACCCACCTGGTCGCCCTATTATTTCGGGTATTGGTAATTTAACTTCCAATCTATCACATTATGTCGATTGCTCCCTACAGAAACTAATCCCCTCTCTACCATCCTATCTGAGAGATAGCAAGCATATCCTACAGATACTAGAAAAATTTAAATGGCAGGAAAATTACATCTTGGGTACGTTGGACATTGCATCACTATACACCGTGATACAACACAAAAAAGGGACAGAAGCAATGGGATACTTTTTAAATAAGTCACAAAGTCTATCACGTGAGAAGGTGGACTTTATTAAAGAATGCGCTGTTTTTATTCTTACCCATAACTATTTTAGATATGGGAAGAACTACTATACCCAGCAATGGGGGACAGCTATGGGGACCAGATTCGCACCCAGCTACGCAAACCTTTACGTGGGTAGGTGGGAGGATCTCCACATCTACCACGGGGGCGTGCTGCGTGCTGCGTGCGGGTCTGGTCCTCTGGCTACGTTTTATAGACGATGTCTTTTTTATTTGGGATGGGGGTGTACAAGCTCTAGCACAATTTTTAATAGATATAAATAAAAATGAATTTTATCTTGAATTTTCATCAAATATTAGTAAGGACAATGTACATTTTCTGGACCTTATCATCTCAGCCAGTGAGGGAAAATTGCAAA
The DNA here is from genome assembly GCF_032444005.1 of Ranitomeya imitator. Taxonomy (NCBI): domain Eukaryota; kingdom Metazoa; phylum Chordata; class Amphibia; order Anura; family Dendrobatidae; genus Ranitomeya; species Ranitomeya imitator. The sequence goes on along the minus strand of NC_091287.1, from coordinate 227,861,394 downwards.
CCCGTACTTACATCAAACCTACTGATTCAAACAGCTTTATTCCTATGAATAGCTGCCACTTACCACGATGGTTGCTAAATGTTCCTCGTAGCCAGTTCATTAGATCAAATCGTAACTGTACTAACATAGAAGATTTTGACAGGGAGGCAGATATGCTCATCAACAAGTTTGTAAATAAAGGGTATGATAAAAAAGCTTTAACCCTAACTAAAAATACGGTTAAACAAATCTCTCGAACAAAACTCCTCGCTGATAGTAATAAGGAGGAAAAGGATCCCTTTAAACAGCAATCTAAGATAGTGATACCTATCATCACTCAATACAACTCAAACATATCAATTTTGAGAAAAATTGTAAACAAACATTGGGACCTTTTGAAAGAGGATAATACAATAGGAGACAAACTATCTGAATGCCCACGTTTTGTTTTTAGGAAAGCACGTAATCTAGGCCTACTAATTGCCCCTACTGTGCAGAATCCAAATCCCCCAATCAGAACAAAGGGCCCCTTTAAACAAACTGTCCAGGGTTTCTTTCCGTGCCAAAAATGCAAAATGTGTAAATCACTAAAATTAAGCAAACAGAAACAGGTGATATCACGGAATGGCACGGAATTCCCCATTACGGACTTTATAACGTGTACAACGCGGGGGGTGATATACGTTATTGAATGTCCGTGTGGGAAACAATATGTGGGACGCACTAAACGGGCCTTAAGCCAGAGAATAAATGAGCATCTTCGAAATATACGTAATAAATACGCTGATCATCCACTGTCAAAACATTTTTTAATCCACCATGAAGGACACCCGCAAGGAACAAAGGTGGTGGGTATGAAGGTGGTATATCGAGACTGGCGTAACGGTGATTTTATTAGTCAGATGTCTCGTGAAGAAACTAAATACATCTTCGAGATGGATACCCTGAGACCTAAAGGCCTGAATAACGAGGTGGAACTATTTGCATTCAATTAAGCCTATGAGAGACATACCGCAGGTATATATAGCCATTCCAATGCAGGGGGAGCCAACCCTGATGAAGGAATCCGCGTCATTCCGAAACGCGTTGGTTTTTGGCTCCCACTGCGATCCGTAGTGTCTCCAGGGGCACCACGTGACTGAAGAACACGTGACCTGAACGTCACTGCAGGTCCTGCGAAGCAACATATCAGGACTTTCAAGCCGCGGCCGCACAGGCGCTTGTCACCGGCCGGGACAGCGCCTGCATAAGCCGCTTAGAAGAAGCAAACTCCCGGATCTATAAGCCGAGCATTCAGCAACGTCCATCTGCAGCAATCACGGAGATTCTTAAAGGCACCTATCTACACTACAGGTCTGTACTGAGGCTGAACGTGCAGCCACCACGTCTGTATTGATTTATATACAAGTACCCGCTTGTTACTACATTGACTTTATTTTCAGGCAGTTACGGGTGCCTTACTAATAGCGTTTAAATCACAGGAGCGTATTATTATATTATATTTTTTTATTATAATATATTTTTATCCTTTCTTGCTGGTATTTTGGGAGGATTGATAGTGCACTCCCGATCATATTAGCACATATTATAATAGTATCCTCACTTTTTTTGTAATAGGAACCATTTATTAATATCGTTTTCCTATTTCTTTTTCTCCATTATAGTTCCTAATTGCACTTATCTGAGTTTGAACATTTACATATACTGCTATGCGATTAACGCTCTTCACCTGACAGGTAATTTCGTATTGTGATTACTTGATTTTTGTGTATATAGAGCAGACTGCGCAGGTTCTACGTATTTTTTAAAAACCAAAAATGACTGCTGCATGAATTGGGGCTCAAATTGCTTGCGAGAGGGTGATGTGGAAGACAGATCGGCCCCAGGTGCAAAATCTGCACTTTCAGCAGGGACAGGGTGGAAGACTGAGCAAAGGAAATGAAGGCACTCACAAGCAACCAATTGAAAACCACCTATACTTGTTTTGGCCTCACTTTTCATATATCGGTACTTGTGCCTATGAAATTACCCAGAATGTCCTGACGCCTGCGTAAACCAGAGGAAATTGTTTCATTTGGCATGCAGCAGACAGGGCTGTAGAGTCGGTAAGCCAAACCTATGATGACTCAATTTCCTTACTCCAACTCAGCCTTAGCACTGCCTGACTACTGAGCATGTACATAAAGTGCAGCACAGATTCATCTCATCTCCTACTCCCCAGCATCAGTCACTACTGAGCATGTACATAAAGTGCAGCACAGATTCATCTCATCTCCTACTCTCCAGCATCGGTCACTACTGAGCATGTACATAAAGTGCAGCACAGATTCATCTCATCTCTTACTCCCCAGCATCGGTCACTACTGAGCATGTACCTAAAGTGCAGCACAGATTCATCTCATCTCCTACTCCCCAGCATCGGTCACTACTGAGCATGTACATAAAGTGCAGCACAGATTCATCTCATCTCCTACTCCACAACTCTGCCTCACTACTTAGCATGTACATAATGTGCAGCACAGTTTCATCTCATCTATTACTCCACGGCAATGGTCACTACTGAGCATGTGAATAAAGTGCAGCACAGATTCGTCTAATCTATGACTCCACAGCACTGGTCACTACTGAGCATGTACATAACATGCAGCACAGATTCATCTCATCTACTACTCCACAACTCTGCCTCACTACTTAGCATGTACATAAAGTGCAGCACAGTTTCATCTCATCTATTACTCCACGGCAATGGTCACTACTGAGCATGTACATAAAGGGCAGCACAGATTCATCTCAACTAAAAGCCAAGATTCTGACATCAGGAATAGAACAGACATTTAGAGAACATTTCCTAACGTTTCCAAAGTCTTATTAAAACATTTACAGCACATACTTCCTTGAACTACTGTACCCAATTTGTTGGATATTTTAGTTAGGAGTCGGACTTGACTCATTTTATACCGACTCCAGCTCCATCAAAAAGAACACCGACTCTACAACTCTGACTCCACAGCCCTGGTAGCAGGCACAGATCCACATCCTCTTTCTCCCTGCAGCAGCTACACCACTATACAACTACCAGCAACATGCCACCTATTTGATACTATGCTCATTGTTTTCAACCTAAAAAAGTGCAGAGTATTACATGGCCTGTATATACACAGACAGTGGCCAGCAGATTACTGCACTGCCTGTTTTCAGAGTACCCACCAAAAAAAAGCAAAACCAGTGTTGGCTACCTCCTCCTCCTATGACACATCCACATACACCTCAACCTCTTCCTTCATTTGGACCTTCACCTCCTGGTTCTATATATTTTTTTTTCATTCTATGTTCTTTTAAGTCTGTTCCCTTACTAAAATAAAACAACTAAACCCACTAAAACAGTGTGTTATACGTCCATCTCTTCCTCCTCTACCTACACACCACATTAACCTCCTCCACCTAATCCACTTGGACCTCCGCTTCCTAGTTCAAGATTATTATTTTTTCTTTTTTTCATTCTCCTTTGAAATAATTTCCCTATCCACATTTGTTTGCATTGCAGTTGTCCTGCTCTTACCCAAAATTAGCTTCCCTTTTCAGCCCCCTAGCCCTGACTATGATCATTTTAAAGCACTGAACATCGGGTGCTGATCGACTTCTATTGAGTTCGGATCCAGGGTCAAGATTGAGCTCAAGTTCGGACCCAAACCAAACTTTTTACTGTATGTTCGTCGAACCCAGCAAACCCAAACAGAGATCGGTTCACTCATCTCTATTTGTAACATATTTTTTAAAGCAATATGAGAGGTGTTATCTTATTAACATGTTAACAGAATATTCCCTCAGCGGTAAAAAGCTGAGTTTTTATGTGCATGTAGAGACATGTCTGGACATGCAACAAACATGGAAGTGACATGATAACAAACACAGTACAAAGCGGCTCTGCAAAGAGAGAGTGATTTAGAGCTTTGTTCCATTAAGATATTATTTACAAAAGAAGAAAAAAGTCAAAGAAATCCATAAAAAGATGATTTCTTTATATTTTGATGATCCACCTTCCTACTACCAAGTGAAGTTTTGGGTCAAGCAGTTTAAATGGGGTTGGGAAACAATTGAAGATAAACCCCGTTCAGGGCAACCTGTCAACTCGTAAAAGCCAACCAGCACTGCGATGCGAAATAGACTAAGGAAAGTGACATTTAATTGGCAATAATACATAAAATATTGATGGTTTCTCATTTTCCCTGACATAGTAAAACAAAATGTAAACCTAACAGAGTTCCAATAATCTAGTGCAATGGCTGCAGATCCTATATTTGACCATTACGAGAAGAAAAGAAACAAACGTGGCACTCACCACTTGAGTATAATGTTGTGTTATTTTATTCCAAGGCCATATTAGAATACAGAGTGAAGACTCTAAGATTGGGCTACAGCTGTTTCACGTCTAATTACGCTTCATCTGGCATTCTCTTATAAACAGACTCCAATGGTATATACTGTACATGTGGCAATGCCAGTCTGCTGGTCTTTTGAAATCGATGACTTATAGTTAACCATAATATATTTAAGCTATAGTATTTTCATAGTTTGGTATGCCTTGTTTACTTTATAAATTGAAATACCGGATATACTTTTACATTCTTTGCTCTGTGTCATTACATTTATTGGTACACTGTAATCCAGCAAGAAGATTATTCAAAGCCTTATTCAGGTTCCGGTTTCCTTTTATTAAATTCCAGCAACTTAAGGCTTTACTTATATTAAATAAAGGGTATATCACATAAATCCACATGTTATTAGACGGCAATAAACTTACTGTAGCCATAAACAAAAAAGTAATAATATAAGTAAAGAGAAAAGATATCACAGTTCTTGAAGCTTGGACATGGGCTTTCATGCTGGGACTTCGAAAGCCACCAAAGTTTTCTTGGACCTTATTCATATGTTTAAAAAGAGAGATGAAGATGGTCAAGGCTGAGATGGAGAATATCAGCATTGCAGCCAGGGAGAGAATCATAAAAGATAAGGTATCGTTGACCTTAAAACTAATTAATACGGGACTCTCTTGCATATTTAAGGCTGAGGCATTGACTCTTGATCTTGATGAGGTTTCTCCTGTGATTTTAAGAAACAATGGGATGCTCACAAGAATAGACCCCAACATATTTGAAAGATTAAGCCATGGCAAAACCTTATGGAAGTTCTTTTGCAAATAAAAGTATAAAGTGTGCTTCACATTCACAATCTTCAGACAGAAATAGACACAGAGCAATGTGGAAAACCAGATATTGCAAGAAGTGACCATAAAAGACAACGCAATGTGGATCTTTGCTATAAATATGCTTTCATAAAATATATTAAAAAATCTTATAGACTTGATCATCTCTTCTGCAAGGTTACATGTGCTTATGATGGTAATGAGCTGGTCACCTTGTGGAACATTGTTGTCTTTAGACCAGCACAGAATATTGGAGATAAAAATAAACATGTTCATTGGTAACAAAAATAAGAAACTCATACAATCAAAAATGTAAAAATAAATTTCTACAAACATTTTCATCTTTAGACCAAAAAGTACCTCAACTGACTGCAACTTAGTCTGTTCTAATTATTTTCTTCCATTCAGCCTTCAGTTTAGCCATAACATGATCCAAATGCAAATAGAATTTGTAATTGATAGCCTTAAGGTACCGTCACACTCAGCGACGCTGCAGCGATATAGACAACGAGCCGATCGCTGCAGCGTCGCTGTTTAGGTCGCTGTAGAGACGTCAAACACAGCAACTCCAGAATGATTCAGGAGCGATCCAGTGACGTAACAGCGACTCACTTATGGTTCTCGCTGGTTGTTAGCTCCATGTAAAACGTTGCTGGCATCGTTGCTTTTGATGTCAAACATGACGAATCACGCCGACCTGGCGACGAAATAAAGTTCTGGACTTCTAGCTCTGGCCAGCGATGGCACAGCGGGATCCAGATTGCTGCTGCGTATCAAATACAACGAGATCGCTATCCAGGACGCTGCAACGTCACAGATCGTTGTCATTCTTGTTGGAAAGTTGCTGAGTGTGACGGTACCTTTAGATGTCACGGGTATTTTTTTTTTTAAATGCAGAATTAAATAATGAAAATGCCGCAAAAAAGAAACATGTCATTAAACATTTTGAATCATCTGATTACTAGGGTTTCACGTTTTCTTTCTTTTTTTTGTATTGCCTATTAGGTGGACATAGAGCAGTGTTCAGCAACTCCAGTCCTCAAGAGCCACCAATGGATCAATAAGTATTACTTCGTGTTTATCCCCCAGACATGGATTAAGGCGTGGGACAGAAAGGCAGACAGGTATGGTATATAGTTTTCTTTCATTTTAGTTGTATTACAGGAAAAGAGGGCTACGGTGGAATAGATGTTAGGTGAATATAACTGTGTTTGTTATTTTTATATAAAAAAGTAAATGTGTGTTTTGCTTTATTTCTAATAAAATATTTTTTTCCGGCTGTGTCTTTATTTACCATATAACTATAGGATTAGTAATTGATAGGTGCCTTATAGATGTCTCTCCATTACTAAGCCATGGGCTTGATGTCACCGGACAATACAAAGGTGACATCAATCCCACAAATATTAACCCCACTTGCCATCGCTACAGGGCAAGTGGGAAGAGCCAGGCAAAGTGCCAGAATTGGTGCCTCTAATAGATATGCCTTTTCTGGGTGGCTGCAGGCTGCTATTTTTAGGCTGAGGGGCCAATATCCATGGCCCCTTACCAGCCTGAGAATACCAGCTCCCAGCTGTCTGCTTTAGCAAGGCTGGATGTCAAAAATAGGGGGGACCCCACGTCATTTTTTAAAATTATTAATTTAACCCCTTAACATCCAATGACGGGCAGAGTCCATCGTTGGATGCCTCCCCCCATTTGGTGCTGGCTTCGGCAATGAGCCCGCATCTTTTCCAGCACATGACAGCTGATCTGATCAGCTGACATGTGCCTGGAACAGTTGCGGGAGGAATCGCAATTCAGCCGCGGCTGTTAACATGTTAAATGCCACTGTCAAACTCTGACAGCGGCATTTAACATTGCACGCACAGGAAGCGCGTCATTTCCTCCTCCCATCGGCGTCTTTGTCACATGACCGTGGGTCACCAATGGGTTTGCATGACAACCTGGGGTCAGCAGGAGACTTCTATGGTTGTCATGACCAGATAGCTATGAGCACCGCCCAGTGGTTGGCACTCATAGCAAGTGAGGTATTCTGCAACATCCAGATGATCTGATCATCGTCTGCATTTAGCAGAGCCGATCGGGTTATGGTAGCTACTAGTCTCCTACTGAAGCATGCCAAAAGTAAAAAAAATGTTTTTAAAAATTAAAAAAAAAAAAATAAAATAAAAAAAAAAAATAAAAAAAAAAAAATATATATATATATATATATATATATATATATATATATATATATAACAGTTCAAATCACCCCCCCCCCCCTTTCGCCCCATTCAAAATAAAACAGTAAAAAAATAAAAAAACATACACATATTTCACATATTTTGTATCACTGCATTCAGAATCACCCGATCTATCAATATAAAAAAAAGAATTAATCCAATTGGTGAACGGCGTAGAAAGAAGAAAAATCAAAATGCCAGGATTAAGTTTTTTTAGCCACTGCAACATTGCAATAAAATGCAATAACAGGCGATCAAAAGATTGTATACACACCAAAATAGTATAAGTAAAAACTTCTGATCTGTGTGCAAAAAACAAGCCCTCCCCTGGCCCCAGAGCCCGAAAAATGAAGATGCTACGGGTTACAGAAATGTCAACATTTTTTTTTACAAACTTTGGAATTTTTTCACCACTTAAATAAAAGAGAGCCTAGACATGTTTGGTGTCTGTGAATTCATAATGACCTTGAGAATCATAATGGCAGGTCAGGTTTATGATTTAGTGAGCATGATAAAAAAAAATCCCCCCCAAAATTGTGGAAATGCACTGGCCATGAGAAGAAGGGGAGCAAAAAATGGAAACCCAAAAATGAAAATACCCCAGTCCTTAAGGGGTTAAATAATTTAAAAATATAGGGTTGATACCCTTCTATTCTTGATAACCAGCCTTGCTGAAGCTAATAGTGAGGGTTGCAGCCCCCAGCTGTAAGTTTTGCCTGACTGGTTATCAAAAATACAGGGGAACCCACACCATTTTTTTTTATAAATTATTTACTGTACAGCGCAGGAGTCGGCTAATGAATACACCCATCAGCCACTCCTGCTCTTGCTGTTATTAGAGGTAGCAGGCGACGGATGATGGGAGCTGTAGTCCCATCAGCTGACGCCAGTGACCGGAGGTAAACTTTATACCTCCAATCACAGCTGAGTGCTCACGCTGTCTTTTAAGAGCGTGGAACCGCTGCTATCTGACCAGGGAGGATGAATTCACCGCCGATCAGAAGCAGTGTTTGTCGCGCTGTCATGCACATGACAGCAGGACAATCACCCGGTATTTGGGCAGCCGAACCCGAACAGTAACATGGACTTCCTGGTGAAGTGCGTGTTCGGTGTCTGTGCCCAAACAGTAGGTGTTCTGTACGGACACCAAACTTTACTGTTCAGGTTCGCCCATCTCTAGTCCCCATAGTCGTATCTTGTAGCACCCCCATACATGATGCTTAGCTTCTGACTCTGGCGATAAGCAGCAGTAAATTAAGTGCTTTCTCTCCATTGCAACAATGCCAACCATGTGGCTGCTTACTGTGGTTAAGACACAATGGACCTCAGGAAGAGGAGGGCCTTTGAATTTGGGAGTGCAGAATTCACTGGAATTTATTTGAGTGGGCTGGAGCTAAATTGCTTTTGCAGAGTCTTTGTTCTAGCAATAATGTGGCAACCCCCTATAGTGGGGCTGTTTTTATGCAGCATAAATTAGGGTTTTTATTGATAACATTTTTGGGTACATAAAATTTTTTGATCGGTTTCATTATAAGGCACAGGTCACATTCTTGTGTTCTCTAATGAGCACATACGTAGGGGTTTCCATGCAAGTTCACAAAATTGCAATTCAGACAAAACCCTCAGTGGAACTACGCACCATAATGAGGCAGCTGGAGACACTTCGTACTCCGTTTAATGTCTGCATTGGTGTTATCCATCTTTTTAGACATGCACAGATCTGTAGTTGTCAACACGTGTGTGCTAAAAAGACGCCTAAATTGATGAGACACCGCCGGAACACAGACCAGTTCAAAGTGACTACATCTGCCTCATAAGTGAGAGGTTCCATCCAGGGTTTTGTCTGAATCACAGTTTTGGAAAATTTACACAACTTAAGCGCTCAGCGGAGAGCGCAGGATAAATGTGAGCAAAGCCTTATTCCGATTTTTAGGTAACAAATAGACAGCAGTACAAGAATAGTTCTTATTTTTATTTTTGCGCAGTTCACCGTGCGGTATAAGTGATAAAGTGTATTTATATTTTGGGTTGGTGGGAGTCTAGCCATACCAGATTTATATAGTTTTATTTTAGGTTTTCCTGCTATCACACAGTAAAAATGCTTTTTTTTGTAAAGTGTAGGGTTTTTTGTCACCATAGCTCTAACTTTTTTTTTTGCGAGCTGAGCTGTATGAGGTTTTTTTGTACCATTTTGGTGTACATAATATTTTGTTAGCTTTTCATTCAGATTTTTTAAACACAGAAAAAACAAAGCCCAGCAATTCAGTGGTTTTTTAAGTTATTTATTGTTTGCACTATTCACCGTGTGGTAAAAGTGATAAGACCGATTTGTTCGTCTGGTTGGTACTGTCACGACTATGTTGTAGGGTATCGCCTTCCCTGTCCCTAATGCTAGGGGTGCCCTAGCTCGCCCTGCTCCCCAGATTACTTCTGATGGTGAAGATGCCAGGGCCGCGTACAAGGAAGAGAGGAGTAGTAGTATACCGTAGTACACCAAACCAGACTAACAAGGTAGTACGAACAGGGGTAATGAAAAATACCATACATACAAATATACTCACACATGTAACAGAGGTATTCACCCGGGAGTGGAGGATGGGGTTAAACCAAAGCCGGAGAAGAAAGGGAATTATCACACACAAAACCTAGCAAGAGTCCCAGATAAATCCAAACGCATTTCTCAAATATAAACCACTAACAACTTCCAGCCATGCTGCAAAAGCTCTCTCTTAGGCAGGGATCACACACAGCAAGATATGGCCGAGTCTCGCAGGTTAAAACCAAGCTCTGGCACCGGCACTCCAGAGCGGAGCATGCAGCTGCATAGCAATACATGGAGCCACAAGCTCAGCTCCGGAGTGCCGGTGAGAGAGCTTGTTTTTAACCTGCGAGACTCGGCCGTATCTCGCTGCAGTATGACTCCGGCCTTACAATAAGTGCTAGCCAGGACAATGATTATATTGGAGATTGAAGTGGCAAACAGTGCAAAGTTGAGAGCCTAAATGCTACAAAAGGTCTTACCAGAAACAGAGCAGATTAACCCCTGCACTGCGAAAAGAAATTTACACCGTTTAATAACATGGTGAAGTGCTTCTAATCAGTGCAGGAGTAGGAGAAATCAGATGCTGTGGTCTTCTGGCTCCTCTCTGTCATGGTAAACCCATGACAGTACTCTCCTTCTGCAAGGGACCTCAGAACTGGGTTTATTAGGGTGTTCCACATGAAAAGACCAGATCAACCTGACCGCATGGACATCAGATGCTGGTACCCACATTCTTTCTTCAGGACCGTATCCCTTCCAGTGTACCAGATACTGAAGCGACCGACGAACTAAGCGAGAATCAACTATCTTGGCTATTTGAAATCCACCATGACTGGAGTTAGCGGTAGCGGTGATGGTAAAGACAGCACAACATAGTTTTTGAGTAAAGATCGATGAAACACATTATGGATCCTAAAAGTGGGCGGCAAAGCAAGGACCAATGAGCCTGGGACCAGTTTTCAAGAGGGAACTTTCAAGTTAATGTTCCTTGAGGACGACCACACCAAGTCACCAACACACAGATCCGGACCCACCAAATGTCTCCGATCAGCCACACTTTTATATATGGACCCCATCTTCCTCAAATTAGCAATAAACCCTTGCCACAAAGATGTAATTGATGATGAAAATCATTCTTCTTCAGATATTCCAGAAGAGCAATTCCTATTAAATGAGCTGAACTGAGGATGAAACTCGTACGCCTCAAAAAACGGGGACTTACCAGTAGACTCATGACAACAATTATTTACTGCAAGTTCAGCTATTAACTCAATCCTCCTTATTCTCAGACACAAAATGCTTAAGATAAGTCTCAAGATTCTGGTTAACCGTTCAGATTTCCCATTAGACTGCGGGTGAAATGCTGAAGAGAACGACAGGCGGATCCCCAAATGAGTGAAAATTCCTCCAAAATTTGAAAATAAACTGCATCCCCCAGTCAGAAACAATATTGGTAGGGATCCCATATCATTTTACTGTCTCACTGATAAACATTTGCACAAAGGTCTTGGCCTTAGGTACAGCCAGTAGTGCAATAAAATGTGATATTTGGTTCACACCAACAATATTACCTGCCGACACGTGTAGATCAATGATGAAATCAACTGATAAATGAGTCCAAGGTCTACTGGAAATTGCCAGTGGTTGGAGAGACTCAGACGGATGAGTATGAGAGGTTTTAGAAAGTGCACAGACACTGCAGCCGGCCACATACTCCCGGATATCCTGATGTACCTGCAGTGCCCCAGAGTCCTGGTCGTTGCAGTAATGTTCTTCCACCAGGGGGAGCGATGTTACGTCTGATGGCACCAAAGGCGTTCACCCTGCCAGGTATCACAGCCACACACACACTTCACACGCCAGCCACCAGGGGGAGCAAAAGCTTCTATTTATTAGGCCACTCATCACACTTGGGTAAAACTGGGGGTTGGTTAGGAAGTTAGTGAGTTCAGTTCGGAGGAGGAGAGGAGCAGACTGGGCTCGGCCCAGGAAGGAATGGAAAGACACGGAGCTGCACCTGCAACCCATGCAGCAGCCTCCTAAGGAAGGACAAGAAAGGAAGTGTGCCGTAGAGAGTGAGCACCAAAGTCGTAGCAACAGGAGTGAAACAACAGAGGGAGACCAGCTTGAAGCAGGCTGCCTCCCTCTGAGCGCAGATCCGGTGGCTGGAACACCGAGGGAGTAATAGACTCTACGCTTTACTTCAGAGACCGGCAGGGCAGTCGATTCCAAGTTGGCTGTCCGACCTAAGAACCTAAGCAGACAAGGTGGCAATGCGGAGGAGGGGCATTTCTAGGGTCCCTATAAAATAGCCTCAGGTCACCACCATCATACGGGTTTGTCCTTTCCACCTGGGGGACAGAGAGAGAAGTAACAAGAGTGAGGACCCTATGGTAGCTAATGCAAGTAGGGACCTACTATGTTACTGTGCGCAAGGGGAAGGCTACTGATTTCCACCTGGATAAGGGGACTCTGGAATTGCCATCAGACCGGCCGCACTTGGCCTACCCTGTAATCCGGCACCCTGGACTGTGGATGTTGAAGCCTTCAGTAAAGGTAAAGAGACTGCACCCATTGTGTCCTTGTTATTTGCCGCGCCTTACAACAACCATCATCACCATCTACACATCTGGGAAGCTCTGGGGATATACTTCACCTGTGGGAAGGTATACCATCTAGCTGCCATAACATCACCCCAGCGGACCCCTAAGCAGCGTCGGTCATCCTGACCGAATACCACAGGCGGCATCACGAACACTACCGTTAATTATAACTCTTCCCCTTTTATTGGGCGCCCCTCATGGGGCCACGGTCCGGGTCGGGCCACCGTGACATCCCAGCTGAGGGAACTGAAGGACCCGGTACCGAGTACCCCATTGCCCTTATGTGGGGGGCGATTCAAATCTTGGCGTCACGAACAGGATCTACTTAAGCCTGAAAATCAGGTCATGTGCGCCTAAGAACTTAGCCAGAATTGTATTTGAACTGTTTGTGCTTAAAGACTGTGTATCGCCATTTACCACAAAGATTCCCACAAAAACCGCCGCCATTACCGCGCCACGAGGAGCGCTGGAGAAGACGAAGGGTGTGGAGTTGTGGGCGTGAACGAACTGAGAAGCGCAAAGAATAATGGCCGCCCAGTCTAAATATCTCTGTACCTTGAGGACGTGTCCGTCAGCAGCCGAGATCCGCCTCCTGATCCTTAATGGCGGGCGGAGACAAAGAAAATGAAAACGCCCCAGAAGGAGAGAGCGGGAAAAGGACGAGGAGGATAGCAGCCATGTGGAGGACACAATGGCAAATCACCCGGAGCCAGAGCGTGGGGTCGGAGCAGGGGACTCCTCCAGCTACCCGGAAGGGTACAACAGCCAAGTCCTCACTGCTGATGCTGATTCCTTGCAGCTCGGAATGGAGGAGCTAATCAATCAGCTCCTGCAGCTGCAGGTGAAGACTAAATCCTCGTACCAGGTGGTGCCTGCGGAAGCAATACAGACGCTGCCACCAGTCCCTGCACCGCCGCTGGAGCCGCTACCGACGCCGTCGCCGGTGGAGCCAGCTAGGACCCGGAACACCGAGGTGGCAGGTAAGGACACTGATCCTGCCTCGGTGACTGAAGGCCTACTTGTGGGCCCTGTCGTGGCGCCACCTCCCCGCGGTACTCACCGCCTCCAGCGCCTAGAGCCCTGGGACCAGGCCACGGGTATGGAGGAGCTCCTAAAGGCCCCGATCGTGCCCACCACCCTGCCGGATGAGGTCTACGCGGAGTGGACCGTATGCTGCTGGGTGAACCCTGTGCAAAATTTTATGTGGTTTCCCGGGGCCAAACAGCAAGAGGGTGAGACGGTGGAGGTCCTCAGCTGGGAGGATTATCAGGCTCAACTTGACCAGAAGTGGAAAGCGCAGGAGGCAGAATACTAGGCCAATCATCAGGCCTACCACCTAAAGGACCTTGCAGTCAAGGCCAAGGCCCGCAAGGACTGCAGCACCCACCAGGCCCCGCAGAGGCAGGGCAGAGTCATGACTTTTAGACTCAATGGAGGTTGGGGCTTCATAAAGGAGCCTGGGTTGCTGGGTTGTATGCAGAGGTATTCGTGAACCGCCGGGATGTGGAGTCGCATCTCCGGGAGGGACACCCTGATCGGGACCTATACCCGGGTGACACCGTGACATATACCAGGCACTTCGGTGAGAAAGGCTGGTTTGCCCTCAATGTGCATAAGAAGAAGGACCCCGTTGTGCACCAGACTAAAGCCTCCGTTCAATCGACTCCCATGTCAACGGTGTCCCCTTGTGTTCAGGCGTCCGCTGTCACAAAGACTACTATTGCTACTCCGACGAGCACCATCATCAGGACCACTACCTGTACGGTAGCAACCAATACCACAGTGGTTGCAAAAGAATTGACTGCAGTAATGGTTTGCGCACCAGCTGCGCCTAAGCAGAGAACTGTGGGTACGCAGACCTCTGTGTGGAGCGAGGGAGCCCCTTATGTGGCACCTGGTAGCCGCCAGTATCCGGCTGGGCTACCTCGACCTTTGCTACCACCAGAACTCCAATAAACCTCGGAGCCCTGAAAAAACTGTACATAGTTTCAAAACATTCTCTCTTTTTGCTTCTAAACCCATTCAGGGTTAACATTTAAAGGGATCCCTTCGTTTACCTGGGATCCCTATTTGTTCCAGTTTTATCATGGTTTAAAGAACTGCAGAATCATGAACTAAGCATGATCAAAAACTGTTCCTGTATATAGTTTGCACTTTCTTAAAGGTGCTCTCTACTGGTTTTACAAGCGAGAAGACTTTGTGAAGACACTGTTCCTAATGACGACGTGAAAGTTTCTATAGTCTTAAAGTTTATAACTGATTTGTTGATGGTTTGCACTGCTTCAGAAAAGACTAGTTTCCCTCTTAAAGGGAATGTTCGGTTGTTGCACCTTAATAATGTTTACATAGCTGGTAGTATGTATCTAGATAGTGATAGAATGTTTAATAACGTATTAGAAAGTTTGAAGAAAATGCAGTAGGCCCATGGGGGTAGACAGATAGTCCTGCATATGAAGAAAAATAAAGAAAATGTTAAATTGCACATTAAGGGTTAATGATAGTATTTGCACTTAGTAGATAGAATACCTGTATGGGTAATTATATGCCATAGTAAGTTAGTAATTGTTCCTTTCCTACTTTTGCCTTAAAGGGTAATACGCACAATGTAAATATGTAAAGGAAGTTAGTGAGTTCAGTTCGGAGGGAGGAGAGGAGAGGAGCAGACTGGGCTCGGCCCAGGAAGGAAAGGAAAGACACGGAGCTGCGCCTGCAACCCATGCAGCAGCCTCCTAAGGAAGGACAAGAAAGGAAGTGTGCCGTAGTGAGTGAGCACCGAAGTCGTAGCAACAGGAGCGAAACAACAGAGGGAGACCAGCTAGAAGCAGGCTGCCTCCCTCTGAGCGCAGATCCGGTGGCCGGAACACTGAGGGAGTAATAGACTCTACGCTTTACTTCAGAGACCGGCAGGGCAGTTGATTCCAAGTTGGCTGTCCGACCTAAGAACCTAAGCAGACAAGGTAGCAATGCGGAGGAGGGGCATCTCTATGGTCCCTATAAAATAGCCTCAGGCCACCACCGTCATACGGGCTTGTCCTATCCATCTGGGGGACAGAGAGAGAAGTAACAAGAGTGAGGACCCTATGGTAGCTAATGCAAGTAGGGACCTACTACGTTACTGTGCGCAAGGGGAAGGCTACTGATTTCCACCTGGATATGGGGACTCTGGAATAGCCATCAGACCGGCCGGACTTGGCCTACCCTGTAATCCGGCACCCTGGACTGTGGATGTTGAAGCCTTCAGTAAAGGTAAAGAGACTGCACCCATTGTGTTCTTATTATTTGCCGCGCCTGACAACAACCATCATCACCATCTACACATCTGGGAAGCCCTGGGGATATGCTTCACCTGTGGGAAGGTATACCATCTAGCTGCCATAACATCACCCCAGCGGACCCCTAAGCAGCGTCGGTCATCCTGACCGAATACCACAGGTGGCGTCACGAACACTACCGTTATCTATAACTCTTCCCCTTTTATTGGGCTCCCCTCATAGGGCCACGGTCCGGGCCGGGCCACCGTGACATCCCAGCTGAGGGAACTGAAGGAACCGGTGCCGAGTACCCCATTGCCCTTACGTGGGGGCGATCCATACCCCTGAACATTAAAAGTGCCAAGTAAGAAGATCTGTGGTGGCTTTATTACCAGGATGTCTGGCCCAGACTGAATCATAATGTTCACTAAGCACTCTCAGACAGAGATTCATAGGCACAAACAGTTTACCTAATGGACAGGCAGCAGGGGCATCCCCCTGAGCATCATCAATCTCTTTCTCAAGATTGGAGCATTTAGAAGCAATAATCACCCTTTTTTGTAGTATAGGAACCGATTTACAATTAACTCCACCCCCAGGAAAACAATGAGATAAGGCATCCACCTTAATGTTTTTGATCCCTGGTGTCATGATCCACACCAGGTTTTGGGTTTTATCTCTCCTTTCCCTGGTCTGGTCATATCAGGGGTTAACTTTCTGTGTCATTTTGGTTTCAGATCTCCTATTTCTCTGCGCTGCATCTTGCAGGCAGTGTCACTTATACTTCCTGCCTACAGTGTGAGTAGCTGGCTATGGTGAAACCCTGATTTGTCCTGCTTCATTTAGCTGACTTTACCCGTGTGTTACTCTGTGTTTTCCCTGTGTGTTTGGATTCTCTGGTACTCAACTCTGCTTTGGCTCTGACCTGATTCTGTCTCTTCCCTCCGGTATTTCTGCTACGGACCGTTACTGACCTTTGGTGCTCCTCTGACTCTGTGTCTTCGTAGTACGCTGCTCTTTGGTATCGACCCGGCTTGTTTGACTATTCTGATACCACGTGGTGGTAGCCTCGCTGCAGTTTTGTTGGTCTGCTCTGAACAGGATTTCAGTCCTCTCTTCACTCTGCTGCCACCTAGTCGAGTTTGCATTTACCTGCAGAGCTGCAGCGTGACACCTGGCCTATATGTGACAAACAAGTTAAACCTGGTGAAGAACAATGCCAATTATGCCTGTTGAGGCGTTAGACGTTTCGCAGACTCTAGCTATACAAGATTTTTATGATCCGTGATTATCAGAACCGGATGAACTACCCACTCCAGAAAATGACACAACTCTTCAAAGGCACACTTAATATCCAAAAGTTTCCTGTTACCAATGTCATAATTTCTCTCTGCAGATGACAATTGTTTAGAAAGTATGCACATGGACCCCATTTTCCAGGAGATGCAACCTGTGACAATACAGTCCCTATCCCCACTTCAGACTCATCAAATTCTACAATGAAAAACAGTGACGTCAGGCTGTATGAGGATCGGCGCATATGCAAAACACTCCTTCAAGGTATTGAATGCCTCCCTGGCTGGACTAGAACCCTTGGAAAAGTCTGTCCCTTTCAAGGTCATATCTGTTAGAGGTTTGGCTACTACCGAAAAGTTTAAAAAAAAAACCTTTGTAATGCATTCAAGTCCTCAGGATGATCCCAATCCAGTACCACCCAAATTTACACCGGATCCATGTGAAAACTGGTGGATGATAACACATATCCTGGAAAAGGTGTCTCCTCCACCAAGAACATACACCGTGTTCCAAATTATTATGCAAATTGGATTTAAGTGTCATAAAGATTTAATTATCCCTGCACTGGGCAACATAGGCAGCATCATGCAATTTGTTCCTCTCTTTCTTCCTGTTGCATTTCCCAGGCGCCCTCCTTCTCCCGGAACCCACCTGATGCTGGCACCCTTATGGGCCTTTTCATATTCTCTGCGTCCTCCAGGTAGTATTTTGGGGCCTTTTTGAGGCGCTTTTTCCGGATCACACACATTGTTCTGTGTATTTTACCAGCTTATCTCTAATCAGTGTATACAAGCTCTAGATGTTCACACTTCAGGGTTGGTCCTGTAGCCCAGAATGTCCTACAGGGCCTTTTGTCCAGTCATATTGCACAACACCTGCACAATGGCATTAGTGTATATACTCACATTTTCGTGTTTTTATGTTTTAGGCTGTTCACCTTGCACCTTAGCCTATTGACCCCGCGGTCGTGAAGGTCACTGCACATTCTGTATCCTGTGGGGGTGGTCAATCCGCAGTCCACTCGTCCAGTCCCTTAGCAGGACTAGATACTCTCACTATTTTCCTATACACGTTCACAGTCTATAGCATCTCCTGCACGAAGCTTATGACTCACGGAACACCAGGCCGGATCCGTTTAGACCGCCGCTGTTCTTGTTTGCCACATAACAAGCGATGTATTTCTCTGATTCCGTCGAGCAGTATGTATCGTATTTATATTTATTCTGTGCATCATGTTATTTTTCTAAAAACATCCTTTTGTGTTTTTTTACATATGTATTACAGTACTCAAAAAACCATTTCTGATGAAGGTCTTGTGATTAGACCAAAAACGTTCAAATGTTGAACTGGATGCACCAAATAAACGAATTGTTCACTTCTTATCTTGCCAAAAATCATCTCCTGAGTGCCAAGTAATTTATTGCTTATAAAGAATTAATTGTTTTGTACTTCAAATAAACTCATGGATGATATTGTGTCTCAGGGCTCAATTGATCACTGAAATCAATCTTAAACACATATGATAATTAGTTTTCCAGGTGATTCTAATTAAAGGAAAACTACTTAAAAATTATGTTCCACATTATTAAGCAGGCCACAGATTTCAAGTAACATGGGAAAGAAAAAGGATCTCTCTGTTGCCGAAAAGCATTAAACAGTGCAATGCCTTGGTCAAGGGATGAAAACATTAGATATTTCCTGAAAACTTAAGCGTGATCATCGTACTGTTAAGAGATTTGTTAAATATAGATCTCAAGGCAGGGATTTACAATGCAAGAATGGAACAAAATATACAGCTGTATATGCTACATAATTGTGCCTAATCTGTATCCCATAAGGACAGAAATTGTGGACAATTCGGAGATATAAATACAAGAAAAAAGAGGAAACAAACCGAACTCAAGCCCAAATCAATAGATAAATATTTATTTAAGGGGTAGAGTACACCATGTGGTAGGGGGGAAGAAACCAAAAAGAAAAGCACTAAAACCAGGAGACGAAAATATAAAGCAAAATATACGTAAATACAAATGGCTGCACAAAATAAATTTACCCCCCCAAAAAAAAAAAGTCCAAAAAATGTGGGTAAGTAATTGGAATATTGTTACATGCATATTAATAAATAAATAAATAAATAAATATACATATAAATACACGCAGTACAAAAATATATATGAACGATATATATGAAAAAATGGCCTAATGAGTAAAAGTGCGTGTGCAGAAATAGTATATACTATATTTAGGAAATACTAGAAGACCACCTAAAGATTAAAGTGCATATAGTACTTGCATGTTGAAAACATGGACGTGTGTGTTTTTGAATGTGGTTGCAAAAAGGTGCAAATGAACAGCCATTAGGGGTAAAAAGATGGCCCGATACAGGTAGATGCGCTAAAGTATTGGTAAATATACAAATGATGTACCCAAGATGCAGGAATAGTACAATAACCCGGGCCGCAAATACCTGTATGGGTGAGGAGTCGTCTCCTGGATGTGCCTGTCCCCGACGCACGTTTCGGCATCAGCCTTCGTCTTCCCCTAAGCTTATACACTAGTCATTGTCCCAGTTTATGGCAGGGAAGGGGGAGCCGAGGAGCAGCGGGTCACAGGAGGCAGGAGCCAGTGGCTGCGGCTAAAGCCTGTGCTCGCTGCAAAAGATAAATGAATATTCACAGCACTGGCAATGAATATTAATTTCTCTTAATAGCCCATGCACAGTTATAGCTGCCGCTGCCGGCTTCCAGCAGCTGCTGGGCTGTCATGGGTGCCTTCTCATTAAGGTAATGAATGTTCACCTCTTTCCACTTCCATAGGCATGGAGAGAGGTGAATATTCATTACCTTAATAAGCGGGGACACTTGATCGCTCGGTAGCAGGAGCTGCTGGCATGGAATAAGATGCTGCGAGGGTGAGCAGGGAAGGTAAGTAGGATGGTTTTTTTATGCTTTTCTCATGGCCCATTCATACAAGGATGGGGATGAGGAACCATGCAGACAAGGATGGGAATAAGGAGCCATGCATACAAGGATGGGAATATGGAGCCATGCATACAAGGATGGGAATAAGGAGCCATTCATACAAGGATGGGGATAAGGAGCCATTGTCATAATGTGACCGAAGCGGTGTGATACAACCTCACAATTGTTCGGACACCAGACGGCACAACACACCAGGGGACACCAGGGAAATTTTAACAACGGTGGGCCCTGTTGGTAGGGAATGGGGAATGGACACCTGCACTCACCTGACAATGTGCCCTGCTCTTATTAACGTCCCTATACGGGTTCTTTAACCCCGTTGCCGAGCAGGAACCTAAACCTTCACTTGCCCTGATCCTATCCCTAAGTAGGGATTTGGCAAGTGAGAACACTGGTGCCACTAAGACAACACAAGGTGCGGTAAGACACTGAAACGGACAGGGTATTAAAAATACCACTCTTAGCTTTCTGCTGCAAAGCACCACACAGCAAGATAATGACACCAGATAAACCGAACTCAGCTGTAGAACCACTGCTCCCAGAATGCTCCTTCTCACAGCACAGTCGCTGCAGAATGAACTAACACCGACAGTCAGCTTATGCATCAGGTGATCTCTTGAAGGATGGTGGGAGTGATCACCACCCACATCAGCTGACCCAGCAGCAATGCAATTACACCAAAAGGCAACCAGGGAAAACTGCATTAACTCCCGTTGACCTGATAGGACAAAAGTTTTAATCTGAGTGACACCAGATCTGCCACAAATCCAAAAATGGATCGTGACAGTGCCCCCTTTCAATGAGAGGCCTCTGGACCCTCAACACTGGACCTCACCAGTCAACAACCTAAGGTGAGGACATCTTGATTCACCAGAGTTCACCCCGGCAGTCACCTGACCCTCAGGTTTATGGTGAACGCTTCAAATTGGAGATGACAACCTAGGAGCCACAAACCTCCAGAGTGCCGACCTGTGGAATGAGTTGTGTATGGGCATTACTAGGGGTAACTCCAGCTGATAAGTCCCCAGGTTGAGAATGGTTGACATCCGATATGGCCCGAGTACACTAGGACTCCAGATTCCAGTACCAAACCTCCACCTGATGTTTTGGTGGACACCCATACGTATTCATTCACGCACAGGTCCGGACCTGAACATTTATTTTCACGCATGCATCTGCCACAAGATAGTGAACTCTTTACAGAACCAACAACAGAGGCGCCTCCCTGTGTCACCAAACTCACACCCCCACTGTGCACAGAGGGAACAACCACCCTCCAGGACCCCTCCTCCTAAGAAGACTCTGACACATAGGGTTAGGTTGTAGAGAGGGTAGAGTCTTGCCCCTACTCCCTGGCAGCACCTCTGCTGCCCCCACTGGAGAAGAATGGGTAGGTTGTAGAAGGATGGCAGAAATCGTAGTTCCCGGGCAGCAGTCGTTACATGACTGACCCTAGCTGACTACTTCCCTGGACCACCAAACTATGAACAGGTTGTGTTTTTTCAACCAAGGGAGTCCTAAGACCATGTGAGTTGGCATGCCCTCCAAGACGTAGCATGACAGGGACTCTTCATGACAAGCCCCTATATGCAGATTTATATTGTCTACGGCTTGGGTAACCCTCCCCTGACTGAACGGCGCACAGTCAATAGTCTGGACGCTTAGGGGTCTCGCTAGCGTCCTACTCATCAGGCCATGGGTCTGGATAAAATGGGTCTGGATCATCCACCAAATTTACTCCTGTCCCACTGTCC
This sequence comes from Ranitomeya imitator, assembly GCF_032444005.1. NCBI lineage: Eukaryota > Metazoa > Chordata > Amphibia > Anura > Dendrobatidae > Ranitomeya > Ranitomeya imitator. Next base: position 227,839,560 of record NC_091287.1, on the reverse strand, counting down.
ACCAGCTCCGAAATATTCTCAGTTACCCCACCAACAACCACCTCAGCAGGTAAGGTACACTGAGACAAGAAAATGGAGGAAATAACACACTCTGGTCACCTCCCTCCACACGACCAGGGGGACGCGGCTCTTTAGATGATGCAGGTACTTTGGCACGCGCTGGGCAGACATTGATAAAATGACCGGTCTGCCCACAGTAAAAACATGCCCCCACTCCATGGCGAACCGCAGGCAACCCTGTTTGGGAACCAACTCCTCCCATCTGCATGGGTTCATCCGCTTGCTCAGGTGTGACCTCCTTCCTAGCAAGGACTTCAGGGGGCACATTTGGTGTATGCCTCTCCCTCAAGCGTCTATCCACCCGTATGGCAAGAGACATGGCGGCCTCCAATGACCTGGAGGCAGCGTACTACACAAGAGTATCCTGCAACCTTGGGGACAGACCCTGCATAAATGGCTTCTAAGGGCAGGGTCATTCCACTGTGTGTCAGTGGCCCACCTCCTGAACTCTGAACCGTACTCCTCAGCTGGCCGGCCCCCCAGCTTGATCTTGCGAAGGTGGGATTCCGCCAGGGAGACACCATCAGTATCACCATACACCAGCACCAGAGCCTCAAAAAACTCATCCACTGACAGTTGAGATGGAGAACCAATCGGCAGGGAGAAGGCCGAGGATTGGGGATCACCCTTAAGAAGGGAAACGATGATTCCCACCCGTTGTTCCTCACTCCCTGATGAACGAGGGTGGAGCCTGAAGTATAGCTTGCAGGCCTCCTTTAAAGCCAAAAATGTATCTCTCCCTTGAGAGAACCTGTCTGGGAGAGATATCTTGGGTTCTGGTAGAGCCTGTACCTGAGCCGAGGCAACAGAGCCCCAACACCTGCTGCACCTCACCATGCAGCTCCTTAAGCTCAGTGGTGAGAGTCTGGAGCAGTTGGGCAAAGGCCTGCATTTGGACCATGACTCACCAGAAAAAATGTGATGGTCGGTGTTAATGTCACGATGTGACCGAAGCAGTGTGACACGACCTCCCAATTGGTCAGACACCAGATGGCACAACATACCAGGGGACACCAGGGAAACTTTAACAATGGTGGGCCCTGTCGGTAGAGAACGGGGAATAGACACCTGCACTCACCTGAGGATGTGCCCTGCTCTTACTAACGTCCCTATAGGGGTTCTTTCACCCCGTCACCGAGCAGAATACCTAAACCCTCACTTACCCTGCTCCTATCCCTAAGTAGGAAATTGGCAAGTGAGAACACTGGTCCCACCGCTGCACTAAGACAACACAAGGTAAGGTAAGACAGACACTGAAAGTGACAAGGTATTAAAAATACCACACTTAGCTTTCTGCTGCAAAGCGCCACACAGCAAGATTACGACACCAGATAAACCGAACTCAGCTGTAGAATCACTGTTCCCAGAAAGCTCCTTCTGCCAGCAAGGTTGCTGCAGAATGAACTAACACCGACAGTCAGCTGATGCATCAGGTGATCTCTTGAAGGATGGTGGCAGTGGTCACCACCTACATCAGGTGACCCAGCTACAATGAAATTACACCAGCAGGCCACCGTGGAATACTGCATTAACCCCCGATGACCTGAAAGGAAAAAAGTTTTAATCTGAGGGAAACCAGATCTGCCACAAATTCAAAAATGGATATTGACAGCGATGCATACAAGTATGGGAATAAGGAGCCATGCATACAAGGATGGGAATAAGGAGCCATGTATACAAGGATGGGGATAAGGAGCAATGCATACAAGGATGGGAACAATGAGCCAAGAAGCAATGCGTACATGGATGGGAATAAGGAGCCATGCATACAAGGATGGGAATAAGGAGCCATGCATACAAGGATGGGAATAAGGAGCCATGCATACAAGGATGGGAATAAGGAGCAATGCATACATGGATGGGAATAAGGAGCCATGTATACAAGGATGGGAATAAGGTGCCATGCATGCAAGGATGGGAATAAGGAGCCATGCATACATGGATGGGGATGAGGTACCATGCAGACAAGGATGGGAATAAGGAGCCATGCATACATGGATGGGGATGAGGTACCATGTGTACCAGCATAGGGATTAGGGGCAATTCATATCCAGCTTATACTCAAATCAATAAGTTTTCGCAGTTTTTTTTAGGCAAAATTAGGTGCCTTGGCTTATACTCGGGTCGGCTGATACATGAGTATATACGGTATATAGTGTTAGAATCTGTTTTGGTTTTGACCATCCGCCATTTTGTTGTGGTTTTCTGGCTGCTGGTCTTTTTCCACTGGTGCTGGGTTGTCTTAGGTCAGGTGATTGTATCACCCATTATTACCCAGCACCTGCCTCCCATTCCTTGCTGGACAACAGTGTTAATCCGCTAAAGTTCTGGCTAGGTGCTTTGATAGCTTTCTGTGTTTGATATTGTGCAGTTCTGGGATCTCTGTTTCTGCTGTCCTTAGTTTCTGTTTTCAGTTGGTTTCTGCAACCGTCTCTGTGTTTTCTATTAGGAGGTGACCTGTTTTTATACCCAGTCCTTAGATCTTTCAGGGACCTCCTTCCCCCTGTCTATAGATCTTCGCTGGAGTTTAACCTAGGATCGTCGGTGGGTCTATTCGCAAGGAATGGGTTGCCCACTCCATCGTAGGGTATCAGCCTAGTTTCAGTGCAGGGTCAGTTTTCCCCCCTTCTATTCTAGTTCTGTGTTGCAGTTCCGTAACATATAGTCTGCTATTTGGCAGCTTGGCCCCGGGGACAAGATTTACAGCACAGTCATAAGGATGTTGGTGAGGAATTTCTTGTCATTCCTGCTCTGGGAACTCATCTCTAGGGTTGAGCGACTTTGAGTTTTTTGGGGTCGAGTCGGGTTTCGCGAAACCCGACTATCTCAAAAGTCGAGTCGAGTGGAATCGGCCAATTATCGCGAAAAGTCGGGGATCGACCGAAACACGAAACCCAATGCAAGTCAATGGGGGAGCATATTCGGCAGTGAGTGGAGGCCAGGAAAACATGTACAGTGCCCATTTTAATGGCAAAAACATACATTCTTGTTACTGAAGCTTGTCAATCTTAATTTACCTTATAATAATAGTAAGGCATTGGAAATTGGGGGTCATTTGGCTAAAGTTGTGGGGGGTAGAGCTGGTTCAAGTATTTAGTGGGCCCAGGAAATCTGGACCACGTCACGGCAGTGGAGCAGGGAGAGGTAAGTATTTCAACTTTGCAAGTGCTGTGATCTTGAGCAAGCAGGGGGGGCCCACTCGTTGGCATTGGCACTGGCACAGGGCCCCTCAAAGTACGGCGATGTGTTTGCATGGCAGGGGCGCCTCCCACCGGCAGCGACACTTTTGCGTACTATGAGTTGCCCTGTGCCAGTGACGTCGCCAACGAGTATTCCTCCCCCCACCTGATGAAGGAACCTGCACTTTCATCTGCACCTTCCTCTTTGTCCCCGTGTAAGGTGGTATGGTATGCGGGAAGGGGAACCTGACTTTCAGCAGGGTCACAATCTTGCTGTGTAGCGTGCACGGGGAATGTTGCGTTATGGGTCAATGTACCAGCAGACTCATCTATCACTGGCTGTGCAATGGACAGGATGAGGAGGAAACACAGATATAGGCCCAAAGAATAAAGTGGGCTAAATGCAGTTCAAAATTGGTAACAGGACTAACCAGGGGGCATTGCTTTGTTCAGTGGAGGACAACTGTAATGAGAGGCTGACACAGTGAGTAGGCCCAAATCAGTAAGTAGGCTAAATGCAGTTCAAAATTGGTAACAGAAGTAAACAGGCGGCACTGGTTTGTTCAGTGGAGGAGAACATCAAGGAGCGGCAGACACCGTTAGTAGGGCCAACAAAACAAGTAGGCCAAATGCAGTGTTATATTAAAAACAATTTAACGAGAGCCTGAAGATAGAAGCTAGGGAAAGGCAACCTGGAGAACACCTTGGAGCGGAAGACACCGTTTGTAGAACCCAGACCCAACTTGTAGGCCTAGTGCAGTGTTGTTTCAACAACTACTTAACGAGAGCTTCAAGGATAGAAGCTAGGGAGAGGCAACCTGGACAACACCTTGGAGCGGCAGACACTGTCTCTACAACCCAGACCCAACTTGAAGGCCTAATGCAGTGTTGTTTCAACAACTACTTAACAAGAGCATGAAGATTGAAGCTAGGGAGAGGCACTACTTAACAAGAGCATGAAGATGAGGCAACAGAGAGAACACCTTGGAGCGGGAGACACCGTCTCTACAACCCAGACCCAAATTGTAGGCATAATGCAGTGTTGTTTCAACAACTACTTAACAAGAGCATGAAGATTGAAGCTATGGAGAGGCAACCTGGAGAACACCTTGGAGCGGGAGACACCGTCTCTACAACCCAGACCCAACTTGTAGGCCTAATGCAGTGTTGTTTCAACAACTACTTAACAAGAGCATGAAGATAGAAGCTAGGGAGAGGCAACCAGGAAAACACCTTGGAGCCGCAGACACTGTTAGTAGGCCCCAACCAAACTAGTAGCCCCACTGCAGTTGTTCGATTAAAAAACTATTTAACACGAGCCTGAAGATTGAAGCTCAGGAAAGTAAACCAGGAGAACACCTTGGAGCGACAGACAATGTTAGTAGGCCCCAACCAAACTAGTAGCCCCACTGCAGTTGTTCGATTAAAAAACTATTTAGCACGAGCCTGAAGATTGAAGCTCAGGAAAGGCAACCAGGAGAACACCTTGGAGCGGCAGACAGTGTTAGTAGGCCCCAACCAAACTAGTAGCCCCACTGCAGTTGTTCGATTAAAAAACTATTTAACATGAGCCTGAAGATTGAAGCTCAGGAAAGGCAACCAGGAGAACACCTTGGAGCGGCAGACAGTGTTAGTAGGCCCCAACCAAACTAGTAGCCCCACTGCAGTTGTTCGATTAAAAAACTATTTAACACGAGCCTGAAGATTGAAGCTCAGGAAAGGCAACCAGGAGAACACCTTGGAGCAGCAGACAGTGTTAGTAGGCCCCAACCAAACTAGTAGCCCCACTGCAGTTGTTCAATTAAAAAACTATTTAACACGAGCCTGAAGATTGAAGCTCAGGAAAGGCAACCAGGAGAACACCTTGGAGCGGCAGACAGTGTTAGTAGGCCCCAACCAAACTAGTAGCCCCACTGCATTTGTTCGATTAAAAAACTATTTAACACGAGCCTGAAGATTGAAGCTCAGGAAAGGCAACCAGGAGAACACCTTGGAGCGGCAGACAGTGTTAGTAGGCCCCAACCAAACTAGTAGCCCCACTGCAGTTGTTCGATTAAAAAACTATTTAACACGAGCCTGAAGATTGAAGCTCAGGAAAGTAAACCAGGAGAACACCTTGGAGCGACAGACAATGTTAGTAGGCCCCAACCAAACTAGTAGCCCCACTGCAGTTGTTCGATTAAAAAACTATTTAAGACGAGCCTGAAGATTGAAGCTCAGGAAAGGCAACCAGGAGAACACCTTGGAGCGGCAGACACTGTTAGTAGGCCCCAACCAAACTAGTAGCCCCACTGCAGTTGTTCGATTAAAAAACTATTTAACATGAGCCTGAAGATTGAAGCTCAGGAAAGTAAACCAGGAGAACACCTTGGAGCGACAGACAATGTTAGTAGGCCCCAACCAAACTAGTAGCCCCACTGCAGTTGTTCGATTAAAAAACTATTTAACACGAGCCTGAAGATTGAAGCTCAGGAAAGGCAACCAGGAGAACACCTTGGAGCGGCAGACAGTGTTAGTAGGCCCCAACCAAACTAGTAGCCCCACTGCAGTTGTTCGATTAAAAAACTATTTAAGACGAGCCTGAAGATTGAAGCTCAGGAAAGGCAACCAGGAGAACACCTTGGAGCGGCAGACAGTGTTAGTAGGCCCCAACCAAACTAGTAGCCCCACTGCAGTTGTTCGATTAAAAAACTATTTAACACGAGCCTGAAGATTGAAGCTCAGGAAAGGCAACCAGGAGAACAATTTGGAGTGGCAGACACTGTTAGTAGGCCCCAACCAAACTAGTAGCCCCACTGCAGTTGTTCGATTAAAAAACTATTTAACACGAGCCTGAAGATTGAAGCTCAGAAAAGGCAACCAGGAGAACACCTTGGAGCGGCAGACAGTGTTAGTAGGCCCCAACCAAACTAGTAGCCCCACTGCAGTTGTTCGATTAAAAAACTATTTAACACGAGCCTGAAGATTGAAGCTCAGGAAAGGCAACCAGGAGAACACCTTGGAGCGGCAGACAGTGTTAGTAGGCCCCAACCAAACTAGTAGCCCCACTGCAGTTGTTCGATTAAAAAACTATTTAACACGAGCCTGAAGATTGAAGCTCAGGAAAGGCAACCAGGAGAACACCTTGGAGCGGCAGACACCGTCTCTACAACCCAGACCCAACTTGTAGGCCTAATGCAGTGTTGTTTCAACAACTACTTAACAAGAGCTTCAAGATAGAAGCGAGGGAGAGGCAACAGAGAGAACACCTTGGAGCGGAAGACTCAGTTTGTAGACCACAACGAAACTTGTGGCCCCAATGCAGTTTTATAATTCTGACAAGCTGAAAATCCGCCTTTTTTTTTTAGAGGAGGACAGCTGTATTAGGTGGCGCAGCCAGACACTGCTAGTAGGCCTTACACCACAAAGTAGGCTCACTGCAGGATGACAAAAAATTTACATGGGTACACGGTCGGCATTGGTGTGCTCAGCGGAGGACAAATGGAAGGAGGGACCGCAGACAGACTTAGTAGGCCTAAAATAAAAAAATTAGGCTCAAAGCAGTTTCAATTATCTTGCAGGGGTACACAGGCAGCATTGGTGTGTTCAGCGGAGGACAATTGGAAGGAGGGACCACAGACAGACTTAGTAGGCCTAAAATAAAAAAATTAGGCTCAAAGCAGTTTGAATTATCTTGCAGAGGTACACAGGCAGCATTGGTGTGGTCAGCGGAGGACGATTGGAAGGAGTGTCTGACACAGTTAGTACTCCCGAAAAATAAATAGATGTTAATGTCTCGCAAAACAACAAAACCAAAAAACAAAAGGGTGGCATACTTAGGTACAGGGGTGGGCTCCTCTGCTGAGTTTCAAACATAGTAATTTGGTGCTAAGTATTTACTGGTGTCAATATAGGACACTGACCCTGACAATTTTAACTAGCATCATACATGTCAACAAATTGGTATTGTCAGTGCCAGGCATTGAAGGATGTCAGCGCATAGACTAAACATTGGTGGAGCTGTGAGATATAATTTTGCAAGTGGTAGAGCACTGTTTGAGCTGGGGGGGAAGAACTCTCTTGTGGCCGGCGGTACAGGCCCAGGGCCCTTCATGTTACAACGGTGTGTCTGACGTTGGGTGTGCACCACCACCGCCAGAGACACTTTATTGTACTATGAGGGACCCAGTTGCAGTGCCGTCGACCAAAAGCGGGCACACCCACCTCTTCAGACAAACGGCCCTCTCACGGGTGCTTGCGCCAAGTGGCACGACCACGGCCCTGTGGGGGGAGTTAGCCCATTTAGGGAGGTGTAAACATGTTGTATGCTGGACAAACAGCTGCTGCAAATTAAGAGATTGGAACAGTCAGTAAGACAAGTCCACAAGCAAAACCTTTTTATAGGAAAGCTAGGTGTCAGCTGGGAAAGGTGGGGCAAAATAATTCGAAATCCATGAGTGGTTCATTTTAATGAAGGTTAAATCATCAACATTTTGGGTAGCCAGACGAGTCCTTTTTTCGGTCAATATTGAACCAGCAGCACTGAATACTCTTTCTGATAGCACACTAGCTGCTGGGCAAGCAAGCTCCTGCAATGCATATTCTGCCAATTCAGGCCAGGTGTTTATTTTGGATGCCCAGTAATCAAATGGGAATGACGGTTGAGGGAGAACATCGATAAGGGATGAAAAATAGTTAGTAACCATACTGGACAAATGTTGTCTCCTGTCACTTTGAATTGATGCTGCAGTACCTGTCCTGTCTGCGGTCATTGCGAAATCACTCCACAACCTGGTCAGAAAACCCCTCTGTCCAACGCCACTTCTGATTTGTGCAACTCTAACACCTCTGCCCTGTTGCCCCCTGCAGCTCGTGTGAGATCCATCACCGGCGCTGTGTGCTGGGAATGCCTGAATCAAACAGTCTACAAGAGTTGCTTGTTTGGTTGCTAATATTTGTTCGAGGTTCTCATGTGGCATGATATTTTGCAATTTGCCTTTATAGCGAGGATCAAGGAGGCAGGCCAACCAGTAATCGTCATTGGTCATCATTTTAATAATGCGTGGGTCCCTTTTGAGGATACGTAAGGCATAATCCGCCATGTGGGCCAAAGTTCCAGTTGTCAAATCTGTGGTTGTGCTGGGTTGAGGGGCAGTTTCAGGCAAATCTACGTCACTTGTCTCCCTAAAAAAACCTGAGCCCGGCCTTGCAACGCCACCAGTTGCTATTGGCCCCGGAGAAGCTTCCTCATTAAAAAAATACTCATTCCCATCATCCCCCTCGTCCTGCTCCTCTTCGCCCGCTACCGGGCGAACGGCGGATATGCGAGCAAAGTCTGCGCACTTGGAGGAGCAGGTCGGGTAACCCCGGATAACTTTTCAGGAAGCACTGCACCACCAAGTTTAAGGTGTGAGCCAGGCAAGGAATGTGTTTCAGTTGTGAAAGGGCTATGGCAGCCATAAAATTCCTTCTGTTATCACTCACTACCTTGCCTGCCTCAAGATGTACAGTGCCCAGCCATGACTGAGTTTCTTTCTGCAAGAACTCGGACAGAACTTCCGCGGTGTGTCTGTTGTTGCCCAAACACTTCATTGCCAATACAGCCTGCTGATGCTTGTCACTAGGTGTCCAACAGTGGCAGCTGCGGATGGAGTGCTCGTGCGACTACGGTCTATGGACGAGCTCTCGCTTCTGCAGGAGGACGAGGATGAGGAGGAGGGGGGGGGGGGTGAACGCCTACAGCCAACTGTTTCCTAGACCGTGGGCTAGGCAGAACTGTCCCAATATTGCTGTCCCCTGTGGACCCTGCATCCACCACATTAACCCAGTGAGCCGTGATGGACACGTAACGTCCCTGGCCATGCCTACTGGTCCATGCATCTGTTGTCAGGTGCACCTTTGTACTCACAGATTGCCTGAGTGCATGGACGATGCGGTCTTTTACATGCTGGTGGAGGGCTGGGATGGCTTTTCTCGAAAAGAAGTGTCGACTGGGTAGCTCGTAGCGTGGTTCTGCGTAGTCCATCAGGGCTTTGAAAGCTTCGCTTTCAACTAACCGGTAGGGCATCATCTCTAATGAGATTAGTCTAGCAATGTGGGCGTTCAAACCCTGTGTACGTGGATGCGAGAATGAGTACTTCCTTTTCCTAACAAGAGTCTCATGTAGGGTGAGCTGGACTGGAGAGCTGCAGATCGTGGAACTATATAACCAAAGAAGAGGGGAGTACCAACCAAATATTAAAAAATGTAAATTTTATTTATAACAATTAAAATACACAAAATATTAAAGAAAAATAGGGGACAAGGCAGAGTAGCCCCAATGCAATCCTAGTATACGTTCAAATAAATATATATATATGAACACTAAGCGGTTTTAGTAAATAAATGCTCATGCATCAGCAGGTTCTGGATTGGTAATAAGTATTATCATGCATATGTAGGAGTTTGTATGGTTCCTGAAGTAAAGAATCCCGTAGTGAAATAAAAAATGTGGGGCAATAGTACGTGTTAAAAAAATGTAAATAAATAAATCAGTAAATATGTAGCTACACAGAAGGAGCTAACAAAGTGACAGTGCACATGGCTGAACAGATGAGGAGAGGTAAAGTGCTTAGTGCATATACAACAATCAAGTTCTAGCCACAATGAGCCAGGGATAAAGGGGGCTATGTAGGAGTAGATAACAACCAATGAAGATAATACGGGACAGCTAGATAAAGAGAACAAGGCTCAGTGACAAATACAGTACTAAGTGCACAAGGATAACAGTGCGTATCCAATAATAAAGTCTAAGCCTACTAATGCGAAGGAGGAGCTGTACATATAACGTGAAGACCATGTATTTACCTGCTGAAAAAAGGGATTGCCTGGCAAACCATACAAACTCCTACATATGCATGATAATACTTATTACCAATCCAGAACCTGCTGATGCATGAGCATTTATTTACTAAAACCGCTTAGTGTTCATATATATATATTTATTTGAACGTATACTAGGATTGCATTGGGGCTACTCTGCCTTGTCCCCTATTTTTCTTTAATATTTTGTGTATTTTAATTGTTATAAATAAAATTTACATTTTTTAATATTTGGTTGGTACTCCCCTCTTCTTTGGTTATATAGTACTTTTTTGGTGGTACACCACATATATTTATCGGTCTGTTTTTGGGTAGATCGTGGAACTAGCGGGGGTGCCGGTGGACATGGCAGACTGAGAGAGGGTTGGAGATGGTATTCTTGCTGGTGCTCTACATGCAGTGTTTCCTACTACGAAACTGGTGATTCCCTGACTGCTTTGGCCTGGCGACGAAATCTGCACATTTGCTGCAGGTGGTGCGGGAAATGGTGGGCTTACAGTGAGGGAAGGGATGTAGCGTTGCTGACTAACTTAATTGGCTGAGGGTGCTACAACCTTAAGAGACGTTTGAAACAGAAACAGAAACAAAAGCAGCCATATGGTCCCATAAAAATACACTTTATTGAAATATATAAAAACACCAGACAATAAACAGGTGTACAGGAAGGGGAGATAGAAGTATGCACAAATGGTAATGACTAACCAGGACTGCAAGCCGATCCACAGACCACACTGCTGTGCTAGCAAAATGCTAGAAGGAAACACCCCATATCACATAATAGATAAGCATTAATATGCTAGATACATAGGGCAAGTGCCCTTACACAGGGATTCCTACCATCCATAAGCAATACGACACTGTACTTACAGCAGGCAATGGTGGTCCTAGGAACGAGCACGCAGACCTGACCCCGACGCGCGTTTCGGAGCACGCCGCTCCATCATCAGGGGGTGAACATAATGCATACAGTGCGCGCATTTAAGCGCTGCCAGCCGGAACCCGGAAGTAACGTTACCAGCGTCCATACCAATGGATGTGCTACAAACAGCGCGCGCCACCTCCAACATGGCCGCCGGCACCGGAAACACGTAGGGCTCCACGTGACCAGTGACGGACGGCAGCCGTAGGCGTGCACACTGACTCGAAGCCCCAGCGCATGCGCACAGATGACCCAGCGCAGCGCCGCCATATTGGAACAGGTATACAATAAGGGCAAAAATAAAGAGCACACTACATAAATATATAATGCACAGATGCCACAGTGATACAAACAATATATATCCATAAATATATATATGCACACACAGATAAATAATATATAAGCCACACAAAATATATAAGGACAGACACAAATAAATGAAGAAAAAAATGAAAAAAATATATACATACAAGCGCACAAACAATGCACACCCGTGTATACCCAAAAAGTACCACTAATAAGCGTTAATACCTTAACACAAGACAAAAGAAACATAAAAAACATAAACACCAAACAAAATTAGCTATAAACTACACATTTACATAGTATGCATATGCATATTTCTCTCACTACAAAGGGCATCAATGTACAGAAGGAATACAGTAAAAACGGGCTGTATACATACATGAAACTAAACTAATACAGGCGAGGTAATAATGATATTATTAACATAAATACTAGGCTCCAAATGTTGACGCGACGAAACATTCTGCCAGCAGCATCGTATATACACACACGGTTCCAATATATCACCATTTACGTACTAAAAATACAGATAAAAAAGAAACAGATTAAAATACCAATAAACGAAACAGAACCATAAGCAACATACCCCATACAATGCACATACAGGTGTGGATCGCAAAAATGGGGCAAAAGAAATATTCTCGTTTAACCCATCAGGGTAAATAGTACGCAGCGTCCAAATCCACCTTGACTCGAGTTGAGCAAGGCGTTTGGACAACCCGCCGCCACGAATGTTAATGTTGAGCAGATCTATGCCACGTACCCTCAACGACGCCGCGTCACAGGAGTGGAAGTCTCTAAAATGTCTTGGTAGTGTTTTAAGGGTGGTAGCATCAAGACATGTGGTTGCCGCCTGAATACCAAGGACATGTTCTCTAACTCTGACTTTTAATTGCCTTGTGGTCAAACCAACATATATGAGGCCACACGGGCAAGTAGCATAATAAATCACGTATCTAGATGTACATGTTATACGTTTTTTTATGATGAAATTCTTGCTACCGTCAGAGTTAGAGAACGATGAACAACGCTCAATATTAGGACACGCAACACATTTACCACATGGAGCACAACCACTCCGTGCGGCAGCGCCGTCGAGGAACGTAGGCATAGTCTGCCCAACATAATGGCTATGGGTAAGCTGATCCCTTAGATTTCTCGCACGCCGAAATGTCATTAGTAGAGTTGAGCGACCTTGACCTTTTTAGAGTCGAGCCGGGTTTCGCGAAACCCGACTATCTCAAAAGTCGGGTCGAGTGAAATCGGCCGATTATGACGTAAAGTCGGGATCGACCGAAACACGAAACCCAATGCAAGTCAATGGGGCAGCATAGTCGGCAGTGAGTGGGGGCCAGGAAAACACCTAGAGTGCCCATTTTAATGTCAAAACCATCCATTCTTCTTAATGAAGCTTGTCAAGCGTAATTTACCTTATAATAATTGGAAGGCATTTGAAATTGGGGGTCATTTGGCTAAAGTTGTGGTGGGTAGGGCTGGTTCAAGTAATTAGTGGGCCCAGGAAATCTGGACCACGTCACGGCAGTGGAGCAGGGAGAGGTAAGTATTTCAACTTTGCAAGTGCTGTGAACCTGAGCAAGCAGGGGGGGCCCACTCGTTGGCATTGGCACTGGCACAGGGCTGTTGTGAGTTCTGTTTTTGGGCTCCCTCTGGTGGTTACTGATGGTACTGGGTGACTTGTCTTTCCTGGGTTTCTGGGTTCCACCTGTTCCATCAGCATATGGGAGTTTCCTATTTAACCTGGCTTTGCTGGCATTTCCTCGCCGGTTATCAATGTATCCAGTGTGTCTTGTTACCTCTGCTCCCTGCTCCTAGAACCTTCTGGACAAGCTAAGTTTGGATTTTCCTGTTTTGTGTTTTGCTTAATTTGGTTTTTAGTCCAGCCTGCAGATATGTGATTCTCTGCTGCTGGTTGCTCTAGTGGGCTGAAATTGCTTTTCATGTACCATAAGTTGGCACATGAGTTCAAGTAATTTCAGGATGGTTTTTTGAAGGGTTTTTCGCTGACCGCGCAGTTCACTTTTGTATCCTCTGCTATCTAGCTTTAGCGGGCCTCATTTTGCTGAAACTGTTTTCATACTACGTATGTGCTTTCCTCTCATTTCACCGTCATTATATGTGGGGGGCTGCTATTTGCTGTGGGGTATTTCTCTGGAGGCAAGAGAGGTCTGTGTTTCTTCTGATAGGGGAAGTTAGATCTTCGGCTGGAGCGAGACGTCTAGGATCATCGTAGGCACGTTCCCCGGCTACTTTTATTTGTGTGTTAGGTTTAGGGTCGCGGTCAGCTCAGGTTCCATCGCCCTAGAGCTTGTTTGTATCTGTGCTTGTCATTTTTGTGATCCCCTGCCATTGGGATCATGACAGTATAACCGGCCCACAAAGTGTTAATTGTATTGGCTGAAGTAGGAGGATAAGTAGTCTGAGGAAGTTTTTTTTTTTTTTTTCCCCTTTCCCTCAGAGTTTGCTGCCTAGCCTTATTGCAGCCTGGCTACTTCCTCCTCCTCTTAATCTTTGAATTGCTCTGATCTCAGCTGTTTATCATGGACGTCCAGAGTTTGGCTTCCAGCCTGAATAATCTTGCTGCTAAGGTTCAAGATATACAGGATTTTGTTGTACATGCTCCTATGTCTGAACCTAGAATTCCTGTCCCAGAGTTTTTTTCTGGAGATAGATCTCGTTTTCTGAATTTTAGGAACAATTGCAAGTTGTTTCTTTCTTTGAAATCTCGCTCCTCTGGAGACCCTGCTCAGCAAGTCAAGATAATTATATCTTTCCTGCGGGGTGACCCTCAGGATTGGGCATTTGCATTGGCACCAGGGGACCCTGCGTTGCTTAATGCGGATGCGTTTTTTCTGGCATTGGGTTTGCTCTATGAGGAACCTAACCAAGAGATTCAGGCTGAAAAAGCTTTGTTGGCCCTCTCTCAGGGGCAAGATGAAGCAGAAATTTATTGTCAAAAATTTCGGAAGTGGTCGGTACTTACTCAGTGGAATGAGTGCGCTCTGGCTGCAAAGTTTAGAGATGGCCTTTCTGAGGCCATTAAAGATGTTATGGTGGGGTTCCCTGCGCCTGCTGGTCTGAATGAGTCTATGACTATGGCTGTTCAGATTGATCGGCGTTTACGGGAGCGCAAACCTGTGCATCATTTGGCGGTGTCGTCTGAACCGTCACCTGAGATAATACAATGTGATAGAATTCAGTCCAGAAGTGAACGGCAAAAGTATAGGCGGAAAAAAGGGTTGTGCTTTTATTGTGGTGATTCAGCTCATGTTATATCAGCATGCTCTAAACGCACAAAAAAGGTTGATAAGTCTGTTGCCATTAGTACTTTACAGTCTAAGTTCATTCTGTCTGTGACTCTGATTTGTTCATTATCATCCATTTCCGTCGATGCCTATGTGGATTCAGGCGCTGCCCTGAGTCTTATGGATTGGTCATTTGCCAATCGCTGTGGGTTTAGTCTGGAGCCTCTGGAAGTCCCTATTCCTTTGAAGGGAATTGACTCTACACCTTTGGCTATGAATAAACCTCAGTACTGGACACAAGTGACCATGCGTATGACTCCCGTTCATCAGGAGGTGATTCGCTTCCTGGTACTGTATAATTTGCATGATGTTCTAGTACTTGGTCTGCCATGGTTACAAACTCATAATCCAGTCCTTGACTGGAAATCAATGTCTGTGTTAAGCTGGGGTTGTCAGGGGGTTCATGATGATGCACCTCCGATTTCTATCGCTTCATCTACTCCTTCTGAGATTCCTGTGTTTTTGTCTGACTATCGGGATGTTTTTGAGGAGCCTAAGCTCAGTTCGCTTCCTCCTCACAGGGATTGCGATTGTGCTATAAATTTAATTCCAGGCAGTAAATTTCCTAAAGGTCGTTTGTTCAATCTGTCAGTGCCAGAGCATACTGCTATGCGGGATTATGTTAAGGAGTCCTTGGAAAAGGGACATATCCGTCCATCTTTGTCCCCTTTGGGAGCAGGTTTTTTTTTCGTGGCCAAAAAAGATGGTTCCTTGAGGCCTTGTATAGATTATCGTCTTTTCAATAAGATTACCGTAAAATATCAGTATCCTTTGCCATTGTTGACTGATTTGTTTGCTCGCATTAAGGGGGCTAAATGGTTCACTAAGATTGATCTTCGGGGTGCGTATAATCTTATACGAATAAAGCAAGGTGATGAGTGGAAAACCGCATTTAATACGCCTGAGGGCCATTTTGAGTATTTGGTAATGCCTTTTGGACTTTCTAATGCTCCTTCAGTCTTCCAGTCCTTTATGCACGATATTTTCCGTGAATATCTGGATAAATTTATGATTGTGTATTTGGATGATATTTTGGTTTTTTCTGATGACTGGGAGTCTCATGTTCAGCAGGTCAGGAAGGTGTTTCAGGTCCTGCGGGCCAATTCCTTGTTTGTAAAAGGCTCAAAGTGTCTCTTTGGAGTCCAGAAGATTTCTTTCTTGGGGTATATTTTTTCCCCTTCTACTATTGAGATGGATCCCGTCAAGGTTCAGGCTATTTGTGACTGGACGCAGCCTACATCTCTTAAGAGTCTACAGAAGTTCTTGGGCTTTGCTAATTTCTATCGTCGTTTTATAACTAATTTTTCTAGTGTTGTTAAGCCTTTGACGGATTTGACTAAGAAGGGTGCTGATGTTGCTAATTGGTCTCCTGCGGCTGTGGAGGCCTTTCAGGAACTTAAGCGCCGGTTTTCTTCTGCTCCTGTGTTGCGTCAGCCAGATGTTTCGCTCCCTTTTCAGGTTGAGGTTGATGCTTCCGAGATTGGAGCGGGGGCGGTTTTGTCACAGAGAAGCTCCGATGGCTCAGTGATGAAGCCATGCGCGTTTTTTTCTAGAAAGTTTTCGCCGGCTGAGCGGAATTATGATGTTGGTAATCGGGAACTTTTGGCCATGAAGTGGGCATTTGAGGAGTGGCGTCATTGGCTAGAGGGTGCTAGACATCGTGTGGTGGTCTTGACTGATCACAAAAATTTGATTTACCTTGAGTCTGCCAGGCGTCTGAATCCTAGACAGGCTCGTTGGTCACTGTTTTTCTCTCGTTTCAATTTTGTGGTTTCATACCTGCCAGGTTCAAAGAATGTGAAGGCGGATGCTCTTTCTAGGAGTTTTGTGCCTGACTCCCTTGGAAATTCTGAGCCCTCTGGTATCCTTAGGGATGGGGTGATTTTGTCTGCTGTCTCCCCAGACTTGCGACGTGCTTTGCAGGCGTTTCAGGCGGGTAAACCTGATCGTTGTCCGCCTGAGAGACTGTTTGTTCCGGATAATTGGACCAGTAGAGTCATCTCCGAGGTCCATTCTTCTGCGTTGGCAGGTCATCCTGGAATATTTGGTACTAGAGACTTGGTGGCCAGGTCTTTTTGGTGGCCTTCCTTGTCGAGGGATGTGCGTTCTTTTGTGCAGTCTTGTGAGGTTTGCGCTCGGGCTAAGCCTTGCTGTTCTCGGGCCAGTGGATTGTTGTCACCTTTGCCTATCCCGAAGAGGCCTTGGACGCACATTTCCATGGACTTTATTTCGGATCTCCCTGTCTCTCAAAAAATGTCCGTCATCTGGGTTGTGTGTGATCGCTTTTCTAAAATGGTTCATCTGGTACCCTTGCCTAAGTTGCCTTCCTCCTCTGAGTTGGTCCCTCTGTTTTTTCAGAATGTGGTTCGTTTGCATGGGATTCCTGAGAACATCGTTTCTGACAGGGGATCCCAGTTTGTGTCTAGATTTTGGCGGACGTTCTGTGCTAAGATGGGCATTGATTTGTCCTTTTCGTCTGCATTCCATCCTCAGACGAATGGCCAGACTGAACGAACTAATCAGACCTTGGAAACTTATTTAAGGTGTTTTGTTTCTGCTGATCAGGATGACTGGGTTACCTTTTTGCCGCTGGCCGAGTTTGCCCTTAATAATCGGGCTAGTTCTGCTACCTTGGTTTCTCCTTTCTTTTGTAATTCGGGGTTTCATCCTCGTTTTTCCTCTGGTCAGGTGGAACCTTCTGATTGTCCTGGAGTGGACATGGTGGTGGATAGGTTGCATCGGATTTGGAGTCATGTGGTGGACAATTTGAAGTTGTCCCAGGAGAAGGCTCAGCAGTTTGCTAATCGCCGTCGCCGCGTGGGTCCTCGACTTCTTGTTGGTGACTTGGTGTGGTTGTCTTCTCGTTTTGTTCCTATGAAGGTCTCTTCTCCTAAGTTCAAGCCTCGGTTCATCGGTCCCTATAGGATCTTGGAAATTCTTAACCCTGTGTCGTTTCGTTTGGATCTCCCGGCATCGTTTGCTATTCATAATGTGTTCCATCGGTCGTTGTTGCGGAAGTATGAGGTACCTGTTGTTCCTTCGCTTGAGCCTCCTGCTCCAGTGCTGGTGGAGGGAGAATTGGAGTATGTTGTGGAGAAGATCTTGGATTCTCGTGTTTCCAGACGGAAACTCCAGTATTTGGTCAAGTGGAAGGGTTATGGTCAGGAGGATAATTCTTGGGTGGTTGCCTCGGATGTTCATGCTGATGATTTGGTTCGTGCTTTTCATAGGGCTCATCCTGGTCGCCCTGGTGGTTCTCGTGAGGGTTCGGTGACCCCTCCTCAAGGGGGGGGGTACTGTTGTGAGTTCTGTTTTTGGGCTCCCTCTGGTGGTTACTGATGGTACTGGGTGACTTGTCTTTCCTGGGTTTCTGGGTTCCAAATGTTCCATCAGCATATGGGAGTTTCCTATTTAACCTGGCTTTGCTGGCATTTCGTCGCCGGTTATCAATGTATCCAGTGTGTCTTGTTACCTCTGCTCCCTGCTCCTAGAACCTTCTGGACAAGCTAAGTTTGGATTTTCCTGTTTTGTGTTTTGCTTAATTTGGTTTTTAGTCCAGCCTGCAGATATGTGATTCTCTGCTGCTGGTTGCTCTAGTGGGCTGAAATTGCTTTTCATGTACCATGAGTTGGCACATGAGTTCAAGTAATTTCAGGATGGTTTTTTGAAGGGTTTTTCACTGACCGCGCAGTTCACTTTTGTATCCTCTGCTATCTAGCTTTAGCGGGCCTCATTTTGCTGAAACTGTTTTCATACTACGTATGTGCTTTCCTCTCATTTCACCGTCATTATATGTGGGGGGCTGCTATTTGCTGTGGGGTATTTCTCTGGAGGCAAGAGAGGTCTGTGTTTCTTCTGATAGGGGAAGTTAGATCTTCGGCTGGAGCGAGACGTCTAGGATCATCGTAGGCACGTTCCCCGGCTACTTTTATTTGTGTGTTAGGTTTAGGGTCGCGGTCAGCTCAGGTTCCATCGCCCTAGAGCTTGTTTGTATCTGTGCTTGTCATTTTTGTGATCCCCTGCCATTGGGATCATGACACAGGGCCCCTCAAAGTACAGCGGTGTGTTTGCACGGCGGGGGCGCCTCCCACCGGCAGCAACACTTTTGCGTACTATGAGAGGCCCTGTGCCAGTGACGTCGCCAACTAGTATTCCTCCCCCCCACCTGATGAAGGAACCTGCACTTTCATCTGCACCGTCCTCTTTGTCCCCGTGTAAGGTGGTATGGTATGCGGGAAGAGCAACCTGACTTTCAGCAGGGTCACAATGTTGTTGTGTAGCGTGCACGGGGAATGTTGCGTTATGGGTCAATGTACCAGCAGACTCATCTATCACTGGCTGGGCAATGGGCAGGATGAGGAGGAAACACAGATATAGGCCCAAAGAATAAAGTTGGCTAAATGCAGTTCAAAATTGGTAACACAGGAATAACCAGGGGGCATTGCAGTGGAGGACAACTGGAATGAGAGGCTGACACAGAGAGTAGGCCCAAATCAGTAAGTAGTCGAAATGCAGTTCAAAATTGGCAACCGTAGTAAACAGGCGGCACAGCTTTGTTCAGTGGAGGAGAACAGCAAGGAGTGGCAGACACCGATAGTAGGCCCCAACCCAACTAGTAGGCAAAATGCAGTCTAACATTAACAACTACTTAACGAGCGCCTGAAAACGGAATTTCAGGACAGGAAACCAGGAGAACAGCAAGGAGTGGCAGACACCGATAGTAGGCCCCAAACCAACTAGTACGCCAAATGCAGTTGTTCCGTTTAACCACAATTTAATGAGAGCCTGAAGATAGAAGTTCAGGAAAGTCAACCTGGAGAACACCTTGGAGTGGAACACACCATCTCTCTACACCCCATACCCAATTTGTAGGCCTAATGCAGTGTAGTTTCCAAGAACTACTAAACGAGAGCCGGAAGATCGAAGCTCAGGAAAGGCAACCTGGAGAACACCTTGGAGTGGAACACACCATCTCTCTACACCCCATACCCAATTTGTAGGCCTAATGCAGTGTAGTTTCCAACAACTACTAAACGAGAGCATGAAGATCGAAGCATTGGCGAGGAAACCTGGGGAACACCTTGGAGTGGAACACACCATCTCTCTACACCCCATACCCAATTTGTAGGCCTAATGCAGTGTAGTTTCCAAGAACTACTAAACGAGAGCCGGAAGATCGAAGCTCAGGAAAGGCAACCTGGAGAACACCTTGGAGTGGAACACACCATCTCTCTACACCCCATACCCAATTTGTAGGCCTAATGCAGTGTAGTTTCCAACAACTACTAAACGAGAGCATGAAGATCGAAGCATTGGCGAGGAAACCTGGGGAACACCTTGGAGTGGAACACACCATCTCTCTACACCCCATACCCAATTTGTAGGCCTAATGCAGTGTAGTTTCCAAGAACTACTAAACGAGAGCCGGAAGATCGAAGCTCAGGAAAGGCAACCTGGAAAACACCTTGGAGTGGAACACACCATCTCTCTACACCCCATACCAAATTTGTAGGCCTAATGCAGCTTAGTTTCCAACAACTACTAAACGAGAGCATGATGATCAAAGCATTGGCGAGGAAACCTGGGGAACACCTTGGAGTGGAACACACCATCTCTCTACAGTGGAACACACCATCTCTCTACACCCCATACCCTATTTGTAGGCCTAATGCAGCGTAGTTTCCAACAACTACTAAACGAGAGCCGGAAGATCGAAGCTCAGGAAAGGCAACCTGGGGAACACCTTGGAGTGGAACACACCATCTCTCTACACCCCATACCCAATTTGTAGGCCCAATGCAGCGTAGTTTCCAACAACTACTAAACGAGAGCCGGAAGATCGAAGCTCAGGAAAGGCAACCTGGGGAACACCTTGGAGTGTAACAAACCCTCTCTCTACACCACGGAAGGGCTGATTCTTAGGAAGGAAGGCTGTCGGAAAGAAGCAGGGCGCGTCCGAGGGTGATTATATTCTTATTAGGTATATACTCACCCTCGGACGCGCCCTGCTTCTTTATTTGTAATGAATGTTTATTTGCAATGTGGTTTTGACTTACTCTATTTTTTTGGTAAATAATGATTTTATTATTTTCATTGTTTTGCATCTTCTTGGCAATAATATAAAGAAGACGCGACAGGACAACACTCGGTGGATGCCATATCTGTGTTTAAAATTGAAAAAACCTTTCAGTTAACTACTTGCAGGAGAAAGTTATTGTAGCTGGTGGCCATTTTTAGTACTGTACCAGATTTTTGTTGTATGTGTTTGTTTTTAATGTTAAAATGTCTGCATTTGATATCTCTCCAGTATTTTCTTTTTTATAAGCAAAATACTTATTTTTATATTTTCTGATGTTGGTTCCAGGGGTACACGGGCAGCAGTGGTGTGGTCAGTGGAGGCCTAGTGGAAGGAGTGACCGCAGACAGGCATCGAAGGCCTAAAATAATAACACATGGCTGTAGGCAATTTTAAATTGGTTCCAGGGGTACACGGGCAGCAGTGGTGTGGTCAGTGGAGGCCTAGTGGAAGGAGTGACCGCAGACAGGCATCGAAGGCTTAAAATAATAACACATGGCTGTAGGCAATTTTAAATTGGTTCCAGGGGTACACGGGCAGCAGTGGTGTGGTCAGTGGAGGCCTAGTGGAAGGAGTGACCGCAGACAGGCATCGAAGGCCTAAAATAATAACACATGGCTGTAGGCAATTTTAAATTGGTTCCAGGGGTACACGGGCAGCAGTGGTGTGGTCAGTGGAGGCCTAGTGGAAGGAGTGACCGCAGACAGGCATCGAAGGCCTAAAATAATAACACATGGCTGTAGGCAATTTTAAATTGGTTACAGGGGTACACGGGCAGCAGTGGTGTGGTCAGTGGAGGCCTAGTGGAAGGAGTGACCGCAGACAGGCATCGAAGGCCTAAAATAATAACACATGGCTGTAGGCAATTTTAAATTGGTTCCAGGGGTACACGGGCAGCAGTGGTGTGGTCAGTGGAGGCCTAGTGGAAGGAGTGACCGCAGACAGGCATCGAAGGCCTAAAATAATAACACATGGCTGTAGGCAATTTTAAATTGGTTACAGGGGTACACGGGCAGCAGTGGTGTGGTCAGTGGAGGCCTAGTGGAAGGAGTAAACGCAGACATGCATCGAAGGCCTAAAATAATAACACATGGCTGTAGGCAATTTTAAATTGGTTCCAGGGGTACACGGGCAGCAGTGGTGTGGTCAGTGGAGGCCTAGTGGAAGGAGTGACCGCAGACAGGCATCGAAGGCCTAAAATAATCACACATGGCTGTAGGCAATTTTAAATTGGTTCCAGGGGTACACGGGCAGCAGTGGTGTGGTCAGTGGAGGCCTAGTGGAAGGAGTGACCGCAGACAGGCATCGAAGGCCTAAAATAATAACACATGGCTGTAGGCAATTTTAAATTGGTTCCAGGGGTACACGGGCAGCAGTGGTGTGGTCAGTGGAGGCCTAGTGGAAGGAGTGACCGCAGACAGGCATCGAAGGCCTAAAATAATCACACATGGCTGTAGGCAATTTTAAATTGGTTCCAGGGGTACACGGGCAGCAGTGGTGTGGTCAGTGGAGGCCTAGTGGAAGGAGTGACCGCAGACAGGCATCGAAGGCCTAAAATAATAATACATGGCTGTAGGCAATTTTAAATTGGTTCCAGGGGTACACGGGCAGCAGTGGTGTGGTCAGTGGAGGCCTAGTGGAAGGAGTCACCGCAGACAGGCATCGAAGGCCTAAAATAATAACACATGGCTGTAGGCAATTCTAAATTGGTTACAGGGGTACACGGGCAGCAGTGGTGTGGTCAGTGGAGGCCTAGTGGAAGGAGTCACCGCAGACAGGCATCGAAGGCCTAAAATAATAACACATGGCTGTAGGCAATTTTAAATTGGTTCCAGGGGTACACGGGCAGCAGTGGTGTGGTCAGTGGAGGCCTAGTGGAAGGAGTGACCACAGACAGGCATCGAAGGCCTAACATAACAAAAATGTCAATACAATGGTATTGTCAGTGGCAGGCATTGAAGGATGTCAGCGCATAGACTAAACATTGGTGGAGCTGTGAGATAATTTTGCAAGTGGTAGAGCACTGTTTGAGCTGGGGTGGGGGGAAACTGTCTTGTGGCCGGCGGTACAGGCCCAGGGCCCCTCATATTACAACGGTGTGTCTGACGTTGGGTGCGCACCACCACCGCCAGAGACACTTTATTGTACTAGGAGGGACCCAGTGGCAGTGCCGTCGACCAAAAGCGGGCTCACCCACCTCTTCAGACAAACTGCACTCTCACGGGTGCTGTCGCCAAGTGTCGATACCACGGCCCCGTGTGGGGAGTTTGGCCATTTAGTGAGGTGTAAACATGTCGCATGCTGGACAATCAGGTGCAGAAAATTACGAGATTGGAAAAGGCATTCAGAATAGTCCACAGGCAAGACCTTTTCATAGGAAAGCTAGGTGTCAGCCGGGCAAGGTGGGGCAAAAGATTTCGAAATCCAGTTGTGGTTCATTTTAATGAAGGTTAGATCATCTACATTTTGGGTAGCCAGACGAGTCCTTTTTTCTGTTAGTATTGAACCTGCAGCACTGAATACTCTTTCTGATAGGACACTAGCTGCCGGGCAAGCAAGCTCCTGCAATGCATATTCTGCCAATTCTGGCCAGGTGTCTAATTTTGATGCCCAGTAATCAAATGGGAATGACGGTTGAGGGAGAACATCGATAAGGGATGAAAAATAGTTTGTAACCATACTGGACAAATGTTGTCTCCTGTCACTTTGAATTGATGCTGCAGTACCTGTCCTGTCTGCGGTCATAGCAAAATCACTCCACAACCTGGTCAGAAAACCCCTCTGGCCAACGCCACTTCTGATTTCTGCCCCTCTAACTTCTCTGGTCTGCTGGCCCCTGCAGCTCGTGTGAGAACGATCACGGGCGCTGTGTGCAGGGAATGCCAGAAGCAAACAGTCAACAAGAGTTGATTGTTTGGTTGCTAATATTAGTTCCAAGTTCTCATGTGGCATTATATTTTGCAATTTGCCTTTATAGCGAGGATCAAGGAGGCAGGCCAACCAGTAATCGTCATCATTCATCATTTTAGTTATGCGTGTGTCCCTTTTGAGGATACGTAAGGCATAATCCGCCATGTGGGCCAAAGTTCCAGTTCTCAAATCTGCGGTTGTGCTTGGTTGAGGGGCAGTTTCAGGCAAATCCACGTCACTTGTGTCCCTCAAAAAACCAGAACCCGGCCTTGCCGCGCCACCAATTTCCAGTGGCCCCGGAAAAGCTTCCTCATTAAAAATATAATCATCCCCATCATCCTCCTCGTCCTCCTCCTCCTCTTCGCCCGCTACCTCGTCCTGTACACTGCCCTGGCCAGACAATGGCTGACTGTCATCAAGGCTTTCCTCTTCCTCAGCTGCAGACGCCTGATCCTTTATGTGCGTCAAACTTTGCATGAGCAGACGCATTAGGGGGATGCTCATGCTTATTATGGCGTTGTCTGCACTAACCAGCCGTGTGCATTCCTCAAAACACTGAAGGACTTGACACATGTCTTGAATCTTCGACCACTGCACACCTGACAACTCCATGTCTGCCATCCTACTGCCTGCCCGTGTATGTGTATCCTCCCACAAAAACATAACAGCCCGCCTCTGTTCACACAGTCTCTGAAGCATGTGCAGTGTTGAGTTCCACCTTGTTGCAACGTCTATGATTAGGCGATGCTGGGGAAGGTTCAAAGAACGCTGATAGGTCTGCATACGGCTGGAGTGTACGGGCGAACGGCGGATATGTGAGCAAAGTCCACGCACTTTGAGGAGCAGGTCGGATAACCCCGGATAACTTTTCAGGAAGCACTGCACCACCAGGTTTAAGGTGTGAGCCAGGCAAGGAATGTGTTTCAGTTGGGAAAGGGAGATGGCAGCCATGAAATTCCTTCCGTTATCACTCACTACCTTGCCTGCCTCAAGATCTACAGTGCCCAGCCACGACTGCGTTTCTTTCTGCAAGAACTCGGACAGAACTTCCGCGGTGTGTCTGTTGTCGCCCAAACACTTCATAGCCAATACAGCCTGCTGACGTTTGCCAGTAGCTGCCCCATAATGGGAGACCTGGTGTGCAACAGTGGCAGCTGCGGATGGAGTGGTTGTGCGACTGCGGTCTGTGGACGAGCTCTCGCTTCTGCAGGAGGACGAAGAGGAGGAGGAGGGGGTGCGAACGGCTACAGCCAATTGTTTCCTAGACCGTGGGCTAGGCAGAACTGTCCCAAACTTGCTGTCCCCTGTGGACCCTGCATCCACCACATTTACCCAGTGTGCCGTGATGGACACGTAACGTCCCTGGCCATGCCTACTGGTCCATGCATCTGTTGTAAGGTGCACCTTTGTGCTCACAGATTGCCTGAGTGCATGGACGATGCGCTCTTTAACATGCTGGTGGAGGGCTGGGATGGCTTTTCTGGAAAAAAAGTGTCGACTGGGTAGCTCGTAGCGTGGTACAGCGTAGTCCATCAGGGCTTTGAAAGCTTCGCTTTCAACTAACCGGTAGGGCATCATCTCTAACGAGATTAGTCTAGCTATGTGTGCGTTCAAACCCTGTGTACGCGGATGCGAGGCTAAGTACTTCCTTTTTCTAACCATAGTCTCATGTAGGGTGAGCTGGACTGGAGAGCTGGAGATCGTGGAACTAGCGGGGGTGCCGGTGGACATGGCAGACTGAGAGACGGTGGGAGATGGTATTGTTGCCACCGGTGCCCTAGATGCAGTGTTTCCTACTATGAAACTGGTGATTCCCTGACCCTGACGGCTTTGGCCTGGCAAAGAAACCTGCACAGATACTGCAGGTGGTGCGGAAAATGGTGGCCCTACACTGCCGGAAGGGATGTTGCCTTGCTGACTAGCTTCATTGGCCGAGGGTGCTACAACCTTAAGGGACGTTTGGTAGTTAGTCCAGGCTTGCAAATGCATGGTGGTTAAATGTCTATGCATGCAACTTGTATTGAGACTTTTCAGATTCTGTCCTCTGCTTAAGGTAGTTGAACATTTTTGACAGATGACTTTGCGCTGATCAATTGGATGTTGTTTAAAAAAATGCCAGACTGCACTCTTACTAGCATCGGATACCTTTTCAGGCATTGCAGACTGAGCTTTAACCGGATGGCCACGCTGTCCTCCAACAGGTTTTAGCTTTGCCACGCGTTTTGGGCAAGATACGGGCCCGGCAGATGGAACCTGTTGCGATGTTGATGCCTGCTGCGGCCCCTCCTCCTCCGCTTCAGAACTGCTGCCGCCTGCACCCTGTTCCCCCAATGGCTGCCAATCGGGGTCAAGAACTGGGTCATCTATTACCTCTTCTTGTAGCTCGTGTGCAACTTCGTCTGTGTCACCGTGTCGGTCGGTGGTATAGCGTTCGTGATGGGGCAAAATAGTCTCATCAGGGTCTGATTCTTGATCAGCACCCTGCGAGGGCAATGTTGTGGTCTGAGTCAAAGGACCAGCATAGTAGTCTGGCTGTGGCTGTGCATCAGTGCACTCCATGTCAGATTCAACTTGTAATGGGCATGGACTGTTAACTGCTTCACTTTCTAAGCCAGGGACGGTATGTGTAAAGAGCTCCATGGAGTAACCCGTTGTGTCGCCTGCTGCATTCTTCTCTGTTGTTGTTTTTGCTGAAGAGGACAAGGAAGCGACTTGTCCCTGACCGTGAACATCCACTAACGACGCGCTGCTTTGACATTTACCAGTTTCACGAGAGGAGGCAAAAGAGCTAGAGGCTGAGTCAGCAAGATAAGCCAAAACTTGCTCTTGCTGCTCCGGCTTTAAAAGCGGTTTTCCTACTCCCAGAAAAGGGAGCGTTCGAGGCCTTGTGTAGCCAGACGACGAACCTGGCTCCACAGCTCCAGACTTAGGTGCAATATTTTTTTTCCCACGACCAGCTGATGCTCCACCACTACCACTACCCTCATTACCAGCTGACAATGAACGCCCCCGGCCACGACCTCTTCCACCATACTTCCTCATTGTTTTAAAAACGTAAACAAACTAACGGTATTTGTTGCTGTCACACAAATTACACGGTGAGCTATAACTTCAGTATGATTTAGCTACCCCTTTACAGGTGAGTGAGACCACAACGAAAATCAGGCACAATGTTACACACTCTGTTGTTGGTGGCACCAAATGAGAGATGCCACACACGCAGGACTGTCACTGAAGCACAAATGTAAATATTAATCTCCCACTGATTTGATTTTTTTTTTTTTTTTCAGGGAGACTTTAGGAAAAAAAAAAAATAGAATAAAATGATTTTTTCAGGAAGAATTTAGAAACCAAAGAAAATAAAATGATTTTTTCAGGGAGAATTTAGAAAACAAATAAAACAAAAAAAGGCTTTCTATGGCCCACTGAGTGAGAGATGACGCACACAGGAGTCAGGAGTGGCACACAAGCCCAGAGGCCAATATTTATCTCCCACTGATTGATGTAGTGATTTTTTCAGGTAGATTTTGGAACCCAAATCAAGCTAAAAAAATAATAGGCTTTCTATGGCCCACAATTGGAGAGAGAGAGAGAGATGGCACACCCAGGAGTCAAGACTGGCACACAAGCAGAAAGGGCAATATTAATCTCCCACTGATTTGTTTTTTGTTTTTTTTTTTCAGGGAGACTTTAGGAAAAAAAAAATAGAATAAAATGATTTTTTCAGGAAGAATTTAGAAACCAAATAAAATAAAATGATTTTTTCAGGGAGAATTTAGAAAACAAATAAAACAAAAAAAGGCTTTCTATGGCCCACTGAGTGAGAGATGACGCACACAGGAGTCAGGAGTGGCACACAAGCCCAGAGGCCAATATTTATCTCCCACTGATTGATGTAGTGATTTTTTCAGGTAGATTTTGGAACCCAAATCAAGCTAAAAAAATAATAGGCTTTCTATGGCCCACAATTGGAGAGAGAGAGAGAGATGGCACACCCAGGAGTCAAGACTGGCACACAAGCAGAAAGGGCAATATTAATCTCCCACTGATTTGTTTTTTTTTTTTTTTTTTTCAGGGAGACTTTAGGAAAAAAAAAAATAGAATAAAATGATTTTTTCAGGAAGAATTTAGAAACCAAAGAAAATAAAATGATTTTTTCAGGGAGAATTTAGAAAACAAATAAAACAAAAAAAGGCTTTCTATGGCCCACTGAGTGAGAGATTACGCACACAGGAGTCAGGAGTGGCACACAAGCCCAGAGGCCAATATTTATCTCCCACTCTTTTTTTTTTTGTTCCAGGGAAAATTTATAAACCCAATAAAAAAAATAATAAATAGGCTTTCTATGGCCCACTATCTGAGAGACAGAGAGAGATGGCACGCTTAGGACTGGCACACAAGCCCAAAGG
Organism: Ranitomeya imitator; assembly: GCF_032444005.1. Taxonomy (NCBI): domain Eukaryota; kingdom Metazoa; phylum Chordata; class Amphibia; order Anura; family Dendrobatidae; genus Ranitomeya; species Ranitomeya imitator. The sequence continues at coordinate 227,811,538 of NC_091287.1, read as the reverse complement.
CCAATATTAATCTCCCTTTTTTTTTTTATGGGAGAATTTATAAAACCAAAAAAAAATAAATAAATAGGCTTTCTATGGCCCACTATTTGTGAGAGAGATGGCACGCTCAGGACTGGCACACAAGCCCAGAGGCCAATATTAATCTGAAACTTTTTTTTTTTTTTCCAGGGAAAATTTATAAACCCAATAAAAAAAAAATAAAATAAATAGGCTTTCTATGGCCCACTATCTGAGAGAGAGAGAGATGGCACGCTTAGGACTGGCACACAAGCCCAAAGGCCAATATTAATCTCCCACTGATTGATTTATTGATTTTTTCAGGTAGAATTTAGAACCGAAATAAAGCAAAAAAAAAAAAAAAATGGGCTTTCTATGGCCCACTGAGTGAGTGATGATGCACACAGGAGTCAGGAGTGGCACACAAGCCCTGAGGCCAATATTTTTCTCCCACTGATTGATGTAGTGATTTTTTCAGGTAGATTTTAGAACCAAAATCAAGCAAAAAAATAAATAGGCTTTCTATGGCCCACTGAGTGAGTGATGATGCACACAGGAGTCAAGAGTGGCACACAAGCCCTGAGGCCAATATTTTTCTCCCACTGATTGATGTAGTGATTTTTTCAGGTAGATTTTATAACCCAAATCAAGCAAAAAAATAAATAGGCTTTCTATGGCCCACTGAGTGAGAGATGACACAGACAGGGATGGCACTCTAGCAGAAATGTCAATCTTAATTTCCCACAAAAAAAAAAAAAAAACAGGGAGTGTCCTTCAATTACTATCTCCCTGCAGTAATCTCAGCCAGGTATGGCAGGCAGCAATAAGGAGTGGACTGATGCACAAATTAAATAAAAAGTGTGTACAAACCAAAAAGATAGCTGTGCAGAAAGGAAGGAACAAGAGGATTTGTGCTTTGAAAAAAGCAGTTGGTTTGCACAGCGGCGTACACACAGCAATGCAGCTATCAGGGAGCCTTCTAGGGCAGCCCAATGAGCTACAGCGCTGAGGGGGAAAAAAAAAAAATGTAGCTTCCACTGTCCCTGCACACCGAAGGTGGTGTTGGGCAGTGGAAATCGCTACAGCACAAGCGGTTTGGTGGTTAATGGACCCTGCCTAACGCTATCCCTGCTTCTGACGAAGCGGCAGCAACCTCTCCCTAAGCTCAGATCAGCAGCAGTAACATGGCGGTCGGCGGGAACTCCCCTTTATAGCCCCTGTGACGCCGCAGACAGCAAGCCAATCACTGCAATGCCCTTCTCTAAGATGGTGGGGACCAGGACCTATGTCATCACGCTGCCCACACTCTGCGTTTACCTTCATTGGCTGAGAAATGGCGCTTTTCGCGTCATTGAAACGCGACTTTGGCGCGAAAGTCGCGTACCGCATGGCCGACCCCGCACAGGGGTCGGATCGGGTTTCATGAAACCCGACTTTGCCAAAAGTCGGCGACTTTTGAAAATGAACGACCCGTTTCGCTCAACCCTAGTCATTAGCGGATATTTAGGGAGAAATTTCTTAATAATAGGGTCAGCCTGCAATATTGGCCAGGCCCTCTTCATCGCCATTCGTATATCGGCATGCTGAGAGTGGTAGGATGTTATAAATCTAATTTGGTTACTACCACTAGAATTTCCAGAATTGCTTCTGTAAAGAAGACTGTCACGGTCAGCATGTTTAGCCCGATGGTAGGCCTTTTTTAGAGCACGCCTGCTGTATCCCCTTGCCAGGAACCGAGACGTAAGTTCACCTGCCCGGCTGATGAAATCATGCTCGCTCGAGCAGATGCGCCTCAACCGTAAAAACTGACCCGTAGGAATGGCCTTAATAATGTGTGGAGGATGGCACGATGAGGCATGCAGAAGGGTGTTAGTCGCAGTAGGTTTACGGAAAATATCCGTTTGTAACCTCCCCTCTGCATCCCTCTTAATCGTGACATCCAAAAAATCAATCCTCTCACTATCCCACACCGGGGTCAGACTGATGTTAAGGTCATTGCTGTTCAAGTCAGAGATGAACTGCGTAAGGTCGGCGGAGGTACCCTGCCAGACAAAGAAGATATCGTCAATATAACGTGTCCACAAAAGGACACGCTCAATTGACCCCTGTTTGTCCGACAGGAAGAGGTCCCTCTCCCACATACCCAGGAACAAATTAGCATAAGAGGGCGCAAAGGCTGCCCCCATAGCCGTCCCCTGGGTCTGTAGGTAGAAGGACCCCTTAAAAACAAAAAAGTTATGCGTGAGAGTAAACTCAAGTAGCTCCAGGATGAGATCCCTCAATGATAGTGACAAAGTAGATGTACTTAAAAAATACTGGACCGCACGAAGGCCGTCCTGATGTCGAATATTAGTGTAGAGGGATTCAACATCAACTGAAGCCAAAAGAGTGTTACTCTCTAAACACAGTCCATCAACCCTACGCAGCAAGTCTCCGGTATCCTTGAGGAACGAGGGCAACAAGGACACCAGTGGCTGCAAGTAAAAATCTATCCATCCATTCATGCGCTCGAGAAAGTTCCCCCTCCCTGACACAATCGGTCGACCGGGTGGCACCAATGCATCCTTATGTATCTTCGGAAGGAGATATAAGGTGGGAATAGTAGGTTCCTTAACCACAAGCGCCAGAGCCAGCTCACGGGTGACAACACCGCCGTCCAAAGCCCTTTTGATGATGGTATCTAATTTAGCAGCAAATGCAGAGAGGGGATTATACGTTAACTTCCTATAACAGGTAGTATTATTAAGTTGTTTAAAAGCCTCCCTCTCATACATTTGCTTTGGCCAGACGACGACGTTGCCACCTTTATCGGCCGGCTTAAGCACTATATCGTCAAGTCCTTGTAGGTACCCAAGGCGTATCCTTTCCTCTTTAGATAAATTATCCCTCCTGCCGAATCTAGGGATGTTCTGAAATTCATTGGCTACCACCCGGACGAAGAGATCAATACTGGGACAGGACGAAAATGGGGGGAACTTAGTAGAACGCGGACGGATGGATGGAGGGATCTTACCTCCTTCATTGTTGTGCTCTTCAGCTAGCTCTTCCAGTGTCCTTATCGCCTCTTGTTCCTCCTCTGTTGGAAACAATTTATGAAATTCATCATTATAATAATATCTCTTGAACAGCAATGACCTAGCAAAGACATGAAGATCTTTAATTGCCGTAAATGTGTCGAACCCCGGTGTGGGTGAGAAGGACAGACCCCTACCCAATAATGATAAGTCAGTCTCGGTGAGGATATGGGTACTCAGGTTAATTACCTTATTGTCTCGTCCCCTGGCAACGGGATCAGCAGGAGGCCCTCTCTTATACGGATGGTATGCATGATCCCTCAGTCTATGGGAATCTCCATAAGATGAAAGCGAAGTGGAGGAGATATCAGACTGTCCACTGACCGAAGCAATAGAACCACTGGATGGAACTCTATGGAGATCTACGTTGCTTTTTCTCCAAAGATATACACGATTATTTTGATAATCTTTAGTGTCACGCATAAATTTGGATAGATGGTTGTGCTGTATTTTTTTGACCAATTGGTCCATGGATTTATCTAGGTCAGATTCAAGTTGAGACAACCTTTCACCAGGGCATTCCTTCCTTATCTCCACTTGAGCTGCATCAATGGCTATATCCAATTCGGCAATCTCCGTGGTATTGCGATTAATCAGCAATTGTAGTAGAGACATGGAACAAATATTGCATGCCTCCTCCCATTTTTTTATAAATTGTTCATCATTGACCACAAAGGTGGGAATGGCCTTAACACGTAAACCACGTGGAATCATATTAGAAGCAACGTATTTCTCCAATAGTGACCGATTCCACCACAGCCGTGACCTTTTAAGCAACTGGGTTTTAATCTGCGTACATTGTTGCTCCCATGTGCGATCCACACTCTGTTGTGCAACACCCCCCCCTGCACCAAAAACCTGATCAAGCTGGTTGAGCCAGACTTTCTCTCTTGCTCTGTAATCCATAATGGCGTCAATAGACCACCCTGTGCATGACACAGAAAAAATACACCATAATAATACCAAAGCCAGCATATTAGAAGAATATTATTGAAATGAGATGGAATATAGAAAAATAATATATGCTATATATGGATAACTAGAAGGGGCCAGCTGCCAACAAATATATATGAAACAGAAACAGAAACAAAAGCAGCCATATGGTCCCATAAAAATACACTTTATTGAAATATATAAAAACACCAGACAATAAACAGGTGTACAGGAAGGGGAGATAGAAGTATGCACAAATGGTAATGACTAACCAGGACTGCAAGCCGATCCACAGACCACACTGCTGTGCTAGCAAAATGCTAGAAGGAAACACCCCATATCACATAATAGATAAGCATTAATATGCTAGATACATAGGGCAAGTGCCCTTACACAGGGATTCCTACCATCCATAAGCAATACGACACTGTACTTACAGCAGGCAATGGTGGTCCTAGGAACGAGCACGCAGACCTGACCCCGACGCGCGTTTCGGAGCACGCCGCTCCTTCATCAGGGGGTGAACATAATGCATACAGTGCGCACATTTAAGCGCTGCCAGCCGGAACCCGGAAGTAACGTTACCAGCGCCCATACCAATGGATGTGCTACAAACAGCACGTGCCACCTCCAACATGGCCGCCGGCACCGGAAACACGTAGGGCCCCACGTGACCAGTGCCGGACGGCAGCCGCAGGCGCGCACACTGACTCGAAGCCCCAGCGCATGCGCACAGATGACCCAGCGCAGCGCCGCCATATTGGAACAGGTATACAATAAGGGCAAAAATAAAGAGCACACTACATAAATATATAATGCACAGATGCCACAGAGATACAAACAATATATATCCATAAATATATATATGCACACACAGATAAATAATATATAAGCCACACAAAATATATAAGGACAGACACAAATAAATGAAGAAAAAAATGAAAAAAATATATACATACAAGCGCACAAACAATGCACACCCGTGTATACCCAAAAAGTACCACTAATAAGCGTTAATACCTTAACACAAGACAAAAGAAACATAAAAAACATAAACACCAAACAAAATTAGCTATAAACTACACATTTACATAGTATGCATATGCATATTTCTCTCACTACAAATGGCATCAATGTACAGAAGGAATACAGTAAAAACGGGCTGTATACATACATGAAACTAAACTAATACAGGCGAGGTAATAATGATATTATTAACATAAATACTAGGCTCCAAATGTTGACGCGACGAAACATTCTGCCAGCAGCATCGTATATACACACACGGTTCCAATATATCACCATTTACGTACTAAAAATACAGATAAAAAAGAAACAGATTAAAATACCAATAAACGAAACAGAACCATAAGCAACATACCCCATACAATGCACATACAGGTGTGGATCGCAAAAATGGGGCAAAAGAAATATTCTCGTTTAACCCATCAGGGTAAATAGTACGCAGCGTCCAAATCCACCTTGACTCGAGTTGAGCAAGGCGTTTGGACAACCCGCCGCCACGAATGTTAATGTTGAGCAGATCTATGCCACGTACCCTCAACGACGCCGCGTCACAGGAGTGGAAGTCTCTAAAATGTCTTGGTAGTGTTTTAAGGGTGGTAGCATCAAGACATGTGGTTGCCGCCTGAATACCAAGGACATGTTCTCTAACTCTGACTTTTAATTGCCTTGTGGTCAAACCAACATATATGAGGCCACACGGGCAAGTAGCATAATAAATCACGTATCTAGATGTACATGTTATACGTTTTTTTATGATGAAATTCTTGCTACCGTCAGAGTTAGAGAACGATGAACAACGCTCAATATTAGGACACGCAACACATTTACCACATGGAGCACAACCACTCCGTGCGGTAGTGAGTCCAGGCTTGCAAATGCATGGTGGTTAAATGTCTACGCATGCAACTTGTATTTAGACTTTTAAGATTCTGACCTCTGCTTAAGGTAGTTGAACATTTTTGACAGATGACTTTGCGCTGATCATTTGGATGTTGTTTAAAAAAATGCCAGACTACTATCGGATACCTTTTCAGGCATTGCAGACTGAGCTTCTTTAACTGGATGTCCACGCTGTCCTAAAACTGGTTTTGCCACGCGTTTTTGGCCAGATATGGGCCTGGCAGATGGAACCTGTTGCGATGTTGATGCCTGCTGCGACTCCTCCTCCTCCGCTTCAGAGCCACTGCTGCCTGCACCCTGTTCCCCCAATGGCTGCCAATCGGGGTCAACAACTGGGTCATCTATGACCTCCTCTTCTATCTCGTGTGCAACTTCGTCTGTGTCACCATGTAAGCCGGTGGTATAGCGTTCGTGACGGGGCACCATAGTCTCATCAGGGTCTGCTTCTGGATCAGTACACTGCGAGGGCAATGTTGTGGTCTGAGTCAAAGGAACAGCATAGTAATCTGGCTGTGGCTGTGCATCTGTGCACTCCATGTCCGATTCAACTTGTAATGGGCATGGTCTGTTAACTGTTTCACTTTCTAACCCAGGAACGGTATGTGTAAAGAGCTCCATGGAGTAACCCGTTGTGTCGCCTGACGCATCCGTCTCTGTTGTTCTTGGTGAAGAAGACAAGGAAGCGACTTGTCCCTGACCGTGAACATCCACTAACGACGCGCTGCTTTTACATTTAGCAGTTTCAGAAGAGGAGGCGAAAGAGCTAGAGGCTGAGTCAGCAAGGAAAGCCAAAACTTGTTCTTGCTGCTCCGGCTTTAAAAGCGGTTTTCCTACTCCCAGAAAAGGGAGCGTTCGAGGCCTTGTGTAGCCAGACGACGAACCTGGCTCAACAACTCGAGACTTAAGTGCTATATTGCTTTTCCCACGACCACCTGATGCTCCACCACCACTACCATCATTACCAGCTGGCAATGACCGCCCACGGCCACGACCTATTCCACCAGACTTCCTCATTGTTTGAAAAACGTAACCAAACTAATGGTATTTGTTACTGTAAAACCAGTTACAAGGTGAACTCAAACTTCTGTTGGATTTATATATCTCTTTATAGGTGGGTCAGACTGCAGGGAAAATCAGGCCCAATGTATAACAGTACACAGCTTCAGTGGTAGACAGATATGCCACTAACAGGACTGACGCTGATGCAGACACTAACAATTCAAATCTCCCCCTTTTTATTTTTTCTGGGAGAATATTGAAGAAATGTGGCCCACTCTCATACAGTATATGTTCTGTGGCACAAAATTTGAGACAGGTGGCACACACAGGAGTGGCACTGAAGCAGAAATGCCAATCTTAATCTCCCACTATTTTTTTTTCAGGGAGAATTTAAAAGAAATCTGGCCCAGTATTACACACTAGGTTTAATGTGGCACACAATTTGAGACAGGTGGCACACACTGGAGTGGCACTGAAGCAGAAATGCCAATCTTAATCTCCCACTATTTTTATTTTTTTTTCAGGGAGAATTTAAAACAAAATATGGCCCAGTATTACACACTAGGTTTAATGTGGCACACAATTTGAGACAGGTGGCACACACTGGAGTGGCACTGAAGCAGAAATGCCAATCTTAGGGTATGTGCACACGTCAGGATTTTTAGCGTTTTTTTTTGCAGAATTTCACTATAAAAACGCTATAAATCCGGTAAAAAAATGCTAACATTATGCATCCTATCTTTTAGAATGCATTCCGCATTTTTTGTGCATATGTTAGCGTTTTTTTCCGCAAAAAAACGCATACCGCAAAAAATCCAGACATGCTCTATCTTTTTCCAGATTTTTTGTGGATTTCCTATCAAAAAGGACATTCCGAAAAAAAAAAATCCGCAAAAATTCTGCAAAAAATCCACGCAAAAAACGCGCAAATTCCGCGAGAAATCCGCGCGAAAAAAGCACGCGGATTTCTGGCAGAATTCTCAGGATTTTGTCAGGAATAAATCCTGACGTGTGCACATACCCTTAATCTCCCACTATTTTTTTTCCAGGGAGAATTTAAAAGAAATCTGGCCCAGTATTACACACTAGGTTTAATGTGGCACAAAATTTGAGACAGGTGGCAAACACAGGAGTGGCACTGAAGCAGAAATGCCAATCTTAATCTCCCACTAGTTTTTTTTTTCAGGGAGAATTTAAAAGAAATCTGGCCCAGTATTACACACTAGGTTTAATGTGGCACACAATTTGAGACAGATGACACACACAGGAGTGGCACTGAAGCAGAAATGCCAATCTTAATCTCCCACTATTTTTTTTTCAGGGAGAATTTAAAAGAAATCTGGCCCAGTATTACACACTAGGTTTAATGTGGCACAAAATTTGAGACAGATGACACACACAGGAGTGGCACTGAAGCAGAAATGCCAATCTTAATCTCCCACTATTTTTATTTTTATTTATGGGAGAATTGGCAAGAAATCAGGCCCACTGTTAGACTGTATGTTTTCTGTGCCAGAAAATGAGACACAGATGCCACACACAGGACTGCCACTGATACAGATTTGCCAATTGTAATCTGCACCCTTTTCTTCTTCAGGGAGACTAGTGAATAAATCTTGGCCACTGTATTAGGGTATGTGTCCACGTTCAGGATTGCATCAGGATTTGGTCAGGATTTTTCATCAGTATTTGTATGCCAAAACCAGGAGTGGGTGATAAATGCAAAAGTGGAGCATATGTTTCTATTATACTTTTCCTCTAATTGTTCCGCTCCTGGTTTTGGCTTACAAATACTGATGAAAAATCCTGACCAAATCCTGATGAAATCCTGAACGTGGACACATACCCTTAGAGTATATTTTCTGTGGCAGAAAGTGGCTTGAAGAGATATAACGAAACAAAAAAAAAAAGGGACTGTACTACAATTACTATCTCCCTGCAGTAATCTCAGCAATGTATGGCAGGCAGCAATAACAAGGAGTGGACTGCTGCACAAAAAAAGTCAACAGTGTGGACAAACAAACAAGGAAGCTGCGCAGAATGGAAGGAGCAACAGGATTTGTGCTTTGAAAAAAGCAGTTGGTTTGCACAGCGGTGTACAAACAGCAATGCAGCTATCTGGGAGCCTTCTAGGGCAGCCCAATGAGCTACAGCGCTGAGGAAAAAAAATGTAGCCTCCACTGTCCCTGCTAAGAAAAGGTGGTGTTGGACAGTGGAAATCGCTACAGCACAAGCGGTTTGGGGGTTAATGGACCCTGCCTAACGCTATCCCTGCTTCTGACGAAGCGGCAGCAACCTCTGCCTATGCTCAGATCAGCAGCAGTAAGATGGCGGTCGGCGGGAACGCCCCTTTATAGCCCCTGTAACGCCGCAGAAAGCAAGCCAATCACTGCAATGCCATTCTCTAAGATGGTGGGGACTGAGACCTTTGTCATCACGCTGCCCACACTCTGCGTCCACCTTCATTGGCAGAGAAATGGCACTTTTCGCGTCATTGAAACGCGACTTTGGTGCAAAAGTCGCATATTGCATGGCCGACCCCACACAGGAATCGGGTCGGGTTTCATGAAACCCGACTTTGCCAAAAGTCGGCGACTTATGAAAGTGACCGACCCGTTTCGCTCAATCCTACTCATCACCAATGACCGATAGGCATTTAGGCACAGAATTTGTATCCACCCTTGCAAGCTGGGTGCCCAAGGAGTGTCCTTGACAATACTCACGCCACTTTACCACCTCTGGAGTATGCTAATCTACCACATGGTTTACAGAGTGAGCCAAGGAAGTCTAAGAACCACAGGAGAGGGCAGACCATCTAGCACATAACAGTCAATACCTTCTGAGTGCATGGCTTCTACCTGTAGATGTAACCCCTGGATGGCTTGAGTAAAATACCCCTGTATCAAGGGTGCGGAGTGAATGTTGATTATGGGTATAGGTCTGGACAGTGTATGTGGCTTGATGCCCTGGATCTAGACAAACTTAGCATTGATCAAGTTAAACTCTGCCCCACTGTCCAGCAAGGCAGAAATAACCACCTTATTATTGCCCAGATGGATTTCAGCAGGCGGAAAAAATTGTGTCCTACCCACAGAGCAGATATGTACACCCAGGTTGCTAACCTCCCAGCAACCCAGGCTCCTTAGTTTTCTGGCAGCAGCTTACAGTGAGATAGAAAGTTACACTTGCCCATGAAATGGTCCATCCTGTCACATTTAAAACATAATCCCCATTTGCGACGAACAACAGACTGCCCTCCAGAGCGACTTGCCTCACCCAACTACATGGGTATCTCAGATGACTCAGACCAGGTTTCCTTTGGCCCCGGACCTCCCGCACATTAGAATATCTCTGTCATGATTCAGGACAGGGTTTTGTTTTTATCTGGTCCTGGTCAGACAGGGGTTAATTCTATCTCCCTCTCTCTGGGGTGAGGGTGGCTATTTAATTGCCTTATGGCCGAGGTCTAATGTAAGTGATAGTTTTCAGTCCCTCGGCCTCAGCAACTGACCTAGGTTACTCTGATAGTAATCGTGTTTCTCTGTATGCATGTCCACTGTTGTTTGTATGTCCTGATGTGCTCCCTGACCTGTGTTTTCAACCTTCGTTTTGGTGTTGTTAAGCTTGCTTCGGTTTTCTGACTTCTTGGCTTGTTTCTGACTACCCATTCGGCTTTCCCCGTGGTACCACGCTTCCGTCTGCTTCTAACCATGAGTTTGCTTAGACCTCTGGTGCTTTGTTTGACCACTTGTTGCTAACTTGGCTAGTTTGACGATTCTGTTGCCACCTGGTGGTAGCCCTGCTGTTGCATTGCAGGTCTACACTGGGAGTTTGCAGTCTTTCCTCCACTCTATTGCCATCTGGTGGAGCTTGCACAGACCTGCATTGCAGCTGCATGACATTCTCCTTATTTCTCTGGCGTTGACGGCAATGCAAAGCACCACACAGCAAGATAACAACACCAGATAAACCGAACTCAGCTGTAGAACCACTGTTCCCAGAAAGCTCCTTCTCCCAGCAAGGTCACTGCAGAATGAACTAACACTGACAGTCAGCTGATGCATCAGGTGATCTCTTGAAGGATGGTGGGAGTGGTCACCACCTACATCAGCTGACCTAGATACAATACAATTACACCAGCAGGCCACCATGGAATACTGCATTAACCCCCAATGACCTGAAAGGAAAAAGTTTTAATCTGAGGGAAACCAGATCTGCCACAAATTCCAAAATGGATGTTGACAGCCATGCAGACAAGTATGGGAATAAGGAGCCATGCATACAAGGATGGGAATAAGGAGTCATGCATACAAGGATGGGGATAAGGAGCCATGCATACAAGGATTGGAATAATGAGCCAAGAAGCCATGCATACAAGGATGGGAATAAGGAGTAGTGTAGAGCGATACCTTCCGATATCGAGAAATATCGGTATCGGGTTGGATCGGCCAATATTCAAAAAATATCGGGTATCGCCGATACCGATACCGGAAACCAATGAAAGTCAATGGGACAAAAATATCGGAATTAACATAAACCCTTTCTTTCCTTGTAGGTTAATTCTACATGAAGGAAAACAACTAAGAATAATGTAGAATGTATTGGGGGAGGTGGAGGAGACATTAATGGCATAGAGGTTTAGCCCAATCAAATGGAATAGCAGGAATTAATTTTTTTTTCTTTAAGACGTTCGGAGTTGCAAAGATACTGACTATGTTAAGCTTTTTTATATTTTGTCAGATATTTATGTTTCACTACTTCCATGCTCTTCACCTTCTTTTTTACATCTCCCACACTTTCTCCTTCATCATCCTCAGCAGCAGCATCTTTTTCATCAAATTCTCCTTCACCTTATTCATCTTCTTCTTCTTCACCTTCTTCCTATTATTCATTTTTTTTACATTCTTCATATTCTTCTTATTCAACTATTATTCTTCTTCAGATTTTACTTCTTCATCTTCTTCATATTCTTCTTCTTCATCATATTCTTATTTGTGACAGGCATTCCTGTAGTTGTTATCTATAAAAGTTTGAAGATTACACCTTCCGTTCTTCCTGTCACAAAAGATTTACAACAGGATTTGTCCGCGTTCAGTTTTGCCTGCAGCAGCAGGTTTTTTCCAGGGGCACCAAGAGGAGGAACGGACTCACCCCCATACACTGCTTAGTCTTCTTCTGCTTATAATTTAGTTAATATATTTTGCTCTGATTTTTAGTCTTATGCTTAATGTTCTTCTGCTTTTTGTTCTGCAGCTTCTTGTTCTTCTGCTTCTTGGTCTTCTGTCTCTTGTTCTTCAGTATCTTGGTGGTGGCCTTCTTGTTCTTTGTCCTTTTGGTCATCTTCAGGGTCATCTTCTTGGTCTTCTTCGGGGTGCTCTTCATCGTCGTCGTCACCGGGGTCGTCGTCTTCTTCAGGGTTGGTCTTCAGGGTCGTCATCTCCAGGGTCGTCGCCTCCGGGGTCATCATCTCCGGGGTCATCATCTTCTTCGGGGTGGTCTTCAGGGTCGTCGTCTCCTGGGTCGTCGTCTCCGGGGTCATTGTCGTTGTCTTCTTCGGGGTGGTCTTCAGGGTCGTCATCTTTAGGGTCGTCGTCAGGGAGATCCAGAGTGATTACCAAAAACCATTTCAAAAAGCTTGAACTTGGAAATGTAGAAGAAGGTACAAGAAGGCTGAGGAACTGCCGAGAACCAGCTGACGGTACTAGAACCAGGATGGGGAGCAGAAGGTACAAGAGCCAATGGAGGACCGAGGACCAGCTGATGGTACTGGAACCTGGTTACTAATCAGGAGGTATCCGTGCCAGAAAGCACTACCAAGAACCACCAGATGTTGTTGGAACTCGGATACCGAGAAGGAGGCACCTAAGCCTAAGGCTCTGCCTGGAACCAGCTGACGGTACAGGAACCTAGGGGGACCTATTCATGATTGACTTCCAAAGAACCAGCTAAGGGTGCTGGAACTCAGATAGGCAGCAGAAGGTCCACATGAAAAAAAAATAGCAAGGCCGCGAGCTGGCCGGAGTTACCGAAAACCCACAGTCCTACAAGGGGAGCTGGTCCTATTGGCACTACGGAACCAGCCGTGATTGCCAGTTCCCGCAGCCCACATTGGAAGCACCTAAACTGCAGGCACTATAGAGTCGGCTAACCCGACCGCAACCGTATTGGAGGCAAAGTGACCTTGACACTTCCCAGAAACAGCTGGCGTGCTGGAACTAGGCTGGGCAGGAGGGAGTACCCGTGCCAAAAACACTGCCGAGAACCAGCTGACGGTACTGGAACCCGGATGGGTAGCCGAAGGTACAAGAGTGAATGGAACTACCGAGGACCAGCTGACGGTACTGGAACCCAGTTACTAAGCAGGAGGTACCCGTGCCAGAAAACACTACCAAGGATGACCAGGCGTTGGTGGAACTCGGATACCGAGAAGGAGGCACCTAAGCCAAAGGCACTGCCTGGAACCAGCTGATGGTACTGGAACAATGATTGGTGAGCACAAGGTACAAGAGCCAAAGACACTGCCAAGAACCAGCTGACGGTACTGGAACCTGGATGGGTAGCAGAAGGTACAAGAACCAATGGAACTACCGAGGACCAGCTGATGGTACTGGAACCCGATTACTAAGCAGGAGGTACCCGTGCCAGAAAGCACTACCAAGGACCACCAGACGTTGGTGGAACTTGGATACCGAGAAGGAGGCCCCTAAGCCAAAGGCTCTGCCTGGAACCAGCTGACAGTGCTGGAACCAGGATTGGGAGCAGAAGGTACAAGAGCCAAAGACACTGCCGAGAACCAGCTGACAGTACTGGAACCCGGATGGGTAGCAGAAGGTACAAGAGCCAATGGAACTACTGAGGACCAGCTGACGGTCCTGGAACCCTGTTACTAAGCAGGAGGTATCCATGCCAGAAAGCACTACCAAGGACCACCAGACGTTGGTGGAACTTGAATACCGAGAAGGAGGCACCTAAGCCAAAGGCTCTGCCTGGAACCAGCTGACGGTACTGGAACCCAGGGGGACCTATTCATGATTGACTTCCAAAGAACTAGATAATGGTGCTGGAACTCAGATAGGCAGCAGAAGGTCCACATGAAAAAAAAATTGCAAGGTTGCGAGCCGGCCGGAGTTACCGAAAACCCACAGTCCTACAGGGGGAGCTTGCCCTATTGGCACTACGGAACCAGCCGTGATTGCCAGTTCCCGCAGCCCACATTGGAAGCACCTAAACTGCAGGCACTATAGAGTCGACAAACCCGACCGCAATCCGACAGGACAACGTATTGGAGGCAAAGTGACCTTGACACTTCCCAGAAACAGCTGGCGTGCTGGAACTAGGCTGGGCAGGAGGGAGTACCCGTGCCAAAAACACTGCCGAGAACCAGCTGACGGTACTGGAACCCGGATGGGTAGCCGAAGGTACAATAGCCAATGGAACTAACGAAGACCAGCTGACAGTACTGGATCCCAGTTACTAAGCAGGAGGTACCCGTGCCAGAAAGCACTACCAAGGACCACCAGATGTTGGTGGAACTTGGATACCGAGAAGGAGGCACCTAAGCCAAAGGCTCTGCCTGGAATCAGCTGACGGTACTGGAACCCAGGGGGACCTATTCATGATTGACTTCCAAAGAACTAGATAATGGTGCTGGAACTCAGATAGGCAGCAGAAGGTCCACATGAAAAAAAAATTGCAAGGCTGCGAGCCGGCCGGAGTTACCGAAAACCCACAGTCCTACAGGGGGAGCTTGTCCTATTGGCACTGCGGAGCCAGCCTTGATTGCCAGTTCCCGCAGCCTACATAGGAAGCACCTAAACTGCAGGCACCATAGAGTTGGCTAACCCGACCGCAACCCGACAGGACAACGTATAGGAGGCAAAGTGAACTTGACACTTCCCGGAAACAGCTGGCGTGCTGGAACCAGGCTGGGCAGGATGGAGTACCCGTGCCAAAGACAAGGCCGAGAGCCAGCTGACGGTATTGGAACCCAGAAGGGTAGCAGAAGGTACAAGAGCCAATGGAACTACCGAGGACCAGCTGACGGTACTGGAACCCAGATACTAAGCAGGAGGTACCCATGCCATAAAGCACTACCAAGGACAACCAGACGTTGGTGGAACTCGGATACCGAGAAGGAGGCACCTAAGCCAAAGGCTCTGCCTGGAACCAGCTGACGGTACTGGAACCAGGATGGGGAGCAGAAGGTACAAGAGCCAAAGACACTGACGAGCACCAGCTGACGGTACTGGAACCCGGATGGGTAGTAGAAGGTACAAGAGCCAATGGAACTACCGAGGACCAGCAGACGGCACTGGAACCCGGTTACAAAGCAGGAGGTACCCATGCCAGAAAGCACTACCAAGGACCACCAGACGTTGGTGGAACTCAGATACCGAGAAGGAGGCACCTAAGCCAAAGGCTCTGCTTGGAACCAGCTGATGGTACTGGAACCCAGGGGGACCTATTCATGATTGACTTCCAAAGAACCAGCTAATGGTGCTGGAACTCAGATAGGCAGCTGAATGTCCACATGAAAAAAAAATGGCAAGGCCGCGAGCCAGCTGGAGTTACCGAAAACTCACAGTCCTACAGGGGAAGCTTGTCCTATTGGCACTACGGAACCAGCCTTGATTGCCAGTTCCCGCAGCCCACATAGGAAGCACCAAAACTGCAGGCACCATAGAGTCGACAAACCCGACAGGACAACGTATTGGAGGCAAAGTGACCTTGACACTACCCGGAAACAGCATGCTGGAACAAGGCTGGGCAGCAGGGAGTACCCATGCCAAAGACACTCCTGAGCAGCAACTGGCATTGTTGGAGCCCAGGGATTACAGGAGAAACAGAGTGTAGGCTGAGGCCTAATTGGAGCAAGTTTAATATCTGTAGTAGTGTGAATGTGGAGGGAGCAGGCGAATTTGCCGCACACACAGCAGGGGAGCAGCTGGCGTTACTGAACCCCAATAACACTGGAGCATGTGTTGATTGTGCAGACGGCACTTCTGAGCAGCAACTGGCGGTGTTGGAGCCCAGGCATTACAATAGAAACAGAGTGAAGGCTGAGGCCTAATTGGAGCAAGTTTAATATCTGTTGTAGTGTGAGAGTAGATGGAGCAGGAGAAATTGCCGGATACACAGCAGGGGAGCAGCTGACGTTACTGAACCCCAATAACACTGCAGCAAGTGTTGACTGTGCAGACGGCACTTCTGAGCAGCAACTGAGCAGAACTCAAGGCTCTGTGCTAGGACCCCTACTCTTCTCCATCTACACTTTCGGCCTGGGACAGCTTATAGAATCCCACGGTATGCAGTACCATCTCTACTCTGATGACACGCAGATCTACCTATCCAAACCTGACCTCACCTCCTTACTCACCAGAATCCCGCACTGTCTGTCTGCTATTTCAGCCTTCTTTTCTGTTCGCTTTCTACAACTGAACATGGACAAAACAGAATTCATCATCTTTCCCCCATCTCACTGTACCCCTCCACCAGATCTATCCATCAATGTCAATGGCTGCTCACTTTCCCCAGTCCTACACGCCCGGTGCCTCGGGGTGATCCTCAACTCTGCCCTCTCTTTCAAGCCACATATCCAAGCCCTTGCCTCCTCCTGCCGTCTCAAACTCAAAAATATTTCCCGGATCTGTGCTTTCCTTGACCGCGACACCGCAAAAACGCTAGTACATGCCTTTATCATCTCCCGCCTTGACTACTGCAACCTCATACTCTCTGGACTCCCCTCTAGCCCTCTTGCACCACTCCAATCCATCCTATACTCAGGTGCCCGACTAATCTACCTGTCTCCCCGCTATTCTCCAGCCTCTCCCCTATGTCAAGCCCTTCACGGGCTTCCTATCGCCTAGAGACTCCAGTTCAAAACCCTCACAATTACATACAAAGCCATCCACAATCTGTCTCCTCCATACATCTGTGACATGGTCTCCCGGTAGCTACCTACACGCAACCTCCGATCCTCTCAAGACCTCCTTCTCTACTCCCCTCTCATCTCTTCTTCCCACAACCGCATCCAAGACTTCTCCCGTGCTTCCCCTATACTCTGGAACTCTCTACCCCAACACATCAGACTCTCGCCTACCATAGAAACCTTAAAAAAGAACCTGAAGACTCACCTCTTCCGACAAGCCTACAGCCTGCAGTGATCCTGAACTTACTGAACCGCCGCACAACCTGCCCTGTGTTTCATCACCCATCCCCTGCAGACTGTGAGCCCTCGCGGGCAGGGTCCTCCCTCCTTATATACCCGTGTGCCTTTTTATTTGCTCATGTATAATGTATTTGTCTATATTTGCCCCGTATTCACATGTAAAGCGCCATGGAATAAATGGCGCTATAAAAATGTATAATAATAATAATAATAATAACTTGCAGTGTAGGAGCCCAGGGTGAATGCTAGAAACAGAAAGAAGGCTGAGGCCTAATTGGAGCAAGTTTAAAAATCTGTTGTAGTGTGAGAGTGGACGGAGCAGGAGAAATTGCCGGATACACAGCTGGGGAGCAGCTGACGTTACTGAACCCCAATAACACGTCAGTAAGTGTTGACTGTGCAGACGGCACTTCTGAGCAGCAACTGGCAGTGTTGGAGCCCAGGGTCAATGCTAGAAACAGAGTGTAGGCTGAGGCCTATTTGGAGCAAGTTTTATATCTGCTGTAGTGTGAGAGTGGACGGAGCAATAGAAATTGCCGGATACACAGCAGGGGAGCAGCTGACGTTACTGAACCCCAATAACACGGCAGCAAGTGTTGACTGTGCAGATGGCACTTATGAGCAGCAACTGACAGTGTTGGAGCCCAGGGTCAATGCTGGAATCAGAGTGTAGGCTGAGGCCTAATTGGAGCATGTTTAGTATCTGTTGTAGTGTGAGAGTGGATGGGGCAGGAGAAATTGCCGCATACACAGCAGGGGAGCAGCTGACGTTACTGAACCCCAATAACATGGCAGCAAGTGTTGACTGTGCAGACGGCACTTCTGAGCAGCAACTGGTAGTGTTGGAGCCCAGGGTCAATGCTAGAAACAGAGTGTAGGCTGAAGCCTAATTGGAGCAAGTTTAATATCTGTTGTAGTGTGAGAGTGGACGGAGCAACAGAAATTGCCGGATACACAGCAGGGGAGCAGCTGACGTTACTGAACCCCAATAACACGGCAGCAAGTGTTGACTGTGCAGATGGCACTTATGAGCAGCACCTGGCAGTGTTGGAGCCCAGTGTCAATGCTAAAAACAGACTGTAGGCTGAGGCCTAATTGGAGCAAGTTTAATATCTGTTGTAGTGTGAGAGTGAACAGAGCAGGAGAAATTGCCGGATACATAGCTGGGGAGCAGCTGATGTTACTGAACCCCAATAACACGGCAGCAAGTGTTGACTGTGCAGACGGCTCTTCTGAGCAGCAACAGGCAGTGTTGTTGCCCAGGGTCAATGCTAGAAACAGAGTGTAGGCTGAGGTCTAATTGGAGCAAGTTTAATATCTGTTGTAGTGTGATAGTTGACGGAGCAACAGAAATTGCCGGATACACAGCAGGAGAGCAGCTGGCGTTACTGAACCCCAATAAAACGGCAGCAAATGTTGAGTGTGCAGATGGCACTTCTGAGCAGCAAATGGCAGTGATGGAGCCCAGGGTCAATGCTAGAAACAGAATGTAGGCTGAGGCCTAATTGGAGCAAGTTTAATATCTGTTGTAGTGTGAGACTGGACGGAGCAGGAGAAATTGCAGGATACAAAGCTGGGGAGCAGCTGACGTTACCTAACCCCAATAACACGGCAGCAAGTGTTGACTGTGCAGATGGCACTTCTGAGCAGCAACTGGCAGTGATGGAGCCCAGGGTCAATGCTAGAAACAGAGTGTAGGCTGAGGTCTAATTGTGGCAAATTTAATATCTGTTGTAGTGTGAGAGTGGATGGAGCAGGAGAAATTGCCAGATACACAGCAGGGGAGCAGCTGACATTACTGAACCCCAATATCATGGCAGCAAGTGTTGACTGTGCAGACAGCACTTCTGAGCAGCAACTGGCAGTATTGGAGCCCAGGGTCAATGCTAGAAAAAGAGTGTTGGCTGAGGCCTAATTGGAGCAAGTTTAATATCTGTTGTAGTATGAGAGTGGACGGAGCCACAGAAATTGCCGGATACACAGCAGGGGAGCAGCTGACGTTACTGAACCCCAATAACACGGCAGCAAGTGTTGACTGTGCAGACGGCACTTCTGAGCAGCAACTGGTAGTGTTGGAGCCCAGGGTCAATGCTAGAAACAGAGTGTAGGCTGAGGCCTAATTGGAGCAAGTTTAATATCTGTTGTAGTGTGAGAGTGGGCAGGGCTTCTTTTATTGCTGCATTCTCCCCCCCAAAAAAGGGAGTTTTAAATTGCCCACAAGTTTCTATACGTCAGTTCTGTTGGTGGTATATCTGCCAGCCACGTTCTGCCACTTACATTGTGTAGTTTAATACGCAGGGCCTGTTTTTTTGCTGCATTCTCCCCACAAAAAAAGGAAGAGTTAAATTGCCCACAAGTTTCTATACGTCAGTTCTGTTGGTGGTATATCTGCCAGCCACGTTCTGCCACTGACATTGTGTCGTGTACACAGAGCTTGTTTTTTTTGCTGCATTCTCCCCCCCCCAAAAAAGGGAGAGTTAAATTGCCCACAAGTTTCTATATGTCAGTTCTGTTGGTCATATATCTGCCAGCCACGTTCTGCCACTAACATTGTGTAGTGTACACAGGGCTTGTTTTATTGCTGTATTCTCCCCCCCCAAAAAAGGGAGTTTCAAATTGCCCACAAGTTTCTATACGTCTGTTCTGTTGGTCGTATATCTGGCAGCCACGTTCTGACACTGATATTGTATAGTGTAATACACAGGGCCTGTTTTTGGCTGCAGTCTTCCCGCCAAAAAAAGGGAGATATAAATTCTCCAAAAGTTAATGTACACCTTCTACCTTGTTTAACAGTACCATATAACGGTTGTTATTTTGGAAACATTTCCCCAAAAATGAGGAAGTCTGGTGGAAGAGGCCGTGGGCGGTCGTTGCCAGCTGGTACTGATGGTGGTGGTGGTAGTGGAGCATCTGGTGGTACTGTGAAAAGCAAGATAGCACCAAAATCTCAAGGTGTTGAGCCAGCGTCATCGTCTGGCTACACAAGGCATCGAAGGCTCCCTTATCTTGGAGTTGGAAAACAGCTTTTAAAGCCGGAGCTGCAGGAACAAGTTTTGGCTTTCCTTGCTGACTCAGCCTCTAGCTCTTTCGCCTCCTCTTCAGAAGGTTCGAAATCTAAAAGCAGCGAGTCGTTAGTGGCTGCTGCTGGTCCGGAAAAAGTAGCTTCCTTGTGTCCTTCACCCAAAACAAAAGTGAAGGATGCGGAAGGCAACACTACACTTTACTCCATGGAGCTCTTTACACATACCGTGCCTGGGTTAGAGAGGGAAATTGATAAAAGTCCATTACAAGATGAATCGGACATGGAGTCCACAGATGCACAGCCACAGCTAGATTATTATGCTGTTCCATTCACTCAGATCACTACATTGCCCTCGCTGTGTGCTGAGCCAGAATCTGAGCCTGATGAGACTATGGTGCCCAGTCCCGAACGCTATAGCACCTTACACGGTGACACAGAGGACGGTGCACATGACATTAAAGAGGAGGTGATAGATGACCCAGTTGTTGACCCAGATTGGCAGCCATTGGGGGAAGAGGGTGCCACTGCCTGTAGGTCAGAAGCGGAGGAGGATGATCTGCAGCAGCCATCTACATCGCAAAAGCTGTCATCTGGCAGGCCCGTATCAGGCCAAAAACGTGTGTCAAAAACCACAACAGGTGTAGGACAGCGTCGCCATCCAGTAACAGTAGCACAGCGTGCAAAGCCTGAAAAGGTATTCCATAGTAGGACGAGTGCAGTGTGGCAATTTTTTAAACAAGATCCGAATGATCACTGCAAAGTTTTATGTAAGAACTGCTCTAAGACCTTTAGCAGAGGGAAGAATGTTCAAAATTTAAATACAACATGCATGCGTAGACATTTGACCAGCAGGCACTTGGAAGCATGGACTAACTACCAAACGTCCCGTACCATTGGTGCACCTGCTCATATTGAAGCTAGTCAGCAATGCAACATTGCTTCCCTCACTGGAAGCCCACCGGTTATGACACCACCAGTAGCTAATGTGGAGGTATTGTCGCAAGGCCAAAGCAGTCAGGGAATCACAAGGTTCTTGGTTGGAAACACTGTAGGTAGGCCCAGATCAAGAATACCATCACCAAGCCTCTCTCAATCTGCCATGTCCACCACCACCCCCGGTAGTTCCACCATATGCAGCTCTCCAGTCCAGCTCAGCCTACAAGAGACTCTCGATAGGAAAAGAAAGTACTCTTCCTCTCATCCGCGTACACAGGGTTTGAACGACTACATTGCTCGACTAATCTCGTTAGAGATGATGCCCTACCGGTTGGTTGAAAGCGAAGCTTTCAAAGCCCTGATGTCCTACGCAGTACCACGCTATGACCTACCCAGTTGACACTTCTTTGCGAGAAAAGCCATCCCAGGACTCCACAAACATGTAAAAGAACGCATTCTCCATGCACTGAGGCAATCGGTCAGTAGAAAGGTGCACCTCACAACAGATGCATGGACCAGTAGGCATGGCCAGGGACGTTACGTGTCCATCACGGCACGCTGGGTTAATGTGGTGGATGCAGCGTCCACAGGGGACAGCCATAGTGGCACAGTTCTGCCTAGCCCACGATCTAGGAAACAGTTGGATGTAGGCATTCGCCCCCCCCCCCCTTCCTCCTCCAGAAGCGAAAGCTCATCCACAGAGCGCAGTCGCATGACCACTCCATCCGCAGCTGCCAGTCTTGCACCCGAGGTGTCCCATTATTGAACAGCTTGTGGTAAGCGTCAGCAGGCTGTGCTGCAAATGAAGTGTTTGGGCGACAACAGACACACCGCGGAAGTACTGGCCGAGTACTTGCAGCAAGAAACTCAGTCATGGCTGGGCAGTGTATATCTTGAGGCAGGCAAAGTAGTCAGTGATAACGGAAGGAATTTTATGGCTGCCATAGCCCTTTCAGAACTGAAACACATACCTTGCCTGGCTCACACCTTGAACCTGGTGGTGCAGCGCTTCCCCAAAAATTACCCTGATTTACCAGCCCTGCTCCTGAAGGTGCGCAGACTTTGCTCGCATATCCGCCGGTCGCCCGTACACTCCAGCCGTATGCTGAACCATCAGCGATCGCTGAATCTTCCCCAGCACCGCCTAATATTCGAGGTTGCAACAAGGTGGAACTCCACACTGCACATGCTTCAGAGGCTGTGCGAACAGAGGCGTGCTGTCATGTATTTGTGGGAGGATACACATACACGGGCAGGCAGTTGGATGGCAGACATGGAGTTGTCTGGTGTGCAGTGGTCGAAGCTCCAAGACCTCTGTCAAGTCCTTCAGTGTTTTGAGGAATGCACACGGCTGGTAAGTGCAGACGACGCCATCATAAGCATGAGCATCCCACTAATGCATCTGCTGATGCAAAGTTTGACGCACATCAAGGAGCAGGCATCTGCGGCCGAGGAGGAGGGAAGCCTTGATGACAGTCAGCCATTGTCTGCTCAGGGAAGTCTCCGGGATGAGGTGGCAAATGAAGAGGAAGAGGAGGATGGGGATGAATATTTATGGGAGGAGGATGCTTCTCAGGGGGCAATAGAAACTCGTGGCATTGCAAGGTCAGGTACAGGGTTTTTGCGGGCCACAAGTGATGTAGATTTTCAAGACAGTGCTCCTCAACCCAGCACAAGCAGTGAATTGACACCTGGAACATTGGCCCACATGGCAAAGTATGCCTTGCATATCCTAAAACGGGACCCCCGCATTATCAAATTGATGACCTGCCTCCTGGATCCACGATGCAAAGGAAAATTACAAACTATCATGCCACATGAGAACCTTGAGCAAATATTGGCTACCAAACAAGCAACTCTTGTAGACCATTTGGTTCAGGCATTCCCAGCACACAGCGGAGGTGATGGTTCTCACACGAGCTGTAGGGGCAACATGGCAGAGGTGTTAGAGGTTCACAAAGCTGAAG
The DNA here is from genome assembly GCF_032444005.1 of Ranitomeya imitator. NCBI lineage: Eukaryota > Metazoa > Chordata > Amphibia > Anura > Dendrobatidae > Ranitomeya > Ranitomeya imitator. The sequence continues at coordinate 227,788,516 of NC_091287.1, read as the reverse complement.
TGTAGTTGGACAGAGGGGATTTATGACCAGGTTGTGGAGTGATTTCGCAATGACCGCAGACACGACAGGTACTGCTGCATCGATTCAAAGTGACAGGAGACAGCATTTGTCCAGTATGGTTACCAACTATTTTTCCGCCATTATCGATGTTCTGCCTCACAGGTCATTCCCCTTTGATTACTGGGCATCTAAACTAGACACCTGGCCTGAATTGGCAGAATATGCATTACAGGAGCTCGCTTGCCCAGCTGCTAGTGTGTTCTCAGAAAGAGTCTTCACTGCTGCTGGTTCAATACTGACCGAAAACAAGACACGTCTGGCTCCCCGAAATGTTGATGATCTAACCTTCATTAAAATGAACCAATCATGGATTTCGAATTATTTTGCCCCACCTTCCCCTGCTGACACGTAGCTTGCCTGAAAAATGTCTTGATTTTGGCCTCCTCTTACTGACTTCTCCAATTCCTCCATTTGCAGCTGCTGAATGTCCACCATAGGCCATTTTTATACCTCCCTAAATGGGCTGACTCCCACCACAGGGCCGTGGTCACCATCTGGCGCAAGCACCCGTGCGAGTGCCGTTTGCCTGGACAGGTGCGTGTGCCCACTCTTGGGCTACGGCACTGGCACAGGGTCCCACATAGTACAATGAAGTGTCTCTGATGGTGGTGGTGCACAACCAATGTCAGACACACCGTCGTAATATGGGGGGCCCTGTGCCAGTACCGCCGCCCACGAGAGTGTTCCCCCCCAGCTCTAACTGTGCTCTACCACTTGCAAAACTTACCTCTCCCTGCCCCACCACTGTGTAGTCTGTGCTGTTAAATCCTTAAATGGCACTGCCATTAAAAATTTGTTGCAATGATAGATGATAGTAAAATATATAGGGGCCCTGGCTTCCATTTAGACCCCTTAATACTTTGCGCCAAATACCACTGTCTGCAACTCTGCAGAGGAGCCCACCCATGTACCTCGCTATGCCACCAGTTTATTTATGACCAATTTCTTGGCTGACAGCCCACTTTAGTATTTTGGCCTACTAACTGTGTCAGCCACTTATAACAGTTTTCCTCCGCTGAACAAAGCTATGCCACCTGTGTACTCCTGTTACCAATTGTGAACTGCATCTAGCCTACTTACTTTTTTGTGCCTATTAACTGTGTCAGCCACTTATAACAGTTGTCCTCCCACGCTGAACCAAGGTAGGCCGCCTGGTTAGTCTTGCTAGCAGTTTTGAACTGCATGAAGCCACCTTTTTTATTTTAGGCCTCTGTCTGTCTGCCTGTCAGTCTGCGCCACACATTACAACTGTCCCCCCACTGAAACCAGCTAGGCCGCCTGGTTAGTCCTGCTAGCAGTTTTGAACTGCATGAAGCCATTTTTTTTTATTTTAGGCCTCTGTCTGTCTGCCTGTCAGTCTGCGCCACACATTACAACTGTCCCCCCACTGAAACCAGCTAGGCCGCCTGGTTAGTCCTGCTAGCAGTTTTGAACTGCATGAAGCCACCTTTTTTTATTTTAGGCGTCTGTCTGTCTGTCTGTATGTGCCACACATTACAACTGTCCCCCGCTAAAACAAGCTAGGCTGCCTGGTTAGTCCTGCTAGCAGTTTTGAACTGCATGAAGCCACCTTTTTTATTTTAGGCCTCTGTCTGTCTGCCTGTCAGTCTGCGCCACACATTACAACTGTCCCCCCACTGAAACCAGCTAGGCCGCCTGGTTAGTCCTGCTAGCAGTTTTGAACTGCATGAAGCCATTTTTTTTTATTTTAGGCCTCTGTCTGTCTGCCTGTCAGTCTGCGCCACACATTACAACTGTCCCCCCACTGAAACCAGCTAGGCCGCCTGGTTAGTCCTGCTAGCAGTTTTGAACTGCATGAAGCCACCTTTTTTTATTTTAGGCGTCTGTCTGTCTGTCTGTATGTGCCACACATTACAACTGTCCCCCGCTAAAACAAGCTAGGCTGCCTGGTTAGTCCTGCTAGCAGTTTTGAACTGCATGAAGCCACCTTTTTTATTTTAGGCCTCTGTCTGTCTGCCTGTCAGTCTGCGCCACACATTACAACTGTCCCCCCACTGAAACCAGCTAGGCCGCCTGGTTAGTCCTGCTAGCAGTTTTGAACTGCATGAAGCCATTTTTTTTTATTTTAGGCCTCTGTCTGTCTGCCTGTCAGTCTGCGCCACACATTACAACTGTCCCCCCACTGAAACCAGCTAGGCCGCCTGGTTAGTCCTGCTAGCAGTTTTGAACTGCATGAAGCCACCTTTTTTTATTTTAGACCTCTGTCTGTTAGGTGTCGAGTTCCCACCTCTGCACAGAGGGAATCTTGAACCATCTCTGCTGTGGTTTCCCATTCTTCTCCAGCCACAGTGGAGTCTGCTCAGCAGAGACGTCTATCCCAGCGTCTTGCTCAGTCTCACTCTGTGCATAGGGTTACTGCTGCTTTTCTAGCTTCTGCCATTGAAGCCAGTGCTGGGAAGCGTGTTGTGAATTCTGTGGCTGAATTCACTCCTGTGGTCACAAGTGGTACTGCAGCTTCTGAGCTTCCTCCCTCAGGTGTTCTGGTGAGCTCGTTAACTGCTTCATTACTTAACTCCGCCTGATGCTGCTATCCTTGCTCCTTGTCAATGTTTCAGTGTTGGATCTGAGCTTCTCCTGATTGTTCCTGTGACCTGCTGCTCTGTATAGCTAAGTGCTTTTTGCTTTTTTGTTGCTTTTTTTCTGTCCAGCTTGTCTTTTGTTTTGCTGGAAGCTCTGAGACGCAAAGGGTGTACCGCCGTGCCGTTAGTTCGGCACGGTGGGTTTTTTTTGCCCCCTTTGCGTGGTTTTGCTTTAGGGTTTTTGGTAGACTGCAAAGTTCGCTTTACTGTCCTCGCTCTGTCCTAGAATATCGGGCCCCACTTTGCTGAATCTATTTCATCCCTACGTTTTGTCTTTTCATCTTACTCACAGTCATTATATGTGGGGGGCTGCCTTTTCCTTTGGGGAATTTCTCTGGGGCAAGTCAGGCCTATTTTTCTATCTTCAGGCTAGCTAGTTTCTTAGGCTGTGCCGAGTTGCCTAGGTAGTTGTTAGGCGCAATCCACAGCCGCTTTTAGTTGTGTTTAGGATAGGATCAGGTGTGCAGTCTACAGAGTTTCCACGTCTCAGAGCTCGTTCTTGTATTTTTGGGTATTTGTCAGATCACTGTGTGCGCTCTGATCGCTAAGCACACTGTGTCTCTGGATTGCCTTCATAACACCTGTCATTAGCAAACATAACAGTACAAGGAGCCCAACTAATGATTCTCAATAGAGGGAAAGAAAAAGTTCTGACATCATTTTTTTTTTTTTTTTTTCTGCTCTGTGTTCACTTTTTTTTTTTTTCCCCTAGACATTTGGGTGATTCTGGACACAGGTGTGGACATGGATATTCAGGGTCTGTGCTCTTCAATGGATAATCTCGTTATAAATGTACAAAAAATTTAAGATACTATTGATCAGAAATCTATGTTAGAACCAAGAATTCCTATTCCTGATTTGTTTTTTGGAGATAGAACTAAGTTTCTAAGTTTCAAAAATAATTGTAAGCTATTTCTGGCCTTGAAACCTCATTCTTCTGGTAATCCTATTCAACAGGTTTTGATTATTATTTCTTTTTTGCGCGGCGACCCTCAAGACTGGGCATTTTCTCTTGCTCCAGGAGACCCTGCATTGAGTAGTGTCGATGCGTTTTTCCTGGCGCTCGGATTGCTGTACGATGAGCCTAATTCAGTGGATCAGGCTGAGAAAAATTTGCTGGCTTTGTGCCAGGGTCAGGATGATATAGAAGTATATTGTCAGAAATTTAGGAAATGGTCAGTACTCACTCAGTGGAATGAATCTGCGCTGGCAGCTTTGTTCAGAAAGGGTCTCTCTGAGGCTCTTAAGGATGTCATGGTGGGATTTCCTATGCCTGCTGGTTTGAATGAGTCTTTGTCTTTGGCCATTCAGATCGGTCGACGCTTGCGCGAGCGTAAATCTGTGCACCATTTGGCGGTACTGCCTGAGGTTAAACCTGAGCCTATGCAGTGCAATAGGACTATGACTAGAGTTGAACGGCAGGAATACAGACGTCTGAATGGTCTGTGTTTCTACTGTGGTGATTCCACTCATGCTATTTCTGATTGTCCTAAGCGCACTAAGCGGTCCGCTAGGTCTGCCGTCATTGGTACTGTACAGTCCAAATTCCTTCTGTCCATTACCTTGATATGCTCTTTGTCGTCGTTTTCTGTCATGGCGTTTGTGGATTCGGGCGCTGCCCTGAATCTGATGGATTTGGATTATGCTAAACGTTTTGGGTTTTTCTTGGAGCCTTTGCGGTGTCCTATTCCATTGAGAGGAATTGATGCTACACCTTTGGCCAAGAATAAACCTCAATACTGGGCCCAGCTGACCATGTGCATGGCTCCTGCACATCAGGAAGTTATTCGCTTTCTGGTGTTGCATAATCTGCATGATGTGGTCGTGTTGGGGTTGCCATGGCTACAAACCCATAATCCAGTATTGGATTGGAATTCCATGTCGCTATCCAGCTGGGGTTGTCAGGGGGTACATGGTGATGTTCCATTTTTGTCGATTTCATCATCCACCCCTTCTGAGGTCCCAGAGTTCTTGTCTGATTATCAGGATGTATTTGAAGAGCCCAAGTCCGATGCTCTACCTCCGCATAGGGATTGTGATTGTGCTATCAATTTGATTCCTGGTAGTAAATTCCCTAAAGGTCGATTATTTAATTTATCCGTGCCCGAACACGCCGCTATGCGCAGTTATGTGAAGGAATCCCTGGAGAAGGGACATATTCGCCCATCGTCATCACCACTGGGAGCAGGGTTCTTCTTTGTAGCCAAGAAGGATGGTTCGCTGAGACCGTGTATTGATTACCGCCTTCTTAATAAGATCACTGTTAAATTTCAGTATCCCTTGCCATTGTTATCTGACTTGTTTGCTCGGATTAAGGGGGCTAGTTGGTTCACTAAGATAGATCTTCGTGGTGCGTATAATCTGGTGAGAATCAGGCAAGGAGATGAATGGAAAACTGCATTCAATACGCCCGAGGGTCATTTTGAGTATCTAGTGATGCCGTTCGGACTTGCCAATGCTCCATCTGTGTTTCAGTCTTTTATGCATGACATCTTCCGTGAGTATCTGGATAAATTCCTGATTGTTTACTTGGATGACATTTTGATCTTCTCAGATGATTGGGAGTCTCATGTGAAGCAGGTCAGAATGGTTTTTCAGGTCCTGCGTGCTAACTCTTTGTTTGTGAAGGGATCAAAGTGTCTCTTCGGTGTGCAGAAAGTTTCATTTTTGGGGTTCATCTTTACCCCTTCTACTATCGAGATGGATCCAGTTAAGGTCCAAGCCATCCAGGATTGGATTCAGCCGACATCTCTGAAAAGTCTGCAAAAGTTCCTGGGCTTTGCTAATTTTTATCGTCGCTTCATCTGTAATTTTTCTAGCATTGCCAAACCATTGACCGATTTGACCAAGAAGGGTGCTGATTTGGTTAATTGGTCTTCTGCTGCTGTGGAAGCTTTTCAGGAGTTGAAGCGTCGTTTTTGTTCTGCCCCTGTGTTGTGTCAGCCAGATGTTTCTCTTCCGTTCCAGGTCAAGGTTGATGCTTCTGAGATTGGAGCAGGGGCGGTTTTGTCACAGAGAGGTTCTGATTGCTCAGTGATGAAACCATGTGCTTTCTTTTCCAGGAAGTTTTCGCCCGCTGAGCGTAATTATGATGTGGGCAATCGAGAGTTGCTGGCCATGAAGTGGGCATTCGAGGAGTGGCGTCATTGGCTTGAAGGAGCTAAGCATCGCGTGGTGGTATTGACTGATCATAAGAACTTGACTTATCTCGAGTCTGCCAAGCGCTTGAATCCTAGACAGGCCCGTTGGTCGTTATTTTTTGCCCGCTTCGACTTTGTGATTTCGTACCTTCCGGGCTCTAAAAATGTGAAGGCGGATGCTCTGTCTAGGAGTTTTGTGCCCGACTCTCCGGGTTTATCTGAGCCAGCGGGTATCCTCAAGGAAGGAGTCATTGTGTCTGCCATCTCCCCTGATTTGCGGCGGGTGCTGCAAAAGTTTCAGGCGAATAAACCTGATCGTTGTCCAGCAGAGAAACTGTTCGCCCCTGATAGGTGGACTAATAAACTTTTCTCTAAACTTCATTGTTCGGTGTTGGCTGGTCATCCTGGAATCTTTGGTACCAGAGAATTAGTGGCTAGATCCTTCTGGTGGCCATCTCTGTCACGGGATGTACGTACTTTTGTGCAGTCCTGTGGGATTTGTGCTAGGGCTAAGCCCTGCTGTTCTCGTGCCAGTGGGTTGCTTTTGCCCTTGCCGGTCCCAAAGAGGCCTTGGACACATATTTCGATGGATTTCATTTCTGACCTTCCCATTTCTCAAAAGATGTCAGTCATTTGGGTGGTCTGTGTTCGCTTTTCTAAAATGGTCCATCTGGTGCCCTTGGCTAAGTTGCCTTCCTCCTCTGATTTGGTACCTTTGTTCTTTCAGCATGTGGTTCGGTTGCATGGCATTCCTGAGAATATTGTTTCTGACAGAGGTTCCTAGTTTGTTTCAAGGTTTTGGCGAGCCTTTTGTGGTAGGATGGGCATTGACCTATCCTTTTCCTCGGCTTTCCATCCTCAGACTAATGGCCAGACCGAACGAACCAATCAGACCTTGGAAACATATCTGAGATGTTTTGTTTCTGCAGACCAGGATGATTGGGTGTCCTTTTTGCCGTTGGCTGAGTTCGCCCTTAATAATCGGGCCAGCTCGGCTACCTTGGTTTCTCCATTTTTTTGCAATTCTGGGTTCAATCCTCGTTTCTCTTCAGGACAGGTTGAGTCTTTGGACTGTCCTGGTGTGGATTCTGTGGTGGATAGGTTGCAGCAGATCTGGACTCAGGTAGTGGACAATTTGATCTTGTCCCAGGAGAAAGCTCAACTTTTCGCTAATCGCAGACGCCGTGTGGGTCCCCGACTTCGTGTTGGGGATCTGGTTTGGTTATCTTCTCGTCATATTCCTATGAAGGTTTCCTCTCCTAAATTTAAACCTCGTTTTATTGGTCCGTATAGGATTTCTGAGGTTCTCAATCCTGTGTCTTTTCGTTTGACCCTCCCAGACTCCTTTTCCATACATAATGTATTCCATAGGTCGTTGTTGCGGAGATACGTGGCACCTATGGTTCCATCTGTTGAGCCTCCTGCCCCGGTTTTGGTGGAGGGGGAATTGGAGTATATTGTGGAGAAGATTTTGGATTCTCGTGTTTCTAGACGGAAACTCCAGTATCTGGTTAAATGGAAGGGTTATGCTCAGGAAGATAATTCCTGGGTTTTTGCCTCTGATGTTCATGCTTCCGATCTTGTTCGTGCCTTTCATGCGGCTCATCCTGGTCGGCCTGGGGGCTCTGGTGAGGGTTCGGTGACCCCTCCTCAAGGGGGGGGTACTGTTGTGAATTCTGTGGCTGAATTCACTCCTGTGGTCACAAGTGGTACTGCAGCTTCTGAGCTTCCTCCCTCAGGTGTTCTGGTGAGCTCGTTAACTGCTTCATTACTTAACTCCGCCTGATGCTGCTATCCTTGCTCCTTGTCAATGTTTCAGTGTTGGATCTGAGCTTCTCCTGATTGTTCCTGTGACCTGCTGCTCTGTATAGCTAAGTGCTTTTTGCTTTATTGTTGCTTTTTTTCTGTCAAGCTTGTCTTTTGTTTTGCTGGAAGCTCTGAGACACAAAGGGTGTACCGCCGTGCCGTTAGTTCGGCACGGTGGTTTTTTTTTGCCCCCTTTGCGTGGTTTTGCTTTAGGGTTTTTGGTAGACTGCAAAGTTCGCTTTACTGTCCTCGCTCTGTCCTAGAATATCGGGCCCCACTTTGCTGAATCTATTTCATCCCTACGTTTTGTCTTTTCATCTTACTCACAGTCATTATATGTGGGGGGCTGCCTTTTCCTTTGGGGAATTTCTCTGGGGCAAGTCAGGCCTATTTTTCTATCTTCAGGCTAGCTAGTTTCTTAGGCTGTGCCGAGTTGCCTAGGTAGTTGTTAGGCGCAATCCACAGCCGCTTTTAGTTGTGTTTAGGATAGGATCAGGTGTGCATTCTACAGAGTTTCCACGTCTCAGAGCTCGTTCTTGTATTTTTGGGTATTTGTCAGATCACTGTGTGCGCTCTGATCGCTAAGCACACTGTGTCTCTGGATTGCCTTCATAACACCTGTCATTAGCAAACATAACAGAAGCGGCAAGCAGACGCTTTTGGGACTAAGTCCTGCTTTTCCTCTTCTAAGCATGCCCAGGGCAAGATCTCACATTGGAGATCGAGGGTCACATGCTCAGAAACTGCAGCAGATCCTATTGGTCCTCCAGGAAGGTCCTGAAGGTGCTCAACTTCTGTGGCAGCCTCCCATTGGTCCTTCTGGGAAGGTGATGTACATGCTGCAGCTATATAAGGTTCGCATGACCGCACGGCCATGCGCTAGTGTACATTTGTAAACGTGTGTGTGTGTTGTGAGTGAAAGTTGTTCTTTAAAAACTCCTCCGATTTGGATGACTGCTCGCGGAAGGTGGATGATTGCTATCTAGCGCCCGACTAAGCCATCAGTATATAACACACCATACAGCGTCTAATTGCTGCGACCGCCAGTGCGGCGCCGTGCACTTTCACAGCGCTTTCCTGACCCAAGCCTGGGTGGTTAGTGGCGTCCGCCATTGCGGCACCGCATGCACTCTCATGCATCTTTAATTATTATTTTGGTTATGCTGACACCCCATTAGCGGTGTCGAGCGCAAGTAGTCTAGATGGACACGGATCCCAAGTCTTGGGACTGAGCTCGGTGACTCCTTGCTTGCACTCTTGTGTGCGGTACCGCGGCCCTGTGTCTTAACAGGGTTCGCTTCCTTCACACAGGGTGAAGTTAACCCGTGTGTATATTCACATTTTACCGCCATATAGTCTGTCATTACTTGGCAGCAGGTTCCATCTCTGCACGGTGGACCCCTGGCTGCGAACGCACCTTATTCTATCTTTCTTATTATTTGGTGCGTTCCGCTAGCCCTAACACTGTCTGTCTGTCTGTCTGTGCCACACATTACAACTGTCCCCCGCTGAAACAAGCTAGACCGCCTGGTTAGTCCTGCTAGCAGTTTTGAACTGCGTGAAACCACCTTTTTTTATTTTAGGCCTCTGTCTGTATGTCTGTCTGTCTGTGCCACACATTACAAATGTCCCCCCCTGAAACAAGCTAGGCCGCCTGGTTAGTCCTGCTATCAGATTTGAACTGCATGAAGCCACCTTTTTTTATTTTAGGCCTCTGTCTGTCTGTCTATCTGTCTGTCTGCGCAACACATTACAACTGTCCCCCCCTGAAACAAGCTAGGCCCCCTGGTTAGTCCTGCTAGCAGTTTTGAACTGCATGAAGCCACCTTTTTATATTTTAGGCGTCTGTCTGTCTGTCTGTCTGCGCCACACATTACAACTGTCCCCCCCTGAAACAAGCTAGGCCACCTGGTTAGTCCTGCTAGCAGTTTTGAACTGCATGAAGCCACCTTTTTTTATTTTAGGCCTCTGTCTGTATGTCTGTCTGTCTGTGCCACACATTACAACTCCCCCCGCCCCCAAACCCCCCCTCCCCCCTGAAACAAGCTAGGCCACCTGGTTAGTCCTGCTATCAGTTTTGAACTGCATGAAGCCACCTTTTTTTATTTTAGGCCTCTGTCTGTCTGTCTATCTGTCTGTCTGCGCCACACATTACAACTGTCCCCCCCTGAAACAAGCTAGGCCGCCTGGTTAGTCCTGCTAGCAGTTTTGAACTGCATGAAGCCACCTTTTTTTATTTTAGGCGTCTGTCTGTCTGTCTGTCTGTCTGCGCCACACATTACAACTGTCCCCCCTGAAACAAGCTAGGCCACCTGGTTAGTCCTGCTAGCAGTTTTGAACTGCATGAAGCCACCTTTTTTTATTTTAGGCCTCTGTCTGTCTGTCTGCGCCACACATTACAACTGTCCTCCCCTGAACAAAGCTATGCCGCCTGTGTACTACTCAAACAAATTTTGAACTGACATTAGCCTACTTTTTATATTTTAGGCCTACTCTGTCTTTCTGAGCCACTTATTACAGTTGTCCTCCGCTGAACCAAGCTATGCCGCCTGTGTACTCCTGTTACCAATTTGGAACTGCATTCAGCCAACTGTTTTATTTTAGGACTACTCAGTCTGTCTGAGCCACTTATTACAGTTGTCCTCCTCCGCTGAACCAAGCTATGCCGCCTGTGTACTCCTCTTACCAATTTAGAACAGCATTTAGCCTACTTACTTATTCGGGCCTAGTAACTGTGACAGACTCTCACAACAGTTGTCTTCCACCGCTGAACCCAGCAATGCCGCCTCTGTAGTCCTCTTACCAATTGTGAACTGAATATAGCCTTCTTTTTTATTTTAGGCCTACTCAGTGTGTCAGAGCCACTAATTACACTTGTCCTCCTCCGCTGAACCTTGTTATGCCGCCTGTGTACTCCTCCTACCAATTTTGAACTGCAATTAGCCACCTTTTTTAATTGGAGTGCAGTGAGGGAGCGGTCTGTGTCTCCCGGTCAATATCACCAAATGTCACCATACTAAGATCTTTTGCTCTTTCTTTTGGGGTATTCAGGCATATTTTTATGACATCTATGGTTATCAATTGCCTTACCTATGCATCATTTAACAAGGCTTGAATTATTTAATATCAGCATTATTTACTGCCATGTAGTGCACAGTAACTAATATCTCTTTTGGCATAGTTTGTCAACCTTACCATTATTATTTGCACTATGCACTTTGCAGATATTGATTGTTATATAGTGCAATAGTGTTCCATTATGTATTGGACACTTCTGATTAGCCTTATTATTATTATTAGCACTGTGCACTTTACAAATATGAATTTGATGAAACCAGAACACATGAGCTGCGTGCACAGTGAACAGGCCCGTAGAGACATGTTCACACCACCAAGAGACTTGAAAACACAAAAAAGCACAGTAAAACCAAAAACACACTGTTGCATAAAAATCACAGTGGACAGCAAGTGCTAGTAAAAAGATGGAAAAAACAGGGTATTTGGTTGAAACGTTTTTTGCAAAAAATGTATATTAAGCCGCTCTAACAAACGTCAAAGTATACCCATATCAGAGCAGTCCTAACTAATGTATGTAATCCCTATCTGATGTATTTAAAACCTGGTCATATGTAAAATACCTGTATGAGCAGGATTCAGAAAAGGAATGTCCATGTGGACACGCTGGACAGAACGGCTCTTGTGTGCACAGCTCAAAAAAAGAGGGGTGGAGGCCTCCCCAATCTTGTGGACACAAGAAAACAATTATGTGAAACCAGAACACATGAGCTGCGCGCACAGTGAACAGGCCCGTAGAGACATGTTCACACCACCAAGAGACTTGAAAACACAAAAAAGCACAGTAAAACCAAAAACACACTGTTGCAAAAAAATCACAGTGGACAGCAATTGCTAGTAAAAAGATGGAAAAAAACGGGGTATTTGGTTGATACGTTTTTTGCAAAAAATGTATATTAAGCCGCTCTACCAAACGTCAAGGTATACCCAATCTTGTGGGGAGGCCTCCAGCCCTCTTTTTTTGAGCTGTGCACTCAAGAGCCGTTCTGTCCAGCATGTCCACATGGACATTCCTTTTCTGAATCCTGCTCATACAGGTATTGTACATATGACCAGGTTTTAAATACATCAGATAGGGATTACATACATTAGTTAGGACTGCTCTGATATGGGTATACCTTGACGTTTGGTAGAGCGGCTTAATATACATTTTTTGCAAAAAACGTTTCAACCAAATACCCTGTTTTTTCCATCTTTTTACTAGCACTTGCTGTCCACTGTGATTTTTTTGCAACAGTGTGTTTTTGGTTTTACTGTGCTTTTTTGTGTTTTCAAGTCTCTTGGTGGTGTGAACATGTCTCTATGGGCCTGTTCACTGTGCGCGCAGCTCATGTGTTCTGGTTTCATCAAATTCATATTTGTAAAGTGCACAGTGCTAATAATAATAATAAGGCTAATCAGAAGTGTCCAATACATAATGGAACACTATTGCACTATATAACAATCAAACAATCAATATCTGCAAAGTGCATAGTGCAAATAATAATGGTAAGGTTGACAAACTATGCCAAAAGAGATATTAGTTACTGTGCACTACATGGCAGTAAATAATGCTGATATTAAATAATTCAAGCCTTGTTAAATGATGCATAAGTAAGGCAATTGATAACCATAGATGTCATAAAAATATGCCTGAATACCCCAAAAGAAAGATATGGGTATACCTTGACGTTTGGTAGAGCGGCTTAATATACATTTTTTGCAAAAAACGTATCAACCAAATACCCTGTTTTTTCCACCTTTTTACTAGCACTTCCTGTCCACTGTGATTTTTTTGCAACAGTATGTTTTTGGTTTTACTGTGCTTTTTATGTTTTCAAATATGAATTTGATGTGTTAATTTCCAATTATATATGTTCATATTTATTTATTATAATTTATATTTATTTTGATTCTCCTGATTAGGTTTTTCAATAAAATATTCCCCCTTATGTGATATACAGTGGGGCAAAAAAGTATTTAGTCAGTCAGCAATAGTGCAAGTTCCACCACTTAAAATGATGAGAGGCGTCTGTAATTTACATCATAGGTTGACCTCAACTATGGGAGACAAACTGAGAAAAAATATCCAGAAAATCACATTGTCTGTTTTTTTAACAATTTATTTTCATATTATGGTGGAAAATAAGTATTTGGTCAGAAACAAACAATCAAGATTTCTGGCTCTCACAGACCTGTAACTTCTTCTTTAAGAGTCTCCTCTTTCCTCCACTCATTACCTGTAGTAATGGCACCTGTTTAAACTTGTTATCAGTATAAAAAGACACCTGTGCACACCCTCAAACAGTCTGACTCCAAACTCCACTATGGTGAAGACCAAAGAGCTGTCAAAGGACACCAGAAACAAAATTGTAGCCCTGCACCAGGCTGGGAAGACTGAATCTGCAATAGCCAACCAGCTTGGAGTAAAGAAATCAACAGTGGGAGCAATAATTAGAAAATGGAAGACATACAAGACCACTGATAATCTCCCTCAATCTGGGGCTCCACGCAAAATCCCACCCCGTGGGGTCAGAATGATCACAAGAACGGTGAGCAAAAATCCCAGAACCACGCAGGGGGACCTAGTGAATGAACTGCAGAGAGCTGGGACCAATGTAACAAGGCCTACCATAAGTAACACACTACGCCACCATGGACTCAGATCCTGCAGTGCCAGACGTGTCCCACTGCTTAAGCCAGTACATGTCCGGGCCCGTCTGAAGTTTGCTAGAGAGCATTTGGATGATCCAGAGGAGTTTTGGGAGAATGTCCTATGGTCTGATGAAACCAAACTGGAACTGTTTGGTAGAAACACAACTTGTCGTGTTTGGAGGAAAAAGAATACTGAGTTGCATCCATCAAACACCATACCTACTGTAAAGCATGGTGGTGGAAACATTATGCTTTGGGGCTGTTTCTCTGCAAAGGGGCCAGGACGACTGATCCGGGTACATGAAAGAATGAATGGGGCCATGTATCGTGAGATTTTGAGTGCAAACCTCCTTTCATCAGCAAGGGCATTGAAGATGAAACATGGCTGGGTCTTTCAACATGACAATGATCCAAAGCACACCGCCAGGGCAACGAAGGAGTGGCTTCGTAAGAAGCATTTCAAGGTCCTGGAGTGGCCTAGCCAGTCTCCAGATCTCAACCCTATAGAAAACCTTTGGAGGGAGTTGAAAGTCCGTGTTGCCAAGCGAAAAGCCAAAAACATCACTGCTCTAGAGGAGATCTGCATGGAGGAATGGGCCAACATACCAGCAACAGTGTGTGGCAACCTTGTGAAGACTTACAGAAAACGTTTGACCTCTGTCATTGCCAACAAAGGATATATTACAAAGTATTGAGATGAAATTTTGTTTCTGACCAAATACTTATTTTCCACCATAATATGCAACTAAATTGTTAAAAAAACAGACAATGTGATTTTCTGGATTTTTTTTTTCTCAGTTTGTCTCACATAGTTGAGGTCTACCTATGATGTAAATTACAGATGCCTCTCATCTTTTTAAGTGGTGGAACTTGCACTATTGCTGACTGACTAAATACTTTTTTGCCCCACTGTATATGCCCTTTCATTGACCGGTTCACACACCTACCCCCTCAAGATCATCTCACGTACATATTGTGTATATACCTCTTCATGAATTTTTGTTTTTATGTTTCGTTGCAGCATGTTGTACATGCTTTTTAAATATATTGTTGTACAATCATGTGGTGTTATGTTTTATTAAATAACATTTATATGTTGTTATATTGTTTCTGAATACTTTTTGGGGGGTATGTTAGATTTTAGTATCCTATTTTCAAATTCAAAGATACTATTGGTATTTCTTTTCTATGTAGGTTCAATTTTTTTAATTGTGGACCTACTCTGTCTGTCTGAGCCACTTATTACAGTTGTCCTCCGCTGAACAAAGCTATGCCGCCTGTGTACTCCTCTTACAAATTTAGAACTGCAATTAGCCACCTTTTTTAATTGTGGGCCTACTCTGTCTGTCTGAGCCACTTATTACAGTTGTCCTCCGCTGAACAAAGCTATGCCGCCTGTGTACTCCTCTTACCAATTTTGAACTGCAATTAGCCATCTTTTTTAATTGTGGGCCTACTCTGTCTGTCTGAGCCACTTATTACAGTTGTCCTCCGCTGAACAAAGCTATTTCACCTGTGTACTCTTACCAATTTGGAACTGCATTTTGCCTACTTACTTATTTAGGCCTACTAACTGTGTCTGCCTCCCATTACAGTTGTCCTCCACTGAACAAAGCTGAGCCTCAATTTTCATCCGGTGTCAGATATTAAACTGTATTTGGCCTACTTATTTGGTTGGGCCTACTAACAGTGTCTGCCGCTGCTTGGTGTTATCCTCCACTGAATAAAGCTGAGCTTCAATTTTAAGGCTTTCAGCCTATATCAAATATTAAACTGGCTACACAAGGCATCGAAGGCTCCCTTATCTTGGAGTTGGAAAACAGCTTTTAAAGCCGGAGCTGCAGGAACAAGTTTTGGCTTTCCTTGCTGACTCAGCCTCTAGCTCTTTCGCCTCCTCTTCAGAAGGTTCGAAATCTAAAAGCAGCGAGTCGTTAGTGGCTGCTCCTGGTCCGGAAAAAGTAGCTTCCTTGTGTCCTTCACCCAAAACAAAAGTGAAGGATGCGGAAGGCAACACTACACTTTACTCCATGGAGCTCTTTACACATACCGTGCCTGGGTTAGAGAGGGAAATTGATAAAAGTCCATTACAAGATGAATCGGACATGGAGTCCACAGATGCACAGCCACAGCTAGATTATTATGCTGTTCCATTCACTCAGATCACTACATTGCCCTCGCTGTGTGCTGAGCCAGAATCTGAGCCTGATGAGACTATGGTGCCCAGTCCCGAACGCTATAGCACCTTACACGGTGACACAGAGGACGGTGCACATGACATTAAAGAGGAGGTGATAGATGACCCAGTTGTTGACCCAGATTGGCAGCCATTGGGGGAAGAGGGTGCCACTGCCTGTAGGTCAGAAGCGGAGGAGGATGATCTGCAGCAGCCATCTACATCGCAAAAGCTGTCATCTGGCAGGCCCGTATCAGGCCAAAAACGTGTGTCAAAAACCACAACAGGTGTAGGACAGCGTCGCCATCCAGTGACAGTAGCACAGCGTGCAAAGCCTGAAAAGGTATTCCATAGTAGGACGAGTGCAGTGTGGCAATTTTTTAAACAAGATCCGAATGATCACTGCAAAGTTATATGTAAGAACTGCTCTAAGACCTTTAGCAGAGGGAAGAATGTTCAAAATTTAAATACAACATGCATGCGTAGACATTTGACCAGCAGGCACTTGGAAGCATGGACTAACTACCAAACGTCCCGTACCATTGGTGCACCTGCTCATATTGAAGCTAGTCAGCAATGCAACATTGCTTCCCTCACTGGAAGCCCACCGGTTATGACACCACCAGTAGCTAATGTGGAGGTATTGTCGCAAGGCCAAAGCAGTCAGGGAATCACAAGGTTCTTGGTTGGAAACACTGTAGGTAGGCCCAGATCAAGAATACCATCACCAAGCCTCTCTCAATCTGCCATGTCCACCACCACCCCCGGTAGTTCCACCATATGCAGCTCTCCAGTCCAGCTCAGCCTACAAGAGACTCTCGATAGGAAAAGAAAGTACTCTTCCTCTCATCCGCGTACACAGGGTTTGAACGACTACATTGCTCGACTAATCTCGTTAGAGATGATGCCCTACCGGTTGGTTGAAAGCGAAGCTTTCAAAGCCCTGATGTCCTACGCAGTACCACGCTATGACCTACCCAGTTGACACTTCTTTGCGAGAAAAGCCATCCCAGGACTCCACAAACATGTAAAAGAACGCATTCTCCATGCACTGAGGCAATCGGTCAGTAGAAAGGTGCACCTCACAACAGATGCATGGACCAGTAGGCATGGCCAGGGACGTTACGTGTCCATCACGGCACGCTGGGTTAATGTGGTGGATGCAGCGTCCACAGGGGACAGCCATAGTGGCACAGTTCTGCCTAGCCCACGATCTAGGAAACAGTTGGATGTAGGCATTCGCCCCCCCCCCCCCCTTCCTCCTCCAGAAGCGAAAGCTCATCCACAGAGCGCAGTCGCATGACCACTCCATCCGCAGCTGCCAGTCTTGCACCCGAAGTGTCCCATTATTGAACAGCTTGTGGTAAGCGTCAGCAGGCTGTGCTGCAAATGAAGTGTTTGGGCGACAACAGACACACCGCGGAAGTACTGGCCGAGTACTTGCAGCAAGAAACTCAGTCATGGCTGGGCAGTGTATATCTTGAGGCAGGCAAAGTAGTCAGTGATAACGGAAGGAATTTTATGGCTGCCATAGCCCTTTCAGAACTGAAACACATACCTTGCCTGGCTCACACCTTGAACCTGGTGGTGCAGCGCTTCCCCAAAAATTACCCTGATTTACCAGCCCTGCTCCTGAAGGTGCGCAGACTTTGCTCGCATATCCGCCGGTCGCCCGTACACTCCAGCCGTATGCTGAACCATCAGCGATCGCTGAATCTTCCCCAGCACCGCCTAATATTCGAGGTTGCAACAAGGTGGAACTCCACACTGCACATGCTTCAGAGGCTGTGCGAACAGAGGCGTGCTGTCATGTATTTGTGGGAGGATACACATACACGGGCAGGCAGTTGGATGGCAGACATGGAGTTGTCTGGTGTGCAGTGGTCGAAGCTCCAAGACCTCTGTCAAGTCCTTCAGTGTTTTGAGGAATGCACACGGCTGGTAAGTGCAGACGACGCCATCATAAGCATGAGCATCCCACTAATGCATCTGCTGATGCAAAGTTTGACGCACATCAAGGAGCAGGCATCTGCGGCCGAGGAGGAGGGAAGCCTTGATGACAGTCAGCCATTGTCTGCTCAGGGAAGTCTCCGGGATGAGGTGGCAAATGAAGAGGAAGAGGAGGATGGGGATGAATATTTATGGGAGGAGGATGCTTCTCAGGGGGCAATAGAAACTCGTGGCATTGCAAGGTCAGGTACAGGGTTTTTGCGGGCCACAAGTGATGTAGATTTTCAAGACAGTGCTCCTCAACCCAACACAAGCAGTGAATTGACACCTGGAACATTGGCCCACATGGCAAAGTATGCCTTGCGTATCCTAAAACGGGACCCCCGCATTATCAAATTGATGACCTGCCTCCTGGATCCACGATGCAAAGGAAAATTACAAACTATCATGCCACATGAGAACCTTGAGCAAATATTGGCTACCAAACAAGCAACTCTTGTAGACCATTTGGTTCAGGCATTCCCAGCACACAGCGGAGGTGATGGTTCTCACACGAGCTGTAGGGGCAACATGGCAGAGGTGTTAGAGGTTCACAAAGCTGAAGTGTAGTTGGACAGAGGGGATTTATGACCAGGTTGTGGAGTGATTTCGCAATGACCGCAGACACGACAGGTACTGCTGCATCGATTCAAAGTGACAGGAGACAGCATTTGTCCAGTATGGTTACCAACTATTTTTCCGCCATTATCGATGTTCTGCCTCACAGGTCATTCCCCTTTGATTACTGGGCATCTAAACTAGACACCTGGCCTGAATTGGCAGAATATGCATTACAGGAGCTCGCTTGCCCAGCTGCTAGTGTGTTCTCAGAAAGAGTCTTCACTGCTGCTGGTTCAATACTGACCGAAAACAAGACACGTCTGGCTCCCCGAAATGTTGATGATCTAACCTTCATTAAAATGAACCAATCATGGATTTCGAATTATTTTGCCCCACCTTCCCCTGCTGACACGTAGCTTGCCTGAAAAATGTCTTGATTTTGGCCTCCTCTTACTGACTTCTCCAATTCCTCCATTTGCAGCTGCTGAATGTCCACCATAGGCCATTTTTATACCTCCCTAAATGGGCTGACTCCCACCACAGGGCCGTGGTCACCATCTGGCGCAAGCACCCGTGCGAGTGCCGTTTGCCTGGACAGGTGGGTGTGCCCACTCTTGGGCTACGGCACTGGCACAGGGTCCCACATAGTACAATGAAGTGTCTCTGATGGTGGTGGTGCACAACCAATGTCAGACACACCGTCGTAATATGGGGGGCCCTGTGCCAGTACCGCCGCCCACGAGAGTGTTCCCCCCCAGCTCTAACTGTGCTCTACCACTTGCAAAACTTACCTCTCCCTGCCCCACCACTGTGTAGTCTGTGCTGTTAAATCCTTAAATGGCACTGCCATTAAAAATTTGTTGCAATGATAGATGATAGTAAAATATATAGGGGCCCTGGCTTCCATTTAGACCCCTTAATACTTTGCGCCAAATACCACTGTCTGCAACTCTGCAGAGGAGCCCACCCATGTACCTCGCTATGCCACCAGTTTATTTATGACCAATTTCTTGGCTGACATTTAGCCCACTTTAGTATTTTGGCCTACTAACTGTGTCAGCCACTTATAACAGTTTTCCTCCGCTGAACAAAGCTATGCCACCTGTGTACTCCTGTTACCAATTGTGAACTGCATCTAGCCTACTTACTTTTTTGTGCCTATTAACTGTGTCAGCCACTTATAACAGTTGTCCTCCCACGCTGAACCAAGGTAGGCCGCCTGGTTAGTCCTGCTAGCAGTTTTGAACTGCATGAAGCCACCTTTTTTATTTTAGGCCTCTGTCTGTCTGCCTGTCAGTCTGCGCCACACATTACAACTGTCCCCCCACTGAAACCAGCTAGGCCGCCTGGTTAGTCCTGCTAGCAGTTTTGAACTGCATGAAGCCATTTTTTTTTATTTTAGGCCTCTGTCTGTCTGCCTGTCAGTCTGCGCCACACATTACAACTGTCCCCCCACTGAAACCAGCTAGGCCACCTGGTTAGTCCTGCTAGCAGTTTTGAACTGCATGAAGCCACCTTTTTTTATTTTAGGCCTCTGTCTGTTAGGTGTCGAGTTCCCACCTCTGCACAGGGGAATCTTGAACCATCTCTGCTGTGGTTTCCCATTCTTCTCCAGCCACAGTGGAGTCTGCTCAGCAGAGACGTCTATCCCAGCGTCTTGCTCAGTCTCACTCTGTGCATAGGGTTACTGCTGCTTTTCTAGCTTCTGCCATTGAAGCCAGTGCTGGGAAGCGGCAAGCAGACGCTTTTGGGACTAAGTCCTGCTTTTCCTCTTCTAAGCATGCCCAGGGCAAGATCTCACATTGGAGATCGAGGGTCACATGCTCAGAAACTGCAGCAGATCCTATTGGTCCTCCAGGAAGGTCCTGAAGGTGCTCAACTTCTGTGGCAGCCTCCCATTGGTCCTTCTGGGAAGGTGATGTACATGCTGCAGCTATATAAGGTTCGCATGACCGCACGGCCATGCGCTAGTGTACATTTGTAAACGTGTGTGTGTTGTGAGTGAAAGTTGTTCTTTAAAAACTCCTCCGATTTGGATGACTGCTCGCGGAAGGTGGATGATTGCTATCTAGCGCCCGACTAAGCCATCAGTATATAACACACCATACAGCGTCTAATTGCTGCGACCGCCAGTGCGGCGCCGTGCACTTTCACAGCGCTTTCCTGACCCAAGCCTGGGTGGTTAGTGGCATCCGCCAGTGCGGCACCGCATGCACTCTCATGCATCTTTAATTATTATTTTGGTTATGCTGACACCCCATTAGCGGTGTCGAGCGCAAGTAGTCTAGATGGACACAGATCCCAAGTCTTGGGACTGAGCTCGGTGACTCCTTGCTTGCACTCTTGTGTGCGGTACCGCGGCCCTGTGTCTTAACAGGGTTCGCTTCCTTCACACAGGGTGAAGTTAACCCGTGTGTATATTCACATTTTACCGCCATATAGTCTGTCATTACTTGGCAGCAGGTTCCATCTCTGCACGGTGGACCCCTGGCTGCGAACGCACCTTATTCTATCTTTCTTATTATTTGGTGCGTTCCGCTAGCCCTAACACTGTCTGTCTGTCTGTCTGTGCCACACATTACAACTGTCCCCCGCTGAAACAAGGTAGACCGCCTGGTTAGTCCTGCTAGCAGTTTTGAACTGCGTGAAACCACCTTTTTTTATTTTAGGCCTCTGTCTGTATGTCTGTCTGTCTGTGCCACACATTACAAATGTCCCCCCCTGAAACAAGCTAGGCCGCCTGGTTAGTCCTGCTATCAGATTTGAACTGCATGAAGCCACCTTTTTTTATTTTAGGCCTCTGTCTGTCTGTCTATCTGTCTGTCTGCGCCACACATTACAACTGTCCCCCCTGAAACAAGCTAGGCCCCCTGGTTAGTCCTGCTAGCAGTTTTGAACTGCATGAAGCCACCTTTTTATATTTTAGGCGTCTGTCTGTCTGTCTGTCTGCGCCACACATTACAACTGTCCCCCCCTGAAACAAGCTAGGCCACCTGGTTAGTCCTGCTAGCAGTTTTGAACTGCATGAAGCCACCTTTTTTTATTTTAGGCCTCTGTCTGTATGTCTGTCTGTCTGTGCCACACATTACAACTCCCCCCGCCCCCAAACCCCCCCTCCCCCCTGAAACAAGCTAGGCCGCCTGGTTAGTCCTGCTATCAGTTTTGAACTGCATGAAGCCACCTTTTTTTATTTTAGGCCTCTGTCTGTCTGTCTATCTGTCTGTCTGCGCCACACATTACAACTGTCCCCCCCTGAAACAAGCTAGGCCGCCTGGTTAGTCCTGCTAGCAGTTTTGAACTGCATGAAGCCACCTTTTTTTATTTTAGGCGTCTGTCTGTCTGTCTGTCTGCGCCACACATTACAACTGTCCCCCCTGAAACAAGCTAGGCCACCTGGTTAATCCTGCTAGCAGTTTTGAACTGCATGAAGCCACCTTTTTTTATTTTAGGCCTCTGTCTGTCTGTCTGCGCCACACATTACAACTGTCCTCCCCTGAACAAAGCTATGCCGCCTGTGTACTACTCAAACAAATTTTGAACTGACATTAGCCTACTTTTTATATTTTAGGCCTACTCTGTCTTTCTGAGCCACTTATTACAGTTGTCCTCCGCTGAACCAAGCTATGCCGCCTGTGTACTCCTGTTACCAATTTGGAACTGCATTCAGCCAACTGTTTTATTTTAGGACTACTCAGTCTGTCTGAGCCACTTATTACAGTTGTCCTCCTCCGCTGAACCAAGCTATGCCGCCTGTGTACTCCTCTTACCAATTTAGAACAGCATTTAGCCTACTTACTTATTTGGTACACACATATCCTAGTGTGGTATCCCTCCACCAGGAAAGAAGTGAAAAAGAATTATTTTAAGATTAAAAAGTAAATTTTTATTACATAATTAAATCATAATACAACAATCATAAAATACGTGAAAAGAATAAATAGACAGGGGGGTGGTGAGAAACACCAGATTACTGCGGGAGAAAAGATAGCACCGAAAATAGTTCCTGTAAATAAAGGTATGGAAGCTATGTAGCTACATAGAAACAACACAGCAAGATGAAACCATGTATAATACACTGGTAGTATTACCATAAGGTTGTGATGGCTTCAGTCAAGTTATAACAGGTACCAGAGTGTAGGAGATATTAAATTACAACCAAAATTCCTCAAAAGAGTATACCCAGGGTCCAGGAATCAGACAATTACGTACATAGTAAGGGGACTAACCATGCAAGACTTATATGCCAGAAGATGCAACAATTGCTAATACAATTCCTTTTTGGAATCTTTCTTTACACTGGGTATACTACATTGCAGGCTGTGGGTTAGTGCTTTGAGCACACATACCAGATGTATTAGCAATTGTTGCATCTTCTGGCATATAAGTCTTGCATGGTTAGTCCCCTTACTATGTACGTAATTGTCTGATTCCTGGACCCTGGGTATACTCTTTTGAGGAATTTTGGTTGTAATTTAATATCTCCTACACTCTGGTACCTGTTATAACTTGACTGAAGCCATCACAACCTTATGGTAATACTACCAGTGTATTATACATGGTTTCATCTTGCTGTGTTGTTTCTATGTAGCTACATAGCTTCCATACCTTTATTTACAGGAACTATTTTCGGTGCTATCTTTTCTCCCGCAGTAATCTGGTGTTTCTCACCACCCCCCCTGTCTATTTATTCTTTTCACGTATTTTATGATTGTTGTATTATGATTCAATTATGTAATAAAAATTTACTTTTTAATCTTAAAATAATTCTTTTTCACTTCTTTCCTGGTGGAGGGATACCACACTAGGATATGTGTGTATGTATATCGAAGTGACCATAAGTTATATTGTGGACTATGGGTATACTTACTTATTTGGGCCTAGTAACTGTGTCAGACTTTCACAACAGTTGTCTTCCACCGCTGAACCCAGCAATGCCGCCTCTGTAGTCCTCTTACCAATTGTGAACTGAATATAGCCTTCTTTTTTATTTTAGGCCTACTCAGTGTGTCAGAGCCACTAATTACACTTGTCCTCCTCCGCTGAACCTTGTTATGCCGCCTGTGTACTCCTCCTACCAATTTTGAACTGCAATTAGCCACCTTTTTTAATTGGAGTGCAGTGAGGGAGCGGTCTGTGTCTCCCGGTCAATATCACCAAATGTCACCATACTAAGATCTTTTGCTCTTTCTTTTGGGGTATTCAGGCATATTTTTATGACATCTATTATCAATTGCCTTACCTATGCATCATTTAACAAGGCTTGAATTATTTAATATCAGCATTATTTACTGCCATGTAGTGCACAGTAACTAATATCTCTTTTGGCATAGTTTGTCAACCTTACCATTATTATTTGCACTATGCACTTTGCAGATATTGATTGTTATATAGTGCAATAGTGTTCCATTATGTATTGGACACTTCTGATTAGCCTTATTATTATTATTAGCACTGTGCACTTTACAAATATGAATTTGATGAAACCAGAACACATGAGCTGCGTGCACAGTGAACAGGCCCGTAGAGACATGTTCACACCACCAAGAGACTTGAAAACACAAAAAAGCACAGTAAAACCAAAAACACACTGTTGCAAAAAAATCACAGTGGACAGCAAGTGCTAGTAAAAAGATGGAAAAAACAGGGTATTTGGTTGAAACATTTTTTGCAAAAAATGTATATTAAGCCGCTCTAACAAACGTCAAGGTATACCCATATCAGAGCAGTCCTAACTAATGTATGTAATCCCTATCTGATGTATTTAAAACCTGGTCATATGTACAATACCTGTATGAGCAGGATTCAGAAAAGGAATGTCCATGTGGACACGCTGGACAGAACGGCTCTTATGTGCACAGCTCAAAAAAAGAGGGGTGGAGGCCTCCCCAATCTTGTGGACACAAGAAAACAATTATGTGAAACCAGAACACATGAGCTGCGCGCACAGTGAACAGGCCCGTAGAGACATGTTCACACCACCAAGAGACTTGAAAACAAAAAAAAGCACAGTAAAACCAAAAACACACTGTTGCAAAAAAATCACAGTGGACAGCAATTGCTAGTAAAAAGATGGAAAAAAACGGGGTATTTGGTTGATACGTTTTTTGCAAAAAATGTATATTAAGCCGCTCTACCAAACGTCAATGTATACCCAATCTTGTGGGGAGGCCTCCAGCCCTCTTTTTTTGAGCTGTGCACTCAAGAGCCGTTCTGTCCAGCGTGTCCACATGGACATTCCTTTTCTGAATCCTACTCATACAGGTATTGTACATATGACCAGGTTTTAAATACATCAGATAGGGATTACATACATTAGTTAGGACTGCTCTGATATGGGTATACCTTGACGTTTGGTAGAGCGGCTTAATATACATTTTTTGCAAAAAACGTTTCAACCAAATACCCTGTTTTTTCCATCTTTTTACTAGCACTTGCTGTCCACTGTGATTTTTTTGCAACAGTGTGTTTTTGGTTTTACTGTGCTTTTTTGTGTTTTCAAGTCTCTTGGTGGTGTGAACATGTCTCTACGGGCCTGTTCACTGTGCGCGCAGCTCATGTGTTCTGGTTTCATCAAATTCATATTTGTAAAGTGCACAGTGCTAATAATAATAATAAGGCTAATCAGAAGTGTCCAATACATAATGGAACACTATTGCACTATATAACAATCAAACAATCAATATCTGCAAAGTGCATAGTGCAAATAATAATGGTAAGGTTGACAAACTATGCCAAAAGAGATATTAGTTACTGTGCACTACATGGCAGTAAATAATGCTGATATTAAATAATTCAAGCCTTGTTAAATGATGCATAGGTAAGGCAATTGATAACCATAGATGTCATAAAAATATGCCTGAATACCCCAAAAGAAAGATATGGGTATACCTTGACGTTTGGTAGAGCGGTTTAATATACATTTTTTGCAAAAAACGTATCAACCAAATACCCTGTTTTTTCCACCTTTTTACTAGCACTTCCTGTCCACTGTGATTTTTTTGCAACAGTGTGTTTTTGGTTTTACTGTGCTTTTTGTGTTTTCAAATATGAATTTGATGTGTTAATTTCCAATTATATATGTTCATATTTATTTATTATAATTTATATTTATTTTGATTCTCCTGATTAGGTTTTTCAATAAAATATTCCCCCTTATGTGATATATATGCCCTTTCATTGACCGGTTCACACACCTACCCCCTCAAGATCATCTCACGTACAAATTGTGTATATACCTCTTCATGAATTTTTGTTTTTATGTTTCGTTGCAGCATGTTGTACATGCTTTTTAAATATATTGTTGTACAATCATGTGGTGTTATGTTTTATTAAATAACATTTATATGTTGTTATATTGTTTCTGAATACTTTTTGGGGGGTATGTTAGATATTAGTATCCTATTTTCAAATTCAAAGATACTATTGGTATTTCTTTTCTATGTAGGTTCAATTTTTTTAATTGTGGACCTACTCTGTCTGTCTGAGCCACTTATTACAGTTGTCCTCCGCTGAACAAAGCTATGCCGCCTGTGTACTCCTCTTACAAATTTAGAACTGCAATTAGCCACCTTTTTTAATTGTGGGCCTACTCTGTCTGTCTGAGCCACTTATTACAGTTGTCCTCCGCTGAACAAAGCTATGCCACCTGTGTACTCCTCTTACCAATTTTGAACTGCAATTAGCCATCTTTTTTAATTGTGGGCCTACTCTGTCTGTCTGAGCCACTTATTACAGTTGTCCTCCGCTGAACAAAGCTATTCCACCTGTGTACTCCACTTACCAATTTGGAACTGCATTTTGCCTACTTACTAATTTAGGCCTTCTAACTGTGTCTGCCTCCCATTACAGTTGTCCTCCACTGAACAAAGCTGAGCCTCAATTTTCATCCGGTGTCAGATATTAAACTGTATTTGGCCTACTTATTTGGTTGGGCCTATTAACAGTGTCTGCCGCTGCTTGGTGTTATCCTCCACTGAATAAAGCTGAGCTTCAATTTTAAGGCTTTCAGCCTATATCAAATATTAAACTGCATTTGGCCTACTTGTTTGGTTGGGCCTACTAACAGTGTCTGCCGCTGCTTGTTGCTCTCCTCCACTGAACAAAGCTGAGCTTCAATTTTCAGGCTTTCAGCCTATATCAGATATTAAACTGCATTTGGATGACTTGTTTGGTTGGGCCTACTAACGGTGTCTGCCGCTGCTTGCTTTTCTCAACTGAACAAAGCTGAGCTTCAATCTTCAGGCTTTCGGCCTATATGAGATATTAAACTGTATTTGGACTACTTGTTTGGTTGGGCCTACTAATGGTGTGTGCCGACGCTTGGTGTTACCCTCGACTGAACAAAGCTGAGCTTCAATCTTCAGGCTTTCGGCCTATATCAGATATTAAACTGCATTTGACCTACTTGTTTGGTTGGGCCTACTAACGGTGTCTGCCGCTGCTTGGTGTTATCCTCGACTGAACAAAGCTGAGCTTCAATCTTCAGGCTTTCGGCCTATATCAGATATTAAACTGCATTTGGAATACTTGTTTGGTTGGACCAACTAACGGTGTCTGCGGCTGCTTGCTTTTCTCAACTGAACAAAGCTGAGCTTCAATCTTCAGGCTTTCGGCCTATATCAGATATAAAACTGCATTTGGCCTACTTGTTTGGTTGGCCCTACTAACGGTGTCTGCCGCTGTTTGGTGTTATCCTCGAGTAAACAAAGCTGAGCTTCAATCTTTAGGCTTTCGGCCTATATCAGATATTAAACTGCATTTGGCCTACTTGTTTGGTTGGGCCTACTAACCGTGTCTGCTGCTGCTTGGTGTTATCCTCGATTGAACAAAGCTAAGCCTCAATCTTCAGGCTTTTGGCCTATATCAGATATTAAACTGCATTTGGAATACTTGTTTGGTTGGGCCTACTAACGGTGTCTGCGGCTGCTTGCTTTTCTCAACTGAAAAAAACTGAGCTTCAATCTTCAGGCTTTCGGCCTATATCAGATATAAAACTGCATTTGCCCTACTTGTTTGGTTGGGCCTACTAACGGTCTCTGCCGCTGCTTGGTGTTATCCTCGACTGAACAAAGCTGAGCTTCAATCTTCAGGATTTCGGCCTATATCAGATATTAAACTGCATTTGCCCTACTTGTTTGGTTGGGCCTACTAACGGTCTCTGCCGCTGCTTGGTGTTATCCTCGACTGAACAAAGCTGAGCTTCAATCTTCAGGATTTCGGCCTATATCAGATATTAAACTGCATTTGGCCTACTTGTTTGGTTGGGCCTACTAACAGTGTCTGCCGCTGCTTGGTGTTATCCTCTACTGAACAAAGCTGAGCTTCAATCTTCAGGCTTTCGGCCTATATTAGATATTAAACTGCATTTGGACTACTTCCTTGGTTGGGCCTACTAATGGTGTCTGCCGCTGCTTGGTGTTATCCTCGACTGAACAAAGCTCAGCTGCAATCTTCAGGCTTTCGGCCTTTATGAGATACTAAACTGCATTTGGACTACTTGTTTGGTTGGGCCTACTAACAATGTCTGCGGCTGCATGCTTTTCACAACTGAACAAAGCTGAGCTTCAATCTTCAGGCTTTCGGCCTATATCAGATATAAAGCTGCATTTGGCCTACTTGTTTGGTTGGGCCTACTAACTGTGTCTGCCGCTGCTTGGTGTTATCCTCGAATGAACAAAAAATGAGCTTCAATCTTCAGGCTTTTGGCCTATATCAGATATTAAACTGCATTTGGACTACTTGTTTGGTTGGGCCTACTAACGTTGTCTGCTGCTGCTTAGTGTTATCCTCGAATAAACAAAGCTGAGCTTCAATTTTCAGGCTTTCAGCCTATATCATATATTAAACTGCATTTGGACTACTTGTTTGGTTGGGCCTACTAACGGTGTCTGCGGCTGCTTTCTTTTCTCAACTGAACAAAGCTGAGCTTCAATCTTCAGGCTTTCGGTCTATATCAGATATTAAACTGCATTTGGCCTACTTGTTTGGTTGGGCCTACTAACGTTGTCTGCTGCTGCTTAGCGTTATCCTCGACTAAACAAAGCTGAGCTTAAATCTTCAGGCTTTCAGCCTATATCAGATATTAAACTGCATTTGGAATACTTGTTTGGTTGGGCCTACTAACAGTGTCTGCGGCTGCTTGCTTTTCTCAACTGAACAAAGCTGAGCTTCAATCTTCAGGCTTTCGGCCTATATCAGATATTAAACTGCATTTGGCCTACTGGTTTGGTTAGGCCTACTAACGGTGTCTGCCGCTGCTTGGTGTTATCCTTGACTGAATAAAGCTGAGCTTCAATCTTCATGTTTTCGGCCTATATCAGATATTAAACTGCATTTGGAATACTTGTTTCGTTGGGCCTACTAACGTTGTCTGCTGCTGCTTAGTGTTATCCTCGACTAAACAAAGCTGAGCTTCAATCTTTAGGCTTTCAGCCTATATCAGATATAAAACTGCATTTGGAATACTTGTTTGGTTGGACCTACTAACGGTGTCTGCGGCTGCTTGCTTTTCTCAACTGAACAAATCTGAGCTTCAATCTTCAGGCTTTCGGCCTATATCAGATATAAAACTGCATTTGGCATACTTGTTTGGTTGGGCCTACTAATGGTGTCTGCCGCTGCTTGATTTTATCCTCGACTGAACAAAGCTGAGCTTCAATCTTCAGGCTTTCGGCCTATGTCAGATATTAAACTGCATTTGGACTACTTGTTTGGTTGGGCCTACTAACGGTGACTGCCGCTGCTTGCTTTTCTCAACTGAACAAAGCTGAGCTTCAATCTTCAGGCTTTCGGCCTATATCAGATATTAAGCTGCATTTGGCCTGCATATTTGGTTGGGCCTACTAACGGTGTCTGCGGCTGCTTGCTTTTCTCAACTGAACAAAGCTGAGCTTCAATCTTCAGGCTTTCGGTCTATATCAGATATTAAACTGCATTTGACCTACTTGTTTGGTTGGGCCTACTAACGTTGTCTGCTGCTGCTTAGTGTTATCCTCGACTAAACAAAGCTGAGCTTAAATCTTCAGGCTTTCAGCCTATATCAGATATTAAACTGCATTTGGAATACTTGTTTGGTTGGGCCTACTAACGTTGTCTGCTGCTGCTTAGTGTTATCCTCGACTAAACAAAGCTGAGCTTAAATCTTCAGGCTTTCGGCCTATATCAGATATTAAACTGCATTTGGCCTACTGGTTTGGTTAGGCCTACTAACGGTGTCTGCCGCTGCTTGGTGTTATCCTTGACTGAATAAAGCTGAGCTTCAATCTTCATGCTTTCGGCCTATATCAGATATTAAACTGCATTTGGAATACTTGTTTCGTTGGGCCTACTAACGTTGTCTGCTGCTGCTTAGTGTTATCCTCGACTAAACAAAGCTGAGCTTCAATCTTTAGGCTTTCAGCCTATATCAGATATTAAACTGCATTTGGAATACTTGTTTGGTTGGACCTACTAACGGTGTCTGCGGCTGCTTGCTTTTCTCAACTGAACAAATCTGAGCTTCAATCTTCAGGCTTTCAGCCTATGTCAGATATTAAACTGCATTTGGACTACTTGTTTGGTTGGGCCTACTAACGGTGTCTGCCGCTGCTTGCTTTTCTCAGCTGAATAAAGCTGAGCTTCACTCTTCAGGCTTTCGGCCTATATCAGATATTAAACTGCATTTGGCCTACTTGTTTGGTTGGGCCTACTAACAGTGTCTGCCGCTGCTTGGTGTTATCCTCGACTGAACAAAGCTGAGCTTCAATCTTCAGGCTTTCGGCCTATATCAGATATTAAACTGCATTTGGCCTACTTGTTTGGTTGAGCCTACTAACGTTGTCTGCTGCTGCTTACTGTTATCCTCGACTAAACAAAGCTGATCTTCAATCTTCAGACTTTCAGCCTATATCAGATATTAAACTGCATTTGGAATACTTGTTTGGTTGGGCCTACTAACGTTGTCTGCTGCTGCTTAGTGTTATCCACGACTAAACAAAGCTGAGCTTCAATCTTCAGGCTTTCAGCCTATATCAGATATTAAACTGCATTTAGAATACTTGTTTGGTTGGGCCTACTAACGGTGTCTGCAGCTGCTTGCTGTTCTCAACTGAACAAATCTGAGCTTCAATCTTCAGGCTTTCGGCCTATATCAGATATAAAACTGCATTTAGCCTACTTGTTTGGTTGGGCCTACTTACGGTGTCTGCCGCTGCTTGGTGTTATCCTCGACTGAACAAAGCTGAGCTTCCATCTTCAGGCTTTCGGCCTATATCAGAACTTAAAATGCATTTGGACTACTTGTTTGATTGGGCCTACTAACGGTGTCTGCCGCTGTTGCTTTTCTCAGCTGAACAAAGCTGAGCTTCAATCTTCAGGCTTTCGGCCTATATCAGATATTAAACTGCATTTGGACTACTTTTTGGTTGGGCCTATTAACTGTGTCTGCCGCTGCTTGCTTTTCTCAACTGAACAAAGCTGAGCTTCAATCTTCCGGCTTTCGGCCTATATCAAATATTAAACTCCATTTGGACTACTTGTTTGGTTGGGCCTACTAACGGTGACTGCCGCTGCTTGCTTTTCTCAACTGAACAAAGCTGAGCTTCAATCTTCAGGCTTTCGGCCTATATCAGATATAAAACTGCATTTGGCCTACTTGTTTGGTTGGCCCTACTAACGGTGTATGCCGCTGTTTGGGGTTATCCTCGAGTAAACAAAGCTGAGCTTCAATCTTTAGGCTTTCGGCCTATATCAGGTATTAAACTGCATTTAGCCTACTTATTTGGTTGGGCCTACTAACGTTGTCTGCTGCTGCTTAGTGTTATCCTCGACTAAACAAAGCTGAGCTTAGATCTTCAGGCTTTCAGCCTATATCAGATATTAAACTGCATTTGGAATACTTGTTTGGTTGGGCCTACTAACAGTGTCTGCGGCTGCTTGCTTTTCTCAACTGAACAAAGCTGAGCTTCAATCTTCAGGCTTTCGGTCTATATCAGATATTAAACTGCATTTGGCCTACTTGTTTCGTTGGGCCTACTAACGTTGTCTGCTGCTGCTTAGTGTTATCCTCGACTAAACAAAGCTGAGCTTAAATCTTCAGGCTTTCAGCCTATATCAGATATTAAACTGCATTTGGAATACTTGTTTGGTTGGGCCTACTAACAGTGTCTGCGGCTGCTTGCTTTTCTCAACTGAACAAAGCTGAGCTTCAATCTTCAGGCTTTCGGCCTATATCAGATATTAAACTGCATTTGGCCTACTGGTCTGGTTAGGCCTACTAACGGTGTCTGCCGCTGCTTGGTGTTATCCTTGACTGAATAAAGCTGAGCTTCAATCTTCATGCTTTCGGCCTATATCAGATATTAAACTGCATTTGGAATACTTGTTTCGTTGGGCCTACTAACGTTGTCTGTTGCTGCTTAGTGTTATCCTCGACTAAACAAAGCTGAGCTTCAATCTTTAGGATTTCAGCCTATATCAGATATTAAACTGCATTTGGAATACTTGTTTGGTTGGACCTACTAACGGTGTCTGCGGCTGCTTGCTTTTCTCAACTGAACAAATCTGAGCTTCAATCTTCAGGCTTTCGGCCTATATCAGATATAAAACTGCATTTGGCATACTTGTTTGGTTGGGCCTACTAATGGTGTCTGCCGCTGCTTGATTTTATCCTCGACTGAACAAAGCTGAGCTTAGATCTTCAGGCTTTCGGCCTATATCAGATATTAAACTGCATTTGGAATACTTGTTTGGTTGGGCCTACTAACGGTGTCTGCCGCTGCTTGCTTTTCTCAGCTGAATAAAGCTGAGCTTCACTCTTCAGGCTTTCGGCCTATATCAGATATTAAACTGCATTTGGCCTACTTGTTTGGTTGGGCCTACTAACAGTGTCTGCCGCTGCTTGGTGTTATCCTCGACTGAACAAAGCTGAGCTTCAATCTTCAGGCTTTCGGCCTATATCCGATATTAAACTGCATTTGGCCTACTTGTTTGGTTGAGCCTACTAACGTTGTCTGCTGCTGCTTAGTGTTATCCTCGACTAAACAACGCTGAGCTTCAATCTTCAGACTTTCAGCCTATATCAGATATTAAACTGCATTTGGAATACTTGTTTGGTTGGGCCTACTAACGTTGTCTGCTGCTGCTTAGTGTTATCCACGACTAAACAAAGCTGAGCTTCAATCTTCAGGCTTTCAGCCTATATCAGATATTAAACTGCATTTAGAATACTTGTTTGGTTGGGCCTACTAACGGTGTCTGCAGCTGCTTGTTGTTCTCAACTGAACAAATCTGAGCTTCAATCTTCAGGCTTTCGGCCTATATCAGATATAAAACTGCATTTAGCCTACTTGTTTGGTTAGGCCTACTTACCGTGTCTGTCGCTGCTAGGTGTTATCCTCGACTGAACAAATCTGAGCTTCAATCTTCAGGCTTTCGGCCTAAATCAGATATAAAACTGCATTTAGCCTACTTGTTTGGTTAGGCCTACTTACGGTGTCTGTCGCTGCTAGGTGTTATCCTCGACTGAACAAAGCTGAGCTTCCATTTTCAGGCTTTCGGCCTATATCAGAACTTAAAATGCATTTGGACTACTTGTTTGATTGGGCCTACTAACGGTGTCTGCCGCTGCTTGCTTTTCTCAGCTGAACAAAGCTGAGCTTCAATCTTCAGGCTTTCAGCCTATATCAGATATAAAGCTGCATTTGGCCTACTTGTTTGGTTGGGCCTACTAACTGTGTCTGCCGCTGCTTGGTGTTATCCTCGACTGAACAAAGCTGAGCTTCAATCTTCAGGCTTTTGGCCTATATCAGATATTAAACTGCATTTGGACTACTTGTTTGGTTGGGCCTACTAACGTTGTCTGCTGCTGCTTAGTGTTATCCTCGACTAAACAAAGCTGAGCTTCAATTTTCAGGCTTTCAGCCTATATCATATATTAAACTGCATTTGGACTACTTGTTTGGTTGGGCCTACTAACGGTGTCTGCGGCTGCTTGCTTTTCTCAACTGAACAAAGCTGAGCTTAAATCTTCAGGCTTTCGGCCTATATCAGATATTAAGCTGCATTTCGCCTGCATGTTTGGTTGGGCCTACTAACGGTGTCTGCGGCTGCTTGCTTTTGTCAACTGAACAAAGCTGAGCTTCAATCTTCAGGCTTTCGGTCTATATCAGATATTAAACTGCATTTGGCCTACTTGTTTCGTTGGGCCTACTAACGTTGTCTGCTGCTGCTTAGTGTTATCCTCGACTAAACAAAGCTGAGCTTAAATCTTCAGGCTTTCAGCCTATATCAGATATTAAACTGCATTTGGAATACTTGTTTGGTTGGGCCTACTAACAGTGTCTGCGGCTGCTTGCTTTTCTCAACTGAACAAAGCTGAGCTTCAATCTTCAGGCTTTCGGCCTATATCAGATATTAAACTGCATTTGGCCTACTGGTTTGGTTAGGCCTACTAACGGTGTCTGCCGCTGCTTGGTGTTATCCTTGACTGAATAAAGCTGAGCTTCAATCTTCATGCTTTCGGCCTATATCAGATATTAAACTGCATTTGGAATACTTGTTTCGTTGGGCCTACTAACGTTGTCTGTTGCTGCTTAGTGTTATCCTCGACTAAACAAAGCTGAGCTTCAATCTTTAGGATTTCAGCCTATATCAGATATTAAACTGCATTTGGAATACTTGTTTGGTTGGACCTACTAACGGTGTCTGCGGCTGCTTGCTTTTCTCAACTGAACAAATCTGAGCTTCAATCTTCAGGCTTTCGGCCTATATCAGATATAAAACTGCATTTGGCATACTTGTTTGGTTGGGCCTACTAATGGTGTCTGCCACTGCTTGATTTTATCCTCGACTGAACAAAGCTGAGCTTCAATCTTCAGGCTTTCGGCCTATATCAGATATTAAACTGCATTTGGAATACTTGTTTGGTTGGGCCTACTAACGGTGTCTGCCGCTGCTTGCTTTTCTCAGCTGAATAAAGCTGAGCTTCACTCTTCAGGCTTTCGGCCTATATCAGATATTAAACTGCATTTGGCCTACTTGTTTGGTTGGGCCTACTAACAGTGTCTGTCGCTGCTTGGTGTTATCCTCGACTGAACAAAGCTGAGCTTCAATCTTCAGGCTTTTGGCCTATATCAGATATTAAACTGCATTTGGCCTACTTGTTTGGTTGAGCCTACTAACGTTGTCTGCTGCTGCTTAGTGTTATCCTCGACTAAACAACGCTGAGCTTCAATCTTCAGACTTTCAGCCTATATCATATATTAAACTGCATTTGGAATACTTGTTTGGTTGGGCCTACTAACGTTGTCTGCTGCTGCTTAGTGTTATCCACGACTAAACAAAGCTGAGCTTCAATCTTCAGGCTTTCAGCCTATATCAGATATTAAACTGCATTTAGAATACTTGTTTGGTTGGGCCTACTAACGGTGTCTGCAGCTGCTTGTTGTTCTCAACTGAACAAATCTGAGCTTCAATCTTCAGGCTTTCGGCCTATATCAGATATAAAACTGCATTTAGCCTACTTGTTTGGTTAGGCCTACTTACCGTGTCTGTCGCTGCTAGGTGTTATCCTCGACTGAACAAATCTGAGCTTCAATCTTCAGGCTTTCGGCCTAAATCAGATATAAAACTGCATTTAGCCTACTTGTTTGGTTAGGCCTACTTACGGTGTCTGTCGCTGCTAGGTGTTATCCTCGACTGAACAAAGCTGAGCTTCCATTTTCAGGCTTTCGGCCTATATCAGAACTTAAAATGCATTTGGACTACTTGTTTGATTGGGCCTACTAACGGTGTCTGCCGCTGCTTGCTTTTCTCAGCTGAACAAAGCTGAGCTTCAATCTTCAGGCTTTCAGCCTATATCAGATATAAAGCTGCATTTGGCCTACTTGTTTGGTTGGGCCTACTAACTGTGTCTGCCGCTGCTTGGTGTTATCCTCGACTGAACAAAGCTGAGCTTCAATCTTCAGGCTTTTGGCCTATATCAGATATTAAACTGCATTTGGACTACTTGTTTGGTTGGGCCTACTAACGTTGTCTGCTGCTGCTTAGTGTTATCCTCGACTAAACAAAGCTGAGCTTCAATCTTCAGGCTTTCAGCCTATATCAGATATAAAGCTGCATTTGGCCTACTTGTTTGGTTGGGCCTACTAACTGTGTCTGCCGCTGCTTGGTGTTATCCTCGACTGAACAAAGCTGAGCTTCAATCTTCAGGCTTTTGGCCTATATCAGATATTAAACTGCATTTAGCCTACTTATTTGGTTGGGCCTACTAACGTTGTCTGCTGCTGCTTAGTGTTATCCTCGACTAAACAAAGCTGAGCTTAGATCTTCAGGCTTTCAGCCTATATCAGATATTAAACTGCATTTGGAATACTTGTTTGGTTGGGCCTACTAACAGTGTCTGCGGCTGCTTGCTTTTCTCAACTGAACAAAGCTGAGCTTCAATCTTCAGGCTTTCGGTCTATATCAGATATTAAACTGCATTTGGCCTACTTGTTTCGTTGGGCCTACTAACGTTGTCTGCTGCTGCTTAGTGTTATCCTCGACTAAACAAAGCTGAGCTTAAATCTTCAGGCTTTCAGCCTATATCAGATATTAAACTGCATTTGGAATACTTGTTTGGTTGGGCCTACTAACAGTGTCTGCGGCTGCTTGCTTTTCTCAACTGAACAAAGCTGAGCTTCAATCTTCAGGCTTTCGGCCTATATCAGATATTAAACTGCATTTGGCCTACTGGTCTGGTTAGGCCTACTAACGGTGTCTGCCGCTGCTTGGTGTTATCCTTGACTGAATAAAGCTGAGCTTCAATCTTCATGCTTTCGGCCTATATCAGATATTAAACTGCATTTGGAATACTTGTTTCGTTGGGCCTACTAACGTTGTCTGTTGCTGCTTAGTGTTATCCTCGACTAAACAAAGCTGAGCTTCAATCTTTAGGATTTCAGCCTATATCAGATATTAAACTGCATTTGGAATACTTGTTTGGTTGGACCTACTAACGGTGTCTGCGGCTGCTTGCTTTTCTCAACTGAACAAATCTGAGCTTCAATCTTCAGGCTTTCGGCCTATATCAGATATAAAACTGCATTTGGCATACTTGTTTGGTTGGGCCTACTAATGGTGTCTGCCGCTGCTTGATTTTATCCTCGACTGAACAAAGCTGAGCTTAGATCTTCAGGCTTTCGGCCTATATCAGATATTAAACTGCATTTGGAATACTTGTTTGGTTGGGCCTACTAACGGTGTCTGCCGCTGCTTGCTTTTCTCAGCTGAATAAAGCTGAGCTTCACTCTTCAGGCTTTCGGCCTATATCAGATATTAAACTGCATTTGGCCTACTTGTTTGGTTGGGCCTACTAACAGTGTCTGCCGCTGCTTGGTGTTATCCTCGACTGAACAAAGCTGAGCTTCAATCTTCAGGCTTTCGGCCTATATCCGATATTAAACTGCATTTGGCCTACTTGTTTGGTTGAGCCTACTAACGTTGTCTGCTGCTGCTTAGTGTTATCCTCGACTAAACAACGCTGAGCTTCAATCTTCAGACTTTCAGCCTATATCAGATATTAAACTGCATTTGGAATACTTGTTTGGTTGGGCCTACTAACGTTGTCTGCTGCTGCTTAGTGTTATCCACGACTAAACAAAGCTGAGCTTCAATCTTCAGGCTTTCAGCCTATATCAGATATTAAACTGCATTTAGAATACTTGTTTGGTTGGGCCTACTAACGGTGTCTGCAGCTGCTTGTTGTTCTCAACTGAACAAATCTGAGCTTCAACTTCAGGCTTTCGGCCTATATCAGATATAAAACTGCATTTAGCCTACTTGTTTGGTTAGGCCTACTTACCGTGTCTGTCGCTGCTAGGTGTTATCCTCGACTGAACAAATCTGAGCTTCAATCTTCAGGCTTTCGGCCTAAATCAGATATAAAACTGCATTTAGCCTACTTGTTTGGTTAGGCCTACTTACGGTGTCTGTCGCTGCTAGGTGTTATCCTCGACTGAACAAAGCTGAGCTTCCATTTTCAGGCTTTCGGCCTATATCAGAACTTAAAATGCATTTGGACTACTTGTTTGATTGGGCCTACTAACGGTGTCTGCCGCTGCTTGCTTTTCTCAGCTGAACAAAGCTGAGCTTCAATCTTCAGGCTTTCAGCCTATATCAGATATAAAGCTGCATTTGGCCTACTTGTTTGGTTGGGCCTACTAACTGTGTCTGCCGCTGCTTGGTGTTATCCTCGACTGAACAAAGCTGAGCTTCAATCTTCAGGCTTTTGGCCTATATCAGATATTAAACTGCATTTGGACTACTTGTTTGGTTGGGCCTACTAACGTTGTCTGCTGCTGCTTAGTGTTATCCTCGACTAAACAAAGCTGAGCTTCAATTTTCAGGCTTTCAGCCTATATCATATATTAAACTGCATTTGGACTACTTGTTTGGTTGGGCCTACTAACGGTGTCTGCGGCTGCTTGCTTTTCTCAACTGAACAAAGCTGAGCTTAAATCTTCAGGCTTTCGGCCTATATCAGATATTAAGCTGCATTTCGCCTGCATGTTTGGTTGGGCCTACTAACGGTGTCTGCGGCTGCTTGCTTTTGTCAACTGAACAAAGCTGAGCTTCAATCTTCAGGCTTTCGGTCTATATCAGATATTAATCTGCATTTGGCCTACTTGTTTCGTTGGGCCTACTAACGTTGTCTGCTGCTGCTTAATGTTATCCTCGACTAAACAAAGCTGAGCTTAAATCTTCAGGCTTTCAGCCTATATCAGATATTAAACTGCATTTGGAATACTTGTTTGGTTGGGCCTACTAACAGTGTCTGCGGCTGCTTGCTTTTCTCAACTGAACAAAGCTGAGCTTCAATCTTCAGGCTTTCGGCCTATATCAGATATTAAACTGCATTTGGCCTACTGGTTTGGTTAGGCCTACTAACGGTGTCTGCCGCTGCTTGGTGTTATCCTTGACTGAATAAAGCTGAGCTTCAATCTTCATGCTTTCGGCCTATATCAGATATTAAACTGCATTTGGAATACTTGTTTCGTTGGGCCTACTAACGTTGTCTGTTGCTGCTTAGTGTTATCCTCGACTAAACAAAGCTGAGCTTCAATCTTTAGGATTTCAGCCTATATCAGATATTAAACTGCATTTGGAATACTTGTTTGGTTGGACCTACTAACGGTGTCTGCGGCTGCTTGCTTTTCTCAACTGAACAAATCTGAGCTTCAATCTTCAGGCTTTCGGCCTATATCAGATATAAAACTGCATTTGGCATACTTGT
The DNA here is from genome assembly GCF_032444005.1 of Ranitomeya imitator. Lineage (NCBI taxonomy): Eukaryota > Metazoa > Chordata > Amphibia > Anura > Dendrobatidae > Ranitomeya > Ranitomeya imitator. Next base: position 227,750,227 of record NC_091287.1, on the reverse strand, counting down.
TTGGTTGGGCCTACTAATGGTGTCTGCCACTGCTTGATTTTATCCTCGACTGAACAAAGCTGAGCTTCAATCTTCAGGCTTTCGGCCTATATCAGATATTAAACTGCATTTGGAATACTTGTTTGGTTGGGCCTACTAACGGTGTCTGCCGCTGCTTGCTTTTCTCAGCTGAATAAAGCTGAGCTTCACTCTTCAGGCTTTCGGCCTATATCAGATATTAAACTGCATTTGGCCTACTTGTTTGGTTGGGCCTACTAACAGTGTCTGTCGCTGCTTGGTGTTATCCTCGACTGAACAAAGCTGAGCTTCAATCTTCAGGCTTTTGGCCTATATCAGATATTAAACTGCATTTGGCCTACTTGTTTGGTTGAGCCTACTAACGTTGTCTGCTGCTGCTTAGTGTTATCCTCGACTAAACAACGCTGAGCTTCAATCTTCAGACTTTCAGCCTATATCAGATATTAAACTGCATTTGGAATACTTGTTTGGTTGGGCCTACTAACGTTGTCTGCTGCTGCTTAGTGTTATCCACGACTAAACAAAGCTGAGCTTCAATCTTCAGGCTTTCAGCCTATATCAGATATTAAACTGCATTTAGAATACTTGTTTGGTTGGGCCTACTAACGGTGTCTGCAGCTGCTTGTTGTTCTCAACTGAACAAATCTGAGCTTCAATCTTCAGGCTTTCGGCCTATATCAGATATAAAACTGCATTTAGCCTACTTGTTTGGTTAGGCCTACTTACCGTGTCTGTCGCTGCTAGGTGTTATCCTCGACTGAACAAATCTGAGCTTCAATCTTCAGGCTTTCGGCCTAAATCAGATATAAAACTGCATTTAGCCTACTTGTTTGGTTAGGCCTACTTACGGTGTCTGTCGCTGCTAGGTGTTATCCTCGACTGAACAAAGCTGAGCTTCCATTTTCAGGCTTTCGGCCTATATCAGAACTTAAAATGCATTTGGACTACTTGTTTGATTGGGCCTACTAACGGTGTCTGCCGCTGCTTGCTTTTCTCAGCTGAACAAAGCTGAGCTTCAATCTTCAGGCTTTCAGCCTATATCAGATATAAAGCTGCATTTGGCCTACTTGTTTGGTTGGGCCTACTAACTGTGTCTGCCGCTGCTTGGTGTTATCCTCGACTGAACAAAGCTGAGCTTCAATCTTCAGGCTTTTGGCCTATATCAGATATTAAACTGCATTTGGACTACTTGTTTGGTTGGGCCTACTAACGTTGTCTGCTGCTGCTTAGTGTTATCCTCGACTAAACAAAGCTGAGCTTCAATTTTCAGGCTTTCAGCCTATATCATATATTAAACTGCATTTGGACTACTTGTTTGGTTGGGCCTACTAACGGTGTCTGCGGCTGCTTGCTTTTCTCAACTGAACAAAGCTGAGCTTAAATCTTCAGGCTTTCGGCCTATATCAGATATTAAGCTGCATTTCGCCTGCATGTTTGGTTGGGCCTACTAACGGTGTCTGCGGCTGCTTGCTTTTGTCAACTGAACAAAGCTGAGCTTCAATCTTCAGGCTTTCGGTCTATATCAGATATTAAACTGCATTTGGCCTACTTGTTTCGTTGGGCCTACTAACGTTGTCTGCTGCTGCTTAGTGTTATCCTCGACTAAACAAAGCTGAGCTTAAATCTTCAGGCTTTCAGCCTATATCAGATATTAAACTGCATTTGGAATACTTGTTTGGTTGGGCCTACTAACAGTGTCTGCGGCTGCTTGCTTTTCTCAACTGAACAAAGCTGAGCTTCAATCTTCAGGCTTTCGGCCTATATCAGATATTAAACTGCATTTGGCCTACTGGTTTGGTTAGGCCTACTAACGGTGTCTGCCGCTGCTTGGTGTTATCCTTGACTGAATAAAGCTGAGCTTCAATCTTCATGCTTTCGGCCTATATCAGATATTAAACTGCATTTGGAATACTTGTTTCGTTGGGCCTACTAACGTTGTCTGTTGCTGCTTAGTGTTATCCTCGACTAAACAAAGCTGAGCTTCAATCTTTAGGATTTCAGCCTATATCAGATATTAAACTGCATTTGGAATACTTGTTTGGTTGGACCTACTAACGGTGTCTGCGGCTGCTTGCTTTTCTCAACTGAACAAATCTGAGCTTCAATCTTCAGGCTTTCGGACTATATCAGATATAAAACTGCATTTGGCATACTTGTTTGGTTGGGCCTACTAATGGTGTCTGCCACTGCTTGATTTTATCCTCGACTGAACAAAGCTGAGCTTCAATCTTCAGGCTTTCGGCCTATATCAGATATTAAACTGCATTTGGAATACTTGTTTGGTTGGGCCTACTAACGGTGTCTGCCGCTGCTTGCTTTTCTCAGCTGAATAAAGCTGAGCTTCACTCTTCAGGCTTTCGGCCTATATCAGATATTAAACTGCATTTGGCCTACTTGTTTGGTTGGGCCTACTAACAGTGTCTGTCGCTGCTTGGTGTTATCCTCGACTGAACAAAGCTGAGCTTCAATCTTCAGGCTTTTGGCCTATATCAGATATTAAACTGCATTTGGCCTACTTGTTTGGTTGAGCCTACTAACGTTGTCTGCTGCTGCTTAGTGTTATCCTCGACTAAACAAAGCTGAGCTTCAATCTTCAGACTTTCAGCCTATATCAGATATTAAACTGCATTTGGAATACTTGTTTGGTTGGGCCTACTAACGTTGTCTGCTGCTGCTTAGTGTTATCCAAGACTAAACAAAGCTGAGCTTCAATCTTCAGGCTTTCAGCCTATATCAGATATTAATCTGCATTTAGAATACTTGTTTGGTTGGGCCTACTAACGGTGTCTGCAGCTGCTTGTTGTTCTCAACTGAACAAATCTGAGCTTCAATCTTCAGGCTTTCGGCCTATATCAGATATAAAACTGCATTTAGCCTACTTGTTTAGTTAGGCCTACTTACGGTGTCTGTCGCTGCTAGGTGTTATCCTCGACTGAACAAAGCTGAGCTTCCATCTTCAGGCTTTTGGCCTATATCAGATATTAAACTGCATTTGGACTACTTTTTGGTTGGGCCTATTAACTGTGTCTGCCGCTGCTTGGTGTTATTCTTGACTGAACAACGCTGAGCTTCAATCTTCAGGCTTTCGTCCTATATCAAATATTAAACTGCATTTGGACTACTTGTTTGGTTGGGCCTACTAACGGTGACTGCCGCTGCTTGCTTTTCTCAACTGAACAAAGCTGAGCTTCAATCTTCAGGCTTTCGACCTATATCAGATATTAAACTGCATTTGGCCTACTTGTTTGGTTGGGCCTACTAACAGTGTCTGCCGCTGCTTGGTTTTATCCTCGACTGAAAAAAGCTGAGCTTCAATCTTCAGGATTTCGGCCTATATCAGATATTAAACTGCATTTGGCCTACTTGTTTGGTTGGGCCTACTAACAGTGTCTGCCGCTGCTTGGTGTTATCCTCCACTGAACAAAGCTGAGCTTCAATCTTCAGGCTTTCGGCCTATATCAGTTATTAAACTGCATTTGGACTACTTCTTTGGTTGGGCTTACTAATGGTGTCTGCCGCTGCTTGGTGTTATCCTCAACTGAACAAAGCTCAGCTGCAATCTTCAGTCTTTCGGCCTTTATGAGATACTAAACTGCATTTGGACTACTTGTTTGGCTGGGCCTACTAACAATGTCTGCGGCTGCATGCTTTTCACAACTGAACAAAGCTGAGCTTCAATCTTCAGGCTTTCGGCCTATATCAGATATAAAGCTGCATTTGGCCTACTTGTTTGGTTGGGCCTACTAACTGTGTCTGCCGCTGCTTGGTGTTATCCTCGACTGAACAAAGCTGAGCTTCAATCTTCAGGCTTTTGGCCTATATCAGATATTAAACTGCATTTGGACTATTAGTTTGGTTGGGCCTACTAACGTTGTCTGCTGCTGCTTAGTGTTATCCTCGACTAAACAAAGCTGAGCTTCAATCTTCAGGCTTTCAGCCTATATCATATATTAAACTGCATTTGGACTACTTGTTTGGTTGGGCCTACTAACGGTGTCTGCGGCTGCTTGCTTTTCTCAACTGAACAAAGCTGAGCTTCAATCTTCAGGCTTTCGGTCTATATCAGATATTAAACTGCATTTGGCCTACTTGTTTGGTTGGGCCTACTAACGTTGTCTGCTGCTGCTTAGCGTTATCCTCGACTAAACAAAGCTGAGCTTCAATCTTCAGGCTTTCAGCCTATATCATATATTAAACTGCATTTGGACTACTTGTTTGGTTGGGCCTACTAACGGTGTCTGCGGCTGCTTGCTTTTCTCAACTGAACAAAGCTGAGCTTCAATCTTCAGGCTTTCGGTCTATATCATATATTAAACTGCATTTGGACTACTTGTTTGGTTGGGCCTACTAACGGTGTCTGCGGCTGCTTGCTTTTCTCAACTGAACAAAGCTGAGCTTCAATCTTCAGGCTTTCAGCCTATATCAGATATTAAACTGCATTTGGCCTACTTGTTTGGTTGGCCCTACTAACAGTGTCTACCTCTGCTTGGTGTTATCCTCCACAGAACAAAGCTGAGCTTCAATCTTCAGGCTTTCGGCCTATATCAAATATTAAACTGCATTTGGCCTACTTGTTTGGTTGGGCCTACTAACGGTGTCTGCGGCTGCTTGCTTTTCTCAACTGAAAAAAACTGAGCTTCAATCTTCAGGCTTTCGGCCTATATCAGATATAAAACTGCATTTGCCCTACTTGTTTGGTTGGGCCTACTAACGGTCTCTGCCGCTGCTTGGTGTTATCCTCGACTGAACAAAGCTGAGCTTCAATCTTCAGGATTTCGGCCTATATCAGATATTAAACTGCATTTGCCCTACTTGTTTGGTTGGGCCTACTAACGGTCTCTGCCGCTGCTTGTTGTTATCCTCGACTGAACAAAGCTGAGCTTCAATCTTCAGGATTTCGGTGTATATGAGATATTAAACTGCATTTGGCCTACTTGTTTGGTTGGGCCTACTAACAGTGTCTGCCGCTGCTTGGTGTTATCCTATACTGAACAAAGCTGAGCTTCAATCTTCAGGCTTTCGGCCTATATCAGATATTAAACTGCATTAGGACTACTTCTTTGGTTGGGCCTACTAATGGTGTCTGCCGCTGCTTGGTGTTATCCTCGACTGAACAAAGCTCAGCTGTAATCTTCAGGCTTTCGGCCTTTATGAGATACTAAACTGCATTTGGACTACTTGTTTGGTTGGGCCTACTAACAATGTCTGCGGCTGCATGCTTTTCACAACTGAACAAAGCTGAGCTTCAATCTTCAGGCTTTTGGCCTATATCAGATATTAAACTGCATTAGGACTACTTGTTTGGTTGGGCCTACTAACGTTGTCTGCTGATGCTTAGTGTTATCCTCGACTAAACAAAGCTGAGCTTCAATTTTCAGGCTTTCAGCCTATATCATATATTAAACTGCATTTGGACTACTTGTTTGGTTGGGCCTACTAACGGTGTCTGCGGCTGCTTGCTTTTCTCAACTGAACAAAGCTGAGCTTAAATCTTCAGGCTTTCGGCCTATATCAGATATTAAGCTGCATTTGGCCTGCATGTTTGGTTGGGCCTACTAACGGTGTCTGCGGCTGCTTGCTTTTCTCAACTGAACAAAGCTGAGCTTCAATCTTCAGGCTTTCGGTCTATATCAGATATTAAACTGCATTTGGCCTACTTGTTTGGTTGGGCCTACTAACGTTGTCTGCTGCTGCTTAGTGTTATCCTCGACTAAACAAAGCTGAGCTTAAATCTTCAGGCTTTCAGCCTATATCAGATATTAAACTGCATTTGGAATACTTGTTTGGTTGGGCCTACTAACAATGTCTGCGGCTGCTTGCTTTTCTCAACTGAACAAAGCTCAGCTTCAATCTTCAGGCTTTCGGCCTATATCAGATATTAAACTGCATTTGGCCTACTGGTTTGGTTAGGCCTACTAACGGTGTCTGCCGCTGCTTGGTGTTATCCTTGACTGAATAAAGCTGAGCTTCAATCTTCATGCTTTCGGCCTATATCAGATATTAAACTGCATTTGGAATACTTGTTTCGTTGGGCCTACTAACGTTGTCTGCTGCTGCTTAGTGTTATCCTCGACTAAACAAAGCTGAGCTTCAATCTTTAGGCTTTCAGCCTATATCAGATATTAAACTGCATTTGGAATACTTGTTTGGTTGGACCTACTAACGGTGTCTGCGGCTGCTTGCTTTTCTCAACTGAACAAATCTGAGCTTCAATCTTCAGGCTTTCGGCCTATATCAGATATAAAACTGCATTTGGCATACTTGTTTGGTTGGGCCTACTAATGGTGTCTGCCGCTGCTTGGTGTTATCCTCGACTGAACAAAGCTGAGCTTCAATCTTCATGCTTTCGGCCTATATCAGATATTAAACTGCATTTGGAATACTTGTTTGGTTGGGCCTACTAACGTTGTCTGCTGCTGCTTAGTGTTATCCTCGACTAAACAAAGCTGAGCTTCAATCTTTAGGCTTTCAGCCTATATCAGATATTAAACTGCATTTGGAATACTTGTTTGGTTAGGCCTACTAACGGTGTCTGCCGCTGCTTGGTGTTATCCTCGACTGAATAAAGCTGAGCTTCAATCTTCAGGCTTTCGGCCTATATCAGATATTAAACTGCATTTGGAATACTTGTTTGGTTGGGCCTACTAACGTTGTCTGCTGCTGCTTAGTGTTATCCTCGACTAAACAAAGCTGAGCTTCAATCTTTAGGCTTTCAGCCTATATCAGATATTAAACTGCATTTGGCCTACTTGTTTGTTTGGGCCTACTAATGCTGTCTGCCGCTGCTTGATTTTATCCTCGACTGAACAAAGCTGAGCTTCAATCTTCAGGCTTTCGGCCTATATCAGATATTAAACTGCATTTGGACTACTTGTTTGGTTGGGCCTACTAACGGTGTCTGCCGCTGCTTGCTTTTCTCAGCTGAATAAAGCTGAGCTTCACTCTTCAGGCTTTCGGCCTATATCAGATATTAAACTGCATTTGGCCTACTTGTTTGGTTGGGCCTACTAACGGTGTCTGCCGCTGCTTGCTTTTCTCAACTGAACAAAGCTGAGCTTCACTCTTCAGGCTTTCGGCCTATATCAGATATTAAACTGCATTTGGCCTACTTGTTTGATTGTGCCTACTACCAATGTCTGCCGCTGCTTGGTGTTATCCTCGACTGAACAAAGCTGAGCTTCAATCTTCAGGCTTTCGGCCTATATCAGATATTAAACTGAATTTGGCCTACTTGTTTGGTTGGGCCTACTAACGTTGTCTGCTGCTGCTTAGTGTTATCCTTGACCAAACAAAGCTGAGCTTCAATCTTCAGACTTTCAGCCTTTATCAGATATTAAACTGCATTTGGAATACTTGTTTGGTTGGGCCTACTAACGTTGGTCCCCTGAGGAAGCCATCGTCGCGAAACGCGCGTTGGGGCCGTTCCATTCAGCCTGCCGTGGTCTCTCCCTGTCCCTCTCCCACATGGGTAAGCACTCTGCATGTAGTGCCCGATGAATGTAGTGACTTTAGAGTCACCAGCTAGGGTTCACATATACATAGAGGCTCTCTGGGTGATTACTTTTTCTCTCTGTTTATGAGATGCCAGATTGTAACCCACATTCCTGTACCTACATATAGGGATGGACCTTTTTCGGTAGACTGACGTTGTTTTATATATGTGTGTTTTCCCTCGTCGTCTTATCATGTTTTTGTAACATTTGGGCTTTTTTTAGCCGTTTTTTGTACTGTATTAAGAGCTATGTGTCTAATAAATATTCACTTTTGAACAATACTATTTGTAGACTGTCTGGCTCTATATATATATATATATATATATATATATATTCTCTTCTATATCTATACCTTATGAGAGTATACTCCGGTTCTTTTGTAGGTTTAAAATGTTTGGTGGAGTCGTGGTTGCGCTCTCATTTTTTGGTCATACATTATAGGACCATATTTACTTGATGTATACCCAATATGCCAGTCCCTGTTAAACTACTAACGTTGTCTGCTGCTGCTTAGTGTTATCCACGACTAAACAAAGCTGACCTTCAATCTTCAGGCTTTCAGCCTATATCAGATATTAAACTGCATTTAGAATACTTGTTTGGTTGGGCCTACTAACGGTGTCTGCAGCTGCTTGCTATTCTCAACTGAACAAATCTGAGCTTCAATCTTCAGGCTTTCGGCCTATATCAGATACAAAAATGGAATTGGGCCTACTTGTTTGGTTGGGCCTACTAACGGTGTCTGCCGCTGCTTGGTGTTATCCTCGACTGAACAAAGCTGAGCTTCCATCTTCATGCTTTCGGCCTATATCAGAACTTAAACTGCATTTGGACTACTTGTTTGATTGGGCCTACTAACGGTGTCTGCCGCTGCTTGCTTTTCTCAGCTGAACAAAACTGAGCTTCAATCTTCAGGCTTTCGGCCTATATCAGATATAAAGCTGCATTTGGCCTGCATGTTTGGTTGGGCCTACTTACGGTGTCTGCCGCTGCTTGGTGTTATCCTCGACTGAACAAAGCTGAGCTTCCATCTTCAGGCTTTCGGCCTATATCAGAACTTAAACTGCATTTGGACTACTTGTTTGGTTGGGCCTACTAACGGTGTCTGCGGCTGCTTGCTTTTCTCAACTGAACAAAGCTGAGCTTCAATCTTCAGGCTTTCGGCCTATATCAGATATAAAGCTGCATTTGGCCTGCATGTTTGGTTGGGCCTACTAACGGTGTCTGCGGCTGCTTGCTTTTCTCAACTGAACAAAGCTGAGCTTCAATCTTCAGGCTTTCGGTCTATATCAGATATTAAACTGCATTTGGCCTACTTGTTTGGTTGGGCCTACTAACGTTGTCTGCTGCTGCTTAGTGTTATCCTCGACTAAACAAAGCTGAGCTTCAATCTTCAGGCTTTCAGCCTATATCAGATATTAAACTGCATTTGGAATACTTGTTTGGTTGGGCCTACTAACAGTGTCTGCGGCTGCTTGCTTTTCTCAACTGAACAAAGCTGAGCTTCAATCTTCAGGCTTTCGGCCTATATCAGATATTAAACTGCATTTGGCCTACTTGTTTGGTTGGGCCTACTAACAGTGTCTGCCGCTGCTTGGTGTTATCCTCCACAGAACAAAGCTGAGCTCCAATCTTCAGGCTTTCGGCCTATTTCAGATATTAAACTGCATTTGGCCGACTTGTTTGGTTAGGCCTACTAACGGTGTCTGCCGCTGCTTGGTGTTATCCTTGACTGAATAAAGCTGAGCTTCAATCTTCATGCTTTCGGCCTATATCAGATATTAAACTGCATTTGGAAAACTTGTTTGGTTGGGCCTACTAACGTTGTCTGCTGCTGCTTAGTGTTATCCTCGACTAAACAAAGCTGAGCTTCAATCTTTAGGCTTTCAGCCTATATCAGATATTAAACTGCATTTGGAATACTTGTTTGGTTGGGCCTACTAACGGTGTCTGCCGCTGCTTGGTGTTATCCTCGAATGAATAAAGCTGAGCTTCAATCTTCAGGCTTTCGGCCTATATCAGATATTAAACTGCATTTGGAATACTTGTTTCGTTGGGCCTACTAACGTTGTCTGCTGCTGCTTAGTGTTATCCTCGACTAAACAAAGCTGAGCTTCAATCTTTAGGCTTTCAGCCTATATCAGATATTAAACTGCATTTGGAATACTTGTTTGGTTGGACCTACTAAAGGTGTCTGCGGCTGCTTGCTTTTCTCAACTGAACAAATCTGAGCTTAAATCTTCAGGCTTTCGGCCTATATCAGATATAAAACTGCATTTGGCATACTTGTTTGGTTGGGCCTACTAATGGTGTCTGCCCCTGCTTGATTTTATCCTCGACTGAACAAAGCTGAGCTTCAATCTTCAGGCTTTCGGCCTATATCAGATATTAAACTGCATTTGGACTACTTGTTTGGTTGGGCCTACTAACGGTGTCTGCCGCTGCTTGCTTTTCTCAGCTGAATAAAGCTGAGCTTCACTCTTCAGGCTTTCGGCCTATATCAGATATTAAACTGCATTTGGCCTACTTGTTTGGTTGGGCCTACTAACAGTGTCTGCCGCTGCTTGGTGTTATCCTCGACTGAACAAAGCTGAGCTTCAATCTTCAGGCTTTCGGCCTATATCACATATTAAACTGCATTTGGCCTACTTGTTTGGTTGAGCCCACTAACGTTGTCTGCTGCTGCTTAGTGTTATCCTCGAATAAATAAAGCTGAGCTTCAATCTTCAGACTTTCAGCCTATATCAGATAATAAACTGCATTTGGAATACTTGTTTGGTTGGGCCTACTAACGTTGTCTGCTGCTGCTTAGTGTTATCCACGACTAAACAAAGCTGAGCTTCAATCTTCAGGCTTTCAGCCTATATCAGATATTAAACTGCATTTAGAATACTTGTTTGGTTGGGCCTACTAACGGTGTCTGCAGCTGCTTGCTGTTCTCAACTGAACAAATCTGAGCTTCAATCTTCAGGTTTTCGGCCTATATCAGATATAAAACTGCATTTAGCCTTCTTGTTTGGTTGGGCCTACTTACGGTGTCTGCCGCTGCTTGGTGTTATCCTCGACTGAACAAAGCTGAGCTTCCATCTTCAGGCTTTCGGCCTATATCAGAACTTAAAATGCATTTGGACTACTTTTTGGTTGGGCCTATTAACTGTGTCTGCCGCTGCTTGGTGTTATTCTTGATTGAACAACGCTGAGCTTCAATCTTCAGGCTTTCGGCCTATATCAAATATTAAACTGCATTTGGACTACTTGTTTGGTTGGGCCTACTAACGGTGACTGCCGCTGCTTGCTTTTCTCAACTGAACAAAGCTGAGCTTCAATCTTCAGGCTTTCGGCCTATATCAGATATTAAACTGCATTTGGCCTACTTGTTTGGTTGGGCCTACTAACAGTGTCTGCCGCTGCTTGGTGTTATCCTCGACTGAACAAAGCTGAGCTTCAATCTTCAGGATTTCGGCCTATATCAGATATTAAACTGCATTTGGCCTACTTGTTTGGTTGGGCCTACTAACAGTGTCTGCCGCTGCTTGGTGTTATCCTCCACTGAACAAAGCTGAGCTTCAATCTTCAGGCTTTTGGCCTATATCAGATATTAAACTGCATTTGGACTACTTGTTTGGTTGGGCCTACTAACGGTGTCTGCGGCTGCTTGCTTTTCTCAACTGAACAAAGCTGAGCTTCAGTCTCCAGGCTTTCGGTCTATATCAGATATTAAACTGCATTTGGAATACTTGTTTGGTTGGGCCTACTAACAGTGTCTGCGGCTGCTTGCTTTTCTCAACTGAACAAAGCTGAGCTTCAATTTTCAGGCTATCGGCCTATATCAGATATTAAACTGCATTTGGCCTACTTGTTTGGTTGGGCCTACTAACAGTGTCTACCGCTGCTTGGTGTTATCCTCCACAGAACAAAGCTGAGCTTCAATCTTCAGGCTTTCGGCCTATATCAGATATTAAACTGCATTTGGCCTACTTGTTTGGTTAGGCCTACTAACGGTGTCTGCCGCTGCTTGGTGTTATCCTCGACTGAATAAAGCTGAGCTTCAATCTTCATGCTTTCGGGCTATATCAGATATTAAACTGCATTTGGAATACTTGTTTGGTTGGGCCTACTAACGCTGTCTGCTGCTGCTTAGTGTTTTCCTCGACTAAACAAAGCTGAGCTTCAATCTTTAGGCTTTCAGCCTATATCAGATATTAAACTGCATTTGGAATACTTGTTTGCTTAGGCCTACTAACGGTGTCTGCCGCTGCTTGGTGTTATCCTCGACTGAATAAAGCTGAGCTTCAATCTTCAGGCTTTCGGCCTATATCAGATATTAAACTGCATTTGGAATACTTGTTTCGTTGGGCCTACTAACGTTGTCTGCTGCTGCTTAGTGTTATCCTCGACTAAACAAAGCTGAGCTTCAATCTTTAGGCTTTCAGCCTATATCAGATATTAAACTGCATTTGGAATACTTGTTTGGTTGGACCTACTAACGGTGTCTGCGGCTGCTTGCTTTTCTCAACTGAACAAATCTGAGCTTCAATCTTCAGGCTTTCGGCCTATATCAGATATTAAACTGCATTTGGACTACTTGTTTGGTTGGGCCTACTAACGGTGTCTGCCGCTGCTTGCTTTTCTCAGCTGAATAAAGCTGAGCTTCACTCTTCAGGCTTTCGGCCTATATCAGATATTAAACTGCATTTGGCCTACTTGTTTGGTTGGGCCTACTAACGGTGTCTGCCGCTGCTTGGTGTTATCCTCGACTGAACAAAGCTGAGCTTCAATCTTCAGGCTTTCGGCCTATATCTGATATTAAACTGCATTTGGACTACTTGTTTGGTTGGGCCTACTAACAGTGTCTGCCGCTGCTTGCTTTTCTCAACTGAACAAAGTTGAGCTTCACTCTTCAGGCTTTCGGCCTATATCAGATATTAAACTGCATTTCGCCTACTTGTTTGATTGTGCCTACTACCAATGTCTGCTGCTGCTTAGTGTTATCCTCGACTGAACAAAGCTGAGCTTCAATCTTCAGGCTTTCGGCCTATATCAGATATTAAACTGCATTTGGCCTACTTGTTTAGTTGGGCCTACTAACGTTGTCTGCTGCTGCTTAGTGTTATCCTCAACTAAACAAAGCTGAGCTTCAATCTTCAGACTTTCAGCCTATATCAGATATAAAACTGCATTTGGAATACTTGTTTGGTTGGGCCTACTAACGTTGTCTGCTGCTGCTTAGTGTTATCCACGACTAAACAAAGCTGAGCTTCAATCTTCAGGCTTTCAGCCTATATCAGATATTAAACTGCATTTAGAATACTTGTTTGGTTGGGCCTACTAACGGTGTCTGCAGCTGCTTGCTGTTCTCAACTGAACAAATCTGAGCTTCAATCTTCAGGCTTTCGGCCTATATCAGATATAAAACTGCATTTGGCCTACTTGTTTGGTTGGGCCTACTTACGGTGTCTTCCGCTGCTTGGTGTTATCCTCGACTGAACAAAGCTGAGCTTCCATTGTCAGGCTTTCGGCCTATATCAGAACTTAAACTGCATTTGGACTACTTGTTTGATTGGGCCTACTAACGGTGTCTGCCGCTGCTTGCTTTTCTCAGCTGAACAAAGCTGAGCTTCAATCTTCAGGCTTTCGGCCTATATCAGATATTAAACTGCATTTGGACTACTTTTTGGTTGGGCCTATTAACTGTGTCTGCCGCTGCTTGGTGTTATTCTTGACTGAACAACGCTGAGCTTCAATCTTCAGGCTTTCGGCCTATATCAAATATTAAACTGCATTTGGACTACTTGTTTGGTTGGGCCTACTAACGGTGACTGCCGCTGCTTGCTTTTCTCAACTGAACAAAGCTGAGCTTCAATATTCAGGCTTTCGGCCTATATCAGATATTAAACTGCATTTGGCCTACTTGTTTGGTTGGGCCTACTAACAGTGTCTGCCGCTGCTTGATGTTATCCTCCACTGAACAAAGCTGAGCTTCAACCTTCAGGCTTTCGGCCTATATCAGATATTAAACTGCATTTGGACTACTTGCTTGGTTGGGCCTATTAACAGTGTCTGCCGCTGCTTGGTGTTATTCTCGACTGAACAAAGCTGAGCTTCAATCTTTAGGCTTTCGGCCTATATCAGATATTAAACTGCATTTGGACTACTTGTAAGGTTGGGCCTACTAACGGTGTCTGCTGCTGCTTCCTTTTCTCAACTGAACAAAGCTGAGCTTCAATCTTCAGGCTTTCGGCCTATATCAGATATTAAACTGCATTTGGCCTACTTGTTTGGTTGGGCCTACTAACAGTGTCTGCCGCTGCTTGATGTTATCCTCCACTGAACAAAGCTGAGCTTCAACCTTCAGGCTTTCGGCCTATATCAGATATTAAACTGCATTTGGACTACTTGTTTGGTTGGGCCTACTAACGGTGTCTGCCGCTGCTTGATGTTATCCTCCACTGAACAAAGCTGAGCTTCAATCTTCACGCTTTCGGCCTATATCAGATATTAAAATGCATTTGGACTACTTGTTTGGTTGGGCCTACTTACGGTGTCTGCCGCTGCTTGGTGTTATCCTTGACTGACCAAAGCTGAGCTTCGATCTTCAGGCTTTCGGCCTATATCAGAACTTAAACTGCATTTGGACTACTTGTTGGGTTGATCCTACTAACGGTGTCTGCCGCTGCTTGCTTTTCTCAGCTGAACAAAGCTGAGCTTCAATCTTCAGGCTTTCGGCCTATATCAGATATTAAACTGCATTTGGCCTACTTGTTTGGTTGGGCCTATTAACAGTGTCTGCCGCTGCTTAGTGTTATCCTTGACTAATCAAATCTGAGCTTCAATCTTCAGGCTTTCTGCCTATATCAAATATAAAACTGCATTTGGCCTACTTGTTTGGTTGGGCCTACTAACGTTGTCTGCTGCTGCTTAGTTTTATCCTCGACTAAACAAAGCTGAGCTTCAATCTTCAGGCTTTCAGCCTATATCAGATATTAAACTGCATTTGGAATACTTGTTTGGTTGGGCCTACTAACATTGTCTGCGGCTGCTTGCTTTTCTCAACTGAACAAAGCTGAGCTTCAATCTTCAGGCTTTCGGCCTATATCAGATATAAAACTGCATTTGGCCTACTTGTTTGGTTGGGCCTACTAACGCTGTCTGCTGCTGCTTAGTGTTTTCCTCGACTAAACAAAGCTGAGCTTCAATCTTTAGGCTTTCAGCCTATATCAGATATTAAACTGCATTTGGAATACTTGTTTGCTTAGGCCTACTAACGGTGTCTGCCGCTGCTTGGTGTTATCCTCGACTGAATAAAGCTGAGCTTCAATCTTCAGGCTTTCGGCCTATATCAGATATTAAACTGCATTTGGAATACTTGTTTCGTTGGGCCTACTAACGTTGTCTGCTGCTGCTTAGTGTTATCCTCGACTAAACAAAGCTGAGCTTCAATCTTTAGGCTTTCAGCCTATATCAGATATTAAACTGCATTTGGAATACTTGTTTGCTTAGGCCTACTAACGGTGTCTGCCGCTGCTTGGTGTTATCCTCGACTGAATAAAGCTGAGCTTCAATCTTCAGGCTTTCGGCCTATATCAGATATTAAACTGCATTTGGAATACTTGTTTCGTTGGGCCTACTAACGTTGTCTGCTGCTGCTTAGTGTTATCCTCGACTAAACAAAGCTGAGCTTCAATCTTTAGGCTTTCAGCCTATATCAGATATTAAACTGCATTTGGAATACTTGTTTGGTTGGACCTACTAACGGTGTCTGCGGCTGCTTGCTTTTACCAACTGAACAAATCTGAGCTTCAATCTTCAGGCTTTCGGCCTATATCAGATATAAAACTGCATTTGGCCTTCTTGTTTGGTTGGGCCTACTAATGGTGTCTGCCGCTGCTTGATTTTATCCTCGACTGAACAAAGCTGAGCTTCAATCTTCAGGCTTTCGGCCTATATCAGATATTAAACTGCATTTGGACTACTTGTTTGGTTGGGCCTACTAACGGTGTCTGCCGCTGCTTGCTTTTCTCAGCTGAATAAAGCTGAGCTTCACTCTTCAGGCTTTCGGCCTATATCAGATATTAAACTGCATTTGGCCTACTTGTTTGGTTGGGCCTACTAACGGTGTCTGCCGCTGCTTGGTGTTATCCTCGACTGAACAAAGCTGAGCTTCAATCTTCAGGCTTTCGGCCTATATCTGATATTAAACTGCATTTGGACTACTTGTTTGGTTTGGCCTACTAACAGTGTCTGCCGCTGCTTGCTTTTCTCAACTGAACAAAGTTGAGCTTCACTCTTCAGGCTTTCGGCCTATATCAGATATTAAACTGCATTTCGCCTACTTGTTTGATTGTGCCTACTACCAATGTCTGCCGCTGCTTAGTGTTATCCTCGACTGAACAAAGCTGAGCTTCAATCTTCAGGCTTTCGACCTATATCAGATATGAAACTGCATTTGGCCTACTTGTTTAGTTGGGCCTACTAACGTTGTCTGCTGCTGCTTAGTGTTATCCTCGACTAAACAAAGCTGAGCTTCAATCTTCAGACTTTCAGCCTATATCAGATATAAAACTGCATTTGGAATACTTGTTTGGTTGGGCCTACTAACGTTGTCTGCTGCTGCTTAGTGTTATCCACGACTAAACAAAGCTGAGCTTCAATCTTCAGGCTTTCAGCCTATATCAGATATTAAACTGCATTTAGAATACTTGTTTGGTTGGGCCTACTAACGGTGTCTGCAGCTGCTTGCTGTTCTCAACTGAACAAATCTGAGCTTCAATCTTCAGGCTTTCGGCCTATATCAGATATAAAACTGCATTTGGCCTACTTGTTTGGTTGGGCCTACTTACGGTGTTTTCCGCTGCTTAGTGTTATCCTCGACTGAACAAAGCTGAGCTTCCATCGTCAGGCTTTCGGTCTATATCAGAACTTAAACTGCATTTGGACTACTTGTTTGATTGGGCCTACTAACGGTGTCTGCCGCTGCTTGCTTTTCTCAGCTGAACAAAGCTGAGCTTCAATCTTCAGGCTTTCGGCCTATATCAGATATTAAACTGCATTTGGACTACTTTTTGGTTGGGCCTATTAACTGTGTCTGCCGCTGCTTGGTGTTATTCTTGACTGAACAACGCTGAGCTTCAATCTTCAGGCTTTCGGCCTATATCAAATATTAAACTGCATTTGGACTACTTGTTTGGTTGGGCCTACTAACGGTGACTGCCGCTGCTTGCTTTTCTCAACTGAACAAAGCTGAGCTTCAATATTCAGGCTTTCGGCCTATATCAGATATTAAACTGCATTTGGCCTACTTGTTTGGTTGGGCCTACTAACAGTGTCTGCCGCTGGTTGGTGTTATCCTCCACTGAACAAAGCTGAGCTCCAATCTTCAGGCTTTCGGCCTATATCAGATATTAAACTGCATTTGGACTACTTGCTTGGTTGGGCCTATTAACAGTGTCTGCCGCTGCTTGGTGTTATTCTCGACTGAACAAAGCTGAGCTTCAATCTTCAGGCTTTCGGCCCATATCAGATATTAAACTGCATTTGGACTACTTGTAAGGTTGGGCCTACTAACGGTGTCTGCTGCTGCTTCCTTTTCTCAACTGAACAAAGCTGAGCTTCAATCTTCAGGCTTTCGGCCTATATCAGATATTAAACTGCATTTGGCCTACTTGTTTGGTTGGGCCTACTAACAGTGTCTGCCGCTGCTTGATGTTATCCTCCACTGAACAAAGCTGAGCTTCAACCTTCAGGCTTTCGGCCTATATCAGATATTAAACTGCATTTGGACTACTTGTTTGGTTGGGCCTACTAACGGTGTCTGCCGCTGCTTGATGTTATCCTCCACTGAACAAAGCTGAGCTTCAATCTTCAGGCTTTCGGCCTATATCAGATATTAAACTGCATTTGGACTACTTGTTTGGTTGGGCCTACTTACGGTGTCTGCCGCTGCTTGGTGTTATCCTTGACTGACCAAAGCTGAGCTTCGATCTTCAGGCTTTCGGCCTATATCAGAACTTAAACTGCATTTGGACTACTTGTTGGGTTGATCCTACTAACGGTGTCTGCCGCTGCTTGCTTTTCTCAGCTGAACAAAGCTGAGCTTCAATCTTCAGGCTTTCGGGCTATATCAGATATTAAACTGCATTTGGCCTACTTGTTTGGTTGGGCCTATTAACAGTGTCTGCCGCTGCTTAGTGTTATCCTTGACTAAACAAATCTGAGCTTCAATCTTCAGGCTTTCTGCCTATATCAAATATAAAACTGCATTTGGCCTACTTGTTTGGTTGGGCCTACTAACGTTGTCTGCTGCTGCTTAGTTTTATCCTCGACTAAACAAAGCTGAGCTTCAATCTTCAGGCTTTCAGCCTATATCAGATATTAAACTGCATTTGGAATACTTGTTTGGTTGGGCCTACTAACAGTGTCTGCGGCTGCTTGCTTTTCTCAACTGAACAAAGCTGAGCTTCAATCTTCAGGCTTTCGGCCTATATCAGATATAAAACTGCATTTGGCCTACTTGTTTGGTTGGGCCTACTAACGTTGTCTGCTGCTGCTTAGTTTTATCCTCGACTAAACAAAGCTGAGCTTCAATCTTCAGGCTTTCGGCCTATATCAGATATTAAACTGCATTTGGAATACTTGTTTGGTTGGGCCTACTAACAGTGTCTGCGGCTGCTTGCTTTTCTCAACTGAACAAAGCTGAGCTTCAATCTTCAGGCTTTCGGCCTATATCAGATATTAAACTGCATTTGGCCTACTTGTTTGGTTGGGCCTACTAACAGTGTCTGCCGCTGCTTGGTGTTATCCTCCACAGAACAAAGCTGAGCTTCAATCTTCAGGCTTTCGGCCTATATCAGATATTAAACTGCATTTGGCCTACTTGTTTGGTTAGGCCTACTAACGGTGTCTGCCGCTGCTTGGTGTTATCCTCGACTGAATAAAGCTGAGCTTCAATCTCCATGCTTTCGGCCTATATCAGATATTAAACTGCATTTGGAATACTTGTTTGGTTGGGCCTACTAACATTGTCTGCTGCTGCTTAGTGTTATCCTTGACCAAACAAAGCTGAGCTTCAATCTTTAGGCTTTCAGCCTATATCAGATATTAAACTGCATTTGGAATACTTGTTTGGTTGGACCTACTAACTGTGTCTGCCACTGCTTGGTGTAATCCTCGACTGAATAATGCTGAGCTTCAATCTTTAGGCTTTCGGCCTATATCAGATATTAAACTGCATTTGGCCTACTTGTTTAGTTGGGCCTACTAACGTTGTCTGCTGCTGCTTAGTGTTATCCTCGACTAAACAAAGCTGAGCTTCAATCTTCAGGCTTTCGGCCTATATCAGATATTAAACTGCATTTGGCCTACTTGTTTAGTTGGGCCTACTAACGTTGTCTGCTGCTGCTTAGTGTTATCCTCGACTAAACAAAGCTGAGCTTCAATCTTCAGACTTTCAGCCTATATTCGATATAAAACTGCATTTGGAATATTTGTTTGGTTGGGCCTACTAACGTTGTCTGCTGCTGCTTAGTGTTATCCACGACTAAACAAAGCTGAGCTTCAATCTTCAGGCTTTCAGCCTATATCAGATATTAAACTGCATTTAGAATACTTGTTTGGTTGGGCCTACTAACGGTGTCTGCAGCTGCTTGCTGTTCTCAACTGAACAAATCTGAGCTTCAATCTTCAGGCTTTCGGCCTATATCAGATATAAAACTGCATTTGGCCTACTTGTTTGGTTGGGCCTACTTACGGTGTCTTCCGCTGCTTGGTGTTATCCTCGACTGAACAAAGCTGAGCTTCCATCATCAGGCTTTCGGCCTATATCAGAACTTAAACTGCATTTGGACTACTTGTTTGATTGGGCCTACTAACGGTGTCTGCCGCTGCTTGCTTTTCTCAGCTGAACAAAGCTGAGCTTCAATCTTCAGGCTTTCGGCCTATATCAGATATTAAACTGCATTTGGACTACTTTTTGGTTGGGCCTATTAACTGTGTCTGCCGCTGCTTGGTGTTATTCTTGAATGAACAACGCTGAGCTTCAATCTTCAGGCTTTCGGCCTATATCAAATATTAAACTGCATTTGGACTACTTGTTTGGTTGGGCCTACTAACGGTGACTGCCGCTGCTTGCTTTTCTCAACTGAACAAAGCTGAGCTTCAATATTCAGGCTTTCGGCCTATATCAGATATTAAACTGCATTTGGCCTACTTGTTTGGTTGGGCCTACTAACAGTGTCTGCCGCTGCTTGGTGTTATCCTCCACTGAACAAAGCTGAGCTCCAATCTTCAGGCTTTCGGCCTATATCAGATATTAAACTGCATTTGGACTACTTGCTTGGTTGGGCCTATTAACGGTGTCTGCCGCTGCTTGGTGTTATTCTCGACTGAACAAAGCTGAGCTTCAATCTTCAGGCTTTCGGCCTATATCAGATATTAAACTGCATTTGGACTACTTGTAAGGTTGGGCCTACTAACGGTGTCTGCTGCTGCTTCCTTTTCTCAACTGAACAAAGCTGAGCTTCAATCTTCAGGCTTTCGGCCTATATCAGATATTAAACTGCATTTGGCCTACTTGTTTGGTTGGGCCTACTAACAGTGTCTGCCGCTGCTTGATGTTATCCTCCACTGAACAAAGCTGAGCTTCAACCTTCAGGCTTTCGGCCTATATCAGATATTAAACTGCATTTGGACTACTTGTTTGGTTGGGCCTACTAACGGTGTCTGCCGCTGCTTGATGTTATCCTCCACTGAACAAAGCTGAGCTTCAATCTTCAGGCTTTCGGCCTATATCAGATATTAAACTGCATTTGGACTACTTGTTTGGTTGGGCCTACTTACGGTGTCTGCCGCTGCTTGGTGTTATCCTTGACTGACCAAAGCTGAGCTTCAATCTTCAGGCTTTCGGCCTATATCAGAACTTAAACTGCATTTGGACTACTTGTTGGGTTGATCCTACTAACGGTGTCTGCCGCTGCTTGCTTTTCTCAGCTGAACAAAGCTGAGCTTCAATCTTCAGGCTTTCGGCCTATATCAGATATTAAACTGCATTTGGCCTACTTGTTTGGTTGGGCCTATTAACAGTGTCTGCCGCTGCTTAGTGTTATCCTTGACTAAACAAATCTGAGCTTCAATCTTCAGGCTTTCTGCCTATATCAAATATAAAACTGCATTTGGCCTACTTGTTTGGTTGGGCCTACTAACGTTGTCTGCTGCTGCTTAGTTTTATCCTCGACTAAACAAAGCTGAGCTTCAATCTTCAGGCTTTCAGCCTATATCAGATATTAAACTGCATTTGGAATACTTGTTTGGTTGGGCCTACCAACAGTGTCTGCGGCTGCTTGCTTTTCTCAACTGAACAAAGCTGAGCTTCAATCTTCAGGCTTTCGGCCTATATCAGATATAAAACTGCATTTGGCCTACTTGTTTGGTTGGGCCTACTAACGTTGTCTGCTGCTGCTTAGTTTTATCCTCGACTAAACAAAGCTGAGCTTCAATCTTCAGGCTTTCGGCCTATATCAGATATTAAACTGCATTTGGAATACTTGTTTGGTTGGGCCTACTAACAGTGTCTGCGGCTGCTTGCTTTTCTCAACTGAACAAAGCTGAGCTTCAATCTTCAGGCTTTCGGCCTATATCAGATATTAAACTGCATTTGGCCTACTTGTTTGGTTGGGCCTACTAACAGTGTCTGCCGCTGCTTGGTGTTATCCTCCACAGAACAAAGCTGAGCTTCAATCTTCAGGCTTTC
Source organism: Ranitomeya imitator (assembly GCF_032444005.1). Classification (NCBI taxonomy): domain Eukaryota; kingdom Metazoa; phylum Chordata; class Amphibia; order Anura; family Dendrobatidae; genus Ranitomeya; species Ranitomeya imitator. The sequence goes on along the minus strand of NC_091287.1, from coordinate 227,728,972 downwards.
GGCCTATATCAGATATTAAACTGCATTTGGCCTACTTGTTTGGTTAGGCCTACTAACGGTGTCTGCCGCTGCTTGGTGTTATCCTCGACTGAATAAAGCTGAGCTTCAATCTCCATGCTTTCGGCCTATATCAGATATTAAACTGCATTTGGAATACTTGTTTGGTTGGGCCTACTAACGTTGTCTGCTGCTGCTTAGTGTTATCCTTGACTAAACAAAGCTGAGCTTCAATCTTTAGGCTTTCAGCCTATATCAGATATTAAACTGCATTTGGAATACTTGTTTGGTTGGACCTACTAACGGTGTCTGCCGCTGCTTGGTGTAATCCTCGACTGAATAATGCTGAGCTTCAATCTTTAGGCTTTCGGCCTATATCAGATATTAAACTGCATTTGGAATACTTGTTTGGTTGGGCCTACTAACGTTGTATGCTGCTGCTTAGTGTTATCCTCGACTAAACAAAGCTTAGCTTCAATCTTTAGGCTTTCAGCCTATATCAGATATTAAACTGCATTTGGAATACTTGTTTGGTTGGGCCTACTAACGGTGTCTGCGGCTGCTTGCTTTTCTCAACTGAACAAATCTGAGCTTCAATCTTCAGGCTTTCGGCCTATATCAGATATAAAACTGCATTTGGCCTACTTGTTTGGTTGGGCCTACTAATGGAGTCTGCCGCTGCTTGATTTTATCCTCGACTGAACAAAGCTGAGCTTCAATCTTCAGGCTTTCGGCCTATATCAGATATTAAACTGCATTTGGACTACTTGTTTGGTTGGGCCTACTAACGGTGTCTGCCGATGCTTGCTTTTCTCAGCTGAACAAAGCTGAGCTTCATTCTTCAGGCTTTGGGCCTATATCAGATATTAAACTGCATTTGGCCTACTTGTTTGGTTGGGCCTACTAACGGTGTCTGCCGCTGCTTGGTGTTATCCTCGACTGAACAAAGCTGAGCTTCAATCTTCAGGCTTTCGGCCTATATGAGATATTAAACTGCATTTGGACTACTTGTTTGGTTGGGCCTACTAACGGTGTCTGCCGCTGCTTGCTTTTCTCAACTGAACAAAGCTGAGCTTCAATCTTTAGGCTTTCGGCCTATATCAGATATTAAACTGCATTTCGCCTACTTGTTTGATTGGGCCTACTACCAATGTCTGCCGCTGCTTGGTGTTATCCTCGACTGAACAAAGCTGAGCTTCAATCTTCAGGCTTTCGGCCTATATCAGATATTAAACTGCATTTGGCCTACTTGTTTGGTTGGGCCTACTAACGTTGTCTGCTGCTGCTTAGTGTTATCCTCGACTAAACAAAGCTAATCTTCAATCTTCAGGCTTTCAGCCTATATCAGATATTAAACTGCATTTGGAATACTTGTTTGGTTGGGCCTACTAACGTTGTCTGCTGCTGCTTAGTGTTATCAACGACTAAACAAAGCTGAGCTTCAATCTTCAGGCTTTCAGCCTATATCAGATATTAAACTGCATTTAGAATACTTGTTTGGTTGGGCCTACTAACGGTGTCTGCAGCTGCTTGCTGTTCTCAACTGAACAAATCTGAGCTTCAATCTTCGGGCTTTCGGCCTATATCAGATATAAAACTGCATTTGGCCTACTTGTTTGGTTGGGCCTACTTACAGTGTCTGCCGCTGCTTGGTGTTATCCTCGATTGAACAAAGCTGAGCTTCCATCTTCAGGCTTTCGGCCTATATCAGAACTTAAACTGCATTTGGACTACTTGTTGGGTTGATCCTACTAACGGTGTCTGCCGCTGCTTGCTTTTCTCAGCTGAACAAAGCTGAGCTTCAATCTTCAGGCTTTCGGCCTATATCAGATATTAAACTGCATTTGGCCTACTTGTTTGGTTGGGCCTATTAACAGTGTCTGCCGCTGCTTAGTGTTATCCTTGACTAAACAAATCTGAGCTTCAATCTTCAGGCTTTCGGCCTATATCAAATATAAAACTGCATTTGGCCTACTTGTTTGGTTGGGACTACTAACGTTGTCTGCTGCTGCTTAGTTTTATCCTAGACTAAACAAAGCTGAGCTTCAATCTTCAGGCTTTCAGCCTGTATCAGATATTAAACTGCATTTGGAATACTTCTTTGGTTGGGCCTACTAACAGTGTCTGCGGCTGCTTGCTTTTCTCAACTTAACAAAGCTGAGCTTCAATCTTCAGGCTTTCGGCCTATATCAGATATAAAACTGCATTTGGCCTACTTGTTTGGTTGGACCTACTAACGTTGTCTGCTGCTGCTTAGTTTTATCCTCGACTAAACAAAGCTGAGCTTCAATCTTCAGGCTTTCGGCCTATATCAGATATTAAACTGCATTTGGAATACTTGTTTGGTTGGGCCTACTAACAGTGTCTGCGGCTGCTTGCTTTTCTTAACTGAACAAAGCTGAGCTTCAATCTTCAGGCTTTCGGCCTATATCAGATATTAAACTGCATTTGGCCTACTTGTTTGGTTGGGCCTACTAACAGTGTCTGCCGCTGCTTGGTGTTATCCTCCACAAAACAAAGCTGAGCTTCAATCTTCAGGCTTTCGGCCTATATCAGATATTAAACTGCATTTGGCCTACTTGTTTGGTTAGGCCTACTAACGGTGTCTGCCGCTGCTTGGTGTTATCCTCGACTGAATAAAGCTGAGCTTCAATCTGTTAGGGGTCGAGTTCCCGCTTCTGCACTGGGGGAATCTCGAGCCACTTCCGCTGCGGTCTCCCATTCTTGTCCAGCCGCAGTGGAGCCTGCTCAGCAAGGACGTCGGTCCCAGCGTCTTGCTCATTCTCACTCTGTTCAGAGAGTTAGTGCTGCTTCTCCAGTCTCTGCCATTAACGTCAGTACTGGTCAGCAGCGAGCGGACTTCTCTGGGACTAAGTCCTTGTCTGCATGTACTGAGCATGCCCAGCGTAAGGTCTCCCGTTGGAGATCGAGGGTCATGTGCTCAGGCTCTGCAGCACATTCCATTGGTCCTCTTGGCAGGTCCTAGAAGGGCCAAAGTGCTGTGGCCACTTCCTGTGCTGCTCCTATATAAACTGCGCATGACCGCACGGCCATGCGCTAGTATTGTCTTGTTATTATGTGTGTGTGTAGATGGATGTATGTCGAAGGATGAAAGCTCCTAAATATCCCTCCCTAGTGTTGTTGACTGTTCGCGGATGATGGTAGCTATCTAGCGCCCGACTTGCCATCTACACGAAACACACATCTCAGCGTCCTATAGCTGTGCCTGCCAGTACGGCGCCGTGCGCTTGCCTTGCGCTTTCCATACCCGAGTCTGGGTGGTTAGTGGCGTCCGTTAGTGCGGCATCGCTCGCACTCTTGTGCACATATTTGTCCTAAGGTTCTCTACACACCCAGTTGCGGTGTTACGCCAGCAAGGGTCTAATCGGGCTTCAATCCCTTCTGGGGTTAAGTCCGCTGACCACTTGCTCGCGCTCTAGTGCGGTACTGCGGTCCTGTGAGTTAACAGGATCGCTTTCTTCACGCTGGGTGAGGTTTAACCCACGCGTGTATACTTTAGTGTACCGCCATATTGTCTGCCAATTACTAGCAGCAGGTCCCCACCTGCACGGTGGACCCCGGACTGCGAACGCACCTTTATCATCTGTCTTGGTGCGTTCCGCCAGTCCTAACAGAATACTAGCGCCAGGGTCTGGCTAGTAAAATGGCGGACGACCAGCGTTTACAGCGGTACATCCAGCAGCTGGAGGGAAGGTTGGCGGCTCTTGAGCGTACAACCTCAGCTGTGGATGTCACTGCTGTAGCTGTGCAGGCTGCAAGTGTAGCCGCAGCCAGTTTGTCCACTGCCACCCCTGCTCCGACTTTATCCCGTCTCCCACTACCTGACAAGTTTGCTGGAGAGAGCAAACATTGTCGTGGATTCGTGAGCCAGTGCTCTATCCATCTCGAGCTCCTGGCTGCACGTTTTCCTACAGAGCGGGCTAAGGTGGGATTTATTGTCTCGCTGTTGTCGGGCAGGGCGTTGGAGTGGGCTACGCCGCTGTGGGTGCGTGATGATCATGTGGTGCAGAGTGCTCCGTTGTTTCTGGGCACGCTGAAAAAGGTCTTTCTAGGACCTCAACTCACCCATGATACAGCGCTCCAACTACTGGCATTAACTCAGGGTGAGTCCTTGGTCAGCCATTTTTCCGTCCGATTCCGTACTTTAGCTTCCGAGCTGGAGTGGTCGGATAAAGCCCTTATCCCCATATTCTGGAGGGGCCTGGCTGACCATGTTAAGGACGCTCTGGCCACTAGGGAGATTCCTGCCACACTGGAGGAGTTAATATCTATTTCTACTCGTATAGACCTCCGTTTTAACGAGCGGAGGTTGGAACGAGCCCAGTGTAGGCAGAGGTTTCGGCTGGCTCCTACCTTCGCCAAACCTTTGAAATCTCCAGTCCAGGCATCTGAGTCACATGAGACCTTGGAGGTGACACGAGCGGGATCCAAGTCTCAGTCCGCTCGTGCACATAAGGTTCGTCATGTTTGCCAGCAGTCAGGACGTCTTGCCTCCAAGAGTCCTCAGCGGTCGGGGAAACGTCAGCGTCTAGTGGCAGTTGGAGGAGGTACACTAGACACGGCGACGTTTGCCTCAAAGTTGTCCTTCAAGGGGATAATTACCATAGGCCCATCCACTCTCACGGTCGAGCTATGCTTGGATTCTGGGGCAGAGGGTAACTTTATGTCCTCCGCCTTTGCCCAGCGTCACGCAATACCCTTGGTGATGCTCGCCCAGCCAGTGACCGTTCGAGTGGTAAATGGGTCAACACTACCTTCACAGATTACCCACCAAACCATTCCTTTCACCCTATCTGTGTCTCCATCACATCAGGAGATAATCTCCCTATTAGTCATTCCTGAGGGAATTGATGAGGTCCTGTTGGGGATGCCATGGCTTCGCTACCATTCTCCTCATATTGAGTGGTCCTCTGGGAGAATTTTGGGATGGAGTAAATCCTGTGAGGGTAGATGTCAGAGGGAGTGCGTTCAGGTTGCTACTACACAGGTACCCGCAGATCTTTCCTCTCTCCCCAAGCACTATTGGTCCCATGCAGACGTGTTCTCCAAAAGAGCTGCGGAGACCCTTCCGCCTCACCGGCCCTATGACTGTCCTATTGACCTCTTGCCTGGTGCTGAGCCTCCCCGGGGTCGAGTCTACCCGTTATCTCTCCCGGAGACGGAGGCAATGTCCCAGTATATTCAGGAGAATCTGGCAAGAGGATTCATTAGGAAGTCAGTGTCACCGGCAGGGGCTGGGTTCTTCTTCGTACAGAAGAAGACTGGAGACTTACGTCCATGCATAGACTACTGGGGTCTTAACGCCATTACCGTTAAGAACAAGTACCCATTACCCCTGATATCTGAGCTCTTTGATAGGCTACGGGGAGCAAAGGTATTTACAAAGTTAGATCTGCGGGGTGCTTACAACCTGATTCGCATCCGTGAGGGGGATGAATGGAAGACGGCTTTTAACACCAGGGATGGGCACTATGAATATCTAGTGATGCCCTTTGGGCTCTGTAATGCCCCAGCCGTTTTCCAAGACTTTGTGAACGACATCTTTCGGGATATGCTCACCACCTCGGTCGTAGTCTATCTGGATGACATTCTCATCTACTCTCCAGATATAGACTCCCATCGGAGAGATGTTCGCAAAGTCTTCGACCTCTTACGGGCAAACTCCCTCTACGCTAAGTTGGAGAAGTGTGTGTTTGAGCAGGAGTCCTTGCCTTTCCTTGGTTATATCATTTCTGCCCAGGGTTTGGCTATGGATCCTGCCAAGCTACAGGCTGTAATGGACTGGCAGGAACCCCATTCTCTTAAAGCGGTGCAGCGCTTTATGGGGTTCATTAATTATTATCGCCAGTTCATTCCACACTTCTCAACTTTGGTAGCTCCCTTGGTCGCCCTCACCAAGAAGGGAGCAAATCCCAAGTTGTGGTCAGAGGAGGTCTCCAAGGCCTTTCTCTCGATTAAGTCACACTTCGCTAGCGCTCCCATCCTACATCGCCCCGATGTAGATAAACCATTCATCTTGGAGGTGGATGCCTCATCCGTTGGTGCTGGAGCAGTCCTTTTCCAAAAGGATGCTCAAGGTCGGAAGCATCCTTGCTTCTTCTTCTCCAAGACCTTCACACCAGCGGAGAGGAATTATTCCATCGGGGACAGGGAGTTGCTAGCCATGAAGTTGGCTTTTTCAGAGTGGAGACACCTCTTGGAGGGAGCTCGCTTTCCCTTCCAAGTCTTCACTGACCACAAGAACTTGGTGTATATACAGACGGCCCAGCGGCTGAATTCTCGCCAGGCTAGATGGTCCCTGTTCTTCTCCCGGTTCCATTTTACTCTCCATTTTCTCTCCGGGGAGAAGAACGTTCGTGCCGACGCTCTCTCCCGCTCCGTAGTGTCATCTGAGGAGGAGGAGGAGGAGCCTCGGCTTATTGTCCCTTCTGAGAGCCTGAGAACTGTAGCTCCGGTTTCGCTAGAGTCTGTGCCCCCGGGCAAGACTTTCGTGCCAGCTAACTTGCGACCGGAGGTTCTCTCTTGGGCTCACTCCTCCAGAGTGGGGGGGCATTTTGGGACCAAGAGGACATCAGAGCTTTTGGCGAGAACATACTGGTGGCCGCATATGGCCCGAGATGTCAGGGACTACATTCAGGCGTGCGTTTCTTGCGCCCAGAATCGGTCTCCTCGGCAACGGCCTGCTGGGTTGCTTTACCCTCTACCGGTGGCAGACAGGCCCTGGGAGATGGTCGGGATGGACTTTGTGGTGGGTCTACCCAAGTCGCGTGGCTGCTCCATTATTTGGGTTGTCACTGACCATTTCTCTAAGATGGTGCATTTGGTGCCGCTTCCTCGGTTACCCTCAGCACGGGCCTTGGCGGTGTTGTTCGTTAAACACGTTTTCCGTTTGCATGGTATGCCTGATAAAATTGTCAGCGATCGGGGTCCCCAGTTCGCATCTCGGTTTTGGAGAGAGCTCTGCCGTTTACTCAGCATAGAGTTAAACCTCTCCTCTGCTTACCATCCCGAGACGAATGGGTTGGTGGAGAGAACCAACCAGACTCTGGTGACATATTTGCGACATTTCGTCTCTGCTAGGCAGGATGACTGGGCATCTTTGCTACCTTGGGCGGAATTTGCCCTGAACAACGCCGTAGCCGATTTCACTGGTCAAATTCCTTTTCTCCTTAATTACGGCCAGCATCCGCGTGTCCCTGTGCCCATGCCCGTGTCCTCCACCGATTCTAGGGTGGCAGACTGGGCGGTGGAGGCACGTGACATCTGGGACCGCACACAGGATGCTATCCGGGCCTCCAAGGAGAGAATGAGGGTTTCGGCTGATACACACCGGCGCCCCGCTCCGGTCTTTGCTCCCGGCGACTTAGTGTGGCTCTCCGCCCGTAACATCAGGCTGCGAGTTGAGTCCACTAAGTTTGCTCCTCGCTACATTGGCCCGTTTAAAGTTCTGGAACAGGTCAACCCTGTGGTTTACCGTTTGGCCATTCCTCCACGCCTTGGTATCACCGATACCTTTCACGTTTCCCTCTTAAAGCCCGTTCGTTTGTCTCGGTTTTCTGAGTCATCTGCTGGGACATCGGGTTCATCCACGGATGAATTTGAGGTGAATGCTATTGTGGGAAGCAAGGTGGTACGTGGCAAAAAATTTTATTTGGTGGATTGGAAGGGTCATGGTCCAGAGGATAGAACCTGGGAGCCTGTGGAGCACATTCGGGCTCCACAGCTCATTGCTGCCTTTGAACGTAGCGAGGCCCAAGGAGGGGGGGGCCCTAGGAGGGGGGGTAATGTTAGGGGTCGAGTTCCCGCTTCTGCACTGGGGGAATCTCGAGCCACTTCCGCTGCGGTCTCCCATTCTTGTCCAGCCGCAGTGGAGCCTGCTCAGCAAGGACGTCGGTCCCAGCGTCTTGCTCATTCTCACTCTGTTCAGAGAGTTAGTGCTGCTTCTCCAGTCTCTGCCATTAAAGTCAGTACTGGTCAGCAGCGAGCGGACTTCTCTGGGACTAAGTCCTTGTCTGCATGTACTGAGCATACCCAGCGTAAGGTCTCCCGTTGGAGATCGAGGGTCATGTGCTCAGGCTCTGCAGCACATTCCATTGGTCCTCTTGGCAGGTCCTAGAAGGGCAAAAGTGCTGTGGCCACTTCCTGTGCTGCTCCTATATAAACTGCGCATGACCGCACGGCCATGCGCTAGTATTGTCTTGTTATTATGTGTGTGTGTAGATGGATGTATGTCGAAGGATGAAAGCTCCTAAATATCCCTCCCTAGTGTTGTTGACTGTTCGCGGATGATGGTAGCTATCTAGCGCCCGACTTGCCATCTACACGAAACACACATCTCAGCGTCCTATAGCAGTGCCTGCCAGTACGGCGCTGTGCGCTTGCCTTGCGCTTTCCATACCCGAGTCTGGGTGGTTAGTGGCGTCCGTTAGTGCGGCATCGCTCGCACTCTTGTGCACATATTTGTCCTAAGGTTCTCTACACACCCAGTTGCGGTGTTACGCCAGCAAGGGTCTAATCGGGCTTCAATCCCTTCTGGGGTTAAGTCCGCTGACCACTTGCTCGCGCTCTAGTGCGGTACTGCGGTCCTGTGAGTTAACAGGATCGCTTTCTTCACGCTGGGTGAGGTTTAACCCACGCGTGTATACTTTAGTGTACCGCCATATTGTCTGCCAATTACTAGCAGCAGGTCCCCACCTGCACGGTGGACCCCGGACTGCGAACGCACCTTTATCATCTGTCTTGGTGCGTTCCGCCAGTCCTAACACAATCTTCATGCTTTCGGCCTATATCAGATATTAAACTGCATTTGGAATACTTGTTTGGTTGGGCCTACTAACGTTGTCTGCTGCTGCTTAGTGTTATCCTTGACTAAACAAAGCTGAGCTTCAATCTTTAGGCTTTCAGCCTATATCAGATATTAAACTGCATTTGGAATACTTGTTTGGTTGGACCTACTAACGGTGTCTGCCGCTGCTTGGTGTTATCCTCGACTGAATAATGCTGAGCTTCAATCTTCAGGCTTTCGGCCTATATCAGATATTAAACTGCATTTGGAATACTTGTTTGGTTGGGCCTACTAACGTTGTATGCTGCTGCTTAGTGTTATCCTCGACTAAATAAAGCTTAGCTTCAATCTTTAGGCTTTCAGAATATATCAGATATTAAACTGCATTTGGAATACTTGTTTGGTTGGGCCTACTAACGGTGTCTGCGGCTGCTTGCTTTTCTCAACTGAACAAATCTGAGCTTCAATCTTCAGGCTTTCGGCCTATATCAGATATAAAACTACATTTGGCCTACTTGTTTGGTTGGGCCTACTAATGGTGTCTGCCGCTGCTTGATTTTATCCTCGACTAAACAAAGCTGAGCTTCAATCTTCAGGCTTTCGGCCTATATCAGATATTAAACTGCATTTGAACTACTTGTTTGGTTGGGCCTACTAACGGTGTCTGCCGCTGCTTTCTTTTCTCAGCTGAACAAAGCTGAGCTTCATTCTTCAGGCTTTGGGCCTATATCAGATATTAAACTGCATTTGGCCTACTTGTTTGGTTGGGCCTATTAACGGTGTCTGCCGCTGCTTGGTGTTATCCTCAACTGAACAAAGCTGAGCTTCAATCTTCAGGCTTTCGGCCTATATCCGATATTAAACTGCTTTTGGACTACTTGTTTGGTTGAGCCTATTAACAGTGTCTGCCGCTGCTTGGTGTTATCCTCGACTGAACAAAGCTGAGTTTCAATCTTCAGGCTTTCGGCCTATATGAGATATTAAACTGCATTTGGACTACTTGTTTGGTTGGGCCTACTAACGGTGTCTGCCGCTGCTTGCTTTTCTCAACTGAACAAAGCTGAGTTTCAATCTTCAGGCTTTCGGCCTATATCAGATATTAAACTGCATTTCGCCTACTTGTTTGATTGGGCCTACTACCAATGTCTGCCTCTGCTTGGTGTTATCCTCGACTGAACAAAGCTGAGCTTCAATCTTCAGGCTTTCGGCCTATATCAGATATTAAACTGCATTTGGCCTACTTGTTTGGTTGGGCCTACTAACGTTGTCTGCTGCTGCTTAGTGTTATCCTCGACTAAACAAAGCTGATCTTCAATCTTCAGGCTTTCAGCCTATATCAGATATTAAACTGCATTTGGAATACTTGTTTGGTTGGGCCTACTAACGTTGTCTGCTGATGCTTAGTGTTATCAACGACTACACAAAGCTGAGCTTCAATCTTCAGGCTTTCAGCCTATATCAGATATTAAACTGCATTTAGAATACTTGTTTAGTTGGGCCTACTAACGGTGTCTGCAGCTGCTTGCTGTTCTCAACTGAACAAATCTGAGCTTCAATCTTCAGGCTTTCGGCCTATATCAGATATAAAACTGCATTTGGCCTACTTGTTTGGTTGGGCCTACTTACGGTGTTTTCCGCTGCTTAGTGTTATCCTCGACTGAACAAAGCTGAGCTTCCATCGTCAGGCTTTCGGTCTATATCAGAACTTAAACTGCATTTGGACTACTTGTTTGATTGGGCCTACTAACGGTGTCTGCCGCTGCTTGCTTTTCTCAGCTGAACAAAGCTGAGCTTCAATCTTCAGGCTTTCGGCCTATATCAGATATTAAACTGCATTTGGACTACTTTTTGGTTGGGCCTATTAACTGTGTCTGCCGCTGCTTGGTGTTATTCTTGACTGAACAACGCTGAGCTTCAATCTTCAGGCTTTCGGCCTATATCAAATATTAAACTGCATTTGGACTACTTGTTTGGTTGGGCCTACTAACGGTGACTGCCGCTGCTTGCTTTTCTCAACTGAACAAAGCTGAGCTTCAATATTCAGGCTTTCGGCCTATATCAGATATTAAACTGCATTTGGCCTACTTGTTTGGTTGGGCCTACTAACAGTGTCTGCCGCTGGTTGGTGTTATCCTCCACTGAACAAAGCTGAGCTCCAATCTTCAGGCTTTCGGCCTATATCAGATATTAAACTGCATTTGGACTACTTGCTTGGTTGGGCCTATTAACAGTGTCTGCCGCTGCTTGGTGTTATTCTCGACTGAACAAAGCTGAGCTTCAATCTTCAGGCTTTCGGCCCATATCAGATATTAAACTGCATTTGGACTACTTGTAAGGTTGGGCCTACTAACGGTGTCTGCTGCTGCTTCCTTTTCTCAACTGAACAAAGCTGAGCTTCAATCTTCAGGCTTTCGGCCTATATCAGATATTAAACTGCATTTGGCCTACTTGTTTGGTTGGGCCTACTAACAGTGTCTGCCGCTGCTTGATGTTATCCTCCACTGAACAAAGCTGAGCTTCAACCTTCAGGCTTTCGGCCTATATCAGATATTAAACTGCATTTGGACTACTTGTTTGGTTGGGCCTACTAACGGTGTCTGCCGCTGCTTGATGTTATCCTCCACTGAACAAAGCTGAGCTTCAATCTTCAGGCTTTCGGCCTATATCAGATATTAAACTGCATTTGGACTACTTGTTTGGTTGGGCCTACTTACGGTGTCTGCCGCTGCTTGGTGTTATCCTTGACTGACCAAAGCTGAGCTTCGATCTTCAGGCTTTCGGCCTATATCAGAACTTAAACTGCATTTGGACTACTTGTTGGGTTGATCCTACTAACGGTGTCTGCCGCTGCTTGCTTTTCTCAGCTGAACAAAGCTGAGCTTCAATCTTCAGGCTTTCGGGCTATATCAGATATTAAACTGCATTTGGCCTACTTGTTTGGTTGGGCCTATTAACAGTGTCTGCCGCTGCTTAGTGTTATCCTTGACTAAACAAATCTGAGCTTCAATCTTCAGGCTTTCTGCCTATATCAAATATAAAACTGCATTTGGCCTACTTGTTTGGTTGGGCCTACTAACGTTGTCTGCTGCTGCTTAGTTTTATCCTCGACTAAACAAAGCTGAGCTTCAATCTTCAGGCTTTCAGCCTATATCAGATATTAAACTGCATTTGGAATACTTGTTTGGTTGGGCCTACTAACAGTGTCTGCGGCTGCTTGCTTTTCTCAACTGAACAAAGCTGAGCTTCAATCTTCAGGCTTTCGGCCTATATCAGATATAAAACTGCATTTGGCCTACTTGTTTGGTTGGGCCTACTAACGTTGTCTGCTGCTGCTTAGTTTTATCCTCGACTAAACAAAGCTGAGCTTCAATCTTCAGGCTTTCGGCCTATATCAGATATTAAACTGCATTTGGAATACTTGTTTGGTTGGGCCTACTAACAGTGTCTGCGGCTGCTTGCTTTTCTCAACTGAACAAAGCTGAGCTTCAATCTTCAGGCTTTCGGCCTATATCAGATATTAAACTGCATTTGGCCTACTTGTTTGGTTGGGCCTACTAACAGTGTCTGCCGCTGCTTGGTGTTATCCTCCACAGAACAAAGCTGAGCTTCAATCTTCAGGCTTTCGGCCTATATCAGATATTAAACTGCATTTGGCCTACTTGTTTGGTTAGGCCTACTAACGGTGTCTGCCGCTGCTTGGTGTTATCCTCGACTGAATAAAGCTGAGCTTCAATCTCCATGCTTTCGGCCTATATCAGATATTAAACTGCATTTGGAATACTTGTTTGGTTGGGCCTACTAACATTGTCTGCTGCTGCTTAGTGTTATCCTTGACCAAACAAAGCTGAGCTTCAATCTTTAGGCTTTCAGCCTATATCAGATATTAAACTGCATTTGGAATACTTGTTTGGTTGGACCTACTAACTGTGTCTGCCACTGCTTGGTGTAATCCTCGACTGAATAATGCTGAGCTTCAATCTTTAGGCTTTCGGCCTATATCAGATATTAAACTGCATTTGGCCTACTTGTTTAGTTGGGCCTACTAACGTTGTCTGCTGCTGCTTAGTGTTATCCTCGACTAAACAAAGCTGAGCTTCAATCTTCAGGCTTTCGGCCTATATCAGATATTAAACTGCATTTGGCCTACTTGTTTAGTTGGGCCTACTAACGTTGTCTGCTGCTGCTTAGTGTTATCCTCGACTAAACAAAGCTGAGCTTCAATCTTCAGACTTTCAGCCTATATTCGATATAAAACTGCATTTGGAATATTTGTTTGGTTGGGCCTACTAACGTTGTCTGCTGCTGCTTAGTGTTATCCACGACTAAACAAAGCTGAGCTTCAATCTTCAGGCTTTCAGCCTATATCAGATATTAAACTGCATTTAGAATACTTGTTTGGTTGGGCCTACTAACGGTGTCTGCAGCTGCTTGCTGTTCTCAACTGAACAAATCTGAGCTTCAATCTTCAGGCTTTCGGCCTATATCAGATATAAAACTGCATTTGGCCTACTTGTTTGGTTGGGCCTACTTACGGTGTCTTCCGCTGCTTGGTGTTATCCTCGACTGAACAAAGCTGAGCTTCCATCATCAGGCTTTCGGCCTATATCAGAACTTAAACTGCATTTGGACTACTTGTTTGATTGGGCCTACTAACGGTGTCTGCCGCTGCTTGCTTTTCTCAGCTGAACAAAGCTGAGCTTCAATCTTCAGGCTTTCGGCCTATATCAGATATTAAACTGCATTTGGACTACTTTTTGGTTGGGCCTATTAACTGTGTCTGCCGCTGCTTGGTGTTATTCTTGAATGAACAACGCTGAGCTTCAATCTTCAGGCTTTCGGCCTATATCAAATATTAAACTGCATTTGGACTACTTGTTTGGTTGGGCCTACTAACGGTGACTGCCGCTGCTTGCTTTTCTCAACTGAACAAAGCTGAGCTTCAATATTCAGGCTTTCGGCCTATATCAGATATTAAACTGCATTTGGCCTACTTGTTTGGTTGGGCCTACTAACAGTGTCTGCCGCTGCTTGGTGTTATCCTCCACTGAACAAAGCTGAGCTCCAATCTTCAGGCTTTCGGCCTATATCAGATATTAAACTGCATTTGGACTACTTGCTTGGTTGGGCCTATTAACGGTGTCTGCCGCTGCTTGGTGTTATTCTCGACTGAACAAAGCTGAGCTTCAATCTTCAGGCTTTCGGCCTATATCAGATATTAAACTGCATTTGGACTACTTGTAAGGTTGGGCCTACTAACGGTGTCTGCTGCTGCTTCCTTTTCTCAACTGAACAAAGCTGAGCTTCAATCTTCAGGCTTTCGGCCTATATCAGATATTAAACTGCATTTGGCCTACTTGTTTGGTTGGGCCTACTAACAGTGTCTGCCGCTGCTTGATGTTATCCTCCACTGAACAAAGCTGAGCTTCAACCTTCAGGCTTTCGGCCTATATCAGATATTAAACTGCATTTGGACTACTTGTTTGGTTGGGCCTACTAACGGTGTCTGCCGCTGCTTGATGTTATCCTCCACTGAACAAAGCTGAGCTTCAATCTTCAGGCTTTCGGCCTATATCAGATATTAAACTGCATTTGGACTACTTGTTTGGTTGGGCCTACTTACGGTGTCTGCCGCTGCTTGGTGTTATCCTTGACTGACCAAAGCTGAGCTTCAATCTTCAGGCTTTCGGCCTATATCAGAACTTAAACTGCATTTGGACTACTTGTTGGGTTGATCCTACTAACGGTGTCTGCCGCTGCTTGCTTTTCTCAGCTGAACAAAGCTGAGCTTCAATCTTCAGGCTTTCGGCCTATATCAGATATTAAACTGCATTTGGCCTACTTGTTTGGTTGGGCCTATTAACAGTGTCTGCCGCTGCTTAGTGTTATCCTTGACTAAACAAATCTGAGCTTCAATCTTCAGGCTTTCTGCCTATATCAAATATAAAACTGCATTTGGCCTACTTGTTTGGTTGGGCCTACTAACGTTGTCTGCTGCTGCTTAGTTTTATCCTCGACTAAACAAAGCTGAGCTTCAATCTTCAGGCTTTCAGCCTATATCAGATATTAAACTGCATTTGGAATACTTGTTTGGTTGGGCCTACCAACAGTGTCTGCGGCTGCTTGCTTTTCTCAACTGAACAAAGCTGAGCTTCAATCTTCAGGCTTTCGGCCTATATCAGATATAAAACTGCATTTGGCCTACTTGTTTGGTTGGGCCTACTAACGTTGTCTGCTGCTGCTTAGTTTTATCCTCGACTAAACAAAGCTGAGCTTCAATCTTCAGGCTTTCGGCCTATATCAGATATTAAACTGCATTTGGAATACTTGTTTGGTTGGGCCTACTAACAGTGTCTGCGGCTGCTTGCTTTTCTCAACTGAACAAAGCTGAGCTTCAATCTTCAGGCTTTCGGCCTATATCAGATATTAAACTGCATTTGGCCTACTTGTTTGGTTGGGCCTACTAACAGTGTCTGCCGCTGCTTGGTGTTATCCTCCACAGAACAAAGCTGAGCTTCAATCTTCAGGCTTTCGGCCTATATCAGATATTAAACTGCATTTGGCCTACTTGTTTGGTTAGGCCTACTAACGGTGTCTGCCGCTGCTTGGTGTTATCCTCGACTGAATAAAGCTGAGCTTCAATCTCCATGCTTTCGGCCTATATCAGATATTAAACTGCATTTGGAATACTTGTTTGGTTGGGCCTACTAACGTTGTCTGCTGCTGCTTAGTGTTATCCTTGACTAAACAAAGCTGAGCTTCAATCTTTAGGCTTTCAGCCTATATCAGATATTAAACTGCATTTGGAATACTTGTTTGGTTGGACCTACTAACGGTGTCTGCCGCTGCTTGGTGTAATCCTCGACTGAATAATGCTGAGCTTCAATCTTTAGGCTTTCGGCCTATATCAGATATTAAACTGCATTTGGAATACTTGTTTGGTTGGGCCTACTAACGTTGTATGCTGCTGCTTAGTGTTATCCTCGACTAAACAAAGCTTAGCTTCAATCTTTAGGCTTTCAGCCTATATCAGATATTAAACTGCATTTGGAATACTTGTTTGGTTGGGCCTACTAACGGTGTCTGCGGCTGCTTGCTTTTCTCAACTGAACAAATCTGAGCTTCAATCTTCAGGCTTTCGGCCTATATCAGATATAAAACTGCATTTGGCCTACTTGTTTGGTTGGGCCTACTAATGGAGTCTGCCGCTGCTTGATTTTATCCTCGACTGAACAAAGCTGAGCTTCAATCTTCAGGCTTTCGGCCTATATCAGATATTAAACTGCATTTGGACTACTTGTTTGGTTGGGCCTACTAACGGTGTCTGCCGATGCTTGCTTTTCTCAGCTGAACAAAGCTGAGCTTCATTCTTCAGGCTTTGGGCCTATATCAGATATTAAACTGCATTTGGCCTACTTGTTTGGTTGGGCCTACTAACGGTGTCTGCCGCTGCTTGGTGTTATCCTCGACTGAACAAAGCTGAGCTTCAATCTTCAGGCTTTCGGCCTATATGAGATATTAAACTGCATTTGGACTACTTGTTTGGTTGGGCCTACTAACGGTGTCTGCCGCTGCTTGCTTTTCTCAACTGAACAAAGCTGAGCTTCAATCTTTAGGCTTTCGGCCTATATCAGATATTAAACTGCATTTCGCCTACTTGTTTGATTGGGCCTACTACCAATGTCTGCCGCTGCTTGGTGTTATCCTCGACTGAACAAAGCTGAGCTTCAATCTTCAGGCTTTCGGCCTATATCAGATATTAAACTGCATTTGGCCTACTTGTTTGGTTGGGCCTACTAACGTTGTCTGCTGCTGCTTAGTGTTATCCTCGACTAAACAAAGCTAATCTTCAATCTTCAGGCTTTCAGCCTATATCAGATATTAAACTGCATTTGGAATACTTGTTTGGTTGGGCCTACTAACGTTGTCTGCTGCTGCTTAGTGTTATCAACGACTAAACAAAGCTGAGCTTCAATCTTCAGGCTTTCAGCCTATATCAGATATTAAACTGCATTTAGAATACTTGTTTGGTTGGGCCTACTAACGGTGTCTGCAGCTGCTTGCTGTTCTCAACTGAACAAATCTGAGCTTCAATCTTCGGGCTTTCGGCCTATATCAGATATAAAACTGCATTTGGCCTACTTGTTTGGTTGGGCCTACTTACAGTGTCTGCCGCTGCTTGGTGTTATCCTCGATTGAACAAAGCTGAGCTTCCATCTTCAGGCTTTCGGCCTATATCAGAACTTAAACTGCATTTGGACTACTTGTTGGGTTGATCCTACTAACGGTGTCTGCCGCTGCTTGCTTTTCTCAGCTGAACAAAGCTGAGCTTCAATCTTCAGGCTTTCGGCCTATATCAGATATTAAACTGCATTTGGCCTACTTGTTTGGTTGGGCCTATTAACAGTGTCTGCCGCTGCTTAGTGTTATCCTTGACTAAACAAATCTGAGCTTCAATCTTCAGGCTTTCGGCCTATATCAAATATAAAACTGCATTTGGCCTACTTGTTTGGTTGGGACTACTAACGTTGTCTGCTGCTGCTTAGTTTTATCCTAGACTAAACAAAGCTGAGCTTCAATCTTCAGGCTTTCAGCCTGTATCAGATATTAAACTGCATTTGGAATACTTCTTTGGTTGGGCCTACTAACAGTGTCTGCGGCTGCTTGCTTTTCTCAACTTAACAAAGCTGAGCTTCAATCTTCAGGCTTTCGGCCTATATCAGATATAAAACTGCATTTGGCCTACTTGTTTGGTTGGACCTACTAACGTTGTCTGCTGCTGCTTAGTTTTATCCTCGACTAAACAAAGCTGAGCTTCAATCTTCAGGCTTTCGGCCTATATCAGATATTAAACTGCATTTGGAATACTTGTTTGGTTGGGCCTACTAACAGTGTCTGCGGCTGCTTGCTTTTCTTAACTGAACAAAGCTGAGCTTCAATCTTCAGGCTTTCGGCCTATATCAGATATTAAACTGCATTTGGCCTACTTGTTTGGTTGGGCCTACTAACAGTGTCTGCCGCTGCTTGGTGTTATCCTCCACAAAACAAAGCTGAGCTTCAATCTTCAGGCTTTCGGCCTATATCAGATATTAAACTGCATTTGGCCTACTTGTTTGGTTAGGCCTACTAACGGTGTCTGCCGCTGCTTGGTGTTATCCTCGACTGAATAAAGCTGAGCTTCAATCTGTTAGGGGTCGAGTTCCCGCTTCTGCACTGGGGGAATCTCGAGCCACTTCCGCTGCGGTCTCCCATTCTTGTCCAGCCGCAGTGGAGCCTGCTCAGCAAGGACGTCGGTCCCAGCGTCTTGCTCATTCTCACTCTGTTCAGAGAGTTAGTGCTGCTTCTCCAGTCTCTGCCATTAACGTCAGTACTGGTCAGCAGCGAGCGGACTTCTCTGGGACTAAGTCCTTGTCTGCATGTACTGAGCATGCCCAGCGTAAGGTCTCCCGTTGGAGATCGAGGGTCATGTGCTCAGGCTCTGCAGCACATTCCATTGGTCCTCTTGGCAGGTCCTAGAAGGGCCAAAGTGCTGTGGCCACTTCCTGTGCTGCTCCTATATAAACTGCGCATGACCGCACGGCCATGCGCTAGTATTGTCTTGTTATTATGTGTGTGTGTAGATGGATGTATGTCGAAGGATGAAAGCTCCTAAATATCCCTCCCTAGTGTTGTTGACTGTTCGCGGATGATGGTAGCTATCTAGCGCCCGACTTGCCATCTACACGAAACACACATCTCAGCGTCCTATAGCTGTGCCTGCCAGTACGGCGCCGTGCGCTTGCCTTGCGCTTTCCATACCCGAGTCTGGGTGGTTAGTGGCGTCCGTTAGTGCGGCATCGCTCGCACTCTTGTGCACATATTTGTCCTAAGGTTCTCTACACACCCAGTTGCGGTGTTACGCCAGCAAGGGTCTAATCGGGCTTCAATCCCTTCTGGGGTTAAGTCCGCTGACCACTTGCTCGCGCTCTAGTGCGGTACTGCGGTCCTGTGAGTTAACAGGATCGCTTTCTTCACGCTGGGTGAGGTTTAACCCACGCGTGTATACTTTAGTGTACCGCCATATTGTCTGCCAATTACTAGCAGCAGGTCCCCACCTGCACGGTGGACCCCGGACTGCGAACGCACCTTTATCATCTGTCTTGGTGCGTTCCGCCAGTCCTAACAGAATACTAGCGCCAGGGTCTGGCTAGTAAAATGGCGGACGACCAGCGTTTACAGCGGTACATCCAGCAGCTGGAGGGAAGGTTGGCGGCTCTTGAGCGTACAACCTCAGCTGTGGATGTCACTGCTGTAGCTGTGCAGGCTGCAAGTGTAGCCGCAGCCAGTTTGTCCACTGCCACCCCTGCTCCGACTTTATCCCGTCTCCCACTACCTGACAAGTTTGCTGGAGAGAGCAAACATTGTCGTGGATTCGTGAGCCAGTGCTCTATCCATCTCGAGCTCCTGGCTGCACGTTTTCCTACAGAGCGGGCTAAGGTGGGATTTATTGTCTCGCTGTTGTCGGGCAGGGCGTTGGAGTGGGCTACGCCGCTGTGGGTGCGTGATGATCATGTGGTGCAGAGTGCTCCGTTGTTTCTGGGCACGCTGAAAAAGGTCTTTCTAGGACCTCAACTCACCCATGATACAGCGCTCCAACTACTGGCATTAACTCAGGGTGAGTCCTTGGTCAGCCATTTTTCCGTCCGATTCCGTACTTTAGCTTCCGAGCTGGAGTGGTCGGATAAAGCCCTTATCCCCATATTCTGGAGGGGCCTGGCTGACCATGTTAAGGACGCTCTGGCCACTAGGGAGATTCCTGCCACACTGGAGGAGTTAATATCTATTTCTACTCGTATAGACCTCCGTTTTAACGAGCGGAGGTTGGAACGAGCCCAGTGTAGGCAGAGGTTTCGGCTGGCTCCTACCTTCGCCAAACCTTTGAAATCTCCAGTCCAGGCATCTGAGTCACATGAGACCTTGGAGGTGACACGAGCGGGATCCAAGTCTCAGTCCGCTCGTGCACATAAGGTTCGTCATGTTTGCCAGCAGTCAGGACGTCTTGCCTCCAAGAGTCCTCAGCGGTCGGGGAAACGTCAGCGTCTAGTGGCAGTTGGAGGAGGTACACTAGACACGGCGACGTTTGCCTCAAAGTTGTCCTTCAAGGGGATAATTACCATAGGCCCATCCACTCTCACGGTCGAGCTATGCTTGGATTCTGGGGCAGAGGGTAACTTTATGTCCTCCGCCTTTGCCCAGCGTCACGCAATACCCTTGGTGATGCTCGCCCAGCCAGTGACCGTTCGAGTGGTAAATGGGTCAACACTACCTTCACAGATTACCCACCAAACCATTCCTTTCACCCTATCTGTGTCTCCATCACATCAGGAGATAATCTCCCTATTAGTCATTCCTGAGGGAATTGATGAGGTCCTGTTGGGGATGCCATGGCTTCGCTACCATTCTCCTCATATTGAGTGGTCCTCTGGGAGAATTTTGGGATGGAGTAAATCCTGTGAGGGTAGATGTCAGAGGGAGTGCGTTCAGGTTGCTACTACACAGGTACCCGCAGATCTTTCCTCTCTCCCCAAGCACTATTGGTCCCATGCAGACGTGTTCTCCAAAAGAGCTGCGGAGACCCTTCCGCCTCACCGGCCCTATGACTGTCCTATTGACCTCTTGCCTGGTGCTGAGCCTCCCCGGGGTCGAGTCTACCCGTTATCTCTCCCGGAGACGGAGGCAATGTCCCAGTATATTCAGGAGAATCTGGCAAGAGGATTCATTAGGAAGTCAGTGTCACCGGCAGGGGCTGGGTTCTTCTTCGTACAGAAGAAGACTGGAGACTTACGTCCATGCATAGACTACTGGGGTCTTAACGCCATTACCGTTAAGAACAAGTACCCATTACCCCTGATATCTGAGCTCTTTGATAGGCTACGGGGAGCAAAGGTATTTACAAAGTTAGATCTGCGGGGTGCTTACAACCTGATTCGCATCCGTGAGGGGGATGAATGGAAGACGGCTTTTAACACCAGGGATGGGCACTATGAATATCTAGTGATGCCCTTTGGGCTCTGTAATGCCCCAGCCGTTTTCCAAGACTTTGTGAACGACATCTTTCGGGATATGCTCACCACCTCGGTCGTAGTCTATCTGGATGACATTCTCATCTACTCTCCAGATATAGACTCCCATCGGAGAGATGTTCGCAAAGTCTTCGACCTCTTACGGGCAAACTCCCTCTACGCTAAGTTGGAGAAGTGTGTGTTTGAGCAGGAGTCCTTGCCTTTCCTTGGTTATATCATTTCTGCCCAGGGTTTGGCTATGGATCCTGCCAAGCTACAGGCTGTAATGGACTGGCAGGAACCCCATTCTCTTAAAGCGGTGCAGCGCTTTATGGGGTTCATTAATTATTATCGCCAGTTCATTCCACACTTCTCAACTTTGGTAGCTCCCTTGGTCGCCCTCACCAAGAAGGGAGCAAATCCCAAGTTGTGGTCAGAGGAGGTCTCCAAGGCCTTTCTCTCGATTAAGTCACACTTCGCTAGCGCTCCCATCCTACATCGCCCCGATGTAGATAAACCATTCATCTTGGAGGTGGATGCCTCATCCGTTGGTGCTGGAGCAGTCCTTTTCCAAAAGGATGCTCAAGGTCGGAAGCATCCTTGCTTCTTCTTCTCCAAGACCTTCACACCAGCGGAGAGGAATTATTCCATCGGGGACAGGGAGTTGCTAGCCATGAAGTTGGCTTTTTCAGAGTGGAGACACCTCTTGGAGGGAGCTCGCTTTCCCTTCCAAGTCTTCACTGACCACAAGAACTTGGTGTATATACAGACGGCCCAGCGGCTGAATTCTCGCCAGGCTAGATGGTCCCTGTTCTTCTCCCGGTTCCATTTTACTCTCCATTTTCTCTCCGGGGAGAAGAACGTTCGTGCCGACGCTCTCTCCCGCTCCGTAGTGTCATCTGAGGAGGAGGAGGAGGAGCCTCGGCTTATTGTCCCTTCTGAGAGCCTGAGAACTGTAGCTCCGGTTTCGCTAGAGTCTGTGCCCCCGGGCAAGACTTTCGTGCCAGCTAACTTGCGACCGGAGGTTCTCTCTTGGGCTCACTCCTCCAGAGTGGGGGGGCATTTTGGGACCAAGAGGACATCAGAGCTTTTGGCGAGAACATACTGGTGGCCGCATATGGCCCGAGATGTCAGGGACTACATTCAGGCGTGCGTTTCTTGCGCCCAGAATCGGTCTCCTCGGCAACGGCCTGCTGGGTTGCTTTACCCTCTACCGGTGGCAGACAGGCCCTGGGAGATGGTCGGGATGGACTTTGTGGTGGGTCTACCCAAGTCGCGTGGCTGCTCCATTATTTGGGTTGTCACTGACCATTTCTCTAAGATGGTGCATTTGGTGCCGCTTCCTCGGTTACCCTCAGCACGGGCCTTGGCGGTGTTGTTCGTTAAACACGTTTTCCGTTTGCATGGTATGCCTGATAAAATTGTCAGCGATCGGGGTCCCCAGTTCGCATCTCGGTTTTGGAGAGAGCTCTGCCGTTTACTCAGCATAGAGTTAAACCTCTCCTCTGCTTACCATCCCGAGACGAATGGGTTGGTGGAGAGAACCAACCAGACTCTGGTGACATATTTGCGACATTTCGTCTCTGCTAGGCAGGATGACTGGGCATCTTTGCTACCTTGGGCGGAATTTGCCCTGAACAACGCCGTAGCCGATTTCACTGGTCAAATTCCTTTTCTCCTTAATTACGGCCAGCATCCGCGTGTCCCTGTGCCCATGCCCGTGTCCTCCACCGATTCTAGGGTGGCAGACTGGGCGGTGGAGGCACGTGACATCTGGGACCGCACACAGGATGCTATCCGGGCCTCCAAGGAGAGAATGAGGGTTTCGGCTGATACACACCGGCGCCCCGCTCCGGTCTTTGCTCCCGGCGACTTAGTGTGGCTCTCCGCCCGTAACATCAGGCTGCGAGTTGAGTCCACTAAGTTTGCTCCTCGCTACATTGGCCCGTTTAAAGTTCTGGAACAGGTCAACCCTGTGGTTTACCGTTTGGCCATTCCTCCACGCCTTGGTATCACCGATACCTTTCACGTTTCCCTCTTAAAGCCCGTTCGTTTGTCTCGGTTTTCTGAGTCATCTGCTGGGACATCGGGTTCATCCACGGATGAATTTGAGGTGAATGCTATTGTGGGAAGCAAGGTGGTACGTGGCAAAAAATTTTATTTGGTGGATTGGAAGGGTCATGGTCCAGAGGATAGAACCTGGGAGCCTGTGGAGCACATTCGGGCTCCACAGCTCATTGCTGCCTTTGAACGTAGCGAGGCCCAAGGAGGGGGGGGCCCTAGGAGGGGGGGGTAATGTTAGGGGTCGAGTTCCCGCTTCTGCACTGGGGGAATCTCGAGCCACTTCCGCTGCGGTCTCCCATTCTTGTCCAGCCGCAGTGGAGCCTGCTCAGCAAGGACGTCGGTCCCAGCGTCTTGCTCATTCTCACTCTGTTCAGAGAGTTAGTGCTGCTTCTCCAGTCTCTGCCATTAAAGTCAGTACTGGTCAGCAGCGAGCGGACTTCTCTGGGACTAAGTCCTTGTCTGCATGTACTGAGCATACCCAGCGTAAGGTCTCCCGTTGGAGATCGAGGGTCATGTGCTCAGGCTCTGCAGCACATTCCATTGGTCCTCTTGGCAGGTCCTAGAAGGGCAAAAGTGCTGTGGCCACTTCCTGTGCTGCTCCTATATAAACTGCGCATGACCGCACGGCCATGCGCTAGTATTGTCTTGTTATTATGTGTGTGTGTAGATGGATGTATGTCGAAGGATGAAAGCTCCTAAATATCCCTCCCTAGTGTTGTTGACTGTTCGCGGATGATGGTAGCTATCTAGCGCCCGACTTGCCATCTACACGAAACACACATCTCAGGGTCCTATAGCAGTGCCTGCCAGTACGGCGCTGTGCGCTTGCCTTGCGCTTTCCATACCCGAGTCTGGGTGGTTAGTGGCGTCCGTTAGTGCGGCATCGCTCGCACTCTTGTGCACATATTTGTCCTAAGGTTCTCTACACACCCAGTTGCGGTGTTACGCCAGCAAGGGTCTAATCGGGCTTCAATCCCTTCTGGGGTTAAGTCCGCTGACCACTTGCTCGCGCTCTAGTGCGGTACTGCGGTCCTGTGAGTTAACAGGATCGCTTTCTTCACGCTGGGTGAGGTTTAACCCACGCGTGTATACTTTAGTGTACCGCCATATTGTCTGCCAATTACTAGCAGCAGGTCCCCACCTGCACGGTGGACCCCGGACTGCGAACGCACCTTTATCATCTGTCTTGGTGCGTTCCGCCAGTCCTAACACAATCTTCATGCTTTCGGCCTATATCAGATATTAAACTGCATTTGGAATACTTGTTTGGTTGGGCCTACTAACGTTGTCTGCTGCTGCTTAGTGTTATCCTTGACTAAACAAAGCTGAGCTTCAATCTTTAGGCTTTCAGCCTATATCAGATATTAAACTGCATTTGGAATACTTGTTTGGTTGGACCTACTAACGGTGTCTGCCGCTGCTTGGTGTTATCCTCGACTGAATAATGCTGAGCTTCAATCTTCAGGCTTTCGGCCTATATCAGATATTAAACTGCATTTGGAATACTTGTTTGGTTGGGCCTACTAACGTTGTATGCTGCTGCTTAGTGTTATCCTCGACTAAATAAAGCTTAGCTTCAATCTTTAGGCTTTCAGAATATATCAGATATTAAACTGCATTTGGAATACTTGTTTGGTTGGGCCTACTAACGGTGTCTGCGGCTGCTTGCTTTTCTCAACTGAACAAATCTGAGCTTCAATCTTCAGGCTTTCGGCCTATATCAGATATAAAACTACATTTGGCCTACTTGTTTGGTTGGGCCTACTAATGGTGTCTGCCGCTGCTTGATTTTATCCTCGACTAAACAAAGCTGAGCTTCAATCTTCAGGCTTTCGGCCTATATCAGATATTAAACTGCATTTGAACTACTTGTTTGGTTGGGCCTACTAACGGTGTCTGCCGCTGCTTTCTTTTCTCAGCTGAACAAAGCTGAGCTTCATTCTTCAGGCTTTGGGCCTATATCAGATATTAAACTGCATTTGGCCTACTTGTTTGGTTGGGCCTATTAACGGTGTCTGCCGCTGCTTGGTGTTATCCTCAACTGAACAAAGCTGAGCTTCAATCTTCAGGCTTTCGGCCTATATCCGATATTAAACTGCTTTTGGACTACTTGTTTGGTTGAGCCTATTAACAGTGTCTGCCGCTGCTTGGTGTTATCCTCGACTGAACAAAGCTGAGTTTCAATCTTCAGGCTTTCGGCCTATATGAGATATTAAACTGCATTTGGACTACTTGTTTGGTTGGGCCTACTAACGGTGTCTGCCGCTGCTTGCTTTTCTCAACTGAACAAAGCTGAGTTTCAATCTTCAGGCTTTCGGCCTATATCAGATATTAAACTGCATTTCGCCTACTTGTTTGATTGGGCCTACTACCAATGTCTGCCTCTGCTTGGTGTTATCCTCGACTGAACAAAGCTGAGCTTCAATCTTCAGGCTTTCGGCCTATATCAGATATTAAACTGCATTTGGCCTACTTGTTTGGTTGGGCCTACTAACGTTGTCTGCTGCTGCTTAGTGTTATCCTCGACTAAACAAAGCTGATCTTCAATCTTCAGGCTTTCAGCCTATATCAGATATTAAACTGCATTTGGAATACTTGTTTGGTTGGGCCTACTAACGTTGTCTGCTGATGCTTAGTGTTATCAACGACTACACAAAGCTGAGCTTCAATCTTCAGGCTTTCAGCCTATATCAGATATTAAACTGCATTTAGAATACTTGTTTAGTTGGGCCTACTAACGGTGTCTGCAGCTGCTTGCTGTTCTCAACTGAACAAATCTGAGCTTCAATCTTCAGGCTTTCGGCCTATATCAGATATAAAACTGCATTTGGCCTACTTGTTTGGTTGGGCCTACTTACAGTGTCTGCCGCTGCTTGGTGTTATCCTCGATTGAACAAAGCTGAGCTTCCATCTTCAGGCTTTCGGCCTATATCAGAACTTAAACTGCATTTGGACTACTTGTTGGGTTGATCCTACTAACGGTGTCTGCTGCTGCTTGCTTTTCTCAGCTGAACAAAGCTGAGCTTCAATCTTCAGGCTTTCGGCCTATATCAGATATTAAACTGCATTTGGCCTACTTGTTTGGTTGGGCCAACTAACAGTGTCTGCCGCTGCTTGATGTTATCCTCCACTGAACAAAGCTGAGCTTCAACCTTCAGGCTTTCGGCCTATATCAGATATTAAACTGCATTTGGACTACTTGTTTGGTTGGGCCTACTAACGGTGTCTGCCTCTGCTTGATGTTATCCTCCACTGAACAAAGCTGAGCTTCAATCTTCAGGCTTTCGGCCTATATCAGATATAAAACTGCATTTGGCCTACTTGTTTGGTTGGGCCTACTTACGGTGTGTGCCGCTGCTTGGTGTTATCCTTGACTGACCAAAGCTGAGCTTCCATCTTCAGGCTTTTGGCCTATATCAGAACTTAAACTGCATTTGGACTACTTGTTGGGTTGATCCTACAAACGGTGTCTGCCGCTGCTTGCTTTTCTCAGATGAACAAAGCTGAGCTTCAATCTTCAGGCTTTCGGCCTATATCAGATATTAAACTGCATTTGGCCTACTTGTTTGGTTGGGCCTATCAACAGTGTCTGCCGCTGCTTAGTGTTATCCTTGACTAAACAAATCTGAGCTTCAATCTTCAGGCTTTCGGCCTATATCAAATATAAAACTGCATTTGGCCTACTTGTTTGGTTGGGCCTACTAACGTTGTCTACTGCTGCTTAGTTTTATCCTCGACTAAACAAAGCTGAGCTTCAATCTTCAGGCTTTCAGCCTATATCAGATATTAAACTGCATTTGGAATACTTGTTTGGTTGGGCCTACTAACAGTGTCTGCGGCTGCTTGCTTTTCTCAACTGAACAAAGCTGAGCTTCAATCTTCAGGCTTTCGGCCTATATCAGATATAAAACTGCATTTGGCCTACTTGTTTGGTTGGGCCTACTAACGTTGTCTGCTGCTGCTTAGTTTTATCCTCGACTAAACAAAGCTGAGCTTCAATCTTTAGGCTTTCGGCCTATATCATATATTTTTACTGCATTTGGAATACTTGTTTGGTTGGGCCTACTAACAGTGTCTGCGGCTGCTTGCTTTTCTCAACTGAACAAAGCTGAGCTTCAATCTTCAGGCTTTCGGCCTATATCAGATATTAAACTGCATTTGGCCTACTTGTTTGGTTAGGCCTACTAACGGTGTCTGCCGCTGCTTGGTGTTATCCTCGACTGAATAAAGCTGAGCTTTAATCTTCATGCTTTCGGCCTATATCAGATATTAAACTGCATTTGGAATACTTGTTTGGTTGGGCCTACTAACGTTGTCTGCTGCTGCTTAGTGTTATCCTTGACTAAACAAAGCTGAGCTTCAATCTTTAGGCTTTCAGCCTATATCAGATATTAAACTGCATTTGGAATACTTGTTTGGTTGGGCCTACTAACGGTGTCTGCCGCTGCTTGGTGTTATCCTCGACTGAATAATGCTGAGCTTCAATCTTCAGGCTTTCGGCCTAAATCAGATATTAAACTGCATTTGGAATACTTGTTTGGTTGGGCCTACTAACGTTGTATGCTGCTGCTTAGTGTTATCCTCGACTAAACAAAGCTTAGCTTCAATCTTTAGGCTTTCAGCCTATATCAGATATTAAACTGCATTTGGAATACTTGTTTGGTTGGGCCTACTAACGGTGTCTGCGGCTGCTTGCTTTTCTCAACTGAACAAATCTGAGCTTCAATCTTCAGGCTTTCGGCCTATATCAGATATAAAACTGCATTTGGCCTACTTGTTTGGTTGGGCCTACTAATGGTGTCTGCCGCTGCTTGATTTTATCCTCAACTGAACAAAGCTGAGCTTCAATCTTCAGGCTTTCGGTCTATATCAGATATTAAACTGCATTTGGACTACTTGTTTGGTTGGGCCTACTAACGGTGTCTGCCGCTGCTTGCTTTTCTCAGCTGAACAAAGCTGAGCTTCACTCTTCAGGCTTTGGGCCTATATCAGATATTAAACTGCATTTGGCCTACTTGTTTGGTTGGGCCTACTAACGGTGTCTGCCGCTGCTTGGTGTTATCCTCGACTGAACATAGCTGAGCTTCAATCTTCAGGCTTTCGGCCTATATCCGATATTAAACTGCATTTGGACTACTTGTTTGGTTGGGCCTATTAACAGTGTCTGCCGCTGCTTGGTGTTATCCTCGACTGAAGAAAGCTGAGTTTCAATCTTCAGGCTTTCGGCCTATATGAGATATTAAACTGCATTTGGACTACTTGTTTGGTTGGGCCTACTAACGGTGTCTGCCGCTGCTTGCTTTTCTCAACTGAACAAAGCTGAGCTTCAATCTTCAGGCTTTCGGCCTATATCAGATATTAAACTGCATTTCGCCTACTTGTTTGATTGGGCCTACTACCAATGTCTGCCGCTGCTTGGTGTTATCCTCGACTGAACAAAGCTGAGCTTCAATCTTCAGGCTTTCGGCCTATATCAGATATTAAACTGCATTTGGCCTACTTGTTTGGTTGGGCCTACTAACGTTGTCTGCTGCTGCTTAGTGTTATCCTCGACTAAACAAAGCTAATCTTCAATCTTCAGGCTTTCAGCCTATATCAGATATTAAACTGCATTTGGAATACTTGTTTGGTTGGGCCTACTAACGTTGTCTGCTACTGCTTAGTGTTATCAACGACTAAACAAAGCTAAGCTTCAATCTTCAGGCTTTCAGCCTATATCAGATATTAAACTGCATTTAGAATACTTGTTTGGTTGGGCCTACTAACGGTGTCTGCAGCTGCTTGCTGTTCTCAACTGAACAAATCTGAGCTTCAATCTTCAGGCTTTTGGCCTATATCAGATATAAAACTGCATTTGGCCTACTTGTTTGGTTGGGCCTACTTACAGTGTCTGCCGCTGCTTGGTGTTATCCTCGACTGAACAAAGCTGAGCTTCCATCTTCAGGCTTTCGGCCTATATCAGAACTTAAACTGCATTTGGACTACTTGTTTGATTGGGTCTACTAACGGTGTCTGCCACTGCTTGCTTTTCTCAGCTGAACAAAGCTGAGCTTCAATCTTCAGGCTTTCGGCCTATATCAGATATTAAACTGCATTTGGCCTACTTGTTTGGTTGGGCCTACTAACGGTGTCTGCCGCTGCTTGGTGTTATTCTCGACTGAACAAAGCTGAGCTTCAGTCTTCAGGCTTTCGGCCTATATCAGATATTAAACTGCATTTGGACTACTTGTCTGGTTGGGCCTACTAACGGTGACTGCCGCTGCTTGCTTTTCTCAACTGAACAAAGCTGAGCTTCAATCTTCAGGCTTTCGGCCTATATCAGATATTAAACTGCATTTGGACTACTTGTCTGGTTGGGCCTACTAACGGTGACTGCCGCTGCTTGGTGTTATCCTCCACTAAACAAAGCTGAGCTTCAATCTTCAGGCTTTCGGCCTATATCAGATATTAAACTGCATTTGGACTACTTGCTTGGTTGGGCCTATTAACGGTATCTGCCCCTGCTTGGTTTTATTCTCGACTGAACAAAGCTGAGCTTCAATCTTCAGGCTGTCGGCCTATATCAGATATTAAACTGCATTTGGCCTACTTGTTTGGTTGGGCCTACTAACAGTGTCTGCCGCTGCTTGGTGTTATCCTCCACTGAACAAAGCTGAGCTTCAATCTTCAGACTTTCGGCCTATATCAGATATTAAACTGCATTTGGACTACTTGCTTGGTTGGGCCTACTAACAGTGTCTGCCGCTGCTTGGTGTTATCCTCCACTGAACAAAGCTGAGCTTCAATCTTCAGGCTTTCGGCCTATATCAGATATTAAACTGCATTTGGACTACTTGTTTGGTTGGGCCTACTAACGGTCTCTGCCGCTGCTTGGTGTTATCCTCCACTGAACAAAGCTGAGCTTCAATCTTCAGGCTTTCAGCCTATATCAGATATTAAACTGCATTTGGAATACTTGTTTGGTTGGGCCTACTAACGTTGTCTGCTGCTGCTTAGTGTTATCCTTGACTAAACAAATCTGAGCTTCAATCTTCAGGCTTTCGGCCTATATCAGATGTAAAACTGCATTTTTCCTACTTGTTTGGTTGGGCCTACTTACGGTGTCTGCCGCTGCTTGGTGTTATCCTTGACTGACCAAAGCTGAGCTTCCATCTTCAGGCTTTCGGCCTATATCAGAACTTAAACTGCATTTGGACTACTTGTTTGGTTGATCCTACTAACGGTGTCTGCCGCTGCTTGCTTTTCTCAGCTGAACAAAGCTGAGCTTCAATCTTCAGGCTTTCGGCCTATATCAGATATTAAACTGCATTTGGCCTACTTGTTTGGTTGGGCCTACTAACGGTGTCTGCCGCTGCTTGGTGTTATTCTTGACTGAACAAAGCTGAGCTTCAATCTTCAGGCTTTCGGCCTATATCAAATATTAAACTGCATTTGGACTACTTGTTTGGTTGGGCCTACTAACGGTGTCTGCCGCTGCTTGCTTTTCTCAACTGAACAAAGCTGAGCTTCAATCTTCAGGCTTTTGGCCTATATCAGATATTAGACTGCATTTGGCCTACTTAATAATAATAATAATCTTTATTTTTATATAGCGCTAACATATTCTGCAGCGCTTTACAGTTTTTGCACACATTATCATCACTGTCCCTGATGGCGCTCACAATCTAGATTCCCTATCAGTATGTCTTTGGAATGTGGGAGGAAACCGGAGTGCCCGGAGGAAACCCACGCAAACACGGAGAGAACATACAAACTCTTTGCAGATGTTGTCCTGGGTGGGATTAGAACCCAGGACCCCAGCGCTGCAAGGCTGCAGTGCTAACCACTGCGCCACCGTGCTGCCCGCGTTGGGCCTACTAACAGTGTCTGCCGCTGCTTGGTGTTATCATCCACTGAACAAAGCTGAGCGTCAAACTTCAGGCTTTCGGCCTATATCAGATATTAAACTGCATTTGGCCTACTTGTTTGGTTGGGCCTATTAACGGTGTCTGCCGCTGCATGGTGTTATTCTCGACTGAGCAAAGCTGAGCTTCAATCTTCAGGCTTTCGGCCTATATCAGATATTAAACTGCATTTGGACTACTTGTTTGGTTGGGCCTACTAACGGTGTCTGCCGCTGCTTCCTTTTCTCAACTTAACAAAGCTGAGCTTCAATCTTCAGGCTTTCGGCCTATATCAGATATTAAACTGCATTTGGAATACTTGTTTGGTTGGGCCTACTAACGTTGTCTGCGGCTGCTTGCTTTTCTCAACTGAACAAATCTGAGCTTCAATCTTCAGGCTTTCGGCCTATATCAGATATAAAACTGCATTTGGCCTACTTGTTTGATTGGGCCTACTGACGGTGTCTACCGCTGCTTGGTGTTATCCTCGACTGAGCAAAGCTGAGCTTCCATCTTCAGGCTTTCGGCCTATATCAGATATTAAACTGCATTTGGACTACTTGTTTGGTTGGGCCTACTAACGGTGTCTGCCGCTGCTTGCTTTTCTCAGCTGAAAAAAGCTGAGCTTCAGTCTTCAGGCTTTCGGCCTATATCAGATATTAAACTGCATTTGGCCTACTTATTTGGTTGGGCCTACTAACGGTGTCTGCCGCTGCTTGGTGTTATCCTCGACTGAACAAAGCTGAGCTTCAATCTTCAGGCATTCAGCCTACATCAGATATTAAACTGCACTTGGACTACTTGTTTGGTTGGGCCTATTAACGGTGTCTGCCGCTGCTTGGTGTTATCCTCGACTGAACAAAGCTGAGCTTCAATCTTCAGGCTTTCGGCCTTTTTCAGATATTCAACTGCATTTGGACTACTTGTTTGGTTGGGCCTGCTAACGGTGTCTGCCGCTGCTTGCTTTTCTCAGCTGAACGAAGCTGAGCTTCAATCTTCAGGCTTTCGGCCTATATCAAATATAAAACTGCATTTGGCCTACTTGTTTGGTTGGGCCTACTAACGTTGTCTGCTGCTGCTTAGTGTTATCCTTGACTAAACAAAGCTGAGCTTCAATCTTTAGGCTTTCAGCCTATATCAGATATTAAACTGCATTTGGAATACTTGTTTGGTTGGACCTACTAACGGTGTCTGCCGCTGCTTGGTGTTATCCTCGACTGAATAATGCTGAGCTTCAATCTTCAGGCTTTCGGCCTATATCAGATATTAAACTGCATTTGGAATACTTGTTTGGTTGGGCCTACTAACGTTGTATGCTGCTGCTTAGTGTTATCCTCGACTAAATAAAGCTTAGCTTCAATCTTTAGGCTTTCAGCCTATATCAGATATTAAACTGCATTTGGAATACTTGTTTGGTTGGGCCTACTAACGGTGTCTGCGGCTGCTTGCTTTTCTCAACTGAACAAATCTGAGCTTCAATCTTCAGGCTTTCGGCCTATATCAGATATAAAACTGCATTTGGCCTACTTGTTTGGTTGGGCCTACTAATGGTGTCTGCCGCTGCTTGATTTTATCCTCGACTAAACAAAGCTGAGCTTCAATCTTCAGGCTTTCGGCCTATATCAGATATTAAACTGCATTTGGACTACTTGTTTGGTTGGGCCTACTAACGGTGTCTGCCGCTGCTTGCTTTTCTCAGCTGAACAAAGCTGAGCTTCATTCTTCAGGCTTTGGGCCTATATCAGATATTAAACTGCATTTGGCCTACTTGTTTGGTTGGGCCTACTAACGGTGTCTGCCGCTGCTTGGTGTTATCCTCAACTGAACAAAGCTGAGCTTCAATCTTCAGGCTTTCGGCCTATATCCGATATTAAACTGCTTTTGGACTACTTGTTTGGTTGAGCCTATTAACAGTGTCTGCCGCTGCTTGGTGTTATCCTCGACTGAACAAAGCTGAGTTTCAATCTTCAGGCTTTCGGCCTATATGAGATATTAAACTGCATTTGGACTACTTGTTTGGTTGGGCCTACTAACGGTGTCTGCCGCTGCTTGCTTTTCTCAACTGAACAAAGCTGAGTTTCAATCTTCAGGCTTTCGGCCTATATCAGATATTAAACTGCATTTCGCCTACTTGTTTGATTGGGCCTACTACCAATGTCTGCCTCTGCTTGGTGTTATCCTCGACTGAACAAAGCTGAGCTTCAATCTTCAGGCTTTCGGCCTATATCAGATATTAAACTGCATTTGGCCTACTTGTTTGGTTGGGCCTACTAACGTTGTCTGCTGCTGCTTAGTGTTATCCTCGACTAAACAAAGCTGATCTTCAATCTTCAGGCTTTCAGCCTATATCAGATATTAAACTGCATTTGGAATACTTGTTTGGTTGGGCCTACTAACGTTGTCTGCTGATGCTTAGTGTTATCAACGACTACACAAAGCTGAGCTTCAATCTTCAGGCTTTCAGCCTATATCAGATATTAAACTGCATTTAGAATACTTGTTTAGTTGGGCCTACTAACGGTGTCTGCAGCTGCTTGCTGTTCTCAACTGAACAAATCTGAGCTTCAATCTTCAGGCTTTCGGCCTATATCAGATATAAAACTGCATTTGGCCTACTTGTTTGGTTGGGCCTACTTACAGTGTCTGCCGCTGCTTGGTGTTATCCTCGATTGAACAAAGCTGAGCTTCCATCTTCAGGCTTTCGGCCTATATCAGAACT
Organism: Ranitomeya imitator; assembly: GCF_032444005.1. Taxonomy (NCBI): domain Eukaryota; kingdom Metazoa; phylum Chordata; class Amphibia; order Anura; family Dendrobatidae; genus Ranitomeya; species Ranitomeya imitator. Next base: position 227,695,465 of record NC_091287.1, on the reverse strand, counting down.
TAAACTGCATTTGGACTACTTGTTGGGTTGATCCTACTAACGGTGTCTGCCGCTGCTTGCTTTTCTCAGCTGAACAAAGCTGAGCTTCAATCTTCAGGCTTTCGGCCTATATCAGATATTAAACTGCATTTGGCCTACTTGTTTGTTTGGGCCAACTAACAGTGTCTGCCGCTGCTTGATGTTATCCTCCACTGAACAAAGCTGAGCTTCAACCTTCAGGCTTTCGGCCTATATCAGATATTAAACTGCATTTGGAATACTTGTTTGGTTGGGCCTACTAACGTTGTCTGCTGCTGCTTAGTGTTATCCTTGACTAATCAAAGCTGAGCTTCAATCTTTAGGCTTTCAGCCTATATCAGATATTAAACTGCATTTGGAATACTTGTTTGGTTGGGCCTACTAACAGTGTCTGCCGCTGCTTGGTGTTATCCTCGACTGAATAATGCTGAGCTTCAATCTTCAGGCTTTCGGCCTAAATCAGATATTAAACTGCATTTGGAATACTTGTTTGGTTGGGCCTACTAACGTTGTATGCTGCTGCTTAGTGTTATCCTCGACTAAACAAAGCTTAGCTTCAATCTTTAGGCTTTCAGCCTATATCAGATATTAAACTGCATTTGGAATACTTGTTTGGTTGGGCCTACTAACGGTGTCTGCGGCTGCTTGCTTTTCTCAACTGAACAAATCTGAGCTTCAATCTTCAGGCTTTCGGCCTATATCAGATATAAAACTGCATTTGGCCTACTTGTTTGGTTGGGCCTACTAATGGTGTCTGCCGCTGCTTGATTTTATCCTCAACTGAACAAAGCTGAGCTTCAATCTTTAGGCTTTCGGTCTATATCAGATATTAAACTGCATTTGGACTACTTGTTTGGTTGGGCCTACTAACGGTGTCTGCCGCTGCTTGCTTTTCTCAGCTGAACAAAGCTGAGCTTCACTCTTCAGGCTTTGGGCCTATATCAGATATTAAACTGCATTTGGCCTACTTGTTTGGTTGGGCCTACTAACGGTGTCTGCCGCTGCTTGGTGTTATCCTCGACTGAACATAGCTGAGCTTCAATCTTCAGGCTTTCGGCCTATATCCGATATTAAACTGCATTTGGACTACTTGTTTGGTTGGGCCTATTAACAGTGTCTGCCGCTGCTTGGTGTTATCCTCGACTGAACAAAGCTGAGTTTCAATCTTCAGGCTTTCGGCCTATATGAGATATTAAACTGCATTTGGACTACTTGTTTGGTTGGGCCTACTAACGGTGTCTGCCGCTGCTTGCTTTTCTCAACTGAACAAAGCTGAGCTTCAATCTTCAGGCTTTCGGCCTATATCAGATATTAAACTGCATTTCGCCTACTTGTTTGATTGGGCCTACTACCAATGTCTGCCGCTGCTTGGTGTTATCCTCGACTGAACAAAGCTGAGCTTCAATCTTCAGGCTTTCGGCCTATATCAGATATTAAACTGCATTTGGCCTACTTGTTTGGTTGGGCCTACTAACGTTGTCTGCTACTGCTTAGTGTTATCAACGACTAAACAAAGCTAAGCTTCAATCTTCAGGCTTTCAGCCTATATCAGATATTAAACTGCATTTAGAATACTTGTTTGGTTGGGCCTACTAACGGTGTCTGCAGCTGCTTGCTGTTCTCAACTGAACAAATCTGAGCTTCAATCTTCAGGCTTTTGGCCTATATCAGATATAAAACTGCATTTGGCCTACTTGTTTGGTTGGGCCTACTTACAGTGTCTGCCGCTGCTTGGTGTTATCCTCGACTGAACAAAGCTGAGCTTCCATCTTCAGGCTTTCGGCCTATATCAGAACTTAAACTGCATTTGGACTACTTGTTTGATTGGGTCTACTAACGGTGTCTGCCACTGCTTGCTTTTCTCAGCTGAACAAAGCTGAGCTTCAATCTTCAGGCTTTCGGCCTATATCAGATATTAAACTGCATTTGGCCTACTTGTTTGGTTGGGCCTACTAACGGTGTCTGCCGCTGCTTGGTGTTATTCTCGACTGAACAAAGCTGAGCTTCAGTCTTCAGGCTTTCGGCCTATATCAGATATTAAACTGCATTTGGACTACTTGTCTGGTTGGGCCTACTAACGGTGACTGCCGCTGCTTGCTTTTCTCAACTGAACAAAGCTGAGCTTCAATCTTCAGGCTTTCGGCCTATATCAGATATTAAACTGCATTTGGACTACTTGTCTGGTTGGGCCTACTAACGGTGACTGCCGCTGCTTGGTGTTATCCTCCACTAAACAAAGCTGAGCTTCAATCTTCAGGCTTTCGGCCTATATCAGATATTAAACTGCATTTGGACTACTTGCTTGGTTGGGCCTATTAACGGTATCTGCCCCTGCTTGGTTTTATTCTCGACTGAACAAAGCTGAGCTTCAATCTTCAGGCTGTCGGCCTATATCAGATATTAAACTGCATTTGGCCTACTTGTTTGGTTGGGCCTACTAACAGTGTCTGCCGCTGCTTGGTGTTATCCTCCACTGAACAAAGCTGAGCTTCAATCTTCAGACTTTCGGCCTATATCAGATATTAAACTGCATTTGGACTACTTGCTTGGTTGGGCCTACTAACAGTGTCTGCCGCTGCTTGGTGTTATCCTCCACTGAACAAAGCTGAGCTTCAATCTTCAGGCTTTCGGCCTATATCAGATATTAAACTGCATTTGGACTACTTGTTTGGTTGGGCCTACTAACGGTCTCTGCCGCTGCTTGGTGTTATCCTCCACTGAACAAAGCTGAGCTTCAATCTTCAGGCTTTCAGCCTATATCAGATATTAAACTGCATTTGGAATACTTGTTTGGTTGGGCCTACTAACGTTGTCTGCTGCTGCTTAGTGTTATCCTTGACTAAACAAATCTGAGCTTCAATCTTCAGGCTTTCGGCCTATATCAGATGTAAAACTGCATTTTTCCTACTTGTTTGGTTGGGCCTACTTACGGTGTCTGCCGCTGCTTGGTGTTATCCTTGACTGACAAAAGCTGAGCTTCCATCTTCAGGCTTTCGGCCTATATCAGAACTTAAACTGCATTTGGACTACTTGTTTGGTTGATCCTACTAACGGTGTCTGCCGCTGCTTGCTTTTCTCAGCTGAACAAAGCTGAGCTTCAATCTTCAGGCTTTCGGCCTATATCAGATATTAAACTGCATTTGGCCTACTTGTTTGGTTGGGCCTACTAACGGTGTCTGCCGCTGCTTGGTGTTATTCTTGACTGAACAAAGCTGAGCTTCAATCTTCAGGCTTTCGGCCTATATCAAATATTAAACTGCATTTGGACTACTTGTTTGGTTGGGCCTACTAACGGTGTCTGCCGCTGCTTGCTTTTCTCAACTGAACAAAGCTGAGCTTCAATCTTCAGGCTTTTGGCCTATATCAGATATTAGACTGCATTTGGCCTACTTAATAATAATAATAATCTTTATTTTTATATAGCGCTAACATATTCTGCAGCGCTTTACAGTTTTTGCACACATTATCATCACTGTCCCTGATGGCGCTCACAATCTAGATTCCCTATCAGTATGTCTTTGGAATGTGGGAGGAAACCGGAGTGCCCGGAGGAAACCCACGCAAACACGGAGAGAACATACAAACTCTTTGCAGATGTTGTCCTGGGTGGGATTAGAACCCAGGACCCCAGCGCTGCAAGGCTGCAGTGCTAACCACTGCGCCACCGTGCTGCCCGCGTTGGGCCTACTAACAGTGTCTGCCGCTGCTTGGTGTTATCATCCACTGAACAAAGCTGAGCGTCAAACTTCAGGCTTTCGGCCTATATCAGATATTAAACTGCATTTGGCCTACTTGTTTGGTTGGGCCTATTAACGGTGTCTGCCGCTGCATGGTGTTATTCTCGACTGAGCAAAGCTGAGCTTCAATCTTCAGGCTTTCGGCCTATATCAGATATTAAACTGCATTTGGACTACTTGTTTGGTTGGGCCTACTAACGGTGTCTGCCGCTGCTTCCTTTTCTCAACTGAACAAAGCTGAGCTTCAATCTTCAGGCTTTCGGCCTATATCAGATATTAAACTGCATTTGGAATACTTGTTTGGTTGGGCCTACTAACGTTGTCTGCGGCTGCTTGCTTTTCTCAACTGAACAAATCTGAGCTTCAATCTTCAGGCTTTCGGCCTATATCAGATATAAAACTGCATTTGGCCTACTTGTTTGGTTGGGCCTACTGACGGTGTCTACCGCTGCTTGGTGTTATCCTCGACTGAGCAAAGCTGAGCTTCCATCTTCAGGCTTTCGGCCTATATCAGATATTAAACTGCATTTGGACTACTTGTTTGGTTGGGCCTACTAACGGTGTCTGCCGCTGCTTGCTTTTCTCAGCTGAAAAAAGCTGAGCTTCAGTCTTCAGGCTTTCGGCCTATATCAGATATTAAACTGCATTTGGCCTACTTATTTGGTTGGGCCTACTAACGGTGTCTGCCGCTGCTTGGTGTTATCCTCGACTGAACAAAGCTGAGCTTCAATCTTCAGGCATTCAGCCTACATCAGATATTAAACTGCACTTGGACTACTTGTTTGGTTGGGCCTATTAACGGTGTCTGCCGCTGCTTGGTGTTATCCTCGACTGAACAAAGCTGAGCTTCAATCTTCAGGCTTTCGGCCTTTTTCAGATATTCAACTGCATTTGGACTACTTGTTTGGTTGGGCCTGCTAACGGTGTCTGCCGCTGCTTGCTTTTCTCAGCTGAACGAAGCTGAGCTTCAATCTTCAGGCTTTCGGCCTATATCAGATATTAAACTGCATTTGGCCTACTTGTTTGGTTGGGCCTACTAACAGTGTCTGCCGCTGCTTGGTGTTATCCTCACTGAACAAAGCTGAGCTTCAATCTTCTGGCTTTCGGCCTATATCAGATATTAAACTGCATTTGGACTACTTGTTTGGTTGGGCCTACTAACGGTGTCTGCCGCTGCTTGGTGTTATCCTCGACTGAAAAAAGCTGGGCTTCAATCTTCAGGCTTTCGGCCTATATCAGAGATTAAACTGCATTTATTTAGCCTGCTTGTTTGGTTGGGCCTACTAACGGTATCTGCTGCTGCTTGGTGTTATCCTCGACTGAACAAAGCTGAGCTTCAATCTTCAGGCTTTCGGCCTATATCAGATATTAAACTGCATTTGACCTACTTGTTTGGTTGGGCCTACTAACGGTGTCTGCCGCTGCTTGGTGTTATCCTCGACTGAACAAAGATGAGCTTCAATCTTCAGGCTTTCGGCCTATATCAGATATTAAACTGCATTTGGACTACCTGTTTGGTTGGACCTACTAATGGTGTCTGCCTCTGCTTCCTTTTCTCAACTGAACAAAGCTGAGCTTCAGTCTTCAGGCTTTCGGCCTATATCAGATATTAAACTGCATTTGGCCTACTTGTTTGGCTGGGCCTACTAACAGTGTCTGCGGCTGCTTGGTGTTATCCTCCACTGAACAAAGCTGAGCTTCAATCTTCAGGCTTTCGGCCTATATCAGATATTAAACTGCATTTGGACTACTTGTTTGGTTGGGCCTACTAACGGTCTCTGCCGCTGCTTGGTGTTATCCTCGACTGAATAAAGCTGGGCTTCAATCTTCAGGCTTTCGGCCCATATCAGATATTAAACTGCATTTGGAATACTTGTTTAGTTGGGCCTACTAACGTTGTCTGCTGCTGCTTAGTGTTATCCTTGACTAAACAAATCTGAGCTTCAATCTTCAGGCTTTCGGCCTATATCAGATATAAAACTGCATTTGGCCTACTTGTTTGGTTGGGCCTACTTACGGTGTCTGCCGCTGCTTGGTGTTATCCTTGACTGACCAAAGCTGAGCTTCCATCTTCAGGCTTTCGGCCTATATCAGAACTTAAACTGCATTTGGACTACTTGTTTGGTTGATCCTACTAACGCTGTCTGCCTCTGCTTGCTTTTCTCAGCTGAACAAAGCTGAGCTTCAATCTTCAGGCTTTCGGCCTATATCAGATATTAAACTGCATTTGGCCTACTTGTTTTGTTGGGCCTACTAACGGTGTCTGCCGCTGCTTGGTGTTATCCTCGACTGAACAAAGCTGAGCTTCAATCTTCAGGCTTTCTGCCTATATCAGATATTAAACTGCATTTGGACTACTTGTTTGGTTGGGCCTATTAACAGTGTCTGCCGCTGCTTGGTGTTATTCTTGACTGAACAAAGCTGAGCTTCAATCTTCAGGCTTTCGGCCTATATCAGATATTAAACTGCATTTGGCCTACTTGTTTGGTTGGGCCTACTAACGGTGTCTGCCGCTGCTTGGTGTTATCCTCGACTGAACAAAGCTGAGCTTCAATCTTCAGGCTTTCTGCCTATATCAGATATTAAACTGCATTTGGACTACTTGTTTGGTTAGGCCTACTAACGGTGTCTGCCGCTGCTTGCTTTTCTCAGCTGAACAAAGCTGAGCTTTAGTCTTCAGGCTTTCGGCCTATATCAGATATTAAACTGCATTCGGCCTACTTATTTGGTTGGTCCTACTAACAGTGTCTGCCGCTGCTTGGTGTTGTCCTCGACTGAACAAAGCTGAGCTTCAATCTTCAGGCTTTCGGCCTATATCAGATATTAAACTGCATTTGGAATACTTGTTTTGTTGGGCCTATTAACGGTGTCTGCCGCTGCTTGGTGTTATCCTCGACCGAACAAAGCTGAGCTTCAATCTTCAGGCTTTCGGTCTATATCAGATATTAAACTGCATTTGGACTACTTGTTTGGCTGGGCCTACTAACGGTGTCTGCTGCTGCTTGGTGTTATCCTCGACTGAACAAAGCTGAGCTTCAATCTTCAGGCTTTCGGCCTATATCAGATATTAAACTGCATTTGGACTACTTGTTTGGTTGGGCCTACTAACGGTGTCTGCCGCTGCTTGCTTTTCTCAGCTGAACAAAGCTGAGCTTTAGTCTTCAGGCTTTCGGCCTATATCAGATATTAAACTGCATTCGGCCTACTTATTTGGTTGGTCCTACTAACAGTGTCTGCCACTGCTTGGTGTTGTCCTCGACTGAACAAAGCTGAGCTTCAATCTTCAGGCTTTCTGCCTATATCAGATATTAAACTGCATTTGGACTACTTGTTTGGTTGGGCCTATTAACAGTGTCTGCCGCTGCTTGGTGTTATTCTTGACTGAACAAAGCTGAGCTTCAATCTTCAGGCTTTCGGCCTATATCAAATATTAAACTGCATTTGGACTACTTGTTTGGTTGTGCCTACTAACGGTGTCTGCCGCTGCTTGCTTTTCTCAAATGAACAAAGCTGAGCTTCAATCTTCAGGCTTTCGGCCTATATCAGATATTAGACTGCATTTGGCCTACTTGTTTGGTTGGGCCTACTAACAGTGTCTGCCGCTGCTTGCTGTTATCCTCCACTGAACAAAGCTGAGCTTCAAACTTCAGGCTTTCGGCCTATATCAGATATTAATCTGCATTTGGCCTACTTGTTTGGTTGGGCCTACTAACGGTGTCTGACGCCGCTTGATGTTATCCTCGACTGAACAAAGCTGAGCTTCAATCTTCAGGCTTTCGGCCTATATCAGATATTAAACTGCATTTGGACTACAGGTTGGTTGGGCCTATTAACGGTGTCTGCCGCTGCTTGGTGTTATTCTCGACTGAACAAAGCTGAGCTTCAATCTTCAGGCTTTCGGCCTATATCAGATATTAAACTGCATTTGGACTACTTGTTTGGTTGGGCCTACTAACAGGGTCTGCGGCTGCTTGCTTTTCTCAACTGAACAAAGCTGAGCTTCAATCTTCAGGCTTTCGGCCTATATCAGATATTAAACTGCATTTGGCCTACTTGTTTGGTTGGGCCTACTAACAGTGTCTGCCGCTTCTTGATGTTATCGTCCACTGAACAAAGCTGAGCTTCAATCTTCAGGCTTTCGGCCTATATCAGATATTAAACTGCATTTGGAATACTTGTTTGGTTGGGCCTATTAACGGTGTCTGCGGCTGCTTGCTTTTCTCAACTGAACAAATCTGAGCTTCAATCTTCAGGCTTTCGGCCTATATCAGATATAAAACTGCATTGGCCTACTCGTTTGGTTGGGCCTACTAACGGTGTCCGCCGCTGCTTGGTGTTATCCTCGACTGAACAAAGCTGAGCTTCCATCTTCAGGCTTTCGGCCTATATCAAGTATTAAACTGCATTTGGACTACTTGTTTGGTTGGGCCTACTAACGGTGTCTGCCACTGCTTGCTTTTCTCAGCTGAACAAAGCTGAGCTTCAGTCTTCAGGCTTTCGGCCTATATCAGATATTAAACTGCATTTGGCCTACTTATTTGGTTGGGCCTACTAACAAGTGTCTGCCGCTGCTTGGTGTTATCCTCCGCTGAACAAAGCTGAGCTTCAATCTTCAGGCTTTCGGCCTATATCAGATATTAATCTGCATTTGGACTACTTGTTTGGTTGGGCCTACTAACGGTGTCTGCCGCTGCTTGGTGTTATCCTCGACTGAAAAAAGCTGGGCTTCAATATTCAGGCTTTCGGCCTATATCAGATATTAAGCTGCATTTGGCCTGCTTGTTTGGTTGGGCCTACTAACGGTGTCTGCTGCTGCTTGGTGTTATCCTCGACTGAACAAAGCTGAGCTTCAATCTTCAGGCTTTCGGCCTATATCAGATATTAAACTGCATTTGGACTACTTGTTTGGTTGGGCCTACTAACGGTGTCTGCCGCTGCTTGCTTTTCTCAGCTGAACAAAACTGAGCTTTAGTCTTCAGGCTTTCGGCCTATATCAGATATTAAACTGCATTCGGCCTACTTATTTGGTTGGTCCTACTAACAGTGTCTGCCGCTGCTTGGTGTTGTCCTCGACTGAACAAAGCTGAGCTTCAATCTTCAGGCTTTCGGCCTATATCAGATATTAAACTGCATTTGGACTACTTGTTTTGTTGGGCCTATTAACGGTGTCTGCCGCTGCTTGGTGTTATCCTCGACCGAACAAAGCTGAGCTTCAATCTTCAGGCTTTCGGTCTATATCAGATATTAAACTGCATTTGGACTACTTGTTTGGCTGGGCCTACTAACGGTGTCTGCCGCTGCTTGGTGTTATCCTCGACTGAACAAAGCTGAGCTTCCATCTTCAGGCTTTCGGCCTATATCATGTATTAAACTGCATTTGGACTACTTGTTTGGTTGGGCCTACTAACGGTGTCTGCCGCTGCTTGCTTTTCTCAGCTGAACAAAGCTGAGCTTCAATCTTCAGGCTTTCGGCCTATATCAGATATTAACCCCTTCATGACCCAGCCTATTTTGACCTTAAAGACCTTGCCGTTTTTTGCAATTCTGACCAGTGTCCTTTTATGAGGTAATAACTCAGGAACGCTTCAATGGATCCTAGCGGTTCTGAGATTGTTTTTTCGTGACATATTGGGCTTCATGTTAGTGGTAAATTTAGGTCAATAAATTCTGTGTTTATTTGTGATAAAAACGGAAATTTGGCGAAAATTTTGAAATTTTCACATTTTGAATTTTTATTCTGTTAAAGCAGAGAGGTATGTGACACAAAATAGTTAATAAATAACATTTCCCACACGTCTACTTTACATCAGCACAATTTTGGAAACAAAATTTTTTTTTGCTAGGAAGTTATAAGGGTTAAAATTTGACCAGCGATTTCTCATTTTTACAACGAAATTTACAAAACCATTTTTTTTAGGGACCACCTCACATTTGAAGTCAGTTTGAGGGGTCTATATGGCTGAAAATACCCAAAAGTGACACCATTCTAAAAACTGCACTCCCCAAGGTGCACAAAACCACATTCCAGAAGTTTATTAACCCTTCAGGTGCTTCACAGCAGCAGAAGCAACATGGAAGGAAAAAATTGAACATTTAACTTTTTAGTCACAAAAATGATTTTTCAGCAACAATTTTTGTATTTTCCCAATGGTAAAAGGAGAAACTGAACAACGAATGTTGTTGTCCAATTTGTGCTGAGTACGCTGATACCTCATATGTGGGGGTAAACCACTGTTTGGGCGCACGGCAGGGCTTGGAAGGGAAGGAGCGCCATTTGACTTTTTGAATGAAAAATTGGCTGCACTCTTTAGCGGACACCATGTCAAGTTTGGAGAGCCCCCGTGTGCCTAAAAATTGGAGCTCCCCCACAAGTGACCCCATTTTGGAAACTAGACTCCCCAAGGAACTTATCTAGATGCATAGTGAGCCCTTTAAACCCCCAGGTGCTTCACAAATTGATCCGTAAAAATGAAAAAGCACTATTTTTTCACAAAAAAAATTCTTTTAGCCTCAATTTTTTCATTTTCACATGGACAACAGGATAAAATGGATCCTAAAATTTGTTTGGCAATTTCTCTTGAGTACACCGATACCTCACATGTGGGGGTAAACCACTGTTTGGGCACATGGTAAGGCTCGGAAGGGAAAGAGCGCCGTTTGACTTTTTGAATGAAAAATTATCTCCATCGTTAGCGGACACCATGTCGCGTTTGGAGAGACCCTGTGTGCTTAAACATTGGAGCTCCCCCACAAGTGACCCCATTTTGGAAACTAGACCACCCAATGAACTTATCTAGATGCCTAGTGAGCACTTTAAACCCTCAGGTGCTTCACAAATTGATCCGTAAAAATGAAAAAGTACTTTTTTTTCACAAAAAATTTCTTTTCGCCTCAATTTTTTCATTTTTACATGGGCAATAGGATAAAATGGATCCTAAAATTTGTTGAGCAATTTCTCCCCAGTACGCCGATACCTCATATGTGGGGGTAAACCACTGTTTGGGCACACGGCAGGGCTCGGAAGGGAAGGCGCGCCTTTTGACTTTTTGAATGGAAAATTAGCTCCAATTGTTAGCGGACACCATGTCGCATTTGGAGAGCCCCTCTGTGTGCCTATGCAATGGAGCTCCCCCACAAGTGACCCCTTTTTGGAAACTAGACCCCCCAAGGAACTTATCTAGATGCATACTGAGCACTTTAAACCCCCAGGTGCTTCACAGAAGTTTATAATGCAGGGCCATGAAAATAAAAAATAATTTTTCTTTTCTCAAAAATGATTTTTTAGCCTGGAATTTCCTATTTTGCCAATGGTAATAGGAGAAATTGGACCACAAATGTTGTTGTCCAGTTTGTCCTGAGTACGCAGATACCCCATATCTGGGGGTAAACCACTGTTTGGGCGCACGGCAGGGCTCAGAAGGGAAGGCACGCCGTTTGGCTTTTTAAATGGAAAATTAGCTCCAATCATTAGCGGACACCATGTCGCGTTTGGAGAGCCCCTGTGTGCCTAAACATTGGAGATCCCCCACAAATGACCCCATTTTGGAAACTAGACCCCCAAAGGAACTAATCTAGATGTGTGGTGAGCACTTTGAACCCTCAAGTGCGTCACAGAAGTTTATAACGCAGAGCCATGAAAATAAAAAAAAAATTCTTTTCTCAAAAATGATTTTTTAGCCCACAATTTTTTATTTTCCCAAGGGTAACAGGAGAAATTTGACCCCAAAAGTTGTTGTCCAGTTTCTCCTGAGTACGCTGATACCCCATATGTGGGGGTAAACCACTGTTTAGGCACATGCTGGGGCTCGGAAGTGAAGTAGTGACGTTTTGAAATGCAGACTTTGATGGAATGCTCTGCGGGCGTCACGTTGCGTTTGCAGAGCCCCTGATGTGGCTAAACAGTAGAAACCCCCCACAAGTGACCCCATTTTGGAAACTAGACCCCGAAAGGAACTTATCTAGATGTGAGGTGAGCACTTTGAACCCCCAAGTGCTTCACAGAAGTTCATAACACAGAGCAGTGAAAATAATAAATACGTTTTCTTTCCTCAAAAATAATTTTTTAGCCCAGAATTTTTTATTTTCCCAAGGGTTACAGGAGAAATTGGACCACAAAAGTTGTTGTCCAGTTTCTCCTGAGTAAGCTGATACCCCATGTGTGGGGGTAAACCACTGTTTGGGCACACGTGTGGGCTCAGAAGGGAAGTAGTGACTTTTGAAATGCAGACTTTGATGGAATGGTCTGCGGGCGTCACGTTGCGTTTGCAGAGCCCCTAGTGTGCCTAAACAGTAGAAACCCCCCACAAGTGACCCCATTTTGGAAACTAGACCCCCGAAAGGAACTTATCTAGATATCTGGTGAGCACTTTCAACCCCCAAGTGCTTTACAGAAGTTTATAACGCAGAGCCGTGAAAATAATAAATACGTTTTCTTTCCTCAAAAATAATTTTTTAGCCCAGAATTTTTTATTTTCCCAAGGGTTACAGGATAAATTGGACCCCAAAAGTTGTTGTCCAGTTTCTCCTGAGTACGCTGAAACCCCATGTGTGGGGGTAAACCACTGTTTGGGCACACGTCGGGGCTCAGAAGGGAAGTAGTGACTTTTGAAATGCAGACTTTGATGGAATGGTCTGCGGGCGTCATGTTGCGTTTGCAGAGCCCCTGGTGTGCCTAAACAGTAGAAACCCCCCACAAGTGACCCCATTTTGGAAACTAGACCCCCCAAGGAACTTATCTAGATATGTGGTGAGCACTTTGAACCCCCAAGTGCTTCACAGACGTTTACAACGCAGAGCCGTGAAAATAAAAAATCATTTTTCTTTCCTCAAAAATGATGTTTTAGCAAGCAATTTTTTATTTTCCCAAGGGTAACAGGAGAAATTGGACCCCAGTAATTGTTGCGCAGTTTGTCCTGAGTATGTTGGTACCCCATATGTGGGGGTAAACCACTGTTTGGGCACACGTCGGGGCTCGGAAGTGAGGGAGCACCATTTGACTTTTTGAATACAAGATTGGCTGGAATCAATGGTGGCACCATGTTGCGTTTGGAGACCCCCTGATGTGCCTAAACAGTGGTAACCCCTCAATTCTAACTCCAACACACCCCTAAACCTTATCCCAACTGTAGCCGTAACCCTAATCACAACCCTAACCCCAACACACCCGTAACCCCAACACACCCCTAACCACAACCCTAATTCCAACCCAACCCTAACCCTAAGGCTATGTGCCAACGTTGCGGATTCGTATGAGATTTTTCAGCACCATTTTTGAAAAATCCGCGGGTAAAAGGCACTGCGTTTTACCTGCGGATTTACCGTGGATTGCCAGTGTTTTTTGTGCGGATTTCACCTGCGGATTCCTATTGAGGAACAGGTGTAAAACGCTGCGGAATCCGCACAAAGAATTGACATGCTGCGGAAAATACAACGCAGCGTTCCCGCGCGGTATTTTCCGCACCATGGGCACCGCGGATTTGGCTTTCCATATGTTTACATGGTACTGTAAACCTGATGGAACACTGCTGTGAATCCGCAGCGGCCAATCCGCTGCGGATCCGCAGCCAAATCCGCACCGTGTGCACATCAAATTCAGGGCAGCGCCTGAATCCACAAATGCCATGACTGAATACGATGACAAAGAGCAGATCAAGGTAACGGACAGAAGAAATTTTGACTGTACCGTACCAATGGTGGCAGACCTAGCGAACCGCTTAGAGCGCTTAGGACAATCAGAGATGGCATGAGTGGAATCACCACAGTAGAAACACAGACCATTCAGACGTCTGTGTTCTTGCCGTTCAACTCTGGTCAAAGTCCTATCGCACTGCATAGGCTTAGGTTTAATCTCAGGTAATACCGCCAAATGGTGCACAGATTTACGCTCACGCAAGCGTCGACCGATCTGAATGGCCAAAGACATAGATTCATTCAGACCAGCAGGCATAGGAAGTCCCACCATGACATCTTTAAGGGCTTCAGAGAGACCCTTTCTGAAAATCGCTGCGAGCGCAGCTTCATTCCATTGAGTGAGTACAGACCACTTTCTAAATTTCTGACAATATACCTCTATCTCATCCTGACCCTGACACAAAGCCAGCAAATGTTTCTCTGCCTGATCCACTGAATTAGGCTCATCGTACAGCAATCCGAGCGCCAGGAAAAACGCATCAGTATTACTTAATGCAGGATCTCCTGGCGCAAAGGAAAATGCCCAGTCTTGAGAGTCGCCACGCAAAAAAGAAATAATAATTCTCACTTGTTGAGCTGGGTCACCAGAGGAGTGAGGTTTCAAGGCCAGAAACAGTTTGCAATTATTTTTGAAATTCATAAACTTGACTCTATCACCATAAAACAAATCAGGAAAAGGAATTCTTGGTTCAAACATAGGCTTCTGAACCACCAAATCTTGAATCTTTTGTACATTTATAACGAGATTATCCATTGAAGAGCACAGACCCTGAATGTCCATGTCCACACCTGTGTCCTGAACCACCCAAATGTCTAGGGGAAAAAAAAGGCAAAACACAGTGCAAAGAAAAAAAAATGCTCTCAGAACTTCTTTTTTCCCTCTATTGAGAATCATTAGTACTTTTGGCTTCCTTTACTGTTATGATAGGCAATTCAGTACCACAATGGACATAGCGGTCAGAGCACATACAGTGATCTGACAATAACCCAAAATCATAGAACGAGCTCTGAGACGTGGGAACTCTGCAGACCGCAATCCCTAATCCTCTCCAAACAACACTAGAGGCAGCCGTGGATTGCGCCTAACTCTGCCTATGCAACTCGGCACAGCCTGAGAAACTAACTAGCCTGAAGATAGAAAATAAGCCTACCTTGCCTCAGAGAAATACCCCAAAGGAAAAGGCAGCCCCCCACATATAATGACTGTGAGTAAGATGAAAAGACAAACGTAGGGATGAAATAGATTCAGCAAAGTGAGGCCCGACTTTCTTAACAGAGCGAGGATAGGAAAGATAACTTTGCGGTCTACACAAAACCCTAAAGAAAACCACGCAAAGGGGGCAAAAAGACCCTCCGTACCGAACTAATGGCACGGAGGTACACCCTTTGCGTCCCAGAGCTACCAGCAAAACAATTAGACAAGCTGGACAGAAAAAATAGCAAACAAATAGCAAAGAAGAACTTAGCTATGCAGAGCAGCAGGCCACAGGAATGATCCAGGGAAAAACAAGTCCAACACTGGAACATTGACAGGAAGCCAGGATCAAAGCATTAGGTGGAGTTAAGTAGAGCAGTACCTAACGACCTCACCACATCACCTGAAGTAGGAAACTCAGAAGCCGCAATACCACTTTCCTCCACCAACAGAAGCTCACAGAGAGAATCAGCCGAAGTACCACTTGTGACCACAGGAGGGAGCTCTGCCACATAATTCACAACAGGGGGGGCATACTCGTTGGCAACGTCACTGGCAAAAGGCCCCGCATAGTACGCAAAAGTGTCTCTGCCGGTGGGAGGCGCCCCCGCCGTCAAACACACCGCCGTACTTTGAGGGGCGAACAAGTGGGCCCCCCCTGCTTGCTCAGGATCACAGCGCTTGCAAAGTTTTAACACTTACCTCTCCCTGCTCCAACCGCCGTGACGTAGTCCGCGTTTCCTGGGCCCACGAATAACTTGAACCAGCCCTACCCCCCACAGCCAAATGACCCCCAATTTTCAATGTCTAACTATTATTATAAGTTAAATTAAGATTCACAAGCTTAAGTGACAAGAATTGATGTTTTTGACATTACAATGGGCACTGTAGGTGTTATCCTGTCCTCCACTCACTGCCAACTACTTCGATTCCCCATTCACTTACATTGGGTTTCGTGTTTCGGTCGATCCATGACTAGAGTTGAGCGAAACGGATCGTTCATTTTCAAAAGTCGCCGACTTTTGGCAAAGTCGGGACCCGACCCCTGTGTGGGGTCGGCCATGCGGTACGCGACTTTCGCGCCAAAGTCGCGTTTCAATGACGCGAAAAGCGCCATTTCTCAGCCAATGAAGGTGGACGCAGAGTGTGGGCAGCGTGATGACATAGGTCCTGGTCCCCACCATCTTAGAGAAGGGCATTGCAGTGATTGGCTTGCTGTCTGCGGCGTCACAGGGGCTATAAAGGGGCGTTCCCGCCGACCGCCATCTTACTGCTGCTGATCTGAGCCTAGGGAGAGGTTGCTGCCGCTTTGTCAGAAGCAGGGATAGCGTTAGGCAGGGTCCATTAACCACCAAACCGCTTGTGCTGTAGCGATTTCCACTGTCCAACACCACATTTTGTTTGCAGGGACAGTGGAAGCTACATTTTTTTTCCCTCAGCGCTGCAGCTCATTGGGCTGCCCTAGAAGGCTCCCTGATAGCTGCATTGCTGTGTGTACGCCGCTGTGCAAACCAACTGCTTTTTTCAAAGCACAAATCCTGTTGTTCCTTCCTTTCTGCACAGTTATCTTGTCTGTTTGTCCACACCTTTTATTTAATTTGTGCATCAGTCCACTCCTTATTGCTGCCTGCCATACCTGGCTGAGATTACTGCAGGGAGATAGTAATTGTAGGACAGTCCCTGTTTTTTTTTTTTTTTTTTAATTCTCCCTAAAAAAATAAGTTGTGGGAGATTAAGATTGGCATTTCTGCTAGAGTGCCATCCCTGTGTGTGCCATCTCTCTCACATAGTGGGCCATAGAAAGCCTTTTTATTTTTCTGTTTTTTTTTTTGTGGGGTTTATAAATTCTCCCTGATAAAAAAAAATTGGGAGATTAATATTGGCCTTTGGGCTTGTGTGCCAGTCCTGAGTGTGCCATCTCTCTCTCAAATAGTGAGCCATAGAAAGCCTAATTTTTTTTTTATTTGGTTTCTAAATTCTCCCTGAAAAAAATAAAAAAAATCAGTGGGAGATTAATATTGGCCTTTCTGCTTGTGTGCCATTCCTGACTCCTGGGTGTGCCATCTCTGTCTCTCAAATAGTGGGCCATAGAAAGCCTAATTTTTTTTTTTATTTGGTTTCTAAATTCTCCCTGAAAAAATAAAAAAAAATCAGTGGGAGATTAATATTGGCCTTTCTGCTTGTGTGCCATTCCTGACTCCTGGGTGTGCCATCTCTGTCTCTCAAATAGTGGGCCATAGAAAGCCTATTTTTTTTTAATTTGGTTTCTAAATTCTCCCTGAAAAAAAAAAAACCAGTGGGAGATTAATATTGGCCTTTCTGCTTGTGTGCCATTCCTGACTCCTGGGTGTGCCATCTCTGTCTCTCAAATAGTGGGCCATAGAAAGCCTATTTTTTTTTTTAATTTGGTTTCTAAATTCTCCCTGAAAAAATAAAAAAAAATCAGTGGGAGATTAATATTGGCCTTTCTGCTTGTGTGCCAGTCTTGACTCCTGGGTGTGCCATCTCTCTCTCTCAAATAGTGGGCCACAGAAAGCCTATTTTTTTTAATTTGGTTTCTAAATTCTCCCTGAAAAAATCATTTTTTTAATTTGGTTTCTAAATTCTCCCTGAAAAAATCATTTTTTTTTATTTGGTTTCTAAAGTCTCCCTGTAAAAATAAAAAAAATCAGTGAGAGATTAATATTGGCCTTTCTGCTTGTGTGCCATTCCTGACTCCTGGGTGTGCCATCTCTGTCTCTCAAATAGTGGGCCATAGAAAGCCTATTTTTTTTATTTTATTTGGTTTCTAAATTCTCCCTGAAAAAATCATTTTTTTTTATTTTGTTTCTAAATTCTCCTTGAAAAAATCATTTTTTATTATTTGGTTTCTAAAGTCTCCCAGTATAAATAAAAAAAAATCAGTGGGAGATTAATATTGGCCTTTCTGCTTGTGTGCCATTCCTGACTCCTGGGTGTGCCATCTCTGTCTCTCAAATAGTGGGCCATAGAAAGCCTATTTTTTTTTTAATTTGGTTTCTAAATTCTCCCTGAAAAAATCATTTTTTTTAATTTGGTTTCTAAATTCTCCCTGAAAAAAATAAAAAAAAAAGTGGGAGATCAATATTGACATTTGTGCTTGAGTGACAGTCCTGCGTGTGTGGCATCTCTCTCATTTGGTGCCACCAAAGTGTGTAACATTGTGCCTGATTTTCCTTGCGGTCTCACCCACCTGTAAAGGGATATCTAAATCATACTGAAGTTATAGCTCACCGTGTAAGTTGTTTGACAGCAACAAATACCGTTACTTTGGTTAAGTTTTTAAAACAATGAGGAAGTCTGGTGGAAGAGGTCGTGGCCGTGGGCGTTTATTGTCAGCTGGTAATGATGATAGTGGTAGTGGAGCATCAGGTGGTCGTGGGAAAAAAAAATATTGCACCTAAGTCTGGAGCTGTGGAGCCAGGTTCGTCGTCTGGCTACAGAAGTCCTCGAACGCTCCCTTTTCTGGGAGTAGGAAAACCGCTTTTAAAGCCGGAGCAGCAAGAGCAAGTTTTGGCTTACCTTGCTGACTCAGCCTCTAGCTCTTTTGCCTCCTCTTTTGAAACTGGTAAATGTAAAAGCAGCGCGTCGTTAGTGGATGTTCACGGTCAGGGACAAGTCGCTTCCTTGTCCTCTTCAGCAAAAACAACAACAGAGAAGGATGCAGCAGGCGACACAACGGGTTACTCCATGGAGCTCTTTACACATACCGTCCCTGGCTTAGAAAGTGTAACAGTTAACAGGCCATGCCCATTACAAGTTGAATCTGACATGGAGTGAGCTGATACACAGCCACAGCCAGACTACTATGCTGGTCCTTTGACTCAGACCACAACATTGCCCTCGCAGGGTACTGATCCAGAATCAGACCCTGATGAGACTATGTTGCCCCGTCACGAACGCTCTACCACCGACTTTCACGGTGACACAGACGAAGTTGCGCACGAGCTAGAAGAGGAGGTTATAGATGACCCAGTTGTTGACCCCGATTGGCAGCCATTGGGGGAACAGGGTGCAGGCGGCAGTAGTTCTGAAGCGGAGGAGGAGGGGCCGCAGCAGGCATCAACATCGCAACAGGTTCCATCTGCCGGGCCCGTAGATGGGACAAAACGCGTGGCAAAGCCAAAACCTGTTGGAGAACAGCGTGGCCATCTGGTTAAAGCTCAGTCTGCAATGCCTGAAAAGGGATCCGAAGCTCGAAAGAGTGCAGTCTGGCATTTTTTTAAACAACATCCAATTGATCAGCGCAAAGTCATCTGTAAAAATTGTTCAACTACCTTAAGCAGAGGTCAGAATCTGAAAAGTCTCAAAACAAGTTGCATGCATAGACATTTAACCACCATGCATTTGCAAGCCTGGACTAACTACCAAACGTCCCTTAAGGTTGTAGCACCCTCGGCCAATGAAGCTAGTCAGCAACACTACATCCCTGCCATCACTGTAAGGCCACCATTTTCCGTACCACCTGCAGTATCTGAGCAGGTTTCTTTGCCAGGCCAAAGCAGTCAGGGTCAGGGAATCACCAGTTTCGTAGTAGGAAACACTGCATGTAGGGCACCGGCGGAAACAATACCGTCTCCAACCGTCTCTCATTCTGCCATGTCCACTGGCACACCCGCTAGTTCCACGATCTCCAGCTCTCCGGTCCAGCTTACCCTACATGAGACTCTGGTTAGAAAAAGGAAATACTTATCCTCGCATTCGCGTACACAGGGTTTTGAACGCCCACATAGCTAGACTAATCTCGTTAGAGATGATGCCCTACCAGTTAGTTGAAAGCGAAGCTTTCAAAGCCCTGATGGACTACGCTGAACCACGCTACGAGCTACCCAGTCGACACTTCTTTTCCAGAAAAGCCATACCAGCCCTCCACCAGCATGTTAAAGAGCGCATCGTCCATGCACTCAGGCAATCTGTGAGTACAAAGGTGCACCTGACAACAGAGGCATGGACCAGTAGGCGTGGCCAGGGACGTTACGTGTCCATCACGGCACACTGGGTGAATGTGGTGGATGCAGGGTCCACAGGGGACATCAATTTCGGGACAGTTCTGCCTAGCCCACGGTCTAGGAAACAGTTGGCTGTAGGTGTTCGCACCCCCTCCTCCTCCTCCTCGTCCTTCTGCAGAAGCGAGAGCTCGTCCACAGACCGCAGTTGGCAAACCACTCCATCCGCAGCTGCCACTGTTGCACACCAATTGTCCCATTATGGGCCAGCTACTGGCAAGCGTCAGCAGGCTGTATTGGCTATGAAGTGTTTGGGCGACAACAGACACACCGCGGAAGTTCTGTCCGAGTTCTTGCAGAAAGAAACGCAGTCGTGGCTGGGCACAGTAGATCTTGAGGCAGGCAAGGTAGTGAGTGATAACGGAAGGAATTTCATGGCTGCCATCTCCCTTTCCCAACTGAAACACATTCCTTGCCTGGCTCACACCTTAAACCTGGTGGTGCAGTGCTTCCTGAAAAGTTATCCGGGGTTATACGGCCTGCTCCTCAAAGTGCGCGGACTTTGCTCACATATCCGCCGTTCGCCTGTACACTCCAGCCGTATGCAGACCTATCAGCGGTCTTTGAACCTTCCCCAGCATCGCCTAATCATAGACGTTGCAACAAGGTGGAACTCAACACTGCACATGCTTCAGAGACTGTGTGAACAGAGGCGGGCTGTTATATTTTTGTGGGAGGATACACATACACGGGCAGGCAGTAGGATGGCAGACATGGAGTTGTCAGGTGTGCAGTGGTCGAAGATACAAGACATGTGTCAAGTCCTTCAGTGTTTTGAGGAATGCACACGGCTGGTTAGTGCAGACAATGCCATAATAAGCATGAGCATCCCCCTAATGCGTCTGCTGATGCAAAGTTTGACGCACATAAAGGAGCAGGCATCTGCAGCCGAGGAAGAGGAAAGCCTTGATGACAGTCAGCCATTGTCTGGTCAGGGCAGTGTACAGGACAAGGTAGCGGGCGAACAGGAGGAGGAGGACGAGGAGGATGATGGGGATGAGTATTTTGTTAATGAGGAAGCTTCTCCGGGGCCACTGGAAATTGGTGGCGTGTCAAGGCCGGGTTCTGGTTTTGGGAGGGACACAAGTGACGTAGATTTGCCTGAAACTGCCCCTCAACCAAGCACAACCGCAGATTTGACAACTGGAACTTTGGCACACATGGCGGATTATGCCTTACGTATCCTCAAAAGGGACACACGCATTACAAAAATGATGAACGATGACGATTACTGGTTGACCTGCCTCCTTGATCCTCGCTATAAAGGCATATTGCAAAATATTATGCCACATGAGAACTTGGAACTAATATTAGCAACCAAACAATCAACTCTTGTTGACCGTTTGCTTCAGACATTCCCAGCACTCAGCGCCCGTGATCGTTCTCACACGAGCTGCAGGGGGCAGCAGACCAGAAGCGTTAGAGGTGCAGAAATCAGAAGTGGCGTTGGACAGAGGGGTATTCTGACCAGGTTGTGGAGTGATTTTGCTATGACCGCAGACAGGACAGGTACTGCAGCATCAATTCAAAGTGACAGGAGACAACATTTGTCCAGTATGGTTACTAACTATTTTTCATCCCTTATCGATGTTCTACCTCAACCGTCATTCCCATTTGATTACTGGGCATCCAAATTAGACACCTGGCCAGAATTGGCAGAATATGCATTGCAGGAGCTTGCTTGCCCGGCAGCTAGTGTCCTATCAGAAAGAGTATTCAGTGCTGCAGGTTCAATATTAACCGAAAAAAGGACTCGTCTGGCTACCCAAAATGTTGATGATCTAACCTTCATTAAAATGAACCACAACTGGATTTCGAATTCTTTTGCCCCACCTTGCCCGGCCGACACCTTGCTTTACTATGAAAAGGTATTGCCTGTGGACTACTCTGAATGACTTTACCAATCTCGTAATTTGCAGCAGCTGATTGTCCAGCATACGACATGTTTACACCTCCCTAAATGGCCAAACTCCCCACACGGGGCCGTGGTATCGCCACTTGGTGCAAGCACCCGTGAGAGTGCTTTTTGTCTGAAGAGGTGGGTGTGTCCGCTTTTGGTCGACGGCACTGCCACTGGGTCCCTCATAGTACAATAAAGTGGTGGTGCGCACCCAACGTCAGACACACTGTTGTAACATGAGGGGCCCTGGGCCTGTGCCACCAGCCACAAGAGAGTTCCCCCACCCCCAGCTCAAACATTGCTCTACCACTTGCACAATTATCTCTCACAGTTCCACCAATGTTTAGTCTAGGCGCTGACATCCATAAATTCCTGCCACTGACAATACCATTGTGTTGACATGTATGATGGTACTTAACATAGTCAGGGGCAGTGTCCTATATTTACCCAAGTAAGTACTTTGTGCCAAATTACTAGGTCTGAAACTACGCAGAGGAGCCCACCCCTGTACCTAATGATTGCACCCTTTTGTGTTTTCATTTTGTTGTAATGCGAGACATTAACATGTATGTATTGTTTGGGACTACTAACTGGCAGACACTCATTACAATCGGCCTCCGCTGACAACACCAATGCTGCCTGTGTACCCCTGCAAGAGAATTTAAAGTGCCTACAGCCCAATTTTATTATGTTAGGCCTTCGAAGCCTGTCTGCGGTCCCTCCTTCCACTAGGCCTCCACTGACCTGTCTACTGCTGCCCGTGTACCCCTGGAACCAATTATAAAGTGCCTACAGCCCAATTTTATTATGTTAGGCCTTCGAAGCCTGTCTGCGGTCCCTCCTTCCACTACGCCTCCACTGACCTGTCTACTGCTGCCCGTGTACCCCTGGAACCAATTATAAAGTGCCTACAGCCCAATTTTATTATGTTAGGCCTTCGAAGTCTGTCTGTGGTCCCTCCTTCCACTAGGCCTCCACTGACCTGTCTACTGCTGCCCGTGTACCCCTGGAACCAATTATAAAGTGCCTACAGCCCAATTTTATTATGTTAGGCCTTCGAAGCCTGTCTGCGGTCCCTCCTTCCACTACGCCTCCACTGACCTGTCTACTGCTGCCCGTGCACCCCTGGAACCAATTATAAAGTGCCTACAGCCCAATTTTATTATGTTAGGCCTTCGAAGCCTGTCTGCGGTCCCTCCTTCCACTAGGCCTCCACTGACCTGTCTACTGCTGCCCGTGTACCCCTGGAACCAATTATAAAGTGCCTACAGCTCAATTTTATTATGATAGGCCTTCGAAGCCTGTCTGCGGTCCCTCCATCCACTAGGCCTCCACTGACCTGTCTACTGCTGCCCGTGTACCCCTGGAACCAATTATAAAGTGCCTACAGCCCAATTTTATTTTGTTAGGCCTTTGAAGCCTGTCTGCAGTCCCTCCTTCCACTAGGCCTCCACTGACCAGATCAGTGCTGCCCGTGTACCCCTGGAACCATTTATAAAGTGCCTATAAAGTGCCTACAGCCCAATTTTATTATGTTAGGCCTTCGAAGCCTGTCTGCAGTCCCTCCTTCCACTAGGCCTCCACTGACTAGACCACTGCTGCCCGTGTACCCCTGGAAGCAATTATAAAGTGCCTACAGCCCAATTTTATTATGTTAGGCCTTCGAAGCCTGTCTGCGGTCCCTCCTTCCACTAGGCCTCCACTGACCTGTCTACTGCTGCCCGTGTACCCCTGGAACCAATTATAAAGTGCCTACAACCCAATTTTATTATGTTAGGCCTTCGAAGCCTGTCTGCGGTCCCTCCTTCCACTACGCCTCCACTGACCTGTCTACTGCTGCCCGTGTACCCCTGGAACCAATTATAAAGTGCCTACAGCCCTATTTTGTCATGTTAGGCCTTCAAAGTCTGTCTGCGGTCCCTCCTTCCACTAGGCCTCCACTGACCTGTCTACTGCTGCCCGTGTACCCCTGGAACCAATTATAAAGTGCCTACAGCCCAATTTTATTAAGTTAGGCCTTCGAAGCCTATCTGCGGTCCCTCCTTCCACTACGCCTCCACTGACCTGTCTACTGCTGCCCGTGTACCCCTGGAACCAATTATAAAGTGCCTACAGCCCAATTTTATTATGTTAGGTGTTATGAAAGGCAATTCAGTACCACAATGGACATAGCGGTCAGAGCACATACAGTGATCTGACAATAACCCAAAATCATAGAACGAGCTCTGAGACGTGGGAACTCTGCAGACCGCAATCCCTAATCCTCTCCAAACAACACTAGAGGCAGCCGTGGATTGCGCCTAACTCTGCCTATGCAACTCGGCACAGCCTGAGAAACTAACTAGCCTGAAGATAGAAAATAAGCCTACCTTGCCTCAGAGAAATACCCCAAAGGAAAAGGCAGCCCCCCACATATAATGACTGTGAGTTAAGATGAAAAGACAAACGTAGAGATGAAATAGATTCAGCAAAGTGAGGCCCGACTTTCTTAACAGAGCGAGGAAAGAAAAGGTAACTTTGCGGTCTACACAAAACCCTAAAGAAATCCACGCAAAGGGGGCAAAAAGACCCTCCGTACCGAACTAACGGCACGGAGGTACACCCTTTGCGTCCCAGAGCTTCCAGCAACAAATTAGACAAGCTGGACAGAAAAAATAGCAAACAAATAGCAAAGAAGAACTTAGCTATGCAGAGCAGCAGGCCACAGGAATGATCCAGGGAAAAGCAAGTCCAACACTGGAACATTGACAGGAAGCCAGGATCAAAGCATTAGGTGGAGTTAAGTAGAGAAGCACCTAACGACCTCACCAGATCACCTGAGGGAGGAAACTCAGAAGCCGCAGTACCACTTCCCTTCACCAACAGAAACTCACAGAGAGAATCAGCCGAAGTACAACTTGTGACCACAGGAGGGAGCTCTGCCACAGAATTCACAACAGTACCCCCCCTTGAGGAGGGGTCACCGAACCCTCACCAGAGCCCCCAGGCCGACCAGGATGAGCCACATGAAAGGCACGAACAAGATCGGAAGCATGGACATCAGAGGCAAAAACCCAGGAATTATCTTCCTGAGCATACCCCTTCCATTTAACCAGATACTGGAGTTTCCGTCTAGAAACACGAGAATCCAAAATCTTCTCCACAATATACTCCAATTCCCCCTCCACCAAAACCGGGGCAGGAGGATCAACAGATGGAACCATAGGTGCAACAATGACCTATGGAATACGTTATGTATGGAAAAAGAATCTGGAAGGGTCAGAGGAAAAGACACAGGATTAAGAACCTCAGAAATCCTATATGGACCAATGAAACGAGGTTTAAACTTAGGAGAGGAAACCTTCATAGGAATATGACGAGAAGATAACCAAACCAGATCCCCAACACGAAGTCGGGGACCCACACGGCGTCTGCGATTAGCGAAACATTGAGCCTTCTCCTGGGACAAGGTCAAATTGTCCACTACATGAGTCCAAATCTGCTGCAACCTGTCCACCACAGTATCCACACCAGGACAGTCCGAAGACTCAACCTGTCCTGAAGAGAAACGAGGATGGAACCCAAAATTGCAGAAAAATGGCGAAACCAAGGTAGCCGAGCTGGCCCGATTATTAAGGGCGAACTCAGCCAAAGGCAAAAAGGACACCCAGTCATCCTGATCGGCAGAAACAAAGCATCTCAGATATGTTTCCAAGGTCTGATTGGTTCGTTCGGTCTGGACATTAGTCTGAGGATGGAAAGCCGAGGAAAAAGACAAGTCAATGCCCATCCTACCACAAAAGGCTCGCCAAAACCTTGAAACAAACTGGGAACCTCTATCAGAAACTATATTCTCTGGAATGCCATGTAAACGAACCACATGCTGGAAGAACAATGGCACCAAATCAGAGGAGGAAGGCAATTTAGACAAGGGTACCAGATGGACCATCTTAGAAAAGCGATCACAGACCACCCAAATGACTGACATCTTTTGAGAAACGGGAAGATCAGAAATAAAATCCATAGAGATATGTGTCCAAGGCCTCTTCGGGACCGGCAAGGGCAAAAGCAACCCACTGGCACGAGAACAGCAGGGCTTAGCCCGAGCACAAATCCCACAGGACGCACATCCCGCGACAGATACGGCCACCAAAAGGATCTAGCCACTAACTCTCTGGTACCAAAGATTCCAGGATGACCAGCCAACACCGAACAATGAACCTCAGAGATAACTTTATTGGTCCACCTATCAGGGACAAACAGTCTCTCCGCTGGACAACGATCAGGTTTATTAGCCTGAAATTTTTGCAGCACCCGCCGCAAATCAGGGGAGATGGCAGACACAATTACTCCTTCCTTGAGGATACCCGCCGGCACAGACAAACCCGGAGAGTCGGGCACAAAACTCCTAGACAGAGCATCCGCCTTCACATTTTTAGAGCCCGGAAGGTACGAAATCACAAAGTCAAAACGGGCAAAAAACAGCGACCAACGAGCCTGTCTAGGATTCCACCGCTTAGCAGACTCAAGATAAGTCAAGTTCTTATGATCAGTCAATACCACCATGCGATGCTAAGCTCCTTCAAGCCAATGACGCCACTCCTCGAATGCCCACTTCATGGCCAGCAACTCTTGGTTGCCCACATCATAATTTCGCTCAGCAGGCGAAAACTTCCTGGAAAAAAAAGCGCATGGTTTCATCACTGAGTAATCAGAACCTCTCTGCGACAAAACAGCCCCTGCTCCAATCTCAGAAGCATCAACCTCGACCTGGAACGGAAGAGAAACATCTGGTTGACACAAAACAGGGGCAGAAGAAAAACGACGCTTCAACTCCTGAAAAGCTTCCACAGCAGCAGAAGACCAATTGACCAAATCAGCACCCTTCTTGGTCAAATCGGTCAATGGTTTGGCAATACAAGAAAAATTGCAGATGAAGCGACGATAAAAATTAGCAAAGCCCAGGAACTTTTGCAGACTTTTCAGAGATGTCGGCTGAGTCCAATCATGGATGGCTTGGACCTTAACAGGATCCATCTCGATAGTAGAAGGGGAAAAGATGAACCCCAAAAATGAAACCTTCTGCACACCAAAGAAACACTTTGATCCCTTCACAAACAAAGAATTAGCACGCAGGACCTGAAAAACTGTTCTGACCTGCTTCACATGAGACTCCCAATCATCCGAGAAGATCAAAATGTCATCCAAGTACACAATCAGGAATTTATCCAGGTACTCTCGGAAGATGTCATGCATAAAGGACTGAAACACTGATGGAGCATTGGCAAGTCCGAATGGCATTACTAGATACTCAAAATGGCCCTCGGGCGTATTAAATGCAGTTTTCCATTCATCTCCTCGCTTGATTCGCACCAGATTATACGCACCACGAAGATCTATCTTGGTGAACCAACTAGCCCCCTTAATCCGAGCAAACAAATCAGATAACAATGGCAAGGGGTACTGAAATTTAACCGTGATTTTATTTAGAAAGCGGTAATCTATACAAGGTCTCAGCGAACCATCCTTCTTGGCTACAAAAAAGAAACCTGCTCCTAATGGTGACGATGACGGGCGAATATGCCCCTTCTCCAGGGATTCCTTCACATAACTGCGCATAGCGGCGTGCTCAGACACGGATAAATTAAACAGTCGACCTTTTGGGAATTTACTACCAGGAATCAAATTGATAGCACAATCACAATCCCTATGCGGAGGTAGGGCATCGGACTTGGGCTCATCAAATACATCCCGGTAATCAGACAAGAACTCTGGAATCTCAGAAGGGGTGGATGACGAAATTGACAGAAATGGAATATCACCATGTACCCCCTGACAACCCCAGCTGGACACCGACATGGATTTCCAATCTAATACTGGATTATGGGCTTGTAGCCATGGCAACCCCAACACGACCACATCATGCAGATTATGCAACACCAGAAAGCGAGTAACCTCCTGATGTGCAGGAGCCATGCACATGGTCAGCTGTGTCCAGTATTGAGGCTTATTCTTGGCCAAAGGCGTGGCATCAATTCCTCTCAATGGAATAGGACACTGCAAGGGCTCTAAGAGAAACCCACAACGCTTAGCATACTCCAAGTCCATCAAATTCAGGGCAGCGCCTGAATCCACAAATGCCATGACAGAATACAATGACAAAGAACAGATCAAGGCAACGGACAGAAGAAATTTTGACTGTACCGTACCAATGGTGGCAGACCTAGCGAACCGCTTAGTGCGCTTAGGACAATCAGAGATAGCATGAGTGGAATCACCACAGTAGAAACACAGCCCATTCAGACGTCTGTGTTCTTGCCGTTCAACTCTGGTCAAAGTCTTATCGCACTGCATAGGCTCAGGTTTAAGCTCAGGTAATACCGCCAAATGGTGCACAGATTTACGCTCACGCAAGCGTCGACCGATCTGAATGGCCAAAGACATAGACTCATTCAAACCAGCAGGCATAGGAAATCCCACCATGACATCCTTAAGGGCTTCAGAGAGACCCTTTCTGAACATAGCTGCCAGCGCAGATTCATTCCATTAAGTGAGCACGGACCACTTTCTAAATTTCTGACAATATACCTCTATCTCATCCTGACCCTGACAAAGAGCCAGCAAACTTTTCTCTGCCTGATCCACTGAATTAGGTTCATCGTACAGCAATCCGAGCGCCAGGAAAAACGCATCGATATTACTCAATGCAGGATCTCCTGGCGCAAGAGAAAATGCCCAGTCCTGAGTGTCGCCGCGCAAAAAAGAAATAACAATCAAAACCTGTTGAACTGGATCACCAGAGGAGCGAGGTTTCAAGGCCAGAAATAATTTACAATTATTTTTGAAACTCAGAAACTTAGTTCTATCTCCAAAAAACAAATCAGGAATAGGAATTCTTGGTTCTAACATAGATTTCTGATCAATAGTGTCTTGAATCTTTTGTACTCTTGCCGAGAGCTGATCCACAAATGAAGACAGACTTCTAATGTCCATCGCTACACCTGTGTACTGAACCACCCAAATGTCTAGGGGAAAAAAAAGGCAAAACACAGTGCAAAGAAAAAAAAATGGTCTCAGAACTTCTTTTTTCCCTCTATTGAGAATCATTAGTACTTTGGGCTTCCTGTACTGTTATGAAAGGCAATTCAGTACCAAAATGGACATAGCGGTCAGAGCACATACAGTGATCTGACAATAACCCAAAATCATAGAACGAGCTCTGAGACGTGGGAACTCTGCAGACCGCAATCCCTAATCCTCTCCAAACAACACTAGAGGCAGCCGTGGATTGCGCCTAACTCTGCCTATGCAACTCGGCACAGCCTAAGAAACTAACTAGCCTGAAGATAGAAAATAAGCCTACCTTGCCTCAGAGAAATACCCCAAAGAAAAAGGCAGCCCCCCACATATAATGACTGTGAGTTAAGATGAAAAGACAAACGTAGAGATGAAATAGATTCAGCAAAGTGAGGCCCGACTTTCTTAACAGAGCGAGGATAGAAAAAGTAACTTTGCGGTCTACACAAAACCCTAAAGAAAACCACGCAAACTAACTGCCGAACTAACGGCACAGAGGTACACCCTTTGCGTCCCAGAGCTTCCAGCAACAAATTAGACAAGCTGGACAGAAAAAATAGCAAACAAATAGCAAAGAAGAACTTAGCTATGCAGAGCAGCAGGCCACAGGAATGATCCAGGGAAAAGCAAGTCCAACACTGGAACATTGACAGGAAGCCAGGATCAAAGCATTAGGTGGAGTTAAGTAGAGAAGCACCTAAAGACCTCACCAGATCACCTGAGGGAGGAAACTCAGAAGCCGCAGTACCACTTCCCTCCACCAACAGAAGCTCACAGAGAGAATCAGCCGAAGTACCACTTGTGACCACAGGAGGGAGCTCTGCCACAGAATTCACAACAGTTAGGCCTTCGAAGCCTGTCTGCGGTCCCTCCTTCCACTAGGCCTCCACTGACCTGTCTACTGCTGCCAGTGTACCCCTGGAACCAATTATAAAGTGCCTACAGCCCAATTTTATTATGTTAGGCCTTCGAAGCCTGTCTGCGGTCCCTCCTTCCACTAGGCCTCCACTGACCAGACCACTGCTGCCCGTGTATCCATGGAACCAATTTGAAAGTGCCTACAGCCCAATGTTATTATGTTAGGCCTTCGAAGCCTGTCTGCGGTCCCTCCTTCCACTAGGCCTCCACTGACCAAATCACTGCTGCCCGTGTACCACTGGAACCATTTATAAAGTGCCTACATCCCAATTTTATTATGTTAGGCCTTCGAAGCCTGTCTGCAGTCCCTCCTTCCACTAGGCCTCCACTGACCAGACCACTGCTGCCCGTGTACCCCTGGAACCAATTATAAAGTGCCTACAGCCCAATTTTATTATGTTAGGCCTTCGAAGCCTGTCTGCGGTCCCTCCTTCCACTAGGCCTCCACTGACCAGACCACTGCTGCCCGTGTACCCCTGGAACCAATTATAAAGTGACTACAGCCCAATTTTATTATGTTAGGCCTTCGAAGCGTGTCTGCGGTCCCTCCTTCCACTAGGCCTCCACTGACCAGACCACTGCTGCCCATGTACCCCTGGAACCAATTATAAAATGCCTACAGCCCAATTTTATTATGTTAGGCCTTCGAAGCCTGTCTGCGGTCCCTCCTTCCACTAGGCCTCCACTGACCTGTCTACTGCTGCCCGTGTACCCCTGGAACCAATTATAAAGTGCCTACAGCCCAATTTTATTATCTTAGTCCTTCGAAGCCTGTCTGCAGTCCCTCCTTCCACTACGCCTCCACTGACCTGTCTACTGCTGCCCGTGTACCCCTGGAACCAATTATAAAGTGCCTACAGCCCAATTTTATTATGTTAGGCCTTCGAAGCCTGTCTGCGGTCCCTCCTTCCACTAGGCCTCCACTGACCTGTCTACTGCTGCCCGTGTACCCCTGGAACCAATTATAAAGTGCCTACAGCCCAATTTTATTATGTTAGGCCTTCGAAACCTGTCTGCGGTCCCTCCTTCCACTAGGCCTCCACTGACCAGATCAATGCTGCCCGTGTACCCATGGAACCAATTATAAAGTGTCTACAGCCCAATTTTATTATGTTAGGCCTTCGAAGCCTGTCTGCGGTCCCTCCTTCCACTACGCCTCCACTGACCTGTCTACTGCTTCCCGTGTGCCCCTGGAACCAATTATAAAGTGCCTACAGTCCAATTTTATTATGTTAGGTTTTCGAAGCCTGTCTGCGGTCCCTCCTTCCACTAGGCCTCCACTGACCAGACCACTGCTGCCCGTGTACCCCTGGAACCAATTATAAAGTGCCTACAGCCCAATGTTATTATGTTAGGCCTTCGAAGCCTGTCTGCGGTCCTTCCTTCCACTAGGCCTCCACTGACCAGACCACTGCTTCCCGTGTACCCCTGGAACCAATTATAAAGTG
The DNA here is from genome assembly GCF_032444005.1 of Ranitomeya imitator. Classification (NCBI taxonomy): domain Eukaryota; kingdom Metazoa; phylum Chordata; class Amphibia; order Anura; family Dendrobatidae; genus Ranitomeya; species Ranitomeya imitator. The sequence continues at coordinate 227,664,479 of NC_091287.1, read as the reverse complement.
CCTACAGCGAAATTTTATTATGTTAGGCCTTCGAAGCCTGTCTGCGGTCCCTCCTTGCACTAGGCCTCCACTGACCAGACCACTGCTTCCCGTGTACCCATGGAACCAATTTTAAAGTGCCTACAGCCCAATGTTATTATGTTAGGCCTTCGAAGCCTGTCTGCGGTCCCTCCTTCCACTAGACCTCCAATGACTAGACCACTGCTGCCCGTGTACCCCTGGAACCAATTATAAAGTGCCTACAGCCCAATTTTATTATGTTAGGCCTTCAAAGCCTCTCTGCGGTCCCTCCTTCCACTAGGCCTCCACTGACCAGACCACTGCTGCCCGTGTACCCCTGGAACCAATTATAAAGTTCCTACAGCCCAATTTTATTATGTTAGGCCTTCGAAGCCTGTCTGCGGTCCCTCCTTCCACTAGGCCTCCACTGACCAGACCACTTCTGCCCGTGTACCCCTGGAACCAATTATAAAGTGCCTACAGCCCAATTTTATTATGTTAGGCCTTTGAAGCCTGTCTGCGGTCCCTCCTTCCACTAGGCCTCCACTGACCAGACCACTGCTGCCCGTGTACCCCTGGAACCAATTATAAAGTGCCTACAGCCCAATTTTATTATCTTAGGCCTTCGAAGCCTGTCTGCGGTCCCTCCTTCCACTAGGCCTCCACTGACCAGACCACTGCTGCCCGTGTACCCCTGGAACCAATTATAAAGTGCCTACAGCCCAATTTTATTATGTTAGACCTTCGAAGCCTGTCTGCGGTCCCTCCTTCCACTAGGCCTCCACTGACCAGACCACTGCTGCCCGTGTACCCCTGGAACCAATTATAAAGTGCCTACAGCCCAATTTTATTATGTTAGGCCTTCGAAGCCTGTCTGCGGTCCCTCCTTCCCCTAGGCCTCCACTAACCAGACCACTGCTGCCCGTGTACCCCTGGAACCAATTATAAATTGCCTACAGCCCAATTTTATTATGTTAGGCCTTCGAAGCCTGTCTGCGGACCCTCCCTCCACTAGGCCTCCACTGACCAGACCACTGCTGCCCGTGTACCCCTGGAACCAATTATAAAGTGCCTACAGCCCAATTTTATTACGTTAGGCCTTCAAAGCCTGTCTGCGGTCTCTCCTTCCACTAGGTCTCCACTGACCAGACCACTGTTGCCCGTGTACCCCTGGAACCAATTATAAAGTGCCTACAGCCCAATTTTATTATGTTGGGCCTTCGAAGCCTGTCTGCGGTCCCTCCTTCCACTAGGTCTCCACTGACCAGACCACTGCTGCCCGTGTACCCCTGGAACCAATTATAAAGTGCCTACAGCCCAATTTTATTATGTTAGGCCTTCGAAGCCTGTCTGCGGTCCCTCCTTCCACTAGGCCTCCACTGACCTGTCTACTGCTGTCAGTGTACCCCTGGAACCAATTATAAAGTGCCTACAGCCCAATTTTATTATGTTAGGCTCTCGAAGCCAGTCTGCGGTCCCTCCTTCCTTTAGGCCTCCACTGACCTGTCTACTGCTGCCTGTGTACCCCTGGAACCAATTATAAAGTGCCTACATCCCAATTTTATTATGTTAGGCCTTCGAAGCCTGTCTGCGGGCCCTCCTTCCAATAGTTCTCCACTGACCAGACCAATGCTGGCCGTGTACCCCTGGAACCCAGCTGAAAGTGCATGGAGCCTACTTTTTTCTTTGTTTTATATTTATAAAGCCCAGATGAACTACTCTGTACCACGGTTCATGCTACCCAGTCGTCACTTCTTTTGCCAGAAAAGCCATCCCAGCCCTCCACCGGCATGAAAAATTCTGCATTGTCATAGCACTCAGGCAATCAAACAGTAGAAAGGTGCAGCTGACCTGACAAGAGACGCATGGACCAGTAGGCATGTCCACAAAAAGTTACGTGTCCATTACGGCGCACTGGGTTAATGTGTTGGATGCATGGTCCACAGGGGACAGCCTACAAAGTCTGCCAGCAGTCCCTAATTCAAATTGTCCTCCGTTGACCACACCACTGCTGCCCGTGTACCACTGGAACCAATTTTAAAGTGCCTACAGACAAATTTTGTTATGTTAGGCCTACTACGCCTGTTTGTGGTCCCTCCTTCCAATACTCCTCCACTGACCACACCACTGCTGCCCGTGTACCCTTGGAACCTATTTTTAATTGCATAGAGTATCCTTTTTTTAATAGTAGGCGTACAAAGTCTGTCTGCGGTCCATAATTGAAATAGTCCTCCACTCACCAGACCAATGCTGCCTGTGTACCCCTGTAACCTTTTTTAAACTGCATTGAGCCACATTTTTGGTTTAAGGCCTACTACCTGTGTCTGTCAGTGCCACTCAATACAGCTGTCCTCCTTTGAAAAAAGCTGAGCGTCAATAGTCTGGTTTCAGCCTCTAGGAATTTGAAAACTGCATTGGGGCTACTACTTCGGTATTGCCTACTAACGGTGTCTGCCGCTCCAAGGTGTTCCCCAGGTTTCCTCGCCATTGCTTCAATCTTCTGACTCTCGTTTAGTAGTTGTTGAAAAGTACACTGCATTAGGCCTACAAATTGGGTATGGGGTGTAGAGACGGTGTGTTCCACTCCAAGGTGTTCCCCAGGTTTCGTCTACATTGCTTCGGTCTTCCGACTCTCGTTTAGTAGTTGTAGAAAACTACACTGCATTAGGCCTACAAATTGGGTATGGGGTGTAGAGACGGTGTGTTCCACTCCAAGGTGTTCTCCAGGTTTCGTCTACATTGCTTCGGTCTTCCGACTCTCGTTTAGTAGTTGTAGAAAACTACACTGCATTAGGCCTACAAATTGGGTATGGGGTGTAGAGACGGTGTGTTCCACTCCAAGGTGTTCCCCAGGTTTCGTCTACATTGCTTCGGTCTTCCGACTCTCGTTTAGTAGTTGTAGAAAACTACACTGCATTAGGCCTACAAATTGGGTATGGGCTGTAGAGACGGTGTGTTCCACTCCAAGGTGTTCCCCAGGTTTCCTCGCCATTGCTTCGATCTTCTGACTCTCGTTTAGTAGCTGTAGAAAACTACACTGCATTAGGCCTACAAATTGGGTATGGGGTGTAGAGACGGTGTGTTCAACTCCAAGGTGTTCCCCAGGTTTCCTCGCCATTGCTTCGATCTTCCGACTCTCGTTTAGTAGTTGTAGAAAACTGCACTGCATTACGCCTACAAATTGGGTATGGGGTGTAGAGACGGTGTGTTCCACTCCAAGGTGTTCCCCAGGTTTCGTCTACATTGCTTCGGTCTTCCGACTCTCGTTTAGTAGTTGTAGAAAACTACACTGCATTAGGCCTACAAATTGGGTATGGGGTGTAGAGACGGTGTGTTCCACTCCAAGGTGTTCCCCAGGTTTCGTCTACATTGCTTCGGTCTTCCGACTCTCGTTTAGTAGTTGTAGAAAACAACACTGCATTAGGCCTACAAATTGGGTATGGGGTGTAGAGACGGTGTGTTCCACTCCAAGGTGTTCCCCAGGTTTCCTCGCCATTGCTTCGGTCTTCCGACTCTCGTTTAGTAGTTGGAGAAAACTACACTGCATTAGTCCTACAAATTGGGTATGGGGTGTAGAGACGGTGTGTTCCACTCCAAGGTGTTCCCCAGGTTTCGTCTACATTGCTTCGGTCTTCCGTCTCTCGTTTAGTAGTTGTAGAAAACTACACTGCATTAGGCCTGCACATTGGGTATGGGGTGTAGAGACGGTGTGTTCCACTCCAAGGTGTTCCCCAGGTTTCCTCTCAATTGCTTCAGTCTTCTGACTGTTGTTTAGTAGTTGTTGAAAACTACACTGCATTAGGCCTACAAATTGGGTATGGGGTGTAGAGACGGTGTGTTCCACTCCAAAGTGTTCCCCAGGTTTCGTCTACATTGCTTCGGTCTTCCGACTCTCGTTTAGTAGTTGTTGAAAACTACACTGCATTAGGCCTGCACATTGGGTATGGGATGTAGAGACGGTGTGTTCCACTCCAAGGTGTTCCCCAGGTTTCCTCTCCATTGCTTCGGTCTTCCGACTCTCGTTTAGTAGTTGTTGAAAACTACACTGCATTAGGCCTGCACATTGGGTATGGGGTGTAGAGACGGTGTGTTCCACTCCAAGGTGTTCCCCAGGTTTCCTCTCCATTGCTTCGGTCTTCCGACTCTCGTTTAGTGGTTGTTGAAAACTACACTGCATTAGGCCTACTAGTTGGGTTGGGGCCTTCTATCTGTGTCTGCCGCTCCTTGCTGTTCTCCTACAGTGAACAAAGCTGTGCTGCCTGTTTACTACTCTTGCCAATTTTGAACTGCATTTAAACTACTTACAGATTTGGGCCTACTCTGTGTGTCAGCCTCTCATTCCAGTTGTCCTCCACTGAACAAAACAATGCCCCCTGGTTAGTCCTGTTAACAATTTTGAAATGCTTTTAGCCCACTTTATTCTTTGGGCCTATATCTGTGTTTCCTCCTCATCCTGCCCATTGCCCAGACAGTGATAGATGAGTCTGCTGGTACACTGACCCATAACGCAACATTTCCCGTGCACGCTACACTGCAAGATTGTGACCCTGCTGAAAGTCAGGCCCCCCTTCCCGCATACCATACCACATTACATGGGGACAAAGAGGAATGTGCAGATGAAGGTGCATGTTCCTTCATCAGGTGGGGGGAGGAATACTCGTTGGCGACGTCACTGGCACAGGGCCTCTCATAGTACGCAAAAGTGTTGCTGCCGGTGGGAGGCGCCCCTGCCGTGCAAATACACCGCTGTACTTTGAGGGGCCCTGTGCCAGTGCCAATGCCAACGAGTGGGCCCCCCCTCTTGCTCAGGATCACAGCACTTGCAAAGTTGAAATACTTACCTCTCCCTGCTCCACTGCCGTGACGTGGTCCAGATGTCCTTGGCCCACTAATTGCTTGAACCAGCCCTACCCCCCACAACTTTAGCCAAATGACCCCCAATTTCAAATGCCTTACAATTATTATAAGCTAAATTACGATTGACAAGCTTCAGTAGCAAGAATGGATGTTTTTGCCAATACAATGGGCTCTGTACATGTTTTCCTGGCCTCTACTCACTGCCGACTATGCTCCCCCATTGACTTGCATTGGGTTTCGTGTTTCGGTCGATCCCCGACTTTTCGCGATAATCGGCCGATTCCACTCGACTCGACTTTTGAGATAGTCGGGTTTTGCGAAACCCGGCTCGACTCTATAAAGGTACAGCGGTGTGTTTGCACGGCGGGGGCGCCTCCCACCGGCAGCAACACTTTTGCATACTATGAGGGGCCCTGTGCCAGTGACGTCGCCAACGAGTATTCCTCCCCCACCTGATGAAGGAACCTGCACCTTCATCTGCACCTTCCTCTTTGTGCCCGTGTAAGGTGGTATGGTATGCGGGAAGGGGGACCTGACTTTCAGCAGGGTCACAATCTTGCAGTGTAGCGTGCACGGGGAATGTTGCGTTATGGGTCAATGTACCAGCAGACTCATCTATCACTGGCTGGGCAATGGGCAGGATGAAGGGGAAACAGATGTGGGCCCAAAGAATAAAGTGGGCTAAATGCAGTTCAAAATTGGTAACAGGACTAACCAGGGGGCATTGCTTTGTTCAGTGGAGGACAACTGGAATGAGAGGCTGACACAGAGAGTAGGCCCAAATCAGTAAGTATTCTAAATGCAGTTCAAAATTGGCAACAGTAGTAAACCGGCGGCACAGCTTTGTTCACTGTAGGAGAACAGCAAGGAGCGGCAGACACAGATAGAAGGCCCCAACCCAAATAGTAGGCCTAATGCAGTGTTGTTTTCAACAACTACTTAAGAAGAGCCAGAAGATCGAAGCAATGGAGACGAAACCTGGGGAACACCTTGGAGTGGAACACACCGTCTCTACACCCCATACCCAATTTGTAGGCCTAATGCAGTGTTGTTTTCAACAACTACTAAAGTAGAGCCAGAAGATTGAAGAAATGGAGACTGGAGAGGAAACCTGGGGAACACCTTGGAGTGGAACACACCGTCTCTACACCCCATACCCAATTTGTAGGCCTAATGCAGTGTAGTTTTCAACAACTACAAAACGAGAGTCAGAAGATCGAAGCAATGTAGACGAAACCTGGGGAACACCTTGGAGTGGAACACACCGTCTCTACACCCCATACCCAATTTGTAGGCCTAATGCAGTGTAGTTTTCAACAACTACTAAACGAGAGTCAGAAGATCGAAGCAATGGAGAGTAAACCTGGGGAACACCTTGGAGTGGAACACACCGTCTCTACACCCCATACCCAATATGGAGGCCTAATGCAGTGTAGTTTTCAACAACTACTAAACGAGAGTCAGAAGATCGAAGCAATGGAGAGGAAACCTGGGGAACACCTTGGAGTGGAACACACCGTCTCTACACCCCATACCCAATTTGTAGGCCTAATGCAGTGTAGTTTTCAACAACTGCTAAACGAGAGTCGGAAGATCGAAGCAATGGAGAGGAAACCTGGGGAACACCTTGGAGTGGAACACACTGTCTCTACACCCCATACCCAATTTGTAGACCTAATGCAGTGTAGTTTTTAACAACTCCTAAACGAGAGTCAGAAGATCGAAGCAATGGAGAGGAAACCTGGGGAACACCTTGGAGTGGAACACACCGTCTCTACACCCCATACCCAATTTGTAGGCCTAATGCAGTGTAGTTTTCTACAACTACTAAACGAGAGTCAGAAGATTGAAGCAATGGCGAGGAAACCTGGGGAACACCTTGGAGCGGCAGACACCGTTAGTAGGCCCTACCGAAGTAGTAGCCCCAATGCAGTTTTCAAATTCCTAGAGGCTGAAAACCAGACTATTGACGCTCAGCTTTTTTCAAAGGAGGACAGCTGTCTTGAGTGGCGCAGACAGACACAGGTAGTAGGCCTTAAACCAAAAATGTGGCTCAATGCAGTTTAAAAAAGGTTACAGGGGTACACAGGCAGCATTGGTCTGGTCAGTGGAGGACAATTTCAATTATGGACCGCAGACAGACTTTGTACGCCCACTATTAAAAAAGGATGCTCTATGCAATTCAAAATAGGTTCCAGGGGTCCACGGGCAGCAGTGGTGTGGTCAGTGGAGGAGTATTGGAAGGAGGGACCGCAGACAGGCGTAGTAGGCCTAACATAACAAAATAAGGCTGTAGGCACTTTAAAATTGGTTCCAGGGGTACACGGGCAGCAGTGGTGTGGTCAGCGGAGGACAATTTGAATTAGGGACTGCAGAAAGACATTGTAGGCTGTCCCCTGTGGACCATGCATCCAACACATTAACCCAGTGCGCCGTAATGGACACATAACTTTTTGTGGACATGCCTACTGGTCCATGTGTCTCTTGTCAGGTGCACCTTTCTACTGTTTGATTGCCTGAGTGCTATGACAATGCAGACTTTTTCATGCCGGTGGAGGGCTGGGATGGCTTTTCTCGTAAAAGAAGTGTCAACTGGGTAGCTTGAACCGTGGTACAGCGTAGTTCATCTGAGCTTTATAACTATAAAACAAAGAAAAAAAGTAGGCTCCATGCACTTTCAGCTGGGTTCCAGGGGTACACGGCCAGCATTGGTCTGGTCAGTGGAGAACTATTGGAAGGAGGGACCGCAGACAGGCTTAGAAGGCCTAACATAATAAAATATGGCTGTAGGCACTTTAAAATTGGTTCCAGGGGTACACGGGCAGTAGTGGTCTGGTCAGTGGAGGACAAGTATAAGGAGGGACCGCAGACAGGCGTAGTAGGCCTAACATAATAAAATATGGCTGTAGGCACTTTAAAATTGGTTCCAGGGGTACACGGGCAGCAGTGGTCTGGTCAGTGGAGGACAAGTGTAAGGAGGGACCGCAGACAGGCGTAGTAGGCCTAACATAATAAAATATGGCTGTAGGCACTTTAAAATTGGTTCCAGGGGTACACGGGCAGTAGTGGTCTGTTCAGTGGAGGCCTAGTGGAAGGAGGGCCCGCAGACAGGCTTCGAAGGCCTAACATAATAAAATTGGGGTGTAGGCACTTTAAAATTGGTTCCAGGGGTACACGGGCAGCAGTAGACAGGTCACTGGAGGACTATTGGAAGGAGGGCCCGCACACAGGCTTCGAAGGCCTAACATAATAAAATATGGCTGTAGGCACTTTAAAATTGGTTCCAGGGGTACACGGGCAGCAGTGGTTTGGTCAGTGGAGGCCTAATGGAAGGAGGGACCGCAGACAGGCGTAGTAGGCCTAACATAATAAAATATGGCTGTAGGCACTTTAAAATTGGTTCCAGGGGTACACGGGCAGCAGTGGTGTGGTCAGCAGAGGACAATTTGAATTAGGGACTGCAGACAGACTTTGTAGGCTGTCCCCTGTGGACCATGCATCCAACACATTAACCCAGTGCGCCATAATGGACACGTAACTTTTTGTGGACATGCCTACTGGTCCATGCGTCTCATGTCAGGTGCACCTTTCTACTGTTTGATTGCCTGAGTACTATGACAATGCAGACTTTTTCATGGCGGTGGAGGGCTGGGATGGCTTTTCTCGCAAAAGAAGTGTCGACTGGGTAGCTTGAACCGTGGTACAGCGTAGTTCATCTGGGCTTTATAAATATAAAACAAAGAAAAAAAGTAGGCTCCATGCACTTTCAGCTGGGTTCTAGGGGTACACGGCCAGCATTGGTCTGGTCAGTGGAGAACTATTGGAAGGAGGGACCGCAGACAGGCTTAGAAGGCCTAACATAATAAAATTGGGCTGTAGGCACTTTATAATTGGTTCCAGGGGTACACGGGCAGCAGTGGTCTGGTCAGTGGAGGCCTAGTGGAAGGAGGGACCGCAGACAGGCGTAGTAGGCCTAACATAATAAAATTGGGCTGTAGGCACTTTAAAATTGGTTCCAACGGTACACGGGCAGCAGTGGTCTGGTCATTGGAGGACTAGTGGAAGGAGGGACCGCAGACAGGCTTCGAAGGCCTAACATAATAAAATTGGGCTGTAGGCACTTTAACCCCTTAAGCCCCAAGGGTGGTTTGCACGTTAATGACCGGGCCAATTTTTACAATTCTGACCACTGTCCCTTTATGAGGTTATAACTCTGGAAGGCTTCAACGGATCCCAGTGATTCTAACATTGTTTTCTCGGGACATATGGTACTTCATGATAGTGGTAAAATTTCTTTGATATTACCTGCGTTTATTTGTGAAAAAAAACGGAAATTTGGCGAAAATTTTGAAAATTTCGCAATTTTCCAACTTTGAATTTTTATGCAATTAAATCACAGAGATATGTCACACAAAATACTTAATAAGTAACATTTCCCACATGTCTACTTTACATCAGCACAATTTTGGAACCAAAATTTTTTTTTGTTAGGGAGTTATAAGGGTTAAAAGTTGACCAGCAATTTCTCATTTTTACAACACCATTTTTTTTTAAGCGACCACATCTCATTTGAAGTCATTTTGAGGGGTCTATATGATAGAAAATACCCAAGTGTGACACCATTCTAAAAACTGCACCCCTCAAGGTGCTCAAAACCATATTCAAGAAGTTTATTAACCCTTCTGGTGCTTCACAGGAATTTTTGGAATGTTTAAATAAAAATGAACATTTAACTTTTTTTCACACAAAATTTACTTCAGCTCCAATTTGTGTTATTTTACCAAGGGTAACAGGAGAAAATGGACCCCAAAAGTTGTTGTACAATTTGTCCTGAGTACGCCGATACCCCATATGTGGGGGTAAACCCCTGTTTGGGCGCATGACAGAGCTCGGAAGCGAAGGAGCGCCATTTGACTTTTCAATACAAAATTGACTGGAATTGAGATGGGACGCCATGTTCCGTTTGGAGAGCCACTGATGTGCCCAAACATTGAAACCCCCCACAAGTGACACCATTTTGGAAAGTAGACCCCCTAAGGAACTTATCTAGAGGTGTGGTGAGCACTTTAACCCACCAAGTGCTTCACAGAAGTTTATAATGCAGAACCGTAAAAATAAAAAATCATATTTTATCACAAAAATTATCTTTTCACCCCCAATTTTTTATTTTCCCAAGGGTAAGAGAAGAAATTGGACCACAAAAGTTGTTGTACAATTTGTCCTGAGTACGCTGATACCCCATATGTGGGGGTAAACCACTGTTTGGGCGCATGGGAGAGATCGGAAGGGAAGTAGCGCCGTTTGACTTTTCAATGCAAAATTGACAGGAATTGAGATGGGACCCCATGTTGCGTTTGGAGAGCCACTGATGTGCCTAAACATTGAAACCCCCCACAAGTGATGCCACTTTGGAAAGTAGACCCCCTAAGGAACTTATCTACATGTGTTTTGAGCGCTTTGACCCACCAAGGGCTTCACAGAAGTTTATAATGCAGAGCCGTAAAAATAAAACAAAAATTTTTTCCCACAAAAATTTTTTTTTTAGCCCCCAGTTTTGTATTTTCCCGAGGGTAGCAGGAGAAATTGGACCCCAAAAGTTGTTGTCCAATTTGTCCTGAGTGCGCTGATACCCCATATGTGGGGGGAACCACCGTTTGTATGCATGGGAGGGCTCGGAAGGGAAGGAGCGCCATTTGGAATGCAGACTTAGATGGAATGGTCTGCAGGTGTCACATTGCATTTGCAGAGCCCCTAATGTACCTAAACAGTAGAAGCCCCCCACAAGTGACCCCATTTTGGAAACTAGACCCCCCAAGGAACTTATCTAGATGTGTTGTAAGAACTTTGAACCCCCAAGTGTTTCACTACAGTTTATAACGCAGAGCCGTGAAAATAAAAAATCTTTTTTTTTCCCACAAAAATTATTTTTTAGCCCCCAGTTTTGTATTTTCCCGAGGGTAGCAGGATAAATTGGACTCCAAAAGTTGTTGTCCAATTTGTCCTGAGTGCGCTGATACCCCATATGTGGGGGGGAACCACCGTTTGGACGCATGGAAGGGCTCGGAAGGGAAGGAGCGCCATTTGGAATGCAGACTTAGATGGAATGGTCTGCAGGCGTCACATTGCGTTTGCAGAGCCCCTAATGTACCTAAACAGTAGAAACCCCCCACAAGTGACACCATGTTGGAAAGTAGACCCCCTAAGGAACTTATCTAGATGTGTGGTGAGCGTTTTAACCCACCAAGGGCTTCACAGAAGTTTATAATGCAGAGCCGTAAAAATAAAACAAAATTTTTTTCCCACAAAAATTATTTTTCAGCCCCCAGTTTTGAATTTTCCCGAGGGTAACAGGAGAAATTGGACCCCAAAAGTTGTTGTCCAATTTGTCCTGAGTGCGCTGATACCCCATATGTGGGGGAACCACCGTTTGGATGCATGGGAGGGCTCGGAAGGGAAGGAGCGCCATTTAGAATGCAGACTTAGATGGAATGGACTGCAGGCGTCACATTGCGTTTGCAGAGCCCCTAATGTACCTAAACAGAAGCCCACCACAAGTGACCACATTTTGGAAACTAGACCCCCGAAGGAACTTATCTAGATGTGTTGTAAGAACTTTGAACCCCCAAGTGTTTCACTACAGTTTATAACGCAGAGCCGTGAAAATAAAAAATCTTTTTTTTTCCCACAAAAATTATTTTTTAGCCCCCAGTTTTGTATTTTCCCAAGGGTAACAGGAGAAATTGGACCCCAAAGGTTGTTGTCCTATTTGTCCTGAGTACGCTGATACCCCATATGTTGGGGTAAACCCCTGTTTGGGCACACGGGAGAGCTCGGAAGGGAAGGAGTACTGTTTTACTTTTTCAACGCAGAATTGACTGGAATTGAGATCGGACGCCATGTCGCATTTGGAGAGCCCCTGATGTGCCTAAACAGTGGAAACCCCCCAATTATAACTGAAACCCTAATCCAAACACACCCCTAACCCTAATCCCAACAGTAACCCTAAGCACACCTCTAACCCTGACACACCCCTAACCCCAATCCCAACCCTATTCCCAACCGTAAATGTAATCTAAACCCTAACCGTAACTTTAGCCCCAACCCTAACCCTAACTTTAGCCCCAACCCTAACGGTAGCCTTAACCCTAGCCCCAACCATAGCCCTAACCCTAGCCCTAACCCTAGCCCTAACCCTAGCCCTAACCCTAGCCCTAACCCTAACCCTAGCCCTAACCCTAACCCTAGCCCCAACCCTAACCCTAACCCTAGACCTAACCCTAACCCTAGCCCTAACCCTAGCCCCAACTCTAACCCTAGCCCTAACCCTAGCCCTAATGGGAAAATGGAAATAAATACATTTTTTTTATTTTTCCCTAACTAAGGGGGTGATGAAGGGGGGTTGATTTACTTTTATAGCGGGTTTTTTTAGCGGATTTTTATGATTGGCAGCCGTCACTCACTGAAAGACGCTTTTTATTGCAAAAAATATTTTTTGCGTTACCACATTTTGAGAGCTATAAATTTTCCATATTTTGGTCCACAGAGTCATGTGAGGTCTTGTTTTTTGCGGGACGAGTTGATGTTTTTATTGGTAACATTTTTGGGCACGTCACATTTTTTGATCGCTTTTTATTCCGATTTTTGTGAGGCAGGATGACCAAAAACCAGCTATTCATTAATTTCTTTTGGGGGAGGCGTTTATACCGTTCCGCGTTTGGTAAAATTGATAAAGCAGTTTTATTCTTTGGGTCAGTACGATTACAGTGATACCTCATTTATATTATTTTTTTATGTTTTGGCGCTTTTATACGATAAAAACTATTTTATAGAAAAAATAATTATTTTTGCATCGCTTTATTCTGAGGACTATAACTTTTTTATTTTTTTGCTGATCATGCTGTGTTGTGGCTTGTTTTTTGCGGGACAAGATGACGGTTTCAGCGGTACCATGGTTATTTATATCTGTCTTTTTGATCGCGTGTTATTCCACTTTGTGTTCGGCGGTATGATAATAAAGCGTTGTTTTTTGCCTATTTTTTTTTTTTTACGGTGTTTACTGAAGGGCTTAACTAGTGGGCCAGTTTTATAGGTCGGGTCGTTACAGACGCGGCGATACTAAATATGTGTACTTTTATTGGTTTTTTTTTTATTTAGATAAAGAAATGTATTTATGGGAATAATATTTTTTTTTTTCATTATTTTGGAATATTTTTTTTAATTTTATTTTGCACATTTGGAAATTTTTTTTTAAACTTTTTTACTTTGCCCCAGGGGGGGACATCACAGGTCTATGATCTGACAGTTTGCACAGCACTCTGTCAGATCACCGATCTGAGAGAAGTGCAGGCTGCTTCACAGTGCCTGCTCTGAGCAGGCTTCTGTGACGCCACCTCCCTCCCTGCAGGACCCGGATCCGCGGCCATCTTGGATCCGGGCCTGGAAGAAGCAGGGAGGGAGGTAAGACCCTCGCAGCAACGCGATCACATCGCGTTGCTGCGGGGGCTCAGGGAAGCCCGCAGGAAGCCCCCTCCCTGCGGGAAGCTTCCCTATACCGCCGGCACATCGCGATCATCTTTGATGGCGGTGTGCCGGGGGTTAATGTGCCAGGAGCGGTCCATGACCGCTCCTGGCACATAGTGCCGGATGTCAGCTGCGATAGGCAGCTGACACGCGGCCGCGATCGGCCGCGCTCCCCCCGTGAGCGTGGCCGATCGCATATGACGTACTATCCCATCACTGGGAATTAAGTCCCAGGGCACCTCGATGGGATAGTATGTCATATGGGATTAAGGGGTTAAAATTGGTTCCAGGGGTACATGGGCAGCAGTAGACAGGTCACTGGAGGACTAGTGGAAGGAGGGACCAGAGACAGGCGTAGTAGGCCTAACATAATAAAATATGGCTGTAGGCACTTTAAAATTGGTTCCAGGGGTACACGGGCAGCAGTGGTCTGGTCAGTGGAGGACTAGTGGAAGGAGGGACCGCAGACAGGCTTCAAAGGCCTAACATAATAAAATTGGGCTGTAGGCACTTTAAAATTGGTTCCAGGGGTACACAGGCAGCAGTAGACAGGTCACTGGAGGACTAGTGGAAGGAGGGACCGCAGACAGGCGTAGTAGGCCTAACATAATAAAATATGGCTGTAGGCACTTTAAAATTGGTTCCAGGGGTACATGGGCAGCAGTGGTCTTGTCAGTGGAGGCCTAGTGGAAGGAGGGCCCGCAGACAGGCTTCGAAGGCCTAACATAATAAAATATGGCTGTAGGCACTTTAAAATTGGTTCCAGGGGTACAAGGGCAGCAGTGGTCTGGTCAGTGGAGGACAAGTGTAAGGAGGGACCGCAGACAGGCGTAGTAGGCCTAACATAATAAAATATGGCTGTAGGCACTTTAAAATTGGTTCCAGGGGTACACGGGCAGCAGTGGTCTGGTCAGTGGAGGACAAGTGTAAGGAGGGACCGCAGACAGGCGTAGTACGCCTAACATAATAAAATATTGCTGTAGGCACTTTAAAATTGATTCCAGGGGTACACGGGCAGCAGTGGTCTGGTCAGTGGAGGCCTAGTGGAAGGAGGGCCCGCAGACAGGCTTCGAAGGCCTAACATAATAAAATTGGGCTGTAGGCACTTTAAAATTGGTTCCAGGGGTACACGGGCAGCAGTAGACAGGTCACTGGAGGACTAGTGGAAGTAGGGCCTGCAGACAGGCTACGAAGGCCTAACATAATAAAATATGGCTGTAGGCACTTTAAAATTGGTTCCAGGGGTACACGGGCAGCAGTGGTCTGGTCAGTGGAGGCCTAGTGGAAGGAGGGACCGCAGACAGGCGTAGTAGGCCTAACATAATAAAATATGGCTGTAGGCACTTTAAAATTGGTTCCACGGGTACACGGGCAACAGTGGTCTGGTCAGTGGAGGCCTAGTGGAAGGAGGGCCCTCGGACAGGCTTCGAAGGCCTAACATAATAAAATATGGCTGTAGGCACTTTAAAATTGGTTCCAGGGGTACACGGGCAGCAGTGGTCTGGTTAGTGGAGGACAAGTGTAAGGAGGGACCGCAGACAGGCGTAGTACGCCTAACATAATAAAATATGGCTGTAGGCACTTTAAAATTGCTTCCAGGGGTACACGGGCAGCAGTGGTCTGGTCAGTGGAGGCCTAGTGGAAGGAGGGACCACAGACAGGCTTCGAAGGCCTAACATAATAAAATTGGGCTGTAGGCACTTTAAAATTGGTTCCAGGGGTACACGGGCAGCAGTGGTCTGGTCAGTGGAGGACAAGTGTAAGGAGGGACCTGTTATGAAAGGCAATTCAGAATCACAATGGACATGGAGGTCAGAGCACATACAGTGAACTGACAAAAACCCAAAATAATAGAACGAGCTCTGAGACGTGGGAACTCTGCAGACCGCAATCCCTAAGCCTATCAAACCACACTAAAGGTAGCCGTGGAGCGCTCCTGACCAGAACCTATGCGCCTCGTCACAGCCTGAGAAACTAGCTAATCCTGAAGATAGAAAAATAAGCCTACCTTGCCTCAGAGAAATTCCCCAAAGGAAAAGGCAGCCCCCACATATAATGACTGTGAGTAAGTTGAAAACACAAACATAGAGATGAAACAGATTTAGCAAAGTGAGGCCCGACTAGCTGAACAGAACGAGGATAGGGAAGATAACTTTGCGGTCAGCACAAAAACCTATAAAAAACCACGCAAAGGGGACAAAAAGACCCTCCGCACCGACTAACGGTACGGAGGTGGTCCCTCTGCGTCTCAGAGCTTCCAGCAGGCGAGAAAAACCAATAAAGCAAGCTGGACAGAAAAATAGCAACAAAATAACATAAGCAAAACTTAGCTTTGCAGAGCAGCAGGCCACAGGAATGATCCAGGGAAAAAACAAGTCCCACACTGAAACATTGACAGGAAGCATAGATCAAAGCATCAGGTGGAGTTAAGTAGAGAAGAAGCTAACGAGCTCACCAGATCACCTGAGGGAGGAAACTCAGAAGCTGCAGTACCACTTTCCTCCACAAACGGAAGATCCCAGAGAGAATCAGCCGAAGTACCACTTGTGACCACAGGAGTGAACTCTGCCACAGAATTCACAACAGTACCCCCCCCTTGAGGAGGGGTCACCGAACCCTCACCAGAGCCCCCAGGCCGACCAGGATGAGCCACATGAAAGGCACGAACAAGATCGGGAGCATGGACATCAGAGGCAAAAACCCAGGAATTATCCTCCTGAGCATAACCCTTCCATTTAACCAGATACTGGAGTTTCCGTCTAGAAACACGAGAATCCAAAATCTTCTCCACAATATACTCCAATTCCCCCTCCACCAAAACCTGGGCAGGAGGCTCAACAGATGGAACCATAGGTGCCACGTATCTCCGCAACAATGACCTATGGAATACGTTATGTATGGAAAAAGAATCTGGAAGGGTCAGACGAAAAGACACAGGATTAAGAACCTCAGAAATCCTATACGGACCAATAAAACGAGGTTTAAACTTAGGAGAGGAAACCTTCATAGGAATATGACGAGAAGATAACCAAACCAGATCCCCAACACGAAGTCGGGGACCCACACGGCGTCTGCGATTAGCGAAAAGTTGAGCCTTCTCCTGGGAAAAGGTCAAATTGTCCACTACCTGAGTCCAAATCTGCTGCAACCTGTCCACCACAGTATCCACATGAGGACAGTCCGAAGACTCAACCTGTCCAGAAGAGAAACGAGGATGGAACCCAGAATTGCAGAAAAACGGTGAAACCAAGGTAGCCGAGCTGGCCCGATTATTAAGGGCGAACTCAGCCAAAGGCAAAAAGGACACCCAGTCATCCTGATCAGTAGAAACAAAGCACCTCAGATATGTTTCCAAGGTCTGATTGGTTCGCTCGGTCTGGCCATTAGTCTGAGGATGGAAAGCCGAGGAAAAAGACAAGTCAATGCCCATCCTACCACAAAAGGCTCGCCAAAACCTCGAAACAAACTGGGAACCTCTGTCAGAAACAATATTCTCTGGAATGCCATGCAAACGAACCACATGCTGGAAGAACAAAGGCACCAAATCAGAGGAGGAAGGCAATTTAGACAAGGGTACCAGATGGACCATCTTAGAAAAGCGATCACAGACCACCCAAATGACTGACATCTTTTGAGAAACGGGAAGGTCAGAAATAAAATCCATAGAGATATGTGTCCAAGGCCTCTTCGGGACCGGCAAGGGCAAAAGCAACCCACTGGCACGAGAACAGCAGGGCTTAGCCCGAGCACAAATCCCACAGGACTGCACAAAAGCACGCACATCCCGCGACAGAGAGGGCCACCAAAAGGATCTAGCCACTAACTCTCTGGTACCAAAGATTCCAGGATGACCAGCCAACACCGAACAATGAAGTTCAGAGATAACTCTATTCGTCTACCTATCAGGGACAAACAGTTTCTCCGCTGGGCAACGATCAGGTTTATTAGCCTGAAATTTTTGCAGCACCCGCCGCAAATCAGGGGAGATGGCAGACACAATTACTCCTTCCTTGAGGATACCCGCCGGCTCAGATAAACCCGGAGAGTCGGGTACAAAACTCCTAGACAGAGCATCCGCCTTCACATTTTTAGAACCCGGAAGGTACGAAATCACAAAGTCAAAACGGGCAAAAAACAACGACCAACGAGCTTGTCTAGGATTCAAGCGCTTGACAGACTCGAGATAAGTCAAGTTCTTATGATCAGTCAATACCACCACGCGATGTTTAGCTCCTTCAAGCCAATGACGCCACTCCTCGAATGCCCACTTCATGGCCAGCAACTCTCGGTTGCCCACATCATAATTACGCTCAGCAGGCGAAAACTTCCTGGAAAAGAAAGCGCATGGTTTCATCACTGAGCAACCAGAACCTCTCTGCGACAAAACAGCCCCTGCTCCAATCTCAGAAGCATCAACCTCGACCTGGAACGGAAGAGAAACATCTGGTTGACACAACACAGGGGCAGAAGAAAAACGACGCTTCAACTCTTGAAAAGCTTCCACAGCAGCAGAAGACCAATTGACCACATCAGCACCCTTCTTGGTCAAATAGGTCAATGGTTTAGCAATACTAGAAAAATTGCAGATGAAGCGACGATAAAAGTTAGCAAAGCCCAGGAACTTTTGCAGACTTTTCAGAGATGTCGGCTGAGTCCAATCATGGATGGCTTGGACCTTAACAGGATCCATCTCGATAGTAGAAGGGGAAAATATAAACCCCAAAAATGAAACCTTCTGCACACCAAAGAGACACTTTGATCCCTTCACAAACAAAGAATTAGCACGCAGGACCTGAAAAACCGTTCTGACCTGCTTCACATGAGACTCCCAATCATCCGAGAAGATCAAAATGTCATCCAAGTACACAATCAGGAATTTATCCAGGTACTCTCGGAAGATGTCATGCATAAATGACTGAAACACTGATGGAGCATTGGCAAGTCCGAACGGCATCACGAGATACTCAAAATGACCCTTGGGCGTATTAAATGCAGTTTTCCATTCATCACCTTGCTTAATTCGCACCAGATTATACGCACCACGAAGATCTATCTTTGTGAACCAACTAGCCCCCTTAATCCGAGCAAACAGATCAGATAACAATGGCAAGGGGTACTGAAATTTAACCGTGATCTTATTAAGAAGGCGGTAATCTATACAAGGTCTCAGCGAACCATCCTTCTTGGCTACAAAAAAGAACCCTGCTCCTAATGGCGACGATGACGGGCGAATATGCCCCTTCTCCAGGGATTCCTTCACATAACTGCACATAGCGGTGTGCTCAGGCACGGACAAATTAAACAATCGACCTTTTGGGAATTTACTACCAGGAATCAAATTGATAGCACAATCACAATCCCTATGCGGAGGTAGGGTATTGGACTTGGGCTCATCAAATACATCCCGGTAATCAGACAAGAACTCTGGGACCTCAGAAGGAGTGGATGACGAAATTGACAGAAATGGAACATCACCATGTACCCCCTGACAACCCCAGCTGGACACCGACATGGATTTCCAATCTAATACTGGATTATGGGCTTGTAGCCATGGCAACCCCAACACGACCACATCATGCAGATTATGCAACACCAGAAAGCGAATAACCTCCTGATGTGCAGGAGCCATGCACATGGTCAGCTGGGTCCAGTATTGAGGCTTATTCTTGGCCAAAGGCGTAGCATCAATTCCTCTCAATGGAATAGGACACTGCAAGGGCTCCAAGAAAAACCCACAACGCTTAGCATATTCCAAGTCCATCAAATTCAGGGCAGCGCCTGAATCCACAAATGCCATGACAGAATATGATGACAAAGAGCAGATCAAGGTAACGGACAGAAGAAATTTTGACTGTACAGTACCAATGGTGGCAGACCTAGCGAACCGCTTAGTGCGCTTAGGACAATCAGAGATAGCATGAGTGGAATCACCACAGTAGAAACACAGACCATTCAGACGTCTATGTTCTTGCCGTTCAACTCTGGTCAAGGTCCTATCACACTGCATAGGCTCAGGTTTAAGCTCAGGTAATACCGCCAAATGGTGCACAGGTTTACGCTCACGCAAGCGTCGACCGATCTGAATGGCCAAAGACATAGACTCATTCAAACCAGCAGGCATAGGAAATCCCACCATGACATCCTTAAGGGCTTCAGAGAGACCCTTTCTGAGCACTGACCACTTTCTAAATTTCTGACAATATACCTCTATCTCATCCTGAGCCTGACAAAGAGCCAGCAAATTTTTTTTCTGCCTGATCCACTGAATTAGGCTCATCGTACAGCAACCCAAGCGCCAGGAAAAACGCATCGATATTACTCAATGCAGGATCTCCTGACGCAAGAGAAAACGCCCAGTCCTGAGGGTCGCCGCGCAAAAAAGAAATGACGATCCTAACCTGTTGAATTGGGTCACCAGAAGAGCGAGGTTTCAAAGCCAGAAATAGTTTACAATTATTTTTGAAACTCAGAAATTTAGTTCTATCTCCAAAAAACAAATCTGGAATAGGAATTCTCGGTTCAAGCAAAGAATTCTGGACCACAAAATCTTGAATATTTTGAACTCTTGCCGTGAGCTGATCCACACATGAAGACAGACCTTTAATGTCCATTGCTACACCTGTGTCCTGAACCACCCAAATGTCTAGGGGAAAAAAAAGACAAAACACAGTGCAAAGAAAAAAAAATGGTCTCAGAACTTCTTTTTTAACTCTATTGAGAATCATTAGCACTTTTGGCTTCCTGTACTGTTATGAAAGGCAATTCAGAATCACAATGGACATGGAGGTCAGAGCACATACAGTGAACTGACAAAAACCCAAAATAATAGAACGAGCTCTGAGACGTGGGAACTCTGCAGACCGCAATCCCTAAGCCTATCAAACCACACTAAAGGTAGCCGTGGAGCGCTCCTGACCAGAACCTATGCGCCTCGTCACAGCCTGAGAAACTAGCTAATCCTGAAGATAGAAAAATAAGCCTACCTTGCCTCAGAGAAATTCACCAAAGGAAAAGGCAGCCCCCACATATAATGACTGTGAGTAAGATGAAAACACAAACATAGAGATGAAACAGATTTAGCAAAGTGAGGCCCGACTAGCTGAACAGAACGAGGATAGGGAAGATAACTTTGCGGTCAGCACAAAAACCTATAAAAAACCACGCAAAGGGGACAAAAAGACCCTCCGCACCGACTAACGGTACGGAGGTGGTCCCTCTGCGTCTCAGAGCTTCCAGCAGGCGAGAAAAACCAATAAAGCAAGCTGGACAGAAAAATAGCAACAAAATAACATAAGCAAAACTTAGCTTTGCAGAGCAGCAGGCCACAGGAATGATCCAGGGAAAAAACAAGTCCCACACTGAAACATTGACAGGAAGCATAGATCAAAGCATCAGGTGGAGTTAAGTAGAGAAGAAGCTAACGAGCTCACCAGATCACCTGAGGGAGGAAACTCAGAAGCTGCAGTACCACTTTCCTCCACAAACGGAAGATCCCAGAGAGAATCAGCCGAAGTACCACTTGTGACCACAGGGGTGAACTCTGCCACAGAATTCACAACAGGGACCGCAGACAGGCTTAGAAGGCCTAACATAATAATATTGGGCTGTAGGCACTTTAAAATTGGTTCCAGGGGTACACGGGCAGCAGTGGTCTGGTCAGTGGAGGCCTAGTGGAAGGAGGGACCGCAGACAGGCGTAGTAGGCCTAACATAATAAAATTTGGCTGTAGACACTTGGAATTCTCTTGCAGGGGTACACAGGCAGCATTGGTGTTGTCAGCGGAGGCCGATTGTAATGAGTGTCTGCCAGGTAGTAGTCCCAAACAATAAATACATGTTAATGTCTCGCATTACAACAAAACGAAAACACAAAAGGGTGCAATCATTAGGTACAGGGGTGGGCTCCTCTGCGTAGTTTCAGACCTAGTAATTTGGCACAAAGTATTTACTTGGGTAAATATAGGACACTGCCCCTGACTATGTTAAGTACCATCATACATGTCAACACAATGGTATTGTCAGTGGCAGGAATTTAAGGATGTCAGCGCATAGACTAAACATTGATGGAACTGTGAGAGATAATTGTGCAAGTGGTAGAGCAATGTTTGAGCTGGGGGTGGGGGAACTCTCTTGTGGCCAGCGGTACAGGCCCAGGGCCCCTCATGTTACAACAGTGTGTCTGACGTTGGGTGCGCACCACCACCGCTAGAGACACTTTATTGTACTATGAGGGACCCAGTGGCAGTGCCGTCGACCAAAAGCGGGCACACCCATCTCTTCAGACAAACAGCATTCTCACGGGTGCTTGCGCCAAGTGGCGATACCACGGCCCCGTGTGGGGAGTTTGGCCATTTAGGGAGGTGTAAACATGTCGTATGCTGGACAATCAGCTGCTGCAAATTACGAGATTGGTAAAGTCATTCAGAGTAGTCCACAGGCAAGACCTTTTCATAGGAAAGCTAGGTGCCGGCCGGGCAAGGTGGGGCAAAAGAATTTGAAATCCAGTTGTGGTTCATTTTAATGAAGGTTAGATCATCAACATTTTGGGTAGCCAGACGAGTCCTTTTTTAGGTTAATATTGAACCTGCAGCACTGAATACTCTTTCTGATAGGACAGTAGCTGCCGGGCAAGCAAGCTCCTGCAATGCATATTCTGCCAATTCTGGCCAGGTGTCTAATTTGGATGCCCAGTAATCAAATGGGAATGACGGTTGAGGGAGAACATCAATAAGGGATGAAAAATAGTTAGTAACCATACTGGACAAATGTTGTCTCCTGTCACTTTGAATTGATGCAGCAGTACCTGTCCTGTCTGCGGTCATAGCAAAATCACTCCACAACCTGGTCAGAAAACCCCTCTGTCCAACGCCACTTCTGATTTCTGCACCTCTAACACCTCTGGTCGGCTGCCCCCTGCAGCTCGTGTGAGAACGATCACGGGCGCTGTGTGCTGGGAATGCCTGAAGCAAACGGTCAACAAGAGTTGATTGTTTGGTTGCTAATATTAGTTCCAAGTTCTCATGTGGCATAATATTTTGCAATTTGCCTTTATCAAATCAAGGAGGCAGGCCAACCAGTAATCGTCATCGTTCATCATTTTAGTAATGCGTGTGTCCCTTTTGAGAATACATAAAGGCATAATCCGCCATGTGTGCCAAAGTTCCAGTTGTCAAATCTGCGGTTGTGCTTGGTTGAGGGGCAGTTTCAGGCAAATCTACGTCACTTGTGTCCCTCAAAAAACCAGAACCCGGCCTTGCCACGCCACCAATTTCCAGTGGCCCCGGAAAAGCTTCCTCATTAAAAATATACTCATCCCCATCATCCTCCTCGTCCTCCACCTCCTCTTCGCCCGCTACCTCGTCCTGTACACTGCCCTGACCAGACAATGGCTGACTGTCATCAAGGCTTTCCTCTTCCTGTGTTGCAGACGCCTGATCCTTTATGTGCGTCAATCTTTGCATCAGCAGATGCATTAGGGGGATGCTCATGCTTATTATGGCATTGTCTGCACTAACCAGCCATGTGAATTCCTCAAAACACTGAAGGACTTGACACATGTCTTGTATCTTCGACCACTGCACACCTGACAACTCCATGTCTGCCATCCTACTGCCTGCCCGTGTATGTGTATCCTCCCACAAAAACATAACAGCCCGCCTCTGATCGCACAGTCTCTGAAGCATGTGCAGTGTTGAGTTCCACCTTGTTGCAACGTCTATGATTAGGCGATGCTGGGGAAGGTTCAAAGACCGCTGATAGGTCTGTATACGGCTGGAGTGTACAGGCGAACGGCGGATATGTGAGCAAAGTCCGCGCACTTTGAGGAGCAGGTCGGATAACCCCGGATAACTTTTCAGAAAGCACTGCACCACCAGGTTTAAGGTGTGAGCCAGGCAAGGAATGTGTTTCAGTTGGGAAAGGGAGATGGCAGCCATGAAATTCCTTCCGTTATCACTCACTACCTTGCCTGCCTCAAGATCTACTGTGCCCAGCCACGACTGCGTTTCTTTCTGCAAGAACTCGGACAGAACTTCCGCGGTGTGTTTGTTGTCGCCCAAACACTTCATAGCCAATACAGCCTGCTGACGCTTGCCAGTAGCTGCCCCATAATGGGACAACTGGTGCGCAACAGTGTCAGCTGCAGATGGAGTGGTTGGGCGACTGCGGTCTGTGGACGAGCTCTCGCTTCTGCAGGAGGACGAGGAGGAGGAGGAGGAGGGGGTGCGAACGCCTACAGCCAACTGTTTCCTAGACCGTGGGCTAGGCAGAACTGTCCCGAAATTGCTGTCCCCTGTGGACCCTGCATCCACCACATTCACCCAGTGTGCCGTGATGGACACGTAACGTCCCTGGCCATGCCTACTGGTCCATGCATCTGTTGTCAGGTGCACCTTTGTACTCAAAGATTGCCTGAGTGCATGGACGATGCGCTCTTTAACATGCTGGTGGAGGGCTGGGATGGCTTTTCTCGAAAAGAAGTGTCGACTGGGTAGCTCGTAGCGTGGTTCAGCGTAGTCCATCAGGGCTTTGAAAGCTTTGCTTTCAACTAACCGGTAGGGCATCATCTCTAACGAGATTAGTCTAGCTATGTGGGCGTTCAAACCCTGTGTACGCGGATGTGAGGATAAGTACTTCCTTTTTCTAACGAGAGACTCATGTAGGGTGAGCTGGACTGGAGAGCTGGAGAGCTGGAGATCATGGAACTAGCGGGTGTGCCGGTGGACATGGCAGACTGAGAGTCGGTTGGAGACGGTATTGTTTCCGCAGGTGCCCTAGATGCAGTGTTTCCTACTACGAAACTGGTAATTCCCTGACCCTGACTGCTTTGGCCTGGTGCAGAAAATGGTGGCCTTACAGTGACGGAAGGGATGTAGCGTTGCTGACTAGCTTCATTGGCCGAGGGTGCTACAACCTTAAGGGACGTTTGGTAGTTAGTCCAGGCTTGCAAATGCATGGTGGTTAAATGTCTATGCATGCAACTTGTATTGAGACTTTTCAGATTCTGACCTCTGCTTAAGGTAGTTGAACATTTTTGACAGATGACTTTGCGCTGATCAATTGGATGTTGTTTAAAAAAATGCCAGACTGCACTCTTTCGAGCATCGTATCCCTTTTCAGGCATTGCAGACTGAGCTTTAACCGGATGGCCACACTGTCCTCCAAAAGGTTTTGGCTTTGCCACGCGTTTTGTGCCATCTACGGGCCCGGCAGATGGAACCTGTTGCGATGTTGATGCCTGCTGCGGCCCCTCCTCCTCCGCTTCAGAACTACTGCCGCCTGCACCCTGTTCCCCCAATGGCTGCCAATCGGGGTCAACAACTGGGTCATCTATAACCTCCTCTTCTAGCTCGTGTGCAACTTTGTCTGTGTCACCGTGTAAGTCGGTGGTATAGCGTTCGTGACGGGGCAACATAGTCTCATCAGGGTCTGATTCTGGATCAGTACCCTGCGAGGGCAATGTTGTGGTCTGAGTCAAAGGACCAGCATAGTAGTCTGGCTGTGGCTGTGCATCAGTGCACTCCATGTCAGATTCAACTTGTAATGGGCATGGCCTGTTAACTGTTTCACTTTCTATGCCAGGGACGGTATGTGTAAAGAGCTCCATGGAGTAACCCGTTGTGTCGCCTGCTGCATCCTTCTCTGTTGTTGTTTTTGCTGAAGAGGACAAGGAAGCGACTTGTGCCTGACCGTGAACATCCACTAACGACGCGCTGCTTTTACATTTACCAGTTTCAAAAGAGGAGGCAAAAGAGCTAGAGGCTGAGTCAGCAAGGTAAGCCAAAACTTGCTCTTGCTGCTCTGGCTTTAAAAGCGTTTTTTGTTATGACCTGGTGGTCAGGACAATAATGGACCTGGTGGTTAAGAGCACACGGAATGACCTGATAGTTACTGATAATAAAGGACGAGCTCTGGGACGTGGGAACTCTGCTGACCGCAATCCCTAATCCTATCAAACACACTAGAAATAGCTGTGGATTGCGCCTAACGCTCCCTATGCAACTCGGCACAGCCTAAGGAACCAGCTAGCCCTGAAGATAGAAAAATAAAGCCTACCTTGCCTCAGAGAAATTCCCCAAAGGAAAAGGCAGCCCCCCACATATAATGACTGTGAGTAAAGATGAAAATACAAACACAGAGATGAAATAGATTTAGCAAAGTGAGGCCCGACTAACTGAACAGACCGAGGATAGGAAAGGTTACTTTGCGGTCAGCACAAAAACCTACAAAAAGACCACACAGAGGGCGCAAAAAGACCCTCCGCACCGACTCATGGTGAGGAGGCGCTCCCTCTGCGTCCCAGAGCTTCCAGCAAGCAAGAGAACAATAAAAATAGCAAGCTGGACAGAAAAATAGCAAACAAAAGAAATACAAGCTGGAACTTAGCTTCTGCTGGGAAGACAGGTCACAAGAACGATCCAGGAGTGAACAAGACCAATACTGGAACTTTGACAGGTGGCATGGAGCAAAGATCTAAGCGGAGTTAAATAGAGCAGCAGCTAACGAATTAACCTCGTCACCTGTGGAAGGAAACTCAGAAACACCCACCAGAGGAAGTCCATGGACAGAACCAGCCGAAGTACCATTCATGACCACAGGAGGGAGCCCGACAACAGAATTCACAACAGGTTTTCCTACTCCCAGAAAAGGGAGCGTTCGAGGCCTTGTGTAGCCAGACAACGAACCTGGCTTCACAGCTCCAGACTTAGGTGCTATATTTTTTTTCCCACGACCACCTGATGCTCCACTACCACTACCATCATTACCAGCTGACAATGAACGCCCACGGCCACGACCTCTTCCACCAGACTTCCTCATTGTTTTAAAAACGTAACCAAAGTAACGGTATTTGTTGCTGTCAAACAACTTACACGGTGAGCTATAACTTCAGTATGATTTAGATATCCCTTTACAGGTGGGTGAGACCGCAAGGAAAATCAGGCACAATGTTACACACTCTGTTTTCTGTGGCACCAAATGAGAGAGATGCCACACACGCAGGACTGTCACTCAAGCACAAATGTCAATATTTATCTCCCACTGTTTTTTTTTATTTTTTTCAGGGAGAATTTAGAAACCAAATATATAAAAAAAAAATAGGCTTTCTATGGCCCACTATTTGAGGGAGAGAGATGGCACACTCAGGAGTCAGGACTGGCACACAAGCAAAAAGGCCAATATTAATCTCCCACTGTTTTTTTATATTTTTTCAGGGAGAATTTAGAAACCAAATAAAAATAAATAAATAGGCTTTCTATGGCCCACTATTTGAGAGAGAGAGAGATGGCACACTCAGGAGTCAGGACTGGCACACAAGCAGAAAGGCCAATATTAATCTCCCACTGTTTTTTTTTTATTTTTTCAGGGAGAATTTAGAAACCAAATATAAAAAAAAATAGGCTTTCTATGGCCCACTATTTGAGAGAGAGAGATGGCACACTCAGGAGTCAGGACTGGCACACAAGCAGAAAGGCCAATATTAATCTCCCACTGTTTTTTTATATTTTTTCAGGGAGAATTTAGAAATCAAATAAAAAAAAAAAATAGGCTGTTAGGTCTCAAGTTCCCGCTTCTGCACAGGGGGAATCTCGAGCCATCTCCGCTGCGGTCTCCCATTCTTATCCAGCCGCAGTGGAGTCTGCTCAGCAGGGACGTCGGTACCAGTGTCTTGCTCAGTTTCACTCTGTACAGAGAGTTACTGCTGCTTCTTCAGCTTCTGCCATTAAAGCCAGTGCTGGTCAGCAGCGAGCGGATTTCTCTGGGACTAAGTCCTTGTCTGCACACACTGAGCATGCCCAGGGCAAGATCTCCCGTTGGAGATCGAGGGTCATGTGCTCAGGCTCTGCAGCACATTCCATTGGTCCTCTTGGCAGGTCTTGGAAGGGCAAAGTTTCTGTGGCCACTTCCTGTGCTGCAACTATATAAACTGCGCATGACCGCACGGCCATGCGCTAGTGTACAATTGTTAATGTGTGTATGTTGTGAGTGCAAGTCGGCAAGTCGTCCTTGGATACCCCTACCCTATTGAATGTCTGTTCGCGGAAGGTGTATGCTTGCTATCTAGCGCCCGACTTAGCCTACAGCACGAATCACACATTACAGCGTCCAGTTGCTGTGACCGCCAGTACGGCGCCGTGCACTTCCTCTGTGCTTTCCTTACCCAAGCCTGGGTGGTTCGTGGCGTTCGTCAGTGCGGCACCGCATGCACCCTTGTGCCTTAATATTGCTACTTAGTTTCCTTACACACCCAGTTGCGGTGTTGTGCCAGCAAGGGTCTAATCGGACTTTCAATCCTCGTAGGGGTTGAGTTCGCTGACTACTTGCTCGCGCTCTATGTGCGGTACCGCGGTCCTGTGACACAACAGGATCGCTTCCTTCACGCTGGGTGAAGTTTAACCCACGTGTGTATACTTATGAGTACCGCCATATAGTCCGTCATTACTTGGCAGCAGGTTCCATCTCTGCACGGTGGACCCCGGGCTGCGAACGCACCATACTCTATCTGTCTTATTATTTGGTGCGTTCCGCTAGCCCTAACATTACACTAGCTCCAGGGTCTGGCTAGTAATGATGGACAAACCGCAATCCTTGCGGTATATCCAGCAGCTGGAGGGTAGGTTGGCGGCTCTTGAGAGCGCAACCTCAGCTGTGGATGTTACCGCAGTTGCTGTACAGGCTGCTAGCGTGGCTGCAGCTACCCTGTCCATTGCCACCCCTGCTCCGACATTTTCTCGCCTCCCGCTGCCAGAAAAATTTTCTGGTGATAGCAAATTTTGTAGGGGATTTGTGAGTCAGTGCTCTATTCACCTCGAGCTCCTGGCTGCACGTTTTCCCACAGAGCGGGCTAAGGTGGGATTTATAGTGTCTCTCTTGTCGGACAGGGCGTTGGAATGGGCTACGCCGCTGTGGGAGCTTGGCGATCATGTGGTGCAGAGTGCTCCGCTGTTTCTGAGCACTCTGAAACAGGTCTTTTTAGGACCTCAAGTCACCCATGATACTGCGCTCCAACTGCTGGCATTAACTCAGGGTGAGTCCTTTGTCAGTCATTTTGCCGTCCAATTCCGCACTTTAGCTACTGAGCTGGATTGGTCGGATAAAGCTCTTATTCCCATATTTTGGAGGGGCCTGGCTGACCACGTTAAGGACGCTCTGGCCACTAGGGAGATTCCTGCCACACTGGAGGAGTTAATAACTATCTCCACTCGAATTGACCTCCGTTTTAACGAGCGGAGGTTAGAGCGAGCCCAGTGTAGGCAGAGGTTTCAGCTGGCTCCTACCTTCGCCAAACCTCTGGAATCTCCGGTCCTGGTTCCTGAGTCACATGAGGCCAGGGAAGTGTCACAAGCGGGATCTAAGTCCCGGACCGCTTGTGCACTCAAGGTCTGTCATGTTTGCCAGCAGTCGGGACATCTAGCCACCAGATGTTCTCAGCGGTCGAGGAAACGTCAGCGTCTAGTGGTAGTAGGTGGTGGTACACTAGACACGGCGACGTTTGCCTCTAAATTGTCCTTTAAGGGGACAATTACTATAGGCTCATTCTCCCACTCGGTAGAGCTCTGCATGGATTCTGGAGCGGAGGGCAATTTTATGTCTTCTGCCTTCGCCCAACGTCACGCAATACCCCTGGTTATGCTAGCTCAACCAGTAACGGTACGAGTGGTGAATGGATAGACACTGCCCTCACAGATAACACACCAGACCATCCCTTTTACTCTGTCCATGTCGCCATCTCATCAGGAGATTATCTCTCTGCTCGTCATTCCTGAGGGAATTGATGAGGTCCTGTTGGGAATACCTTGGCTACGGTACCACTCTCCTCATATCGAGTGGTCCTCTGGCAGAATCCTGGGATGGGGCGAATCTTGTGGTGGTAGGTGTCAGAGGGAGTGCGTTCAGGTTGCTACTACAGAGGTACCCGCAGATCTTTCCTCTCTCCCCAAGCAGTATTGGTCTTATGCAGACGTGTTCTCCAAAAAGGCGGCGGAGATCCTTCCGCCCCATCGCCCCTATGACTGTCCTATTGATCTCTTGCCTGGTTCTGAGCCTCCCCGGGGTCGAGTCTATCCGCTATCTCTCCCGGAGACGGAGGCCATGTCACAGTACATCCAGGAAAATCTGGCAAGAGGATTCATTAGGAAGTCAGTGTCACCTGCTGGGGCAGGATTCTTCTTCGTGGAGAAGAAGAATGGGGAACTACGTCCATGCATAGACTACAGGTGTCTTAACGCCATCACCGTTAAAAATAAGTATCCTTTGCCCTTGATATCTGAGCTCTTCGATAGGCTTCGGGGAGCAAGGGTATTTACTGAACTAGATCTGCGGGGTGCTTACAACCTGATTCGCATCCGTGAGGGGGACGAATGGAAGACGGCTTTTAACACCAGGGATGGGCACTATGAATATCTGGTGATGCCCTTCGGGCTCTGTAATGCCCCAGCCGTTTTCCAAGACTTTGTGAACGATATCTTCCGGGATATGCTTTCCACCTCGGTCGTAGTCTATCTGGATGATATTCTCATCTACTCTCCAGATATTGACTCCCACCGGAGAGATGTTTGCAAAGTCTTCGACCTCCTACGGGCAAACTCCCTCTATGCCAAGTTGGAGAAGTGTATGTTTGAGCAGGAGTCCTTACCTTTCCTAGGCTACATCATCTCTGCCCAGGGATTGGCTATGGATCCTGCCAAACTACAGGCTGTGATGGACTGGCAGGAACCCCATTCTCTTAAAGCGGTGCAGCGCTTTATGGGGTTCATTAATTATTATCGCCAGTTCATTCCGCACTTCTCAACTTTGGTAGCTCCCTTGGTTGCCCTCACCAAGAAGGGGGCGAATCCCAAATTGTGGTCTGAGGAGGTCTCCAAGGCCTTTAACTCTATAAAGTCACACTTCGCTAGTGCTCCCATCCTACATCGCCCCGATGTTGATAAGCCATTTATCATGGAGGTGGATGCCTCTTCTGTTGGTGCTGGAGCAGTCCTCTTCCAAAAGGATGCTCAAGGTCGGAAGCATCCTTGCTTCTTTTTCTCCAAGACCTTCTCTCCAGCAGAGAGGAATTATTCCATCGGGAACAGGGAGTTGCTAGCCATGAAGTTGGCTTTCTCGAAGTGGAGACATCTCTTGGAGGGAGCACGTTTTCCCTTCCAAGTCTTCACAGATCATAAAAATTTGGTGTACCTGCAGACAGCCCAGCGGTTGATTTCTCGCCAGGCCAGATGGTCCTTATTCTTCTCCCGGTTTCATTTCACCCTCCATTTTCTTTCTGGGGAGAAGAACATTCGGGCCGACGCTTTCTCTCGCTCCGTTGTGTCATCTGCGGAGGAGGAGGAGGAGCCTCGGCTTATTTTCCCCACCGAGAGCTTGAGAACTGTGGCTCCGGTTTCGCTAGAGTCTGTGCCCCCGGGCAAGACTTTTGTTCCATCCAGTTTGCGACCGGAGGTTCTCTCTTGGGCACACTCGTCCAGGGTGGGTGGACATTTTGGTACCAAAAGGACATCTGAGTTACTGGCGAGGACATACTGGTGGCTGCATATGGCTCGTGATGTCGCAGAGTATGTTCGGGCGTGTGTCTCTTGCGCCAAGAACAAGACTCCTCGGCAACGGCCAGCTGGTTTGCTTTATCCTCTGCCGGTGGCGGACAGGCCCTGGGAGATGGTCGGGATGGACTTTATGGTGGGCTTACCCAAGTCTCGTAACTGCACCATTATCTGGGTGATCACCGACCATTTTTCCAAAATGGTGTACTTGGTGCCTCTTCCACGGCTACCTTCTGCACGGGCGTTGGCTGTCTTGTTCGTCAAGCATATCTTTCGCCTACACGGTATGCCAGACAAAATTGTTAGTGACCGGGGTCCCCAGTTTGCGTCTCGATTCTGGAGAGAGCTTTGTCGTCTGCTCAGTATTGAGTTGAATCTCTCTTCGGCATATCATCCCGAGACGAATGGGTTGGTAGAGAGGGCCAACCAGACCTTGGTCACATATTTACGACATTTTGTTTCTGCCAGGCAGGATGACTGGGCATCCTTGCTACCGTGGGCAGAGTTTGCACTTAACAATGCCGTAGCCGACTCCACCGGTCAGACTCCATGCCTCCTAAATTACGGCCAGCATCCGCGTGTTCCTGTGCCCATGCCTGTGTCTTCTGCTGACTCCAGGGTGGCAGACTCGGCTGTGGAGGCACGGGACATTTGGGACCGCACGCAGGATGCCATTCGGGCCTCCAAGGAGAGAATGAGGTCCTCCGTCGATGTTCATCGGCGCCCCGCTCCGACCTTTGCTCCTGGCGACTTGGTGTGGCTCTCCGCCTGTAACATCAGGCTGCGAGTTGAGTCCACTAAGTTTGCTCCTCGCTACTTGGGTCCCTTCAAGGTTCTCGAACGGGTTAATCCTGTGGTCTACCGTTTGGCTCTTCCACCACGCTTGGGTATCACCGACACCTTTCATGTGTCCCTCTTGAAACCCGTATACATGTCCCGGTTTTCCGAGTCATCTGCCGGGACATCGGGTTCGTCTACGGACGATTACGAGGTGAACGCTATTTTGGGGTGCAAGGTGGTACGCGGCAAAAAGTTCTATCTGGTGGATTGGAAGGGTTATGGCCCAGAGGACAGGTCATGGGAGCCTGTTGAAAACATTCGGGCCCCACAGCTCATTGCTGCCTTCGAGCATAGCGAGGCCCAAGGAGTGGGGGGCCCTAGGAGGGGGGGTAATGTTAGGTCTCGAGTTCCCGCTTCTGCACAGGGGGAATCTCGAGCCATCTCCGCTGCGGTCTCCCATTCTTATCCAGCCGCAGTGGAGTCTGCTCAGCAGGGACGTCGGTCCCAGCGTCTTGCTCAGTCTCACTCTGTACATAGAGTTACTGCTGCTTCTTCAGCTTCTGCCATTAAAGCCAGTGCTGGTCAGCAGCGAGCGGATTTCTCTGGGACTAAGTCCTTGTCTGCACACACTGAGCATGCCCAGGGCAAGATCTCCCGTTGGAGATCGAGGGTCATGTGCTCAGGCTCTGCAGCACATTCCATTGGTCCTCTTGGCAGGTCTTGGAAGGGCAAAGTTTCTGTGGCCACTTCCCGTGCTGCAACTATATAAACTGCGCATGACCGCACGGCCATGCGCTCTGTAGAATGTAAGCCCGCAAGGGCAGGGTCCTCGCCCCTCTGTATCAGTCCTTCATTGTTAGTTTGTTTGTTTACTGTATGTGATATTTGTAACTTGTATGTAACGCCTTCTCATGTACAGCACCATGGAATCAATGGTGCAATATAAATAAATAATAATAATAATAATAATAATAGTGTACAATTGTTAATGTGTGTATGTTGTGAGTGCAAGTCGTCCTTGGATACCCCTACCCTATTGAATGTCTGTTCGCGGAAGGTGTATGCTTGCTATCTAGCGCCCAACTTAGCCTACAGCACGAATCACACATTACAGCGTTCAGTTGCTGTGACCGCCAGTACGGCGCCGTGCACTTCCTCTGTGCTTTCCTTACCCAAGCCTGAGTGGTTCGTGGCGTTCGTCAGTGTGGCACCGCATGCACCCTTGTGCCTTAATATTGCTACTTAGTTTCCTTACACACCCAGTTGCGGTGTTGTGCCAGCAAGGGTCTAATCAGACTTTCAATCCTAGTAGGGGTTGAGTTCGCTGACTACTTGCTCGCGCTCTATGTGCGGTACCGCGGTCCTGTGACGCAACAGGATCGCTTCCTTCACGCTGGGTGAAGTTTAACCCATGTGTGTATACTTATGAGTACTGCCATATAGTCCGTCATTACTTGGCAGCAGGTTCCATCTCTGCACGGTGGACCCTGGGCTGCGAACGCACCATACTCTATCTGTCTTATTATTTGGTGCGTTCCGCTATCCCTAACATAGGCTTTCTATGGCCCACTATTTGAGAGAGAGATGGCACACTCAGGAGTCAGGACTGGCACACAAGCAGAAAGGCCAATATTAATCTCCCACTGTTTTTTTTTATTTTTTCAGGGAGAAATTAGAAACCAAATATAAAAAAAAATAGGCTTTCTATGGCCCACTATTTGAGAGAGAGAGATGGCACACTCAGGAGTCAGGACTGGAACACAAGCAGAAAGGCCAATATTAATCTCCCACTGGTTTTTTTTTATTTTTTCAGGGAGAATTTAGAAACCAAATATAAAAAAATAGGCTTTCTATGGCCCACTATTAGAGAGAGAGAGATGGCACACTCAGGAGTCAGGACTGGCACATAAGCAGAAAGGCCAATATTAATCTCCCACTGTTTTTTTTTATTTTTTCAGGGAGAATTCACAAACCAAATAAAATAAATAAATAGGCTTTCTATGGCCCACTATTTGAGAGAGAGAGAGAGATTGCACACTCAGGAGTCAGGACTGGCACACAAGCAGAAAGGCCAATATTAATCTCCCACTGTTTTTTTTTATTTTTTCAGGGAGAATTTAGAAACCAAATAAAAAAAAATGAATAGGCTTTCTATGGCCCACTATTTGAGAGAGAGATGGCACACTCAGGAGTCAGGACTGGCACACAAGCAGAAAGGCCAATATTAATCTCCCACTGTTTTTTTTTTATTTTTTCAGGGAGAATTTAGAAACCAAATATAAAAAAAAATAGGCTTTCTATGGCGCACTATTTGAGAGAGAGAGATGGCACACTCAGGAGTCAGGACTGACACACAAGCAGAAAGGCCAATATTAATCTCCCACTGTTTTTTTTTTCAGGGAGAATTTAGAAACCAAATAAAAAAATAAATAAATAGGCTTCCTATGGCCCACTATTTGAGAGAGAGAGATGGCACACTCAGGAGTCAGGACTGGCACACAAGCAGAAAGGCCAATATTAATCTCCCACAGTTTTTTTTTATTTTTTCAGGGAGAATTTAGAAACCAAATATAAAAAAAAATAGGTTTTCTATGGCCCACTATTTGAGAGAGAGATGGCAAACTCAGGAGTCAGGACTGGCACACAAGCAGAAAGGCCAATATTAATCTCCCACTGTTTTTTTTATTTTTTCAGGGAGAATTTAGAAACCAAATATAAAAAAATAAATAGGCTTTCTATGGCCCACTATTTGAGAGAGAGAGATGGCACACTCAGGAGTCAGGACTGGCACACAAGCAGAAAGGCCTATATTAATCTCCCACTGTTTATTTTTTATTTTTTCAGGGAGAATTTAGAAACCAAATATAAAAAAATAGGCTTTCTATGGCCCACTATTTGAGAGAGAGAGATGGCACAATCAGGAGTCAGGACTGGCACACAAGCAGAAAGGCCAATATTAATCTCCCTCTGTTTTTTTTTTATTTTTTCAGGGAGAATTTAGAAACCAAATATAAAAAAATAGGCATTCTATGACCCACTATATGAGAGAGAGAGAGATGGCACACTCAGGAGTCAGGACTGGCACACAAGCAGAAAGGCCAATATTAATCTCCCACTAGTGTTGAGCGATACCGTCCGATACTTGAAAGTATCGGTATCGGATAGTATCGGCCGATACCCGAAAAATATCGGATATCGCCGATACCGATATCCGATACCAATACAAGTCAATGGGACATCAAGTATCGGAAGGTATCCTCATGGATCCCAGGGTCTGAAGGAGAGGAAACTCTCCTTCAGGCCCTGGGATCCATATTAAAGTGTAAAATAAAGAATTAAAATAAAAAATATTGTTATATTCACCTCTCCGGCGGCCCCTGGACATCAGCGGGAGGATCCGGCGTCCGGCACGGCTTCTTTCTTCAAAATGCGCGCCTTCAGGACCTGTGGAATGACGTCCCGGCTTCTGATTGGTCGCGTGCCGCCCATGTGACCGCCACGCGACCAATCAGAAGCCGCGACGTCATTCCTCAGGTCCTAGAAGGCGCTCATTCTAGGACTTTAGCTGAGGAATGACGTCGCGGCTTCTGATTGGTCGCGTGGCGGTCACATGGGCGGCACGCGACCAATCAGAAGCCGGGACGTCATTCCACAGGTCCTGAAGGCGCGCATTTTGAAGAAAGAAGCCGTGCCGGACGCCGGATCCTCCCGCTGATGTCCAGGGGCCGCCGGAGAGGTGAATATAACAATATTTTTTATTTTAATTCTTTATTTTACACTTCCGATACCGATACCCGATATCACAAAAATATCGGATCTCGGTATCGGAATTCCGATACCGCAAGTATCGGCCGATACCCGATACTTGCGGTATCGGAATGCTCAACACTATCTCCCACTGTTTTTTTTTATTTTTTCAGGGAGAATTTAAAAACCAAATAAAAATAAATAAATAGGCTTTCTATGGCCCACTATTTGAGAGAGAGAGATGGCACACTCAGGAGTCAGGACTGGCACACAAGCAGAAAGGCCAATATTAATCTCCCACTGTTTTTTTTTTATTTTTTCAGGGAGAATTTAGAAACCAAATATAAAAAAATAGGCTTTCTATGGCCCACTATTTGAGAGAGAGAGATGGCACACTCAGGAGTCAGGACTGGCACACAAGCAGAAAGGCCAATATTAATCTCCCACTGTTTTTTTTTTATTTTTTCAGGGAGAATTTAGAAACCAAATAAAAAAAATAGGCTTTCTATGGCACACTCAGGAGTCAGGACTGGCACACAAGCAGAAAGGCCAATATTAATCTCCCACTGTTTTTTTTTATTTTTTCAGGGAGAATTTAGAAACCAAATAAAAATAAATAAATAGGCTTTCTATGGCCCACTATTTGAGAGAGAGAGATGGCACACTCAGGAGTCAGGACTGGCACACAAGCAGAAAGGCCAATATTAATCTTCCACTATTTTTTTTTATTTTTTCAGGGAGAATTTAGAAACCAAATATAAAAAAATCGGCTTTCTATGGCCCACTATTTGAGAGAGAGAGATGGCACACTCAGGAGTCAGGACTGGCACACAAGCAGAAAGGCCAATATTAATCTCCCACTGTTTTTTTTTATTTTTTCAGGGAGAATTTAGAAACCAAATAAAAAAAAATAAATAGGCTTTCTATGGCCCACTATTTGAGAGAGAGAGATGGCACACTCAGGAGTCAGGACTGGCACCCAAGCAGAAAGGCCAATATTAATCTCCCACTGTTTTTTTTTATTTTTTCAGGGAGAATTTAGAAACCAAATAAAAAAAATAAATAGGCTTTCTATGGCCCACTATTTGAGAGAGAGAGATGGCACACTCAGGAGTCAGGACTGGCACACAAGCAGAAAGGCAAATATTAATCTCCCACTTTTTTTTTTATTTTTTCAGGGAGAATTTAGAAACCAAATAAAAAAAATAAATTGGCTTTCTATGGCCCACTATTTGAGAGAGAGAGATTGCACACTCAGGAGTCAGGACTGGCACACAAGCAGAAAGGCCAATATTAATCTCCCACTATTTTTTTTTATTTTTTCAGGGAGAATTTAGAAACCAAATATAAAAAAAATAGGCTTTCTATGGCCCACTATTTGAGAGAGAGAGATGGCACACTCAGGAGTCAGGACTGGCACACAAGCAGAAAGGCCAATATTAATCTCCCACTGTTTTTTTTTATTTTTTCAGGGAGAATTTAGAAACCAAATAAAAAAAAATAGGCTTTCTATGGCCCACTATTTGAGAGAGAGAGATGGCACACTCAGGAGTCAGGACTGGCACACAAGCAGAAAGGCCAATATTAATCTCCCACTGTTTTTATTTATTTTTTCAGGGAGAATTTAGAAACCAAATATAAAAAAAATAGGCTTTCTATGGCCCACTATTTGAGAGAGAGAGATGGCACACTCAGGAGTCAGGACTGGCACACAAGCAGAAAGGCCAATATTAATCTCCCACTGTTTTTTTATTTTTTCAGGGAGAATTTAGAAACCAAATAAAAAAAAATAGGCTTTCTATGGCCCACTATTTGAGAGAGAGAGAGATGGCACACTCAGGAGTCAGGACTGGCACACAAGCAGAAAGGCCAATATTAATCTCCCACTGTTTTTTTTTATTTTTTCAGGGAGAATTCAGAAACCAAATAAAAAAATAAATAAATAGGCTTTCTATGGCCCACTATTTGAGAGAGAGAGATGGCACACTCAGGAGTCAGGACTGGCACACAAGCAGAAAGGCCAATATTAATCTCCCACTGTTTTTTTTTATTTTTTCAGGGAGAATTTAGAAACCAAATATAAAAAAAAATAGGCTTTCTATGGCCCACTATTTGAGAGAGAGAGATGGCACACTCAGGAGTCAGGACTGGCACACAAGCAGAAAGGCCAATATTAATCTCGCACTATTTTTTTTTATTTTTTCAGGGAGAATTTAGAAACCAAGTAAAAAAATTAAAATAGGCTTTCTATGGCCCACTATTTGAGAGAGAGAGATGTCACACTCAGGAGTCAGGACTGGCACACAAGCAGAAAGGCCAATATTAATCTCCCACTGTTTTTTTTTTATTTTTTCAGGGAGAATTTAGAAACCAAATATAGAAAAAAATAGGCTTTCTATGGCCCACTATTTGAGAGAGAGAGATGGCACAATCAGGAGTCAGGACTGGCACACAAGCAGAAAGGCCAATATTAATCTCCCATAGTTTTTTTTATTTTTTCAGGGAGAATTTAGAAACCAAATGAAAAAAATAAATAGGCTTAATATGGCCCACTATTTGAGAGAGAGAGATGGCACACTCAGGAGTCAGTTCTGGCACACAAGCAGAAAGGCCAATATTAATCTCCCACTGTTTTTTTTTATTTTTTCAGGGAGAATTCACAAACCAAATATAAAAAAAATAGGCTTTCTATGGCCCACTATTTGAGAGAGAGAGATGGCACACTCAGGAGTCAGGACTGGCACACAAGCAGAAAGGCCAATATTAATCTCCCACTATTTTTTTTATTTTTTCAGGGAGAATTTAGAAACCAAATAAAAAAAAAATAGGCTTTCTATGGCCCACTATTTGAGAGAGAGAGATGGCACACTCAGGAGTCAGGACTGGCACACAAGCAGAAAGGCCAATATTAATCTCCCACTGTTTTTTTTTATTTTTTCAGGGAGAATTTAGAAACCAAATAAAAAATAAATAAATTGGCTTTCTATGGCCCACTATTTGAGAGAGAGAGATGGCACA
The DNA here is from genome assembly GCF_032444005.1 of Ranitomeya imitator. NCBI lineage: Eukaryota > Metazoa > Chordata > Amphibia > Anura > Dendrobatidae > Ranitomeya > Ranitomeya imitator. The sequence continues at coordinate 227,626,024 of NC_091287.1, read as the reverse complement.
CTCAGGAGTCAGGACTGGCACACAAGCAGAAAGGCCAATATTAATCTTCCACTGTTTTTTTTTTTTTCAGGGAGAATTTAGAAACAAAATATAAAAAAATAGGCTTTCTATGGCCCACTATTTGAGAGAGAGAGATGGCACACTCAGGAGTTAGGACTGGAACACAAGCAGAAAGGCCAATATTAATCTCCCACTGTTTTTTTTTTATTTTTTCAGGGAGAATTTAGAAACCAAATAAAAAAAAATAGGCCTTCTATGGCCCACTATTTGAGAGAGAGATGGCACACTCAGGAGTCAGGACTGGCACACAAGCAGAAAGGCCAATATTAATCTCCCACTGTTTTTTTTTATTTTTTCAGGGAGAATTTAGAAACCAAATAAAAAATAAATAAATTGGCTTTCTATGGCCCACTATTTGAGAGAGAGAGATGGCACACTCAGGAGTCAGGACTGGCACACAAGCAGAAAGGCCAATATTAATCTCCCACTGTTTTTTTTTTTTTCAGGGAGAATTTAGAAACAAAATATAAAAAAATAGGCTTTCTATGGCCCACTATTTGAGAGAGAGAGATGGCACACTCAGGAGTCAGGACTGGCACACAAGCAGAAAGGCCAATATTAATCTCCCACTATTTTTTTTTATTTTTCAGGGAGAATTTAGAAACCAAATGAAAAAAAATAGGCCTTCTATGGCCCACTATTTGAGAGAGAGATGGCACACTCAGGAGTCAGGACTGGCACACAAGCAGAAAGGCCAATATTAATCTCCCACTGTTTTTTTTTCAGGGAGAATTTAGAAAACAAATATAAAAAAATAGGCTTTCTATGGCCCACTATTTGAGAGAGAGAGATGGCACACTCAGGAGTCAGGACTGGCACACAAGCAGAAAGGCCAATATTAATCTCCCACTGTTTTTGTTTATTTTTTCAGGGAGAATTTAGAAACCAAATAAAAAAAAATAAATAGGCTTTCTATGGCCCACTATTTGAGAGAGAGTGATGGCACACTCAGGAGTCAGGACTGGCACACAAGCAGAAAGGCCAATATTAATCTCCCACTGTTTTTTTTTTATTTTTTCAGGGAGAATTTAGAAACCAAATAAAAAAAATAAATTGGCTTTCTATGGCCCACTATTTGAGAGAGAGAGATGGCACACTCAGGAGTCAGGACTGGCACACAAGCAGAAAGGCCGATATTAATCTCCCACTATTTTTTTTTATTTTTTCAGGGAGAATTTAGAAACCAAATATAAAAAAATAGGCTTTCTATGGCCCACTATTTGAGAGAGAGAGATGGCACACTCAGGAGTCACGACTGGCACACAAGCAGAAAGGCCAATATTAATCTCCCACTGTGTTAGGGCTAGCGGAACGCACCAAATAATAAGACTGATAGTGTATGGTGCGTTCGCAGCCCGGGGTCCACCGTGCAGAGATGGAACCTGCTGCTAAGTAACGACGGACTATATGGCGGTACTCATAAGAATACACACGTGGGTTAAACCTCACCCAACGTGAAGGAAGCGATCCTGTTATGTCACAGGATCGCGGTACCGCACATAGAAGGCGAGCAAGCAGTCAGTGAACTTAACCCCAACTAGGATTGAAGTCCGATTAGACCCTTGCTGGCACAACACCTCAACTGGGTGTGTAAAGGCAACACTTATAATTAGAGCACCGAAGTGCGAACTGTGCCGTGCTGGCAGGCACCACTAAGCACCCAGACGTGGGTCAGGAAGCGCACTACTGGCGCGTGGCGCCGCACTGGCGGTCACAGCAATAGACGCTGATACGTGTGTGACACGTTGAGTGATTAGTCGGGCGCTAGATAGCAGCCATACTCCATACGCGAACAGTCATACAATAGGGTAGGGGTATTTAATGAACGACTTGCACTCACAACAAACACACGTATTCAAATGTACACTAGCGCATGGCCGTGCGGTCATGCGCAGTTTATATAATTGCAGGACAGGAAGTGGCCACAGAAACTTTGCCCTTCCAAGACCTGCCAAGAGGACCAATGGAATGCGCTGCAGAGCCAGAGCACATGACCCTTGATCTCCAACGGGAGATCTTGCTCTGGGCATGCTCAGTGTGCGCAAACAAGGACTTAGTCCCAGGGAAGTCCGCTCGCCGCTGACCAGCACTGACTTTAATGGCAGGAGCTGAAGAAGCAGCAGTAACTCTCTGTACAGAGTGAGAGCGAGCAAGACACTGGGAGCGACGTCCCTGCTGAGCAGACTCCACTGCGGCTGGAGGAGAATGGGAGACCGCAGCGGAGACGGATCGAGATTCCCCCTGTGCAGCAGAGGAAACTCGACTCCTAACATTACCCCCCCTCCTAGGGCCCCCCCCCTCCTTGGGCCTCGCTACGTTCGAAGGCAGCAATGAGCTGTGGGGCCTGAATGTTTTCAGCAGGCTCCCAAGACCTGTCCTCTGGACCATAACCCTTCCAATCCACCAAATAAAACTTTTTGCCGCGTACCACCTTGCACCCCAAAATAGCGTTCACCTCGTAATCGTCCGTAGACGAACCCGATGTCCCGGCAGATGACTCCGAAAACCGGGACATGTATACGGGTTTCAAGAGGGACACATGAAAGGTGTCGGTGATACCCAAGCGTGGAGGAAGAGCCAGGCGGTAGACCACAGGATTAACCTGTTCGAGAACCTTGAAGGGATCCAAGTAGCGAGGAACAAACTTAGTGGACTCAACTCGCAGCCTGATGTTACGGGCGGAGAGCCACACCAAGTCGCCAGGGGCAAAAGTCGGAGCGGGGCGCCGATGAACATCGGCGGAGAACCTCATTCTCTCCTTGGAGGCCCGAATGGCATCCTGCATGCGATCCCAAATGTCCCGTGCCTCCACAGCCCAGTCTGCCACCCTGGGATCAGCAGAAGACACGGGCATGGGCACAGGAACACGCGGATGCTGGCCGTAATTTAAGAGGAATGGAGTCTGACCGGTGGAGTCGGCTACGGCATTGTTAAGTGCAAACTCTGCCCACGGTAGCAAGGATGCCCAGTCATCCTGTCTGGCAGAAACAAAATGTCGCAGATATGTGACCAAGGTCTGGTTGGCCCTTTCTACCAACCCATTCGTCTCGGGATGATATGCCGAAGAGAGATTTAACTCAATACTGAGTAGACGACATAGCTCCCTCCAGAATCGAGACGCAAACTGGGGACCCCGGTCACTAACAATTTTGTCTGGCATACCGTGTAAGCGAAAGATATGCTTGATAAACAAGACAGCCAACGCCCGTGCAGATGGTAGCCGTGGAAGAGGCACCAAATGCACCATTTTGGAAAAATGATCGGTGATCACCCAGATAATGGTGCAATTACGAGACTTGGGTAAGCCAACCACAAAGTCCATCCCGACCATCTCCCAGGGCCTGTCAGCCACGGGCAGAGGATACAGCAAACCAGCTGGCCGTTGCCGAGGAGTCTTGTTCCTGGCACAAGAGACACACGCCCGAACGTACTCCGCGACATCACGAGCCAAATGCGGCCACCAGTATGTCCTCGCCAGTAACTCTGATGTCCTTTTAGTACCAAAATGTCCACCCACCCTGGACAAGTGCGCCCAAGAGAGAACCTCCGGTCGCAAACTAGATGGAACAAAAGTCTTGCCCGGGGGCACAGACTCTAGCGAAACCGGAGCCACAGTTCTCAAGCTCTCGGTGGGGACAATAAGCAGAGGCTCCTCCTCCTCCTCCGCAGATGACACAACGGAGCGAGAGAGAGCGTCGGCCCGAATGTTCTTCTCCCCAGAAAGGAAATGGAGGGTGAAATGAAACCGGGAGAAGAACAAGGACCATCTGGCCTGGCGAGAATTCAACCGCTGAGCTGTCTGCAGATACACCAAATTTTTGTGATCTGTGAAGACTTGGAAGGGAAAACGTGCTCCCTCCAAGAGATGTCTCCACTCCGAGAAAGCCAACTTCATGGCTAGCAACTCCCTGTCCCCGATGGAATAATTCCTCTCTGCTGGTGCGAAGGTCTTGGAGAAAAAGAAGCAAGGATGCTTCCGACCTTGAGCATCCTTTTGGAAGAGGACTGCTCCAGCACCAACAGAAGAGGCATCCACCTCCATGATAAATGGCTTATCAACATCGGGGCGATGAAGATAGGGAGCGCTAGCGAAGTGTGACTTTATAGAGATAAAGGCCTTGGAGACCTCCTCAGACCACAATTTGGGATTCGCCCCCTTCTTGGTGAGGGCAACCAAGGGAGCTACCAAAGTTGAGAAGTGCGGGATGAACTGGCGATAATAATTGATGAACCCCATAAAGCGCTGCACCGCTTTAAGAGAATGGGGTTCCTGCCAGTCCATCACAGCCTGTAGTTTGGCAGGATCCATAGCCAATCCCTGAGCTGAGATGATGTAGCCTAGGAAAGGTAAGGACTCCTGCTCAAACATACACTTCTCCAACTTGGCATAGAGGGAGTTTGCCCGTAGGAGGTCGAAGACTTTGCAAACATCTCTCCGGTGGGAGTCAATATCTGGAGAGTAGATGAGAATATCATCCAGATAGACTACGACCGAGGTGGAAAGCATATCCAGGAAGATATCGTTCACAAAGTCTTGGAAAACGGCTGGGGCATTACAGAGCCCGAAGGGCATCACCAGATATTCATAGTGCCCATCCCTGGTGTTAAAAGCCGTCTTCCATTCGTCCCCCTCATGGATGCGAATCAGGTTGTAAGCACCCCGCAGATCCAGTTTAGTAAATACCCTTGCTCCCCGAAGCCTATCGAATAGTTCAGATATTAAAGGCAAAGGGTATTTATTCTTAACGGTGATGGCGTTAAGACCCCTGTAATCTATGCATGGGCGCAATTCCCCACTCTTCTTCTGCACGAAGAAGAACCCTGCCCCAGCAGGTGACACTGACTTCCTGATGAACCCTCTTGCCAGATTTTCCTGGATGTACTGTGACATTGCCTCCGTCTCCGGGAGAGATAGCGGATAGACTCGACCCCGGGGAGGCTCAGCACCAGGCAAGAGGTCAATAGGACAGTCATAGGGGCGATGGGGCGGAAGGTTCTCCGCTGCCTTTTTGGAGAATACGTCTGCATAAGACCAATACTGCTTGGGGAGAGAGGAAAGACCTGCGGGTACCTCTGTTGTAGCAACCTGAACGCACTCCCTCTGACACCTACCCCCACAAGATTCACCCCATCCCAGAATTCTGCCTGAGGACCACTCGATATGAGGAGAGTGGTACCGTAGCCAAGGTATTCCCAACAGGACCTCATCAATTCCCTCGGGAATGACGAGCAGAGAAATAATCTCCTGATGAGATGGCGACATGGACAGAGTAAAAGGGATGGTCTGGTGAGTTATCTGTGAGGGCAGAGTCGACCCATTCACCACTCGTACCGTTACAGGTTGAGCTAGCATAACCAGAGGTATTGCGTGGCGTTGGGCGAAGGCAGAAGACATAAAATTGCCCTCCGCCCCAGAATCCACGCAGAGCTCTACCGAGTGGGAGAATGAGCCAATAGTAATTGTCCCCTTAAAGGACAATTTAGAGGCAAACGTCGCCGTGTCTAGTGTACCTCCACCTACGACCACTAGACGCTGACGTTTCCTCGACCGCTGAGGACATCTGGTGGCTAAATGTCCAGACTGCTGGCAAACATGACAGACCCTGAGTGCACAAGCGGTCCTTGACTTAGATCCCGCTTGTGACACTTCCCTGGCCTCATGTGACTCAGGAACCAGGACCGGAGATTCCAGAGGTTTGGCGAAAGTAGGAGCCAGCCGAAACCTCTGCCTACACTGGGCTCGCTCTAACCTCCACTCGTTAAAACGGAGGTCAATTCGAGTGGAGACAGTTATTAGCTCCTCCAGTGTGGCAGGAATCTCCCTAGTGGCCAGAGCGTCCTTTACGTGGTCAGCCAAGCCCCTCCAAAATATGGGGATAAGGGCTTTATCCGACCATTCCAGCTCAGATGCTAAAGTGCGGAATTGGACGGCAAAATTACTGGCCAAGGACTCTCCCTGAGTTAATGCCAGCAGTTTGAGCGCAGTGTCATGGGTGACTTGAGGTCCTAAAAAGACCTGTTTCAAAGTGCTCAAAAACAGGGGAGCACTCTGCACCACATGATCGCCACGCTCCCACAGCGGCGTAGCCCATTCCAACGCCCTGTCCGACAATAAAGACACAATAAATCCCACCTTAGCCCGCTCTGTGGGGAAACGTGCAGCCAGAAGCTCGAGATGAATAGAGCACTGACTCACAAATCCCCTACAAAATTTGCTATTACCAGAAAATTTTTCTGGCAGCGGGAGGTGAGAAAATGTCAGAACAGGGGTGGCAATGGACAAAGTTGCTGCAGCCACGCTGGCAGCCTGTACAGCAACTGCGGTAACATCCACAGCTGAGGTTGTGCTCTCGAGAGCCGCCAACCTACCCTCCAGCTGCTGTATATACCGCAGGGATTGCTGTTTGTCCGTCATTACTAGCCAGACCCTGGCGCTAGCGTAATGTTAGGGCTAGCGGAACGCACCAAATAATAAGACTGATAGTGTATGGTGCGTTCGCAGCCCGGGGTCCACCGTGCAGAGATGGAACCTGCTGCTAAGTAACGACGGACTATATGGCGGTACTCATAAGAATACACACGTGGGTTAAACCTCACCCAACGTGAAGGAAGCGATCCTGTTATGTCACAGGATCGCGGTACCGCACATAGAAGGCGAGCAAGCAGTCAGCGAACTTAACCCCAACTAGGATTGAAGTCCGATTAGATCCTTGCTGGCACAACACCTCAACTGGGTGTGTAAAGGCAACACTTATAATTAGAGCACCGAAGTGCGAACTGTGCCGTGCTGGCAGGCACCACTAAGCACCCAGACGTGGGTCAGGAAGCGCACTACTGGCGCGTGGCGCCGCACTGGCGGTCACAGCAATAGACGCTGATACGTGTGTGACACGTTGAGTGATTAGTCGGGCGCTAGATAGCAGCCATACTCCATACGCGAACAGTCATACAATAGGGTAGGGGTATTTAATGAACGACTTGCACTCACAACAAACACACGTATTCAAATGTACACTAGCGCATGGCCGTGCGGTCATGCGCAGTTTATATAATTGCAGGACAGGAAGTGGCCACAGAAACTTTGCCCTTCCAAGACCTGCCAAGAGGACCAATGGAATGCGCTGCAGAGCCAGAGCACATGACCCTTGATCTCCAACGGGAGATCTTGCTCTGGGCATGCTCAGTGTGCGCAAACAAGGACTTAGTCCCAGGGAAGTCCGCTCGCCGCTGACCAGCACTGACTTTAATGGCAGGAGCTGAAGAAGCAGCAGTAACTCTCTGTACAGAGTGAGAGCGAGCAAGACACTGGGAGCGACGTCCCTGCTGAGCAGACTCCACTGGAGGTTGGGGGAGAATGGGAGACCGCAGCGGAGACGGATCGAGATTCCCCCTGTGCAGCAGAGGAAACTCGACTCCTAACACACTGTTTTTTTTTATTTTTTCAGGGAGAATTTAGAAACCAAATAAAAAAAAAAAATAGGCTTTCTATGGCCCACTATTTGAGAGAGAGAGATGGCACACTCAGGAGTCAGGACTGGCACACAAGCAGAAAGGCCAATATTAATCTCCCACTGTTTTTATTTATTTTTTCAGGGAGAATTTAGAAACCAAATATAAAAAAAAAATAGGCTTTCTATGGCCCACTATTTGAGAGAGAGAGATGGCACACAAGCAGAAAGGCCAATATTAATCTCCCACTGTTATTTTTTATTTTTTTCAGGGAGAATTTAGAAACCAAATAAAAAAAAAATAAATAGGCTTTCTATGGCCCACTATTTGAGAGAGAGAGAGATGACACACTCAGGAGTCAGGACTGGCACACAAGCAGAAAGGCCAATATTAATCTCCCACTGTTTTTATTTATTTTTTCAGGTAGAATTTAGAAACCAAATATAAAAAAAAAATAGGCTTTCTATGGCCCACTATTTGAGAGAGAGAGATGGCACACTCAGGAGTCAGGACTGGCACACAAGCAGAAAGGCCAATATTAATCTCCCACTGTTTTTATTTATTTTTTCAGGGAGAATTTAGAAACCAAATATAAAAAAAAAATAGGCTTTCTATGGCCCACTATTTGAGAGAGAGAGATGGCACACTCAGGAGTCACGACTGGCACACAAGCAGAAAGGCCAATATTAATCTCCCACTGTTTTTTTTTATTTTTTCAGGGAGAATTTAGAAACCAAATAAAAAAAAATAGGCTTTCTATGGCCCACTATTTGAGAGAGAGAGATGGCACACTCAGGAGTCAGGACTGGCACACAAGCAGAAAGGCCAATATTAATCTCCCACTGTTTTTATTTATTTTTTCAGGGAGAATTTAGAAACCAAATATAAAAAATAGGCTTTCTATGGCCCACTAATTGAGAGAGAGAGATGGCACACTCAGGAGTCAGGACTGGCACACAAGCAGAAAGGCCAATATTAATCTCCCACTGTTTTTTTTTATTTTTTCAGGGAGAATTTAGAAACCAAATAAAAAAAAAATAGGCTTTCTATGGCCCACTATTTGAGAGAGAGAGATGGCACACTCAGGAGTCAGGACTGGCACACAAGCAGAAAGGCCAATATTAATCTCCCACTGTTTTTTTTATTTTTTCAGGGAGAATTCAGAAACCAAATAAAAAATAAAAAAATAGGCTTTCTATGGCCCACTATTTGAGAAAGAGAGATGGCACACTCAGGAGTCAGGACTGGCACACAAGCAGAAAGGCCAATATTAATCTCCCACTGTTTTTTTTTTTATTTTTTCAGGGAGAATTTAGAAACCAAATATATAAAAAAATAGGCTTTCTATGGCCCACTATTTGAGAGAGAGAGATGGCACACTCAGGAGTCAGGACTGGCACACAAGCAGAAAGGCCAATATTAGTCTCCCACTGTTTTTTTTTATTTTTTCAGGGAGAATTTAGAAACCAAATATAAAAAAAAATAGGCTTTCTATGGCCCACTATTTGAGAGAGAGAGATGGCACACTCAGGAGTCAGGACTGGCACACAAGCAGAAAGGCCAATATTAATCTCCCACTGTTATTTTTAATTTTTTCAGGGAGAATTTAGAAACCAAATAAAAAAAAATAAATAGGCTTTCTATGGCCCACTATTTGAGAGAGAGAGATGGCACACTCAGGAGTCAGGACTGTTACACAAGCAGAAAGGCCAATATTAATCTCCCACTGTTTTTTTTTTTTTCAGGGAGAATTTAGAAACCAAATATAAAAAAAATAGGCTTTCTATGGCCCACTATTTGAGAGAGAGATGGCACACTCAGGAGTCAGGACTGGCACACAAGCAGAAAGGCCAATATTAGTCTCCCACTGTTTTTTTTTTTCAGGGAGAATTTAGAAACTAAATATAAAAATAAATAGGCTTTCTATGGCCCACTATTTGAGAGAGAGAGAGAGATGGCACACTCAGGAGTCAGGACTGGCACACAAGCAGAAAGGCCAATATTAATCTCCCACTGTTTTTTTTTATTTTTTCAGGGAGAATTTAGAAACCAAATAAAAAATAAATAAATAGGCTTTCTATGGCCCACTATTTGAGAGAGAGAGATGGCACACTCAGGAGTCAGGACTGGCACACAAGCAGAAAGGCCAATATTAATCTCCCACTGTTTTTTTTATTTTTCAGGGAGAATTTAGAAACCAAATATAAAAAAAAATAGGCTTTCTATGGCCCACTATTTGAGAGAGAGATGGCACACTCAGGAGTCAGGACTGGCACACAAGCAGAAAGGCCAATATTATTCTCCCATTGTTTTTTTTTATTTTTTCAGGGAGAATTTAGAAACCAAATAAAAAAATAAATAAATAGGCTTTCTATGGCTCACTATTTGAGAGAGAGATGGCACATTCAGGAGTCAGGACTGCTACACAAGCAGAAAGGCCAATATTAATCTCCCACTGTTTTTTTTTTATTTTTTCAGGGAGAATTTAGAAACCAAATATAAAAAAAAAAATAGGCTTTCTATGGCCCACTATTTGAGAGAGAGAGATGGCACACTCAGGAGTCAGGACTGGCACACAAGCAGAAAGGCCAATATTAATCTCCCACGGTTTTTTGTTATTTTTTCAGGGAGAATTTAAAAACCAAATTTTTTTTTTTTTAAATAAATAGGCTTTCTATGGCCCACTATTTGAGAGAGAGATGGCACAATCAGGACTGGCACACAAGCCCAAAGGCCAATATTAATCTCCCACTGTTTTTTTTTTAAATTTTTTCAGGGAGAATTTATAAACCCAAAAAAGAAAAAACAGAAAAATAAAAAGGCTTTCTGTGGCCCACTATGTGAGAGAGATGGCACACACAGGGATGGCACTCTAGCAGAAATGCCAATCTTAATCTCCCACAACTTATTTTTTTAGGGAGAATTAAAAAAAAAAAAGGGACTGTCCCACAATTACTATCTCCCTGCAGTAATCTCAGCCAGGTATGGCAGGCAGAAATAAGAAGTGGACTGATGCACAAATTAAATAAAAAGTGTGGACAAACAAAAAAGATAGCTGTGCAGAAAGGAAGGAACAACAGGATTTGTGCTTTGAAAAAAGCAGTTGGTTTGCACAGCGGCGTACACACAGCAATGCAGCTATCAGGGAGCCTTCTAGGGCAGCCCAATGAGCTACAGCGCTGAGGAAAAAAAAGTGTAGCTTCCACTGTCCCTGCAAACAAAAGGTGGTGTTGGACAGTGGAAATCGCTACAGCACAAGCGGTTTGGTGGTTAATGGACCCTGCCTAACGCTATCCCTGCTTCTGACGAAGCGGCAGCAACCTCTCCCTAGGCTCAGATCAGCAGCAGTAAGATGGCGGTCGGCGGGAACGCCTCTTTATAGCCCCTGTGACGCCGCAGACAGCAAGCCAATCACTGCAATGCCCTTCTCTAAGATGGTGGGGACCAGGACCTATGTCATCACGCTGCCCACACTCTGCGTCCACCTTCATTGGCTGAGAAATGGCGCTTTTTGCATCATTGAAACGCGACTTTGGCATACCGCATGGCCGACCCCACACAGGGGTCGGGTCGGGTTTCATGAAACCCGACTTTGCCAAAAGTCGGCGACTTTTAAAAATGAACGATCTGTTTCGCTCAACCCTATTCCTCAGGGCTCAGTCCTAGGCCCCCTCCTCTTCTCTCTATACACTGCCCCTTTTGGACAAACAATCAGCAGATTTGGATTCCAGTACCATCTCTATGCTGACGATACCCAATTATACACTTCTTCCCCTGACATCACCCCTACCCTAATTCAAAATACAAAGGATTGTCTGTCTGCTGTCTCTAACATCATGTCCTCCCTCTTTCTGAAACTAAATCTCTTCGAAACGGAACTTCTTGTGTTTCTCCCTTCTACTAACCTCACTCTACCCAACATCGATATTACCCTGGAGGGATCAACCATAACTCCCAAGCAGCATGCCCGCTGTCTTGGGGTCACATTCGACACCGGACTTTCTTTTACTCCCTATATCCAATGACTCACTCGCTCTTGTCACCTGCATCTTAAAAACATCTCCAGAATCCAACCTTTTCTCACCTTTGAAACTGCTAAGACTCTTACTGTCGCTCTTATTCATTCCCGTCTGGACTACTGCATCTCTCTTCTGATCGGTCTCACTCTTACCAAACTTTCTCCTCTTCAATCCATCTTGAATGCGGCAGCCAGGGTCTTTTTTCTGTCCAACCGCTTCACAGATGCCTCCATCTTGTGCCAGTCATTACACTGGCTACCCATTCGCTACAGGGTCCAGTATAAACTTATCTCTCTCACCCACAAAGCTCTCCACAGTTCTGCACCACCTTATATCTCCTCTCTCATCTCTATCGCCCTACACGTGCTCTCTGTTCTACAAATGACCTAAGACTAGCATCCCCCGTAATCAGAACCTCGCACCTCCGTCTCCAAGACTTCTATCGTGCTGCGCCAGCTCTCTGGAATGCACTTCCCCAGACGATCAGACTGATACCTAGCCCCAACCTATTCAAGCGCACTTTAAAAACCAACCTCTTCAAACAAGCTCACCACATTAACTACTCAGTAAACTAACTTTTCCTTGTTCCCTTTGCAAATATTAATCTGAATCTGTACCCTAATATTAATCTGTCTCCACACCCTCCATGCACACGATAACTGCACTTGATACTTGACTATTGCACTTAAACACACGGGCTGATGACCGGATCATGCAGCTTTATATGAAAATCCCCATTTATTATAATTGCTAGACCAGAAATAACAAGCACTTTTCACCTATTGTGTCCCCCAATTTCCTTGTAGATTGCAAGCTTTGCGAGCAGGGACCTCACCCCTAATGACACTGTTTAAATTGTCTTAACTTGTATTGAATTTATTGTCTGTACATGTCTTTGCTTAACTGTAAAGTGCTGCGGAATATGTTGGCGCTATATAAATAAAAATTATTATTATTATTATTTTTATCAAAACTGCAACAAAAACCGCATCAAAAACCACACCAAAAATGCATTAAAACTGCTTCAATAACTGCATCAGGGTATGTGCAAACGTAGAATGGTCCACTGCAGATTTAATAAATCCACAGGGCAAAAACACTGCATTTTTCCTGCGGATTTATCGCGGATTTATTGCGGATTTACCGCATTTTTTGTGTGGATTCCACTGCGGTTTAACACCTGCGGTTTTCTATTATGGAGCAGGTGTAAAACCGCTGCGGATTCCACACAAAGAATTGACATACTGCGGAATGTAAACTGCTGCATTTCTGTGCATTTTTTCCTGCAGCATGTGCACTGCGGATTGCATTTCCCATAGGTTTACATTGTACTGTAAAACGCATGGGAAACCGCTGCGGACCTGCAGCTGCAGAAACTCTGCGGATCCGCAGTAAAATCTGCAGCATGTGCACATAGCATAACTAAATCCCATAATGGATACAATCCTGCTCCTATGTTCGTTCATCTCGCCATAGATGAACCATGAACACTGGGCCATAAAGTCACAATAGGACACTCCATACTCAGAGCATTTAACCATATACAAAAACGGAGTTCAAGTCCAAATTAGTATATAAAAATATCAATTTTATTAATCTTAAATACTAATAACAATCATAATAAAATACCATATATCTAACATTACATGCTCAGCAAGGGAAAGCAACAGCGGTACCAGACCTGTGTGACCAGCCACTCACTGCCATAACATAAATAAAGTGCTTAGTGCTACTATCATGTTTAGTGGGACAAGAAAAAGACCCCCAGGACCAAATATTATTGTCTATCTAACATCAAATACAACGTAATTCTCCTGCCACTTTTCCTTACCCATGTAGCAGGCAGCGGATGGTCACACAGCACAGCCCCAACGCGCATTTCGCGTTGGCTTCGTCAACGTAAAATAATAAACCGTATACTACCTGTCCGCCGTAGTCCAATTAATAACGCGTGCCCCACGACGATGTCCCCTATAGAACAGTGACATTGGGTGATGTCACTGCTCTATAGGACCTTCAGTAACACACTGACAGGAGACAATTGCTCCTGCAGTGCATCACTGAGAGGTTACTATAGTTCACTGGTCTCACTTTATGGCAAAAGCTGCGTGGGAACTTTCTCACAGAACAATGCCAAAAGTGAGACTAGGGACTATTTTTTTACAGCGGCGGAGGAATACAGTGCGGAAGGATACCTTCCTCCCATCATTGTATTCCTGGAGCCCCTAGAGAGCGGTCGCATCAGCTGATGGTGCTGTCCTCTATGGGAGATCGTCGTGGAACACTCGTGTTTTTTCTGCGGATCAGGAAGTATATTGTTTGTTTGTTATTTTAATATTATTTACAGGTGACACTGGCTTCAGGGAACAAAGTGACAAGTGATGGTGAATATGTACTCTATGTTATATGTACTGTATGTCTATATGTATGTATTGTATGCAATGCATGAATGTATTGTATGTAGTATGCATGTAGTATGTATGTAGTATATATGTAGTATGTATGTAGTTTGTATGTATGTAGTATGTATGTAGTATGCTTGTATGTAGTCTGTATGTAGTATGTTGTATGTATGTATGTAGTATGGTGTATGTATGTATGTAGTATGTATGTAGTATGCATGTATGCAGTATGTATGTATGTAGTATGTATGTAGTATGTTGTATGTAGTATGTATGTATGTAGTATGTATGTTGTATGTATGTAGTATGTAAGTAGTATGTTGTATGTATGTAGTATGTAGCATTTATGTATGTAGTATGTAGTATGTATGTAGTATGTATGTAGTATGTTGTATGTAGTATGTATGTTTGTCTTTGTTTTTTTTACATTCAACACATTAGCCGGATGATGGGACTACTATTGTCCCATCATTATCTAATGTGTCAATCACTGTCATTGTAGCAGGCATAGCCCGATGGGACTTGTAAGAGAAGCCCACAAAGACCCCCGAGAGGCCCGCACAGACCTCCGAGAGGCCCGTACAGACCCCCGGCAGGCCCGCACAGACCTCCGAGAGGCCCGCACAGACCCCCGGCAGGCCCGCACAGACACCCGGCAGGCCCGCACAGACACCCGGCAGGCCCGCACAGACCCCCAGCAGGCCCGCACAGACCCCCGGCAGGCCCGCACAGACCCTCGGCAGGCCCATACAGACCCCCGGCAGACCCGCACAGACCCCCCACGGTCACGCACAGAACCCACCCGCACACACAGACACGTAGTCTCCTCCCACGCACCGCCCACACTCCATTACAGCGCATCATGACATCATTTCAGCAGCCAATCACTGCCAATCACAGCCATGCCATTAGTTAACATGGCTAACATGCCTAAGGCCGGTTACACATTTGCGGTTGTGTCCGCAGCATTTCATCCACAATAATTCGCATGCGTTGTGTATTCCTATGTTTAACATTAGGAACGCAAGGGTCGGCGTTTGATTGCGTTTGGCCACGTTTGATGATGCATGCGTCGTTTCGTCGTCTGCGGTTTGGCGTGGTAAACGCTACATGTAGTAATTTTAGAGGCGTCAATTTGCCACCTAGAAACGCATGCGGTTGTTAGCGGTACAAATGCGCCAAAAAAACGCATTGCTGTCTATGTGAATGCATGCAGCTGCAAGCACATGCGTTTGCTTGCGTTCGTTAACGCATGCGTTGCACCAGAGAAAAACATGTCTAAACACTGATACAAGGTGATAAAGGGAGGGAGTGGACAGTTGCAGGTCACTATGCAGCAGACAGAGAACCAGACCAGACGAAAGCATCTTGGAGGAAACAAGACTGAACAATCTGAGTATATCCTAGCCAATGCCTTTATTTTGTATTTTCTGTCTCTACATGTCCTAGTTTCTTCCATTTCTTTCTTTCTGCATGCATCAGAATGTCTTTTTCTTCTGATGAGGAGCAACGTCCAGGGCCTTCTGAAGTCGAACATGTCAGGGAAGTGAGTACTCACCTCGTCAGATTGGTAAGTATTCACTGTCACATCTACACATATGACAATTTTTTTTTTCTTTTCTTTAGAGCACTTCTTCTACTGCGGCAGAGGCTGGGCAGGGGCAGCGGAGTCATGGTTGGGTGGCAAGGTGGCAGCGTGTACGTATACAAGGCTGACTGTTTACTGTATCCTCACTTTAGTATTCTTGAATCTTCCTTTCTTTGCTTTCCTCTTTCTTTACATTTTTCTTCTGGACTCCTTTTGTGTCTTGAATTTCCTAATTCATGCTATTTCTCATCCTCTGTTTTCTTTCTTTTCCTTATGGTAATGTATCCAACATTAATGTCTTTATTTAATTTTTAGGTTCCAGAACGTGATGAAGACCTCATAGAAAATGACCTCCTCATCTTCCTGGTCCAGGAGCGAGTCCTGTTGTGGGACACCCGGGTTCCATAGCACTTGGACAACTTTTGATGATCCGGCGCCTATGGAATGAGGTGGCTAAAGTGATGTGGGATGGCTGGGAAAACGCCCCTACTTGGGTCCGAAATGCATTTTGTAAGTATTGCAATGCAGTGTGATGCAGCAGAGACCTTGGCCGTGCTCAAACAACTGTGTGTGATGAGAGAAACTCTCAGGAGTTTCTCTCATCACACACAGTTGTGTGAGCACGGCCAAAAGTACATTGTGTTAGGACTGGCGGAACGCACCAAGACAGATGATATAGATGCGTTCGCAGTCCGGGGTCCACCGTGCAGGTGAAAACCTGCTGCTAGCAATTTGCAGACTATATGGCGGTACACTAAAGTATACACACGTGGGTTAAACCTCACCCAGCGTGAAAGAAGCGATCCTGTTAAGTCACAGGACCGCGGTACCGCACCTAAAGCGCGAGCAAGTAGTCAGCGTACTTAACCCCAGCCGGATTGAAGTCCGATTAGACCCTTGCTGGCACTACACCGCTACTGGGCTTGAAAGGAAACTAAATAGAAATATATAAATGCACAGGAGTGTGAGCAATGCCGCACTGACAGACGCCACCAACCACCCAGGCTTGGGTATGGAAAGCGCAAGGCAAGCGCAAGGCGCCGTACAGGCGGACACAGCAAGAGGACGCTGTAATGTGTGTATCGTGCAGATGATTAGTCGGGAGCTAGATAGCTACCAACATCCGCGAGCAGACAACAACTCTAGGGAGGGATACTTAGGAGCTTTCATCCATCGACATACATCCATCTACACACACACATAAATCATTATAAGTAGTGTTGAGCATTCCGATACCGCAAGTATCGGGTATCGGCCGATATTTGCGGTATCGGAATTCCGATACTGAATTCCGATACTTCCCGCGTATCGGATACCGGAATCGGAAGTTCCCAGAATTCAAATTGAACGCAGCAGCCAATGAGGAATGAATGAAAGTGTGGGCACATCCTGTTTAGCATGGTGGGCATGTAAGTACTGGCAAGGCTTGGATTGGCTGCTGAAATGATGTCACTCTGCACTATAAAAAAGCGCTGCCGCCATTTTGCGCTCACTCTGCTGTGATTTCAGTTAGGGACAGGACGCTGTGTTCTAACTGAGGGCCAGTTGAGCTAGCTAATTGCTTTATTTTCCTTTCCAAAGGCTAATTTAGCAAAACGCTGTGTGTTCTTCACTGTTCACCTTGCTCTTGCCTTGCAGCGCTGTTTTAACAGCGTTCTGCAAGGTCTGTGTGTGTGTGTGTGTGTGCAGCTCACTCTGTAGTCTGTGTGCAGCCATATACCCGGTTGTATTCAGCTCAGGGGGGGTTCACACTGCCTCACACAGTTGTTCTTTTTTGCTCTTAGTGCAGCCTGCTGCACATTTTTTCTCAAATTTCCTATTAGTGTTTTTCCACCAGTCTCCAGCTCTATTGTGGAAAAACACTACATAGGATAACCTAGAGGGGGGTTTTTGGGCCTTGCAGCGCCGTTTACGGCTGTCTGCACGGTCTCCGTGTGAGCCCAGCTCGCCCTGTAGTCTGTGTGCAGCCATAGCCGGTTGGATTCAGCTCAGGGTTCGTTACTGGCTCATACCTTGAGAAAAATTTTCCTTTTTTTCAAATAGTGCAGCCTGTTTAAAATTTGAAAAAAAAAATTCCTATTAGTGTCTTTCCACTCGTATCCAGCTAAATAGTGGAAAAACACTATATAGGATAACCTAGAGGAGGGTTTTTTGGCCTTGCAGCGCCGTTTACGGCTGTCTGCACGGTCTCCGTGTGAGCCCAGCTCGCCCTGTAGTCTGTGTGCAGCCATAGCCGGTTGGATTCAGCTCAGGGTTCGTTACTGGCTCATACCTTGAGAAAAATTTTCCTTTTTTTCAAATAGTGCAGCCTGTTTAAAATTTGAAAAAAAAAATTCCTATTAGTGTCTTTCCACTCGTATCCAGCTAAATAGTGGAAAAACACTATATAGGATAACCTAGAGGAGGGTTTTTTGGCCTTGCAGCGCCGTTTACGGCTGTCTGCACGGTCTCCGTGTGAGCCCAGCTCGCCCTGTAGTCTGTGTGCAGCCATAGCCGGTTGGATTCAGCTCAGGGTTCGTTACTGGCTCATACCTTGAGAAAAATTTTCCTTTTTTTCAAATAGTGCAGCCTGTTTAAAATTTGAAAAAAAAAATTCCTATTAGTGTCTTTCCACTCGTATCCAGCTAAATAGTGGAAAAACACTATATAGGATAACCTAGAGGAGGGTTTTTTGGCCTTGCAGCGCCGTTTACGGCTGTCTGCACGGTCTCCGTGTGAGCCCAGCTCGCCCTGTAGTCTGTGTGCAGCCATAGCCGGTTGGATTCAGCTCAGGGTTCGTTACTGGCTCATACCTTGAGAAAAATTTTCCTTTTTTTCAAATAGTGCAGCCTGTTTAAAATTTGAAAAAAAAAATTCCTATTAGTGTCTTTCCACTCGTATCCAGCTAAATAGTGGAAAAACACTATATAGGATAACCTAGAGGAGGGTTTTTTGGCCTTGCAGCGCCGTTTACGGCTGTCTGCACGGTCTCCGTGTGAGCCCAGCTCGCCCTGTAGTCTGTGTGCAGCCATAGCCGGTTGGATTCAGCTCAGGGTGCGTTACTGCCTCATACCTTGAAAAACAATTTCCTTTTTTTCAAATAGTGCAGCCAGTTTAAAATTTGAAAAAAAAAATTCCTATTAGTGTCTTTCCACTTGTATCCAGCTAAATAGTGGAAAAACACTATATAGGATAACCTAGAGGAGGGTTTCTTGGCCTTGCAGCGCCGTTTACGGCTGTCTGCACGGTCTCCGTGTGATTTAAACTAGCTCTGTAGCCCGATCTGCACCAAAAAAAAGGTTAAGTTCACCAAACACAACTTACACTTGTGTAGGCCACATTTGAAAAATAATAAAGTTTAGTCCACAATTTACAACATTAGTGTTTCTTACACCTGTTAGGAGGAGCATTACAGGAATAAGCACACTAAGGCCTTAGTACTTTTCTGCTTATCTTTATCTGTCAACCAAGATGAAGAGGGCAGGGAGTAAGGCACGTGGGCGTGGGCGCGGAGCAGGGAGAGGAGCAGGGAGAGGACGTGGTGATTCTGTGCCTGCTGCGGGCGCCGGTGACTCGTCGTCACTCAGTTTCAGCAGGGAACAGTCCTTCATGCGCAGCTTTGTCGGAGAGCGCCGTGCACCGCTGCTGCGTGAAGACCAAATTGAAGCCGTTGTCGGGTGGATGGCAGCTAACGCCTCGGCATCGACTTCAGTTAGTGCCACATCCTCTCAGGCACAGAGCACTGGAGAGCAGCCATCTGTCTCTTCACCACCTGCCAAATTGGCCAGGCAGTCAGAGAGCCCAGGACAGGAGCCGTCTCTACTTCTGTTCTCTGAATCTCTTGGCTTGGAAACAGGGGGCCAGCCAAGCAGCATTGGAGAAATGGAAGAAGAGGCAGTGTGCAGTGATGCCCAACACCTTTTTCTCTCTGACTCTGAAGAGGCAGGTGGGCCAGTGCCTCCGGTGACCACAGCGCAGTACGCATCTGATGATGAAACTCAGGTGCCGCTTTCTCGTGCGTACTGTGCTGCTGAGACTACCCAGGAGGAGCAGTTGGTGGCAGAGGGTAGTGGAGATGATGAGGTCCTTGACCCATCGTGGCGTGAGGAACAGGAAGGTGGTGGGAGCAGCTCAGAGGAAGAGCTTCCTCTTACGGGCCAAAGAGGGAGAGGGAGGGGGAAGACTGCGGAGCCTGTAGCCTCCACTTTGGCACCCGTTAGGAGCCTGTCTCTTTCCAAAGCCAAAAAGGGCGCTCCCAAGACTTGCAGTGCCTGGTCCTTTTTTGACACAGTTGCAGATGACATTTGTTTTGTCAAATGCAAGCTGTGTCATCATAAAGTAAAAAGAGGGAAAAATGTCAGCAACCTCAATACCACAAATATGTGGAAACATGTGCGGACCAGGCACGCGGTGGAGTTACAGAAACACACTGAAGATGTAGGCCAACCAACAGCGGCAGCTACCACCTCTTCAGCTCGTGTTGCCTCTTCCTCCAGCTCACGCACAGCTGGTTTGGCTTCCTCCCAGAGACCTTGTGTAATTCCACCCACAGCACCACCTTCCCAGTCATCCTCACACTCCCAGTCTACTCTACAGCCATCGGTAGTACAGGCATGGGAGAAAAGGCGGGCATTCTCGGCCAACCACCCCCGAGCACAGGCTCTGAATGCAGGCATTGCCAAACTGTTGTCCCTGGAAATGCTCTCGTTCAGGCTGGTGGAGACTGACAGCTTCCGTGACTTGATGGCATTGGCAGTCCCACAGTACAAGGTGCCCAGCCGCTTTTACTTCAGCAGGCAGGCTGTCCCTGCCCTGCACAGGCATGTTGAGGCAAACATAAAACATGCGCTACTGAACGCCGTCAGTAGCAAGGTCCACCTCACCACCGATGCGTGGACCAGTCAGCATGGACAGGGGCGATATGTTTCCCTCACTGCCCATTGGGTTAATGTTGTTGAGCCAGGTACAGATCGTGCGAGTGGCGCAGGACGTGTCCTGCCCACTCCAAGGATTGCAGGAATCCAGTCTGTACGCATCGACTCCTCCTCTTACACCAGTTCCTCTGATTCCTCTCTGCAGGATCCGTCACAGTCCACCCCCACATGGACCCGTGAACGTTTACCTATGACCGACATGAGCACAGCCGTGGCCAAACGTCAGCAGGCCGTCTTGAAACTAGTTTCATTGGGGCATCGAAGCCACACAGCGCAGGAGCTCTGGAATGCCATAAAGCAGGAGAGCGATGTGTGGTTACTGCCAGCGAATCTCCAGCCAGGCATGGTAGTGTGTGACAATGGCCGAAATCTGGTGGCAGCTTTGGCCCTTGGCAACCTCACTCACATCCCATGTCTGGCACATGTGCTCAATTTGGTTGTGCAGAGTTTTCTGAGGGACTATCCGGATCTTGATGCCCTGCTGCACAAGGTCCGCCTAGAGTGTGCTCACTTGCGGCGTTCCAGCTTGGCCAGATCCCGCATTGCTGCTCTGCAGCGCCGATTCCGCCTTCCGGAACACCGCATCATATGTGACCTACCTACCCGGTGGAATTCCACGTTACATATGTTGGAGCGGTTGTGTGAGCAGCAGCAAGCAGTTATGGAGTACCAGCTGCATCAGGCGCAAAGAAGTCGCAGTCAGCGCCGATCAGACTTCACAACCACAGAGTGGGCCACTATGAAGGACGTCTGCCAGGTTTTGCGTCCTTTTGATTATTCCACGCGGATGGCAAGTGCAGATGATGCACTAGTCAGCATGACTGTCCCCCTTATCTGCCTGCTTCAGCAAACTTTGCAAGGGTTAAGGGATGATGTGGTGGAAGAGGTGGAGGATGAGGAGTCACCTTTTCCATCAGCTTCTGGAGAGTCAGCGCCACGTGGTTCCTCACAAAGGGGTACGCAGGGGCCAATTTGTGAGGAGGATGAGGAGGAGTCAATGGAGGAGGAAGAGCTCCGTCCAGAGGAGGGAGCGACACAATTGTCCAGTGGTCAGTGTGTACAGCGAGGGTGGGGTGATGACGAGCGGGCAGAGATCATGTCTCAAGCAGGGGACAGCGTTTCTGGGCCGGTTGGCACTCTGCAGCACATGGTGGATTTCATGCTGCAGTGCCTGAGAAACGACCGCCGCATCGACCACATTCTCAACATGCCTGATTATTGGGTGTTCACCCTCCTCGATCCTCGCTACCGGGACAACGTCCAAAACCTCATCCCTGCGTTGACCCGGGAGCGTAAATTGCGGGAGTACCACGACACACTGGTGAATTCCATCATCTTCTCCTGTCCAACTGAGAGGAGTGCTGCTAGTGCTTTACAAAGCAGCTCAGTGCGTCGAGGCAGTGGGGGAGGCTCTGCCCAAAGAGGGAGCAGAAGCAGTGCCTCTGCCCAAGGCAAGCCCAGTATGGCACAACTCTGGCACACTTTTGTGTGCCCGCCCCAAATGTCTACACCATCACCGGCGGCTCCAGTCAGCAGGAGGCAACGGTTCCGTCAGATGGTGACAGACTACATGGCTTGCCCTCTTACTGTACTCCCAGACGGCTCTTCCCCGTTCAAGTTTTGGGTCTCTAAGCTGGATACATGGCCAGAGCTAAGCCAGTATGCATTGGAGGTGCTGGCTTGCCCTGCGGCTAGTGTCTTATCGGAACGTGTCTTTAGTGCCGCAGGTGGTGTACTAACAGACCGTCGCATGCGACTATCCTCCGATAACGTTGACCGGCTTACTTTCCTGAAAATGAACCAGGCCTGGATCTCGCAGGAATTTGCCACTCCTCTGCCTGATTAAGTAATTGGGTGTCATCCAGGTCTCCTGCTGTGTTCATCTTTCTACCACCTGAACTGCTATTCCTGGGCTCCAACACCGCCAGTTGCGGCTCAGAAGTGCAGGCTGCACAGTAAAAACATACGACCCAGTGTTATTGGGTTTCAGTAACGTCAGCTGATCCCCAGCTGTGTAGCCGGCAATGTGTCCTGCGACCGCCACGCTGGCACAACAACCTAAATGTAAGGGAACCTGTCCCCCCCCCCCCCCCCCGTCGTTTGTTACTGAAAGAGCCATCTTGTGCAGCAGTAATGCTGCACAAGGAAAAGGTAGCTCTTTTTTTTTAGCTCTTTGCACACGCAGAACTTAACACTTATAAAATGTGTTCACTGATACCGTTATACCGTCCCGGAGCTGGGACTTTCCTTCGTAATGTGACGCAGCACAGCCGTCATTCCTACCCCCTTGGTGCCATGCGCTGCCTCCTCAGCGTTGTTTTAAGCTGTCACGGAGCCTGCGCTGTTCTGTTATCCCTTGGGCATGCCCTATTTGCGCTGCCTGTCTTCTGACATAATTTGGTGTCAGGCTGGCTGCGCCTGTGCGGCCGCGGTGCCCGAGATCCCGCCTCGCAGTGTCTTCTGATTGAGTCACACTGCGGGCCTGGGATCCATGGGCATGCGCAGTGCATATCTTCCCCTCGGGCTCTCGCTCATTTCCCTCCGCCTTCTTTAGACTGTGCGCCGTCAGCTGATCCCTAGCATGCCACGGCCGTGACACCGCACAGTCTGAAGAAGAGGGAAGGAGGGGAGTGAGAGTCGAGGTTATGCACTGTGCATGCCCATGGTTCCAAGGCCCGCAGTGGGATTACGTTAGATGAGACTGCGAGGTGGGATCTGGAGCAGCGTGGACGCACAGGCACTGACAGCCTGACACCAAATTATGTCAGAAGACAGGCAGCGCTAATTGGGCATGGCCAAGGGCTAACAGAACAGCGCAGGCTCCGTGGCAGCTTAAAACAACGCTGAGGAGGCAGCGCACGGCATCAAGGGGATAGGAATGACAGCTGTGCTGTGTCCCATTACGAAGGAAATTCGCACCTCCGGAACGGTTTAACGGTATAAAGGGACACATTTTTAGTGTTTACTTCGGTGTTTGCAAGGAGCATAATTAAAAGAGCAACCTTTTCCTTTTGCATCCTTAGTGCTGCACAACATGGCTCTTTCAGCTACAAACGTCTTGGGGGGGGGGTTAAAGGTTTCCTTTCAACTTGCTCCAATCAGGCTTCGGCCTACACTCTGTTCCTCTGCTCCTCCTGCTGTCCCTGGGCTCTAACACCGCCAGTTGGTGCCTGGAAGTGCTGTGTGCACAGTCAACAGTCGCTCCTCTGTTATTGGGGTTCAGTAACGTCAGCTGATCCCCAGCTGTGTGTGCGGCAATACCTCCAATCTGCTCCTCCTGCTGTCCCTGGGCTCTAACACCGCCAGTTGGTGCCTGGAAGTGCTGTGTGCACAGTCAACAGTCGCTCCTCTGTTATTGGGGTTCAGTAACGTCAGCTGATCCCCAGCTGTGTATCCGGCAACGTGTCATGCGACCGCCACGCTGGCACAACTAAAATGTAAGGGGACCTGTCCCCCCCCCCCCCTAGGCGTTTGTTACTGAAAGAGCCACCATGTGCAGCACTAATACTGCACAAGGGAAAGGTCGCTCTTGAAATTATGCTCCTTGCAAACGCTGAACTACACACTCATGTAATGTGTCCCCTCACACCGTCCAACCGTCCCGGAGGTGGGACTTTCCTTTGTAATGTGACACAGCACAGCCGTCATTGCTACCCCCTTGGCACCGTGCGCTGCCTCCTTAGCGTTGTTTGATTCCGTCATGGACCCTGCGCTGTTATGTTATCCCTTGGCCATGCACAGTTTGCGCTGCCCGTCCTCTGACATCATTTGTTGTCGTCCTGGCTGCGCCTGTGCGTCCACGCTGCCCGAAATCACACCTCGCAGTGTCGTCTAATGTGATCCCACAGTGGGCCTGGTATCCATGGCCATGCGCAGTGCATATACTAGCCTCTCACTCCCCTTCTTCACGCTTCTTCAGACTAGGCGGCGTCAGCTGATCCCTAATAGCATGCCACGGCCGTGACGCCGCACAGTCTGAAGAAGCAGGAAGGAGGTGAGTGAGAGGCGATGATATGCACTGCGCATGCCCATGGATCCCTGGCCAGCAGTGGGACTACATTAGATGACACTGCAAGGTTGGATCTCGGGCAGCTTGGACGCACAGGCACTGCCAGCCTGACACCTACATGATGTCAGAAGACGGGCACCGCTAACTGTGCATGGCCAAGGGATAACATTACAGTGCGGGCTCCGTGACAGAACCAAACAACGTTGAGGAGGTGGTGCCCGGCACCAAGGGGGTTGGAATGACGGCTGTGCTGTGTCACATTACAAAGGAAAGTCCCACTTCCGGGATGGTTTGACGGTGTGAGGGGACACATTATATGAGTGTGTACTTCAGCGTTTGCAAGGAGCATAATTTTCGGAGCCACCATTTTCCATGTGCAGTATTACTGCTGTACAAGATGGCTCTTTCAGCAACAAATGCCTGGGGGGGGGGGTTAAAGGTTCCCTTTCAACTTGCTCCACTGCAGGCTTCGGCCTACACTCTGCTCCTCTTTGATTCCCTGGGTTTCAACACTGTCAGTTGCCACCTGGAAGTGTTGTCTACACAGAAAAAAACACTAGGTGATGTGTCAGTGGGGTTCAGCACCGCCAGCTGTTCCCCTGCTGTGTAGTCGGCAACGTGTCCAGCACAAGCCACGCTGGCACAACAGAACAAAAGCTGCCACCAGTGCAGGCTTCGGCCTACACTCTGCTCCTCTCCTCCTCCTGCTGACCCTGGGCTCAAACACCGCTAGTTTTTGCCCGGAAGTGCTAGCTGCACAGAGAAAAACACCAGCCAATGTGTTAGTGGGGTTCAGCAACGCCAGCTGTTCCCCTGCTGTGTAGCCGGCAACGTGACCTGCAAACGCCATGCAGGCACAGGAACTGAAATTAAAAGGGAACCTGGCCCCACCCCCCCAGGTGTTTCTATGTATAACAGCCACCTAGTACAGCAGTACTGCTGCATTTGTACAAGGTGGCTGACTTTTTCTCCTTGCCCACGTGGAACTCAACACGTACAAAATGTGTCTCATTGAGACCATTCCACTGTCCCTGAGGTGTGACTTTCCTTTGTAATGATACGCAGCACCCCCCTTGGTAGCGTTTCCCGTCTTTTGTCATCATGGTTAGCTGGCTGCGCCTGTGCATCCGCCCTGCTAGAAACAACGCCCCTCGTTGTCATATTTATTTTGTCAGCGAGGGTGTGGTTTATGGGCACGAGCAGTGCATATGTTCGCCTGTCTTAACTCATCTCCTTCCGCCTTCTTCAGACTGTGCGGCCTCCTGGCCGTGGTAGGCGATAAGGGATCAGCTGAGGCCGCCCAGTCTGGAGCAGGTGTAAGGACATGTGTAAGCGGCAAACCTATTTACTGCACAAGGCCACGAATCCCAGCCACGCAGTGTGATTTTTTGAAAACACACTGTGGGTCTGGGATTCATGTCCATCGCTAACCGCAACGGCCGACATGAAATGAGGTCAGAAGACAGGAAGCGCTCACAGCGCATGGCCAAGGGATCACAATAGCGCAGACTCCTGTACAGCAAATAACAACGCTCAGGAATCTGCGCCCAGTACCTAGGTGCAAATTTTGACACCTGTGCTGCGTCTCGTTAAAAAGACAAGTCACGCCTCCACAACTGTTTGACAGTATAATGGGCTAAATAGTGTACGTGTTTTAGTCAGCGTGTGCAAGGAGCAAAACAAATAGAGCAACCTTTTACTTGTGCAGCATTAATGCTGCACAAGGTGTGGCTCTTGTACCTTGCAACACCTGAGGGGGGGGTTAAAGGTAACCTTTGAAATTGGTTCAACTAGGCTTCGGCCTACACTCTGCTCCTCTACTCCTCCTGCTGACCCTGGGCTCAAACACCGCTAGTTTTTGCCCGGAAATGCTAGCTGCACAGAGAAAAACACCAGCCAATGTGTTAGTGGGGTTCAGCACCGCCAGCTGTTCCCCTGCTGTGTAGTCGGCAACGTGTCCAGCACAAGCCACGCTGGCACAACAGAACAAAAGCTGCCACCAGTGCAGGCTTCGGCCTACACTTTGCTCCTCTCCTCCTCCTGCTGACCCTGGGCTCAAACAACGCCAGTTTCTGCCCGGACATGCTAGCTGCACAGAGAAAAACACCAGCCAATGTGTTAGTGGGGTTCAGCACCGCCTGCTGTTCCCCCGCTGTGTAGCCGGCATCGTGTCCAGCACAAGCCACGCTGGCACAACCGACCAAAAGCTGCCACCAGTGCAGGCTTCGGCCTACACTTTGCTCCTCTCCTCCTCCTCCTGCTGACCCTGGGCTCTAACACCGCTAGTTTTTGCCCGGACATGCAATCTGCACAGAGAAAAACACCAGTCAATGTGTCAGTGGGGTTCAGCAACGCCAGCTGTTCCCCTGCTGTGTAGCTTGCAACGTGACCTGCAAACGCCACGCAGGCACATGAACTGAAATTGAAGGGAGCCTGCCCCCCACCCCCCCAGGTGTTTCTATGTATAACAGCCACCTTGTACAGCAGTACTGCTGCATTTGTACAAGGTGGCTGACTTTTTCTCCTTGCACACGTGGAACTCAACAAGTACAAAATGTGTCTCATTACAGACCATTACAATGTCCCTGAGGTGTGACTTTCCTTTTTAATGACACGCAGCACCCCCATTGTTAGCGCTGCCCGTCTCCTGACATCATTGGTTGGCTGGCTGTGCCTGTGCGTCCCCCTGCCCGACACAACGCCCCCCGTTGTCTCATATATTTTGACTGCGAGGGTGTGATTGATGGGCACGAGCAGTGCATATGTTCCCCTGTCTTCACTCCCCTCCTTCCGCCTTCTTCTGACTGTGCGGCCTCATGGCCGCGGCATGCGATAAGGGATCAGCTGAGGCCGCCCAGTCTGAAGCAGGTGTAAGGACATGTGTGAGCGGCGAACATATTTACTGCACAAGGCCACGAATCCCAGCACCGCAGTGTGACTTTATGAAAAGCCACTGTGGGTCTGGGATTTATGGCCATCGTTAACCGCAGCGGCCAACATGAAATGAGGTCATGAGACGGCCTGCACTAACAGGGTATTGCCAAGGGATAACACAAGAGCGCAGTTTCCTGTACTGCAAATAACAACGGTAAGGAATCTGCGCACAGCACCTAGGTGTAAATTTGTACACCTGTGCTGCGTCACCTTAAAAAGACTAGTAGTCACGCCTCCACTACTGTTTGACAGTATAATGGGCTAAATAGTGTACGTGTTTAATTCAGCGTGTGCAAGGAGCAAAATTAAATAGAGCAACCTTTGACTTGTGCATCATTAATGCTGTTCAAGGTGTGGCTCTTGTACCTTGCAACACCTGAGGGGGGGGGTTAAAGGTAACCTTTGAAATTGGTTCAACTAGGCTTCGGCCTACACTCTGCTCCTCTACTCCTCCTGCTGACCCTGGGCTCAAACACCGCTAGTTTTTGCCCGGAAATGCTAGCTGCACAGAGAAAAACACCAGCCAATGTGTTAGTGGGGTTCAGCACCGCCAGCTGTTCCCCCGCTGTGTAGCCGGCATCGTGTCCAGCACAAGCCACGCTGGCACAACCGACCAAAAGCTGCCACCAGTGCAGGCTTCGGCCTACACTTTGCTCCTCTCCTCCTCCTCCTGCTGACCCTGGGCTCTAACACCGCTAGTTTTTGCCCGGACATGCAATCTGCACAGAGAAAAACACCAGTCAATGTGTCAGTGGGGTTCAGCAACGCCAGCTGTTCCCCTGCTGTGTAGCTTGCAACGTGACCTGCAAACGCCACGCAGGCACATGAACTGAAATTGAAGGGAGCCTGCCCCCCACCCACAGGTGTTTCTATGTATAACAGCCACCTTGTACAGCAGTACTGCTGCATTTGTACAAGGTGGCTGACTTTTTCTCCTTGCCCACGTGGAACTCAACACGTAGAAAATGTTTCTCATTAGAGACCATTACAATGTCCCTGAGGTGTGACTTTCCTTTGTAATGACACGCAGCACCACCCTTGTTAGCGCTGCCCGTCTTTTGACATCATTGGTTAGCTGGCTGCGCCTGTGCATCTCCCCTGCTCGAAACAACGCCCCTCGGTGTCTTATTTTTTTGGACAGCGAGGGTGTGATTGATGGGCATGTGCAGTGCATATGTTTGCCTGTGTTCACTCATCTCCTTCCGCCTTCTTCAGACTGGGTGTCCTCATGGCCTCGGCAGGCGATAAGGGATCAGATGAGGCCGTCCAGTCTGAAGCAGGTGTAAGGACATGTGTGAGCGGCAAACATATTTACTGCACCAGGGCACGAATCCCAGCACCGCAGTGTGATTTTTTAAAAACACACTGTGGGTCTGGGATTCATGTCCATCGCTAACCGCAACGGCCAACATGAAATGAGGTCATAAGACAGGAAGCGCTCACAGCGCATGGCCAAAGGATCACAAGAGCGCAGACTCCTGTACAGCAACTAACAACGCTCAGGAAGCTGCGCCCATGCAAAAAGGTGTTGTTTTCGACACCTGTGCTGCTTTTCTTTAAAAAGACAAGTCACGCCTCCACTACTGTTAAACAGTATAATGGGCTAAATAGTCTACGTGTTGCATTCAGCTTGTGCAAGTAGACAAATTAATAGAGCAACCTTTTACTTGTGCAGCATTAATGCTGCAGAAGGAGTGGCTCTTGTTCTTTGTAACACCTGAGGGGGGGTTAAAGGTAACCTTTGAAATTGGTTCAACTAGGCTTCGGCCTACACTCTGCTCCTCTCCTCCTCCTGCTGACCCTGGGCTCTAACAACGCTAGTTTTTGCCCGGAAATGCTAGCTGCACAGAGAAAAACACCAGCCAATGTGTTAGTGGGGTTCAGCAACGCCAGCTGTTCCCCCGCTGTGTAGCCGGCATCGTGTCCAGCACAAGCCACGCTGGCACAACCGACCAAAAGCTGCCACCAGTGCAGGCTTCGGCCTACACTTTGCTCCTCTCCTCCTCCTCCTGCTGACCCTGGGCTCAAACACCGCTAGTTTTTGCCCGGAAATGCTAGCTGCACAGAGAAAAACACCAGCCAATGTGTTAGTGGGGTTCAGCAACGCCAGCTGTTCCCCCGCTGTGTAGCCGGCATCGTGTCCAGCACAAGCCACGCTGGCACAACCGACCAAAAGCTGCCACCAGTGCAGGCTTCGGCCTACACTTTGCTCCTCTCCTCCTCCTCCTGCTGACCCTGGGCTCAAACACCGCTAGTTTTTGCCCGGAAATGCTAGCTGCACAGAGAAAAACACCAGCCAATGTGTTAGTGGGGTTCAGCACCGCCAGCTGTTCCCCTGCTGTGCAGCTTGCAACGTGACCTGCAAACGCCACGCAGGCACATGAACTGAAATTGAAGGGAGCCTGGCCCCCACCCCCAGGTGTTTCTATGTATAACAGCCACCTTGTACAGCAGTACTGCTGCATTTGTACAAGGTGGCTGATGTTTTCTCCTTGCCCACGTGGAACTCAACACGTACAAAATGTGTCTCTTTGAGACCATTCCACTGTCCCTGAGGTGTGACTTTCCTTTCTAATGATACGCAGCACCCCCCTTGGTAGCGCTTCCCGTCTTCTGACATCATTGGTTGGCTACTTGCGCCTGTTCGTCCGCCCTGCCTGAATAAAATGCTCCTCGTTGTCTTCATTATTTTGACTGCGAGGGTGTGATTGATGGGCACGAGCAGTGCATATCTTCACCTGTCTTAACTCATCTCCTTCAGCCTTCTTCAGACTGTGCAGCCTCATGGCCGCGGCATGCGAGAAGGGATCAGCAGAGGCCGCCCAGTCTGAAGCAGGTGTAAGGACGTGTGTGAGCGGCCAAAATATTTACTGCTCAAGGCCACGAATCCCAGCACCGCAGTGTGGCTTTATGAAAAGACACTGTGGGTCTGGGATTTATGGCCATCGTTAACCGCACCGGCCAACATGAAATGATGTCATAAGATGGGCAGCGCTAACAGGGCATTGCCAAGGGATAACACAAGAGCGCAGACTCCTGTACAGCAAATAACAACGCTCAGGAAGCTGCTCCAAGCACCAAGGCGTTATTTTGGACACCTGTGCTGCGTCTCATCAAAAAACCAAGTCACGCATCCACTACAGTTTGACTGTAGAATGGGGTAAATTGTGTATGTCTTTCATTCAGCGTGTGCAAGTAGACAAATTAATAGAGCAACCTTTCACTTGTGCAGCATTAATACTGCACAAGGTGTGTCTCTTGTACTTTGTAACACCTGAGGGGGGGGTTAAAGGTTTCCTTTGAAATTGGTTCAACTAAGCTTCGGCCTACACTCTGCTCCTCTCCTCCTCCTCCTGCTTCAACACGGGCTCTAACATCGCTAGTTTTTGCCCGCAAGTGCTAGCTGCACAGAGAAAAACACACGCCATTGTGTTAGTGGGGTTCAGCAACGCCAGCTGTTCCCGCAGTGTGTAGCCGGCAAAGTGTCCTGCAAACGCAACGCAGACACAAAGCTGCCTCCAGTGCAGGCTTCGGCCTACACTCATCTCCCCCTGCTTACCCTTTGCTCCAACACCGCTAGTTGGGGCTCTAGGAAGACAATCTTTAATAGGCAAGGCAACGCATCCGTGTTCCAGCACCGCCAGCTGGTTCTCGGCAGTGTTCTTGTCACAGGTACTCCCTCGTGCCAAGCCTGGTTTCAGCACCGTCAGCTGTTTCCGGGTTGTGTCAACTTCACTGAGACGCCTATGCTTGCCCCGTCGTGGTGCGGTCGAGTTAGCCAACTCCAGGGTGCCTCCAGTTTAGGAGCTTCCTATGTGGGCTGCGTGAACTGGTAGTCAAGGCTGGTTCTGTAGTGCCAGTAGGCCCAGCTCCCCCTGTAGGACTGTTGGGGTTCGGTAACTGCGGCTGCCTCGCGGCCTAGCTGTTCTCTCCTCTCCTGTGGACCTTCGGGTCCACCACCTGGTTCCAGCACCGTCAGCTGGTTCCGGGCCGAGCCTTTGGCTTAGGTGCCTCCTCCTGGGTATCCGAGTTCCGCCAACGCCAGGCGGTCCTTGGTAGTGCTTTTAAGCGCGGGCACCTACAGCTTAGTAACCGGGTTCCAGCACCGTCAGCTGGTCCTCGGTCGTGCCATTGGCTCTTGCACACTGGGGCAACGCATCCGGGTTCCAGCACCGCCAGCTGGTTCTCGGCAGTGTTCTTGTCACAGGTACTCCCTCGTGCCAAGCCTGGTTTCAGCACCGTCAGCTGTTTCCGGGTTGTGTCAAGCTCACTGAGACACCTATGCTTGCCTCGTCGTGGTGCGGTCGGGTTAGCCAACTCCAGGGTGCCTCCAGTTTAGGAGCTTCCTATGTGGGCTGCGTGAACTGGTAGTCAAGGCTGGTTCTGTAGTGCCAGTAGGCCCAGCTCCCCCTGTAGGACTGTTGGGGTTCGGTAACTGCGGCTGCCTCGCGGCCTAGCTGTTCTCTCCTCTCCTGTGGGCCTTGGGGTCCACCACCTGGTTCCAGCACCGTCAGCTGGTTCCGGGCCGAGCCTTTGGCTTAGGTGCCTCCTCCTGGGTATCCGAGTTCCGCCAACGCCAGGCGGTCCTTGGTAGTGCTTTTAAGCGCGGGCACCTACAGCTTAGTAACCGGGTTCCAGCACCGTCAGCTGGTCCTCGGTCGTGCCATTGGCTCTTGCACACTGGGGCAACGCATCCGGGTTCCAGCACCGCCAGCTGGTTCTCGGCAGTGTTCTTGTCACAGGTACTCCCTCGTGCCAAGCCTGGTTTCAGCACCGTCAGCTGTTTCCGGGTTGTGTCAAGCTCACTGAGACACCTATGCTTGCCTCGTCGTGGTGCGGTCGGGTTAGCCAACTCCAGGGTGCCTCCAGTTTAGGAGCTTCCTATGTGGGCTGCGTGAACTGGTAGTCAAGGCTGGTTCTGTAGTGCCAGTAGGCCCAGCTCCCCCTGTAGGACTGTTGGGGTTCGGTAACTGCGGCTGCCTCGCGGCCTAGCTGTTCTCTCCTCTCCTGTGGACCTTCGGGTCCACCACCTGGTTCCAGCACCGTCAGCTGGTTCCGGGCCGAGCCTTTGGCTTAGGTGCCTCCTCCTGGGTATCCGAGTTCCGCCAACGCCAGGCGGTCCTTGGTAGTGCTTTTAAGCGCGGGCACCTACAGCTTAGTAACCGGGTTCCAGCACCGTCAGCTGGTCCTCGGTCGTGCCATTGGCTCTTGCACACTGGGGCAACGCATCCGGGTTCCAGCACCGCCAGCTGGTTCTCGGCAGTGTTCTTGTCACAGGTACTCCCTCGTGCCAAGCCTGGTTTCAGCACCGTCAGCTGTTTCCGGGTTGTGTCAAGCTCACTGAGACACCTATGCTTGCCTCGTCGTGGTGCGGTCGGGTTAGCCAACTCCAGGGTGCCTCCAGTTTAGGAGCTTCCTATGTGGGCTGCGTGAACTGGTAGTCAAGGCTGGTTCTGTAGTGCCAGTAGGCCCAGCTCCCCCTGTAGGACTGTTGGGGTTCGGTAACTGCGGCTGCCTCGCGGCCTAGCTGTTCTCTCCTCTCCTGTGGACCTTCGGGTCCACCACCTGGTTCCAGCACCGTCAGCTGGTTCCGGGCCGAGCCTTTGGCTTAGGTGCCTCCTCCTGGGTATCCGAGTTCCGCCAACGCCAGGCGGTCCTTGGTAGTGCTTTTAAGCGCGGGCACCTACAGCTTAGTAACCGGGTTCCAGCACCGTCAGCTGGTCCTCGGTCGTGCCATTGGCTCTTGCACACTGGGGCAACGCATCCGGGTTCCAGCACCGCCAGCTGGTTCTCGGCAGTGTTCTTGTCACAGGTACTCCCTCGTGCCAAGCCTGGTTTCAGCACCGTCAGCTGTTTCCGGGTTGTGTCAAGCTCACTGAGACACCTATGCTTGCCTCGTCGTGGTGCGGTCGGGTTAGCCAACTCCAGGGTGCCTCCAGTTTAGGAGCTTCCTATGTGGGCTGCGTGAACTGGTAGTCAAGGCTGGTTCTGTAGTGCCAGTAGGCCCAGCTCCCCCTGTAGGACTGTTGGGGTTCGGTAACTGCGGCTGCCTCGCGGCCTAGCTGTTCTCTCCTCTCCTGTGGGCCTTGGGGTCCACCACCTGGTTCCAGCACCGTCAGCTGGTTCCGGGCCGAGCCTTTGGCTTAGGTGCCTCCTCCTGGGTATCCGAGTTCCGCCAACGCCAGGCGGTCCTTGGTAGTGCTTTTAAGCGCGGGCACCTACAGCTTAGTAACCGGGTTCCAGCACCGTCAGCTGGTCCTCGGTCGTGCCATTGGCTCTTGCACACTGGGGCAACGCATCCGGGTTCCAGCACCGCCAGCTGGTTCTCGGCAGTGTTTTTGTCACAGGTACTCCCTCGTGCCAAGCCTGGTTTCAGCACCGTCAGCTGTTTCCGGGTTGTGTCAAGCTCACTGAGACACCTATGCTTGCCTCGTCGTGGTGCGGTCGGGTTAGCCAACTCCAGGGTGCCTCCAGTTTAGGAGCTTCCTATGTGGGCTGCGTGAACTGGTAGTCAAGGCTGGTTCTGTAGTGCCAGTAGGCCCAGCTCCCCCTGTAGGACTGTTGGGGTTCGGTAACTGCGGCTGCCTCGCGGCCTAGCTGTTCTCTCCTCTCCTGTGGACCTTCGGGTCCACCACCTGGTTCCAGCACCGTCAGCTGGTTCCGGGCCGAGCCTTTGGCTTAGGTGCCTCCTCCTGGGTATCCGAGTTCCGCCAACGCCAGGCGGTCCTTGGTAGTGCTTTTAAGCGCGGGCACCTACAGCTTAGTAACCGGGTTC
Organism: Ranitomeya imitator; assembly: GCF_032444005.1. NCBI lineage: Eukaryota > Metazoa > Chordata > Amphibia > Anura > Dendrobatidae > Ranitomeya > Ranitomeya imitator. The sequence continues at coordinate 227,591,875 of NC_091287.1, read as the reverse complement.
CAGCACCGTCAGCTGGTCCTCGGTCGTGCCATTGGCTCTTGCACACTGGGGCAACGCATCCGGGTTCCAGCACCGCCAGCTGGTTCTCGGCAGTGTTCTTGTCACAGGTACTCCCTCGTGCCAAGCCTGGTTTCAGCACCGTCAGCTGTTTCCGGGTTGTGTCAAGCTCACTGAGACACCTATGCTTGCCTCGTCGTGGTGCGGTCGGGTTAGCCAACTCCAGGGTGCCTCCAGTTTAGGAGCTTCCTATGTGGGCTGCGTGAACTGGTAGTCAAGGCTGGTTCTGTAGTGCCAGTAGGCCCAGCTCCCCCTGTAGGACTGTTGGGGTTCGGTAACTGCGGCTGCCTCGCGGCCTAGCTGTTCTCTCCTCTCCTGTGGACCTTCGGGTCCACCACCTGGTTCCAGCACCGTCAGCTGGTTCCGGGCCGAGCCTTTGGCTTAGGTGCCTCCTCCTGGGTATCCGAGTTCCGCCAACGCCAGGCGGTCCTTGGTAGTGCTTTTAAGCGCGGGCACCTACAGCTTAGTAACCGGGTTCCAGCACCGTCAGCTGGTCCTCGGTCGTGCCATTGGCTCTTGCACACTGGGGCAACGCATCCGGGTTCCAGCACCGCCAGCTGGTTCTCGGCAGTGTTCTTGTCACAGGTACTCCCTCGTGCCAAGCCTGGTTTCAGCACCGTCAGCTGTTTCCGGGTTGTGTCAAGCTCACTGAGACACCTATGCTTGCCTCGTCGTGGTGCGGTCGGGTTAGCCAACTCCAGGGTGCCTCCAGTTTAGGAGCTTCCTATGTGGGCTGCGTGAACTGGTAGTCAAGGCTGGTTCTGTAGTGCCAGTAGGCCCAGCTCCCCCTGTAGGACTGTTGGGGTTCGGTAACTGCGGCTGCCTCGCGGCCTAGCTGTTCTCTCCTCTCCTGTGGACCTTCGGGTCCACCACCTGGTTCCAGCACCGTCAGCTGGTTCCGGGCCGAGCCTTTGGCTTAGGTGCCTCCTCCTGGGTATCCGAGTTCCGCCAACGCCAGGCGGTCCTTGGTAGTGCTATTAAGCGCGGGCACCTACAGCTTAGTAACCGGGTTCCAGCACCGTCAGCTGGTCCTCGGTCGTGCCATTGGCTCTTGCACACTGGGGCAACGCATCCGGGTTCCAGCACCGCCAGCTGGTTCTCGGCAGTGTTCTTGTCACAGGTACTCCCTCGTGCCAAGCCTGGTTTCAGCACCGTCAGCTGTTTCCGGGTTGTGTCAAGCTCACTGAGACACCTATGCTTGCCTCGTCGTGGTGCGGTCGGGTTAGCCAACTCCAGGGTGCCTCCAGTTTAGGAGCTTCCTATGTGGGCTGCGTGAACTGGTAGTCAAGGCTGGTTCTGTAGTGCCAGTAGGCCCAGCTCCCCCTGTAGGACTGTTGGGGTTCGGTAACTGCGGCTGCCTCGCGGCCTAGCTGTTCTCTCCTCTCCTGTGGGCCTTGGGGTCCACCACCTGGTTCCAGCACCGTCAGCTGGTTCCGGGCCGAGCCTTTGGCTTAGGTGCCTCCTCCTGGGTATCCGAGTTCCGCCAACGCCAGGCGGTCCTTGGTAGTGCTTTTAAGCGCGGGCACCTACAGCTTAGTAACCGGGTTCCAGCACCGTCAGCTGGTCCTCGGTCGTGCCATTGGCTCTTGCACACTGGGGCAACGCATCCGGGTTCCAGCACCGCCAGCTGGTTCTCGGCAGTGTTTTTGTCACAGGTACTCCCTCGTGCCAAGCCTGGTTTCAGCACCGTCAGCTGTTTCCGGGTTGTGTCAAGCTCACTGAGACACCTATGCTTGCCTCGTCGTGGTGCGGTCGGGTTAGCCAACTCCAGGGTGCCTCCAGTTTAGGAGCTTCCTATGTGGGCTGCGTGAACTGGTAGTCAAGGCTGGTTCTGTAGTGCCAGTAGGCCCAGCTCCCCCTGTAGGACTGTTGGGGTTCGGTAACTGCGGCTGCCTCGCGGCCTAGCTGTTCTCTCCTCTCCTGTGGACCTTCGGGTCCACCACCTGGTTCCAGCACCGTCAGCTGGTTCCGGGCCGAGCCTTTGGCTTAGGTGCCTCCTCCTGGGTATCCGAGTTCCGCCAACGCCAGGCGGTCCTTGGTAGTGCTTTTAAGCGCGGGCACCTACAGCTTAGTAACCGGGTTCCAGCACCGTCAGCTGGTCCTCGGTCGTGCCATTGGCTCTTGCACACTGGGGCAACGCATCCGGGTTCCAGCACCGCCAGCTGGTTCTCGGCAGTGTTTTTGTCACAGGTACTCCCTCGTGCCAAGCCTGGTTTCAGCACCGTCAGCTGTTTCCGGGTTGTGTCAAGCTCACTGAGACACCTATGCTTGCCTCGTCGTGGTGCGGTCGGGTTAGCCAACTCCAGGGTGCCTCCAGTTTAGGAGCTTCCTATGTGGGCTGCGTGAACTGGTAGTCAAGGCTGGTTCTGTAGTGCCAGTAGGCCCAGCTCCCCCTGTAGGACTGTTGGGGTTCGGTAACTGCGGCTGCCTCGCGGCCTAGCTGTTCTCTCCTCTCCTGTGGACCTTCGGGTCCACCACCTGGTTCCAGCACCGTCAGCTGGTTCCGGGCCGAGCCTTTGGCTTAGGTGCCTCCTCCTGGGTATCCGAGTTCCGCCAACGCCAGGCGGTCCTTGGTAGTGCTTTTAAGCGCGGGCACCTACAGCTTAGTAACCGGGTTCCAGCACCGTCAGCTGGTCCTCGGTCGTGCCATTGGCTCTTGCACACTGGGGCAACGCATCCGGGTTCCAGCACCGCCAGCTGGTTCTCGGCAGTGTTTTTGTCACAGGTACTCCCTCGTGCCAAGCCTGGTTTCAGCACCGTCAGCTGTTTCCGGGTTGTGTCAAGCTCACTGAGACACCTATGCTTGCCTCGTCGTGGTGCGGTCGGGTTAGCCAACTCCAGGGTGCCTCCAGTTTAGGAGCTTCCTATGTGGGCTGCGTGAACTGGTAGTCAAGGCTGGTTCTGTAGTGCCAGTAGGCCCAGCTCCCCCTGTAGGACTGTTGGGGTTCGGTAACTGCGGCTGCCTCGCGGCCTAGCTGTTCTCTCCTCTCCTGTGGGCCTTGGGGTCCACCACCTGGTTCCAGCACCGTCAGCTGGTTCCGGGCCGAGCCTTTGGCTTAGGTGCCTCCTCCTGGGTATCCGAGTTCCGCCAACGCCAGGCGGTCCTTGGTAGTGCTTTTAAGCGCGGGCACCTACAGCTTAGTAACCGGGTTCCAGCACCGTCAGCTGGTCCTCGGTCGTGCCATTGGCTCTTGCACACTGGGGCAACGCATCCGGGTTCCAGCACCGCCAGCTGGTTCTCGGCAGTGTTCTTGTCACAGGTACTCCCTCGTGCCAAGCCTGGTTTCAGCACCGTCAGCTGTTTCCGGGTTGTGTCAACTTCACTGAGACGCCTATGCTTGCCCCGTCGTGGTGCGGTCGAGTTAGCCAACTCCAGGGTGCCTCCAGTTTAGGAGCTTCCTATGTGGGCTGCGTGAACTGGTAGTCAAGGCTGGTTATGTAGTGCCAGTAGGCCCAGCTCCCCCTGTAGGACTGTTGGGGTTCGGTAACTGCGGCTGCCTCGCGGCCTAGCTGTTCTCTCCTCTCCTGTGGGCCTTCGGGTCCACCACCTGGTTCCAGCACCGTCAGCTGGTTCTCGGCAGTGTCTTTTGCTCTTGTACCTTCTGCTCCCCATCCTGGTTCCAGTACCGTCAGCTGGTTCCGGGCAGAGCCTTTGGCTTAGGTGCCTCCTTCTGGGTATCCAAGTTCCACCAACGTCAGGTGGTCCTTGGTAGTGCTTTCAGGCACGGGTACCTCCTGCTTAGTAACCGGGTTCCAGTAACGTCAGCTGGTCCTCGGTAGTTCCATTGGCTCTTGGACCTTCGGCTACCCATCCGGGTTCCAGTACCGTCAGCTGGTTCTCGGCAGTGTCTTTTGCTCTTGTACCTTCTGCTCCCCATCCTGGTTCCAGTAACGTCAGCTGGTTCCGGGCAGAGCCTTTGGCTTAGGTGCCTCCTTCTGGGTATCCGAGTTCCGTCAACGTCAGGCGGTCCTTGGTAGTGCTTTTTAGCACGGGTACCTCCTGCTTAGTAACCGGGTTCCAGTAACGTCAGCTGGTCCTCGGTAGTTCCATAGGCTCTTGAACCTTCGGGTAGCCATCCGAGTTCCAGTTCCATCAGCTGGTTCTTGGCATTTTCTCAGCCTTCTTGTACCTTCTGCTACATTTCCAAGTTGAAGACCCTAACGTCGACGACCCGGAAGACCACCACGATGACGACGACACGGAAGACCACCCCGATGACGACGACGACGACGGCGGAGACGACGACGGCGGAGATGACGACACTGGAGACGACGACCCTGGAGACGACAACATGGAAGACCGAGAAGCAGAAGAACAAGAGGCTGCAGAACAAAGAGCAGAAGAACATTAAGCATAAGACTTAATATCAGAGCAAAAGATATTATCTAAATTATATGCAGAAGAAGACTAAGCAGTGTATGGGGGTGAGTCCGTTCCTCCTCGTGGTGCCCCTGGATAAAGCCTGATGCTGCAGGCCAAACTGAACGCGGACAAATGTAACTTTTGTGACTGGCAGAACGGAAGGTGTAATCTTCAAACTTTTATAGATAACAACTACGGGAATGCCTGTCACAAATGAGAATATGATGAAGAAGTAGAATAGGAAGAATAATAACAGTGGAATAAAAAGAATATGTAGAATAAGAAGAATAATAATAGTTGAATAAAATGAATATGAAGAATGTAATAAAAAAAAAAAAATAGGTAGAAGATGAAGAAGAAGATGAATAAGGTGAAGAAGTTGATGTCAAAGATGCTGATGATGATGAAGATGAAAGTGTGGGAAAAGAAAAAAAAAAAGAAAAAAAAGAAGGGGAAGGGCGTGGAATAGTGAAACATCAATATCTGACAAAATAAAAAAAAAATTTACATAGTCAATATCTTTGTCACTCCGAACGTCTTAAAAAAAAACAAAAAACATGCTATTCTATTTGATTGGGATAAACCTCTATGACTTTAATGTCTCCGCCACCTCCCCAAATACATCCGGCATTATTCTTAGTTGTTTTCCTTCATGTAGAATGAACCTACAAGGAAAGAAAGGGTTTATTTTAATTCCGATATTTTGGTCCCATTGACTTGCATTGGGATCGGGTATCGGTATCGGCGATATCCGATATTTTTTGAATATCGGCCGATCCAAACCGATACCGATACTTTCCGATATCGGAAGGTATCGCTCAACACTAATTATAAGACAATACTAGCGCATGGCCGTGCGGTCATGCGCAGTTTATATAGTTGCAGCACAGGAAGTGGCCACAGCACTTTTGCCCTTCCAAGACGTGCCAAAAGGACCAATGGAATGTGCTGCAGAGCCTGAGCACATGACCCTCGATCTCCAACGGGAGATCTTACCCTGGGCATGCTCAGTACGTGCAGACAAGGACTTAGTCCCAGAGAAGTCCGCTCGCTGCTGACCAGCACTGACTTTAATGGCAGAGACTGGAGAAGCAGCAGTAACTCTCAGAACAGAGTGAGAATGAGCAAGATGCTGGGACCGACGTCTTTGCTGAGCAGACTCCACTGCGGCTGGATAAGAATGGGAGACCGCAGCGGAGGTGGCTCGAGATTCCCCCTGTGCAGAAGCGGGAACTCGACCCCTAACACATTGTCTAACCATTATGTTTTGTTTTTTCAACAGTGCTCAAAGTCAAACCACATTGGCGTTCGATGAATGATCACTTCAACAAGGACCTGCATCAAGAGAGCCGTGTTCCCAGTGGTTCAGGAGCAAGGATCCGAATGTACAAATACCATCGCGGTCCTTGCACAGAGAACGTAAGTATTTCTCCCGTGCATTGGGTTGTGTTGTATTGCCATAATCTGTATGTTTCTATTCCACAGTATTTGGTGTCTGGTTTATTTTTGGTATTAATTTGTTTTTCCTTTTTTCACAGCATATGGAGCAGCACTGTTGGCCCAGGTTCTGGAGCGGTCCTTCGTCAGACAGCCACGGACCCCTCCCAGCCATCCTGTAGCGCTGCAGCAAGTGGGCCTGCCACACTACCTGGAGACCAGGAAGCTGGTTCATCAGGTGTTCCCCTTTCCCAGTCCTCTGCCTCAGCCCCTTTTTTGGGGGGGTTCCTTCCAGCAGCAGCAGAGGGCATCGGACAGGTCCCTCATGCCCGAGTTTTTGCACTTGAGCTCGGTTTTTCACGAAGGACTCAAGTCTTTGGGTGACCGAATGGATATTTCCCTTAGCCACATGAATACACGTATCCAGGAGGTCACTAAAAGCCTTGACCAAGTAAAAGCCGACCTCCAGAGGCCAGCACATCCTTTTTTTAACCAAATTGAGCAGGGCATGTCGGAAGACCTTACTCCTGATCTCTAGCTTAGTGTCATGCAGACCTGCAATGCTGCTTATGTGCAGGCTATGCAGCAGAGTCGGTATTTTCAGCAGACAGTGGCGGCATATCCACCTGTGCCTTCACTGTCACGATTAACCTCTATGCCGACCTCTGCTGCATACCACTGCATGGCCACCTCTATTCCTAGCACTGCCGGACACCAGTACAGCTCCATCACCATGCCGAGTGCTGTAGGACAGCCCACCGCCACCACCATGACAACCGCTGCTCCTGCTTGGACCTCCTCCACTGACACCACGATGCAGCAGCAGGACCCTGGCATAGCCTTCCGTACCACCACCACGATGCAGCAGCAGGACCCTGGCATGACCTTCCGTACTGCCACCACCATGATGCAGCAGCAGGACCCCGGCATCGCCTTCTGTACCACCACCACCACGATGCAGCAGCAGGACCCTGGCATGGCCTTCCATATCGCCACCACCATGATGCAGCAGGACCCAGGCATGGCCTTCCGCTCTACGAGCACTATGGACTCTGACATGGCTGCACGCTCTATGAGCACTATGGACTCTGGCATGGCTGCACGCTCTACGAGCACTATGGACTCTGGCACAGTGCAGCTGGACCCTGACAGGTCATCAACCACGACCATGCCACGACATATGAGCCCACCGAGGCTTCCCAGAACCCGGTGATCACAGAAAGGGAGAAAAAATTAAAAACAGCAGACTATTAGTATTCCTCCTCCCTCACCTCCCAGTGTGTCTGTAATGTCAGGTTTGTCTCACCCTTCCAGTGCGTCTCAGGCCTCTCATGTGTCAAGCCCTATCACCGAACTACCAGACCCCACAAGTTTCATTGCCCCTTCTCCTGCCACCCCTGCGTCGTCCACACTCAGTCAGGCCTCACAGCTTCACACCCCCCGTTGCCATCACTCTACCCCAAGCACGCGCAGTTAAATAAAAATTTGTTTTGTAATCAAATAAATACTATTGTTTTTTGCCCCCAATTATGTGTGGTTAATTGTGTATTTCGCCGCCGGCAACACACACCGTGCACCAAACAAAACACTGCGCCGCACACTTTATTTTTTGGCCACATCATAGCTCCAGTATTTAGCAAATACAACACTGCAGCTTTGTGTTTCTTTCGTATACAGATATGAGGTGGGCCAAAAAATGTATACTTGTATTTCCTCCATAATCTCTTCCTTCTGTTTAGTCTGTGACTAGTGTTGCAGACTGAAGAGAAAATGGTGGCAATACAATGCAGAACTATACTCAACAGGTCATGTGTCCAAAAACTCATAAGTTAGGACACCTGACCTGGTAAGTAGAGAACTGCCTTGTATAACCTCCATTTTCTCTTCTGTGTACGTAATCTATTTGACACAAAGTGAAGGTACAATGGCGGTCATACACGTTATATCTATGATCACCTGGACATGTGTCAAAAATAGTGAATTCATGAGGCTGTTATATGTGCATCATGAATTCATTATTTCTGACACCTGACTTGATGAGTATAGATCTGTTTAGTATGACAGCCATTGTCTCTTTAGTCTGTGTCCAATGGATACTGCAGAACAGAATCAGGACGCAATGACGTCTACAACCTTACCACTAAAACAACATGGCTGCCGTCACACTAACAGTATGTGGTCAGTATTTTATATCAGTATTTGTAAGCCAAAACAAGGAGTGGAACAATTAGAGGAAAATTGTAATATTAACATATCTAGCACCTCAGCCTTTATCAGCCACTCCTGGTTTTGGATTACAAATACTGATATTAAATACAGACCAAATACTGCTAGTGTGAGGACAGCCTTGGTTTGTAGAGGAAATACATAAGAGACATGGTCAAGACACCAAAAAATAAAGTTTATTAATGAGAAATCTTAGTAACATTTAAGAAAATAACTGGTACAGATAAAATCACAACAGGACATTTACACAACATTGTCCTGCCATGACACACGTCCAATATCTGAATCAAAAAAGGCAGCAAATTGGTCCCGCATGTGGCCAACTTCAGCTGTTGACCACAGTGGGTGATGCTGGTAATCGGGCAGTGGGTGTGCAACTGGTTCATCCAGTTCAATGTTGGGCCGCTCCTTAGCCATTATGTAATTGTGCAGAACCACACAGGCTTTGACCACCTCGTCGACTGTCTCCATTTTTAGATTAATGGCTGATGCAAGAATGCGCCATTTTGAGAATACCAAAGGTACACTCTACTGTTCTTCGGGTCCTGGTCAGTCTGTAGTTAAAAACCCTTTTAGTGTGGTTCAAGTCCTGACTGGAATATGGCTTCAGTAGGTTTTCACACATCTGAAAGGCCTCATCCCCAACCATAACAAATGGCATTGGTGGACCGTGAGTGTTGGGGAGAGGTCGTGGCCGTGGAAAATTAAAATTTTTCCAATACACACGGCAGCCCATATCAGAGATCTTAAAAGTCTGGGAAACGTTTCCACGGCCAAAAGCTCCAATGTCCACGGCGATGAAGTGACAGTCCGCATCGGCTATAGCCATGAGCACAACAGAAAAATATTTTTTATAATTGAAGTACTCCGATCCTGTTCTGGCTGGTTTGATAATGCGGACGTGCTTTCCATCCACTGCTCCCAAACAGTTGGGGAAATCAATCACACACACTCCAGAATTTTTCCGCAATTCCAATCCACATGTCCAAGGTGGTAGGGGTATAAACTCATCCCGGAGTACATTCCACAGAGCCCGGCAGGTGTCCACAACTATTCCGGACAGGGTGGATATTACAAGCCGGTATTGGAAGTGGAGGGATGATAAACTCTCTCCGGTTGCCAGAAATCTGGAAGAATAAAAAAATGAAAAACAATTACAAATCAATTCTATTTATGGTGTTGTCATGCATTTCATAAAGGAAAATACCCCGCAAAAAACATGTCTGAACACCAAAAATTAGCACTGGCATTGGTTTAGATTTGTTACATACCTTAATGTAACCAGCAGACGTTCCTCTGGTGGAATCGCTCTATGGAGCTGGGTGTCCTGTCTCCGTATGGCTCCTTGGACACGAGCAAGCAAATCCCGGAACGAGTCTTGCGACATCCTTGTATATTCCGGGAATTTGTCCAGGTTGGCATTAAGCTCGCCATACAGCATGTGATAGGCTCCACGTCTCTCACATAATTCAATAATGGGATGTCTCCAAAAACGCCTATGACATTTCCTTCTCCATCTTTCGCGATTTCTGTCTTGCTCCCAAGCAAACGCACAGGAAAGAAACAGCTTGATGCTTAAATTCAGGTTGAAATAAAAGCTCTCCATGCAAAGATCCATCATGGCATAGGATCTTTTACTTTGTACAAACAGAGGTGAGGCTCCCCCTTTTTGAGCTAGGTGTTAAATTTATATAGCTTCCCATGTGCAGGTGTCTGAAACAGTCAGGCCCCCGTCCAGCTCTACCCCCAATCTACAAGTTGTCTGACACACGGTAAGGTTTTAATATTAGAGGATATGATCGGTTAGCTACACCTTGTCATGGTGGGATGGCTTTTATGCTATTTTGATCAAAACCAGGGTTTACTTATTACTAGAGAGATGGGCGGACACCTGGATGTTCGGGTCCGGTGGGTTCGGCAGAACAATTACAAAAAGTTAGGGTTCGAGCACCAGAACAGTACCCGGACCTGAACCCAGACCTCATTAATTTGAACCTCCAGCATTTGCCACGTTGTCATGTGCATGAGAGTGTGACAAACACCACTTCTTATCAGCGGTAAATCATCCCCACCGGTCAGAGAGCCTCAGTTCCCAAGATGTCAAAAGACAGCGTGAGCCCGCATTTGTGATTGGAGGTATAAAGTTCACCTCCAGTCACTGGAGTCAGCTGATGGGGCTACTGCTCCCATCAGCCGACGCCTGCTGTCACTAATAACAGTGAGAGCAGGAGCGGCTGTAAATAAATTATTTTTAAAAAAACACCGTGGGTTACCATGTATTTTTGATAACCAGTCAGTCAAAACTCACAGCTGGGGGCTGCAACCCTGAGCTGTCAGGTTCAGCAAGGCTGTAATCAAGAATAGAGGGGTCCTGACGCCATATTTTTTACTTAAAAAAACATTGTGGGGTCCCCCCTATTTTTGACAACCAGCTTTGCTAAAGCAGACAGCTGGGGCTGGCATTCTCAGGCTGGTCAGCGGTCATGTATATCAGCCCCAACGCACCAAACCTAGTGCTTTGCCTGGCTCTTCCCACTTGCCTTGTAGCGGTGGCAAGTGGGGTTAATATGTGTGGGGTTGATGTCACCTTTATATTGTCCGGTGACATCAAGCCCAGGAATGGAGAGGCAGAATGACAGAGAGTTGAGGGAAATTGTTGTTTTTTATTTTTATTACCTTACAGGAGATGAGGGATTCAGTGGAATTAGGCGTTAGGTGAGTATAACTGTGTTTTTTATTTTTAAATTAAAAAGTAAAAGTGTGTTTTATTTATAATAAAACACTTTATTCTTTCTGTCTGTTTATTTATCATACAACTATAGGATTAGTAATGGAGAGGCGTCTTATAGACGCCTCTCCATTGCTAAGCTGTGAGCTTTATGTCACCAGACAAAACAAAGATGACATCAACCCCACAAATATGAACCCCACTATCCACCGCTAGAGTTCAAGTGGGAAGAAGTGGGCAAAGTGCCAGAATTGGTGCATCTAATAGATGCGCCTTTTCTGGGCAGCTGCGGGATGCTATTTTTAGGCTTGGTGGGCAATATCCATGGCCCCTTACCAGATTGAGAATTCTAGCCCCCAGCCATCTGTTTTAGCAAGGCTGGATGTCAAAAATGGGGGGGCCCACATCATTTTTTAAATTCTTTATTTAAAAAATTTAGAAATACATAGTGGGAACCCCTGTATTCTTGATAACCAACCTTACTGAAGCTGACAGTTGAGGGTTGCAGCTGTGAGTTTTTCCTGGCTGGTTATTAAAAATATGGGGGAACCCAAGCCATTTTTTATATTTATTTACAGAGCTGGAGTTGGCTAATGAACAGTAGTCCCATCAGATGACACCAGTGTCCGGAGGTGAACCTCGATCACAGCGGCTGGCTCATGCTGTCTTTTGACATTGTGGGAACTGCGGCTTTCTGACCAGCGGTGATGTTTGCCGCGCTGTCTTGTACATGCACATGATCTTGCGACAAACACCTGGTGTTCGGGCAGTCAAACCTGTACGGTAACATGGTCAAGCCCATGTTCAGTGTTCGTGCCCGAACAGCAGGTGTTTGGTATAGGGGCTAAACTTTACTGTTCGGGTTTGCCCATCTCTACTTATTACCTATATTATTTCCATGTACTATTACTATTTACTCACTTACTGCAGGATATACTGTATGCTCATTTTGTTTCTATCTTAGGTTTTGTCCATATATCAAGATGATAAAGCCTCTTTTAAGTGAACCCCCTCCTATGTTTTTGGCAATAGTTAAGTATATCACTTAGTACTTTGTCAAATTTGCGGTTTCCTTTTATCAACCACCAGTAGAAAAAAACTCCAAATAGATTATTGAGTGAAAATATAACTTGTGATAATATTGGATTGCTTATTTAAAAAAATGGCAAGATGCAATTGATAAAGAATGTGAAAATAATTAAGAAAAGAGTGGTTACCAATTTGGATGCATGGGTATGAGCTTCTGCACCCGAATTTCTGAAACTCTCAGAATTGTTTTGAATAGTTTGAACATGTCTACGAAGAGTATAAATGATGGTGAAACATGAGCCGGCACTTATGACAACTGCAATGAAGGATAGTATAATACTTAGAATTTGGCTAGGTTTCATCAAGAAGAATATGTTTTGTGACGAAGTAGACCTGTTGGTCGTAGAAGTCAGTGGTAGCTCCTCCAATGTTTCAAACACAAAGAGAAGACTCACAAGCACAGATCCAATAGCAGTTGTTATTAGGATCAATATAATATTCTTATGAAAACTCCTCTGAAGATGGATATAAAATCTTTGGTTGAGTTTTACAATCTTCAGACAGAAATGAACACAGAGCCAGGTAGAGAACCAAACATTGCATAAAGTCAATGTAAGATTAGCTGAGGCAAAGATGAAATTCGTTTCAAGAGCATCTTCTGAATTTTTCACAAACCATCCAATTTTACACATCCCTTTAATTAAGTTGCACACACTGATGACAGTTATTATCATCTCGCTTTCCTGGAGAGCTCCGTTCTTCTTCCACTCTAGAATACAAACTATAAGAATGAAGGTTGTGTTTGGAAGTAGGAAAAAACAATCTATAATGCCAAAAATGATGAAAAATACAGCAGAGAGCAGCATCTTTCCTCTGTTAGATCGGCACCAAAAGTACAAGCTCAACGTCAATCTTTTTATGTTATCTAGAGCGAAATGCAAATAGCATCTGCATGAAATTAGATAGTGCTCACATCACCTGACCCTAAGGAGAAAAATAGCCAAAGTAGGAGAAGAAGGAAGAGATTATTGTATGGAAGAAATGTAGACCTTGAATCAAGATTATTGTTAAAAATACGTTTTCTAAAAGCAATATTTTTTTTGAAGGGGGGGTTGCAGAGTTGCATGAGAGCTTGCTTTTGTGGGCTAAGGCTGGTTTCACATTTGAGTCTTTGTGCGCAGTTTCACATTTGCATTCGGCAGGGCTGCGGAGAGCTGCGTACTTCTTCTGTGAAGCCCCGCCCACTGCTGCGCCTCTTCCTTCAGCTCTGCCTATGTCTGCATGCGTCCTGCGTACCCTATCTTTACCATTGGGTATGCAAGCCATGTGGGTGTATGCGGATGCGTCCACATGCATCGTATTGACGCTGCGCTGATCGCAACAAAATGTAATATGTTGCGTTCGACGCAGTTCAATGCAGTGGCAAAAGACACATGCGGACAGCAATTCTGCCATTTTGATTTTATTTTTCTATTTAGGCATATGGGATAAACAGCTCATTATTTCTAGAAAATCATCAGTACTAATTATGTTAATTTATTTGTATGTTTTTTTATTTTCATTATTTATGCTTTGGAAAAAGTGGGGAATTACAATCTAAATATGACGGCTGTTAAGATCGTAACATTCTGACTCTATGAATAAGCAATAATCAAATAGCATAGGTGTACTATAGCTATACTACACCATTGAAATAGCCAAATCAAGGAGTTGGTGACTGCTGCATCGGTTAGGCTCGAGAATGGAGAGATTGACAACCCCCTCAGTGGTGTTCTTTTTACATGATACTGCCCTATTTTGTGCACTTTGAGTTCTTTAAACTGTTAGGTACCAGCACACATGGGACATAGACATAGAACAATATAATGCGTTTTGCGGTTTATAAGACGCATCGGATTATGAGATGCACCCAAATTTTGGGGAGAAAAAATATTTTTATTAAATGGTGGTGCTTCTTAAAAGCCGTGTGTCTTATTGCTTTAAAGGGGTGTCGGTTGCAATCTCCCAAGATTTCCATCTGCACATGAGCCGCCCCCAGTGGCCATTTTCCTGGGGTCCATTGCAAATGTAGACCATTGAAGTGTGGGGGCTCTGGCTTTCACAAAATGTTGGCAGAACCCTTGCTCCACTGAACATCCAAAGCTTTGCACTCCGAACATCCCTCATCTTTACTGGGAGCAGTGGGGACTGCAGGGATCTATGCTGGGAGCAGTTGGGACCACAAGGATCTGTACTGGGAGCAGTGGGAACACAGAGATCTGTACTGAGAGCAGTATGGACTGCAGGAATCTGTACTGGGAGCAGTGGAGGCAGCAGGGATCTGTACTGGGAGCAGTGGAGACCTCAGGGATCTGTACTGGAAGCAGTGGGGACTTCAGGGATCTCTACTGGAAGCAGTGGGGACCACAAGGATCTGTACTGGGAGCAGTGGGGACTGCAGGGGTCTATACTGGGAGCAGTGGAGATCGCAGGGATCTGTACTGGGAGCAGTGGGGACTAGGGTTGAGCGACTTTTACTTTTTCAGGATCGAGTCGGGTTTCGCAAAACCCGACTTTGTCAAAAGTCGGGTCGGATGAAATCGGCCGATTATTGCGAAAAGTCGGGGGGCCGACTGAAACACGAAACCCAATGCAAGTCAATGGGGAATAAAAGTCGGCAGTGAGTGGAGGACAGAAAAACACCTACAGAGCCCATTCTAATGTCAAAATCATCAATTCTTGTTACTTAAGCTTGTCAATCTTAATTAACCTTATGATAATAGTTAGGTATTGAAAATTGGGAGTCATTTGGTTAAAGTTGTGGGGGGGAGGGCTGGCTCAATTTTTTCTTGGGCCCAGGAAATGTGGAATACGTCACGGCGGTGGAGCAGGGAGAGGTAAGTATTTCAACTTTGCAAGTGCTGTGATCCAGAGCAAGCAGGGGGGCCCACTCATTCGCATTGGCACTGACACAGGGCCCCTCAAAGTACGGCGTTGTGTTTGACGGCGGGGGCGCCTCCCACCGGCAGTGACACTTTTGCGTACTATGACGGGCCCTGTGACAGTGACATCGCCAACGAGTATGCCCCCCCCACCTGATGAAGGAACCTGCACTTTCATATGCACCTTCCTCTTTGTCCCCGTGTAAGGTGGTATAGCATGCGGGAAGGGGGACCTGACTTTCAGCAAGGTCAGATTCTGGCTGTGTAGAGTGCAAGTGGAATGTAGTGGTCTTGGTCAATGTACCAGCAGACCCATCAAGCAGTGGCTGGGTAATAGGCAGGATGAGGAGGAAACACAGATATAGGCCCAAAATAAAAAAGGAGGCTAAAAGCAGAAAAAAATTGGTAACAGGAGTAAACAGGCAGCATTGCTTTGTTCAGTGGAGGACAACAACAAGCAGCAGCAGACACTGTTAGTAGGGCCCAATCAAACTAGTAGGGCAAATACAGTTTCAAATTCTAAATACAGGTCGAAAGCCTGTAGATTGAAACTCAGCTTTGTTTCTTTGAGGAAACCAAGAGGCAGCAGCAGACGTCACTAGGCCCAAACCAAGAACCAGGCCAAATGCAGTTTCATATTGTTGATAGAGGCCGAAAGCCTGTAGATTGAAACTCAGCTTTGTTTCTTTGAGGAAACCAAGAGGCAGCAGCAGACGTCACTAGGCCCAAATCAAGAACCAGGCCAAATGCAGTTTCATATTGTTGATAGAGGCCGAAAGCCTGTAGATTGAAACTCAGCTTTGTTTAGTAGAGGTAGAGTGGGCGCACCCACCTGTCCAAGCAAACCGCACTTGCACGGGTGCTTGCGCCAAGTGGTGACCACGGTCCTGTGGGGGGAGTCAGCCCATTTAGGGAGGTATAAAAATGGCCTATGGAGGACATTCAACAGCTGCAAATGGAGGAATTGGCAAAGTCAGTAAGAGGAGGGCAAAAGCGAGTCATTTATCACCCAAGCTACGTGTCAGCAGGGGAAGGTGGGGCAAAAGAATTGGCAATCCATGATTGGTTCAGTTTAATGAAGGTTAGATCACCTACATTTTGGGTAGCCAGACGTGTCCTTTTTTCGGTCCGTATTGAACCAGCAGCACTGAAGACTCTTTCTGAAAGCACACTGGCAGCAGGGCAAGCGAGCTCCTGTAATGCATATTCTGCCAATTCGGGCCAGGTGTCTAGTTTAGATGCCCAGTAATCAAAGGGGAATGACCTGTGAGGGAGAACATCGATAAGGGATGAAAAATAGTTTGTAACCATACTGGACAAATGCTGTCTCCTGTCACTTTGAATAGATGCAGCAGTCCCTGTTGTGTCAGCGGTCATTGAAAAATCACTCCACAACCTTGTCAGAAAACCCCTCTGTCCAACGCCACTTCGGATTTCTGCACCTCTAGCACCTCTGCCATGTTGCCCCCTACGGCAAGTGTGAGGACCATCACAACCTCTGTGTGCTGGGAATGCCTGAACCAAACGGTCTACAAGAGTTGCTTGTTTGGTAGCCAATATTTGCTCAAGGTTCTCATGTGGCATGATGTTTTGCATTTTCCCTTCATAGCGTGGATCCAGGAGGCAGGCCAACCAGTAATCGTCATCGGTTATCATTTTGACAATGCGGGGGTCCCTTTTTAGAATACGCAAGGCATACTCAGCCATGTGGGCCAATGTTCCTGGTGTCAATTCACTGGTCCTGCTGGGTTGAGGAGCACTTTCTTAGAAATCCACATCACAAGTGTGCCGCAAGAAGCCTGTACCTGACCTTGCAACGCCACCAGTTTCAAGTGGCCCCTGAGAAGCATCCTCCTCTTATACATAGTCATCCCCATCATCCTCCTCCTCATCCTCTTCGACCGCCACCTCATCCTGGACAGTTCTCTGACCAGACAATGGCTGACTGTCATCAAGGATTCCCTCCTCCTCGGCTGCAGACGCCAGCTCCTTGATGTGCGTCAAACTTTGCATCAGCAGACACATAAGTGGGATGCTCATGCTTATGATGGCGTCGTCTGAACTTGCCAGCCATGTCCATTCCTCGAAACACTGACGGACTTGACAGAGGTCTTGTAGCTTGGACCACTGCACACCAGACAACTCCATGTCTGCCATCCAACTGCCTGCCCGTGTATGCGTATCCTCCCACAAATACATGACAGCACGCCTCTGTTCACACAGCCTCTGAACCATGTGCAATGTGGAGTTCCACCTTGTTGCAACGTCGATAATTAGGCGGTGCTGTGGAAGATTGAGCGATCGCTGATGGTTCAGCATACGGCTGGAGTGTACGGGCGACCGGCGGATGTGCGAGCAAAGTCTTCGCACCTTCGGGAGCAGGGCTGGTAACTCTGGATAATTTTTAAGAAAGCACTGCACCACCAGGTTCAAAGTGTGAGCCAGGCAAGGTATGTGTTTGAGTTGTGAAAGGGCTATGGCAGCCATAAAATTCCTTCCATTATCACTGACTACCTTGTCTGCAACAAGATGTACACTGCCCAGCCATGACTGAGTTTCTTGCTGCAAGAACTCGGCCAGAACTTCCGCGGTGTGTCTGTTGTCGCCCAAACACTTCATTTCAAACACGGCCTGCTGATGCTTCCCACTAGCTGTTCCGTAATGGGACACCTCGTGTGCAACACTGGCAGCTGCGGATGGAGTGGTCGTGCGACAGCGCTCTGTGGATGAGCTTTCGCTTCTGGAGGAGGAGGAGGAGGTGGGGTGGCGAACGTCTACAGCCAACTGTTTCCTAGATCGTGGGCTAGGCAGAACTGTCCCACTATTGCTGTCCCCTGTGGACCCTGCATCCACGACATTAACCCAGTGCACCGTGATGGACACGTAACGTCCCTGGCCATGCCTACTGGTCCATGCATCTGTTGTGAGGTGCACCTTCCCACTGACAGACTGCCTCAGTGCATGGACAATGCGGTCTTTGACATGCTGGTGGAGGGCTGGGATGGCTTTTCTCGCAAAGAAGTGGCGACAGGGTAGGTCATAGCGTGGTACTGCGTAGGCCATCAGGGCTTTGAAAGCTTCGCTTTCAACCAACCGATAGGGCATCATCTCTAACGAGATAAGTCTGGCAATGTGGGCGTTCAAACCCTTTGTACGCGGATGACAGGATGAGTACTTTCGTTTCCTAACAAGAGTCTCTTCTAGGGTGAGCTGGACTGGAGAGCTGCCTATTGTGGAACTAGTGGTGGTGGTGGTTGTGGACATGGCAGATTGAGAGTGAGTTGGTGATGTTGGCCTACATACAGTGCTTCCTACCAATAACCTTCTGACTCCCTGACTGCTTTGGCCTAGCGACGATCCCTCCACATTTGCTGCTGGTGTCCTAACCGGTGGGCTTACAGTGAGGGAAGCAATGTTGCAGTGCTGACTACCTTCATTCAGACCTTGTGCACCAACGGTACGGGACGTTAGGTAGTTAGTCCAGGCTTGCAAGTGCATGCTGTTTAAATGTCTACGCATGCACGTTGTATTTAAATTGTTAAGAATCTTCCCTCTGCTAAAGGTCTTTGAACATTTTTTACAGATCACTTTTGACTGATCATTGGGATCTTGGTAAAAAAAAATGCCACACTGCACTCTTCCTACTATGGAATTCCTTTTCAGGCATTGCACGCTGTGCAACTTTCACAGGATGGCCACGCTGTCCTAAAACTGGTTTTGTCAAACATTTTTGCCTGATACGCGCCTGCCAGATGACAGCTGTTGCGATGTAGATTGGTGCTGCTGTGGATAACCCTCCTCCGCTTCTGAGCTAGTGGCAGCGCCAACCTCTTCCCCCAATGGCTGCCAATCTGGGTTAACAACTGGGTCATCTATCACCTCCTCCTCCTCAATGTCATGTGCACCTTCCTCAGTGTCACCGTGTAAGGTGCTATAGCGTTCGGGACAGGGCACCATAGTCTCATCAGGGTCAGATTCTGGCTCAGCAAACTGCGAGGGCAATGTAGTGATCTGACTCGATGGAACAGCATCATAATCTAGCTGTGGCTGTGCATCAGTGCACTCCATGTCCGATTCTTCTTGTAATGGGCAGGGTATAATTTCCCTCTCTAACCCAGGCACGGTATGTGTAAAGAGCTCCATGGAGTAACCTGTTGTGTCGCCTGACGCATCCTTCACTTTTGGTTTGGGAGAAGGACACAAGGAAACGTCTTGTTCCTGACCAGGAGCATCCACTGACGACTGGCTGCTGTGACATTTTGAACTTTGGGAAGAGGAGGCCAAAGAGCTAGAGGCTGAGTCAGCAAGGAAAGCCAAAACTTTTTCCTTCTGCTCCGGCTTTAAAAGCTGTTTTCCTACTCCCAGGTAAGGGAGCCTTCGAGGCCTTGTGTAGCCAGACGATGATACAGGCTCAACACCTCCAGCCTTAGGTGCTACTGTGCTTTTGCCACTACAACCAGATGCAGCACCACCATCAGTACCAGCTGACAACCCCCGCCCACGGCCTCTTCCACCAGACTTCCTCATTTTTGGGGGGGAGACACAGAACCACAACTCTGGCCCAGTGGTATAACAGTAAGCTATGAATGTGCCAGAAAGTGGCTGCCTGATATATACGACACACTAGCAGTACAGCAGAATATACACTGTGTGCGAATTTTTATCTCCCTTTTTTTGCGGGGGGAGACACAGAACCACAACTCTGGCCCAGTGGTATAACAGTAAACTATGAACGTGCCAGAAGGTGGCTGCCTGATATATATGACACACTAGCAGTACAGCAGAATATACACTGTGTGCGAATTTTTATCTCCCTTTTTTTGGGGGGGAGACACAGAACCACAACTCTGGCCCAGTGGTATAACAGTAAACTATGAACGTGCCAGAAAGTGGCTGCCTGATATATACAACACACTAGCAGTACAGCAGAATATACACTGTGTGCGAATTTTAATCTCCCTTTTTTTTGGGGGGAGACACAGAAGCACAACTCTGGCCCAGTGGTATAACAGTAAACTATGAACGTGGCAGAAAGTGGCTGCCTGATATATACGACACACTAGCAGTACAGCAGAATATACACTGTGTGCGAATTTTAATCTCCCTTTTTTTTGGGGGGGGGGAGACACAGAACCACAACTCTGGCCCAGTGGTATAACAGTAAACTATGAACGTGGCAGAAAGTGGCTGCCTGATATACACGACACACTAGCAGTACAGCAGAATATACACTGTGTGCGAATTTTAATCTCCCTTTTTTTTGGGGGGGAGACACAGAAGCACAACTCTGGCCCAGTGGTATAACAGTAAACTTTGAACGTGGCAGAAAGTGGCTGCCTGATATATACGACACACTAGCAGTACAGCAGAATATACACTGTGTGCGAATTTTAATCTCCCTTTTTTTTGGGGGGGGAGACACAGAACCACAACTCTGGCCCAGTGGTATAACAATAAACTATGAACGTGGCAGAAAGTGGCTGCCTGATATATACGACACACTAGCAGTACAGCAGAATATACGCTGTGTGCGAATTTTAATCTCCCTTTTTTTGGGGGGGGTGGGGGGAGACACAGAACCACAACTCTGGCCCAGTGGTTTAACAGTAAACTATGAACGTGGCAGAAAGTGGCTGCCTGATATATACGACACACTAGCAGTACAGCAGAATATACACTGTGCAAATTTTAATCTCCCTTTTTTTTTTGGGGGGGAGACACAGAACCACAACTCTGGCCCAGTGGTATAACACAACACTATGAACGTGCCAGAACGTGGCTGAAATTATTATTTAAAAATAAATAAATAAATAACAAGCTCCCTACAATGAGCTCAGGACAAGTTTGGCAGCAATAAAAAGGACTGCTTAACACAAAAATGTGGACAAATAAACAAGATAGGTAACTGTGCAGAAAGGAGCAACAGGAATTTTGCTTTAAAAAAAGCAGTTGGTTTGCACAGCACCATGCACACAGCTATGCAGCTGCTGCACTAAAATACGACCTCCACTGTCCCTGCACAAAAAGGTGGTGTGGGACAGTGAAAATCGCTCCAGCACAAGCGGTTTGGGGGTTTATATTTCCTCCCTAACTCTGTCCCTGCTTCTGACTAACTGCAGCAACACCTCTCCCTATGCTCAGATCGGCAGAAGTAAGATGGCGGTCGGCGTGCACGCCCCTTTATACCCCCTGTGACGCCACAGACAGCAAGCCAATCACTGCCATGCCCTTCTCAAAGATGGTGGGGACCGAGACCTATGTCATCACGCTGCCCACACTCTGCGTCCTCCTTCATTGGATGAAAAACAGCGGTGACAGCGTCATATGAAACGCGACTTTAGCGCTCTGATCGTGTACCGCATGGCCGATCCCACTGTAGGATCGGTTCGGGTTTCATGAAACCCGGCTTTGCCTAAAAGTCGCCGATTTATGAAAATGACCTATCCGTTTCGCTCAACCCTAGTGGAGACCTCAGGGATCTGTACTGGAAGCAGTGGGGACTTCAGGGATCTCTACTGGAAGCAGTGGGGACCACAGGGATCTGTACTGGGAGCAGTGGGGACTAGGGTTGAGCGAAACGGGTCGAACATTTTCAAAAGTCGCCGACTTTTGGCGAAGTCGAGTTTCATGAAACCCGATCCGACCCCTGTGCGTGGTCGGCCATGCGGTACGCGACTTTCGCGCCAAAGTCGCGTTTCATGACGCGAAAAGCGCCATTTCTCAGCCAATGAAGGTAAACGCAGAGTGTGGGCAGCGTGATGACATAGGTCCTGGTCCCCACCATCTTAGAGAAGGGCATTGCAGTGATTGGCTTGCTGTCTGCGGCGTCACAGGGGCTATAAAGGGGAGTTCTCGCCGACCGCCATGTTACTGCTGCTGATCTGAGCTTAGGGAGAGGTTGCTGCCGCTTCGTCAGAAGCAGGGATAGCGTTAGGCAGGGTCCATTAACCACAAAACCGCTTGTGCTGTAGCGATTTCCACTGCCCAACACCACCTTCGGTGTGCAGGGACAGTGGAAGCTCCTTTTTTTTTTTTTTTTTCCTCAGCGCTGTAGCTCATTGGGCTGCCCTAGAAGGCTCCCTGATAGCTGCATTGCTGTGTGTACGCCGCTGTGCAAACCAACTGCTTTTTTCAAAGCACAAATCCTCTTGTTCCTTCCTTTCTGCACAGCTATCTTGTTTGTTTGTCCACACTTTTTATTTAATTTGTGCATCAGTCCACTCCTTATTGCAGCCTGCCATACCTGGCTGAGATTACTGCAGGGAGATAGTAATTGAAGGACAGTCCCTTTTTTTTTTTTTTTTTTTTTTGGTGGGAGATTAAGATTGACATTTCTGCTAGAGTGCCATCTCTGTCTGTGTCATCTCTCACTCAGTGGGCCATAGAAAGCCTATTTATTTTTTTGCTTGATTTGGGTTCCAAAATCTACCAGAAAAAATCACAACATCAATCAGTGGGACAAAAATATTGGCCTCAGGGCTTGTGTGCCACTCCTTACTCCTGTGTGTGCCATCTCTCACTCAGTGGGCCATAGAAAGCCTATTAATTTTTTTGCTTGATTTGGGTTCTAAATTCTACCTGAAAAAATCAATAAATCAATCAGTGGGAGATTAATATTGGCCTTTGGGCTTGTGTGCCAGTCCTAAGCGTGCCATCTATCTCTCTCTCAGATAGTGGGCCATAGAAAGCCTATTTTTTTATTATTTTATTGGGTTTATAAATTTTCCCTGGAAAAAAAAAAAGTGGGAGATTAATATTGGCCTCTGGGCTTGTGTGCCAGTCCTGAGCGTGCCATCTCTCTCACAAATAGTGGGCCATAGAAAGCCTATTTATTTTTTTGGTTGATTTGGGTTCATAATTCTACCTTAAAAAATCAATCAATCAATCAGTGGGAGATTAGTATTGGCCTTTGGGCTTGTGTGCCAGTCCTAAGCGTGCCATCTCTCTCTCTCAGATAGTGGGCCATAGAAAGCCTATTTATTATTATTTTTTTATTGGGTTTATAAATTTTCCCTGGAAAAAAAAAAAAGTGGGAGATTAATATTGGCCTCTGGGCTTGTGTGCCAGTCCTGAGCGTGCCATCTCTCTCACAAATAGTGGGCCATAGAAAGCCTATTTATCTTTTGGGTTGATTTGGGTTCCTAATTCTACCTGAAAAAATCAATCAATCAATCAGTGGGAGAAAAATATTGGCCTCAGGGCTTGTGTGCCACTCCTTACTCCTGTGTGTGCCATCTCTCACTCAGTGGGCCATAGAAAGCCTATTAATTTTTTTGCTTGATTTGGGTTCTAAATTCTACCTGAAAAAATCATTAAATCAATCAGTGGGAGATTAATATTGGGCTTTGGGCTTGTGTGCCAGTCCTAAGCGTGCCATCTCTCTCTCTCAGATAGTGGGCCATAGAAAGCCTATTTATTATTATTTTTTTTATTGGGTTTATAAATTTTCCCTGGAAAAAAAAAAAAATGGGAGATTAATATTGGCCTCTGGGCTTGTGTGCCACTCCTGACTCCTGTGTGCGTCATCTGTCACTCAGTGGGCCCTAGAAAGCCTATTTTTTGTTTTATTAGTTTTCTAAATTCTCCCTGAAACAATGATTTTATTTTCTTTGGTTTCTAAATTATTCCTGAAAAAAATCATTTTTTTGGTATTTTTTTTTCTCTCAAGTCTCCCTGAAAAAAAAAAAAAAAAAAAATCTGTGGGAGATTCATATTGCCCCTTCTGCTTGTGTGCCAGTCTTGACTCCTGGGTGTGCCATCTCTCTCTCTCTCCCCAATTGTGGGCCATAGAAAGCCTATTAATTTTTTTGCTTGATTTGGGTTCCAAAATCTACCTGAAAAAAATCACTAAATCAATCAGTGGGAGATTAATATTGGCCTCTGGGCTTGTGTGCCACTCCTGACTCCTGTGTGCGTCATCTGTCACTCAGTGGGCCCTAGAAAGCCTATTTTTTGTTTTATTTGTTTTCTAAATTCTCCCTGAAACAATCATTTTATTTTCTTTGGTTTCTAAATTATTCCTGAAAAAAATCATTTTTTTGGTATTTTTTTTTCTCTCAAGTCTCCCTGAAAAAAAAAAAAAAAAAAAAAAATCTGTGGGAGATTCATATTGCCCCTTCTGCTTGTGTGCCAGTCTTGACTCCTGGGTGTGCCATCTCTCTCTCTCTCCCCAATTGTGGGCCATAGAAAGCCTATTAATTTTTTTGCTTGATTTGTGTTCCAAAATCTACCGAAAAAAATCACTAAATCAATCAGTGGGAGATTAATATTGGCCTCTGGGCTTGTGTGCCACTCCTGACTCCTGTGTGCGTCATCTGTCACTCAGTGGGCCCTAGAAAGCCTATTTTTTGTTTTATTTGTTTTCTAAATTCTCCCTGAAACAATCATTTTATTTTCTTTGGTTTCTAAATTATTCCTGAAAAAAATCATTTTTTTGGTATTTTTTTCTCTCTCAAGTCTCCCTGAAAAAAAAAAAAAAAAATCTGTGGGAGATTCATATTGCCCCTTCTGCTTGTGTGCCAGTCTTGACTCCTGGGTGTGCCATCTCTCTCTCTCTCCCCAATTGTGGGCCATAGAAAGCCTATTAATTTTTTTGCTTGATTTGGGTTCCAAAATCTACCAAAAAAAATAACTAAATCAATCGGTGGGAGATTAATATTGGCCTCTGGGCTTGTGTGCCACTCCTGACTCCTGTGTGCGTCCTCTCTCACTCAGTGGGCCCTACAAAGCCTTTTTTTTTTTTTTTTTCCTAAATTCTCCCTGAAACAATCATTTCATTTTATTTGTTTTATAAATTCTTCTGTAAAAAATAATTTTTTTTTAATTTTTTTTTTTCTGAAGTCTCCCTTTTAAAAAAAACAAACACAAATCAGTGGGAGATAAATATTTACATTTGCGCTTCAGTGACAGTCCTGCGTGTGTGCCATCTCATTTGTTGCCAACAACAACAGAGTGTGTAACATTGTGGCTGATTTTCGTTGTGGTCTCACCCACCTGTAAAGGGGTAGCTAAATCATACTGAAGTTATAGCTCACCGTGTAAGTTGTGTGACAGCAACAAATACCGTTCGTTTGTTAACGTTTTTAAAACAATGAGGAAGTCTGGTGGAAGAGGTCGTGGCCGGGGGCGTTCATTGTCAGCTGGTAATGAGGGTAGTGGTAGTGGTGGAGCATCAGCTGGTCATGGGAAAAAAAATATTGCACCTAAGTCTGGAGCTGTGGAGCCAGGTTCGTCGTCTGGCTACACAAGGCCTCGAACGCTCCCTTTTCTGGGAGTAGGAAAACCGCTTTTAAAGCCGGAGCAGCAAGAGCAAGTTTTGGCTTATCTTGCTGACTCAGCCTCTAGCTCTTTTGCCTCCTCTCGTGAAACTGGTAAATGTAAAAGCAGCGCGTCGTTAGTGGATGTTCACGGTCAGGGACAAGTCGCTTCCTTGTCCTCTTCAGCAAAAACAACAACAGAGAAGAATGCAGCAGGCGACACAACGGGTTACTCCATGGAGCTCTTTACACATACTGTCCCTGGCTTAGAAAGTGAAGCAGTTAACAGTCCATGCCCATTACAAGTTGAATCTGACATGGAGTGCACTGATGCACAGCCACAGCCAGACTACTATCCTGGTCCTTTGACTCAGATCACAACATTGCCATCGCAGGGTGCTGATCAAGAATTCTGACCCTGATGAGACTATGTTGCCCCATCACGAACGCTATACCACCGACCGCCACGGTGACACAGACGAAGTTGCACACGAGCTACAAGAAGAGGTAATAGATGACCCAGTTCTTGACCCCGATTGGCAGCCATTGGGGGAACAGGGTGCAGGCGGCAGCAGTTCTGAAGCGGAGGAGGAGGGGCCGCAGCAGGCATCAACATCGCAACAGGTTCCATCTGCCGGGCCCGTATCTTGCCCAAAACGCGTGGCAAAGCTAAAACCTGTTGGAGGACAGCGTGGCCATCCGGTTAAAGCTCAGTCTGCAATGCCTGAAAAGGTATCCGATGCTAGAAAGAGTGCAGTCTGGCATTTTTTTAAACAACATCCAATTGATCAGCGCAAAGTCATCTGTCAAAAATGTTCAACTACCTTAAGCAGAGGACAGAATCTGAAAAGTCTCAATACAAGTTGCATGCATAGACATTTAACCACCATGCATTTGCAAGCCTGGACTAACTACCAAACGTCCCTTAAGGTTGTAGCACCCTCGGCCAATGAAGCTAGTCAGCAACGCAACATCCCTTCCGGCAGTGTAGGGCCACCATTTTCCGCACCACCTGCAGTATCTGTGCAGGTTTCTTTGCCAGGCCAAAGCCGTCAGGGTCAGGGAATCACCAGTTTCGTAGTAGGAAACACTGCATCTAGGGCACCGGTGGCAACAATACCATCTCCCACCGTCTCTCAGTCTGCCATGTCCACCGGCACCCCCGCTAGTTCCACGATCTCCAGCTCTCCAGTCCAGCTCACCCTACATGAGACTATGGTTAGAAAAAGGAAGTACTTAGCCTTGCATCCGCGTACACAGGGTTTGAACGCACACATAGCTAGACTAATCTCGTTAGAGATGATGCCCTACCGGTTAGTTGAAAGCGAAGCTTTCAAAGCCCTGATGGATTACGCTGTACCACGCTACGAGCTACCCAGTCGACACTTTTTTTCCAGAAAAGCCATCCCAGCCCTCCACCAGCATGTTAAAGAGCGCATCGTCCATGCACTCAGGCAATCTGTGAGCACAAAGGTGCACCTGACAACAGATGCATGGACCAGTAGGCATGGCCAGGGACGTTACGTGTCCATCACGGCACACTGGTTAAATGTGGTGGATGCAGGGTCCACAGGGGACAGCAAGTTTGGGACAGTTCTGCCTAGCCCACGGTCTAGGAAACAATTGGCTGTAGCCGTTCGCACCCCCTCCTCCTCCTCTTCGTCCTCCTGCAGAAGCGAGAGCTCGTCCACAGACCGCAGTCGCACAACCACTCCATCCGCAGCTGCCACTGTTGCACACCAGGTCTCCCATTATGGGGCAGCTACTGGCAAACGTCAGCAGGCTGTATTGGCTATGAAGTGTTTGGGCGACAACAGACACACCGCGGAAGTTCTGCCCGAGTTCTTGCAGAAAGAAACGCAGTCGTGGCTGGGCACTGTAGATCTTGAGGCAGGCAAGGTAGTGAGTGATAACGGAAGGAATTTCATGGCTGCCATCTCCCTTTCCCAACTGAAACACATTCCTTGCCTGGCTCACACCTTAAACCTGGTGGTGCAGTGCTTCCTGAAAAGTTATCCGGGGTTATCCGACCTGCTCCTCAAAGTGCGTGGACTTTGCTCACATATCCGCCGTTCGCCCGTACACTCCAGCCGTATGCAGACCTATCAGCGTTCTTTGAACCTTCCCCAGCATCGCCTAATCATAGACGTTGCAACAAGGTGGAACTCAACACTGCACATGCTTCAGAGACTGTGTGAACAGAGGCGGGCTGTTATGTTTTTGTGGGAGGATACACATACACGGGCAGGCAGTAGGATGGCAGACATGGAGTTGTCAGGTGTGCAGTGGTCGAAGATTCAAGACATGTGTCAAGTCCTTCAGTGTTTTGAGGAATGCACACGGCTGGTTAGTGCAGACAACGCCATAATAAGCATGAGCATCCCCCTAATGCGTCTGCTGATGCAAAGTTTGACGCACATAAAGGATCAGGCGTCTGCAGCTGAGGAAGAGGAAAGCCTTGATGACAGTCAGCCATTGTCTGGCCAGGGCAGTGTACAGGACGAGGTAGCGGGCGAAGAGGAGGACGAGGAGGATGATGGGGATGATTATATTTTTAATGAGGAAGCTTTTCCGGGGCCACTAGAAATTGGTGGCGCGGCAAGGCCGGGTTCTGGTTTTTTGAGGGACACAAGTGACGTGGATTTGCCTGAAACTGCCCCTCAACCAAGCACAACCGCAGATTTGAGAACTGGAACTTTGGCCCACATGGCGGATTATGCCTTACGTATCCTCAAAAGGGACACACGCATAACTAAAATGATGAATGATGACGATTACTGGTTGGCCTGCCTCCTTGATCCTCGCTATAAAGGCAAATTGCAAAATATAATGCCACATGAGAACTTGGAACTAATATTAGCAACCAAACAATCAACTCTTGTTGACCGTTTGCTTCTGGCATTCCCTGCACACAGCGCCCGTGATCGTTCTCACACGAGCTGCAGGGGCCAGCAGACCAGAGGAGTTAGAGGGGCAGAAATCAGAAGTGGCGTTGGCCAGAGGGGTTTTCTGACCAGGTTGTGGAGTGATTTTGCTATGACCGCAGACAGGACAGGTACTGCAGCATCAATTCAAAGTGACAGGAGACAACATTTGTCCAGTATGGTTACAAACTATTTTTCATCCCTTATCGATGTTCTCCCTCAACCGTCATTCCCATTTGATTACTGGGCATCAAAATTAGACACCTGGCCAGAATTGGCAGAATATGCATTGCAGGAGCTTGCTTGCCCGGCAGCTAGTGTCCTATCAGAAAGAGTATTCAGTGCTGCAGGTTCAATACTAACAGAAAAAAGGACTCGTCTGGCTACCCAAAATGTAGATGATCTAACCTTCATTAAAATGAACCACAACTGGATTTCGAAATCTTTTGCCCCACCTTGCCCGGCTGACACCTAGCTTTCCTATGAAAAGGTCTTGCCTGTGGACTATTCTGAATGCCTTTTCCAATCTCGTAATTTTCTGCACCTGATTGTCCAGCATACGATATGTTTACACCTCACTAAATGGCCAAACTCCCCACACGGGGCCGTGGTATCGACACTTGGCGACAGCACCCGTGAGAGTGCAGTTTGTCTGAAGAGGTGGGTGAGCCCGCTTTTGGTCGACGGCACTGCCACTGGGTCCCTCCTAGTACAATAAAGTGTCTCTGGCGGTGGTGGTGCGCACCCAACGTCAGACACACCGTTGTAATATGAGGGGCCCTGGGCCTGTACCGCCGGCCACAAGACAGTTTCCCCCCACCCCAGCTCAAACAGTGCTCTACCACTTGCAAAATTATCTCACAGCTCCACCAATGTTTAGTCTATGCGCTGACATCCTTCAATGCCTGCCACTGACAATACCATTGTATTGACATTTTTGTTATGTTAGGCCTTCGATGCCTGTCTGTGGTCACTCCTTCCACTAGGCCTCCACTGACCACACCACTGCTGCCTGTGTACCCCTGTAACCAATTTAAAATTGCCTACAGCCATGTGTTATTATTTTAGGCCTTCGATGCCTGTCTGCGGTGACTCCTTCCACTAGGCCTCCACTGACCACACCACTGCTGCCCGTGTACCCCTGGAACCAATTTAAAATTGCCTACAGCCATGTGTTATTATTTTAGGCCTTCGATGCCTGTCTGCGGTGACTCCTTCCACTAGGCCTCCACTGACCACACCACTGCTGCCCGTGTACCCCTGTAACCAATTTAAAATTGCCTACAGCCATGTGTTATTATTTTAGGCCTTCGATGCCTGTCTGCGGTGACTCCTTCCACTAGGCCTCCACTGACCACACCACTGCTGCCCGTGTACCCCTGGAACCAATTTAAAATTGCCTACAGCCATGTGTTATTATTTTAGGCCTTCGATGCCTGTCTGCGGTGACTCCTTCCACTAGGCCTCCACTGACCACACCACTGCTGCCCGTGTACCCCTGTAACCAATTTAAAATTGCCTACAGCCATGTGTTATTATTTTAGGCCTTCGATGCCTGTCTGCGGTGACTCCTTCCACTAGGCCTCCACTGACCACACCACTGCTGCCCGTGTACCCCTGGAACCAATTTAAAATTGCCTACAGCCATGTGTTATTATTTTAGGCCTTCGATGCCTGTCTGCGGTCACTCCTTCCACTAGGCCTCCACTGACCACACTACTGCTGTCCGTGTACCCCTGTAACCAATTTAAAATTGCCTACAGCCATGTGTTATTATTTTAGGCCTTCGATGCCTGTCTGCGGTGACTCCTTCCACTAGGCCTCCACTGACCACACCACTGCTGCCCGTGTACCCCTGGAACCAATTTAAAATTGCCTACAGCCATGTGTTATTATTTTAGGCCTTCGATGCCTGTCTGCGGTGACTCCTTCCACTAGGCCTCCACTGACCACACCACTGCTGCCCGTGTACCCCTGGAACCAATTTAAAATTGCCTACAGCCATGTGTTATTATTTTAGGCCTTCGATGCCTGTCTGCGGTCACTCCTTCCACTAGGCCTCCACTGACCACACCACTGCTGCCCGTGTACCCCTGTAACCAATTTAAAATTGCCTACAGCCATGTGTTATTATTTTAGGCCTTCGATGCCTGTCTGCGGTGACTCCTTCCACTAGGCCTCCACTGACCACACCACTGCTGCCCGTGTACCCCTGGAACCAATTTAAAATTGCCTACAGCCATGTGTTATTATTTTAGGCCTTCGATGCCTGTCTGCGGTCACTCCTTCCACTAGGCCTCCACTGACCACACCACTGCTGCCCGTGTACCCCTGGAACCAATTTAAAATTGCCTACAGCCAGCCCAATTTTTTTATTTTAGGCCTTCGATGCCTGTCTGCGGTCCATTCTTTCAACTACTACTACACTGACCAGGGCACTGCTGCCCGTGTACCCCTGGAACCAACATCAGAAAATATAAAAATAAGTATTTTGCTTACAAAAAAGAAAATACTGGAGAGATATCAAATGCAGACATTTTAACATTAAAAACAAACACACAACTAAAATCTGGTACAGTACTAAAAATGGCCACCAGCTACAATTACTTTCTCCTGCAAGTAGTTAACTGAAAGGTTTTTTCAATTGAAAACACACATATGGCATCCACCGAGTGTTGTCCTGTCGCGTCTTCTTTATATTATTGCCGAGAAGATGCAAAACAATGAAAATAATAAAATCATTAATTACCAAAATAATAGAGAAAGTCAACACCACATTGCAAATAAACATTCATTCCAAATAAAGAAGCAGGGCGCGTCCGAGGGTGAGTATATACCTAATAAGAATATAATCACCCTCGGACGCGCAATGCTTATTTCCAACAGCCTTCCTTCCTAAGAATCAGCCCTTCCGTGGTGTAGAGAGACGTTGTGTTACACTCCAAGGTGTTCCCCAGGTTGCCTTTCCTGAGCTTCGATCTTCCGGCTCTCGTTTAGTAGTTGTTGGAAACTACGCTGCATTAGGCCTTCAAATTGGGTATGGGGTGTAGAGAGATGGTGTGTTCCACTCCAAGGTGTTCCCCAGGTTGCCTTTCCTGAGCTTCGATCTTCCGGCTCTCGTTTAGTAGTTGTTGGAAACTACGCTGCATTAGGCCTTCAAATTGGGTATGGGGTGTAGAGAGATGGTGTGTTCCACTCCAAGGTGTTCCCCAGGTTGCCTTTCCTGAGCTTCGATCTTCCGGCTCTCGTTTAGTAGTTGTTGGAAACTACGCTGCATTAGGCCTTCAAATTGGGTATGGGGTGTAGAGAGATGGTGTGTTCCACTCCAAGGTGTTCCCCAGGTTGCCTTTCCTGAGCTTCGATCTTCCGGCTCTCGTTTAGTAGTTCTTGGAAACTACACTGCATTAGGCCTTCAAATTGGGTATGGGGTGTAGAGAGAGGGTGTGTTACACTCCAAGGTGTTCCCCAGGTTGCCTTTCCTGAGCTTCGATATTCCGGCTCTCGTTTAGTAGTTGTTGGAAACTACACTGCATTAGGCCTACAAATTTGGTATGGGGGAAACATTGGCGCATCTGCGGTCCCTCCTTCCTCTAGGCCTCCACTGACCTGTCTACTGCTGCCCGTGTTCCCCTGGAACCAATTTTAAATTGCCTACAGGCAGCCCAATTTATTATGTTAGGGCTTCGAAGCCTGTCTGCGGTCCCTCCTTCCACTAGGCCTCCACTGACCTGTCTACTGCTGACCGTGTACCCCTTGAACCAACAACATAAAATAAAAAAAAAAGTATTTTGCTTATAAAAAAGAAAATACTGGTGAGATATCAAATGCAGACATTTTAACATTAAAAACAAACACACAACTAAAATCTGGTACAGTACTAAAAATGGCCACCAGCTACAATTACTTTCTCCTGCAAGTAGTTAACTGAAAGTTTTTTTCAATTGAAAACACACATATGGCATCCACCGAGTGTTGTCCTGTCGCGTCTTCTTTATATTATTGCCGAGAAGATGCAAAACAATGAAAATAATAAAATCATTAATTACCAAAATAATAGAGAAAGTCAACACCACATTGCAAATAAACATTCATTCCAAATAAAGAAGCAGGGCGCGTCCGAGGGTGAGTATATACCTAATAAGAATATAATCACCCTCGGACGCGCAATGCTTATTTCCAACAGCCTTCCTTCCTAAGAATCAGCCCTTCCGTGGTGTAGAGAGACGTTGTGTTACACTCCAAGGTGTTCCCCAGGTTGCCTTTCCTGAGCTTCGATCTTCCGGCTCTCGTTTAGTAGTTCTTGGAAACTACACTGCATTAGGCCTTCAAATTGGGTATGGGGTGTAGAGAGAGGGTGTGTTCCACTCCAAGGTGTTCCCCAGGTTGCCTTTCCTGAGCTTCGATCTTCCGGCTCTCGTTTAGTAGTTGTTGGAAACTACGCTGCATTAGGCCTTCAAATTGGGTATGGGGTGTAGAGAGAGGGTGTGTTACACTCCAAGGTGTTCCCCAGGTTGCCTTTCCTGAGCTTCGATATTCCGGCTCTCGTTTAGTAGTTGTTGGAAACTACACTGCATTAGGCCTACAAATTGGGTATGGGGGAAACATTGGCGCATCTGCGGTCCCTCCTTCCTCTAGGCCTCCACTGACCTGTCTACTGCTGCCCGTGTTCCCCTGGAACCAATTTTAAATTGCCTACAGGCAGCCCAATTTATTATGTTAGGGCTTCGAAGCCTGTCTGCGGTCCCTCCTTCCACTAGGCCTCCACTGACCTGTCTACTGCTGCCCGTGTACCCCTGGAACCAACAACATAAAATAAAAAAAAAAATTTTTTGCTTATAAAAAAGAAAATACTGGTGAGATATCAAATGCAGACATTTTAACATTAAAAACAAACACACAACTAAAATCTGGTACAGTACTAAAAATGGCCACCAGCTACAATTACTTTCTCCTGCAAGTAGTTAACTGAAAGGTTTTTTCAATTGAAAACACACATATGGCATCCACCGAGTGTTGTCCTGTCGCGTCTTCTTTATATTATTGCCGAGAAGATGCAAAACAATGAAAATAATAAAATCATTAATTACCAAAATAATAGAGAAAGTCAACACCACATTGCAAATAAACATTCATTCCAAATAAAGAAGCAGGGCGCGTCCGAGGGTGAGTATATACCTAATAAGAATATAATCACCCTCGGACGCGCAATGCTTATTTCCAACAGCCTTCCTTCCTAAGAATCAGCCCTTCCGTGGTGTAGAGAGACGTTGTGTTACACTCCAAGGTGTTCCCCAGGTTGCCTTTCCTGAGCTTCGATCTTCCGGCTCTCGTTTAGTAGTTCTTGGAAACTACACTGCATTAGGCCTTCAAATTGGGTATGGGGTGTAGAGAGAGGGTGTGTTCCACTCCAAGGTGTTCCCCAGGTTGCCTTTCCTGAGCTTCGATCTTCCGGCTCTCGTTTAGTAGTTGTTGGAAACTACGCTGCATTAGGCCTTCAAATTGGGTATGGGGTGTAGAGAGAGGGTGTGTTACACTCCAAGGTGTTCCCCAGGTTGCCTTTCCTGAGCTTCGATCTTCCGGCTCTCGTTTAGTAGTTCTTGGAAACTACACTGCATTAGGCCTACAAATTGGGTATGGGGTGGAGAGAGATGGTGTGTTACACTCCAAGGTGTTCCCCAGGTTTCCTTGCCATTGCTTCGGTCTTCCGACTCTCGTTTAGTAGTTGTAGAAAAGTACACTGCATTAGGCCTACAAAATGGGTATGGGGTGGAGAGAGATGGTGTGTTACACTCCAAGGTGTTCCCCAGGTTGCCTTTCCTGAGCTTCTATCTTCAGGCTCTCATTAAATTGTGGTTAAATGGAACAACTGCATTTGGCGTACTAGTTGGTTTGGGGCCTACTATCGGTGTCTGCCACTCCTTGCTGTTCTCCTGGTTTCCTGTCCTGAAATTCCATTTTCAGGCTCTCGTTAAGTAGTTGTTAATGTTAGACTGCATTTGGCCTACTAGTTGGGTTGGGGCCTACTATCGGTGTCTGCCACTCCTTGCTGTTCTCCTCCACTGAACAAAGCTGTGCCGCCTGTTTACTACGGTTGCCAATTTTGAACTGCATTTCGACTACTTACTGATTTGGCCCTACTCTCTGTGTCAGCCTCTCATTCCAGTTGTCCTCCACTGCAATGCCCCCTGGTTATTCCTGTGTTACCAATTTTGAACTGCATTTAGCCCACTTTATTCTTTGGGCCTATATCTGTGTTTCCACTTCATCGTGCCCATTGCCCAGCCAGTGATAGATGAGTCTGCTGGTACATTGACCCATAACGCAACATTCCCCGTGCATGCTACACAACAACATTGTGACCCTGCTGAAAGTCAGGTTGCTCTTCCCGCATACCATACCACCTTACACGGGGACAAAGAGGAAGGTGCAGATGAAAGTGCAGGTTCCTTCATCAGGTGGGGGGAGGAATACTAGTTGGCGACGTCACTGGCACAGGGCCTCTCATAGTACGCAAAAGTGTTGCTGCCGGTGGGAGGCGCCCCCGCCGTGCAAACACACCGCTGTACTTTGAGGGGCCCTGTGCCAGTGCCAATGCCAACAAGTGGGCCCCCCCTGCTTGCTCAGGATCACAGCACTTGCAAAGTTGAAATACTTACCTCTCCCTGCTCCACTGCCGTGACGTGGTCCAGATTTCCTGGGCCCACTAATTACTTGAACCAGCCCTACCCCACACAACTTTAGCCAAATGACCCCCAATTTCAAATGCCTTCCAATTATTATAAGGTAAATTACGCTTGACAAGCTTCATTAAGAAGAATGGATGGTTTTTACATTAAAATGGGCACTCTAGGTGTTTTCCTGGCCCCCACTCACTGCCGACTATGCTGCCCCATTGACTTGCATTGGGTTTCGTGTTTCGGTCGATCCCGACTTTACGTCATAATCGGCCGATTTCACTCGACCCGACTTTTGAGATAGTCGGGTTTCGCGAAACCCGGCTCGACTCTAAAAAGGTCAAGGTCGCTCAACTCTAGTGGGGACTGCAGGGGTCTATACTGGGAGCAGTGGAGATCGCAGGGATCTGTACTGGGAGCAGTGGGGACCACAGGGATCTGTACTGGGAGCAGTTGGGACCACAAGGATCTGTACTTGTAGCATTGGAGACCGCAGAAATCTGTACTGGGAGCAGTGGGGACTTCAGGGATCTGTACTAGGGGCAGTAGAGGCAGCAGGGATCTGTACTGAGAGCAGTGGAGACCTCAGGAATCTGTTCTGGGAGCACTGGGGACTGCAGGGATCTGTACTGGAAGCAGTGGAGACCGCAGGGATCTGTACTGGAAGCAGTGGAGACCGCAGGGATCTGTACTGGGAGCAGTGGGGAACACAGGGATCTGTACTGACAAGCAGTGGGGACCGCCGGGACATGTACTGGGAGCAGTGGGGGCCACATGGATGTTTGCTAGAACTTACTCCTTGTAACCTTTTTATTAATGACTTTTTGGATGGGATTGAAAGTAAAGTGTCAGTCTTTGCTGATGACACCAAACTGGTGCCTTGCCATTACAATTAGAGATGAGAGAACCTTCCAAGGTTTGGTTCGGTCCGCCGAACATCCTGATGTTCGCCCAACATGTTGTCCGAACAGTTCAACGAACGTACCCGAACCCCATTAAATTCAATGGGATGCCAAACCAAATGTATACACAACACCTAAAATGGTGAAATAAAAGCTTCTAAAACAGCTAAAATGAGGAGCAGACACCATGAAAAGTGGCATCAATGACCCACAGTAGAAATTTGCATATAGCACAGCAGCAGTCAGCCATGGGCCATGCATGAGTTATCAGGGCCTGGCCCAGCATTTGCAACTTGAAGTTGAAGTTTCGATGAGGGCCTGGTGGTTAAGGGAGTGGTGTAGGCCTTCTTTGCTTGGTCCCCTGATACCTCTTGTAACAGTTTTTTTTTATTTTCTTTTTCAAGCCACACTCAGATGGCTCAAACATCAGTTTCACACAATATTATTGGTAGAAAAATGTAACGAAAGTAACACAGGTAGCTGAGTGAAAGAAAGATCAAGCCTTCCTGTCTGGGAGCCCTACTTACACAGGCAACCCACTAGATGGAGACCCAACTTGGATTTTCCACATTTCAAAAAATAATTGTGACACACCACCAAAGTGGCATCAATTTCCACAGAGTACAAACATTATAATAGGCCTCTGACACACCTTCTACTACAGGCAACCCACCAGATGGAGACCTAACTTGGAGTCTCCACATTTCATTTAAATTGTTTGGAACATCAGCAGCAATAGCAACAGCAGGCACAGAAGGCACGACAAAAGTACGTATAACACGGGATCAATGAAGGACACTAAAAACTACATCACTGCCTAGTCGGCCCAGTCTGCAGCTGGAGTCCAAAAGTCATTGGAGATCATGACTTTTTCATTTTGATGAAAGATGGGACCACATGGGTCTGTACTGGGAGCAGTGGGGACTTCAGGGATCTGTATTGGGAGCAGAGGGGACCACAGGGATCTGTACTGGGAGCAGTGGAAACACAATGATCTGTACTGGGAGCAGTTGCGACTAGAGTTGAGCGACTTTTACTTTTTTAGGATCGAGTCGGGTGAAATCGGCCGATTATTGTGAAAAGTCGGGGGCCGACCGAAACACGAAACCCAATGCAAGTCAATGGGGAATCAAAGTCGTCAGTGAGTGGAGGGTAAACCTACAGTGCCCATTTTAATGCCAAAAACATCAATTCTTATTTCTTAAGCTTGTCAATCTTAATTTACTAATAGTTAGGCATTGAAAACAGGGGGTCATTTGGTTAAAGTTGTGGGGGGGTAGGGCTGGCTCAAGATTTTCGTGGGCCCAGGAAACGCGGAATACGTCACGGCTGGGGAGCAGGGAGAGGTAAGTATTTAAATTTTGCAAGTGCTGTGATACTGAGCAAGCAGGGGGGCCACTCGTTGGCACTTGGCACTGACACAGGGCTCCTCATAGTACGGCAGTGTGTTTGACGGCCGGTGGCGCCTCCCACTGCCAGAGACACTTTTGCATACTATGAGGGGCCCTGTGCCAGTGACGTCACCAATGAGTATGCCCCCCACCTGATGAAGGGACCTGCACTTTCATCTGCACCTTCCTCTTTGTCCCTGTGTAAGGTGGTATAGTATGCGGGAAGGGGAACCTGACTTTCAGCAGGGTCAAATTCTGGCTGTGTAGAGTGCAAGGGGAATGTAGTGGTCTGGGTCAATGTATCAGCAGACTCATCTAGCAGTGGCTGGGCAATGGGCAGGATGAGGAGGAAACACAGATATAGGCCCAAATAATAAAGTAGGCTAAATGCAGTTCAAAATTGGTAACAGGACTAAACATGCGGCATTGCTTTGTTCAGTGGAGGACAACTGTAATGAGTAGCGCAGACACAGTTTGTAGGCCCACAATAAAAAAGTAGGCTAAATGCAGTTCAAAATTGGTAACAGGACTAAACAGGCAGCATTGCTTTGTTCAGTAGAGGACAACTGTAATGAGTGGCGCAGACACAGTTTGTAGGCCCACAATAAAAAAGTAGGCTAAATGCAGTTCAAAATTGGTAATATGACTAAACAGGCGCCATTGTTTAGTTCAGTGGAGGACAACTGTAATGAGTGGCGCAGACACAGTTTGTAGGCCCACAATAAAAAAGTAGGCTAAATGCAGTTCAAAATTGGTAACAGGACTAAACAGGTGTCATTGCTTTGTCAGTGGAGGACAACTCTAATGAGTGGGGCAGACACGGTTAGTAGGCTCAAATACAAAAGTAGGCTAAAAGCAGTTCAAAATTGGTAACAGGACTAAACAGGCGGCATAGCTTTGTTAAGTGGAGGACAACTGTAATGAGTGGCGCAGACACAGTTAGTAGGCCCAAAATAAAAAAGTAGGCTAAATGCAGTTCAAAATTGGTAACTGGACTAAACAGGCGGCATTGCTTTGTTCAGTGGAGGACAGCTGTAAAGAGTGGCGCAGACACAGTTTGAAGGCCCACAATAAAAAGTAGGCTAAATGCAGTTCAAAATTGGTAACAGGACTAAACAGGCGGCCTAGCTTTGTTCAGTGGAGGACAACTGTAATGAGTGGCGCAGACACGGTTATTAGGCCCAAATGCAAAAGTAGGCTAAAAGCAGTTTAAAATTGGTAACAGGCCTAAACAGGCGGCATGGCTAGGTACTGGGGTGGGCTCCTCTGCTGAGTAGCAGACAGTGGTAGTAGGCGCAAAGTATTAACTGGTTAAAATGGAGGCCAGAGCCCCTGTATATTTTAACTATCATCTATCATTTCAACAAATTTGTATTGGCAGTGCCATTGAAGGATTTAACAGCACAGACTACACAGTGGTGGAGCAGGGTGAGGTAAGTATTGCAAGTGGTGGGGCACTGTTTGAGCTGGGGGGAACACTCTCTCGTGGGCGGCAGTACTGGCACAGGGCCCCTCATATTACGACGGTGTGTCTGACGTTGGTTGTGCACCACCACCGTCAGAGACACTTCATTGTACTATGAGGGACCATGTGCCAGTGCCATCGCCAAGAGTGATCGCACCCACCTCTCCAAGCAAACGACACTCGCACGGGTGCTTGCGCCAGGTGGTGACCACGGCCCTGTGAGGGGAGTCAACCAATTTAGGGAGGTATAAAAATGGCCTATGGTGGTCATTCAGCAGCTGCAAATAGCGGAATTGGAGAAATCAGTAAGAGGAGGCCAAAAGCAAGACATTTTTCAGGCAAGCTATGTGTCAGCAGGAGAAGGTGGGGCAAAATATTTTGAAATTCATGATTGGTTCATTTTAATGAAGGTTAGATCACCAACATTCTGGGTAGCCAGACGAGTCCTTTTTTCGGTCAGTATTGAACCAGCAGCACTGAAGACTCTTTCTGTAATGCATATTCTGCCAATTCAGGCCAGGTGTCTATTTTAGATGCCCAGTAATCAAAGGGGAATGACCTGTGAGGGAGAACATCGATAAGGGAGGAAAAGTAGTTCGTAACCATACTGGACAAATGCTGTCTCCTGTCACTTTGTATCGATGCAGCACTACCTGTCATGTCAGCGGTCATTGCGAAATCACTCCACAACCTGGTCATAAAACCCCTCTGTCCAACGCCACTTCGGATATTTGCACTTCTAACACCTCTGCCGTGTTGCCCCCTACGGTGTTGTGAATTCTGCTCTTGGGCTCCCTCCGGTGGTTATGAGTGGTAGTGCTGCTGTCTGTGGATCGCAGCATCTATTAGGTGTGTTCACTTTTTGCAATTTGAACTCAGCTATTTAGTCCTGCTTGATCCTTTAGTCAGTGCCAGTTGTCCATTGTTTTTGGAGGATTCACATCCCTTTTTGGTCTCTCCTGTTTGCTGTGCTTTTCTTCGAAGATAAGTCCTGGCTTTGTTTCTGCTGTCCACATGCTGTGGGCCTTATAGTTCTGTGCATTTTTATGTATTGTCTTGTCCAGCTTGTCTGTGAAAAGATTTTTTGCAGCCAAGCGGTATCTCTCGAGATGCAGATATACCCTCCATGTCTTTAGTCAGATGTGGAGTTTTGTATTTTCTGTGGTGGATATTTTCTAGTGTTTTAATACTGAACGCATAGTTCTCTGTACTATACTTTCTATGTAGCTAGAATGGCCTCCTCTGCTAAATTCTGATTTCAGTCTGCGTATGTCATTTCCCTCTCCTCTCACAGTCAATATTTGTGGGGGGCTGTCTTTCCTTTGGGGATTTTCTCTGAGGCAAGATAGTTTTCCGTTTCTATCTTTAGGGGTATTTAGTCCTCAGGCTGTGTCGAGGTGTCTAGGGAGCGTTAGGTACATCCCAGGGCTACATCTAGTTGTGTTGTTAAGTTCAGGGTCTGCGTTCAGTACAGGTACCACCTTCTCCAGAGTACGTCTCATGCTGCTCCTAGGCCACCAGATCATAACAGTACAACTGGCCAACAATGAGGTAATTGCATCTCAGAAGAAGGGAGGACAGGTTTTGAGCCATTTTTTTTTTCATTAGCCTGTTTTTTCTTTTCCTCTCTCTTAATCTCTGGGTGGCTGCGGAACCTAGTAATAACATGAATGTTCAGGAGTTAGTTTCTCGTGTGGATCAGCTTCCTGCTAGGGTACAGGGTATTTCAGATTATATTTGTTCAGACTCCTGCCTTAGAACCTAAGATTCCCACTCCTGATTTATTCTTTGGTGACAGATCCAAATTTTTGAGTTTCAAAAATAACTGTAAACTGTTTTTTGCATTGAGGCCCCGGTCCTCTGGTGATCCCATTCAACAGGTTAAGATCATCATATCCCTGCTGCGTGGTGACCCACAGGATTGGGCATTTTCCCTGGAAACTGGCAATCCTGCTTTGCTTAATGTTGACTCTTTCTTTCAAGCATTGGGGTTATTGTATGATGAGCCTAATTCTGTGGATCAAGCTGAGAAGATCTTGTTGGCCCTGTGTCAGGGTCAAGAAGCGGCAGAATCGTATTGCCAGAAATTTAGAAAATGGTCTGTACTGACTAAATGGAATGAGGATGCCTTGGCGGCAATTTTCAGAAAGGGTCTTTCTAAATCCGTTAAAGATGTTATGGTGGGATTCCCAACGCCTGCTCGTCTGAGTGATTCTATGTCTCTGGCCATTCAGATTGATCGGCGCTTGCGCGAGCGCAGAGTTGTGCACACTGTGGCGTTGTCCTCTGAGCAGAGTCCTGAGCCTATGCAGTGTGGTAGGATATTGTCTAGAGCTGAACGTCAAGGATTCAGGCGTCAGAATGGGTTGTGTTTTTACTGCGGCGATTCTGCTCATGTTATTTCTGATTGCCCTAAGCATACTAAGAGAATCGCTAGTTCTGTTACCATCAGTACTGTACAACCTAAATTTCTGTTATCTGTGACCTTGATCTGCTCATTATCATCATTTTCTGTCATGGCATTTGTGGATTCAGGCGCCGCTCTGAACTTAATGGACTTAGAATTTGCCAGACGTTGTGGTTTCCCCTTGCAACCTTTGCAGAACCCTATTCCTTTAAGGGGCATTGATGCTACACCGTTGGCTATAAATAAACCTCAGTTTTGGACACAGCTGACCATGCGCATGGCGCCAGCCCATCAGGAAGATTGTCGTTTTCTGGTGCTGCATAATTTGCATGATGATATTGTGCTGGGTTTTCCATGGTTACAGATACATAATCCGGTGTTGGATTGGAGATCTATGTCTGTGACTAGTTGGGGTTGTCAGGGGGTTCATGGTCACGTTCCTTTGATGTCAATTTCCTCTTCCCCCTCTTCTGAAATTCCTGAGTTTTTGTCAGATTTCCAGGATGTATTCGATGAGCCCAAATCCAGTTCCCTTCCACCGCATAGGGACTGTGATTGTGCTATTGACTTGATTCCAGGTTGTAAGTTCCCTAAGGGCCGACTTTTCAACCTGTCTGTGCCAGAACATGCCGCTATGCGGAGCTATATTAAGGAGTCTTTGGAGAAGGGGCATATTCGGCCATCTTCTTCACCATTGGGAGCAGGTTTTTTTTTGTTGCCAAGAAGGATGGCTCCTTGAGACCCTGTATTGATTATCGCCTCTTGAATAAGATCATGGTCAAATTTCAATACCCTTTGCCTTTGCTTACTGATTTGTTTGCTAGGATTAAGGGGGCTAGCTGGTTTACTAAGATTGACCTTCGAGGGGCATATAATCTTATTCGTATTAAGCAGGGTGACGAATGGAAAACTGCATTTAATACGCCTGAAGGCCATTTTGAATACCTTGTGATGCCATTTGGACTCCCTAATGCCCCATCTGTGTTCCAGTCCTTCATGCATGATATCTTTCGGAGTTATCTTGATAAATTCATGGTTGTATATTTGGATGATATTTTGATTTTTTCTGATGATTGGGAGTCTCATGTGAAGCAGGTCAGGATGGTATTTCAGATCCTCCGTGATAATGCTTCATTTGTGAAGGGGTCGAAGTGCCTCTTTGGAGTGCAGAAGGTTTCTTTTTTGGGCTTCATTTTTTTCTCCTTCATCTGTAGAAATGGATCCGGTTAAGGTTCAGGCCATTCATGATTGGATTCAACCCACATCTGTGAAGAGCCTTCAGAAATTCTTGGACATTGCTAATTTTTATCGTCGTTTCATTGCCAACTTCTCCAGTGTGGTTAAGCCTCTGACCGATTTGACAAAGAAAGACGCTAATGTGACGAATTGGTCCTCCGCGGCTGTTTCTGCCTTTCAGGAGCTTAAACGCCGATTTACTTCTGCCCCTGTGTTGCGTCAGCCGGATGTTTCTCTTCCATTTCAGGTTGAGGTTGATGCATCTGAGATTGGGGAAGGGGCCGTTTTGTCTCAGAGGAATTCTGATGGTTCCTTGATGAAGCCATGTGCCTTATTTTCTCGGAAGTTTTCGCCTGCGGAACGCAATTATGATGTCGGCAATCGGGAGTTGTTGGCTATGAAGTGGGCATTTGAGGAGTGGCGACATTGGCTTGAGGGGGCCAAGCACCGTATTGTGGTCCTGACCGATCATAAGAATCTGATTTACCTCGAGTCTGCCAAACGGCTGAATCCTAGACAGGCTCGATGGTCCCTGTTTTTGTCCCGTTTTGATTTTGTGGTCTCATACATTCCTGGTACTAAGAATGTTAAGGCAGATGCCCTCTCTAGGAGTTTTTTTCCTGATTCCCCTGGGGTTCTTGAGCCGGTCGGCATTTTGAAGGAAGGGGTTATTCTTTCTGCCATCTCCCCTGATTTACGACGGGTTCTTCAGGAATTTCAGGCTAATAAACCTGACCGCTGTCCAGTGGGGAAACTGTTTGTTCCTGATAGATGGACTAGTAAAGTGATTTCTGAGGTTCATTGTTCTGTGTTGGCTGGCCATCCTGGGATTTTTGGTACCAGAGATTTGGTTGGTAGTTCCTTTTGGTGGCCTTCTTTGTCATGGGATGTGCGTTCTTTTGTGCAGTCCTGAGGGATTTGTGCGCGGGCTAAGCCTTGCTGTTCCCGCACTAGT
This sequence comes from Ranitomeya imitator, assembly GCF_032444005.1. NCBI lineage: Eukaryota > Metazoa > Chordata > Amphibia > Anura > Dendrobatidae > Ranitomeya > Ranitomeya imitator. The sequence continues at coordinate 227,548,904 of NC_091287.1, read as the reverse complement.
GGGTTCTGCCTTTGCCGGTCCCTGAGAGACCTTGGACGCATATTTCTATGGATTTTATTTCAGAGCTTCCGGTTTCCCAGAGGATGTCTGTTATCTGGGTGGTTTGTGACCGGTTTTCTAAGATGGTTCATTTGGTACCTTTGCCTAAATTGCCTTCCTCTTCTGATTTGGTTCCGTTGTTTTTTCAGCATGTGGTTCTTTTGCATGGCATTCCGGAGAATATTGTGCCTGATAGAGGTTCCCAGTTTGTTTCTAGGTTTTGGCGGGCCTTTTGTGCTAGGCTGGGCATTGATTTGTCTTTTTCTTCCGCATTTCATCCTCAGACAAATGGCCAGACCGAGCAAACTAATCAGACTTTGGAAACCTATTTGAGATGCTTTGTGTCTGCTGATCAGGATGATTGGGTGGCTTTCTTACCATTGGCTGAGTTTGCCCTTAATAATCGGGCTAGTTCTGCTACCTTGGTTTCGTCTTTTTTTTGTAATTTTGGTTTTCATCCTCATTTTTCTTCAGGGCAGGTGAACCTTCTGATTGTCCTGGTGTGGATTCTGTGGTTGACAGGCTGCAGCAGATTTGGGCTCATGTGGTGGACAATTTGGTGTTGTCTCAGGAGGAGGCTCAGCGTTTTGCTAACCGTCGTCGGTGTGTTGGTTCCCGGCTTCGGGTTGGGGATTTCGTCTGGTTGTCTTCCCGTCATGTTCCTATGAAGGTTTCTTCCCCTAAGTTCAAGCCTCGGTTTATTGGTCCTTATAAGATTTCTGAAATTATCAATCCAGTGTCTTTTCGTTTGGCCCTTCTAGCCTCTTTTTCCATCCATAATGTTTTCCATAGATCTTTGTTGCGGAGGTATGTGGTGCCCGTTGTTCTCTCTGTTGATCCTCCGGCTCTGGTGTTGATTGATGGGGAGTTGGAATATGTGGTTGAGAAGATTTTGGATTCTCGTTTTTCGAGGCGGAAGCTTCAGTATCTGGTCAAATGGAAGGGTTATGGCCAGGAGGATAATTCTTGGGTTGTTGCCTCCGATGTTCATGCTGACGATTTGGTTCATGCCTTTCATTTGGCTCGTCCTGATCGGCCTGGGGGCTCTGGTGAGGGTTCGGTGACCCCTCCTCAAGGGGGGTACTGTTGTGAATTCTGCTCTTGGGCTCCCTCCGGTGGTTATGAGTGGTAGTGCTGCTGTCTGTGGATCGCAGCATCTATTAGGTGTGTTCACTTTTTGCAATTTGAACTCAGCTATTTAGTCCTGCTTGATCATTTAGTCAGTGCCAGATGTCCATTGTTTTTGGAAGATTCACATCCCTTTCTGGTCTCTGCTGTTTGCTGTGCTTTTCTTCAAAGATAAGTCCTGGCTTTGTTTCTGCTGTCCACATGCTGTGGGCCTTATAGTTCTGTGCATTTTTATGTATTGTCTTGTCCAGCTTGTCTGTGAAAGGATTTTTTGCAGCCAAGCGGTATCTCTGGAGATGCAGATATACCCTCCATTAGTCTTTAGTCAGATGTGGAGTTTTGTATTTTCTGTGGTGGATATTTTCTAGTGTTTTAATACTGAATGCATAGTTCTCTGTACTATACTTTCTATTTAGCTAGAATGGCCTCCTCTGCTAAATTCTGATTTCAGTCTGCGTATGTCATTTCCCTCTCCTCTCACAGTCAATATTTGTGGGGGGCTGTCTTTCCTTTGGGGATTTTCTCTGAGGCAAGATAGTTTTCCGTTTCTATCTTTAGGGGTATTTAGTCCTCAGGCTGTGTCGAGGTGTCTAGGGAGCGTTAGGTACATCCCACGGCTACATCTAGTTGTGTTGTTAAGTTCAGGGTCTGCGTTCAGTACAGGTACCACCTTCTCCAGAGTATGTCTCATGCTGCTCCTAGGCCACCAGATCATAACACTACGGCTCATGTGAGAACCATCACCGCCGCTGTGTGCTGGGAATGCTTGAACCCAGGGCCGGTGTCAGCACCCGGCGCACCTGGGCAAATGCCGGGGCCCTGGTGAGACGGGGGGGGGCCCATTTAAGTTAGTGTACTGTGTAACTATACATCCCTGCTGTGTGTGACTGACTCAGACTCAGTCATTCAAATCCCTCATACCGGCGCCCAGCGGGCGGCGGCGCCTCGGCAGCAGACAGCACAGAGTTCCGACTCGGGTTTCGCTGGCGCCTGGAGCTGCGCAGCTGCAATACTCACCACCAGTCACCTCCGCCGGCCCGTCACCATGGATATACAATACAGAGAGTCACTTCCAGGCGACCCCGGGTCATCTGTCCTGTCACTTCCGGTCGCCGCCCTCGTCATCCTAAGAGGCGGCAAGAAGAGCTCACACAGTCACAGCAGAAGATCTTCCTGCGTTCGTTCCACTACAAGTCCACCACCACAGGTCCAGCAGCGGCAGCGCCAAGCAGGAGAAGAAGAGCAGCATCTCCCTGTGTCCACAACGAGGGTGACGGACGGCGCCGAGTGAAGCAGTGAGTGAGTGACTTGTCTTTGGTGACGGTCCCAACGCTGCGCATTGCGGGGGTGGGGGGGAATGGTTATGGGATGCAGCCTGCTGACTGCCTGAGCCTGCTGCGTGCATCCTGCCAAGCTGTATTGCTTCATTCAGAGTTTGTGAACCTTATCACAGGGCTGTGCTATACTACGTGCGCTGTGCTGTATACTACGTGGGCTGTGTTTCTTTGTTATATACTGCGTGGGCCTCGTTGTGTTATATACTGCTTGGCTATGTTATATACTGCGTGGCTATGTTATATACTGTGTGGCTGTGTTATATATTACGTGGCTGTGCTATATACTGCGTGGCTGTGTTTTATACTGCGTGGCTGTGTTATATACTATATGGGCTGTTATATGCTACGTGGGCTGTGCTATATACTACATGGCTGTTCTATATACTACGTGTGCTGTGTTATATACTACGTGGGCTGTTATATGCTACGTGGGCTGTGCTATATACTACGTGGCTGTGTTATATACTATGTGGGCAGTGTTATATACTATATGGCTGTGTTATACGCGATCATGAATCGTGGTATGTGTTAAAGGAGAGGCCCACTGAGACTCTTTTGCCTGGGCCCTAAAAAACCTGGAGTCGGCCCTGCTTGAACCAAACGGTCTACAAGAGTTGCTTGTTTGGTAGCCAATATTTGCTCAAGGTTCTCATGTGGCATGATATTTTGTAATTTTCCTGTAAATCGTGGATCCAGGAGGCAGGCCAACCAGTAACCGTCATCGGTCATCATTTTGATAATGCGGGGGTCCCTTTTTAGGATATGCAAGGCATACTCAGCCATGTGGGCCAATGCTCCAGGTGTCAATTCACTGCTTGTTCTGGGTTGAGGAGCACTTTCTTGCAAATCAACATCACTTGTGTCCCGTAAAAACCCTGTACCTGACTTTGCAACGCCACCAGTTTCTATTGACCCTTGTGAAGCATCCTCCTCCCATAAATATTCATGCCCATCATCCTCCTCCTCTTCGTCCACCACCTCGTCCAGGAGAGTTCCCTGAGCAGACAATGGCTGACTGTCATGAAGGCTTCCCTCCTTCTCAGCTGCAGACGCCAGCTCGTAAATGTGCGTCAAACTTTGCATTAGCAGACACATTAGTGGGATGCTCATGCTTATGATGGCGTCGTCTGCACTTACCAGCCGTGTGCATTCCTCAAAACACTGAAGGACTTGACAGAGGTCTTGGAGCTTCAACCACTGCACACCAGACAACTCCATGTCTGCCATCCAAGTGCCTGCCTGTGTATGTGTATCCTCCCACAAATTAATTCTAGCACGTCTCTGTTCGCACAGCCTCTGAACCATGTGCAGTGTGGAGTTCCACCTTGTTGCAACGTCGATTATTAGGTGGTGCTGGAGAAGATTTAGCGATGGCTGATGGTTCAGCATACGGCTGGAGTGTATGGGCGACTGGCGGATGTGCGAGCAAAGTCTTCGCACCTTCAGGAGCAGGGCTGGTAACTCCAGATAATTTTTGAGGAAGCACTGCACCACCAGGTTCAAGGTGTGAGCCAGGCAAGGTATGTGTTTAAGTTCTGAAAGGGCTATGGCAGCCATAAAATTCCTTACGTTATCACTGACTACCTTGCCTGCCTCAAGATGTACACTGCCCAGTCATGACTGAGTTTGTTGCAGCAAGTACTCGGCCAGTACTTCCGCGGTGTGTCTGTTGTCACCGAAACACTTCATTTCTAACACAGCCTGCTGACGCTTACCACTAGCTGTTCGATAATGTGACACCTCGTGTGCAACACTGGCAGCTGCGGATGGAGTGGTCGTGCGACTGCGCTCTGTGGATGAGCTTTTGCTTCTGGAGGAGGAGGTGTGTTGAATGCCTACAGCCAACTGTTTCCTAGACCATGGGTTAGGCAGAACTGTCCCACTATGGCTGTGCCTTGTGGACCCTGCATCCACCACATTATCCCAGTGCGCCGTGAAGGACATGTAACGTCCCTGGCCATGCCTACTGGTCCATGCATCTGTTGTGAGGTGCACCTTTCCACTGACTGATTGCCTCAGTGCATGGACAATGTGGTCTTTAACATGCTGGTGGAGGGCTGAGATGGCTTTTCTAGCAAAGAAGTGTTGACTGGGTAGTTCATAGAGTGGTACTGCGTAGGCCATCAGGGCTTTGAAAACTTCGCTTTCAACCAACCGGTAGGGCATCATCTCTAACGATATTATTCTAGTAATGTGGGCGTTGACACCCTGTGTAGGCGGATGTTATGATCCGGTGACCGCTTTACCGGTTTACCGTTGAAACACGTTGTGGCAAACGACATATGTTGTCTGAGTTTCCTTCAGCGCTCCTGGGACTGATTTCTGTTTGACACACATTCTTATCCTCCTTTGGAGGTATTCAGCTGGAGCTGCGGTGGTGCTCGACAACTCCCTTTCATCTCCCCTTCCCTGGGTCAATTCCTCTGCGCTCCCCTCTGACTGCTTTCACTTATTTTGCTTCTTCATTCCCTAGGAGCGGAAAGACACACATAGGCAGAAAACAGAATTTAGCACAAGAGGCCACTCTAGCCAAAAATAGGAAAGGATAGGACAGAGTACTGTGTGGTCAGTATTAAAACCCTTCCAAAAATATCCACAGCAGATTATGCAAAAATTCCTCCATCTAACTAAAGACGTGGAACGTATATCTGCAACTCCAGAGAATCCTACACTCAGAACAGGAATACAATCAAAAAACAAGCACACAGCAAGTGTGCCATAGAAAAAGAAACAGACACTTATCTTTGCTGAATTGGCAGCTAAGCAGGAGAAGCCAGACAGAGGTCCAACACATTCCAAGAAACATTGACAACTGGCAAGGACTAATGAATCCTGCAAACCTAAATACCCCAGTCAGAATTGCAATCAGCAGATACACCTGTCAGGACTGCAGCCCAGGGACAACTGCATTACCACCTACAACCACCGGAGGAAGCCCAAAAGCAGAATTCACAACAGTACCCCCCCTTGAGGAGGGGTCACCGAACCCTCACCAGAGCCCCCAGGCCAATCAGGATGAACCAGATGAAAGGCACGAACCAAATCAGCGGCATGGACATCAGAGGCAAAAACCCAAGAATTATCCTCCTGGCCATAACCCTTCCATTTGACCAGATACTGAAGCTTCCGCCTCGAAAAACGGGAATCCAAAATCTTCTCAACAACATATTCCAACTCCCCATCAACCAACACAGGGGCCGGAGGATCAACAGAGGGAACAACGGGCTCCACATATTTCCGCAATAAAGATCTATAGAAGACATTATGGATCGCAAAAGAGGCCGGAAGCGCCAGTTGAAAAGACCCCGGATTAATAATCTCAGAAATCCTATAAGGACCAATAAACCGAGGCTTAAACTTAGGAGAAGAAACCTTCATAGGAACATGACTGGAAGACAACCAGACCAGATCCCTAACCCGAAGCCGGGAACCAACACACCGACGACGGTTAGCAAAACGTTGAGCCTCCTCCTGAGACAACACCAAATTGTCCACCACATGAGCCCAAATCTGCTGCAACCTGTCAACCACAGAATCCACACCAGGACAGTCAGAAGGCTCAACTTGCCCAGGAGAAAAACGAGGATGAAAACCAAAATTACAAAAGAAAGGCGAAACCAAAGTAGCCGAACTAGCCCGATTATTAAGGGCAAATGCGGCCAATGGCAAGAAAGCCACCCAATCATCCTGATCAGCAGACACAAAGCATCTCAAATAAGTCTCCAAAGTCTGATTAGTTCGCTCGGTCTGAGGATGAAACGCAGAAGAAAAAGACAAATCAATGCCCCGCCTAGCACAAAAGGCCCGCCAAAACCTAGAAACAAACTGGGAACCTCTGTCGGACACAATATTCTTCGGAATACCATGCAAACGGACCACATGCTGAAAGAACAACGGAACCAAATTCGAAGAGGAAGGCAATTTAGGCAAAGGCACCAAATGAACCATCTTAGAGAACCGGTCACAAACAACCCAGATAACCAACATCCTCTGGGAAACCGGAAGATCAGAGATAAAATCCATAGAAATATGCGTCCAGGGCCTCTCAGGGACCGGCAATGGCAAAAGCAACCCACTAGCACGGGAACAACAAGGCTTGGCCCATGCACAAGTCCCACAGGACTGCACAAAAGAACGCACATCACGCGACAAAGAAGGCCACCAAAAGGACCTACCAACCAAGTCTCTGGTACCAAAAATGCCAGGATGACCAGCCAACACGGAACAGTGAACCTCAGAAATCACTCTGCTAGTCCATCTGTCAGGAACAAACAGTTTCCCCACAGGACAGCGGTCAGGTTTGTCAGCCTGAATTTCGTGAAGAACCCGTCGTAAATCAGGGGAAATGGCAGAAAGGACCACCCCTTCTTTCAGAATACCGTCCGGTTCTAAGACCTCAGGAGAATCAGGCAAAAAACTTCTAGAGAGGGCATCAGCCTTAATGTTCTTAGAACCCAGAAGGTACGAGACCACAAAATCAAAACGGGAAAAAAACAAGGACCATCGAGCCTGTCTAGGATTCAGCTGTTTGGCAGACTCGAGGTAAATCAAATTCTTATGATCGGTCAAGCGCCCAATACGGTGCTTAGCTCCCTCAAGCCAATGTCGCCACTCCTCAAACGCCCACTTCATAGCCAACAATTCCCGATTGCCGACATCATAATTGCATTCAGCAGGCGAAAACTTACGGGAAAAGAAGGCACATGGTTTCATTAAGGAACACACAGGATCCCTCTGAGACAAAACGGCCCCTGCCCCAATCTCAGAAGCGTCAACCTCAACCTGAAACGGAAGAGAAACATCCGGTTGGCGCAACACCGGAGCAGAAGTAAATCGACGTTTAAGCTCCTGAAAGGCAGAGACAGCCACAGAGGACCAATTCGCCACATCAGCGCCTTTCTTCGTCAAATCGGTCAAGGGTTTAACCACGCTGGAAAAATTAGCAATGAAACGGCGATAAAAATTTGCAAAACCCAAAAATTTCTGAAGGCTCTTCACGGATGTGGGCTGAATCCAATTATGAATGGCCTGAACCTTAACCGGATCCATCTCTATAGACGAGGGAGAAAAAATGAAGCCCAAAAAAGAAACCTTCTGCACCCCAAAGAGACACTTAGACCCTTTCACAAACAGGGCATTGTCACGAAGGATCTGAAATACCATCCTGACCTGTTCCACATGAGACTCCCAATCATCGGAAAAAATCAAAATATCGTCCAAATATACAATCAAGAACTTATCAATATAAGTCTGGAAGATATCATGCATGAAGGAATGAAAAACAGATGGAGCATTAGTGAGCCCGAATGGCATCACAAGGTATTCAAAATGGCCTTCGGGCGTGTTAAACGCAGTTTTCCATTCATCACCCTGCTTAATACGCACAAGATTATATGCCCCCCGAAGGTCAATCTTCGTAAACCAACTAGCTCCCTTAATCCTAGCAAACAAATCGGTAAGCAAAGGTAAAGGGTATTGAAACGTGACCGTGATTTTATTCAAGAGGCGATAATCAATACAGGGTCTCAAGGAACCATCTTTTTTAGCAACAAAAAAGAACCCCGCTCCCAACGGTGAAGAAGATGGCCGAATATGTCCTTTCTCCAAAGACTCCTTAATATAGCTCCGCATGGCGGTATGTTCAGGCACAGACAGGTTGAAAAGTCGACCCTTAGGAAACTTACAGCCTGGAATCAAGTCAATAGCACAATCGCAGTCCCTGTGCGGTGGAAGGAAACTGGACTTGGGCTCATCGAATACATCCTGAAAATCAGACAAAAACTCTGGAATTTCAGAAGAGGAAGAAGAGGAGATTGATATCAAAGGAACATCATTATGAACCCCCTGACAACCCCAACTAATCACCGACATGGACTTCCAATCCAACACAGGATTATGTACCTGCATCCATGGAAAACCCAGCACGATAGCATCATGCAAATTATGCAACACCAGAATTCGACAATCTTCCTGATGGGCTGGCGCCATGCGCATGGTCTCCTGTGTCCAAAGCTGGGGCTTATTTTTAGCCAAGGGTGTAGCATCAATGCCCCTTAAAGGAGTAGGGTTCTGCAAAGGCTGCAAGGGAAAACCACAACGCCTGGCAAACTCAAAGTTCATTAAGTTCAAGGCGGCGCCTGAATCCACAAACGCCATGACAGAAAATGATGACAATGAGCAGATCAAGGACACAGATAACAGAAATTTAGGTTGTACAGTACTGATGGTAAATGAACTAGCGATCCTCTTTGTCCGCTTAGGGCAGACTGAAATGACATGAGAAGCATCGCCACAATAGTAACACAACCTATTCTGACGTCTGAATCCTTGTCGTTCCGTTCTAGACAGAATCCTATCACACTGCATTGGCTCAGGACAACGCCACAGCGCGCACAGTTCTGCGCTCCCGCAAGCGCCGGTCAATCTGAATTGCCAGAGACATAGAATCACTCAGACAGGAAGGTGTGGGAAACCCCACCATAACATCTTTAACGGATTCAGAAAGACCCTTTTTGAAAATTGCCGCCAAAGCATCATTATTCCATTTAGTCAACACAGACCATTTTCTGAATTTCTGACAATACAATTCTGCCGCCTCTTGACCCTGAGACAGGGCCAACAAGGTCTTCTCAGCTTGATCCACAGAATTAGGTTCATCATATAGTAATCCTAAGGCCTGAAAAAAGGAGTCTACATTAAGCAAAGCCGGATTTCCAGATTCCAGGGAAAACGCCCAATCCTGCGGATCGCCACGCAGCAGGGAGATGACGATTTTAACCTGCTGAATGGAATCACCGGAGGATCGAGGTCTCAAAGCAAAAAACAGTTTACAGTTGTTTTTAAAACTCAACAATTTGGACCTGTCACCAAAAAACAAATCAGGAGTAGGAATCTTCGTTTCTAAAACAGGTGTCTGAACAATATAATCAGAAATAACCTGTACCCTAGCAGCAAGCTGGTCTAAAAGAGAAGCTAATTCCTGAACATCCATGCTAGCACAAGACTCCTCAGCCACCCAGAGATAAAGAGGGAAGAGAAGACAAAACAGACTGAAGAAAAAAAATGGCTCAACACCTTTCTTCCCTTCTTCTGAGATGCATTTAACTCATTGTTGGCCAGTTGTACTGTTATGATCCGGTGACCTTGGAGCAGCATTAAAACTTTCACTGGAGTAGGTGGTAACTGTACTGACCGCAAATCCTGATCTTAACACTGCAACTAGAAGTAGCCGTGGGGTGTACCTAACAAACCCTAGACACCTCGTCACAGCCGGAGGACTAAATACCCCTAAAGATGGAAATAGGAATTCTACCTTGCCTCAGATCAGAACCCCAAAGGATAGGCAGCCCCCCACAAATATTGGCTGTGAGTAGGAGAGGAAAGACACACAGAGGCAGAAAACAGGATTTAGCACAAGAGGCCACTCTAGCTAAAACAGGAAAGGATAGGACAGAGTACTGTGCGGTCAGTATTAAAACCCTTCCAAAAATATCCACAGCAGATTATGCAAAAATTCCTCCATCTAACTAAAGACGTGGAACGTATATCTGCAACTCCAGAGAATCCTACACTCATAGCAGGAATACAATCAAAAAACAAGCACACAGCAAGTGTGCCATAGAAAAAGAAACAAACACTTATCTTTGCTGAATTGGCAGCTAAGCAGGAGAAGCCAGACAGAGGTCCAACACCTTTCAAGAAACATTGACAACTGGAAAGGACTAATGAGTCCTGCAAACCTAAATACCCCAGTCAGAATTGCAATCAGCAGATACACCTGTCCAGGACTGCAGCCCAGGGACAACTGCATTACCACCTACAACCACTGGAGGGAGCCCAAAAGCAGAATTCACAACAGGCGGATGACAGGATGAGTTCTTTCTTTTCCTAACGAGAGTCTATTGTAGGGTGAGCTGGACTGGAGAGGTGCATATGGTGGAACTAGCGGTGGTGGTGGTGGACATGGCGGATTGAGAGAGGTTTGGTGATGGTATTCTCGATGTTGGCCTACATACAGTGTTTCCTACCAAGAATCTTGTGATTCCCTGACTGCTTTGGCCTTGCGACAATACCTCGACATTTACTGCTAGTGTTGTCCTAACCGGTGGGCTTACAGTGAAGTAAGCAATGTAGCGTTGCTGGCTACCTTCATTCTGAGCATGTGCACCAACGGTACGGGACGTTTGGTAGTTAGTCCAGGCTTGCAAGTGCATGCTGGTTAAATGTCTAAGCATGCACGTTATATTTAAATTTTGGAGATTCTTCCCTCTGCTAAAGGTCTTTGAGCATTTCTTACAGATAACTTTGCAGTGATCATTTGGATCTTGGTTAAAAAATTCCCACACTGCACTCTTCCTATTATGGAATACCTTTTCAGGCATTGCACACTGTGCTACTTTAACCGGATGGCCACGCTGTCCTAAAACTGTTTTTCATTTTGACAAACGTTTTTGGCCAGATACGGGCCTGCCAGATAAAAGCTGTTGCGATGTAGATGGCTGCTGCGGATCATCCTCCTCCGCTTCTGAGCTACTGGCAGCGGCACCCTCTTCCCCCAATGGATGCCAATCTGGTCAACAACTGGGTCATCTATCACCTCATCTTCAATTTCATGTGCACCTTCCTCTGTGTCACCGTGTAAGGTGCTATAGCATTCGGGACGGGGCACCACAGTCTCATCAGGGTCAGATTCTGGCTCAGTACACTGCGAGGGCAATGTAGTGATCTGAGTCAATGGAACAGCATAATAATCTAGCTGTGGCTGTGCATCTGTGCACTCCATGTCCGATTCATCTTGTAATGGGCTTTTAACAATTTCCCTCTCTAACCCAGGCACGGTATGTGTAAAGAGCTCCATGGAGTAAACTGTAGTGTTGCCTGCCGCATCCTTCACTTTTGGTTTGGGTGAAGGACCCAAGGAAGTGACTTGTTCCTGACCGTAAGCATCCACTGATGTCTCGCTGCTTTTATATTTCGAACTTTCAGAAGAGGAGGCAAAAGAGCTAGAGACTGAGTCAGCAAGGAAAGCCAAAACTTTTTCCTGCTGCTCCGTCTTTAAAAGCTGTTTTCCTACTCCCAGATAAGTGAGCCTTCGAGGCCTTGTGTAGCCAGATGATGACGATGGCTCAACACCTTGAGCCTTCGGTGCTATTTTGCTTTTCCCACTACCACCAGATGCTCCACCACCACCACCATCAGTATCAGCTGGCAACGACCGCCCACGGCCTCTTCCACCAGACTTCCTCATTTTTGGAAAAATCTAACCAAAATAACAACCGTTATATGGTACTGTGAAACAAGGTAGAAGGTGTATATAAACTTGTTGAGAATTTAAATCTCCCTTTTTTTGGGGGGGAGACTGCACCAAAACTCAGGCCACAATGTAAGTGGCAGAACGTGGCTGGAAGATGTACGACAAACTAACAGAACTGACGTAGATCCACTTAGTACCATTTTAAATCTCCCTTTTTGGTCGGGAAACTGCGACAAAACTCTTGCCCAGTGTATTACACTACACAATGTAAGTGGCAGAACGTGGCTGGAAGATGTACGACAAACTAACAGAACTGACGTAGATCCACTTAGTGCCAATTTAAATCTCCCTTTTTTGGGGGGGAGACTGCAACAAAACTCAGGCCCAGTGTATTACACTACACAATGCAAGTGGCAGAACGTGGCTGGAAGATGTACGACAAACTAACAGAACTGACGTAGATCCACTTAGTACCATTTTAAATCTCCCTTTTTGGGGTGGGAGACTGCGACAAAACTCAGGCCCAGTGTATTACACTACACAATGCAAGTGGCAGAACGTGGCTGGAAGATGTACGACAAACTAACAGAACTGACGTAGATCCACTTAGTGCCAATTTAAATCTCCCTTTTTGGGGGGGAGACTGCGACAAAACTCAGGCCCAGTGTATTACACTACACAATGCAAGTGGCAGAACGTGGCTGGAAGATGTACGACAAACTAACAGAACTGACGTAGATCCACTTAGTGCCAATTTAAATCTCCCTTTTTTGGGGGGGAGACTGCAACAAAACTCAGGCCCAGTGTACTACACTACACAATGTAAGTGGCAGAACGTGGCTGGAAGATATACGACAAACTAACAGAACTGACGTAGATCCACTTAGTGCCAATTTAAATCTCCCTTTTTTGGGGGGGAGACTGTGACAAAACTCAGGCCCAGTGTATTACACTACACAATGTAAGTGGCAGAACATGGCTGGAAGATATACGACAAACTAACAGAACTTATGTAGATCCACTTAGTGCCATTTTAAATCTCCCTTTTTGGGGGGGAAACTGCAACAAAACTCAGGCTCAGTGTATTACACTACACAATGTAAGTGGCAGAACGTGGCTGGAAGATGTATGACAAACAAACAGAACTGACGTAGATCCACTTAGTGCCAATTTAAATCTCCCTTTTTTGGGGGGGAGACTGCAACAAAACTCAGGCCCAGTGTACTACACTACACAATGTAAGTGGCAGAACGTGGCTGGAAGATATACGACAAACTAACAGAACTGACGTAGATCCACTTAGTGCCAATTTAAATCTCCCTTTTTGGGGGGGCAGACTGCGACAAAACTCAGGCCCAGTGTATTACACTACACAATGTAAGTGGCAGAACGTGGCTGGAAGATGTAAGACAAACTAACAGAACTGACGTAGATCCACTTAGTGCCAAGTGCTTAGTGCTGCCCGCTGCCTTGGGGTCATACTTGATACCGAGCTTTCATTCACCCCCCACATCCGATCACTGGCTCGCTCTTCTTATCTGCATCTCAAAAACATTTCTAGAATTCGCCCTTTTCTTACTTTCGACTCTGCAAAAACTCTTACTGTTTCACTTATTCATTCTCGTCTGGACTATTGTAACTATCTACTAATTGGCCTCCCTCTTACCAAACTTTCCCCTCTCCAATCTGTCCTGAATGCTGCAGCCAGGATCATATTCCTCACCAACCGTTACACCGATGCCTCTACCTTGTGCCAGTCATTACACTGGTTACCCATCCACTCAAGAATCCAGTACAAAAATACTACCCTCATCCACAAAGCACTCCATGGCTCACCACCACCCTACATCTCCTCTCTGGTCTCAGTCTACCACCCTACCCTTGCCCTCCGCTCCGCTAATGACTTCAGGTTAGCATCCTCAATAATCAGAACCTCCCATTCCCGTCTCCAAGACTTTACACATGCTGCGCCGATTCTTTGGAATGCACTACCTAGGTTAATACGATTAATCCCCAATCCCCACAGTTTTAAGCGTGCCCTAAAAACTCATTTGTTCAGATTGGCCTACCGCCTCAATGCATTAACCTAACTATCCCTGTGTGGCCCATTCAAAAATCAAAAACATAATCAGGTTCCTCGCAACATGTTCTCATACACTTTATGCAGTTATTAGCCCTCTGTGTCTGTACTGTTACTTACTTAGGCAGTTAACTGGTTCATGCAGATTTACATGAACACCTGAGCCTTACACTATGGCTGGTCCGAATAACTAAAGCAATTGTTACCATCCACCTCTCGTGTCTCCCCTTTTCCTCATAGTTTGTAAGCTTGCGAGCAGGGCCCTCATTCCTCTTGGTATCTATTTTGAACTGTGATTTCTGTTATGCTGTAATGTCTATTGTCTGTACAAGTCCCCTCTATAATTTGTAAATCGCTGCGGAATATGTTGGCGCCATATAAATAAAATTATTATTATTATTATCTCCCTTTTTGGGGGGGGAGACTGCGACATAACTTAGGCCCAGTGTATTACACTACACAATGTAAGCGGCAGAACGTGGCTGGAAGATATATCAAAAAATACAAGGGCTGTAGTACAATTTCAATCTCCCTACAATGATCTCAGGACAAGTATGGCATTAATAAAAAGGACTGCTGCACACAAAAGTGTGAACAAATAATCAAGATAACTGTGCAGAAAGGAGCAACAGGATTTTTGCTTTTAAAAAAGCAGTTGGTTTGCACAGCGGCGTACAAACAGAAATGCAGCTATCAAGGAGTCTTGTAAGGCAGCCTAATAAGCTACAGCGCTGATGCACAAAAATATAAACTCCACTGTCCCTGCAAAGAAAAGGTGGTGTTGGACAGTGGAAATCGCTACAGCACAAGCAGTTTCGGGACTTAATCTTCCCTCCCTAACTATATCCCTTCTTCTGATGCAGCTGCAGCAACCTCTCCCTATGCTAAGATCGGCAGAAGTAAGATGGCGGTCGGCGTGCACGCCCCTTTATAGCCCCTGTGACGCCGCAGAAAGCAAGCCAATCACTGTCATGCCCTTCTCTAAGATGGTGGGGACCGAGACCTATGTCATCACACTGCCCAAACTCTGCGTCCTCCTTCATTGGATGAAAAATGGCGCTGAAAACGTCATACGAAACGCGACTTTGGCACACTGATGGCCGATCCCACACTAGGATCGGGTCGGGTTTCACAAAACCCGACTTTGCCGAAAGTCGGCAATTTTTGAATGTGTCCGATCCGTTTCGCTCAACCCTAGTAATAGCTACAAAAAGTTTGTGATACTATCGGTTTTACATCTTTGGGCACATCCATTTTTTTTTGTCCCCAAAAAACCTAAATAAAGATCACCAAACACTCCACTTTACAGTTGTGTAGGCCACATTAGCTCATGTTAAAGTCTAGTCCACACTTTATAAAATTAGTGTTTCCTATACCTGTTAGCAGCTGTTCAGGAATAAGCACACTAACCCCTTAGTACTTTTCTGCCTATCTTTATCAGTCTACCAAGATGAAGAAGGCAGGGAGTAAGGCACGTGGTCGTGGTCGTAGGCGTGGAGTTTCAGCAGGGAGAGAACGTGGGGATTCTGTGCCTGCTGCAGGCACCAGTGACTCAGCATCCCCCAGTTTTACCAGGGAACAGTCCTTTATGTGCAGCTTTGTAGTAGCTTGCTGTACCCGACTGCTGCAGGACGAACAAATTGAAACCGTTGTCAGATGGATGGCAGTTAACGCATCGACTTCAATTAGAGCCACATCCTCTCAGGTCCAGAGCACTGAAGAGCACCCATCTGTCTCTTCACCACCTGCCAAATTGCCCAGGCAGTCAGAGAGCTCTGGACAGGAGCCATCTCTACTTCTGTTCTCTGAATCTCTTGGCTTGGAAAGAGGGGGCCAGCCAAGCAGCATTCAAGAAACGGAAGAAGAGGCAGTATGCAGTGATACGCAACTGCTTTGTCTCTCTGAATCTGAAGAGGCGGGTGGGCCAGTGGCTACGGTCAGCACACCTCAGTACACATCTGATGATGAGACTCAGGTGCCACTTTCTGGTGCGTACTGTGCTGCCGAGACTACTCAAGAGAAGCAGTTGTTGGAAAAGGGTAGTGTAGATGATGAGGTCCTTGACCCATCATGGCGTGAGGTACAGGAAGGTGGTGAGAGCTGCTCTGAGGAAGAGATTCCCCGAACGGTCCAAAGAGGGAGAGGGAGGGGGAAGACTGCGGTGCCTGTAGCCTCCACTTCGGCACCCACTAGGAGCATGTCTCTTCCGAAAGCCAAAGCGGGTGCTCCCAAGACTTGCAGTGCCTGGTCCTTTTTTGACACAGTTGCAGATGACATTTGCTTTGTCAAATGCAAGCTGTGTAATCAGAAAGTCAAGAGGGAAAAGTGTCAGCAACCTCAATACCACAAATATGTGGAAACATGTGCGGACCAAGCACGTGGTGGAGTTACAAAAACACACTGAAGACCTAGGCCAACCTACAGCGCCACCTACCACCTCTTCAGCTCATGTTGTAGCCTCTTCCTCCAGCTCACACACAGCTGGTTCAGCTTCCTCACAGGATCGCCATGGAAGAACCTCTGGCACTGTTGTACAGAGACCCAGTGTAATTCCACCCACAGCACCATGTTCCCTGTCATCCTCACACTCCTAGCCCAGTCTACAGCCATCGGTAGTACAGGCATGGGAGAAAAGGCGGCCATTCTCATCAAACCACCCCCGAGCACAGGATCTGAATGCTGGCATTGCAAAACTACTGTTCCTTGAAATGCTATCATTCAGGCTAGTGGAGACTGACACCTTCCATAACTTCATGACATTGGCAGTCCCACAATACAATGTGCCCAGCCACTTTTATTTCAGCAGGCAAGCCGTCCATGCCCTGCAAAAGCATGTGGAAGGAAACATTAAACATGCGTGGACCAGTCACCATGGAGAGGGGCGATACCTTTCCCTCACTGCCCATTAGGTAAATGTTGTGGAGCCGGGTACAGATCTTGAGAGGGCGCTGTACGTGTTCTGCCAACTCCAAGGATTGCTGGAATCCAGTCTGTACACATTGACTCCTCCTCATACTCCAATTCCTCTGAATCAGCGCTGCTGGACCCGTCACGGTCTACCTCCACCTTGACCCGTGAACGCTTACCTGTTATGACCGATATGAGCACAGCCATGGCCAAATGTCAACAGGCCATATTGAAATTAATTTCTTTGGGGAATCGAAGCCACACAGCGCAGGAGCTCTGGAATGCCATCAAGCAGGAGAGCGACGTGTGGTTTGTGCC
Organism: Ranitomeya imitator; assembly: GCF_032444005.1. Taxonomy (NCBI): domain Eukaryota; kingdom Metazoa; phylum Chordata; class Amphibia; order Anura; family Dendrobatidae; genus Ranitomeya; species Ranitomeya imitator. The sequence continues at coordinate 227,531,842 of NC_091287.1, read as the reverse complement.
AGCGAATCTCCAGCCAGGCATGGTAGTGTGTGACAATGGCCGAAATCTGGTGGCAGCTCTGGGCCTAGGCACCCTCACTCACATCCCATGTCTGGCACATGTGCTCAACTTGGTCGTGCAGAGTTTTTTGAGGGACTATCCAGATCTTGATGCACTGCTGCACAAGGTCCGCCTAGAGTGCATTCACTTGCGGTGTTCCAGCATGGCATTGCAGCTCTGCAGTGCCGATTCCACCTTCCGGAGCATTGCATCATATGTGACCTACCCACCAGGTGGAATTCAACGTTACATATGTTGGATCGGTTGTGTGAGCAGCAGGCAGCAGTAATGGAGTACCAGCTGCATCAGGCGCAAAAAAGTCACACTGGCGCCGTTCACACTTCACCACCACTGAGTGGACCTCTATGTAGGACATCTGCCACGTTTTGTGTTCCTTTGATGATTCCACGCGGATGGCGAGTGCAGATGATGCACTAGTCAGCATGACTATCCCCCTTATCTGCCTGCTTGAAAAAACACTGCAAGCACTAAGGGAGGAGGTTGTGGAAGAGGTGGAGGATGAGGAGTCACAAATGCCATCACCTTCTGGACAGTCTACGCAACGTGGTTCCTCAAAGAGGCCTCGGCAGGGGACACTTTGTGAAGAGGATGAGGAGGAGTCAATAGAGGAGGAAGACATCTGTCCAGAGGAGGGAGTTACATAGTGCTCTAGTAGTCAGTATGTAGAGCGAGGGTGGGGTGATGCAGAGCAGGCAGAGATCAAGCCTCAAGCAGGGGACAGCGTTTCTTGGCCAGTTGGTAGTCTGCAGCACATGGTTGATTTCATGCTGCAGTGTCTGAGAAACGACAGCCGCATCGCCCACATTCTCCACAGGCTGATTATTGGGTGTGCACCCTCCTAGATCCTCGCTACTGGGACAACTTACAAAGCCTCATAACACCATTGCAGCAGGAGTGTAAAATGCGGGAGTACCAAGACACACTGGTGCATTCCATCATGTTCTCCATTCCAACCGAGAGCAGTGCTGCTAGTGCTTTACAAAGCAGCTCAGTGCGTCGAGGCAGTGGAGGAAGCTCTGCACAAAGAGGGAGCAGAAGCAGCGCCTCAGCACTAGGCAAGACCAGTATGGCACAAAAGTGGCAAAGTTTTGTGTGCCTGCCACAAATGTCTACACCATCACAGACGGCTCCAGTCAGCAGGAGGCAACTTTTCTGTCAGATGGTGACAGACTACATGCCCTCTCAGTGTACTCCCAGACGGCTCTTCCCAAGTTTTGGGTCTCTAAGCTGGATACATGGCCAGAGCTTAGCCAGTATGCATTGGAGGTGCTGGCTTGCCCTGCTGCTAGTGTATTATCGGAAAGTGTTTTTAGCGCCGCAGGTGGTGTACTAACAGACCGTCGCATGCGACTATCCTCTGATAACATTGACCGGCTTACTTTTCTGAAAATGAACAAGGCCTGGATCTCGCAGGAATTTGCCATTTCTCTTCCAGATTAAATAATTGGTTGGCAACAGTATCTAGGTCTCCTTTTGTGTTCATGTTTCTACCACCTGAACTGTAATCCCTGGGCTCCAACACCGCCAGTTGCTGCTCAGAAGTGCTGTCTGCAAAGTCAACACCTGCTCCTATGTTATTGGGGTTCAAAAACGCCAGCTTCTCCCCTGCTGTGTGTGCGGCAATTTCTCCTGCTCCATCCACTCTCACCCTGCAACAGATATTAAACTGCCTCCAATTAGGCCTCAGCCTACACTCTGTTTTTAGCATTGACCTTGGGCTCCAACACTGCAAGTTGCTGCTCAGAAGTGCCGTCTGCACAGTCAACACTTGCTGCCATGTTATTGGGGTTCAGTAACGTCAGCTGCTCCCCTGCTGTGTATCCGGCAATTTCTCCAGTTCCGTCCACTCTCACATTGCAAAAGATATTAAACTGCCTCCAATTAGGCCTCAGCCTACATTCTGTTTCTCCTACAATCCCTGAGCTCCAACACCACCAGTTGCTGCTCAGAAGTGTCTTTGGCACGGGTACTGCCTCCTGCCCAACCTGATTCCAGCACGCCAGCTGTTTCCGGGTAGTGCCAAGGTCACTTTGCCTCCAATACGTTGTCCTGTTGGGTTGCGGTCAGGTTAGCCAACTGTATGGTGCCTGCAGTTTAGGTGCTTCCTATGTCGGCTGCAGGAACTGGCAATCAAGGCTGGTTCCGTAGTGCCAATAGGACAAGCTCCCCCTGTAGGACTGTGGGTTTTCGGTAACTCCGGCCGGCTCACGGCCTTGCAATTTTTTTTTTCATGTGGACCTTCTGCTGCCTATATGAGTTCCAGCACCATTAGATTGTTCTTTGGAAGTTAATCTTGAATAGGTCCCCCTGGGTTCCAGTACCGTCAGCTGGTTCCAGGCAGAGCCTTTGGCTTAGGTGCCTCCCTTTCGGTATCCAAATTCCACCAACGTCTGGTGGTCCTTGATAGTACTTTCTGGCACGGTACCTCCTGCTTAGTAACCGGGTGCCAGTACCATCAGCTGGTCATCGGTAGTTCCATTGGTGCTTGTACCTTCGGCTACCCATCCGGGGTTCCAGTACCATCAGCTGGTTCTCGGCAGTTCCTCAGCCTTCTTGTACCTTCTGCTACATTTCTAAATTCAAGCTTTTTGAAATGGTTTTTGGTAATCACTCTGGATCTCCCTGACGATGATCCTAAAGACAACGACCCTGAAGACCACCCTGAAGAAGACGACAACCCCAGAGACGATGACCCTGGAGACGACGACCCTGAAGACCACCCCGAAGAAGACAATGACCCCGGAGACAACAACCGCGGAGATGATGACCCCGGAGATGATGACCCTGGAGACGACGACCCTGAAGACCACCCCGAAGAAGAAGACGACGACCCCGGAGACGACGACCGCAGAGACGACGACCCTGGAGACAACGACTCTGAAGACCACCCCGAAGAAGACGATGACCCCGGAGACAACGACCGCGGAGACGACGACCCTAGAGATGATGACCCTGGAGACGACGACCCTGAAGACCACCGCGAAGAGGACAACCCCCGAGTTGACGACCGTGGAGACGACGACCCTGGAGACCACGACCCTGGATTCGATGACCCTGAAGACCACCCCGAAGAAGATCAAGAAGCAGAAGAACAAGAAGCTGCAGAACAAAAAGCAGAAGAACATTAAGCATAAGACTAAAAATCATAGCAAAATATATTATTCAAATTGTAAGCAGAAGAAGACTAAGCAGTGCATGGGGGTGAGTCCGTTCCTCATCGTGGTGCCCCTGGAAAAGACCTGCTGCTGCAGGCCAAAATGAGCGCGGACAAATCCTGTTGTAAATCTTTTGTGACAGGCAGAACGGAAGGTGTAATCTTTAAACTTTTATAGATAACAACTACAGGAATGCCTGTCACAAATAAGAATATGATGAAGAAGAAGAAGAATATGAAGATGAAGAAGTAGAATATGAAGAAGAATAATAGTTGAATAAGTAGAATATGAAGAATGTAAAAAAAGAATAATAGGAAGAAGGTGAAGAAGATGAATAAGGTGAAGAAGAAGTTGATGAAAAAGATGCTGCTGCTGAGGATGATGAAGAAAGCGTGGGAGAAGTAAAAAAGAAGGTGAAGAGCATGGAAGTAGTGAAACATAAATATCTGACAAAATATAAAAAAGCTTAACATAGTCAATATCTTTGTAACTCCGAACATCTTAAAAAAAAAAAAATTCTTGCTATTCCATTTGATTGGGCTAAACCTCTATGCCTTTAATGTCTCCTCGACCTCCCCCAATACATTCTACATTATTCTTAGTTGTTTTCCTTCATGTAGAATTATCCTACAAGGAAAGAAAGGGTTTATTTTAATTCCGATATTTCTGTCCCATTGACTAGCATTGGTTTCACGTATCGGTATCGGCGATATCCGATATTTTTGGGATATCGGCCGATCCAATCCGATACCGATATTTTCGGATATCGGAAGGTATCGCTCAACACTATTAACGATTCAAAAGTAAGATTCATCTCTACATATACTAGCAAATGGTCAGAAATAAGATGTACTCTAGAGAAATACTGGCCCATTTTAACAACTGATTGTACCCTCGCCAGGCATTCATCTAACCAGCCGTCAATTACCTATCGCAGATCTCCCAATTTAAAAGATCAACTTGTCCACAGTTACTATTCTGGTATGCAATCCGAAAAAGCCTTTGCTTCTAAAGGCCCCAAGTGGGGTTTCATTCCTTGCGGCGATTGTATCGCCTGCCCAAATATGTTACGCGCAAGTACTTTTAAATATAGCGATGGTAAAAAAAAGTCCTTACAATTACCCAGCACATTACGTGTAACACCATAGGGGTCGTTTATCTTGCAACATACATGTGCTCAAAAATGTATGTGGGACTTACTTATAGACCCTTCAAAATTAGGGTAAGGGAACACTATCGTGACATTATAAATGCACGTGATGTGGACGACGTGACTTTTAAAACCTATACCGAGACATTTTGAAAAATACCACAACTGTGATGACAGATTGTTATCGGGGTCTGGGATTGATAAGGTGTATATTGACACTAAGGGGGGCAATTGGAAAAAAAGTTTGGCCCAGCTGGAAGCCCGATGGATTTACAGGGTGGGTTCAGTTCAACCTTTCGGTCTCAACAAAGTTCTAAGTTTTGCCCCCTTTCTTTAATTTTCTTAAATTTAAAAAAATAAATAAATTTGTGTGTTATTGGTTTTCCTTTTTTGCATGTTTATTTCATTTGCTGCTTTTAACCTCCATTCTCTTATTCCTTTTATTTAGTACTTTGCATTTATATATACCATACTTACCTGTTGGTTCCGATGGTGCTGGGCTGTGGGTGCGTCTGACCTTCGTGGTTCACGGCGTGACTGTTCGGGTTCGCTGCCTTTTCAACTACACCAAGCCATATATAACAGAGCCCGAGCACGGCCCCATGAACGAGCACCATTACCTGCGGTGTGCGCTTTCGTCTGTCTCCTGCCTTTGTGGTCGCCGTGGAGACGTGTCTCTGCTGGTGCCTGGTCCGCCCCCCCGCTCTGACGCGTCGGGCGGGGGTGTGGCCAGACATCGCATGATGCCGACACGCGACCACGTCATGAAGGAGCACAGGCGGAAGCACCGCAGCCCAACCGCTGTCACCAATGGTTAAAAGGAGCACTATATAAACAGCAGACACACTATAGAAGACATGCACTCTCCCTGTGAAAAAGCTATACGTGAAACGTGCGTCGGGGTGCCACCACCATCCAAAGGTAATGTTCCTCCATGTTTCCTTTGAATATTGCATTTACATGTGGGATATTGGGCTATGGTACTATTGAGTAATTATCTATATATCACAAGCCTACTTAGGTTCTTTACAAAACTGCCTTTCCCTTTTTACATCCTGGATGCATTTTGGGACATTTTTTGTATATGCTAGATGCTAGTATTTTGGGGGTTATAATATTGTTGGGAAGCCTGGTAGTTTGGCTCCTGCTACCTTTTGTGTAAGTATTAACCTTGACCACCATTTGATCAATGGAAACATTCCCTTTAAATATAATATGTTTCTACATTTTTTTCCATCAGCATTATTTTGCCTTTGCATAGTGGTATTCATTTGCGTAGTGTAATTCCCCCTAGGTACTAAAAATTATGTTTATAAAAAATGTTTCAATGTATTTTTTTAATATATTTTTGATCTAATAAAATTATGTTATTTTATGGCTTAATATTTCTTTGTTCTATTATCTGATGTTATTTTTGACTTTGGAAGTTTTTTGCCATTGGTCTAGGCAGTAATTTTCTTTGATGCATTGTATCCTTACCTATCAGGTGATAGTTTTAGAAAACTTTTTAATAAAAGCTATATTCAAGCGGTCTCTCCTCTGGCGTAGTCAGTGTCACTCTCAGGAATAAGCTTATTTTGTCTCATCTACTTTGTCTTCATATTTAGATTTTCTGTCAGTTAATCTTTGCCCTACTGGGAGAAGCACTCTCTACCCACAGTAATATGCCTCTCTGCTCCCCATGTAGACAAAGTGCTTGTCCTCTCTGCAATTGGAGCACTTGTATGCAGTCATGATGATCTTCTCATCCTGAGACAAACTACAGGCAGCTGATACTAGAAATCTTCATATTGCCATGTATGACCCTCTCTAATGCTCTGAGACAGAAGACCACACCATCTCTAGTTGATGCCACTCTCCCTCACTTACTAGCTTACTAAGACCCTGGCAGACATTTTTAGACCTGAAATCAATTGCGTAATCTAAATAGATCACTAGATCCATCAGACATTGTTTTGCAGCCCTCACATAGCACTATTGACATCCTAAACATGATTAAGACATTGCAATGTGTGTATAAGCATAGTACTACCTAGCAATAGAGTTGAGCAACTTTTACTTTGTTAGGATCGAGTCGGGTTTCGCGAAACCTGGCTTTGTCAAAAGTCGGGTCGGGTGAAATTGGCCGATTATTGCGAAAAGTCGCGGGCCAACTGAAACACGAAACCCAATGCAAGTCAATGGGGAATCAAAGTCGGCAGTGAGTGGAGGACAGGAAAACACCTACAGTGCCCATTTGAATGCCAAAAACCTCAATTCTTATTTATTAAGCTTGTCAATCTTAATTTACTTTATAATAATAGTTAGGCATTGAAAACAGGGGGTCATTTGGCTAAAGTTGTGGGGGGGTAGGGCTGGCTCAAGATTTTCGTGGGCCCAGGAAACATGGAATACGTCACGGCGGTGGAGCAGGGAGAGGTAAGTATTTCAACTTTGCAAGTGCTGTGATCCTGAGCAAGCAGGGGGGGCCACTAGTTGGCACTGGCACGGGGCCGCTCATAGTACGGCGGTGTGTTTGATGGCGGGTGGCGCCTCCCACTGCCAAAGACACTTTTGCGTACTATGAGGAGCCCTGTGCCAGTGCCAACGAGTATGCCCCCCCACCTGATAAAGGAACCTGCACTTTCATCTGCACCTTCCTCTTTGTCCCCGTGTAAGGTGGTATAGTATGTGGGAAGGGGAACCTGACTTTCAGCAGGGTCAGATTCTGGCTGTGTAGAGTGCAAGGGGAATGTAGTGGTCTGGGTCAATGTACCAGCAGACTCATCTAGCAGTGGCTGGGCAATGGGCAGGATGAGGAGGAATCACAGATACAGGCCCAAATAATAAAGTAGGCTAAAAGCAGTTCAAAATTGGTAACAGGAGTACACAGGCGGCATTGCTTTGTTCTGTGGAGGAGGACAACTGTAATGAGTGGCGCAGACAGACTTAGTAGGCCCAAAATAAAAAAAAGTAGGGTAAATGCAGTTCAAAATTGGTAACAGGACTAAACTGGCGGCATTGCTTTGTTCAGCGGAGGGCAACAGTAATGAGTGGCTGACATAGTTAGTAGGCCCAGATAATAAAGTTGGCTAAATGTCTGCCAAAAAATTGTTCATAAATAAACAGGTGGTATAGCTAGGCACAGGGGTGGGCTCCTCTGCTGAGTAGCAGACATTGTTAGTTGGCGCAAAGTATTAACTGGTCCAAATGGAGGCCAGGGCCCCTGTATATTTTAAATATCATCTATCATTTCAACAAATTTGTATTGGCAGTGCCATTGAAGGATTTAACAGCACAGACTACACAGTGGTGGAGCAGGGAGAGGTAAGTATTGCAAGTGGTAGAGCACTGTTCGAGCTGGGGGGAAACACTCTCTCGTGGGCGGCGGTACTGGCACAGGGCCCCTCATATTACAACGGTGTGTCTGACGTTGGTTGTGCACCACCACCGTCAGAGACACTTCATTGTACTATGAGGGACCCTGTGCCAGTGCCGTCGCCCAAGAGTGGGCACACCCACCTGTCCAGGCAATCGGCACTCGAACGGGTGCTTGTGCCAAGTGGTGACCACGGCCCTGTGGGGGGAGTCAGCCCATTTAGGGAGGTGTAAAAATGGCCAATGGTGGACATTCAGCAGCGGCAAATGGAGGAATTGGAGCAGTCAGTAAGAGGAGGCCAAAAGCAAGACATTTTTCAGGCAAATTACGTGTCAGCAGGGGAAGGTGGGGCAAAATAATTTGAAATCCATGATTGGTCCATTTTAATGAAGGTTAGATCATCAACATTTCGGGTAGCCAGACGTGTCCTTTTTCAGTCAGTATTGAGCCAGCAGCACTGAAGACTCTTTCTGATAGCACACTAGAAGCAGGGCAAGCGAGTTCCTGTAATGCATATTCTGCCAATTCAGGCCAGGTGTCTATTTTAGATGCCCAGTAATCAAAGGGGAATGACCTGTGAGGGAGAACATCGATAAGGGAGGAAAAATTGTTTGTAACCATACTGGACAAATGCTGTCTCCTGTCAATTTGAATCGATGCAGCAGTACCTGTCATGTCTTCGGTCATTGCGAAATCACTCCACAACCTGGTCATAAAACCCCTCCGTCCAACACCACTTCGGATTTGTGCATCTCTAACACCTCTGCCATGTTGCCCCCTACAGCTCGTGTGAGAACCATCACCGCCGCTGTGTGCTGGGAATGCCTGAACCAAACGGTCTACAAGAGTTGCTTGTTTGGTAGCCAATATTTGCTCAAGGTTCTCGTGTGGCATGATATTTTGTAATTTTCCTTTATATCGTGGATCCAGGAGGCATGCCAACCAGTAATCATCATCGGTCATCATTTTGATAATGCGGGGGATCCCTTTTTAGGATACGCAAGGCATACTCAGCCATGTGGGCCAATGTTCCAGGTGTCAATTCACTGCTTGTGCTGGGTTGAGGAGCACTGTCCTGAAAATCTACATCACTTGTGGCCCGCAAAAACCCTGTACCTGACCTTGCAATGCCACGAGTTTCTATTGCCCCCTGTGAAGCATCCCCTCCCATAAATATTCATCCCCATCATCCTCCTCCTCTTAATGTGCGTCAAACTTTGCATCAGGAGACGCATTAGTGGGATGCTCATGCTTATGATGGTGTCGTCTGCACTTACCGGCCGAGTGCATTCCTCAAAACACTGAAGGACTTGACAGAGTTCTTGTAGCTTCGACCACTGCACACCAGACAACTCCATGTCTGCCATCCAACTGCCTGCCCATGTTTGTGTATCCTCCCACAAATAAATGACAGCACGCCTCTGTTCACAGAGCCTCTGAAGCATGTGCAGTGTGGAGTTCCACCTTGTTGCAACGTCGATTATTAGGCGGTGCTGGGGAAGATTCAGCAATCGCTGATGGTTCAGCATACGGCTGGAGTGTACAGGCGACTGGCGGATGTGCGAGCAAAGTCTTTGCACCTTCAAAAGCAGGGCTGGTAACCCCGGATAATTTTTCAGGAAGCACTGCACCACCATGTTCAAGGTGTGAGCCAGGCAAGGTATGTGTTTCAGTTCTGAAAGGGCTATGGCAGCCATAAAATTCCTTCCGTTATCACTGACTACCTTGCCTGCCTCAAGATGTACACTACCAAGCCATGACTGAGTTTATTGCTGCAAGTACTCCGCCAGTACTTCCACGGTGTGTCTATTGTCGCCCAAACACTTCATTTGTAACACAGCCTACTGACGTTTACCACTAGCTGTTCGATAATGGGACACCTTGTGTGCAACACTGGCAGCTGCGGATGGAGTGTGCTGTGAATTCTGTGGCTGAGTTCACTTCTGTGGTCACAAGTGGTATTGCAGTCTCTGGGCTTCCTCCCTCAGGTGTTTTGGTGAGCTCGTTGGCTGCCTTGCTATTTAGCTCCACCTGAGTCTGTCTTCCTTGCTGCTTGTCAATGTTCCAGTGTTGGATCTGAGCTACTGCATCTTTCCTTGGGCCTGCTGCTCTGCTAGATAAGTGCTTCTAGTTTGTTTTCTGTTTTTTTCTGTCCAGCTTGCTATTGTCTTTTGCTGGAAGCTCTGAGAAGCAGAGGGGTGCACCGCCGTGCTGTTAGTTCGGCACGGTGGGTCTTTTTGCCCCTTTGCGTGGTTTTCGTTTTAGGGTTTTTTGTAGACTGCATAGTTCTCTTTGCTATCCTCGCTCTGTCTAGAATATCGGGCCTCACTTTGCTGAATCTATTTCATTCCTACGTTTGTCTTTTCATCTTGCTAACAGTCATTATATGTGGGGGGCTGCCTATTCCTTTGGGGTATTTCTCTGAGGTAAGTCAGGCTTGTATTTCTATCTTCAGGCTAGTCAGCTCCTCAGGCAGTGCCGAGTTGCATAGGTAGTTGTTAGGCGCAATCCACTGCTGCTTATAGTTGTGTGAGGATAGATCAGGTACTGCAGTCTACAGAGATTCCACGTCTCAGAGCTCGTCCTATTGTTTTTGGTTATTGCCAGATCTCTGTATGTGCGCTGATTACTGCACGCTGTGTTGCCTGATTGCCAGCCATAACAGTACAAGGAGCCACACCAATGATTCCCAATAGAGGGAAAAAAGAAATCCTGACATCATTTTTTTTTCTTAGCTCTGTCTTCAGTCTTTTTTTTCCCCTAGACATTAGAGTGCTTCAGGACACAGCTGTGGACATGGATATTCAGGCTCTGTGCTCCTCAATGGATAATCTCGTTGTAAATGTACAAAAGATTCAAGATACTATTGATCAGAAATCGATGCTAGAACCAAGAATTCCGATTCCTGATTTGTTTTTTGGTGACAGAACTAAGTTCCTGAGCTTCAGAAATAATTGTAAGCTATTTTTGGCCTTGAAACCTCATTCTTCTGGTAATCCTATTCAACAGGTTTTGATTATTATTTCTTTTTTGCGCGGCGACCCACAGGACTGGGCGTTTTCTCTTGCACCAGGAGATTCTGCATTGAGTAATGTTGATGCATTTTTCCTGGCGCTCGGATTGCTTTACGATGAGCCTAATTCAGTGGATCAGGCTGAGCAAAATCTGCTGGCTTTATGCCAGGGTCAGGATGACGTAGAAGTATATTGTCAGAAATTTAGGAAATGGTCAGTACTCACTCTGTGGAATGAATCTGCACTAGCGGCTTTGTTCAGAAAGGGTCTCTCTGAAGCTCTTAAGGATGTAATGGTGGGATTTCCTATGCCTGCTGGTTTGAATGAGTCTATGTCCTTGGCCATTCAGATCGGTCGTCGCTTGCGCGAGCGTAAATCTGTGCACCATCTGGCGGTACTGCCTGAGAGTAAACCTGAGCCTATGCAGTGCGACAGGACTATGACTAAAGTAGAACGGCAAGAACACAGACGTCTGAACAGACTGTGTTTCTATTGTGGTGATTCTACTCATGCTATTTCTAATTGTCCTAAACGCACTAGGCGGTTCGATAGCTCTGCCGTTATTGGTACTGTACAGTCCAAATTCCTTTTGTCCATTACCTTAATGTGCTCTTTGTCATCGTATTCTGTCATGGCGTTTGTGGATTCAGGTGCTGCCCTGAATCTGATGGATTTGGATTATGCTAAACGTTGTGGATTTTTCTTGGAGCCTTTGCGGTGTCCTATTCCGTTGAGAGGAATTGATGCTACACCTTTGGCCAAGAATAAGCCTCAGTACTGGGTCCAGCTGACCATGTGCATGGCTCCTGCACATCAGGAAGTTATTCGCTTTCTGGTACTGCATAATTTGCATGATGTGGTCGTGTTGGGGTTGCCATGGCTACAAACCCATAATCCAGTATTGGATTGGAACTCTATGTCGGTAACCAGCTGGGGTTGTCAGGGAGTACATGGTGATGTTCCATTTTTGTCTATTTCGTCATCCATTCCTTCTGACATCCCAGAGTTCTTGTCGGACTTTCAGGATGTATTTGAAGAGTCCAAGTCTGATGCCCTACCTCCGCATAGGAATTGTGATTGTGCTATCGATTTGATTCCTGGTAGTAAATTCCCTAAGGGTCGTTTATTTAATTTGTCCGTACCTGAACACACCGCTATGCGCAGTTATGTGAAGGAGTCCCTGGAGAAGGGACATATTCGCCCATCGTCGTCACCATTGGGAGCAGGGTTCTTTTTTGTAGCCAAGAAGGATGGTTCGCTAAGACCGTGTATTGATTACCGCCTTCTTAATAAGATCACTGTTAAGTTTCAGTATCCCTTGCCATTGATTTCTGACTTGTTTGCTCGGATTAAGGGGGCTAGTTGGTTTACTAAGATTGATCTTCGTGGTGCGTATAATCTGGTGAGAATCAGGCAGGGAGATGAATGGAAAACGGCATTTAATACGCCCGAGGGTCATTTTGAGTATCTGGTGATGCCGTTCGGACTTGCCAATGCTCCATCTGTTTTTCAGTCTTTTATGCATGACATTTTCCGTGAGTATCTGGATAAATTCTTGATTGTTTACTTGGATGACATTTTGATCTTCTCAGATGATTGGGAGTCTCATGTAAAGCAAGTCAGAATGGTTTTCCAGGTACTGCGTGCTAATTCCTTGTTCGTGAAGGGATCAAAGTGTCTCTTCGGTGTGCAGAAAGTTTCATTTTTGGGGTTCATCTTTTCCCCTTCTACTATCGAGATGGATCCGGTTAAGGTTCAGGCCATCCAGGATTGGACTCAGCCGACATCTCTAAAAAGTCTGCAGAAATTCCTGGGCTTTGCTAATTTTTATCGTCGCTTCATCTGTAATTTTTCTAGCATTGCCAGACCATTGACCGATTTGACCAAGAAGGGTGCTGATTTGGTTAATTGGTCTTCTGCTGCCGTGGAAGCTTTTCAGGAGTTGAAGCGTCGTTTTTGCTGTGCCCCTGTGTTGTGTCAACCTGATGTTTCTCTTCCGTTCCAGGTTGAGGTTGATGCTTCTGAGATTGGTGCAGGGGCGGTTTTGTCACAGAGAGGTTCTGGTTGCTCAGTGTTCAAACCATGTGCTTTCTTTTCCAGGAAATTTTCTGCTGCTGAGCGTAATTATGATGTGGGCAACCGAGAGTTGCTGGCCATGAAGTGGGCATTCGAGGAGTGGCGTCATTGGCTTGAGGGTGCTAAGCATCGCGTGGTGGTATTGACTGATCATAAGAACTTGACTTATCTCGAGTCTGCCAAGCGCTTGAATCCTAGACAGGCCCGTTGGTCGTTATTTTTTGCTCGTTTTGATTTTGTGATTTCATACCTTCCGGGCTCTAAAAATGTGAAGGCGGATGCTCTGTCTAGGAGTTTTGTGCCCGACTCTCCGGGGTTATCTGAGCCGGCGAGTATCCTCAAGGAAGGAGTCATTGTGTCTGCCATCTCCCCTGATTTGCGGAGAGTGTTGCAGAAATTTCAGGCTAATAAACCTGATCGTTGTCCGGCCGAGAAACTGTTCGTCCCTGATAGGTGGACTAGTAAAGTTATCTCTGAACTTCATTGTTCGGTGCTGGCCGGTCATCCAGGAATCTTTGGTACCAGGGAGTTGGTTGCTAGATCCTTCTGGTGGCCATCTCTGTCACGGGATGTGCGTGCTTTTGTGCAGTCCTGTGGAATTTGTGCTAGGGCTAAGCCCTGCTGTTCACGTGCCAGTGGGTTGCTTTTGCCCTTGCCGGTCCCGAAGAGGCCTTGGACACATATTTCGATGGATTTCATTTCTGACCTTCCCGTTTCTCAAAAAATGTCGGTCATTTGGGTGGTCTGTGATCGCTTTTCTAAAATGGTCCATCTGGTGCCCTTGGTTAAATTGCCTTCCTCCTCTGATTTGGTGCCTTTGTTCTTCCAGCATGTGGTTCGTTTACATGGCATTCCTGAGAATATTGTTTCTGACAGAGGTTCCCAGTTTGTCTCGAGGTTCTGGCGAGCCTTTTGTGGTAGGATGGGCATTGACCTATCTTTCTCCTCGGCCTTCCATCCTCAGACTAATGGCCAGACCGAACGAACCAATCAGACCTTGGAAACATATCTGAGATGTTTTGTTTCCGCTGACCAGGATGATTGGGTGTCATTTTTGCCGTTGGCTGAGTTCGCCCTTAATAATCGGGCCAGCTCGGCTACCTTGGTCTCTCCATTTTTCTGCAATTCTGGGTTCCATCCTCGTTTCTCTTCAGGACAGGTTGAGTCTTCGGACTGTCCTGGTGTGGATTCTGTGGTGGACAGGTTGCAGCAGATCTGGACTCAGGTAGTGGACAATTTGACCTTGTCCCAGGAGAAGGCTCAGCTTTTCGCTAATCGCAGACGCCGTGTGGGACCCCGACTTCGTGTTGGGGATTTGGTTTGGTTATCTTCTCGTCATATTCCTATGAAGGTTTCCTCTCCTAAATTTAAACCTCGTTTTATTGGTCCGTATAGGATTTCTGAGATTCTCAATCCGGTGTCTTTTCGTCTGACCCTCCCAGACTCCTTTTCCATACATAATGTATTCCATAGGTCGTTGTTGAGGAGATACGTGGCACCTATGGTTCCATCTGTGGAGCCTCCTGCCCCTGTTTTGGTGGAGGGGGAATTGGAGTATATTGTGGAGAAGATTTTGGATTCTCGTGTCTCTAGACGGAAACTCCAGTATCTGGTCAAATGGAAGGGTTATGCTCAGGAAGATAATTCCTGGGTTTTTGCCTCTGATGTCCATGCCCCAGATCTTGTTCGTGCCTTTCATGTGGCTCATCCTGGTCGGCCTGGGGGTTCTGGTGAGGGTTCGGTGACCCCTCCTCAAGGGGGGGGTACTGTTGTGAATTCTGTGGCTGAGTTCACTTCTGTGGTCACAAGTGGTATTGCAGTCTCTGGGCTTCCTCCCTCAGGTGTTTTGGTGAGCTCGTTGGCTGCCTTGCTATTTAGCTCCACCTGAGTCTGTCTTCCTTGCTCCTTGTCAATGTTCCAGTGTTGGATCTGAGCTACTGCATCTTTCCTTGGGCCTGCTGCTCTGCTAGATAAGTGCTTCTAGTTTGTTTTCTGTTTTTTTCTGTCCAGCTTGCTATTGTCTTTTGCTGGAAGCTCTGAGAAGCAGAGGGGTGCACCGCCGTGCTGTTAGTTCGGCACGGTGGGTCTTTTTGCCCCTTTGCGTGGTTTTCGTTTTAGGGTTTTTTGTAGACTGCATAGTTCTCTTTGCTATCCTCGCTCTGTCTAGAATATCGGGCCTCACTTTGCTGAATCTATTTCATTCCTACGTTTGTCTTTTCATCTTGCTAACAGTCATTATATGTGGGGGGCTGCCTATTCCTTTGGGGTATTTCTCTGAGGTAAGTCAGGCTTGTATTTCTATCTTCAGGCTAGTCAGCTCCTCAGGCAGTGCCGAGTTGCATAGGTAGTTGTTAGGCGCAATCCACTGCTGCTTATAGTTGTGTGAGGATAGATCAGGTACTGCAGTCTACAGAGATTCCACGTCTCAGAGCTCGTCCTATTGTTTTTGGTTATTGCCAGATCTCTGTATGTGCGCTGATTACTGCACGCTGTGTTGCCTGATTGCCAGCCATAACAGGAGTGGTCATGCGACTGCACTGTGTGGACGAGCTTTCGCTTCTGGAGGAGGAGGAGGGGTGGCGAATGCCTACAGCCAACTGTTTCCTAGACCGTGGGCTAGGCAGAACTGTCCCACTATGGCTGTCCCCTGTGGACCTTGCATCCACCACATTAACCCAGTGTGCCGTGATGGACACGTAACGTCCCTGGTCATGTCTACTGGTCCATGCATCTGTTGTGAGGTGCACCTTTCTACTGACTGATTGCCTCAGAGCATGGACAAAGCGGTCTTTGACATGCTGGTGGAGGGCTGGGATGGCTTTTCTCGCAAAGAAGTGTCGACTGGGTACGTCATAGCGTGGTACTGCGTAGGCCATCAGGGCTTTGAAAGCTTCGCTTTCAACCAACCGGTAGGGCATCATCTCTAATGAGATTAGTCTATCAATGTGGGCGTTCAAACCCTGTGTACGCGGATGAGAGGATGAGAACTTTCTTTTCCTAACGAGAGTCTCTTGTAGGGTGAGCTGTACTGGAGAGCTGTAACAACCCTGCCGGCATCACTGCATGGCCTTCCATTCCCCACCTGCCTGTTACATCTACTCACTCACCCGGTGTCATGCTGTGAGATCTGTCTGCTGCTGGTTCCATGCCATGTGCTTCATGGCGGCCTGCTCTGTGTACACTTCCTGGCTGTGTGCATTGGGGGGTGGCGCCAGCCACTCCGGATTCTTATAGAGACTGTGTGCACCTCCCTAAGGTGCTTCTGGCCAATAGCCTTGAGGCCTCTGATACTTAAGGCATCCTCACCCATTGGAGGATGCCTGAGCAAACTATTCCCCTCAGTTAGCATTTGCTACTGAGCTGCCAGGTCGTGTGTTTCCTGTCTCTGAGGGCTGCACTATTGCAGGCCTTCATCTGTGTTCTGTTTGTGTATCCGTGTCCGTTCCTGTCTGTACTCTGGTCTATGTCCGTCCCTGCTCCTTCTTTGTCATTAGTCATTTCCCACTCAGCTGTGTGTACCTCTGCCTTATCTTTCTGCTCTGTTCGCCACTGTCTGTGGCTCTGCTTCTCTCTGCTCAGTTCTACCACAACCTGTGGCTCTGTGTCTC
The DNA here is from genome assembly GCF_032444005.1 of Ranitomeya imitator. Taxonomy (NCBI): domain Eukaryota; kingdom Metazoa; phylum Chordata; class Amphibia; order Anura; family Dendrobatidae; genus Ranitomeya; species Ranitomeya imitator. The sequence goes on along the minus strand of NC_091287.1, from coordinate 227,515,421 downwards.
TCAGCTTTTCTCTCAGCTCTGCTCTCTGACCTTGCTCCGCTCTCTGTGGCTTTGCTCTACGGCTCCGCTCCTTGTGGTTCCACCTGGCACTGCTCCTTGCGGTTCTACATCTTTAGCTCTTGGCTCCGCCTCCAGCGTCTCTGCTCTTGGCTCCGCCTCCAGCGTCTCCGCTCTTGGCTCCGGCTCCAGCGTCTCCGCTCTTGGCTCCGCCTCCAGCATCTCCGCTCTTGGCTCTGCCTCCAGCGTCTCCGCTCTTGGCTCCGCCTCCAGCGTCTCTGCTCTTGGCTCCGCCTCCAGCATCTCCGCTCTTGGCTCCGCCTCCAGCGTCTCTGCTCTTGGCTCCGCCTCCAGCGTCTCTGCTCTTGGCTCCGCCTCCAGCGTCTCCGCTCTTGGCTCCGCCTTCAGTGTCTCTGCTCTTGGCTCCGCCTCCTGCGGCTCCGTCCTTGGCTCTGCCTTCACCTTCTCTACTCTCTGCTCTGCCTTCTCCTTCTCTGCTCATAGCTCCACCTTCTACTCGTACTGCGCCTCCTGCGATTCAGCTTTTCTTCCACTCTTGCTCTATCTTAATTCTGCAACTTTCCCTACAGGTCTCTACCTGTTCCTTTATATTCTCCAGTCTGAACAGGTTCTTACCTGTTTCCACACATCCATCTGAATACCAGTTCCTACCAGAGTATCAGTCCTGTCTGCCAGTGCCAGCCGTGCCCGCCTGTCTGCCTGAGTGCCAGCCGCGCCCGTCTGCCTGCCTGTATCTCCGTCAAGCCAGTCTGCCCGTCAGGGCCTCTGCCATACCCGTCTGTCAGCCAGTGTCACAGCCGTGCCTGCCTGCCCGTGTCTTGTCCCCGGTGGGATCAGCATCCACAGTCCGACTCTACCCTGGAGTGGTACCTGGTAGCTTCCTATTGCACAAGTCTGACCTCACCATCAGAGGCTCCAGCGAACACCTAGGAAGCTGCTTAGTTACGCCCCTTCCAGGGAAGTTCGGTCTGTGGTCCAGTGGGGCCACACCCCCAGGTGCCCGCACCAACCAGTCTTGGCGCGAGCTTTACAAGAGCTGCATATGGTGGAACTAGCGGGGGTGGTGGTGGACATGGCAGATTGAGAGAGGGTTGGTGATGGTATTCTTGATGTTGGCCTACATAGAGTGTTTCCTACCAAGAACCTTGTGATTCCCTGACTGCTTTGGCCTTGCGACGATACCGTCACATTTGCCGCTGGTTGTGTCCTGACTCCTAACCGGTGGGCTTTCAGTGAGGGAAGCAATGTAGCGTTGCTGACAACCTTCATTCTGAGCAGGTGCACCATCGGTACGTGACATTTGGTAGTTAGTCCGGGCTTGGAAGTGCATGCTGGTTAAATGTCTAAACATGCACGTTGTATTTAAATTTTGGAGATTCTTCCCTCTGCCAAAGGTCTTTGAGCATTTCTTACAGATAACTTTGCACTGATCTTTCTGATCTTGGTTAAAAAATTCCCACACTGCACTCTTCCTACTATGGAATACCTTTTCAGGCATTGCACGCTGTGCTACTTTCACCAGATAGCCACAGTGTCCTAAAACTGTTTTTGGATTTGTCAAACATTTTTGGCCAGATACGGGCCTGCCAGATGAAAGCTGTTGCGATGTAGATGGCTGCTGCAGATCATCCTCCTCCGCTTCTGAGCTACTGGCAGTGGCACCCTCTTCCCCCAATGGCTGCCAATCTGGGTCAACAACTAGGTCATCTATCACCTCCTCTTAAATGTCATGTGTACCTTCCTCTGTGTCACCGTGTAAAGAGCTCCAAGGAGTAAACTGCAGTGTCGCCTGTCGCATCCTTCACTTTTGGTTTGAGTGAAGGACACAAGGAAGCGACTTGTTCCTGACCGGGAGCATCCACTGACAACTCGCTGCTTTTATATTTGGAACTTTCTGAAAAGGAGGCGAAAGAGCTAGATGCTGAGTCAGCAAGGAAAGCCAAAACTTTTTCCTGCTGCTCCGGCTTTAAAAGCCGTTTTCCTACTCCCAGATAAGGGAGCCTTCGAGGCCTTGTGTGGCCAGACGATGAAGCTGGCTCAACACCTCGAGCCTTAGGTGCTATTTTGCTTTTCCCACTACCACCAGATGCCCCACCACCACCACCACCATCATTACCAGCTGGCAACGAACGCCCACGGCCTCTTCCACCAGACTTCCTCATTTTTGGGAAAATCTAACCAAAATAACAACCGTTATATGATTCTGAAAAACAAGGTAGAAGGTGTATATAAACTTGTTGAGAAATAAATCTCCCTTTTTTTGGGGAGACTGAACCAAAACTCAGGCCCAGTTTATAACACTACACAATGTAAGTGGCAGAACGTGGCTGGCTGATGTACGACAAACTAACAGAACTGACGTAGATCCACTTTGTGACAATTTAAATCTCCCTTTTTGGGGGGAGACTGCACCAAACCTCAGGCCCAGTGTATAACACTACAGAATGTAAGTGGCAGAACGTGGCTGGCTGATGTACGACAAACTAAATGAACTGATGTAGATCCACTTTGTGACAATTTAATTCTCCCTTTTTTTGGGGGGAGACTGCACCAAAACTCAGGCCCAGTGTATAACACTACACAATGTAAGTGGCAGAACGTGGCTGGCTGATATACGACAAACTAACAGGACTGACGTTGATCCACTTTGTGACAATTTAAATCTCCCTGTTTTGGGGGGGAGGCTGCACCAAAACTGAGGCCCAGTGTATAACACTACACAATGTAAGTGGCAGAAAGTGGCTGGAAGATATATGAAAAAATACAAGGACTGTAGTACAATTTCAATATCCCTACAATGATCTCAGGACAAGCAAGTATGGCAGCAATAAAAAGGACTGCTGCATACAAAAGTGTGGACAAATAAACAAGATAACTGTGCAGAAAGGAGCAACAGGATTTTTGCTTTTAAAAAAGCAGTTGGTTTGCACAGCGGCGTACAAACAGCAATGCAGCTATCAGGGAGCCTTATAAGGCAGCCTTATAAGCTACAGAGCTGATGCACAAAAATATAAACTCCACTGTCCCTACAAACAAATGGTGGTGTTGGACAGTGGAAATCGCTACTGTACAAGCAGTTTCGGGGCTTAATATTCCCTCCCTAACTATATCCCTTCTTCTGATGCACCTGCGGCAACCTCTCCCTATGCTACGATCGGCAGAAGTAAGATGGCGGTCGGCGTGCACGCCCCTTTATAGCCCCTGTGACGCCGCAGAAAGCAAGCCAATCACTGTCATACCCTTCTCTAAGATGATGGGGACCAAGACCTATGTCATCACGCTGCCCACACTCTGCGTCCTCAGTCATTGGCTGAAAAATGGCGCTGAAAGCGTCATACGAAATGCGACTTTGGCGCGAAGATCGCCGACCTCGTGGCCGATCCCACACTAGGATTTCACGAAACCTGACTTTGCCGAAAGTCGGCGATTTTTTAATTTGTCCGATCCGTTTCGCTCAACCCTACCTAGCAATAGTATATTGTTGCTAGTAGGCATTGGATACAACATACAGTAACTCATATCACAAAATATGGTCTAAAATAACACAAAATAAGACATTTTCCCGGTAACCAGGTGGAATGTACATTTCAACAGGGTCAATGGTAAGCCACAGCAACCAGGAAAGGATATTAGGAGTGGACAGTTCTGAACATAACATTGTTCAAGTTCAAGCAGTCCTTCAACTTTCCAGAAAGGTGGAACCTACTTAATAGAATTAGTGATGAGCGTGCACTAAAATGCTCGGGTGCTCGTTGCTCGGGTCGAGAAAATTGGAATACTCAGGTACTCGGACAGAACAACTCGGACAGGCCCATTGTAAGTCTATGGGAGTCCCGAGCATTTTTACCATGATTCCCCCGAGCGTCCTTTAAAGGTCTAAAAACATATGAAAATGATGGAAACACTGCTCAAATGACACGGAAACATCATGCCAAATGTCCATGACTCCTAGGTCACAGCTGTAAACAATGAGTTTCACGCCAGTTTTACAGGTGAACCAAAAACTAAACCAAAATGGATTTTGCTGGGAAATATGTTTAGGTACATCCTTTCCAGGGTAATGACTTGTATATAAGCTGGGCTGGCGTTAGGGGCAGGCAGACCAGGCAGCCTGCCACCATCATCGACGACGCCGCTGCATTGGACTATACTGGTGTCTGCCCCTACAGTTCAAAAGCAATGATGATGGAGAGAGCGTCAGCTGATGCTCCCTCTCCCATCATTCCCCACTCTGCCTCTGACACTGCAGGTACGCGATGACATTCGCGCACTCACTGTGTGCCAGGCAGTGCAGCCGCTGAAACAGGAACAGGGGAGCAGCGCGGGCATGAGGAGAGGTGTGGATTGTGTGTTTTCTTTTTACTATAACAGTGAGAACTGGACTGTGGGGCCATTCTCGCGGGGGGAGATGTGGGCTGTGCTATATACTATGCGGGCTGTGTAATATACTATGTGGGCTGTGCTATATACTATGCGGGCTGTACTATATACTATGCAGGCTGTCCTATATACTATGCGGGCTGTGTTATACACTATGTGGGCTGTGTTATACACTATGCGGGCTGTGTTATATACTATGCAGGCAGTGCTATATACTATGCGGGCTGTGTTATAAACTATGAGGGCTGTGCTATATACTATGAGGGTTGTGCTATATACTATGCAGGCTGTGCTATATACTATGAGGATGTGCTATATATTATGCGGGCTGTCTTATATACTATGGGCGCATATTATATCCTATGGGGGAGGCTGTGTTATATACTATGTGGCTGTGCTATATACTATTGGGGTATATTATATTCTATGGGGGAGGCTATGTTATATACTATGGGGGTATATTATATTCTATGAAGGAGGCTGTGTTATATACTATGACTGTGGTATATACTATGGGGAGTACATTATACATTGTATTCTATGGGGAGGCTATGTTATATACTATGGGGGTACATTATATTCAATGGGCGGCTACATTATATACTATGGGGAGGTGGGCTGTATTATATTCTATGGGGTCTACATTATATTCTAAGGGGGGCTGTATTAGATTTTATGATGGAGGATTGCATCATACTATTTGATGGAAGTACATTATATTCTATTGGAGGCTGTATAATATTTATATTGTATGAGGGGTAATGATTGCATCATACTCTATGAGGGGGCTACATTATACTATATGAGGCGGCTGCATTATATTCTATGGGGGGTTACATTATACTCTGTGGGGTGGTTGCATTATACCATTATACTCTGTCGGGTGGCTGCATTATGCTCTATGGGTTGGCTGCATTCACATTCTTCAGTTGGTCCTGCCATACTGTTTCCTTATGCATTGAATGCAAGGGCCGCCTTGACCCGAATTTGCATGCACCCCAATCCCCCCTTGGAAGAAACATGGAGGAGGGCCTCATAAAAAAAACCTGTCCCATTACAAAGGAGCTCTAGAGTCGTAATGCGTATGGGCTGACAAACATTTTCTTCTGGGGGTACACATCAACATTCTGTGCAAATATTTTTATTATGGGCATCATAAACATCCTTGCAAAAAACTAGAGTGGCTGTAGCAGCACAGAACACAGTAACCCTGGTGATCTAATGGCGGTGGATGATGAGACATGGAGGAAGGCCTCATTAAAAAATAGGCCTAATTTAAAGGAGCAGGTCTCCTAGACTTGGAATGCCCATACACTTTGTATGGGCTGACAAACATTTCCCCATGGGGGGGGGGTCAATTTTAAAAAAAAAAAATTGTTTACGGGCATCATAAACACCCTTGCAAAAAATAGAGTGACTATAACAGCACAAAACATTTTAACTCTGGTGATCTAGTGGCGGTGGATGATGAGATGTGGAGGAAGGCCTCAATAAAAAATAGGCCCATTTTAGAGGAGCAGATCTCCTAGACTTGAAATGCCCATATACTAAATGCATGGGTTAACAAACATTTCCCCGAGGGGGGTACATTTAAAAAAAATTTTTTATGGGGATCATAGACACCCTTGCTAAAAAAATATGACTGGCTCTAGCAGCATAGAACACGTTCACCCTGGTGTTCTAGTGGTGGAGGATGATGAGGATGAGGACAAGGAGGAGGAATACACCAAATAGCCAAAATCAAGAAGTGTATACCCATGTGTAGGTGTGAAGAGATGCATGAGAATACACCTCCCAAAAATACACTGTATTGGAGGTTATGTTTCGCTGTCATTTGGTGGTGTAGTCTGGCCCAATCCAGCCCTTGTTTATTTTTACAAGAGTCAGCCTGTCTGCATTTTCCATTGACAGGCAAATGCACTTATCTGTGATAATTCAACCAGCGGCACTAAAAATCCACTCTGACAAAATGCCAGCAGCAGGGCAGGCCAGGACCTTCAAGGGATAGAGAGACAGTTCATGCCACGTGTCCAGCTTGGATACCCAAAAATTAAAAGGCACAGAGGAATCTTGGAGGACGTTGTTACGGTCAGCAAGGTACTCCCTCAGCATCATAGAAAACACTACATTCCTTGTGACATTACCCAGCGCCTCAGGGCCAGGGTGATGGGAGGGTCTGAGAAAACTGTCTCACAACTTTGCCAGTGTTCCCCTGCCTCTGTTGGATTAGAGTTGTGTCTCTCACCTGTACTCCTTCATTGTCCAAAGAACTGTTATGTCTGCCGCCAGCATTTTGATATCGGAATTTTTTTACTAAGTCTTCAACAATGGCCATCTGCTAATGCAGCATTTTAGTACACCTGTCTGTCTCTGGAAGAAGATATTAAAAGTTCTCCTTGTAGCGTGGATTTAAAAGTGTGACTACCCAGTAATGACTGACACCCAAAATTTTTTACAATACGAGGGTCACGGGAAAGGCAGCACAACATAAAGTCAGCCATGCGTGCCAGACTGGTAACAGGCAAGCCTTCCGTGTCCTCACCAACAGGACGACTGACCAAGGTTTCCTCCTCCTTCTCTTCCTCCCTGTCCTCAGGCCATCTATGCTGAACAGACAGTATGACAGTTGTGATTGTAGTACCGTTTACAGCGCATGAAAGTAGCTCCTGTTATTCCTTCTCCTCCTCTTCCTCATTGTCAAACAATCCACGTTGGGATGACATGAAGCTGGGCTGTGTGTAATCACCATGTATGGTTGCTTGCTCCATGTCCTCCTGTAATTCATCCTCTTTAATTGTGAGCAGAGAGCTTTTCAGAATGCAGAGAAGCGGGATGGTGATGCTAATTATGACGTCATCATTGCTCACCATCTTGGTGGACTCCTCAAAGTTTTGGAGGATGGTACATATGTCTGACATCCATGGCCTTGTTGATGCTGGTATTCAACAACTGCCCTCTACTGCTCACAAATCCTTTCCAACATTTGCAGTGTAGAGTTCCAACGTGTGGGGACATCACACACTAGTCGGTGAGCCAGAAGCTGCAATCGCTGCTGAAGCACGGCAGGGGCGGCTGGAGCTGTAGCTGACTTTCTAAAATGGGCACACAGGCAGCGTACTTTTCCCAAGCAGATCTGGCAGCTCCGAGTATCTTTTTAGAAACCGTTGAACAGTGAGGTTAAACACATGGGCCAGGCATGGTATGTGTGTCAGTTCGCCTCGCTTCAGAGTCGCCACCAGGTTCCTGCCATTGTCACACACAATCACGCCTGGCTGGAGGTTCAGCTGTGTCAGCCACAGATCTGCCTTCTGTTTCAGAGCTGTCCAAAACTCTTCAGCATTGTGCGGTTTGTCACCTAAGCAGATCAGCTTCAGCACATCCTGTTGCCACTTGGATTTGGCAGTGCTGCAGTGCTTCCAGCTTGGGACTGATGTGCTCATTTCAGAGATGGATTAAATTCAAGGGAAAAGAAAGCGGTCACTAGGGAGCGCTGTGAGGGTCACAGTTACATAGTTACATAGTTATTAAGGTTGAAGGAAGACTATATGTCCATCTAGTTCAACCCATAGCCTAACCTAACATGCCCTAACATGTTGATCCAGAGGAAGGCAAAAAAAAACCCATGTGGCAAAGAGTAAGCTCCACATTGGGGAAAAAAATTCCTTCCCGACTCCACATACGGCAATCAGACTAGTTCCCTGGATCAACGCCCTATCAAGGAATCTAGTGTATATACCTTGTAACATTATACTTTTCCAGAAAGGTATCCAGTCCCCTCTTAAATTTAAGTAATGAATCACTCATTACAACATCATACGGCAGAGAGTTCCATAGTCTCACTGCTCTTACAGTAAAGAATCCGCGTCTGTTATTATGCTTAAACCTTTTTTCCTCCAACCGCAGAGGATGCCCCCTTGTCCCTGTTTCAGGTCTATGATTAAAAAGATCATCAGAAAGGTCTTTGTACTGTCCCCTCATATATTTATACATTAAAATAAGATCACCCCTTAGTCTTCGTTTTTCCAAACTAAATAGCCCCAAGTGTAATAACCTATCTTGGTATTGCAGACCCCCCAGTCCTCTAATAACCTTGGTCGCTCTTCTCTGCACCCGCTCCAGTTCAGCTATGTCTTTCTTAAACACCGGAGACCAGAACTGTGCACAGTATTCTAAGTGTGGTCGAACTAGTGACTTGTATAGAGGTAAAATTATATTCTCCTCATGAGCATCTATGCCTCTTTTAATGCATCCCATTATTTTATTTGCCTTTGTAGCAGCTGCCTGACACTGGCCACTGAATTTAAGTTTGTCATCCACCCATACACCCAGGTCTTTTTCATTGACGGTTTTGCCCAGAGTTTTAGAATTAAGCACATAATTATACATCTTATTACTTCTACCCAAGTGCATGACCTTACATTTATCCCCATTAAAGCTCATTTGCCATTTATCAGCCCAAGCTTCTAGTTTACATAAATCATCCTGTAATATAAAATTGTCCTCCTCTGTATTGATTACCCTGCAGAGTTTCGTGTCATCTGCAAATATTGAAATTCTACTCTGAATGCCCCCTACAAGGTCATTAATAAATATGTTAAAAAGAAGAGTTAGAAAAGTTAGAATTGAAAGCAAAAGGTCCACCGCAGCTCCAGCCGTTAACCTTCTAGGAGGATACAAAATGCAGTAAATAGTAATAACGGCCCTAGGAGTGCTGGAAATGAGACCAAAACAAGGATTTTAGTGTTGAACCACAACGCGTTTCAACGGTTAAACCGTCTTCATCAGGTGGAAGACGGTTTAACCGTTGAAACGCGTTGTGGTTATTACTATTTACTGCATTTCAGAGATGGAGGCTGAAGAGGAGGAGGAGGAGCAGGAGCTGTAGACTATGGGGGCAACCCAGATTGACATAGGGCCCGCAATCCTTGGCGTCAGGAGGACGTGTTCCATCCCAAGGTCTGACTGGGTCCTGGCTTCCACTATGTTAACCCAGTGTGCCGTCAGCGAGATGTACCATCCCTGGCCACAAGCACTTGTCCACGTGTCTGTGGTTAGGTGTACTTTCCCAGTAACTGCATTGTTGAGGGCACTGGGAATGTTGTGGGACACATGCTTGTGTAATGCCGGAACAGCACAGCGGGAGAAATAGTGGCAGCTGGGGACCGAGTACCTTGGGACGTCCACAGCCAGGTTGTGGAAAGATTCTGTCTCCATGAGCCCCAAAGGCAACATTTCCAGCGCAGCCAGACAAGAAAATTGAATGTGAATTTAGTACTGTGGCCTGTGGGGCGTTGGCTGCTTATTTCCACTTACGTTCCAATGACTGTGGTATGGACAACTGAAGGCTGCACTGGGACAAGGATGTGCTTGATGATGGTGCTATTTGAGTGTGGGCAATGGCAGGTGCAGGGCAGGAGGCATCTTCACATGCATCGTGGACAGAGGATTAGCTTGCACGCACAACATTGAAAGAAGCAGTGGTGTCACCCGCAGACACTGTTCCTGGAGCCTGAGGTTGGGCCCACAAAGTTGGGTACCTTGCTGCCATGTCCCTGATCATGCTGGTGGTGGTTAGGCTGGTTGTTTTGCTACCCCTGCTGATGCTGGCATGACAGGTGTTGCAAATCGCTTGTTTGGGGTTATTGGCAGAGTCTTTAAAAAATAACCAGACTCGGGAAGACCTAACAGTTGGACTGGCAACTTCCGTCATGTTGGTGTTATGGGGAACGGTTGCCCGCCTTAGGTCTACAGCCACCACACTGTTTCTTCCTGCCTGAAGGGGTGCTATGCCTCCCTCCCCCTGTGTGTTTCTGTCCTCGCTTTGCATGTCCTCCTGTCAGGTTGGGTCAGTTACTATATCATCCACCACCTCCTCTTTCACTTCCGCACCATGCACCTCCTCAGGACTTTCTGGCAATTGTGTCTCATCATCGTCCACCTCTTGTGACAGTGGCTGCTCAAATATTTGGTCATCACTATATGGAATCTCATCTTGCCTTGCTTCAAGTGGACCAGGCGAGAGGGCCGAATCTATAAATGGATAAGTGAATAGCACAGATTGAAGAGGCCTGTCATGGAGATACCCCACTGCCAAATATGTGGCCTGTATTTTTTTTTAATGCAAAATAGTGCTGTATATGACTAGAGTAACAGACAGATTAAACACTGGAATACTGGCCTAAAATGCCCAAACATGGGGCATGCAGATATATGAGGCCTGTCACGGACTTGCCACACTGCCAAATATATGGCCTGTATTTTTTTGAGGTTTGCTAAATAGTGCTGTATATAACTAAAGTAACAGACAGGAAAAATACTGGAATACCAGCCGAAAATGCCCAAAGTTGGAGCATGCAGATATATTAGGCCTGTCACGGAAATACCACACTGCCAAATATGTGGTCTGTAATTTTTTTGAGGTTTGCTAAATAGTGCTGTGTATAAGTAGACTAACAGACAGCAAAAACACTGGAATACCAGCTTAAAATGTCCAAACTTGGAGCACGCAGATATATGAGGCCTGTCACGGAAATACCACACTGCCAAATATGTGGCCTGTATTTTTTATTTTTTTAAATGTAGAATAGTGCTGTATATAAGTAGGGTAACAGACAGGAAAAACACTGGAATACCAGCCGAAAATGCCCAAAGTTGGAGCACGCAGATATATGAGGTCTGTCACGGAAATACCACACTGCCAAATATGTGGCCTGTAATTTTTTTGAGGTTTGCTAAATAGTGCTGTGTATAAGTAGACTAACAGACAGCAAAAACACTGGAATACCAGCTTAAAATGCCCAAACTTGGAGTACGCAGATATATGAGGCCTGTCACGGCAATGCCACACTGCCAAATATGTGGCCTGTATTTTTTGGGGGGTCTGTAAAATCGTGCTGTATATAATTAGAGTAACAGACAGCAAAAAAATGGAATTTAGGCCTAAAATGCCCAAATTTTAAGCACACGGATATATGAGGCATGTCACATATATACCACACTTGTGTAAGACACTGAAAAAAAAATTCTACTTTACCGTACCACAAAAAATGAACGATTTTTTGGCGCATTCATAAGCGATTTTTGTGACCCCTTTAAAATGGCTGGATTTTCACGCTGTGCTAGGAAAAGAATCTGGCTGTATTGTACAGTGTCAAAAAGCCAATGGAGAAAAAAAGGGCTATGGATTGCTTTGCAATAAAATAATCTCTATTAACCTGTCAAAAAAAAATTTCCTAGCCAATTATACCTGGGGCTAGGTATATATGGTCAATATATGCTATAGGTAGCAGCAGACAATAATGGAATGGACCCTCTTGATGTATGCAATGATATCTATATACACACATACAGTGCCTGCAGGTCTAGCACTGATATGTATAGAGCGACGTACACTCCCCTGCCTACCTAGCACTGCAACCTATATACTCCGGAATTAGTCCTTAGAAGGACTGTTGGTTTAGCTGGATTTGAGTAGTTTAAGATGGTAGACCCCACACTAAGAAATCCCCAAATCTGACCCTTGTTCAGCAGCAGTTCTCCCTACACTGTCTGATTCTGGAGCAGAATGCGCCGAGCAGAACGGCGTCTAGTCTCTTACACCTCTGATGATGCTGTGCGGCCAGCCAATCACTGCAAGACCACAACAAAGATGGCTGTGGTGTTACAGTGCCTGGCAGACAATCCCTGCATGTTGATTGGGTCTCTAAAGACCGCAAAAAATGCATGGTGGAGACCAGAGTTCCCGCCAAGTAATCCTGGAAATGCTCTGTGCTTGCCGAGTACACCGAGTACAGTGATATTCGGGCGAGTAGCGAGTAGTGGCGAGCACGTTCGCTCATCACTAATTAGAATCAACAATTTGAACCCGCTCTTATTATATTCTTCTTCTTACCAATGGTACCTTATGGGGGGTACAAGAAGGAACCTGACTATGGATTCTTGCTAAACCAGCAGTTGAAAGCAGCTACAAAAAACTAGAACTGGGCAGATAAACCAGCACTTTAAAATGGTGTTTGGGAGGGAAGGAAACAATTAAAAGCACAGGAGTAAATTGCGAAGACTTATGAGTTAGACAAATTATGTTACATTCCTTATTTTCATAGATGGGAAAACAAACTTTAAAGTATTGTACTATAAATAGAAGTTAACATCTATCAACAGGAAAGATGATTACTAGGCGGCTCAAGGGACTGTCTGTTATGACCTGGTGGTCAGGACAATAATGGACCTGATAGTTAAGAGCACACGGAATGACCAAATAGTTACTGATAATATAGGACAAGCTCTGGGACGTGGAAACTCTGCTGACCGCAATCCCTAATCCTATCACACACACTAGAAATAGCCGTGGATTGCTCCTAACGCTCCCTATGCAACTCGGCACAGCCTAAGAAACTAGCTAGCCCTGAAGATAGAAAAATAAAGCCTACCTTGCCTCAGAGAAATTCCCCAAAGGAAAAGGCAGCCCCCCACATATAATGACTGTGAGTAAAGATGAAAATACAAACACAGAGATGAAATAGATTTAGCAAAGTGAGGCCCAACTTACTGAACAGACCGAGGATAGGAAAGGTTTCTTTGCGGTCAGCACAAAAAACTACAAAAAGACCACGCAGAGGGCGCAAAAAGACCCTCCGCACCAACTCACGGTGCGGAGGCGCTCCCTCTGCGTCCCAGAGCTTCCAGCAAGCAAGACAACAAAACAAAATAGCAAGCTGGACAGAAAGATAGCAAACCAGAGAAAAACTAGCAGGCACTTAGCTTCTGCTGGGAAGACAGGTCACAAGAACGATCCAGGAGTGAGCAAGACCAATACTGGAACATTGACAGGTGGCATGGAGCAAAGAACTAAGTGGAGTTAAATAGAGCAGCCAGCTAACGAATTAACCTCGTCACCTGTGGAAGGAAACTCAGAAACACCCACAACCACCAGAGGAATTCCATGGATAGAACCAGCCGAAGTACCATTCATGACCACAGGAGGGAGCCCGACAACAAAATTCACAACAGTACTCCCCCCTTGAGGAGGGGTCACCGAACCCTCACCAGAGCCCCCAGGCCGACCAGGATGAGCCAAATGAAAGGCACGAACCAGATCGGCAGCATGAACATCAGAGGCAAAAACCCAGGAATTATCTTCCTGACCAAAACCCTTCCACTTGACCAGGTACTGGAAATACGAGAATCCAAAATCTTCTCCACCACATACTCCAACTCCCCCTCAACCAACACCGGGGCAGGAGGATCAACGGATGGAACCACAGGCGCCACGTATCTCCGCAATAACGACCTATGGAACACATTATGGATGGCAAAAGAAGCAGGAAGGGCCAAACGAAATGACACAGGATTGATAACCTCAGAAATCTTATACGGACCAATGAAACGAGGCTTAAACTTAGGAGAGGAAACCTTCATAGGAACATAACGAGACGACAATCAAACCAAATCCCCAACACGAAGTCGGGGACCCACACAGCGCCGGCGGTTAGCGAAACATTGAGCCTTCTCCTGGCACAATGTCAAATTGTCCACCACATGAGTCCAAATCTGCTGCAACCTATCCACCACAGTATCTACACCAGGACAGTCCGAAGACTCATCCTGCCCTGAAGAGAAACGCGGATGGAAACCAGAATTGCAGAAGAACGGCGAAACTAAAGTAGCCGAGCTGGCCCGATTATTAAGGGTGAACTCAGCCAACGGCAAAAAGGACACCCAATCATCCTGATCAGCAGAAACAAAGCATCTCAGATATGTTTCCAAAGTCTGATTAGTTCGTTCGGTTTGGCCATTTGTCTGAGGATGGAAAGCCGAGGAAAAAGACAAATCAATGCCCATCCTAGCACAAAAAGATCGCCAAAACCTCGAAACAAACTGGGAGCCTCTGTCAGAAACGATGTTCTCCGGGATACCATGCAAACTAACCACATGCTGGAAAAATAATGGCACCAAATCAGAGGAGGAAGGCAATTTAGACAAAGGTACCAAATGGACCATCTTAGAAAAGCGATCACAAACCACCCAAATGGCCGACATCTTTTGAGAGAAGGGGAGATCCGAAATAAAATCCATAGAAATATGCGTCCAGGGCCTCTTCGGGACCGGCAAGGGCAAAAGCAACCCACTGGCACGAGAACAGCAGGGCTTAGCCCGAGCACAAGTCCCACAGGACTGCACAAAAGAACGCACATCCCGTGACAAAGACGGCCACCAAAAGGATCTAGCCACCAAATCTCTGGTACCAAAGATTCCAGGATGCCCAGCCAACACTGAACAATGAATCTCAGAGATAACTCTACTAGTCCATCTATCAGGGACAAACAGTTTCTCCGCTGGGCAACGGTCAGGTCTATCAGCCTGAAATTTTTGCAGCACCCGCCGCAAATCAGGGGAGATGGCAGACAAAATTACCCCCTCTTTGAGAATACCCGCCAGCTCAGGAACACCCGGAGAGTCAGGCACAAAACTCCTTGACAGGGCATCAGCCTTCACATTTTTAGAGCCCGGAAGGTACGAAACCACAAAATCAAAACGGGAGAAAAATAACGACCATCGAGCCTGTCTCGGATTCAACCGTTTTGCAGAGTCAAGATAAGTCAAATTCTTGTGATCTGTCAAGACCACCACGCGATGCTTGGCTCCCTCAAGCCAATGACGCCACTCCTCGAATGCCCACTTCATGGCCAACAACTCTCGATTACCAACATCATAATTGCGCTCAGCAGGCGAAAACTTTCTAGAAAAGAAAGCACATGGCTTCATCACCGAGCCATCAGAACTTCTTTGCGACAAAACAGCCCCAGCTCCAATCTCAGAAGCATCAACCTCAACCTGAAACGGGAGCGAAACATCTGGCTGGCACAACACAGGGGCAGAAGAAAAACGATGCTTCAACTCCTGAAAAGCCTCTACAGCTGCAGAAGACCAATTGACCACATCAGCACCTTTCTTGGTCAAATCAGTCAATGGTTTAGCAACACTAGAAAAATTAGCAATGAAGCGCCGATAAAAATTAGCAAAGCCCAGGAACTTTTGCAGGCTCTTCACAGATGTCGGCTGAGTCCAATCAGAAAATGGCCTGGACTTTAACAGGGTTCATCTCGATAGTAGAAGGGGAAAAAATGAACCCCAAAAATGAAACCTTCTGAACTCCAAAGAGACACTTTGACCCCTTCACAAACAAGGAATTCGCATGAAGGACCTGGAACACCATTCTGACCTGCTTCACATGAGACTCCCAATCATCCAAAAAGACCAAAATATCATCCAAATACACAATCAGGAATTTATCCAGGTACTCTCGGAAGATGTCATGCATAAAGGACTGAAATACTGATGGAGCATTGGAAAGCCCGAATGGCATAACCAGGTACTCAAAATGGCCCTCGGGCGTATTAAATGCTGTTTTCCATTCATCGCCTTGTTTAATACGCACAAGATTATACGCCCCTCGAAGATCTATCTTGGTGAACCAACTAGCCCCTTTAATACGAGCAAACAAATCAGACAGCAACGGCAAAGGATACTGAAATTTGACTGTAATTTTATTGAGAAGGCGGTAATCAATACAAGGTCTTAAAGAACCATCCTTCTTGGCCACAAGAAAGAACCCTGCTCCTAACGGTGATGACGACGGGCGAATATGGCCTTTCTCCAAGGATTCCTTTATATAACTCCGCATAGCGGCGTGTTCTGGCACAGATAAATTGAACAATCGGCCCTTAGGAAACTTACTACCAGGAATCAAATTAATTGCACAATCACAATCCCTATGAGGAGGTAGGGCACTGGTTTTGGGCTCATCAAATACATCCCGATAATCTGACAAAAACTCTGGAACTTCAGAAGGAGTGGAAGACGACATAGACAAAAATGGAACATCACCATGTACCCCCTGGCAACCCCAGCTGGACACAGACATAGATTTCCAGTCCAATACTGGATTATGGACCTGTAGCCATGGCAACCCCAAAACGACAACATCATGCAGATTATGCAACACCAGAAAGCGGATAACCTCCTGATGTGCTGGAGCCATGCACATGGTCAATTGGGTCCAGTACTGAGGCTTATTCTTGGCCAAAGGCGTAGCATCAATTCCTCTCAATGGAATAGGATACTGCAAGGGCTCCAAGAAAAAACCACAGCGCCTAGCAAACTCCAAGTCCATCAAATTCAGGGCAGCGCCTGAATCCACAAATGCCATAACAGAATAGGATGACAAAGAGCAAATCAGAGTAACGGACAATAGAAATTTTGACTGTACCGTACCAATGGTGGCAGACCTAGAGAACTGCTTAGTGCGCTTAGGACAATCGGAGATAGCATGAGTGGAATCACCACAATAAAAACATAGCCCATTCCGACGTCTGTGTTCTTGCCGTTCAGCTCTGGTCAAAGTCCTATCACATTG
This sequence comes from Ranitomeya imitator, assembly GCF_032444005.1. Classification (NCBI taxonomy): domain Eukaryota; kingdom Metazoa; phylum Chordata; class Amphibia; order Anura; family Dendrobatidae; genus Ranitomeya; species Ranitomeya imitator. The sequence continues at coordinate 227,498,608 of NC_091287.1, read as the reverse complement.
TATAGGCTCAGGCCCATGCTCAGATAGTACCGCCAAATGGTGCACAGCTTTTCGCTCACGCAAGCGTCGATCGATCTGAATGGCCAAAGACATAGACTCATTCAGACCAGCCGGCATTGGAAATCCCACCATGACATCCTTAAGGGCTTCAGAGAGACCCTTTCTGAAGATTGCTGCCAGGGCACATTCATTCCACTGAGTGAGCACAGACCACTTTCTAAACTTCTGACAATATATCTCCGCTTCATCCTTACCCTGACACAGAGCCAGCAAGATTTTCTCTGCCTGATCCACTGAATTAGGTTCGTCATAAAGTAATCCAAGCGCCAGGAAAAACGCATCAACATCACGCAATGCCGGATCTCCTGGCGCAAGGGAAAATGCCCAGTCTTGAGGGTCACCACGTAACAAAGAAATAATGATCTTTACTTGTTGAACAGGGTCACCTGAGGAGCGAGGTTTCAAGGCAAGAAACAATTTACAATTATTTTTGAAATTCAAGAACTTAGATCTATCACCAAAAAACAAATCAGGAATTGGAATCCTAGGCTCTGACATCGGATTCTGAACCACAAAATCTTGAATGTTTTGTACACTTATAGTGAGATTATCCATCAAAGAGGACAGACCTTGAATGTCCATGTCTACACCTGTGTTCTGAACCACCCAGATGTAAAGGGGAAAAGAGAGACAAAACACACTGAAAAGAAAAAAAAATGGTCTCAGAACTTCTCATATCCCTCTATTGAGATGCATTAGTACTTTGGGCCACCTGTACTGTTATGACCTGGTGGTCAGGACAATAATGGACCTGATAGTTAAGAGCACACGGAATGACCAGATAGTTACTGATAATATAGGACAAGCTCTGGGACTTGGAAACTCTGCTGACCGCAATCCCTAATCCTATCACACACACTAGAAATAGCCGTGGATTGCTCCTAACGCTTCCTATGCAACTCGGCACAGCCTAAGAAACTAGCTAGCCCTGAAGATAGAAAAATAAAGCCTACCTTGCCTCAGAGAAATTCCCCAAAGGAAAAGGCAGCCCCCCACATATAATGACTGTGAGTAAAGATGAAAATACAAACACAGAGATGAAATAGATTTAGGAAAGTGAGGCCCAACTTACTGAACAGACCGAGGATAGGAAAGGTAGCTTTGCGGTCAGCGCAAAAACCTACAAAAAGACCACGTAGAAGACGCAAAAAGACCCTCCGCACCGACTCGCGGTGCGGAGGCGCTCCCTCTGCGTCCCAGAGCTTCCAGCAAGCAAGACAACAAAACAAAATAGCAAGCTGGACAGAAAAATAGCAAACCAGAGAAAAACTAGCAGGCACTTAGCTTCTGCTGGGAAGACAGGTCACAAGAACGATCCAGGAGTGAACAAGACCAATACTGGAACATTGACAGGTGGCATGGAGCAAAGAACTAAGTGGAGTTAAATAGAGCAGCCAGCTAACGAATTAACCTCGTCACCTGTGGAAGGAAACTCAGAAACACCCACAGCCACCAGAGGAATTCCATGGATAGAACCAGCCGAAGTACCATTCATGACCATAGGAGGGAGCCCGACAACAGAATTCACAACAACTGTCAGAGCTAGGTGACTAGAAACTGGCTATCTAGTCAGTCTTATTGACCATGAATAAAATTGTCTGAATCTTTGATCTATCAACTGGGGGTCTCCAGAACCCTGTTTTCTAAATTTGTGTGTCCCATGGACCTCCTATTAACAATAGAATATTCAGGTGGCAACATAAGAGAAATGTGAAATAGGGAAAATCTACGTCGGAACATACTACGACATCAACTGCCAGCACATCCAATAGTTCCTTCACTAGGAACGAAAGATATCCTCTTAGGCATGGCAAGAGAAGATTTGAGCCTTATCGTCGGTTTGACTATAAGAAACATCCTCAGAATGTGAACTCTATGGATAGTCAGACAACTACAGCCTCAAAGGTAATGAACCTCTCTAATATTATCTTAACTAATGATCAGCTTGCAGTACTTAATCGAGGCCTATCATTCTCTCCATTATCCAGATTTAATTTCTTCTCTGCTGTTAAAGATTTACAACTGTTCGCAGGAAAACTGATTTATAGAAAGATCTATTTTGATCACACAATTGATTATATCTTTCCCTCAGAAGAAGAAAAGGAAGCATTGAGGGATCTGGAGGAACTAGAGGCAGAATCTGACCAAGACACTTGGTAAGTTTCCTGCAAGTCTGCTGCCAAAATCTAAAACATTTCCAGTTGATTGTGACTTGTAGGATCGGTACTTCCAACAGGTGGCACTATAGAGTTTAAGCCCTCTTTTTCTCAGAAGAGGCAATTTGCATAAAAAATTTCCACAGATCTCTGCCTTCCCAAAGGTTGATCTCTTTGTCCGACTGGTAACACAGGACATCCAGGTAATCCCAGAAACTATTAAACGAGACAACCTTAATTATAGGGAAAGATGTACATTAAGGAAATTGGAACATCTAAAGGAGGTGGTCATTAATCCATCTGACAAAGGCGGGAATGTTGTTATCTGGCCGGTCAATATGTATGAGAAGGAGATGAATAGGCAATTAATGAGTGATTGTTACCACAAACTGACATTCAATCCTTTATCCAAATTCAGAACAGAACTGCAGGTTATCTTATCATAAGATGTTGAAAATGGGATACGAACCACTGAACAAAAAAAGGGCTTTGGATTGAGGAACCTACTATAGCAACCATCTATCTTCTTCCTAACATCCAGAAGGACTCATTAACACCTCCAGGTAGGCCGATAATTTCCGACATGAATAGCATCTGTGATCCTTTATGTAAACTAGTTGATCATTATTTGAGACCGCTGGTGGAAACTTTGCCATCATACCTTCAGGACACGATCGATGTCTTGAAAAGACTGGACGGCATTCAGTTGGAATCAGATATGTATTTAGTTACTTGTGAGGTAGAATCACTCTACACTTCCATTCATCACAAGGATGTTTGAATGCAGCTAGATTCTTTCTGGGTACCAGTGGCCTGGATAGTGATTTATTTGAATTCGTTCTGACTGCATTGGAATTGATACTTACCCATAGCTTCTTTATGTTTGGGGATGCCCTCTACCTACAGCGCCAGGGGACAGCTATGGGGGAATCTTGTGCACCCTCCTATGCTAATCTCTTCCTGGGGCTGTGGGAGAGGGTCATCTTCTTGACAGATCCAGTGTCTCTATGTGAGAAGGCCATATTTTGGGGAAGATAAATTGATGATGTTTTGATGATATGGCACGGGTCTCAAAATGAGTTGGAGAGCTTCCTTGCAGATTTGAATAACAATGACATCAATGTCAGACTTACATACAAATTTAGTAAAACTCATATTAATTTCTTGGACATCCTCATTCAGGTTGATGAAGATGGTTACTTACATACTGATCTTTTTCGTAAACCGACCTTGAAAAAGCCACGACCTGGCGAAACGTGCGTTGGAGCTAGCAGGATATTACTGGGTATGGACTCTTTAATGTTGTAGGATATTTTATTTTATCCCATTTCTTTTGCCTTTCTTACTTTTTGTATGCATGTTTGCAAGAAAGATGTAGGCTATGTATATGGGATATATATTTTTACATTATTATGTCTATTATCATTGTTCATAAGCACACTCCAATCATTGCACAAAGGGTTTTTCGTATTGTTCTGTTGTTTTCTCCTTCTTTTAATGTGCATTTTAATATTATTCAATAAAATTATATATATTTTTACCATACTGGTTTTGTATTCTTTGTTCCTTTCCTTCCAAATTGGTTACCTCTATTCTTTCGGAAGTAGTATCACGATAATATGGTAGTTTATTCAGAATATACAGCTACTTATCTCAGTTCTGATATATTCCTGTTCTCTTTATAGATTGGTTCTTATTTCAAGCATTATGATAATAGTAAAAAAATTGATTTTATGTGTCAGTCTTTTACTGTTGGGTAACCTGACTATGTACAGTACAGACCAAAAGTTTGGACACACCTTCTCATTTAAAGATTTTTCTGTATTTTCATGACTATGAAAATTGTACATTCACACTGAAGGCATCAAAACTATGAATTAACACATGTGGAATTATATACTTAACAAAAAGTGTGAAACAACTGAAAATATGTCTTATATTCTAGGTTCTTCAAAGTAGCCACCTTTTGTTTTGATGACTGCTTTGCACACTCTTGGCATTCTCTTGATGAACTTCAAGAGGTAGTTACCGGGAATGGTCTTCCAACAATCTTGAAGGAGTTCCCAGAGATGCTTAGCACTTGTTGGCCCTTTTGCCTTCACTCTGTGGTCCAGCTCACCCCAAACCATCTCGAATGTGTTCAGGTCTGGTGACTGTGGATGCCAGGTCATCTGGCGAAGCACCCCATCACTCTTCCTCTTGGTCAAATAGCCCTTACACAGCCTGGATGTGTGTTTGGGGTCATTGTCCTGTTGAAAAATAAATGATGGTCCAACTAAATGCAAACCGGATGGAATAGCATGCCCCTGCAAGATGCTGTGGTAGCCATGCTGATTCATTATGCCTTCAATTTTGAATAAATCCCCAACAGTGTCACCAGCAAAGCACCCCCACCCACACCATCACACCTCCTCCTCCATGCTTCACGGTGGGAACCAGGCATGTAGAGTCCATCCGTTCACTTTTTCTGAGTCGCACAAAAACACGGTGGTTGGAACTAAAGATCTCAAATTTGGACTCATCAGATGAAAGCACAGATTTCCACTGGTCTAATGTCCATTCCTTGTGTTCTTTAGCCCAAACAAGTCTCTGCTGCTTGCTGCCTGTCCTTAGCAGTGGTTTCCTAGCAGCTATTTTACCATGAAGACCGGCTGCACAAAGTCTCCTCCTAACAGTTGCTGTAGAGATGTGTCTGCAGCTTGAACTCTGTGTGGCATTGACCTGGTCTCTAATCTGAGCTGCTGCTAACCTGCGATTTCTGAGGCTGGTGACTCGGATAAACTTATCCTCAGAAGCAGAGGTGACTCTTGGTCTTCCTTTCCTGGGGCGGTCCTCATGTGAGCCAGTTTCTTTTTTTGAACTTGATGGTTTTTGCCACTGTACTTGGGGACACTTTCAAAGTTTTCCCAATTTTTCGGACTGACTGACCTTCATTCCTTAAAATAATGATGGCCACTCGTTTTTCTTTGCTTAGCTGCTTTTTTCTTGCCATAATACAAATTCTAACAGTCTATTCAGTAGGACTATCAGCTGTGTATCCACCAGACTTCTGCACAACACAACTGATGGTCCCAACACCATTTATAAGGCAAGAAATCCCACTTATTAAACCTGACACGGCACACCTGTGAAGTGAAAACCATTCCCGGTGACTACCTCTTGAAGCTCATCAAGAGAATGTCAAGAGTGTGCAAAGCAGCCATCAAAGCAAAAGGTGGCTAATTCGAAGAACCTAGAATATAAGACATAATTTCAGTTGTTTCACACTTTTTTGTTAAGTATATAATTCCACATGTGTTAGTTCATACTTTTAATGCCTTCAGTGTGAATGTACAATTTTCATAGTCATGAAAATACAGAAACATCTTTAAATGAGAAGGTGTGTCCAAACTTTTGGTCTGTACTGTATTATAATTATTATATATTTTTTTCTTTTTGTTTATTCATTCTTTGTTTTCCTTCTTGCATAGAGGCTTGTGCCCAGGGCCGTATTTAGAGTTTCTGCTGCCCTAGGCACTTTTAGTGCTGCCTCCACCATTGGTGACAATGACACTATCCGCAGTGACTTTGGCAAGAATCGCTGATGTGAAAGTCGCCTTTTGCAGCAGATCGGGCAGTTTTTCTGCATCTGCCGCGTAATGGATCACTTACGGCAACACTGCGTTTGGTTTCATTAATTCCCTATGGGATTTGCGGTACTTGCTGTGATCTGGGAAATGCGGTACCATACCTCCCAACTTTTGAAGAAGGGAAAAAGGTGTAAAGGTTGCGGCGCACGTAGTGCACCGCGGCAAATTTTGGGCCACGCCTCTGACCACACCCATTTCACAACTAATCACACCCATATCCAAGTCCCAACCACACCCATTCAGCACTGCTGATCACACTGTTTCATATACAATAATTAAAACCAAAAAAATATGGCCACGCAGTGCTCCATACTGTATAATGGCTACGCAGTGCTCCACATACTGTATAATGGCCCTACATGATGCTCCATACTGTATAATGACCTCACATGAGGCTCAATACTGTATAATGGCCGCACATGATGCTCAATACTGTATAATGGCCCTACATGATGCTCCATACTGTATAACGACCGCACATGATGCTCAATACTGTATAATGACCACACATGATGCTCCATACTGTATAATGACCTCACATGATGCTCAATACTGTATAATGGCCACACATGATGCTCAATACTGTATAATGACCGCACATGATGCTCAATACTGTATAATGGCCACACATGATGCTCCATACTGTATAATGACCGCACATGATGCTCCATACTGTACAATGACCGCACATGATGCTCCATACTGTATAATGGCCACACATGATGCTCCATACTGTATAATGGCCGCACATGATGCTCCATACTGTATAATGGCCACACATGATGCTCCATACTGTATAATGGGCACACATGATTCTCCATACTGTATAATAGCCACACATGTTGCTCAATACTGTATAATGGCCACACATGATGCTCAATACTGTATAATGGCCACATATGATGCTCCATAATGTATAATGTCCACACATGATGCTCCATACTGTATAATAACCGCACATGATGCTCCATACTGTATAATGGCCACACATGATGCTCAATACTGTATAATGGCCACACAGTGATCCATACTGTATAATGGGCACACATGATGCTCCATACTGTATGATGGCCAGACAGTGCTCCATACTGTATAAAGGCCACACATGATGCTTCATACTTTATAATGGCCACATATGATGCTCAATACTGTATAATGGCCACATATGATGATCCATGCATACTGTATAATGGCCACACATGATGCTCCATACTGTATGATGGCCACACATGATGCTCTATACTGTATGATGGCCACATATGATGCTCAATACTGTATAATGACCACATATGATGCTCCATGCATACTGTATAATGGCCAACCCCCCCCCTCCCATCATGTATGCATGGCTCATCTTCCCCTCCCTGTATGCATAGGTGGCTCATCTTCCCCTCCCCTGTATGCGTGGCTCATCTCCCCCTCCCTGTATGCATGGGCGGCTCAGGCACTGGCTCATCTCCCATCCCCCCCTTGTATGCGTGGCCCATCTCCCCCTCCCTGTATGCATGGGTGGCTCAGCACTGGCTCATCCCCCCCCTATGCGTGGCTCATCTCCCCCCCTATGCGTGGCTCATCTCCCCCTCCCTGCTGTATGTATGCAGCATGGGTGGCGCATGGGTGGCTCAGCACTGGCTCATCCCCCCCCCTATGCGTGCACTGGCTCATCTCCCATCCCATCCCCCCGGGCCGGCCCCGGGCCCCGCCGTATGCTTGGCTGGCTCGTCATCACCCCCCCTGGCCCCTGCCCTGGGCCTTGCCGCGTGGGGGTGGCTCCATCATCGGCTCCCCGACGCGACGCTCCCATCTAAGATCTTGTATGGCTCGTCGGCTCCCCGTCCACCACGGTCCTCCTTCATCCTCCCCGGCTCCCCCCGTCCTCCCTGGCGCTGTCATCATTAAGTTACCTCACTGTACACCGCGGACAGCGGCCGCGCAGAAGAACGGAATCCAGGCTCCACCACCTCTGTGCTCTGTCCCACTCCCTGCGCAACAATGTCCCTATTTTGCCCCGCCCCCTTATCCCCCCCGGCGCCACCGCTGATGCCTCCTTGCTGGCCCAGCCCCCCCCCCTTGAAGACATGCGGACAGTATTGTTGACTATGACATACTCACCTCACCTGCTCCAGCGGTGCCGGCTGGTCTGCTCTCAGCGACTGCAACTCGCCCTGTGAGCGCCGCGGTCAGAAGGTGCCGCCTGATTAAGGTGATGAATATGCATGCATATTCATCACCTTAATCAGGTGGTACCATGTGACCGCGGCTCACTCAGGGCGAGTTGCAGTCGCTGAGAGCAGACCAGCCGGCACCGCTGGAGCAGGTGAGGTGAGTATGTCATAGTCAACAATACTGTCCGCATGTCTTCAAGGGGGGGGGCTGGGCCAGCAAGGAGGCATCAGCGGTGGCGCCGGGGGGGATAAGGGGGCGGGGCAAAATAGGGACATTGTTGCGCAGGGAGTGGGACAGAGCACAGAGGTGGTGGAGCCTGGATTCCGTTCTTCTGCGCGGCCGCTGTCCGCGGTGTACAGTGAGGTAACTTAATGATGACAGCGCCAGGGAGGACGGGGGGAGCCGGGGAGGATGAAGGAGGACCGTGGTGGACGGGGAGCCGACGAGCCATACAAGATCTTAGATGGGAGCGTCGCGTCGGGGAGCCGATGATGGAGCCACCCCCACGCGGCAAGGCCCAGGGCAGGGGCCAGGGGGGGTGATGACGAGCCAGCCAAGCATACGGCGGGGCCCGGGGCCGGCCCGGGGGGATGGGATGGGAGATGAGCCAGTGCACGCATAGGGGGGGGGGTGGCGCCGGGGGGGGGGTTTGGATAAGGGGGCGGGGCCAAACCGGACTTTATAATAATAATAAAAAAAAAAACCTGCTCAGGTGCCGCCCCCTCTGCATTGCCCCGCCCTAGGCACGTGCCCTCGAGTGCCTAGTGGCAAATACGGCCCTGCTTGTGCCATTGGCCATTTGACTCATCAATGTGACTTTATCTTGGAGACCTTGTCTGTTTGAGGCGAAGAAGCAGAAGAATACTGTTAGAGAAGGGATTTCCAACCTACTCAGGTGTTCTGTTTTTAGGTACCTACGCAATGAAGCAATAATCAGAGAGACACACGCTCGTTGTCTGTCCAAATAGTCTCCGGTCTTTATTTTTAGGGCTGGGCTTATAAAGGCCCAAGATCAAAAGGAAATGTAGAGTTACATAATAAATTGGCACATACACATCCTGGGATACAAGATAGATTAGGTGAAAGAATTTCACATGTCTGCGGTTTTATGAGATGCTGGCTGAAATTCAGCATTTTGGGTGTTTTCAGACAAATACGGATGTCCTTGACATTTTCTGGGAATTATAGACCACTGTTATGTAAGATATCCGGGAAATCATACTAAATCAGACTCAGATGATAACATTGTGCAAGACTTGTTTTTGAGCTATTTTTCAGATATTAAAAAGATGAAGATTAACCATTTCTTTAATAAATGTAACTGCTATAATTTCTTTAAAGATTCCCCTCTTTTTATCATCTGATCTACCTTGCCCTAGCTGATCCTTTCCTGTTACTCAGGTCTGCAAGATAACCCTACTTCACGAAATACATGGCTTATCCAGTGTATATCATGGGATACCGACATGCTGTGTATCCATTCAAATTATACTTATGGGTCAAACCTTCTGTTCCTTCTAAGCCTATTTCTATCAAGGGATTATTATAAGGGGATGATATAGATACATTTTTATGACATAGAAATATAGACATTTATATTAATATATTAAAATATGTGTTAGAAAATAGAATATAATTTTTGTTTGTTAGTAGTATTGTTTGTTAGTATAATTCATAGAGTCCATATTTTCAATAAGTCTTTGTAAGTCTCTGTGGGCTCTTTGTCTATTATCAGACCTTTGGTCTTCTGAAATACAATCCGCTAAGTCCACTGCAGTTTGCTTGTTGCAGAATATGCATTCAGGTTGGAGTGCAATTATTGAGGTAGTCATCACTTGGGTTTACTTTTTTATCATGGTAGTGATCACTTGAGTTTGCCTTATCTCAGAGTCAGTATCGATTTTAGCTTTACGTTTAACTGGAAAACATTTGCAATTAGAACTAAGAATTTTCTTGCATAACAAATAACTTTATCATCACTGCAATGATTAGTATCACTAAAGCTGCTTGAATTAGGACATGAATTACACCCGATATCCATCCACCTATTCCTTTGAACAGGTTCACAGGGTTTATCCATAAGAGCCATTCAGGGAGGGGTAAATCATCCAGTAACATACATAGTAACATATTAACATAGTTAGTAAGGCCGAAATAAGACATTTGTCCATCCAGTTCAGCCTATATTCCATCATAATAAATCCCCAGATCTACGTCCTTCTACAGAACCTAATAATTGTATGATACAATATTGTTCTGCTCCAGGAAGACATCCAGGCCTCTCTTGAACCCCTCGACTGAGTTCGCCATCACCACCTCCTCAGGCAAGCAATTCCAGATTCTCACTGCCCTAACAGTAAAGAATCCTCTTCTATGTTGGTGGAAAAACCTTCTCTCTTCCAGACGCAAAGAATGCCCCCTTGTGCCCGTCACCTTCCTTGGTATAAACAGATCCTCAGCGAGATATTTGTATTGTCCCCTTATATACTTATACATGGTTATTAGATCGCCCCTCAGTCATCTTTTTTCTAGACTAAATAATCCTAATTTCGCTAATCTATCTAGGTATTGTAGTTCTCCCATCCCCTTTATTAATTTTGTTGCCCTCCTTTGTGCTCTCTCTAGTTCCATTATATCCTTCCTGAGCACCGGTGCCCAAAACTGGACACAGTACTCCATGTGCGATCTAACTAGGAATTTGTACAGAGGCAGTATAATGCTCTCATCATGTGTATCCAGGCCTCTTTTAATGCACCCCATGATCCTGTTTGCCTTGGCAGCTGCTGCCTGGCACTGGCTGCTCCAGGTAAGTTTATCACTAACTAGGATCCCCAAGTCTTTCTCCCTGTCAGATTTACCCAGTGGTTTCCTGTTCAGTGTGTAATGGTGATATTGATTTCTTCTTCCCATGTGTATAACCTTACATTTATCATTGTTAAACCTCATCTGCCACCTTTCAGCCCAAGTTTCCAACTTATCCAGATCCATCTGTAGCAGAATACTATCTTCTTTTGTATTAACTGCTTTACATAGTTTTGTATCATCTGCAAATATCGATATTTTACTGTGTAAACCTTCTACCAGATCATTATTGAATATGTTGAAGAGAACAGGTCCCAATACCGACCCCTGCGGTACCCCACTGGTCACAGCGACCCAGTTAGAGACTATACCATTTATAACCACCCTCTGCTTTCTATCACTAAGCCAGTTACTAACCCATTTACACACATTTTCCCCCAGACCAAGCATTCTCATTTTGTGTACCAACCTATTGTGCGGCACGGTATCAAACGCTTTGGAAAAATCGAGATATACCACGTCCAGTGAGTTAGCTTTTCGCACCCCTTCCCTTTATCATTTCAAGTTTCTATTCTATATCAGGAGTAACTCATTAGTCCGGAAAGATCTATATAGCGGCCACAGGCAGAAGCCTCCTTGAGAGGCCGTGAGTAGTGTTGAGCATTCCGATACCGCAAGTATCGGGTATCGGCCGATATTTGCGGTATCGGAATTCCGATACTGAATTCCGATACTTCCCGCGTATCGGATACCGGAATCGGAAGTTCCCAGAATTCAAATTGAACGCAGCAGCCAATGAGGAATGAATGAAAGTGTGGGCACATCCTGTTTAGCATGGTGGGCATGTAAGTACTGGCAAGGCTTGGATTGGCTGCTGAAATGATGTCACTCTGCACTATAAAAAAGCGCTGCCGCCATTTTGCGCTCACTCTGCTGTGATTTCAGTTAGGGACAGGACGCTGTGTTCTAACTGAGGGCCAGTTGAGCTAGCTAATTGCTTTATTTTCCTTTCCAAAGGCTAATTTAGCAAAACGCTGTGTGTTCTTCACTGTTCACCTTGCTCTTGCCTTGCAGCGCTGTTTTAACAGCGTTCTGCAAGGTCTCTGTGTGTGTGTGTGTGTGTGTGCAGCTCACTCTGTAGTCTGTGTGCAGCCATATACCCGGTTGTATTCAGCTCAGGGGGGGTTCACACTGCCTCACACAGTTGTTCTTTTTTGCTCTTAGTGCAGCCTGCTGCACATTTTTTCTCAAATTTCCTATTAGTGTTTTTCCACCAGTCTCCAGCTCTATTGTGGAAAAACACTACATAGGATAACCTAGAGGGGGGTTTTTGGGCCTTGCAGCGCCGTTTACGGCTGTCTGCACGGTCTCCGTGTGAGCCCAGCTCGCCCTGTAGTCTGTGTGCAGCCATAGCCGGTTGGATTCAGCTCAGGGTTCGTTACTGGCTCATACCTTGAGAAAAATTTTCCTTTTTTTCAAATAGTGCAGCCTGTTTAAAATTTGAAAAAAAAAATTCCTATTAGTGTCTTTCCACTCGTATCCAGCTAAATAGTGGAAAAACACTATATAGGATAACCTAGAGGAGGGTTTTTTGGCCTTGCAGCGCCGTTTACGGCTGTCTGCACGGTCTCCGTGTGAGCCCAGCTCGCCCTGTAGTCTGTGTGCAGCCATAGCCGGTTGGATTCAGCTCAGGGTTCGTTACTGGCTCATACCTTGAGAAAAATTTTCCTTTTTTTCAAATAGTGCAGCCTGTTTAAAATTTGAAAAAAAAAAAAATTCCTATTAGTGTCTTTCCACCAGTCTCCAGCTCAATTGTGGAAAAACACTACATAGGATAACCTAGAGGTTTTTTTGGGGGCCTTGCAGCGCCGTTTACGGCTGTCTGCACGGTCTCTGTGTGAGCGCAGCTCGCCCTGTAGTCTGTGTGCAGCCATAGCCGGTTGGATTCAGCTCAGGGTGCGTTACTGCCTCATACCTTGAAAAACAATTTCCTTTTTTTCAAATAGTGCAGCCAGTTTAAAATTTGAAAAAAAAAATTCCTATTAGTGTCTTTCCACTTGTATCCAGCTAAATAGTGGAAAAACACTATATAGGATAACCTAGAGGAGGGTTTCTTGGCCTTGCAGCGCCGTTTACGGCTGTCTGCACGGTCTCCGTGTGATTTAAACTAGCTCTGTAGCCCGATCTGCACCAAAAAAAAGGTTAAGTTCACCAAACACAACTTACACTTGTGTAGGCCACATTTGAAAAATAATAAAGTTTAGTCCACAATTTACAACATTAGTGTTTCTTACACCTGTTAGGAGGAGCATTACAGGAATAAGCACACTAAGGCCTTAGTACTTTTCTGCTTATCTTTATCTGTCAACCAAGATGAAGAGGGCAGGGAGTAAGGCACGTGGGCGTGGGCGCGGAGCAGGGAGAGGAGCAGGGAGAGGACGTGGTGATTCTGTGCCTGCTGCGGGCGCCGGTGACTCGTCGTCACTCAGTTTCAGCAGGGAACAGTCCTTCATGCGCAGCTTTGTCGGAGAGCGCCGTGCACCGCTGCTGCGTGAAGACCAAATTGAAGCCGTTGTCGGGTGGATGGCAGCTAACGCCTCGGCATCGACTTCAGTTAGTGCCACATCCTCTCAGGCACAGAGCACTGGAGAGCAGCCATCTGTCTCTTCACCACCTGCCAAATTGGCCAGGCAGTCAGAGAGCCCAGGACAGGAGCCGTCTCTACTTCTGTTCTCTGAATCTCTTGGCTTGGAAACAGGGGGCCAGCCAAGCAGCATTGGAGAAATGGAAGAAGAGGCAGTGTGCAGTGATGCCCAACACCTTTTTCTCTCTGACTCTGAAGAGGCAGGTGGGCCAGTGCCTCCGGTGACCACAGCGCAGTACGCATCTGATGATGAAACTCAGGTGCCGCTTTCTCGTGCGTACTGTGCTGCTGAGACTACCCAGGAGGAGCAGTTGGTGGCAGAGGGTAGTGGAGATGATGAGGTCCTTGACCCATCGTGGCGTGAGGAACAGGAAGGTGGTGGGAGCAGCTCAGAGGAAGAGCTTCCTCTTACGGGCCAAAGAGGGAGAGGGAGGGGGAAGACTGCGGAGCCTGTAGCCTCCACTTTGGCACCCGTTAGGAGCCTGTCTCTTTCCAAAGCCAAAAAGGGCGCTCCCAAGACTTGCAGTGCCTGGTCCTTTTTTGACACAGTTGCAGATGACATTTGTTTTGTCAAATGCAAGCTGTGTCATCATAAAGTAAAAAGAGGGAAAAATGTCAGCAACCTCAATACCACAAATATGTGGAAACATGTGCGGACCAGGCACGCGGTGGAGTTACAGAAACACACTGAAGATGTAGGCCAACCAACAGCGGCAGCTACCACCTCTTCAGCTCGTGTTGCCTCTTCCTCCAGCTCACGCACAGCTGGTTTGGCTTCCTCCCAGAGACCTTGTGTAATTCCACCCACAGCACCACCTTCCCAGTCATCCTCACACTCCCAGTCTACTCTACAGCCATCGGTAGTACAGGCATGGGAGAAAAGGCGGGCATTCTCGGCCAACCACCCCCGAGCACAGGCTCTGAATGCAGGCATTGCCAAACTGTTGTCCCTGGAAATGCTCTCGTTCAGGCTGGTGGAGACTGACAGCTTCCGTGACTTGATGGCATTGGCAGTCCCACAGTACAAGGTGCCCAGCCGCTTTTACTTCAGCAGGCAGGCTGTCCCTGCCCTGCACAGGCATGTTGAGGCAAACATAAAACATGCGCTACTGAACGCCGTCAGTAGCAAGGTCCACCTCACCACCGATGCGTGGACCAGTCAGCATGGACAGGGGCGATATGTTTCCCTCACTGCCCATTGGGTTAATGTTGTTGAGCCAGGTACAGATCGTGCGAGTGGCGCAGGACGTGTCCTGCCCACTCCAAGGATTGCAGGAATCCAGTCTGTACGCATCGACTCCTCCTCTTACACCAGTTCCTCTGATTCCTCTCTGCAGGATCCGTCACAGTCCACCCCCACATGGACCCGTGAACGTTTACCTATGACCGACATGAGCACAGCCGTGGCCAAACGTCAGCAGGCCGTCTTGAAACTAGTTTCATTGGGGCATCGAAGCCACACAGCGCAGGAGCTCTGGAATGCCATAAAGCAGGAGAGCGATGTGTGGTTACTGCCAGCGAATCTCCAGCCAGGCATGGTAGTGTGTGACAATGGCCGAAATCTGGTGGCAGCTTTGGCCCTTGGCAACCTCACTCACATCCCATGTCTGGCACATGTGCTCAATTTGGTTGTGCAGAGTTTTCTGAGGGACTATCCGGATCTTGATGCCCTGCTGCACAAGGTCCGCCTAGAGTGTGCTCACTTGCGGCGTTCCAGCTTGGCCAGATCCCGCATTGCTGCTCTGCAGCGCCGATTCCGCCTTCCGGAACACCGCATCATATGTGACCTACCTACCCGGTGGAATTCCACGTTACATATGTTGGAGCGGTTGTGTGAGCAGCAGCAAGCAGTTATGGAGTACCAGCTGCATCAGGCGCAAAGAAGTCGCAGTCAGCGCCGATCAGACTTCACAACCACAGAGTGGGCCACTATGAAGGACGTCTGCCAGGTTTTGCGTCCTTTTGATTATTCCACGCGGATGGCAAGTGCAGATGATGCACTAGTCAGCATGACTGTCCCCCTTATCTGCCTGCTTCAGCAAACTTTGCAAGGGTTAAGGGATGATGTGGTGGAAGAGGTGGAGGATGAGGAGTCACCTTTTCCATCAGCTTCTGGAGAGTCAGCGCCACGTGGTTCCTCACAAAGGGGTACGCAGGGGCCAATTTGTGAGGAGGATGAGGAGGAGTCAATGGAGGAGGAAGAGCTCCGTCCAGAGGAGGGAGCGACACAATTGTCCAGTGGTCAGTGTGTACAGCGAGGGTGGGGTGATGACGAGCGGGCAGAGATCATGTCTCAAGCAGGGGACAGCGTTTCTGGGCCGGTTGGCACTCTGCAGCACATGGTGGATTTCATGCTGCAGTGCCTGAGAAACGACCGCCGCATCGACCACATTCTCAACATGCCTGATTATTGGGTGTTCACCCTCCTCGATCCTCGCTACCGGGACAACGTCCAAAACCTCATCCCTGCGTTGACCCGGGAGCGTAAATTGCGGGAGTACCACGACACACTGGTGAATTCCATCATCTTCTCCTGTCCAACTGAGAGGAGTGCTGCTAGTGCTTTACAAAGCAGCTCAGTGCGTCGAGGCAGTGGGGGAGGCTCTGCCCAAAGAGGGAGCAGAAGCAGTGCCTCTGCCCAAGGCAAGCCCAGTATGGCACAACTCTGGCACACTTTTGTGTGCCCGCCCCAAATGTCTACACCATCACCGGCGGCTCCAGTCAGCAGGAGGCAACGGTTCCGTCAGATGGTGACAGACTACATGGCTTGCCCTCTTACTGTACTCCCAGACGGCTCTTCCCCGTTCAAGTTTTGGGTCTCTAAGCTGGATACATGGCCAGAGCTAAGCCAGTATGCATTGGAGGTGCTGGCTTGCCCTGCGGCTAGTGTCTTATCGGAACGTGTCTTTAGTGCCGCAGGTGGTGTACTAACAGACCGTCGCATGCGACTATCCTCCGATAACGTTGACCGGCTTACTTTCCTGAAAATGAACCAGGCCTGGATCTCGCAGGAATTTGCCACTCCTCTGCCTGATTAAGTAATTGGGTGTCATCCAGGTCTCCTGCTGTGTTCATCTTTCTACCACCTGAACTGCTATTCCTGGGCTCCAACACCGCCAGTTGCGGCTCAGAAGTGCAGGCTGCACAGTAAAAACATACGACCCAGTGTTATTGGGTTTCAGTAACGTCAGCTGATCCCCAGCTGTGTAGCCGGCAATGTGTCCTGCAACCGCCACGCTGGCACAACAACCTAAATGTAAGGGAACCTGTCCCCCCCCCCCCGTCGTTTGTTACTGAAAGAGCCATCTTGTGCAGCAGTAATGCTGCACAAGGAAAAGGTAGCTCTTTTTTTTTAGCTCTTTGCACACGCAGAACTTAACACTTATAAAATGTGTTCACTGATACCGTTATACCGTCCCGGAGCTGGGACTTTCCTTCGTAATGTGACGCAGCACAGCCGTCATTCCTACCCCCTTGGTGCCATGCGCTGCCTCCTCAGCGTTGTTTTAAGCTGTCACGGAGCCTGCGCTGTTCTGTTATCCCTTGGGCATGCCCTATTTGCGCTGCCTGTCTTCTGACATAATTTGGTGTCAGGCTGGCTGCGCCTGTGCGGCCGCGGTGCCCGAGATCCCGCCTCGCAGTGTCTTCTGATTGAGTCACACTGCGGGCCTGGGATCCATGGGCATGCGCAGTGCATATCTTCCCCTCGGGCTCTCGCTCATTTCCCTCCGCCTTCTTTAGACTGTGCGCCGTCAGCTGATCCCTAGCATGCCACGGCCGTGACACCGCACAGTCTGAAGAAGAGGGAAGGAGGGGAGTGAGAGTCGAGGTTATGCACTGTGCATGCCCATGGTTCCAAGGCCCGCAGTGGGATTACGTTAGATGAGACTGCGAGGTGGGATCTGGAGCAGCGTGGACGCACAGGCACTGACAGCCTGACACCAAATTATGTCAGAAGACAGGCAGCGCTAATTGGGCATGGCCAAGGGCTAACAGAACAGCGCAGGCTCCGTGGCAGCTTAAAACAACGCTGAGGAGGCAGCGCACGGCATCAAGGGGATAGGAATGACAGCTGTGCTGTGTCCCATTACGAAGGAAATTCGCACCTCCGGAACGGTTTAACGGTATAAAGGGACACATTTTTAGTGTTTACTTCGGTGTTTGCAAGGAGCATAATTAAAAGAGCAACCTTTTCCTTTTGCATCCTTAGTGCTGCACAACATGGCTCTTTCAGCTACAAACGTCTTGGGGGGGGGGGGTTAAAGGTTTCCTTTCAACTTGCTCCAATCAGGCTTCGGCCTACACTCTGTTCCTCTGCTCCTCCTGCTGTCCCTGGGCTCTAACACCGCCAGTTGGTGCCTGGAAGTGCTGTGTGCACAGTCAACAGTCGCTCCTCTGTTATTGGGGTTCAGTAACGTCAGCTGATCCCCAGCTGTGTGTGCGGCAATACCTCCAATCTGCTCCTCCTGCTGTCCCTGGGCTCTAACACCGCCAGTTGGTGCCTGGAAGTGCTGTGTGCACAGTCAACAGTCGCTCCTCTGTTATTGGGGTTCAGTAACGTCAGCTGATCCCCAGCTGTGTGTGCGGCAATACCTCCAATCTGCTCCTCCTGCTGTCCCTGGGCTCTAACACCGCCAGTTGGTGCCTGGAAGTGCTGTGTGCACAGTCAACAGTCGCTCCTCTGTTATTGGGGTTCAGTAACGTCAGCTGATCCCCAGCTGTGTATCCGGCAACGTGTCATGCGACCGCCACGCTGGCACAACTAAAATGTAAGGGGACCTGTCCCCCCCCCCCCTAGGCGTTTGTTACTGAAAGAGCCACCATGTGCAGCACTAATACTGCACAAGGGAAAGGTCGCTCTTGAAATTATGCTCCTTGCAAACGCTGAACTACACACTCATGTAATGTGTCCCCTCACACCGTCCAACCGTCCCGGAGGTGGGACTTTCCTTTGTAATGTGACGCAGCACAGCCGTCATTGCTACCCCCTTGGCACCGTGCGCTGCCTCCTTAGCGTTGTTTGATTCCGTCATGGACCCTGCGCTGTTATGTTATCCCTTGGCCATGCACAGTTTGCACTGCCCGTCCTCTGACATCATTTGTTGTCGTCCTGGCTGCGCCTGTGCGTCCACGCTGCCCGAAATCACACCTCGCAGTGTCGTCTAATGTGATCCCACAGTGGGCCTGGTATCCATGGCCATGCGCAGTGCATATACTAGCCTCTCACTCCCCTTCTTCACGCTTCTTCAGACTAGGCGGCGTCAGCTGATCCCTAATAGCATGCCACGGCCGTGACGCCGCACAGTCTGAAGAAGCAGGAAGGAGGTGAGTGAGAGGCGATGATATGCACTGCGCATGCCCATGGATCCCTGGCCCGCAGTGGGACTACATTAGATGACACTGCAAGGTTGGATCTCGGGCAGCTTGGACGCACAGGCACTGCCAGCCTGACACCTACATGATGTCAGAAGACGGGCACCGCTAACTGTGCATGGCCAAGGGATAACATTACAGTGCGGGCTCCGTGACAGAACCAAACAACGTTGAGGAGGTGGTGCCCGGCACCAAGGGGGTTGGAATGACGGCTGTGCTGTGTCACATTACAAAGGAAAGTCCCACTTCCGGGATGGTTTGACGGTGTGAGGGGACACATTATATGAGTGTGTACTTCAGCGTTTGCAAGGAGCATAATTTTCGGAGCCACCATTTTCCATGTGCAGTATTACTGCTGTACAAGATGGCTCTTTCAGCAACAAATGCCTGGGGGGGGGGGGTTAAAGGTTCCCTTTCAACTTGCTCCACTGCAGGCTTCGGCCTACACTCTGCTCCTCTTTGATTCCCTGGGTTTCAACACTGTCAGTTGCCACCTGGAAGTGTTGTCTACACAGAAAAAAACACTAGGTGATGTGTCAGTGGGGTTCAGCACCGCCAGCTGTTCCCCTGCTGTGTAGTCGGCAACGTGTCCAGCACAAGCCACGCTGGCACAACAGAACAAAAGCTGCCACCAGTGCAGGCTTCGGCCTACACTCTGCTCCTCTCCTCCTCCTGCTGACCCTGGGCTCAAACACCGCTAGTTTTTGCCCGGAAGTGCTAGCTGCACAGAGAAAAACACCAGCCAATGTGTTAGTGGGGTTCAGCAACGCCAGCTGTTCCCCTGCTGTGTAGCCGGCAACGTGACCTGCAAACGCCATGCAGGCACAGGAACTGAAATTAAAAGGGAACCTGGCCCCACCCCCCCAGGTGTTTCTATGTATAACAGCCACCTAGTACAGCAGTACTGCTGCATTTGTACAAGGTGGCTGACTTTTTCTCCTTGCCCACGTGGAACTCAACACGTACAAAATGTGTCTCATTGAGACCATTCCACTGTCCCTGAGGTGTGACTTTCCTTTGTAATGATACGCAGCACCCCCCTTGGTAGCGTTTCCCGTCTTTTGTCATCATGGTTAGCTGGCTGCGCCTGTGCATCCGCCCTGCTAGAAACAACGCCCCTCGTTGTCATATTTATTTTGTCAGCGAGGGTGTGGTTTATGGGCACGAGCAGTGCATATGTTCGCCTGTCTTAACTCATCTCCTTCCGCCTTCTTCAGACTGTGCGGCCTCCTGGCCGTGGTAGGCGATAAGGGATCAGCTGAGGCCGCCCAGTCTGGAGCAGGTGTAAGGACATGTGTAAGCGGCAAACCTATTTACTGCACAAGGCCACGAATCCCAGCCACGCAGTGTGATTTTTTGAAAACACACTGTGGGTCTGGGATTCATGTCCATCGCTAACCGCAACGGCCGACATGAAATGAGGTCAGAAGACAGGAAGCGCTCACAGCGCATGGCCAAGGGATCACAATAGCGCAGACTCCTGTACAGCAAATAACAACGCTCAGGAATCTGCGCCCAGTACGTAGGTGCAAATTTTGACACCTGTGCTGCGTCTCGTTAAAAAGACAAGTCACGCCTCCACAACTGTTTGACAGTATAATGGGGTAAATAGTGTACGTGTTTTAGTCAGCGTGTGCAAGGAGCAAAACAAATAGAGCAACCTTTTACTTGTGCAGCATTAATGCTGCACAAGGTGTGGCTCTTGTACCTTGCAACACCTGAGGGGGGGGTTAAAGGTAACCTTTGAAATTGGTTCAACTAGGCTTCGGCCTACACTCTGCTCCTCTACTCCTCCTGCTGACCCTGGGCTCAAACACCGCTAGTTTTTGCCCGGAAATGCTAGCTGCACAGAGAAAAACACCAGCCAATGTGTTAGTGGGGTTCAGCACCGCCTGCTGTTCCCCCGCTGTGTAGCCGGCATCGTGTCCAGCACAAGCCACGCTGGCACAACCGACCAAAAGCTGCCACCAGTGCAGGCTTCGGCCTACACTTTGCTCCTCTCCTCCTCCTCCTGCTGACCCTGGGCTCTAACACCGCTAGTTTTTGCCCGGACATGCAATCTGCACAGAGAAAAACACCAGTCAATGTGTCAGTGGGGTTCAGCAACGCCAGCTGTTCCCCTGCTGTGTAGCTTGCAACGTGACCTGCAAACGCCACGCAGGCACATGAACTGAAATTGAAGGGAGCCTGCCCCCCACCCACAGGTGTTTCTATGTATATCAGCCACCTTGTACAGCAGTACTGCTGCATTTGTACAAGGTGGCTGACTTTTTCTCCTTGCCCACGTGGAACTCAACACGTACAAAATGTGTCTCATTAGAGACCATTACAATGTCCCTGAGGTGTGACTTTCCTTTGTAATGACACGCAGCACCACCCTTGTTAGCGCTGCCCGTCTTTTGACATCATTGGTTAGCTGGCTGCGCCTGTGCATCTCCCCTGCTCGAAACAACGGCCCTCGGTGTCTTATTTTTTTGGACAGCGAGGGTGTGATTGATGGGCATGTGCAGTGCATATGTTTGCCTGTGTTCACTCATCTCCTTCCGCCTTCTTCAGACTGGGTGTCCTCATGGCCGCGGCAGGCGATAAGGGATCAGATGAGGCCGCCCAGTCTGAAGCAGGTGTAAGGACATGTGTGAGCGGCAAACATATTTAGTGCACCAGGGCACGAATCCCAGCACCGCAGTGTGATTTTTTAAAAACACACTGTGGGTCTGGGATTCATGTCCATCGCTAACCGCAACGGCCGACATGAAATGAGGTCAGAAGACAGGAAGCGCTCACAGCGCATGGCCAAGGGATCACAATAGCGCAGACTCCTGTACAGCAAATAACAACGCTCAGGAATCTGCGCCCAGTACCTAGGTGCAAATTTTGACACCTGTGCTGCGTCTCGTTAAAAAGACAAGTCACGCCTCCACAACTGTTTGACAGTATAATGGGGTAAATAGTGTACGTGTTTTAGTCAGCGTGTGCAAGGAGCAAAACAAATAGAGCAACCTTTTACTTGTGCAGCATTAATGCTGCACAAGGTGTGGCTCTTGTACCTTGCAACACCTGAGGGGGGGGTTAAAGGTAACCTTTGAAATTGGTTCAACTAGGCTTCGGCCTACACTCTGCTCCTCTACTCCTCCTGCTGACCCTGGGCTCAAACACCGCTAGTTTTTGCCCGGAAATGCTAGCTGCACAGAGAAAAACACCAGCCAATGTGTTAGTGGGGTTCAGCACCGCCTGCTGTTCCCCCGCTGTGTAGCCGGCATCGTGTCCAGCACAAGCCACGCTGGCACAACCGACCAAAAGCTGCCACCAGTGCAGGCTTCGGCCTACACTTTGCTCCTCTCCTCCTCCTCCTGCTGACCCTGGGCTCTAACACCGCTAGTTTTTGCCCGGACATGCAATCTGCACAGAGAAAAACACCAGTCAATGTGTCAGTGGGGTTCAGCAACGCCAGCTGTTCCCCTGCTGTGTAGCTTGCAACGTGACCTGCAAACGCCACGCAGGCACATGAACTGAAATTGAAGGGAGCCTGCCCCCCACCTCCCCAGGTGTTTCTATGTATATCAGCCACCTTGTACAGCAGTACTGCTGCATTTGTACAAGGTGGCTGACTTTTTCTCCTTGCCCACGTGGAACTCAACACGTACAAAATGTGTCTCATTAGAGACCATTACAATGTCCCTGAGGTGTGACTTTCCTTTGTAATGACACGCAGCACCACCCTTGTTAGCGCTGCCCGTCTTTTGACATCATTGGTTAGCTGGCTGCGCCTGTGCATCTCCCCTGCTCGAAACAACGGCCCTCGGTGTCTTATTTTTTTGGACAGCGAGGGTGTGATTGATGGGCATGTGCAGTGCATATGTTTGCCTGTGTTCACTCATCTCCTTCCGCCTTCTTCAGACTGGGTGTCCTCATGGCCGCGGCAGGCGATAAGGGATCAGATGAGGCCGCCCAGTCTGAAGCAGGTGTAAGGACATGTGTGAGCGGCAAACATATTTAGTGCACCAGGGCACGAATCCCAGCACCGCAGTGTGATTTTTTAAAAACACACTGTGGGTCTGGGATTCATGTCCATCGCTAACCGCAACGGCCGACATGAAATGAGGTCAGAAGACAGGAAGCGCTCACAGCGCATGGCCAAGGGATCACAATAGCGCAGACTCCTGTACAGCAAATAACAACGCTCAGGAATCTGCGCCCAGTACCTAGGTGCAAATTTTGACACCTGTGCTGCGTCTCGTTAAAAAGACAAGTCACGCCTCCACAACTGTTTGACAGTATAATGGGGTAAATAGTGTACGTGTTTTAGTCAGCGTGTGCAAGGAGCAAAACAAATAGAGCAACCTTTTACTTGTGCAGCATTAATGCTGCACAAGGTGTGGCTCTTGTACCTTGCAACACCTGAGGGGGGGGTTAAAGGTAACCTTTGAAATTGGTTCAACTAGGCTTCGGCCTACACTCTGCTCCTCTACTCCTCCTGCTGACCCTGGGCTCAAACACCGCTAGTTTTTGCCCGGAAATGCTAGCTGCACAGAGAAAAACACCAGCCAATGTGTTAGTGGGGTTCAGCACCGCCAGCTGTTCCCCTGCTGTGTAGTCGGCAACGTGTCCAGCACAAGCCACGCTGGCACAACAGAACAAAAGCTGCCACCAGTGCAGGCTTCGGCCTACACTTTGCTCCTCTCCTCCTCCTGCTGACCCTGGGCTCAAACAACGCCAGTTTCTGCCCGGACATGCTAGCTGCACAGAGAAAAACACCAGCCAATGTGTTAGTGGGGTTCAGCACCGCCTGCTGTTCCCCCGCTGTGTAGCCGGCATCGTGTCCAGCACAAGCCACGCTGGCACAACCGACCAAAAGCTGCCACCAGTGCAGGCTTCGGCCTACACTTTGCTCCTCTCCTCCTCCTCCTGCTGACCCTGGGCTCTAACACCGCTAGTTTTTGCCCGGACATGCAATCTGCACAGAGAAAAACACCAGTCAATGTGTCAGTGGGGTTCAGCAACGCCAGCTGTTCCCCTGCTGTGTAGCTTGCAACGTGACCTGCAAACGCCACGCAGGCACATGAACTGAAATTGAAGGGAGCCTGCCCCCCACCCCCCCAGGTGTTTCTATGTATAACAGCCACCTTGTACAGCAGTACTGCTGCATTTGTACAAGGTGGCTGACTTTTTCTCCTTGCACACGTGGAACTCAACAAGTACAAAATGTGTCTCATTACAGACCATTACAATGTCCCTGAGGTGTGACTTTCCTTTTTAATGACACGCAGCACCCCCATTGTTAGCGCTGCCCGTCTCCTGACATCATTGGTTGGCTGGCTGTGCCTGTGCGTCCCCCCTGCCCGACACAACGCCCCCCGTTGTCTCATATATTTTGACTGCGAGGGTGTGATTGATGGGCACGAGCAGTGCATATGTTCCCCTGTTTTCACTCCCCTCCTTCCGCCTTCTTCTGACTGTGCGGCCTCATGGCCGCGGCATGCGATAAGGGATCAGCTGAGGCCGCCCAGTCTGAAGCAGGTGTAAGGACATGTGTGAGCGGCGAACATATTTACTGCACAAGGCCACGAATCCCAGCACCGCAGTGTGACTTTAGGAAAAGCCACTGTGGGTCTGGGATTTATGGCCATCGTTAACCGCACCGGCCAACATGAAATGAGGTCATGAGACGGCCTGCACTAACAGGGTATTGCCAAGGGATAACACAAGAGCGCAGTTTCCTGTACTGCAAATAACAACGGTAAGGAATCTGCGCACAGCACCTAGGTGTAAATTTGTACACCTGTGCTGCGTCTCCTTAAAAAGACTAGTAGTCACGCCTCCACTACTGTTTGACAGTATAATGGGCTAAATAGTGTACGTGTTTAATTCAGCGTGTGCAAGGAGCAAAATTAAATAGAGCAACCTTTGACTTGTGCATCATTAATGCTGTTCAAGGTGTGGCTCTTGTACCTTGCAACACCTGAGGGGGGGGTTAAAGGTAACCTTTGAAATTGGTTCAACTAGGCTTCGGCCTACACTCTGCTCCTCTACTCCTCCTGCTGACCCTGGGCTCAAACACCGCTAGTTTTTGCCCGGAAATGCTAGCTGCACAGAGAAAAACACCAGCCAATGTGTTAGTGGGGCTCAGCACCGCCAGCTGTTCCCCTGCTGTGTAGTCGGCAACGTGTCCAGCAAAAGCCACGCTGGCACAACAGAACAAAAGCTGCCACCAGTGCAGGCTTCGGCCTACACTTTGCTCCTCTCCTCCTCCTGCTGACCCTGGGCTCAAACAACGCCAGTTTCTGCCCGGACATGCAATCTGCACAGAGAAAAACACCAGTCAATGTGTCAGTGGGGTTCAGCAACGCCAGCTGTTCCCCTGCTGTGTAGCTTGCAACGTGACCTGCAAACGCCACGCAGGCACATGAACTGAAATTGAAGGGAGCCTGCCCCCCACCCCCCCAGGTGTTTCTATGTATAACAGCCACCTTGTACAGCAGTACTGCTGCATTTGTACAAGGTGGCTGACTTTTTCTCCTTGCACACGTGGAACTCAACAAGTACAAAATGTGTCTCATTACAGACCATTACAATGTCCCTGAGGTGTGACTTTCCTTTTTAATGACACGCAGCACCCCCATTGTTAGCGCTGCCCGTCTCCTGACATCATTGGTTGGCTGGCTGTGCCTGTGCGTCCCCCCTGCCCGACACAACGCCCCCCGTTGTCTCATATATTTTGACTGCGAGGGTGTGATTGATGGGCACGAGCAGTGCATATGTTCCCCTGTTTTCACTCCCCTCCTTCCGCCTTCTTCTGACTGTGCGGCCTCATGGCCGCGGCATGCGATAAGGGATCAGCTGAGGCCGCCCAGTCTGAAGCAGGTGTAAGGACATGTGTGAGCGGCGAACATATTTACTGCACAAGGCCACGAATCCCAGCACCGCAGTGTGACTTTAGGAAAAGCCACTGTGGGTCTGGGATTTATGGCCATCGTTAACCGCACCGGCCAACATGAAATGAGGTCATGAGACGGCCTGCACTAACAGGGTATTGCCAAGGGATAACACAAGAGCGCAGTTTCCTGTACTGCAAATAACAACGGTAAGGAATCTGCGCACAGCACCTAGGTGTAAATTTGTACACCTGTGCTGCGTCTCCTTAAAAAGACTAGTAGTCACGCCTCCACTACTGTTTGACAGTATAATGGGCTAAATAGTGTACGTGTTTAATTCAGCGTGTGCAAGGAGCAAAATTAAATAGAGCAACCTTTGACTTGTGCATCATTAATGCTGTTCAAGGTGTGGCTCTTGTACCTTGCAACACCTGAGGGGGGGGTTAAAGGTAACCTTTGAAATTGGTTCAACTAGGCTTCGGCCTACACTCTGCTCCTCTACTCCTCCTGCTGACCCTGGGCTCAAACACCGCTAGTTTTTGCCCGGAAATGCTAGCTGCACAGAGAAAAACACCAGCCAATGTGTTAGTGGGGTTCAGCACCGCCAGCTGTTCCCCTGCTGTGTAGTCGGCAACGTGTCCAGCACAAGCCACGCTGGCACAACAGAACAAAAGCTGCCACCAGTGCAGGCTTCGGCCTACACTTTGCTCCTCTCCTCCTCCTGCTGACCCTGGGCTCAAACAACGCCAGTTTCTGCCCGGACATGCTAGCTGCACAGAGAAAAACACCAGCCAATGTGTTAGTGGGGTTCAGCACCGCCTGCTGTTCCCCCGCTGTGTAGCCGGCATCGTGTCCAGCACAAGCCACGCTGGCACAACCGACCAAAAGCTGCCACCAGTGCAGGCTTCGGCCTACACTTTGCTCCTCTCCTCCTCCTCCTGCTGACCCTGGGCTCTAACACCGCTAGTTTTTGCCCGGACATGCAATCTGCACAGAGAAAAACACCAGTCAATGTGTCAGTGGGGTTCAGCAACGCCAGCTGTTCCCCTGCTGTGTAGCTTGCAACGTGACCTGCAAACGCCACGCAGGCACATGAACTGAAATTGAAGGGAGCCTGCCCCCCACCCCCCCAGGTGTTTCTATGTATAACAGCCACCTTGTACAGCAGTACTGCTGCATTTGTACAAGGTGGCTGACTTTTTCTCCTTGCACACGTGGAACTCAACAAGTACAAAATGTGTCTCATTACAGACCATTACAATGTCCCTGAGGTGTGACTTTCCTTTTTAATGACACGCAGCACCCCCATTGTTAGCGCTGCCCGTCTCCTGACATCATTGGTTGGCTGGCTGTGCCTGTGCGTCCCCCCTGCCCGACACAACGCCCCCCGTTGTCTCATATATTTTGACTGCGAGGGTGTGATTGATGGGCACGAGCAGTGCATATGTTCCCCTGTTTTCACTCCCCTCCTTCCGCCTTCTTCTGACTGTGCGGCCTCATGGCCGCGGCATGCGATAAGGGATCAGCTGAGGCCGCCCAGTCTGAAGCAGGTGTAAGGACATGTGTGAGCGGCGAACATATTTACTGCACAAGGCCACGAATCCCAGCACCGCAGTGTGACTTTAGGAAAAGCCACTGTGGGTCTGGGATTTATGGCCATCGTTAACCGCACCGGCCAACATGAAATGAGGTCATGAGACGGCCTGCACTAACAGGGTATTGCCAAGGGATAACACAAGAGCGCAGTTTCCTGTACTGCAAATAACAACGGTAAGGAATCTGCGCACAGCACCTAGGTGTAAATTTGTACACCTGTGCTGCGTCTCCTTAAAAAGACTAGTAGTCACGCCTCCACTACTGTTTGACAGTATAATGGACTAAAGAGTGTACGTGTTTAATTCAGCGTGTGCAAGGAGCAAAATTAAATAGAGCAACCTTTGACTTGTGCAT